>NC_136061.1:760840176-762270176 GCF_964261635.1 Lissotriton helveticus | reverse complement strand
GCATGTGTGAGTGTATGTATGAATATGAATATATACATATATATATATATATATATTTAAATATATATATATATATATATATATTTACACACACATATATATATATTTTTTATTTTTTTATTTTTATTAATTGTTGCCTTTAGTAGAGTAGAGCTCACAGATCGAAAAGACCTCTTGAAGAACAAAAGTAAAACTACTGAACCTGAGACAGTGACGAGGATGATTACCACCTACAGTATGAGATCTAGTGAGTTGGTCCAAATACTTAACAAAAACTGGCATATCCTTAAAACGGATACAGTTCTGAAAAACAAGTTACCTCCTAAACCATCTGTGACCTATAGACGGTGCCAGTCCCTCAGCGATCATCTGATGAGGAGCCATTTTGAGGACCCCCCAAAACCGTCAAAAATTAAATCCATTCAAGGCTTTTTTCCTTGTATGCACTGCAAGGCATGCAAGTATAGTAAAAAGCGGACAACGTATGAGGGGAGACCTAATGACCCACGACCCACTCGAGTAATCACAAAATTCTTGAATTGTATCTCAGAATTTGTGATTTACTGCCTGGTTTGCCCGTGCTCTAAGAGATATATCGGGAGTACCATCAACCCGGCGAAGAAACGTATCTTAGAGCACATGCGTGCCATAACAAACAAAAATAAAAGTTACCCCGTGGCACGCCACTTTGAAACCCACCATAATAGCAATAGGGATCTATTGACTTTCTTCCTCATAGATCAGCTATAGAGGAAAGAACGAGGTGAAGACAAGATAAGATAATTGAGGGCATTAGAATCAAAATACATCATTGATCTCCAGAGCATGCAACCACGGGGATTAAACAACGACGAGGAATTTTGGGTACACTTGGAGTAGATCATTCGATTGGATATCCTGCATGACACTGTAACAAAAAATGTCCAATCCAAATGGGATCTGTACGATAACACTCAAACAGAATATAGAGAGGCAGATAATATAACATCACTCAAACACACCCCACTCTCCAAATTACATCAGAATTAAAAATATCAGCTACACTGACACATAGGCCCATACAGGGCGAGAAAAGAGGAGGAGGGAATATGTTTTAATTGTGAATGCCCATTCAGGGCGGGATGAAAAACGCATACAAATACACATGGAAAATAGAAGATGGGGAAATATACCGATATGATGTCGATTGGAAAAACACTCAATTTTGAATGCGATTATTAATGAAATAACACTATGTACCCCGATATGAAATATAATCATATGATCCTTGAAATGCAATATATGCATGATCTGGGTGCTAAGGGATGTACATGGGGTGCTTTTTTGAAATCAAAAGAAATTGACAATTCATTTCCCCTAAATGAACTGTGTATGACATGCAACACAATGAAATGTGAATGGGATCTAGTATGGATGGAACCATATTGTTTTTAATAGCACAAGCACTTTACCGACACCAATCTTCGTGTACATATATTTTTTAATGTTCTTTGTATTGTTGAAAACAACGAAGTACACTGTAAGATGGCCGCCGAAGAGAATCTGGTGTATTAGTCCTCTTTCTATGATTAGGGAGGGATGGAGATAAAATGGTGTCTATTACGATACACAGGTTGACACTGAGAAAGCCTTTACGGTGAAACGCGTCTGTCAAGGGGGCAGGGGGGTCTGCCAATAAATCATCTTTTAAAATCCAGCTCAGAGTGCTGTCTACTTTCGTTTGAGAAACGAGTGTGTGCTATCATATATATATATGTATATATATATATATATATATATATATACACATTCACACACATATATACACTACCTACTGGTGGTCGCTAGTAAGTAGTTATGGTTAGGACCGAGTTTCCATAGGAAAAGCTTTTTATGTTTTACAAATAACTCTGGCATCGTTTTATGAATCTTCACAAATTTTTCAAAACTAGTTTGCCACTCACTTCAGCTGCTGTCTTGACAGTTTCGGAGGGATTCATCAAGAGGAGGTTGAGAAAAAGGGGGAGTCCCAAAATGTGTTTTCTTCATGCAATTTCCAATAGGGATTTAAGACAAGACTACAGCCAGAAGCGCCGAATGGATTTTCACTAAATTTGACAGAAAGCTAGATAAGGAAAAGCTCATTTGTATATTTAGAGATGTGCCAAAAGCACTGCTGTGATGGGCTGCCCGCAACCTGAGTAGAAAGTTGGAGCTATATATTTTTATTTAATATTTATATGGCGTAGCGAATCATCCCCGAGGGGATCTCTCGGCGCCTGGGAGGCGGACAACACGTATAGAAAATGCTCAATCAAAGCAGCCACGTTTTGAGAAGCTTCTTAAATTGTGCCAAATTCGGGCATGCTCGCAGATACTCTGGCAGACTATTCCAGTGGGTGGGGTCTAGATGGCAGAATACACGCCCACCCATCCTGGTTTTCCTAATTTTGCACGTGCAAAGCAGCCTTTGACTGCTAGATCTCAGGTGGCGCCCTGGAATGTACCATTCAAGTTTTTTAATTAGATATGCCGGTCACTGTCCTTGCAAAGATTTGAATACCAGACATAGGAGTTTAAAAACGCATCTTTTCCTGATAGGAAACCAATGTAGTAGTCACAATAAAGGTAGGGATGGAGTTTATGCGGGCTTATTTAGGGCAAGGTGCGCTGCTGTATTCTGGACAACTTGCAGCCTTGATAGCTGATCTCTGATTCCTATCAGTAGAGAGTTCCCATAATCTAGTCTCCTGACTAGAAGAGCCTGGATGAGGACTTTTCTGGTATAAAGGGGAATCCACGGGAAAACTTTTCTCAGCATGCACATCATGCCAAAGCACTTACCCGAGATGATTTTTACATGATCCTCCATAGAGAGTCTGTCATCGATCACAATGCCCAGGTTTTTCGCACATTTTTTAGGAATGGGGGCTTCCCCCAATTCTATCGGCCACCACTCCGTGGACCATAACTCCTCAGCTTTCCCAAACAGCAGAATTTCTGTTTTATTAGAGCTCAGCTGTAGGATGTTCTTGCTCATCCATGTCGCTATTTCCAACATGCAGCTCTTACATTTTTTTCTGATTAGTACGGGGTCTTTTCCTATGGGGACTATCACCTGGGTGTCGTCCGCATAGGAGATCGTTTGGAACCCGCACAATCTAATGATAGGGGCCAGAGAGGACACATAAATATTGAATAAGGTGGGGCTTAGGATGGAACCATATGGTACCCCCTTAGCCACTGTTGTGGTCTGTGACACAAATGTGTCCAGTTGTACACATTGTGTTCTGTCGGTCAAAAAGTTATGCATCCATTTTAATGCCGATCCTTTGACCCCAATCTCTTGTAGCTTACCCAAAAGGATACTGTGAGAGCTGGTGTCAAAGGCTGCCGACAGATCCAAGAGAATTAACATCGTGGGAGTTCCCTCGTCCAAGAACTTCCTTATCGAGTCTGTTACCTCCATCAAAGCAGACTCCGTGCTGTGACCAGCACGGAAAACCGACTGTGAGGGATCAAGCAGGTCATTTTGTTCTAAATAAACCGAAAGTTGCTGATTGATTATTGTTTCCATGATTTTAAAACAACATTGGAGAAGAGAAATAGGCCAATAGCTTTGTAGGTCTGTAGGGTCTGCTAATGCTTTCTTAAGCAGTGGCTTGATGTAAGCCTTCTTAAATTTTGAGGGAAACGAGGCAGTGTCTAATGATAAATTACAGACTTCCATAATTGGGTTCGACAAGGCCGGTGCCAGGTGTGAGAATATGTGAGGGGGAGCCACATGTAGCGGCAATCCTGACTTAGTATGTACCAGCAAAGCATACACTTGCTCGGAGGTGATAGCTGGGAAGGTCTCTAAACTGGGGGAGAGAAGATCTTCTGGGGGAGATGTTAGAGCCTGGGCCGGCTCTTCTGGTTCAAACGTGTTATACATTTTATCGATCTTCTGTTTAAAATATGTGGCTAGATCGTCACATAGCCCCTGTGTGGGAGGAAGGGAGGAGTTCTTGGCTCTGGGATTAGTGAACTCCTTGAGAATCTTAAAAAGCTCATTAGAGAATTTATTTGCTTCAGCAATTTGCATTCCCAGATGCGATCTCCTGGCTATATTACAATTCCTTAGATATCTTCTATGTGCTAAATGATATGCCAGTTTATCCTTCTCCAACTTTGATTTCCTCCATTTCTGCTCTATAGTTCTACAATTGGCTTTTTTTGCCGTCAGGCTTCCGGAGTACCAAGTGGCTGGGGCAGCCCTATCCTGAACTGTAACTGTCTTGGTTGGAGCAATGGTATCAAGGGTCACAGTTATAGAAGTCTCCAAAATGTGTAAAGCTGAGTTACTATCAGTACCATTAATAAGTGATGGGGGGAATATGCTGAATTGAATGCTGTTAATGTCACTTTTCTCCATGATCTGCGAGAGCTCTCACGACCTTGGGACAGACTTAATGGTGTCGAAACTATCAAGGAGAATCCCAAGGCCAAATGGTCTGTCCAGCTTAATGCTAGCGGAGGTTCTACTCTGGGATCCTGAATGTTCGTGAAAATATTGTCCAGCGTTTGTCCCGCTGTGTGTGTTGGGCTACGTTTTCTAGGAAAAAGGCCTAAGGACTCCATAGCTGCCAGTAGGCCTTGATTAAAGTCACCTAGGAGTAAAAAATGATCAGCTTGCATGGTATATGGGGCCAGATTTTCCAATAGTGACACACAGAAAGCCTTTTTGCTTTCCTGGGGGTGTGGTAAACTACCTCTCCCATCAGCCTTATGCCTTGAACCGGCTCTAATTTAAATACCATTAGTTCCATACTAGGGGTGGAGAAAGTATCTAGGATTTTTATCAGATAGGCTAAGTGGGTGGCTATGGCCAGCCCTCCTTCCCTCTTGCCTGTTCTGTCTGATCTAGCTACAGTATATTCTGCCGGGAAGGCTATAGCTAGGGACGCAAACCAAATAAAGATAATGTCTACCCTGCAGGATAAATTAAGCTGGCTCACTAGGAGTCCATTAGGATATATTTAGCAAAGTTGAGCTCACCATATTGTAGGACCAACCCACAGAGTCAGCCGTGCGGAAGTTATAAGCACATGTTTTGTATTCTCATTTTATTTATTTTTTATATATAGACTGCATATCATTATTGTAATTTTTTTGCTTTACAAAAACATACTTAAAAGGTGTTTCACAATACACAATAGAATTTCATAAAATCTCTAAGCTAGCCCCTGGTACCACGCTCCTCATACATTCAACATAAATCATTCAGTCAAATCACACATTCACTCAAACATCACACTCAAAAATCATCCAAGATCCTCGATGTAGTTCCAGCGTGACAAGTAGAACCGGTCCTGCAGAGTCTTCTCAGCACAACGCTGGAGACTCCAGATCGTAGAAGCAGGACAGGGGATAATAACGCCGGACGGAGCAGATTGAGTATGCAACCAGGTTTCTGTCGGGTTTCAGGTCATCCAGCAGGTCTCAAATATCTGCAGCATGTTTAGGAATAGATCTAGCATTGAGGTACAGGCCTTGAAAAGTGACCGCTTGCCCTCTCATCTTCTGCTTTTTCTCCCTGACAGTCTGCTTAATGAATCCTCGAGGGCCTACGGTATAGGGGTTTAAAGGATCTGTGGTGTGTTGCGTGTCACCTTTGAACCGCTCACATTGCGAGCAGTTGCTTGCCACCGCGTCATTATCTACCACTCCCTTTCCCCCACACCCAGTCATGGAGGCCGTATCCCTTAAATCCAGTAGCGCCTGTTTCAAATAGGTTAATAAAGGCATTTATAAACCTGAATAATAATGGACAGCGTTTCCTGCCAGCTGGCAGCGTTCAGGCACGGACGGGCGCAGACAGGCTTGCCTTAGGCGCGCCAGCTGCGCACCCGCTGCGCGTCCACAAATGTGGTCAATTTATGCCCTGAATGCTGGAAAACGCTAGAGCTAACCGCGACTAAAATGGCGCCCGTTAGCCGCCCCCTGGACTCGGCTTACTCTCTCCACTCAAGCAGTCATGCGTGTGGACCGGAGAGTTCCTGGTAAGTAATGAGGTAAGTTTTAATGAGATTGTATGTTCATTATTCAGTCAATCACAAAGTAGCAGTTGTGGCACAAATAATATAAACCATTAAAATACGACAATATAAAAGCAGTAATCGACACACAGCACAATGAGCAGAATAATGGTACCTGCAGCTACCATTTTAGACTTTGGGGAACGGTCCCTGGCAGCAAAAATAAACATTAAATGTAGCGGAATGGGACAGGGCAGAGGTACCCTAACCCAGTGGGTACAATATCTGTGAGGGACACATTTCTAGGCAAGAATATGCCCAGAAATGTTTTTTTCACCTGCAAGGGCTCGCAAATCCTTCACGAAGCTCAGTGCGGCTCCGCATGTAACTTCGCAGCAAGAGTTGCAAATTCCACCAACATTTCTGAAAAATGCACCCACTCAGGCACTGTCACACCCACTCACAGACCCACTAACACACTCACTTGACAGACCCTCTCAGACACTCACACATCCATTCACAGACCCACTGAGACCATTATGCATCCATTCACAGACACACACAGAAACTACCCTATACACTGAAGTGTTGGAAAAGAAAGGTGTATTTACAAACCACCAGAATTATGAGGAGTCTTTACTGGAGCAGGCAATAGTAAGCTGTTCCCAGGACTCTCTCCTGATCTTCCTCTTTCTCTTCTTCCTATTGCTCCTATTTCCTTCTGCTCCCTTCTGGATGATTCTGAGGGCTTTGGTGAGATAACTATGGTAGCAGCACTCGGGATGTGCAGTTTTTCTTATTAATTTGGCGTATATAATTTGTTTTTATACCCTATTTTTTCTTATAACGAAGCATTCTGGGAATTGAAGTACCAAAAATAAAAACTTTAACATCAAAAACCTCTGATATTACAGTACAGAGATGAGATATTATGGGCAAAGATAACATTATTTCTACATGAGGTTTCAAGTGTCCCCTTGAACTCCTCTCTTTGAAGTGATTTTTAATTGTTGTGGCATTTAATTTCAAAAAAATGTCCTCTCACTGAACTTCTAATGACAGTCAATCTTTACAAACAGACTCTTATGTTTTTTCCAATATCGTCCTATTATTCCCCTCTAAGTGAGGAATTGTTTTTGAGTCTGTAACTCCTTTGTAATTTGTTGTTTATGGTAACATCTCCTTCCACTGAAACCTTCTCTATAGTATTATTCCAGGTGGATGTGTAGTTCTTCATCATTATTGAGTCCAAATGGGATGTTGATCTGTCGTCTAATGATGTATTGGGATTTTTTCTGCCTGAGTAACACTGGACTATCTCACCTCCTCTTTCATGTTTTTTGAAGTACCCAATTTCATAATACTCATTGTTTTTCCAGGTATCCCCTTCCTGTTCTTTCATCATATGTTTGGCTATTGCATGGGATGGATCTTGATTTTCTATTGCTCTTATGTGTTCAATATTTGTTTCTTTAGTGGGCAGATGGTGATTACCACATTGTACATGTATTTATATAGCGCAAATCACCGACACGGTATCTAAGCGCTTGCTTAGGGAACCCGTCCTGGTATTCCCCTGTGAGATACCCCGGCAGGGTATCCACCAGGTGAAAGCCAGGCATCCCGCCGCGAGGGGCCGTAGTGGAGATTAAGCAAGCTATTGCCCTAAGTCGCAGAGTGTGACCCCGTGAGTCGAGTAGGCACCGGAGCGAGAATTATCGAGTCCATGGAATTTTTTTAGAGCCCGAGACCCGCCGAGGCGGGGAATCGAACCCTGGTCCACGGACGATCTCACCTTCCGGGTCTGCCGCCTCTAACCACTGAGCCACACTTCTCCACCATTGTCTTGCATGTTCTTCTTTGTTGGATTTTGATAATACTGCCATTTTTATTTTATTTTGTTTCATATTTCTTCCTATTTTTCAAGCTTTACATGTTGTACATTTTTGGAGCCAACCTTAGAGCTATTTAGCCATGTCTTATTCTGTTTATCTTCGAAGGGACTTTGTATTAGTTGATCTTTGATGGGAGTTGATTTTCTGTATGTGATTGAGATGGTGGGTTTCAATTTAGCACCTAAAGCAGGATCATTTAAGAACAGATTCCACTGTTTTTGAAAGAGTATTTTAATTTGCTGGCTTTCCTTACCGTATGTTAATTTCAATCTTATCTCATTCTTTTTAGATGTATTATCATTGATTTCTTGATTTGTAATTAGTGTATCCAGCCTTGTCTTTAGCTTACTTCTCTCAGATCCTTTACGAATAACGTAGTTGCTATAGCCTCTCTGTTTGAGGCGTTGCCAAGTTTGTTGACAATTCTTTTAAAAATCCTGATTCACTGAGCAACTTTTTTTCAGTCTCTGAATTTCCCCATATGGGACACTTTTTACTAAAGGTTGAGGGTGAAAATTGTGACAATGCAGTATTGAATTTGTTGATCTCTCTCTTCTTTAGAGTGTAGTTTCCAATTTACCATTTTCAATATAAATGGTGATATCTAAAAAGTTAATTCTACTTTCATCCAAGGTGTATGTGAACTTGAAGCTCAAATCGTTCTTGTTGATACTTTTAAAGTATGATTCAATTGTTTTGGCTGTACCATTCCATATAATAAACAAGTTGTCTATGTATCTTGCCCATAGTATAATGTTGTCAACAAATCTCTTATGTTTTCTCTCCAGGCTGTTTGCTTTTCACACCATCTCATTGTAAGGTTGGCGTAGCTTGGAGAAAATGAAATCCCCCATGGCAGGTCTACATTTCTGTTAAAATATCTGATGGTTAAACAGGAAGACATTGTTATTTAAGCAGAGCTCAATCATTTCCAACAATATTTTTGAGTGTTGGAGTTCTTCCACTGTTCTTTGTTTGAGAACATAGGCACTAGCTTTTAGTCCCACTTCATGCTTTGTTAATGTGTAGAGTGAAACAACATTACTGACCAGGCTGCAGGATGGGACTATCGGGAATTGTGCTGAACTGGTTCAACTCTTTTTTACAGAACAGAACACAGCGATTCCGGGTCAACCAATCAATCTCACGGATACCCACGGGTCATGTCCGCGCTATATAAAACACTATAAATAAATAAAATAAATAAATAAAATCTCACCTCCATGCCCTATTTCAATAGGAGTCCCTCAAGGATCGACGCTATCCCCAGATCTGTTTAACCTATACGTCGAACCACTTACAGAAATTCTCCAAAAATCACAGATATCATATCACATGTATGCGGATGACACGCAGATATACATAAAGATCGCATCCCTAAAAGACATTGAACTAATGAATGAGACATTAAAAATGGCACTACAATGGCTAACTAATAATCATCTGAAATTAAATGCTCACAAAACAGAGTTCTTACTAATCTCACCACCAAGGAGCCAGGCGGAAATAAAGGAATGGACGAAATTCGTGACTGCGCTTAACTGCACCCCAACCCTAGTCAACTCAGCTAAATCGCTGGGAATCACCTTAGACGAGAATCTGGACATGAAAGCCCACATTAACTCAATGGCTAAAAATGCCCGCTTCCACCTGAACTACCTAAGAAAACTGAAACCATTCATCTCAGAGCCGGATCTCAAACTGGCAATCCAATCCTTGGTTATCTCGAGGATTGAATATGGCTGCACCACCTTAGCTGGCCTACCAAAAACGTCCACAGCACCACTAAAAGCCTGCTTCAACGCCGCGGCAAGACTTGTCACCGGATCCAGGAAATATGATCATATATCCCCACACTTGAAAGCTTTAAACTGGCTACCTTACGAAGCCAGAATCCAAATGAAGATAGCATGTATCACACATAAAGCGATCCACTACAACACCCCAGGATACCTAGCCAAGAAAATTCAGCTGTCTGGAGGTAACCGACCAGCTAGAAGTGCTGAGGAGTTGCTATTACGGCCAGCCATCTTCCGAAAGAAAAAAACCTATGACAGAGCATTCTCAGGAGCTGCCCCCAGAATCTGGAACTCACTCCCTCCAAACATTAGGAAGATCCAAAATGTGGCAACATTCAAGCGGGAAGTGAAGAGCCTTCTGATGAACAAATACAATAAATAGAGAAGATCATCGATCACTGCCCTGAACTATTGCTGCCCTAATACAGAACATTATGTCATCAGGAAAGCGAAGAATAAGTCAGTAATATAAAGATCGCTAATTCCAGGATATGAAACGGTCCATAAATTTATCACCAAACGTTATCTTTAAATGACCTTATAACCGCATCCCTCAGGGACTTATAACGATCTACCTCACCTATGTGTATATATTTTGCTTATGATATAATTGGAGCCGCAAATCACTATTAACGCTAACGGCACATGTGTTAAGAATGATTACATTTCATCTACCTCATATCTGTGATTCTTATAACTGTTAATATATATGTTATGTCTTCACCTACTCTATGTTAAGCGCTCTGATACCCACGGGTCTTGTTCGCGCTATACAAAACTTTATAATAATAAATAAATAAATAAACATCAATTGTTATCAGTGTGTACTCAACCTGCCATGTTAAATCAGTTAGTATTCTTTTTTTTATTTTTTATTTGTCTTTATTGAATTTCTGGTACAAAACAAAATTGCATCCGACATTGCACAATATTAATAGGTCATATCATCCGATTACAAGAACTGGAGTCCGTCCATAGTGTCCAAAACATCATATGTAATGCCTGAAAAACAGGACTCAATTAATATAAAAACTATTCATGCGTATACCTAAAAATAGGGGGATGGCCCAGTGAGGAATAGGGTGAGGAGTGGTCCCAGTCATCAGTGGTCTGGTCTAGGGTGCGGAGGTAAATGTGGAAGGGTAACCAAATATCTTTGGGGCGTGATGTAGGGGGTTGTAGATTGGCGTAGTCTTCTCCTATACTCTCACATCTACTCATGTTCTCCAACCATTCTTTAGCAGTGGGTGGTCTGGCCCCTCCCTAACACAGAGCTATCTCCCTCTTGCCCAGCAGTAATGCCATGGAGACCAGGCGGCGACAGACAAGGGGCACTTTGTAGGTATAGCTCAGTAGGGCGACAATAGGGTTTTGGGGCATCTCATGGTCAATCATGGCAGAGACATGTGTGTATACATTTCCCCAATAGCTGGCCGCCACTGGGCACGTCCAAGTTAAATGGGCAAAATCTGCTCCAGGGGCTTGGCATTTTAAGCATTTATTAGATCTAGTATGGTCCAATTTGGCGATATAGCCAATGGGCAAAGGTAACACTGGTGTAAGTATTTAAAATGTGTCAGTTTGTGTCTGTGGTTAATGGAAATGTGCTTTGTGTACAGCAATAGCCCCATATTTGGTCTGTGAGTGGGGTCCACTACTGCCTCTCCGAGACCTCCCACACCCGCATAGTTGTGCCTGGCTTTAGGGCCATGCATGAGTCATAGAGTTTTGATGTCATATGCCTGCCGTCTGATGCTGTGATTACCAAGAAAAGAGGTGGAAAATCGTCTTGTGGTAGCAGGTACTTGGGTATGAGAGATCTGAGGGTGTTCTGGAGTCTCCTGTAGATGAAGATGTCCATGTAGGGTGTGTTTTGAGCCGGTGTGGTATCCGTCAGTTGCAGAACGTGGCCGTTGGGAAATAGGTCACCCAAGGTGGTCAGTGATTGTCTATTAAGCGTGCGTTTAACTAATGCTTCCCGTGTAAGTGGGAGCCATGGGTTGTCCGTTAGAGGGATGGTGTTTGAGTAGAGTGGCCCGCCACCCAACATGTGTCGCAGCCTGCGCCAAGCCCAGCAGGTCATGAAGACTGTTTGAATATCTTCAGTCTCCACTGGTATGCCTCGGGCACAGCTTAATTTGAGCTGGTGATTTTCAGTACTCGGCACTGGCACTTAATTGCCAGCACCAGGGCTTATGACTGTTTACCACATGGTAGTGGTGTCTGCCAAATTTAGGTGCGAACACAACAAGATTTCTTTATTAATTCAATTCACATTTTCAGTGATTTGTATTTGCCTCCAAAGCCTTTCTTATAGCTTTGCGGCCCTGTAATCGTATGAATTGTCACACTTTTAAGAGTGTGATGCTTAGTAGTGTGTTGGTGTTGTCATTGGCAGTACTGCCAGAGGTAACGGACGGTACAAGCTCTAATGTCCTCCTGTTGAGGGCCCGGGCACTAATTTATTTACAAATTAAGCACTGCCCGGGGTAAAATCTGAGAGTGGAGTAGTCTGTCCAGCTTGGTGTGCTTAGAACGAATATCAGTTAGTATCCTTAGCAAGTTTCCTATATCTCTGATATACGAACTTAAGTTCTTTACGATGGGTGACCATTAATAATCCACATATTGGGATATTTTTTCACGCAGTGAGTTACAGGCTGTAACTACGGGTCTGCCCGGTGGGTCTTATAAGCTTTTGTGAACTTTTGGTAAGAAGTAGATGGTAGGTGTTGTTAGAGTGTCAACCATTAGTTGACTTATATTCATCATGTGTAATTAGCAGCTTGGTCTGACAGTTTTTGAGTTTTTTATCAATAGCCTCTTTTATTTTCAATATGGGATTGACTTCCAATTTTTCATAATTGTTTGAATTATATAGTTCAACATCATCATCACCATCGAATAATCTGTATTCGGTCGAAAGGACCATAAGAGCAGAGGATAAGACAAGTTACAAACAGTTCACACACAATAAAATCACAAAGTTAAAATGACTCAGTTGCACATCGTCATTGTCTTTCAATCACGTCGTGACTGAGTAACACTGCATACTTTTTTTTTCCTTAAACCCCTCGCCTGGATAATAAAATGTAATACTTCGAAACAGATTATAGGAGACTCACAGCGTTGTAAAAACAGTAAATCTTCTTGATGAGTGTTAGAATGATATAGCTGTCTATTAGCCTCTGACTCATAAGCGTTCTTGTCCAAAATGCCTGTTTTCACCTCTCTCGACCGGCTTGATGATAATTTGCTCATTCTCTTGTAATGTACAGCAATTAGTTCCTTTGTAAAACGACCTCAGGTAAGGTCATTTTATCATTATTCATATTTCATAGATGACACTGCACATTTTATTTCTTATTACACTTCTAAAGTGACTTACAGTGGAGCTGATGCGCTGTCACGTGCACAGCCCCATTAGCACAATCAAACACGAGATGACATGAAAATCCCCTGCACAGCTTTAAACTCAATCTGTTGACATTGCCATAAACATGAAAGGCGGTGAATGACTCAGGGATTATGGTGCTTTTGTGAGGTTGGAGTGGATTGCCCTTTGACCTTGTACCTCACTTAAAAGCATGCTCGTGATTCAGTAATACCCCAAGAATGTGCGTGCCCTCCATTGTCATTTGTACCATCAGGTTTACTGTGTCTTGCGTATTGTACTGGCCAGAGTCACTTATATCACAATTGAATTAAGGCGTGTACAGCCCAGCCAAGTGTCACGCATCAGGCGTGACACTAGCGCATTTCAGTGTGGTAATCCGCATTACCGCAATGAAATGCATTGTCACGCATATCGGTGTCTGTCAGCTTTCGCTAAAATCGCTCTGATAAAATAGTGTCTGTGGCAGCGCGCCGCTCGTGGCTTCCCCATGCTGCTGCAGCAGGCGCTTGGGCTCGCAGTTGAGCTAAGTTTGCTGGCAGCACTCACTTAACTGCTTAATGTATCTTATGTTTCCAATTTACGCAGCGCGGCTCTCATTACCAGCATGACACCATTGGGAGGAGACATCACATCCTGTCGCAGCAGCGTGCGCGGGAAGTTTATAATTTTGCGAGCTAGAACGGGCGGCTCGACTGGGTAGTTTGCGGTGCATTTAATAGTCATGCCCCGGGTCGCTTCAAATAATCATTGGCGCCGGTTGAAGCGCTCACAGCCCTGTTTTCTGCAGCTCATACCAGCATCCTCATCTCCGTCATTACTTGTGGGGTAAATCTCACTTCCATGCATGTCCGTCCTACCCTTAACTGGGGGCCATAATAAAGCTGGCATTGCTAGTATCCTCCTGTCTGTTAACTATCTGTACCAAACCAAGGACATGAGGAGGGAGTATAAGTCCCAGGGGAATTAAGGCCTCCATCGGTCAGTGTCTTTTGGAGTCATTCAAAACAGATCCCTGGCAAGTAGTTATAAGTATGAAAGGTAACTTTTGGTGTTTGCTGAACTGTTTTACAGTCCATTTCTGCACGATGGGCTAGCTGCTGCATACAAGAAAAGGAACACATGCCTCTCCTCCTGATTCCTCCAGCTCTTAGAGATCTAAGTATGGTGGAAGAAGTAACAACGAAGACAGAATTATGAGACTGATTCTTGAGACGCTGATCCCTTTAGATAAGAAAACAAGGAAGTTTCTTCCAATAAGGAAATTCTGGAAGCTGATGTGATTTAGCTTGTATCAGTATTCAGTGAAAATGATGATGCAGTCCCTCCTCACAAACAAAAATGGAACTATATTTCTAAAGATATGGTACCACCGATTCTATTCTAGGAGTCCGTATGTATCCTCATGTGCATGATGGCATCCTCAGAATATCGAAGGATCCCAAATCTATCCTTTAGAAGACATGGATGCCATGTTGCCTGAACTTATTCCTGTCGGCTATGGTGTGGCTAGTATTCTAGGAAGAACTTTAATGGCTGAAGAAAATACTCTGAAGATTCAGTGGATAAATGAAAACAAATTGAGTCATCCTTAAAGGCATAATATATGCTCTCTCCTATATGAGCAGGCATCTATGTAGCTAATGCTTCACAATCGTTAATTTCAGATTTTAAGACATTTTTCATAGTCATTGTAGATGATACTACATGCTCCGTGTTTTTCGATAAAACATTTCTCTGATAAATCCTTTGACGTGGTGAGAGCTTCTGCTTCAGCCACGAGGTGTCAGTAGCATCATTGCACAACTTCCTATTAAGAAACTGGTATACAGATGTAGCCAAGAGTTCCACATCTTTCTGCATCTTATTTGATGGTACTCATATTATAGCCGTAGAGCCCAACCTAGCGGGCTTTACCAGCAATTAAAGACCTGCTTCGTCGTTAAAGGCCTGAGCCGAAGGCGAGGACCTTTAACAAGGGAGCGGGCCTTAAGTGCCTGGTAAAGCACGCTAGGAGGGCTCTAAGGCCATTAGAACATTCCGCCCCTATAGGACATAATGTTCTAATTGCTAAAAACAAAGGCCTCTCAGAGCCCGAGGGGGTTTAAATCCCCTCGGGCTCTGAGAGGACTTTGTTCACAGCAGTAGTGGTAAACAAAAACAACATTGAAATGTTGCTCTGCGGGCTTCTACTGGCCCGTAGAAGCTCGGGCTCTGAGAGGACTTTGTTCACAGCAGCAGTGGTAAACAAAAACAACATTGAAATGTTGCTCTGCGGGCTTCTACCGGCCCGCAGAAGCCCGGAGCACTCCATTCATTGTATTCAATTGAGCACTCAACATTCCAATGTTCTAATTTTGGTTCAAATTGAAAGGATCAGGTGCATTGTCCATTCAAAGAATAGATACATTTCTGTTCCTTGAGATGCCAGCATTTTAAACTACCTCAGTCTTCTAAGAACAAGTCCTCTGTTTTCATCTCTCCAGAAGACAGCAAGTACCAATGTAGTTAAACAAATCCCAAGGAAATAACTTTGCTGGATGATATTCCAATAAGCAAAACAAGATATTTCTGAGAAAAGTCCTTATTGCAGAGCATTCCAAGCCCCAGGCAGGGGCTAGATGGTAGGAAGTTGTACTCTACATTTCCGGAGAATTAAGATACTCCTAAGGTTTTGTACCCACTGTGACTAATGGCATTTCATAGTTCTTCTGTTTGGACCAGCTCAACTGCAAGATACTTAACAAATGTGATGGCTCTGATTGTACAAGGAACTCTTTTTTCAACGAATGATTGGCCCATCTTCTATCACTGACCAACACAATGCGACATTTGGAGATGACAAAAAATTGTCTGCATTGCAAAATGTTTATTCCCAATCTTCCAAAATGGCAACCACTTCCACCTAAATACTTATCTGTCAGATTCAGGGCATAGGTGAACAAGCTTTTCCAGTTTGAACCAAGAGAAATTTGACTATGTTCCCTATTGATCTACCTGTTACTTCCTCAGGAACCCATACCAGAGGTGTGATTGGAAGTTTCAGTTCACATGGACTGTGTGTATGTCAGAACCCTGTTCAGAGGGCAACAAAGCAAATACTAGCTAATAGGCCCAACCGTGGGTAGTTGATGTGATAGAACCCGGCATTCTATGGATCCTACGCAACAGGGGCAAGTAACCCTACAGCACTTGACTCTCAGTAGTAGTGCAGGTTGAGCAGCCCAAGGCTTCTTGAGGGGAGAGGAGGAGGTAGACACATGGGGTGGTGAACACAGGCTCACAGCAGCAGCAATACATGATTGTACAAACAAATACTTGCTTTTATAAAAAAAGGAGTATTTATATACAATCAAAGTGAAATACGACATTCCAAACAATATAAGCAGTCCCCTTAGGTCAGGGCTCTAGAGTTTTGTTGGCGGGTCCCTAAGTCCCATTCTCCTCTCCTAGTAGTAGTGGTTATTCCCCATTCACTATAGGTGACATTCGGGTTAAGCCTAGTCTCAGAAGTCCTACTCCGACTCTTTTTTAAAGTCAAACGATCGCTGCAGAAGCCATCTTAGAATCCTCATACCTCGTTATAGGGATTCAATTGCCAGGATCCCCCCCCCCTTACTGGAACTCACTCCCTTCCCTACTAGACCTTTCTCCTCTCCTTCACAGGGCACACTGGTCTTGGCAAGCAGGCGATGGTGCTCCAGGCTCCAAAGGCAAGAGGTCTTGGGTTCCCTAGGTGATGTCCTCTCACCGACCTGAGAGACTGGTAGGCCTTAGAGTCTTGCAAAGCTTCTCCCCCTCGCATAGCCTGACTAGCTAGTTGACAGCTGGCAGTTTGTGGGGCCTAGACCTCCCTTTCTTAAAGTCCATTTCACGACACAAAATTATATTTTGAGCCAGAGTCTTTGAAGTTTGTGTTAGGGATCATCTTCCTTTTTAAGTGCCCTCACCTCTGTACTGCCCTTCCTTCTAAAAGCAGTCTGACACACCAGGAGTGACTCCAAATCTGATAGCCCCACAATACAGACCATGGAAGTTATTAGAGGTTCACACCTGGATGTCATCAAGAATGATAGTGTATCAAAAGGTTACCCCAAGTCACCAGCCCTACTCTTTACAATTCTCTTATCAACCCCATTTCCTTGCTGAGATGTGCCCATACCCCTTCTTAGTGACCTCTCTCTGAACCAAAGAGCACCCTATGAAGTGTGTTGAAGAGCCTGGCTCTCCCTTCCTCTAGTGTCCCCCACCCAACTTACAGGAATGCAGAAATACACAAATCTGTCTGGAAGGATTCCTCTACCTCTTCTCTTCAAATTCCTTCTGTGTGCTCCGGGTCTCCCCAGAGTCCTCCATATATGTATATAGCATATGTGCACTGCATAGCACTACATCCTTCATGTGTTGCACCATTCACAGGCACACTTTACCCAGCATGAGAGCCGGACTGGCCATAGCGGGCACCCAGCGTTTTCCCAGTAGGCCGGGAGGTTGGGGGCTGGTTTTGGACTGGTGGGGGCCAATTTTGGTAGAGGGGGCCAATTTTGCAGCAGTGCTACAAGATCAGCCCCCTGTACCAAAAGCAGAAGCAGTGTTTAACAACACCCCCGACCCCCATCCCACAGCCGGACCCACTTAATTGACAGGGCTGGTTTACATTCTCAGCCCAGGCCTGCCCAGCACTTGCATAAAATATACTGTGCATTATCCCTTTGTAGTGTCATTCCCCGGCACACATACACCCAGCATGTGTAACCACACAATTAATGCTCAGCACTCTACACCAAACTGATGTAGGCCAAAGGTGAGTTAAACACACAGCAGCAGAACTTTAACCCTTTCGCTGCTAGGCCTCCCCCTCCCCCTGTGCTAAGCCTTTTTTTGGCTATTTGGGGTAGTTCGCACTTAGGCCCCTATAACGTCTTGTTCACATAAGGTATCCACGTCAAATTTGCATCCTTTTATTCCAACATCTCGAGAATTTTAACGGTACCCACGGTTTGTGGATTCCCCTGGAGGGAACCCAGAAATTAGCCAAAATACAGAACCATTGGTTTTTTGGGGGGGGAATGGGGAAAAAGTGCTGCAGAAGAAACTGTCTGGTTTATTTCCCTGCAAATGGTATCAACAAAGGGTTTGTGGTGCTGAAATCACAATCTTCCCAGCTTTCAGGAACAGGCAGACGTTTGTCAGAAAACCAAAATTGTCTATACAGTTTTGGCATTTTACTGGGACATAGTCTATTTTTACTATTTTTTTTGTGCTTTCAACCTCCTTCCAGTTAGTGGTAGAAATGGGTGTAAAAGCAATAATGGATCCCAGAAAGCTATACATTTCAGAAAAGTTGACAACATTCTAAATTTAGCAAGGGGTTAGTTGTATAGATCCTTCAAGGTTTTCCTGTAGAAACTAACAGTTGAAATTAAAGAAATTTAAAATTGAGTTGAAAAAAACAGCCGTTTGTGCCAACGTTATCACCTGTAAATTCTTCTAACTATGGCAGATTTTTTTAAGCAATATACTGTTATATGTAAGGATCTTCTGGTTGTGGTGGTAGGACCTGTAGGTTATCCAAGAATCTGAGGTACCCAGACGCAATAACTGAGCTGCACCTTGCAATGGGTTTTCATTGTGTACCGGGTATATAGCAATTCATTTGGTAACATTTAAAGAGTGAAAAATAGGTATCAAGGACACCTATGTATTTTCAAAATGGTAACAAAATATAGAGTTTAGAAGCAGTAGTTATTTGCAACATCTCCGAAATTGTGGGTACCCATATTAGCATGTGAATTAGAGGACATTTTTCAAAGTGACTTCTTTTTTACACATTGTCTTACATTTGGAAGGCAGAAATGCATATAAAGTCAATAGGTAATAACAGTTGTTCTGTAATTCTGCGTTCCCCTAAGTCACCCGATAAAAATTGTACCTCACTTGTGTGGGTAGGCCTAGTGCCTGTGACAGGAAATAGCCCGAAACACAAACATTTTCTAGTGAAACTGACCCTTTTTTTGCAATGTGCCTAGCTGGGTGTGTGGACAAAATACCGAAAACACAAATATCATGGGGCAGAATATTGTGTCAAAAATATCGAGAACAAGAATATCATGGCGGTCATTTCTTATGGGTAAATAGCGTTTTACTATATGTAGCTCCACATATATATACTTTGATGATATATAAAGGTACGTAGATCTGGAGTTAAAAATAGTAAAATTATACCTATCTATTTGCACTTACCTTCTCGATATTCTTGTCCTCGATATTTTTGAAACTATATTCTGTCCACACGATATTTGTGTGTTCGATATTCTATCAGTGAAACCCTAGCTGTGGATTTTGAACCCTAGCTCAGCTGGCACCTGGGGAAACCTCGCAAACCTATACATTTTTGACAACTAGACACCCAGGGGAATCAAGGATAGGGCGACTTGTGTGGCTTTCACCAGGTTCTGTTACCCAGAATCCTTTCTTTATATTTCTGGGATGGAAAGTTCTAGAATCTGTGTGGAACCACAAACTTTCACCACCTCGCATTTCCCAAAGTCTCCCGATAAAAATGGTACCTCACTTGTTGTGTGGGTAGGCTTGGTGCCCACGACAATGAATGACCCAAAACGCAATGTGGACACATCACATTTTTTCAGTAAAAACTGACACTTTTTTTGCAATGTGCCTATCTGTGGATTTTGAACCCAAGCTCAGCTGGCACCTAGTGAAACCTAGCAAACCTATACATTTTTTTTTACAACACCCAGGGGGATCCCGGATGAGGTGACTTGTGTGGCTTTTACCAGGTTATGTTACCCAGAATCCCTTGCAAACCTCAAACTTTGTAAAAAAAAAAAACAACAAATGTTCCTCATATTTCTGGGATGGAAAGTTCTAGAATCTGTATGGGTCCACATAATTTCACCACCCCGCATTCTCCAAAGTTTCCCGATAAAAATGGTACTTCACTTGTGTGGGTAGGAATAGTCCACAGAGCAGGAAATAGCCAAAAACGCAACATGAACACATCAAATTTTTCCAGTGAAAACGGACCCTTTTTTTGCAACGTGCCTAGCTATGGATTTTGAACCCTACCTCAGCCGGCACATAGGGAAACCGAGCGTTCATATATATTTTTGAAAACTAAGCTATCAGGGGAATCAAGGATGGGGTGACTTGTGTGACTAACTAGGTTCTGTTACCCAGAATTCCTTGCAAACCTCAAACTTTGTAAAAAAAAATCACATTTTCCTCACAATTCTGTGAACGAAAGTTCTGAAATCTGCGTGAATCCACAAACTTCCAGCCACTCTGCATTCCCAAAGTCTCCTGATAAAAATTGTACCTCACATGTGTGGGTTGGCCTAGTGTCCGCAACAGGAAACGAAACAAACCGCAACGTGGATACATCACATTTTTCCAGTGAAAACTGACCATTTTTTTGCAATGTGCCTTCCTGTGAATTTTGAACCGTACCTGGCACCTAGAGAAACCTTGCAAACGTATACATTTTTGAAAACTAGACACCCAGGAAAATCCAGAATGGGGTGACTTGAGTAGCTCTCACCAGGTTCTGTAACCCAGAATCCCTTGCAAACCTAAAATTTTGTCAAAAAAACCCACAAATTTCCTCCCATTTTTGATGAGGAGCTCTGGAATCTGCGTGGATCCCCAAATTTCCACCCACCCAACATCTATAAAAGTATCCCAATAGAAATGGTACCTCACTTGTGTGGGTGAGCCAAGTGCCCTTGGGAGGGAAGGGCACAAAACGTGGAGACATCAAATTTACCAATCACAAAACGACCTGATTTTGCAAGAGGGTGTCACCTGTGTTTTTGTCCCTGGGATCGGCGGCCATCTAGGGAAACGTATCAAACCCAGGCATTTCTGAAAACTAAACATCTGGTATGGCCTGCGTGGATCCACCAATGTTGTCCTACCCAAAATCCCCTGCAAACCTCAAATTTAGCTGAGAAAAATCACATTTTTCTCACGTTTCTATGTGGGAAAGTTGTGGGATCAGCACTAAAGTTGGGTGTAAATTATTTTTAAGCTTGTTTTTAGCACTACATCCATACGTATCAGTAATCTTCGTTATTCGTAGTCCTAATTGTCCTCATTACTTATATATGGGGACAGCTCATTTCAGACATTTTCAAGTCTTTCCTGACAAAACGGGTGTCATGCACAGAACCAAAACCTTATATCATCCGGAGGGAAATGGAAATGTTTAGCGCGTTACCAGAGTCATTATGGGCATAATTGAACTATCCAATAGTAACGTTCTGGATTGGGAGGATGAATTTAGGAAAACCGTAAATGCCTACAGAGTGACCAGGTGTGAAGCGACCGATCATAACCCTTTTAAACTGATGAGAGGGAGATCTCCTCGCACTAAGGATACCATGGGCTGGTTAAGGGACACTAGGAGGATTAGTTGGTCTCCTAATAAAGTCAGAGGGAGAATAAAATCTGGAAAGGAGAAGTACAAATAAAGGTATGATGAGGTGCATGGGGTTAAAGAGGTGAACCTTAAAGTGGGTGATCTAGTGAAGGTAAAAAAAAGCAGGCTGGTGTGTAAGGGAGAGAGCCAGGGCCGAACTGGCTGGAGTGGGCATAGAGCATTTCCCAGGTGGGCGACCAGGGTGGGGGTTCGTTTTAGACCCCTGGTGACCCGTTTTTGTTACTGGGGGCTGGTTTTGTAGCGTGCCGGCAAGGTGATCCCAGACAGAAATGTGAGGAAAATGTGATTTTTTTTCAGCTAAATTCAAGGTTTGCAGTGGATTGTGGGAAGGACATTGTTGGGGGATCCACCCAAACATACCTCCCTGGACTGCCCATCCTCAACTTTTCAGGAATGTGTGAGTTTGGTTGGTTTCCCTAGATTGCAGCTGAGCCTGGGACCAAAAACGAAGTTGCCCCCCTTGCAAAACTAGGTTGTTTTGTAATTGGTAATTGTGATGTTTCCACAATAAGTATTGGGCCGTTGCCTGTCGTGGGTACTTGGCCCACCCACACAAGTGAGGTACTATTTTTATCGGGGAACGGTGCATCGGTGGAGCTGTGTCGGTGGAGCTGTGTGGTGGCTGCATCGGTGGAGCTGTGTGGTGGGTGCATCGGTGGAGCGGTGTGGTGGGTCGTTCGGTGGAGCTGTGTGGTGGGTGCCTCGGTGGAGCTGTGTGGTGGGTGCATCAGTGGTTCTGTGCATGACACCCGTTTTGTCAGGAAAGACTTGAAAATGTCTGAAATGAGCTGTCCCCATATATAAGTAATGAGGACAATTAGGACTACGAATAACGAAGATTACTGATACGTATGTAGTGCTAAAAACAAGCTTAAAAATAATTTACACCCAACTTTAGTGCTGCACTGGGATCTACACGACTATATTAATGATGTAAATCCAGGGCTTTAAGTGTTCTGGGACTCTCTGGGTCTCACACCCAACAGTAATTAAAAACTTACATTGAAATGAGTCCCTCTCGGGCCTTATAATCAGTTCCTTAAATTTACAGTCAAGACACTGTTCAATTTATGAACAATGGCTGTAAAAAGTATTAGATGCTCCATGTCAGAGACACAGTTGCTGTTTACATTTTACATGATTTCCTTTATCCTGCATCCCCTAAGAGTGCTTGAGGTTTCCAGGATGTTGTGTTTCTATAGTTTTTTTCTGTTCAGCATATTACTCTTGTATATAGTGCTTAGTGTCAACTGGCCTCTAGGTGTATGTGTGACAGCTTGTTGTTGCCGAGTGGTTATAGTAGGCCATGATTGAGACTTCTGGAGCTCAGGCTGAAGACAGAGCGAGTTTAACACAGTGCCTGCCATTGGGCAGTAACGTTTTCACAATACATGTTCGTTCAGTTCTTGCGATTCTATGCGAAGGAGGTATCATCTCTAATTCTGATATAACATTTCACAATGTAAGGATATCTGTGTGAATAGCCCATACATGTTCAAAAATAGTCACCATTTTACATTGTTTTTATACTGTTTAAGCTTTACTAGATAGCATAGAATGCCTCGTTATTGGCAGGACGGGTTGGTTGTATATAAGAAGTGACAGAGAAAGGACTGACTTACCGTGCGTGACACAGACCGTTTTGAGGTCGAAAAGCGGCAGTGCGATTATGAGGCTTTAAAATAAACACTGGAGTTTGAAAAGGTTGACAGAGTACAGCGACATTTGTTGGTGTTTCAAGTAATTGAAACACCACCACGCCTGCACCAACTACGAAGTGCTCCATTATTTATTGCGTGACCCCATTAGTAGGGCGGGGCCTCTGTTTTGTCATAGGACCCGAGTCTGTGTTTCACTTTACAGATCTCTGCTGTGAAAAGCAGGAACGGAGCCTAGGTGTATGTAACAAGTGTGGACACATGGTGAGCCCGTTTCACAATCCGGAAGAAATACCCTGCAGCTGATGACATCACCACTCGCCACGTTCCTTCCGGTTTTGAGATTTATGCAACTGCTGACGGGGTTGACAGGTTGCGAAAGAAATGTGGAAAACGAGCTCACTTTCTGAGTTCGTTTTCAACAGGATTATTGTAGAATGCGGGTAGAACAAAAGAAACATAAACAATATAATTGAGCATAAAGAATTCAATTTTTTATAAAGTATTTGAAATAAAGAAACATATTAGAACCTATTTTTTTTTTTAGCGCAAGTTGTGTTCACTTAGAGCTGTGAGACCAGCAACAGAAAACTAAGATCAGCCTAACCACACCACATCTGGAATGAAATTAACCCTCACTGACAATGCTAAAACGTATTTCAAGAGCAAGAAGGTTATATAGAATGAAGTGAAAATAAACATGACATGACACTTCCCTTGTTTTACATCTTATTGCTGGAGCATTCAAATTCCAAAGCTCGCGATCAGGGGTGGTGACAGCATAAAGAACACAAACACACACGACACAACCATCTAAAATTAGATTTTGTTGAAGTGGGTGCCTGGTTGTCTATGATTAATGATCACGCCAGGGTAATCGTGGGGCAGATCAAACTCCTGGATACAAACCAAATGAAAGAAATGCCCTGTACAGCGTTATTTCTAACCACATTCTAATTTCTCACAAAATCAGTATCTAGTAGCAAGAGAGTAAGAGTTGTTAGGTTGCGTCGCAGCATAAAGGACACATCACTTGTAATCCCTTTTCCAAGTTTTTATCTCAATTCTCAAGCCCTCCAGCAGTGCAGGTCACAGCCTTCCATGTCCGTGCCAACTGCCTTACAGGACTACATTCCACCCCCCACACTTACAGCCTACATCCAACAATCTGACAACACAAGGGCGGCTGACAGTCCAATCACCCAACAAGAGTCAGGACACACTCAAGGTACGATAGAGAACGTACACTGACCAAACAAGCCTTAAAAATTAGGAACACCAATAATATCGAGTATGTAGGAGTATATACAAACAAGCATTGGAAATGCAATAGGGCTCGCATTAGGAAAGTTTGAGCTATTGGGTCTTATAAATGATTTTTTTTTATTTATGTGTTATTTTTTTAAATAGCTAAATTAATAGCTTTGTCATTTACAATGCCAATAGTTATAACTTTCGCAAACACCTATAGCATTTGTAATGCAACATGTTTTGTATTTACGTGACTTAGATGTATTGATATTACAAATAACAATGGCTTTTAATTTGTTTAAATGATTAATACTTAAATAATTTATTTAATTTGTAATGGCAATAGCTTAAACGTTTGTAAATAACTTTTGTGAAGATTATGTTCAGTGTTTTTTTATTGTGACGAAAATCCAAGAACAGAAGTGAAATATTAACATCTTTTTGTGATTTGTAATAAAGCATGAAAGCTTGAAAACACCTTGAAACATGGAAAGAACATATTTGAAACAGTGATGCTGTGGTTGCGCTGAGTGATGCTGTGGTTGCGCTGAGTGATGCTGTGGTTGCGCTGAGTGATGCTGTGGTTGCGCTGAGTGATGCTGCTGTTGCGCTGAGTGATGCTGTGGTGGTGCTGAGTGATGCTGTGGTTGCGCTGAGTGATGCTGTGGTCGCGCTGAGTGGTGTGTGCATCGGTGGAGCTTAGTGGGTGCATTGGTGGAACTGTGTGGTGGGTGCATTGGTGGAGCTTAGTTGGAGCATCGGTGGAGCTGTGTGGTGGGTGCATCGGTGGAGCTGTGTGGTGGGTGCCTCGGGGGAGCTGGGTGGTGGGTGCATCTGTGGAGCTGGGTGGTGGGTGCATCTGTGGAGCTGGGTGGTGGGTGCATCTGTGGAGCTGTGTGGTGGGTGCATCGGTGGAGCTGTGTGGTGGGTGCTTCGGTGGAGCTGTGTGGTGGCTGCATCTGTGGAGCTGTGTGGTGGGTGCATCTGTGGAGCTGTGTGGTGGGTGCCTCGGTGGAGCTGTGTGGTGGGTGCATCGGTGGAGCTGTGTGGTGGGTGCCTTGGTGGAGCTGTATGGTGGGTGCCTCGAAGGAGCTGTGTGGTGGGTGCATCAGTGGAGCTGTGTGGTGGGTGCATTGGTGGAGCTGTGTCGGAGGAGCTGTGTGGTCGGTGCATCGGTGGAGCTGGGTGGTGGGTGCATCGGTGGAGCTGTGTGGTGGGTCGTTCGGTGGAGCTGTGTGGTGGGTGCCTCGGTGGAGCTGTGTGGTGGGTGCATCGGTGGAGCTGTGTGGTGGGTGCATCGGTGGAGCTGTGTAGGTGGAGCTGTGTGGTGGGTGCATCGGTGGACCTGGGTGGTGGGTGCATCGGTGGAGCTGTGTCGGTGGAGCTGTGTGGTGGCTGCATCGGTGGAGCTGTGTGGTGGGTGCATCGGTGGAGCGGTGTGGTGGGTCGTTCGGTGGAGCTGTGTGGTGGGTGCCTCGGTGGAGCTGTGTGGTGGGTGCATCGGTGGAGCTGTGTGGTGGGTGCATCGGTGGAGCTGTGTGGTGGGTGCATCGGTGGAGCTGTGTGGTGGGTGCATCGGTGGAGCTGTGTGGTGGGTGCATTGGTGGAGCTGTGTAGGTGGAGCTGTGTGGTGGGTGCATCGGTGGAGCTGTGTGGTGGGTGCATTGGTGGAGCTGTGGAGCTGTATGGTGGGTGCCTTGGTGGAGCTGTGTGGTGGGTGCCTCGGTGGAGCTGTGTGGTGGGTGCATCGGTGGAGCTGTGTGGTGGGTGCATCGGTGGAGCTGTGTCGGTGGAGCTGTGTGGTGGGTGCATCGGTGGAGCTGGGTGGTGGGTGCATCGGTGGAGCTGTGTGGTGGCTGCATCGGTGGAGCTGTGTGGTGGGTGCATCAGTGGAGCTGTGTGGTGGGTGCATCAGTGGAGCTGTGTGGTGGGTGCATCGGTGGAGCTGTGTCGGAGGAGCTGTGTGGTCGGTGCATCGGTGGAGCTGGGTGGTGGGTGCATCGGTGGAGCTGTGTGGTGGGTCGTTCGGTGGAGCTGTGTGGTGGGTGCCTCGGTGGAGCTGTGTGGTGGGTGCATCGGTGGAGCTGTGTGGTGGGTGCATCGGTGGAGCTGTGTAGGTGGAGCTGTGTGGTGGGTGCATCGGTGGACCTGGGTGGTGGGTGCATCGGTGGAGCTGTGTCGGTGGAGCTGTGTGGTGGCTGCATCGGTGGAGCTGTGTGGTGGGTGCATCGGTGGAGCGGTGTGGTGGGTCGTTCGGTGGAGCTGTGTGGTTGGTGCCTCGGTGGAGCTGTGTGGTGGGTGCATCGGTGGAGCTGTGTGGTGGGTGCATCGGTGGAGCTGTGTGGTGGGTGCATCGGTGGAGCTGTGTGGTGGGTGCATCGGTGGAGCTGTGTGGTGGGTGCATTGGTGGAGCTGTGTAGGTGGAGCTGTGTGGTGGGTGCATCGGTGGAGCTGTGTGGTGGGTGCATTGGTGGAGCTGTGGAGCTGTATGGTGGGTGCCTCGGTGGAGCTGTGTGGTGGGTGCATCGGTGGAGCTGTGTGGTGGGTGCATCGGTGGAGCTGTGTGGTGGGTGCATCGGTGGAGCTGGGTGGTGGGTGCATCGGTGGAGCTGTGTCGGTGGAGCTGTGTGGTGGCTGCATCGGTGGAGCTGTGTGGTGGGTGCATCGGTGGAGCTGTGTGGTGGGTGCATCAGTGGAGCTGTGTGGTGGGTGCATCGGTGGAGTTGTGTCGGAGGAGCTGTGTGGTGGGTGCATCGGTGGAGCTGTCTCGGTGGAGCTGTGTGGTGGGTGCATCAGTGGAGCTGGGTGGTGGGTGCATCGGTGGAGCTGTGTCGGTGGAGCTGTGTGGTGGCTGCATCGGTGGAGCTGTGTGGTGGGTGCATCGGTGGAGCTTTGTGGTGGGTCGTTCGGTGGAGCTGTGTGTTGGGTGCCTCGGTGGAGCTGTGTGGTGGGTGCATCGGTGGAGCTGGGTGGTGGGTGCATCGGTGGAGCTGTGTCGGTGGAGCTGTGTGGTGGCTGCATCTGTGGAGCTGTGTGGTGGGTGCATCGGTGGAGCGGTGTGGTGGGTCGTTCGGTGGAGCTTTGTGGTGGGTGCCTCGGAGGAGCTGTTTGGTGGGTGCATCGGTGGAGCTGTGTGGTGGGTGCATCGGTGGAGCTGTGTGGTGGGTGCATCGGTGGAGCTGTGTGGTGGGTGCATCGGTGGAGCTGTGTGGTGGGTGCATCGGTGGAGCTGTGTGGTGGGTGCATCGGTGGAGCTGTGTCGGTGGAGCTGTGTGGTGGGTGCATCGGTGGAGCTGGGTGGTGGGTGCATCGGTGGAGCTGTGTCGGTGGAGCTGTGTGGTGGCTGCATCGGTGGAGCTGTGTGGTGGGTGCATCAGTGGAGCTGTGTGGTGGGTGCATCAGTGGAGCTGTGTGGTGGGTGCATCGGTGGAGTTGTGTCGGAGGAGCTGTGTGGTGGGTGCATCGGTGGAGCTGTCTCGGTGGAGCTGTGTGGTGGGTGCATCAGTGGAGCTGGGTGGTGGGTGCATCGGTGGAGCTGTGTCGGTGGAGCTGTGTGGTGGCTGCATCGGTGGAGCTGTGTGGTGGGTGCATCGGTGGAGCTTTGTGGTGGGTCGTTCGGTGGAGCTGTGTGTTGGGTGCCTCGGTGGAGCTGTGTGGTGGGTGCATCGGTGGAGCTGGGTGGTGGGTGCATCGGTGGAGCTGTGTCGGTGGAGCTGTGTGGTGGCTGCATCTGTGGAGCTGTGTGGTGGGTGCATCGGTGGAGCGGTGTGGTGGGTCGTTCGGTGGAGCTTTGTGGTGGGTGCCTCGGAGGAGCTGTTTGGTGGGTGCATCGGTGGAGCTGTGTGGTGGGTGCATCGGTGGAGCTGTGTGGTGGGTGCATCGGTGGAGCTGTGTGGTGGATGCATCGGTGGAGCTGTGTGGTGGGTGCATTGGTGGAGCTGTGTAGGTGGAGCTGTGTGGTGGGTGCATTGGTGGAGCTGTGGAGCTGTATGGTGGGTGCCTTGGTGGAGCTGTGTGGTGGGTTCCTCGGTGGAGCTGTGTGGTGGGTGCCTCGGTGGAGCTGTGTGGTGGGTGCATCGGTGGAGCTGTGTGGTGGGTGCATCGGTGGAGCTGTGTTGGTGGAGCTGTGTGGTGGGTGCATCGGTGGAGCTGGGTGGTGGGTGCATCGGTGGAGCTGTGTCGGTGGAGCTGTGTGGTGGCTGCATCGGTGGAGCTGTGTGGTGGGTGCATCGGTGTAGCTGTGTGGTGGGTCGTTCGGTGGAGCTGTGTGTTGGGTGCCTCGGTGGAGCTGTGTGGTGGGTGCCTCGGTGGAGCTGTGTGGTGGGTGCATCGGTGGAGCTGTGTGGTGGGTGCATTGGTGGAGCTGTGTAGGTGGAGCTGTGTGGTGGGTGCATCGGTGGAGCTGTGTGGTGGGGGCATCGGTGGAGCGGTGTGGTGGGTCGTTCGGTGGAGTTGTGAGGTTGGTGCCTCGGTGGAGCTGTGTGGTGGGTGCATCGTTGGAGCTGTGTGGTGGGTGCATCTGTGAAGCTGTGTGGTGGGTGCATCGGTGGAGCTGTGTGGTGGGTGCATTGGTGGAGCTGTGTAGGTGGAGCTGTGTGGTGGGTGCATCGGTGGAGCTGTGTGGTGGGTGCATCGGTGGAGCTGGGTGGTGGGTGCATCGGTGGAGCTGTGTCGGTGGAGCTGTGTGGTGGCTGCATCGGTGGAGCTGTGTGGTGGGTGAATCGGTGGAGCTGTGTGGTGGGTCGTTCGGTGGAGCTGTGTGGTGGGTGCCTCGGTGGAGCTGTGTGGTGGGTGCATCGGTGGAGCTGTGTGGTGGGTGCATCGGTGGAGCTGTGTGGTGGGTGGTGGGTGCCTCTGTGGAGCTGTGTGGTGGGTGCCTCTGTGGAGCTGTGTGGTGGGTGCCTCTGTGGAGCTGTGTGGTGGGTGCCTCTGTGGAGCTGTGTGGTGGGTGCCTCTGTGGAGCTGTGTGCCTCTGTGGAGCTGTGTGGTGGGGGCATCTGTGGAGCTCTGTGCCTATTGCTATATTTTGGATATTAACATGGTCCTAATGAGGTGCAACCAATGCCCAGACAGTGTTACCAAGTTTAAAATTACGAAATAATGAAGTAATACTGTTACAAAATATGGCACATTATGCTGCATTATTTGCCTTTTCTTGCCGTACAATCTACTCAACCCTACCGCATAATTTGGCCCTCTCCTTCCGCATAATTCCAGTGGCCCTGAGTATAGTGCACTTCTTGGGTTAGTTGCATGAGTTAGAATGATACAAAAAAAGCATGGTGTGGCTAGTGCTGCTTCACATAAGCATTTGGTGTAGTGGAGAATGGACATTGTGCGTGCAATCGATTATCAACTTGTTGCATAAAAATAAAAATAAACAGTGCCCATCCCAATGAGTTTAGAAAGCTGGAGAAACGAAACTCAATGAGAGCGAGGCAGAGAGAGGAAATGAAAGTTAGTGGAAGGGTTGAGGTTACAAGATTAGAGCGAGCGATTCATTAGGGAAGAGAACAGGAATTGAGCAGCAGCTGGGGGTAGACAATGTAAACAAGCCTGAAGCATACCTCAAAGAAACGGCCGGCCGTGAATAATTAGGGGGTGAGAAATGCGCTGGGAGGGCTGCCTTTGATGTGGTAATGCCAGGCAGGCAGCTGGTGGCATTGTGCACGCGCTTTTTAGGGCTTGCGCTTGAGCAATGACCTAAAAAGCACATGCACTGCGAGGAATCGCCAGTGGTGGTTAGCTCTGTTTAAGCCGCAATAGAGCTTCGCCAGCTATGCGCAGAAGCGCATCAGCAGGCGAGCCCTAAAAAAGGTCTTGGCGGATAATGGGAACACATCCGATAGTCAATCTGGTTTGCTTAATGTGGTCAGAGCAAAGTATCAAATGCCTTTCTTCCTCCTTGTGGCAAACAATGTATGGTAACAAAAGAATTATCAATACAGAGATACATATTACAAAAGGCCATTATGACCAACATTTTATTTCAATCAAACAACAAGAGAGTGTCAAAAAAAGGAAAAGAAAAGCACAAAATTCAGAGAGGAATATCTCCCTAAAGGATTTAGTTTGGAAATCAATAGGGATTTTCTTAGAAGCCCTCACTCACCACCCTGGGTGTTGACATGCTTCATCATCGGGCCCACCAGGAGAAGCCGAATGCCTCCCTGGTGTGCTACAACGCCAGATTACTGCGGAGCAGGATTTTTGTGACAATGGTGTGAAAAATTGCGTGATTTTAAAATTGTTAAAGGACTGTACCATAAAGAAAAAATGTTATTCACTGGTCAGCCTGACAAGGTTAAAAATATGTGTAGGGAAATGTACCAATTAATGTATTGGGTATTTCCACTCAAGGTGGGGTCGACATGTTTCAGCCCTTATGTGTGGGATTACTGGGCTTTCTTCAGGACCATGGGAGGTGTACCTCGGCGGTGTGGACGCGCTAAGGACCACCCTACCAGAGGACGTGAAAGTTAAAATTTGCAGTGTAAAAATGAGTGCAAAAAAACACAAAACAAACCATCAAGTTGTGGGGATTACCTCTACTTTAGAGGAACCTGTAAAGTCTGGAGATAAAACGGACATACAAACACAGAAGACATACATACAATTAGAGATATTTGATCAGTGATGTTGTCTTGGAGATCACTCTCTGATAATAAGTGCTATGGCTAATCAAGAAGGCGTGACCGTAGTGCCATCTATGCTACGTTTGTGTCATCAAAATTGATGCTTCAAGCATGCAGTATGGCAAGATGCCGGTGACAGCACTGGTGATTAGCGATCAATAGGCCAAACGGTGTGGGCCAGTGGGGTTGTGTTGACCTGGCAGATATGATCTACTTTGTATCACACAAAACAAACATAATAAGGCAATCTCACTTGTGAGTGAAATGATCCACGCCCCATAGGTCTCGGGAGGTGGGTGAAGCGAAAATGGCACACCCTGCAGGGGACAGAAATAGCTAGGCTTTAAATAACGTGCAAGAGAGTCAAGTACTTAGCTGAATGGGGAGAGGAGAGAGAACGCCCTTACGCCCGCAACGCCCAGCACCCGCTCGGCACCTAGCGTCTCCTGCTACCGGACCTCGTGGATGGTCTCCGGTATGCGAGGAAACGCTAAAGAAGGGGCCGGTGGGCGTGTGGGCGCGGCTGGGGAAGCGTTGGACAATCACGGAGGATGTCCGGACAGGGGCTGCCAAATCGCGGTCCTTGATGTCAATGCGAGGCTTGGAAAGCAAGCGTCTGTGCATTCAAGATGGTGCTTTCAGTATCAGCCAATCATGCTCATGGAATTCAGAGCGAGGCTTGGGACGCATAGAGGTTGGCTGCATATATCTAGTGGTGTAGCCGGGAGAAGAACAAGCCACTAACTTTATTGTTCGTTTTTACAAACATTAACAAAGACGAGGTGTATCTTTGTGAGCACAATTGCTGTATATAATAAAATTAAAATTAAAAGTTATCACGTGTGGAGAATCATCCGAGTGGGAGTAAACTGGGAACATAGTTAAAGTGCAAACAGTTGAGGTGTTACAATATACTCCAAAAATATAAACCTGAATACACATGGGTGTGGTTTATATCACGATAAAAAAAAACTCACTGCAAACCAACTGCCAAAAACAACTTGCTTGAGTTCTCCAGCTTCCACCCCAGACCCCTCAGGGAAAACCTTCCCTACGGCCAGTATCTTAGAATACGGCGAAATTGCAGTGATACTAGAGACTACAAGACTCAAGCAAACGAGCTCACTGAAAAACTGAAAGCAAGAGGATATCCAACCACCATCCTTAACAAAGGAAACAAGCGAGCAAGAAATCAACCCAGGGAAGCACTCCTGGAAGAAAATATAAAGGAACCTTCAAACATCCCTCTCACTTGTGTAACAACCTACAGCACTCTGTCTGATGCCATGAAAAAATCAGTGAATAAACACTGGAGAATCATTACCAGCAATCAAAGAACTTGGGAAACACCACTTTTTTCTTTTAAAAAAAGGCAGAAGTCTGAAAGACTCCCTGGTACACACTCGGGCAGACTCTACAACGTCCAATTTATCAGTTGAAAGATCAATTACAGATGCCTGGGACCTACCACCTATCACAGGGCACTACCCGTGTTCCAACTGTAGTGTGTGTCATTTGACCACACATTCCAAACAACTTTCCTTGGAACCAGGAAGGATATGGACACAAAGGACACACAGCAACTGCAATTCTACTAATGTGATCTATCTCATCACGTGCCCGTGCCAAAAGAGATACGTGGGGATGACCACCCGCAAGGTAAAAACACGTATCTGCGAGCATCGAAGTACCATTAGATGTCGCAAAACAGCTACGAAAATGAGTGAACACTTTTTGCAGAATAATCATACACCCAACGATCTGCACTGGACCATCATTGAAAAAGTCATGACCAATAAAAACACCTCCAATGTTCTCTTTGAAAAAGAACAATGTTGGGTCTACAGATTAGGGACCCACCTGACTGGCCTGAATGACCAGATTCCATGGTCCTCTGTACTTAAACGCTAAGATTCCTTTTTACTTTCTACTGTGGTTGCCCTATTGGGCAGACTCTGTTACATATCCCTTTAACATCATCTATCTGACTCGTACCTAATAAGTACCTAATATGTCTCTATGTGACTCCCAGTATTATGGGCATAGACTCCTGGCAATTGGGCAGACTCTGTTACATATCCCTTTAACATCATCCATCTGACATGTACCTAATAAGTACCTAATATGTCTCTATGTGACCCCCAGTATTATGGGCAATTCACCTTCTTTTTGTGAACTTCAAATGGAACCATCGTGTTTTGTTCTTTTCAAACCATTTTTGGTCCACTCCACACGCTTTTATCGTGATATAAACCACACCCATGTGTATTCAGGTTTATATTTTTGGAGTATATTGTAACACCTCAACTGTTTGCACTTTAACTATGTTCCCAGTTTACTCCCACTCGGATGATTCTCCACACGTGATAACTTTTAATTTTAATTTTATTATATACAGCAATTTTGCTCACAAAGATACACCTCGTCTTTGTTAATGTTTGTAAAAACGAACAATAAAGTTAGTGGCTTGTTCTTCTCCCGGCTACACCACTAGATATATGCAGCCAACTTCTATGCGTCCCAAGCCTCGCTCTGAATTCCATGAGCATGATTGGCTGATACTGAAAGCACCATCTTGAATGCACAGACGCTTGCTTTCCAAGCCTCGCATTGACAACAAGAACCGCGATTGGCAGCCCCTGTCCGGACATCCTCCGTGATTGGCCAATGCTTCCCCAGCCGCGCCCACACGCCCACCGGCCCCTTCTTTAGCGTTTCCTCGCATACCGGAGACCATCCACGAGGTCCGGTAGCAGGAGACGCTAGGTGCCGAGCGGGTGCTGGGCGTTGCGGGCGTTGCGGCCGTTCTCTCTCCTCTCTCCATTCAGCTAAGTACTTGACTCTCTTGCACGTTATTTAAAGCCTCGCTATTTCTGTACCCTGCAGGGTGTGCCATTTTCGCCCCACCCACCTCCCGAGACTTATGGGGCGTGGATCATTTCACTCACAAGTGAGATTGCCTTATTATGTTTGTTTTGTGTGATACAAAGTAGATCATATCTGCCAGGTCACCACAACCCCACTGGCCCACACCGTTTGGCCTATTGATCGCTAATCACCAGTGCTGTCACCGGCATCTTGCCATACTGCATGCTTGAAGCATCAATTTTGATGACACAAACGTAGCATAGATGGCACTACGGTCACGCCTTCTTGATTAGCCATAGCACTTATTATCAGAGAGTGATCTCCAAGACAACATCACTGATCAGATATCTCTAATTGTATGTATGTCTTCTGTGTTTGTATGTCCATTTTATCTCCAGACTTTACAGGTTCCTCTAAAGTAGAGGTAATCCCCACAACTTGATGGTTTGTTTTGTGTTTTTTTTCACTCATTTTTACACTGCAAATTTTAACTTTCACGTCCTCTGGTAGGGTGGTCCTTAGCGCGTCCACACCGCCGAGGTATACCTCCCATGGTCCTGAAGAAAGCCCAGTAATCCCACACATAAGGGCTGAAACATGTCGACCCCACCTTGAGTGGAAATACCCAATACATTAATTGGTACATTTCCCTACACATATTTTTAACCTTGTCAGGCTGACCAGTGAATAAAAATATTTTCTTTATGGTACAGTCCTTTGACAATTTTAAAATCACGCAATTTTTCACACCACTGTCACAAAAATCCTGGTCCGCAGTATTCTGGCGTTGTAGCACACCAGGGAGGCATTCTGCTTCTCCTGGTGGGCCCGATGATGAAGCATGTCACCACCCAGGGTGGTGAGTGAGGGCTTCTAAGAAAATCCCTATTGATTTCCAAACTAAATCCTTTAGGGAGATATTCCTCTCTGAATTTTGTGCTTTTCTTTTCCTTTTTTTGACACTCTCTTGTTGTTTGATTGAGATTACCCGGGGGACTGAGAGTTCTCCTTTCCCTCACTCTCACATTGTTATTACCAACATTTTATTTCCCCTTATTGTGGGAAGAAGGGCTCACGGGCTGAGGGAATACCTTGTGAGGTCAGGGAAGCCCTAGCTTAGAACCTTATACCTTCCAGGAAGTTATAGTTGCAAATAATAAACGCAAACATGAAAAGGCTCATGGCATGGAAAAACTACTGGCATACCTATATAAATCAGCTCATGCTTGTCAGCAATGCACTTTTTATATAGTGCAAACTCGCCCAAGGGCATTGGAGCACTCCATATGAGCACCAGTTGCATTACATAAAGTCACACTCATTTTTAAGTCTCGCCTGAGACAGTGCATGTGCTGTCACATGCAGCACATTTTGTACAATAAAAAGGGCTTGGAGCCAGCCCTTTGCTTACCATTCGTTTGCTTCATTGTCACTCTTATTTGCTGGCTCCTGATTGGCTAGCACACCTGCTTTCACATTATCTTCCTTTGGTTCTCCTTCTAGGTTGCTTCTTTTTGATTAGTGTCCTTCTGCTGCTCGCGCTAAGGTTGCTTTTTTTCTTACTTCTTTCCCCTTGTCCATGTTGTTGCTTGTTCCCCCTCGGCCCTCCTGCGTCTGTATGTGTCCACCACCCTACTACCACCAGACAACTACCACCCTACCACCACTACACCACTTTGCCAGCATCACATAGCACCCTACTACCACTAAACTACCCCACCACCACCATACTACCACAGCGATACCACCTTAACACAACCCTAAAACCACAACCTTAACCATCTCCACCCTAAACACCATCACCCTAACAACCACCCCACCATTCTAACACCACCTTATTCTAACCACAACCACACTACCCTAACCACCCATACTACACTCGCCCTAGCAACCATTGCCACCTCACTACCACCCTTAAAACTACCACCCTACCCTAAACACCACCACCCTGACCACTACTACCCTAACCTACACCACCAGCCCATCCACACTACCACCATCACACATCACCCTACCACCACACACCACCCTATCACATCACTCACCCCTATCACCTCCAAACCACCACCACCCTTCCATCACCACCCTACCACCACCACCCTGCAACCATCATCCTAACCACCACCACCCTAAACACCACTCTCTTAACCCCCACCCTGAACCACCCTAACCACTACCCTACCCTTACAACAATACCTGCTACTACCCCCTAACCTAGCCACCACCACCACCACCCTACTAACTATTACTAATAAAGCAGCCTACAAACTCAATTAGCCCTGCTTCAAACACTGATTGTGTGGGGTTTCCTTATTCTTCTTGTGTTTAACCCTCCTCTTAGAGCATGGCATCATTACTTGTGTTCTCACACTCTGTGTTGGCATCTCCAACCAACTCCAAACCATCTAGAACACCACCACCAGACTCATCCTAGATGTCGCCAGAAGTGAGCACATCACACCCTACCTCGCAGAACAGCATTGGCTACCCATCTAGAAACACTTCAAATTCAAGCTTCGCATCCACACAGACAAAGCCCTCCACAGGTTTTTTTTTAAAGTTCCCTAGACACAAACATTTATGACATGTGACCCTTTGTTTCATCAAACCTTGTCTAAACAGGCCAAGACATATTTTTGAACATACACATCAAGAAAATTAGATGAAACTAAGGTTAACAAATGTTACAATTATTTTATTTAAAAATTATATAAACAGTACAAACAATTAATGTATTAAAAGTCAATTATCTCACAATGTATTCCTATATTCCACAATAAATCACTATATCTTGTATCACATTTAATACAGAGAAGAAATACATCAACAACACAGAGAAAACTCCAAAATCAGACAGTTTCCTTTGTCATCAAATTGACATATCCCTTTACATATGAAGGTGCAATCTGGCCACACTCTAATTTATGCGGTCCCACAACAGCATATCAACAGGTTTATGTCATCACAAATAGCGTCGACGCGTTTCGATGTTTTTTTCTCTTTACTCCATCTTTATCAAGACATAGATTCTGTTTTCTCAAATTACCCTCACCCTACCATGCCATTTCTCGTCGTCAAGTCGGATTGAGGAAAAAGACCAACACGGTGGATCAGTTGTTTAGGTCTTCTGCTTTTAGAAAAATATATAGCACTTATACTGACACCGTTGTAAGTGGTATTTGTTGATTGCCTATGTGCTTTTGCTAACATCCCCATGTGCCTTATTTGGGAATCCACGGTGAAGCAGGTATTTCACCGTTTTTATATTTTGCGATAAAACTACAACACAACAATTATGCTATTGAGCGGTGGGGCCCTGATGATAAAAATTATTCCCTGCATGCGCCATGGTTGCTGACTCACATGGTGGTCTTTTTAGGTCTGGCGTTAGCCAGGATTCTTTGATTTTAGTAAAAATACACATATAATATACTTGCTTATGGGGGCTTTCAGAAACTGCTATTCATCAATTGGTCCTTTGTGTCACTCACGTTTTTCTTCCACCTACTACAGCATAAAACAGGACAATAGGTGCGCCCACTTCAGTCATTGGCGAAAATTTACTGCGAATGAAGATATTCTGGCTTCCACAAGAAGCACATTCAGACACAAAGTAGTTCCCTTCGGTGTGAGGAACTAGAAAGGAGTTGCACTTTTTGTAAATTTTTTATATTGTTGAGGGCTCAGCAGCTCCAACAACAATGTTTAGAAAAAAAAATGGCTAAACAAAACAAGCATTGACAAAGCCAAAAGGCTGGGAGCCAACGCCAGCCTGACTGTCTTTGTCAATGCTTCTTGTCTGAATGGCAACCAGGTAGTGATGTTTGTGAGCAACTATGTATGTGATGCCTGGAGTCTAGATGGTTTAAGAATATGTATCCTACTTTTTGTGGATGATGATTTGTTGGTCTCAAAGACACGTTTGGTCCTGGAGAATCTCTTAGATAAATTAAAGGAATTCTTTGGATATAAGGGTTTAGCCGTCAATATTTTAAATAACAAATTGATGGCCTTTAAGCCTCATAAGCAATTGAGGAACAGCTTTAGACTACACGGATCGCCCTTTGGTAGAGTGCAAGATTTTGAATATCTGGGGCTCAAATCTACGTATGTTTGGAAGAAGCAAATTGTGAGATCAATAAATGTCTTATCACAATGCCAAGGTGTAACCATGTGCTTCACAAGAGCTCACAGCAGGCGAATGGTTTTCCTGGCTATAGAAGTACAGAAAATCCTGTGCCTAAACTCGTCACTACATGAGGCTGTGGGGATATAACAACTTCTTGCAGCTGTGTGTGGGAATGGTTTCTTAAAACAGCTCTTAAACTTGCCCTCACGTACTAAGACCTAGACTTGATTGGTATAACGCCCTTGGCTAAAATCAGGCCGCTCATGCATTGGGAAAGCTTGGGGACACCAGATTTAGATCACTTCAGAGAAAGTCCTCATAAGATACTAGGCCACACTGAGGCATGTCACACGCGTTGCTCAACATGCTCGGGGTCAGGCGGTTGTATGGTCTACTACTGATTCTATTGACGTTAAGACGAATGCCAAAGTAAAAAAAAATATTTAATGTATTGGCTATGAGGTGATCTTATTAGAAAAGCACGAGAGGCATCATTAACTCATGCATTTATGTCAAAGATGTGCACACCTAAATTTGATATCTACCTGGATTCAATTAAAGCCACATTAGCGAAAACTATGTATATCAAATTTGGGTTTGTACTTTACCCTGAAATAACTTCAAGTGCTACAATTGCACTAATCAAACAAAGGACAAAAGCCCTTTTCTGTTTCTCTGTCCCCAATATATTAGGGCAAGGAATAAGTACTTGGTCAGATGGTAAAGAGTGCAAGCACAAGTGATACTGAGAGGATAGTGGTAATGTGTTAAACAGACACCTACAGAAAGTGGTGTTTATTATCTTGGGATATCTAATAGCCACCTGGTCGATAAGACAATGATGCAGTAACTAACTGTAGTACTCCTCGATCTTCTTGCTTTCTTATATTTGATAATTGTTACTTTTTAGGTCTCGCCAAGGCAGCACTTGCGCTGTCTCTTCGAGACATGCTGTATTCAGGTATGGACTTAAAGCTCCGCCCATTTTCCCACCAATCTTTTCAATTGGCTCCAGTTGCTGTCCTTTGTAAATGGAGGCTGTTGATTTGTGAATAGGATTAGTAGTCCCTTCTTAGTACCTCCTTCTCTCCAATGAGTACTGCCCCTGTAACATGTGTTGTTACTTGATATGTTTTATTTACAGTCTGTCAGAACTATTTTCTTAAATTACTTTCTCCTATTGCAGGCACGACATGCAACTACTTATCTTATTTGAAGCAGCGCTTCAATAATGACGGCCACGCCACTCACGCTGCACAGGCACTAATATATTATTTTTAAAGCAGCACAACATTTCTAGCTTTCTCATATCTTTTTAAGACGCGTTTTTTTTCAACAATACAGCACATTTCGGGGTCAATAATAATGGCCAAGTTAATGAAAATAGGCAGGCCTTGCTACAACTTTAACAGTGGCGGCCGCATCATTAACTTTGTTGTGTGGGACTGCGACTACTGCTTTCACTTAGGTTTTTTTCTTTGCAGAACGGCACATCTCGGGTGGTAAATGGCTCTGATTGCTAGTCTTTGTAAGTCTGTCTCTGATGGTGGAAAAGAGGTGGTCACCTTGAAGTTCAAAACCTTATTGTAAATAATAGGATCTTCTAGTAACCTTTCAATTATATGAAAATACAGCAGCCACTCATTTCAGTTCACCATACATTATTTTGGTTCAGGCTGTTTATTATCGAAGGGCCTTGATGGGTTGAAAGATACCTAATGGGCATGGACTCTGCACAAATATTTAGTACATTTAGACATGGATCCTGGAGCAAGATCATGGAAACCATAAAGGAGACAAACATAGTGAAAAGACTAGGGACCAGGGTAGTGTTAAAGGATTGGTACAGGAGAGAGACATGTTCCTGCTAAATCTGATAGTCTAAATGGCAGCGAATATTTTGATACACCCCAGCACATGCTTCTGGAGGGGATCTGTCAGTGGCTTTGCTGTGCGATTTCTAGAAGTTATTCAGACCTCATCAAGCAACTCTTGCAAGTAAAAGAAGATGCTGGCAACGCAGGGGTATTGTATATGATGACACCATACCAGAGAAAGACTTAGAGCTGCAATAATGTACTGAAAAAGACACAGATATGGAAGGAGGTAAATGGTGTATGAGGTCATACTTTCTCTACCCCAGGCATTTTGATGAACAGACATCCCTGGGTAATGCTTTATCCAGCTGGGCCTTATTTATGTACAATAGCTGTTCACAGACGATGAGGGGCAATTGTACCCTGGATCATTCCTACCATGTCTTCTCCTTGCACCTTCACCCAAAAAGCCATCCCCAAATTTCTAAGTGCTGTGCCAAGGTGGTACAAAAGGGGGTGGTGATGAACGGAGCATCTGAACCAATCAAACACTCACACCCAGTCAACAGATGTGGGTTTAATCCATCACCGTTCTTTAGCCCACTCTGCCACCCTAGTTCAGACATGGCCATATGCAAATCAGTCTGACCCTGTGCCTCATGGGAACAGTCCAGCCCAAAATGCCAAGCCATGCCTTCCCTGGACCGGAAACAAGCTTCCGAGGACCTGTTTCTGGTATTCAGCTGTCTTCAGCCCGGCTTGCTTGAATCCAGTGGGAAAGTGAGCAAGGGACTCACGTCTGAGCATACCCTGCCAACTTATGGCGAACAAAGTGGTACAAAAGGGGGTGGTGATGGACGGAGCATCTGAACCAATCAAACACTCACACCCAGTCAACAGATCTGGGTTTAATCCATCACCGTTCTTTAGCCCACTCTGCCACCCCAGTTCAGACACGGCCATATGCAAATCAGTCTGACCCTGTGCCTCATGGTATGGCATAGCGATGCCTTTTTCCAATACCCAAAAACCAAAATGCAAATTTGCGCACATTAGCAGGTCCATAGAAAGTTCAAAACAGTAAATTACATTCTGTAGTAGGGGATCTCTGTGTATAGTCATAATCTAGTGAATAGTCCCACCCATGTGCGTGGACCCTGGAGCAATCAAAAATAATCTCTTACAGTGTCAAAAAATTCAGAAATGCATAGACACTTAAGAGAGAATTTAAAGACAGATAATGCAGCCAAAAAAGGCTACACTGTCCAGTACTTCAACTAGAAATTCCACCACAAAATCCACAAAACAGCAAAGCCTGTACAGATTTCCCTTGCTTAACAGCAAAATCCCTCAGGAATGATAGAGAGAAGAACCTGGACAGACAAGCCCCATAGGCTGCCATTATGTGGCTTAAATAGGATACTGTGCCTTTAAGGAACCTTCCAGAACCTTCTCCCAGTATCCCAGAATGCATAGCAGGTCCAACTTAGTTCCAGTTCTTTTTTCCGGCTCCTGCAAGCAGGACCCTGGAGCATTGAGCTCTCCCTTTTCAAGGGTTTTGTTGGTGTTTTTACACTAAATTCGATTTTTGGTGCTTTTAAAGTACTTTAGTGACTTTCTTCTTGGGTTCCTGCACTTCTTTATTGTCCATAATGCCAGCATTATTTGACAAATGCCCGGAGTGCTCCAGGAAGAAGGCCAAGTCAGACCCCCATGAGGTCTGTATCCTCTGCCTTCCCTCTTCCCACATCCCTGAGGACTGTGTGATCTGTAGAGGCTTCTCTGGAAGGACCCTGAAGGACAGGACTTCAGGGACTTGAAGAAAGAAGATTAAAGGCACGAGGTGGGTCAGGAGGGGCTCCTTCTGCCCATGCTGAGGCCTCTGGGGGGCTCCCCAGGGGCAGGAAGTCCAGCCCGCGCCCAAGATCTCCGTCTGGGACAGTTGCGATGACCACGACGTCGAGAGGGAGGTCCACGGCCGGTTCCCGGTCTCCCCAGGGCTCTGGGTTGAGAAAACGTCGCCCGTCGACGTCGAGGGACGTGTTCCGGCCGCCGTCGAAGCCGGTGTCGATCTCCTCGTCGTCGCCGTCGGCGTCGAGTGGTCGACATTGGAGGACCCGGCGTCGGCGCTCGCCGTCGAGGCGACACCGCCGTTCGCCGTCAAGGACATCGTCGTCGAGGGGATCCTCGTCGTCGAGACCGCCGTCGAGACGGGAGAAGTCTCCGGCGCCGAAGACGTCGACGTCGAGACATTCAGCGTCTAGACGTTCCAAGAGGTCGACGTCGAGACGATCCAAGAGGTCGACGTCGAGACGTACGAAGAGGTCGAGGTCGCCGTCGAGGCACCATCGCCCGTCGTCGAGATTCCGTGGCTCGTCCATCTGGTCGGGGTCGACGTCGAGACGTCGACACCGTTCGACGTCGAGGAGTGAGAAACGGTCGACGCCGAAGGGCCGCTCGACGTCTAGGGACCCAGGCTCGCCGTCTGGGCACCGATCTTTGGCGTCTGGAGGTCGAAAAGACAGGCCCAGGACTGTGGGGGGCTCCCCACAATCCGGACAGGATGATGGCTCGCCGGGAACGGCGTATTCCGAGGTATATACCCCGAAGAAGCCTTCCGCGCCTCCTTCTCTGCCTCCTTTACCAAGGGGTCCGCCTCCGAAGGCTCCGACCCCCCCTCCATTGCCTGCTCGACCGGCTCCGCAGGCCCCGCTTCCAGTGACTCCCCCACCCCCGGTTCCACCGCGGGCGGTGTCGATGCCCAAGTTTCCGACGCCGCGGAAGAAGACTCCTAAATCGAAGCCGAAGCCTAGGACTCCGGAACCGGGGAGGCCGGCGGACCGTCCCAGGCCCAAGAGATCGAGGTCTCGCTCGGGGAGACGGGACAAGTCTAGGAGTGGACGCGGATCTTCATCGAGATCCGTGCATCGCCATAGGAGGCGTCGGTCCAGGTCTCGCTCATCTGGGACCCGTTCTTACTCGCCCACGCTGTCTGATTCGCCGGAGACTAGGGTGTCCCCGATAGACGATATCGGCACATTCCAAGAGGTTCTCCTGCGCGGAGCGGCGAAGTTGGGGATCAAAGTTGAAGCGCCTACTTCTTCGACTTCTGTCATCTTTGAGACGTTACACAAGAAACACATGTCTCGCCCCCTACTGCCTTTGGTGCCGGGGCTCCTCGAGCCGGCTGAACAGCTTTTCCTGACGCCGGCGGTTGTGAAGTCTGTGCCTTCCAGGCTCCTCAAGAAATACAGAGCTCCGGACTAGGACCCAGCCTTCTTGAGAAAGGACCCGGCGCCGGATTCGGTCATTGTGACGGCGGCCCGGAAGCTTCATGCCACCTCCCCTGCATCCACGGTGCCTCCGGACAAGGAGAGCCGCTGGATCGACTCTGCTGGGCGAAAAGCGTGTGGTACATCCTCCTCGTCAATGAAGGCTGCCAGTGACTCGGCGTTGTTGGGACGATACGACCGTGCACTGTGGGACTCAATGGAGCAGTTTGCGGACCTCGTTCCTCGAGACCGCAAAGAGGACTTCATGGAGATCGTCCAGGAGGGGATGCTGGTCTCTAACCAGGCCATTAGCGCCGCGGCGGATATCTCCTTGCTGTCTGCGCACGGATACTGCCACGGGATTAACCAGAGGCGCCATGCTTGGCTCCGGTTGACGTCTCTTAAGCCAGAAGCACAACAGCGTGTGGCGAATCTCCCGTTTTCCGGAGATACACTCTTCGGAAAACACGCGGATGACGAGATGGCCAGGATGAAGGCCGAGGCAGAGACCCTGACGGCGGTGGGCTTGGAGAAGCCCAAAGAGAAGAAACCCTACCGCCAGTTCCAACGGCGGTTCGGGTCGCAGGGTCGTGGAAGGGGGCAGTCTGCCGGACAACATCAGCAGCAGCCACAGCAGCAGCAGTACAGGAGGCCGTTCCAGAAACGCCAGGGGGGTAGAGGTAGACAGCAGTCCTCTACCGCTTCCAAGGGCCCGGCCGGGTCTCGACCCTGAGCAGTTACTTCCCCCTCGTCCGTTACCCGCTCCGGTGGGGGGAAGCGTTCAATTTTTTCTGGCAGAGTGGAGAAAAATTACTCAGGACAAGTGGGTGCTGAATATTGTTTGCAATGGATACAGTCTGCGTTTCACCAGCCCTCCCCCATCGATTCCTCACGTCAGCTCGCAGTATCAACTGCGCGAGCTTCAGGCGGAGGCAGACATTCTGCTAAGGAAAAGGGCGATAGAAGACGTACCTCTGTCTCAAAGAGGAAGAGGTCTTTACTCTCGGTTCTTTCTTGTCCGCAAGAGGGACAAAAACGAGTTCAGGCCCATTCTGGATTTGCGACAGGCAAACAAGTGGATTCGCAGAGAAAAGTTTTGCATGCTGTCGTTGCATCAGATCTACCCTCAGTTGCAACGAGAAGATTGGATGTGTGCCATAGATCTACAGGACGCATACTTCCACGTGCCAATTGCATGCAAACACAGGAAGTTTCTGCGCTTTCAAGTCGGCAACAATCACTATCAGTACACGGTGCTGCCCTTCGGGCTGAAGTCTGCACCCAGGACATTCTCGAAATGTATGGCAGTGGTAGCGGCACACCTGCGGAAGAACAAGGTGATTGTCTACCCGTACCTGGACGATTGGTTGATCAGGGCCTCTTCCTTCTCGGAAGCTCAAGCACACTTCCAGAAGACGTGCGTTCTCTTGAACAAGCTGGGGTTGCACATCAACATGTCCAAGTCGGTCCCGATTCCGGTCCAGCGCATCCAGTACTTGGGAGCCTCCATCAATACGCTGTCAGCAAGCGTGTCTCCTTCGGAAGAGCGACGTTTATCACTCCTTCGGAAGGCTCAGGCTCTCATGTCTACTCCATCCACGACAGTGAGGACGGTGTCTTCTCTGCTGGGATCGATGGCCTCGTGTATCTTCCTGACGCCACATGCGCGGCTGCACATGAGACCGCTGCAGGAGTGCTTGGAGGATCAATGGGACCAGAGGAGAGGATCTTGGGACGACAAGATACGACTGTCTCTGCATGCTCTTCAGTCTCTGAAGTGGTGGTGCTCGAAGGAGAATCTCCTCAGAGGGGTTCCCTTCCACAAGGACATTCCCACACAGACTATCGTGACGGATGCTTCTCTCCAGGGCTGGGGAGCGCACTCCGGAGACCTACAAATTCAAGGGACGTGGTCCCAGATGGAGTCCACGTACCACATCAATTTCCTGGAACTCAGGGCTGTGCACTTGGCACTGAAGGCTTTTCACCCGTCCTTTCAGACCAACTCTCTGCTTGTTCAGACAGACAACACGACAACGATGTATTACCTCAACAAGCAGGGGGGCTCGAGATCGCGTACTCTGTCGCAGGAGGCGCAGACGATCTGGCACTGGCTTCTGGCTCGAGGACTGTCGATAACGGCCACCCATCTGCCAGGTGTGCAGAATGTTCAGGCAGACGAACTGAGCAGACTCATTCAGGAAAACCACGAATGGGTCATAAACGACGAAGTACTAGGAGAAGTCTTCGCAAGGTGGGGTACTCCAGACGTGGATCTGTTCGCCACCGCCGAAAACAGCAAATGCCGAGGCTTCGCCTCCAGGTACTACCAGCCGGGGACGCTGGGGAACGCGTTATGGATCAACTGGTCGAACAGCTTTCTGTACGCTTTTCCACCAATTCCCCTGATTCCGGCGGTTCTCATCAAGCTGTCCCAATCCAGGGCGAGAATGATTCTGATTGCCCCGGAATGGCCCAGACAGTGGTGGTTCACGGACCTACTTCACCGCTCTCTCCTTCCTCACATGAAGCTGCCGTGCAGGCCGGACCTTCTCACGAAGTTCGGGGGGCGGATGGTTCACCCCAACCTCTCGTCTTTGAGTTTGGCGGCATGGCTCCTGAAATAGTGCAATATGGCCATCTGAATCTCCCAGAGGATTGTATGGACATACTGAAGGAGGCTAAGCGACCTTCCACTAGGACTTCTTATGCTTACAAGTGGAAGAGGTTTTGCATCTGGTGCAAGTCTAAGAACTATGACCCTACGACATGCAAGGAAGATGTCATCCTTCCATATCTGCTACATCTGGCGCAGTCGGGCCTTAATGTCCATTCCATTAAGGTTCATCTGGCTGCTTTGACTGCCTACAGGAAAGGCCCTTCACAGACTTCCTTCTTCCAGATCCCTGTGATCAAAGATTTTTTGGAAGGCTTGAAAAAAGTGTTCCCTCCTGTCAGGCTTCCTTCGCCTTCGTGGGACTTGAATGTGGTGCTGTCCAGATTGATGAAGGAGCCCTTTGAACCCATTCATAAGGCTTCGTTACAGCACCTGTCCTGGAAGGCGGCGTTCCTCGTGGCCATTACATCGGCCCGCAGGGTGAGTGAGATTCAGGCGTTGTGTTGCCAAGAACCTTATACTGTATTTCATGCTGCTAAGGTTGTTATGCGTACTCACCCTAAATTTCTTCCCAAGGTTGTTTCTGATTTTCATATCAATCAGACTATCACTTTGCCTACGTTCTTTCAGAATCCGTCATCTCCAGCGGAAAGGTCTTTACATTCCCTGGATGTGAGGAGGGTGCTGAAGTTTTATCTTGATAAGACTAAAGATATTCGTAGGTCAGACCAATTGTTTGTTAATTATGGCTCAGTCAGGACAGGTCTTGCTACCTCTAAACAGTCCATCTCGAGGTGGATTGTGTCCTGCATACAATTGTGTTACTGCAAAGCTAATAAGACCTTAGGGGGTAAACCTAAGGCTCATTCCACCAGAGGCAAAGCTGCCACGACAGCTATGCTTCGTAATGTTCCCTTTGCAGAGATCTGCAAGGCGGCCACTTGGAAGTCGGTCCATACCTTTGCTAAGCATTACTGCCTGGACACTGATGCCAGGGCAGACGCTCAGGTTGGGCAGGCTTCGCTGCGGAATTTGTTCGCACAATAGTGGCGTAATTTCATATTCTCCACCGCCGCTTGATGTGGGGATGGGCTTGCCATTCTATTCACTAGATTATGACTATACACAGAGATCCCCTACTACAGAAGGAGTAGTTTCTGTCCTGTAACTCCAGTTCTGTAGTAGGGGTATCTCTGTTATAGTCATTAGCGCCCTCCCTCCTCCCCGGTGGAGATTTGTTCAGGTACATAATGCTACAGGTCTGGCGTTTTTTACGCCTTCAAAAAGAACTGAAACTAAGTTGGACCTGCTATGCATTCTGGGATACTGGGAGAAGGTTCTGGAAGGTTCCTTAAAGGCACAGTATCCTATTTAAGCCACTTAATGGCAGCCTATGGGGCTTGTCTGTCCAGGTTCTTCTCTCTATCATTCCTGAGGGATTTTGCTGTTAAGCAAGGGAAATCTGTACAGGCTTTGCTGTTTTGTGGATTTTGTGGTGGAATTTCTAGTTGAAGTACTGGACAGTGTAGCCTTTTTTGGCTGCATTATCTGTCTTTAAATTCTCTCTTAAGTGTCTATGCATTTCTGCATTTTTTGACACTGTAAGAGATTATTTTTGATTGCTCCGGGGTCCACGCACATGGGCGGGACTATTCACTAGAATATGACTATAACAGAGATACCCCTACTACAGAACTGGAGTTACAGGACAGAAACTACTCCTTTAGCTTCCCTTGGAACTCCTTTTTTTAAGATCTCCTAGTTGTACATCTGGAATTTGTTGAGAGTACTCAACACACACTCACAGACTCCTACAAATTGGTCATAAACAGCACACTGCGCTGCAAAATATGTAAGAGGTAGGGCACACACTGATCTGCATCGACCTCCTTTTCTCCTCTAGATGGTGTAGTTGACACTTAAAATCGTAGACTAACAGTTTTAATCACCCTTTGTTCTCCAATTTAATCCATGATTAAAAAACTGTTGGCGGTGGAGCTTGGCCAGCAGTATAATAGCCGATTTTTGAAGAAGCTCCTGGGCATAGCTGCATACCCTATTGCGATTAAATTGGAAATCGCTACTCTTGTAGACCCCCATGGGCAGTCCGATGGGTGTTTAGGTCTAGCCTAGGTAGCGCTTGCGCGGTCTCTTCGAGACATGCTGTATTTAAGGTTAAAGCTTCGCCTATGTTCCGCCCATGTATTTTATTGGCTCCTTTGACTGTCTTCTGGAATTGTTTTATTTAATTGGGCTATTTATTTAGTAGTCCCTCCTTTTCCCTACTTAGTACCTCCTTCTCTTCAGTTGTAACCTCCCATAAGGACAGCCCCTCTTACATGTTTCCTTACTCTGTATGTTTCATTAACTGTTAGTGAGGACTATTTAGTTAATTGATGTTTGGAGTTGCTGTAGCAGGTACAACAAGCTGTCTGGCTTCTGCAACCCACTCTGATTTCTCACTGCATTGTGATGTTGCAGAGGAGGTAGCATTTTTAAAAGCGCTTTAGTTTTGAATAATGTATTTTTTATTTTACTTCAGCAAGTGAAACTGATTTGTTTTTGTTAGCGTTATGTTTTTATAGGCTGTGGTGTGTAAGTGCACCTTTTACTGCACCATGAGACGCTGTTACAATGTTAAGAGATGTTGCTTCACAGTTGCCGTACTTTGTACTTTTTATCGGCCATGGAGTGTTGCCACGCTGTTGCAACGTTAAAAGATATTGCTTTGTACTTAACCAGCTGCACTTGTTTTTTGGTGTGTTTATGCCCCTGTGTTCTATAATCCACTGTCCCCCATGTGGCAATGTCCCCTCATCGTTGTGCGCATGCGCACTAATGGTGCGCATGCGCATTTTAATTTTCATGACGTCTCACTACCCCGCCCATCAGGGACTGTACCCCCTGTTTGTGCACACATTTACGCAAGTGTGGGTGGGGCCAGTTGTACGTTGCCATGTCGCGCGCGCGATCTCCTCCGCCGCTGTGATTAGTCAGCTCTGGCAGGCGCTGCGATGGCGCTTCCTACCAGAGGCAGCCTCGGCGGCAGAGGGGCAGCGCTGCGGGCGGACGCGGCTTAGGCGACCCTGCTTTGACCGGTGGCAGCAGCAGCATGTCCCGCTGCGGCTGACGGGGGAGCCCGGGGCTGCCTCCACCTCTCCCCCGCCCGGGAGCATGGAGCCCGCCGCCGCCGTGCCCCCGCTCAAGGAGGTGCGCTGGGATTCGGCCTCGCTGCCCCTGGACCAGCTCACCAGCCCACCAACAATCAGCTCCTACCGGCTGCCCCAGGTGGTGCGTCTGGACACCGATGAGTGCAGCGGCGCCGCGCCGGGAGGGGCCTGTGGGGAGCGGGGAGCCATGGTCCGACGCACCGGCTACGGTCACTGGCTGTGCAGGCGGCACCGGGCGCAGACAGCAGCTCTCCTGACTGACCTCAGCCTCCCCTTCAAAGGAATGGCTGCGGCATCAGCTCGGGAGATTTTAATTCACATAGTAGAATCCTCCTAAACCAGACTTCGATCCCTGAATCAATTTTAGACTCGTAAGTGTACCCAATCTAGAAGAGCTTGTGTGTGACGAGGAACAAGCATCCTTCCAGCCCCCCACTCCTTCACCTGACAAGACATGGCTGAATTACATCCACCATTGTTCAGACCAAAGACAACTATTTTCAGTTATTCTTACTGATCATATGTGAATCATTTACCTCCCTTTCTTCATAAAAAAGACTTTACCTCTGTGATACAACAGGCATAAACTTTTGCAAAGTACTTATTTATTAAGTCTAGGGCATTGGCTCTGTGAAGAGAAGCTATCTCTTGTGCCCAGCTGCATAACTATGATATTTTGAATGAATGACAGACTTCAGTTGGTCATGTTTTCATTAAAGCCTTAATCACAGTTAAAAAAAAAAAAAAACAACAAAAAGAGTAGAATCCTTTCTTAGGTATTACAACGTTCAACAGAAGTGCAGGTGACTTAAATACCAAGGGGCAGATTTAAAAGCCCCTTGCGCCACTTTTGCGTCACTTTTCCTATGTTATAAATGACGCAAAAGTGGCGCAAGGGGCTTGTAAATAAGCCCCCAAGTTTGGGGGGCGGTCAAGGTTGCGAATTTGCAACCGAGACACGACCAACTTTATTTCTCCTTGGACTCCAATTAGGAGTGATATTGTACTTGGGACAAGTTGAGGATGGTTGCTTGTCTAAAAAGAAGCCGATCTCTTGTTCAAAACGAAGACAGACTGGTGTGCAGTAGTTACCGTCCCACCGTTCTCCCTACCTCCTTGCTGTTGTGAGTACCAGTGTTCTGAATATGATGGGTCGCTGAGGAGTCCTGGTGCTGTAATTATGCCATACATCCCCACCGGACGCTTGTGTGGCATGGATCTCTACCTGGCATGCCCCTCAACTCTGCTTCATTTTCTGATGATTTGTTTGTTGGGCTACAAGAGAGGAGTAGAATTGGGGTTCTTGAATATTCATGTGTTATACCGCTTTGTTTGTCTATTTTGTATGTCAATTACACAAAGGCATTAATACAGAAAACATACAGAATCACGTCTCGGGCTTACAAATTGGAGCACATCCGCATTCAAATTAATAAACTACTGTGTTTTCGTGATTAAATAGAATACTCCAGGGCCCTCCCTTCCTCTCTATCGCCCTCCCTTCCTCTCTATCGCCCTCCCTTCCTCTCTATCGCCCTCCCTTCCTCTCTATCGCCCTCCCTCCATCTATCTATCGCCCTCCCTCCATCGCCCTCCCTCTCTATCTATCACCCTCCCTCTCTCTCTATCGCCCTCCCTCCCTCCATCTATCGCCCTCCCTCTCTATCGCCCTCCCTCTCTATCGCCCTCCCTCTCTCTCTCTATCGCCCTCCCTCTCTCTCTATCGCCCTCCCTCTCTCTCTCTATCGCCCTCCCTCTCTCTCTCTATCGCCCTCCCTCTCTCTATCGCCCTCCCTCTCTCTCTCTATCGCCCTCCCTCTCTCTATCGCCCTCCCTCTCTCTCTCTATCGCCCTCCCTCTCTCTATCGCCCTCCCTCTCTCTCTCTCTATCGCCCTCCCTCTCTCTATCGCCCTCCCTCGCTCTCTCTATCGCCCTCCCTCTCTCTCTCTATCGCCCTCCCTCTCTCTCTATCGCCCTCCCTCTCTCTCTATCGCCCTCCCTCTCTCTCTATCGCCCTCCCTCTCTCTCTCTATCGCCCTCCCTCTCTCTCTCGCCCTCCCTCTCTCTCTCGCCCTCCCTCTCTTTCTATCGCCCTCTCTCTCTCTATCGCCCTCCCTCTCTCTCTATCGCCCTCCCTCTCTCTATCGCCCTCCCTCTCTCTCTCTATCGCCCTCCCTCTCTCTCTCTATCGCCCTCCCTCTCTCTCTCTATCGCCCTCCCTCTCTCTCTCTCTATCGCCCTCCCTCTCTCTCTCTCTATCGCCCTCCCTCTCTCTCTATCGCCCTCCCTCTCTCTATCGCCCTCCCTCTCTCTATCGCCCTCCCTCTCTCTATCGCCCTCCCTCTCTCTATCGCCCTCCCTCCCTCTCTCTATCGCCCTCCCTCCCTCTATCGCCCTCCCTCTCTCTATCGCCCTCCCTCTCTCTCTCTATCGCCCTCCCTCTCTCTCTCTATCGCCCTCTCTCTCTCTCTATCGCCCTCTCTCTCTATCGCCCTCCCTCTCTCTCTCGATCGCCCTCCCTCTCTCTCTCTATCGCCCTCCCTCTCTCTCTCTATCGCCCTCCCTCCCTCTCTCTATCGCCCTCCCTCTCTCTCTCTATCGCCCTCCCTCTCTCTCTCTATCGCCCTCCCTCTCTCTCTCTATCGCCCTCCCTCTCTCTCTCTATCGCCCTCCCTCTCTCTCTCTATCGCCCTCCCTCTCTCTATCGCCCTCCCTCCCTCTCTCTATCGCCCTCCCTCCCTCTCTCTATCGCCCTCCCTCTCTCTCTCTATCGCCCTCCCTCTCTCTCTCTCTATCGCCCTCCCTCTCTCTCTCTCTATCGCCCTCCCTCTCTCTCTTTATCGCCCTCCCTCTCTCTCTATCGCCCTCTCTCTCTCTATCGCCCTCCCTCTCTCTCTATCGCCCTCCCTCTCTCTATCGCCCTCCCTCTCTCTATCGCCCTCCCTCTCTCTATCGCCCTCCCTCTCTTTCTATCGCCCTCCCTCTATCGCCCTCCCTCTCTCTCTATCGCCCTCCCTCTCTCGCCCTCCCTCCCTCTCTCTCTCGCCCTCCCTCTCTCAATCGCCCTCCCTCTCTCTATCTCTCTCTCTCTCTCTCTATCGCCCGCCCTCCCTCTCTCTCTCTCTATCGCCCTCCCTCTCTCTATCGCCCTCCCTCTCTCTCTCTATCGCCCTCCCTCTCTCTCTCTATCGCCCTCCCTCTCTCTCTATCGCCCTCCCTCTCTCTCTATCGCCCTCCCTCTCTCTCTCTATCGCCCTCCCTCTCTCTCTCGCCCTCCCTCTCTCTCTCGCCCTCCCTCTCTCTCTCTCGCCCTCCCTCTCTCTCTATCGCCCTCTCTCTCTATCGCCCTCCCTCTCTCTCTCTCTATCGCCCTCCCTCTCTCTCTCTCTATCGCCCTCCCTCTCTCTCTCTCTATCGCCCTCCCTCTCTCTCTCTATCGCCCTCCCTCTCTCTCTCTATCGCCCTCCCTCTCTCTCTATCGCCCTCTCTCTCTCTCTATCGCCCTCCCTCTCTCTCTCTCTCGCCCTCCCTCTCTCTCTCGCCCTCCCTCTCTCTCTTTCGCCCTCCCTCTCTCTCTATCGCCCTCCCTCTCTCTCGCCCTCCCTCTCTCTCTCGCCCTCCCTCTCTCTCTCGCCCTCCCTCTCTCTATCGCCCTGTTCTCTTCTCTTCTCACGTGCTGATCTGCTGCCCTCTTCCACCCTGCCTCCTTCTCTAACTCCCTGTTCTCTTGTCATCTCACGTGCTGAACTGCTGCTCTCTTCCACCCTGCCTCCTTCTCTAACTCCCTGTTCTCTTGTCATCTAACATGCTGAACTGCTGCTCTCTTCCACCCCGCCTCCTTCTCTAACTCCCTGTTCTCTTCTCTTCTCACGTGCTGATCTGCTGCTCTCTTCCACCACACCTCCTTCTTTAACTCCCTGTTCTCTTTTACTGTGCTTATCTGCTTTTCTCTTTCACCCCGCCTCCTTCTCTAACTCCCGGTTCTCTCAGACACAACCACACCACACACAACCAAACCACACGCGCAACCAGACACAACCACACACATGTTTATAAGCATTTTATCTTCTTTATTTCTCAAGCTCACTAATGCAAATGAAAACCTGTACAGCAGTGTCCTTACTGCAGTTTTCAGAATTGTAGCCAAGAAGTATCTACACCTACCAGAATGGCAACAATTGCTGCTTAGCCGACGAATTCCTTGACCACCCAACATTGGTTCTTGGATTATGCCTGCCATTATTATAAAACTGTTAACACATTTTTGCACACCATGTAACTTGCCTTATCTGCATACTCTCTGCTAATTTTATGTTATCAATTTGCAGGATTATGGCGGTATGCAGAGACCTGGAATTGTTGTCGACTACCAGACAAATCTGGTATTTGGTCGGCCTGCTGGAAGGTGGATGAAAAGAAAGATGATGCAATCGCTTAATAAACCCATTGGAGGGGCGTTTGTCGACAAAAAACCTAAATTGAGAAAACCTGGATCAAATGGCAATGCGGTCAAAAAAGGTATGTTTCTAGATAGACAGCTTTTGTTTTTTAGGTTTCGCCTCTCACCCCTGGACCAGAGTACCCCTACTCACCCCTAGATCTGAGCACCCGCTACTCACCCCTGGACCTGAGCACCCGCTACTCACCCCTGGACCTTAGCACCCGCCACTCAGCCCTGGACCTGAGCACCCGCCACTCAGCCCTGGACCTGAGCACCCGCCACTCAGCCCTGGACCTGAGCACCCGCCACTCAGCCCTGGACCTGAGCACCCGCCACTCAGCCCTGGACTTGAGCACCCGCCTCTCACCCCTGGACCAGAGTACCCCCACTCACCCCTAGATCTGAGCACCCGCCACGCACCCCTGAACCAGAGCACCCGCCACGCACCCCTGGCCAGAGCACCCGCCACGCACCCCTGGCCAGAGCACCCGCCACTCACCCCTGGATCTGAGCACACGCCACTCATCCGTGGACCAGAGCACCCCCCAGTTGAAAATTAACTTGGGTGAATCTGAAGGAGCTACATTTTAAGGTGTATTTCAGAGTGCAAAGTCTGTTACGATGAGACCCAGGGGCTTATTATGTCTGTGGTGCATTGAACCTAGGGGGCAAGTCAGAAGTGCTCACTATATCCTAGTTGGCTATTATTACTAAACCTTAGGCTTCCATTAGAGTCTAATGGGCCCCTTTCACTTGGACGCAACGTGTTGCTTGTATCTGATTTAGGATATTACATAAAATGTGACAATCGTGGCAGATCAGCTCTTACCTGTGCCCTCAGCTCTTACCTGTGCCCTCAGCTCTTACCTGTGCCCTCAGCTCTTACCCCTGTGCCCTCAGCTCTTACCCCTGTGCCCTCAGCTCTTACCCCTGTGCCCTCAGCTCTTACCCCTGTGCCCTCAGCTCTTACCCCTCTGCCCTCAGCTCTTACCCTGTGCCACACATTGAATTGGAGATCTCTGCCTCGTTCACAGTTGATAGATGGACCATATCAGTAATATTCATTGGCAGTCTGGGATGGGACAAAAACCTGACTGGAGGTGGTAGGGGGGTTTTGGGGAACTTGGACGATCACATTGTTTAAAGTTTGTCACTGTTAATGTGTACTCGCCAGCCTGGCACGCTGCTGCAGCCGGTGACTGCTCCTCTGAACTCTTCTCTCCTTCCCAGAGCTTAACACCAAGATGATTGGCTTTGACGAGTTCTTGCCCATGCTGCAGACAATTGCGAAGAACAAGGACTAGGGTACCTACAATGACTTTGTGGAGGGGCTGAAGGTCTTCGACAAAGAAGCCAATGGCTCTGTGATGGGCGCTGAGTTGCGACATGTACTAGTCACTCTGGGTAAGAGGCCATTTTGGCACAGTACTATTTTCAAGGCAGAGTATAATTGACTGCTAAACTCCCCAGCCCCCCTGCAGTGTTCAGGGCCCCCCTTTCTGATTCCGAGCTTAGATTTCTACCCGCGTCTGGATATTACAGTTAATGTGCCCTGTTTCAGCCTAACAAAGTGTCCTATCAATCTCATTTAACTGTACATTCTTTTGGGGCGAGGGAGGACGGGGACACGGTTGGGTTACAAGTGGTTTTTGGATTGCCCCTTCTACAGGCTAGAGCTTTGACTGACTAATAGTTAGTCTTGGTGAGCCATGTCCTGGAAATTGGTGGCCTCCTTGTCTTGTGGGTAGCGGCCACTTCAGAACATCTGCTCTGTCTGGTTTTACCCTGGTGGCTGGCTAGTCTCAGCAGCCAGTGCTGCTTCTGTGGCGGAAGTGTATTTGGTGGGTAAGTGCTGGGTCTGAAGCTGTGCGTGCTGCTGCATTCTGGGCAGTTAATCTGGAAGGTGTTTGATCGAAGCCTGTGTGCATTTTTGTCCTTTCCATTGTGCAGGTGAGAAGATGTGTCTGTATGTGTGGCTGTGTCTGTGTGTGTGTGTCTGTGTGTGTGGCTGTGTCTGTGTGTGTGGCTGTGTCTGTGTGTGTGGCTGTGTCTGTGTCTGTGTGTGTGGCTGTGTCTGTGTGTGTGGCTGTGTCTGTGTGTGTGGCTGTGCCTGTGTGTGTGGCTGTGCCTGAGGCTGTGTCTGTGTCTGTGGCTGTGTGTGTGTGTGTGGCTGTGTCTGTGTGTGTGTGGCTGTGTCTGTGTGTGTGGCTGTGTCTGTGGCTGTGTGTGTGGCTGTGTCTGTGTGTGTGTGTGTGTGGCTGTGTCTGTGTGTGTGGCTGTGTCTGTGTGTGTGGCTGTGTCTGTGTGTGGCTGTGTGTGTGTCTGTGTGTGTGGCTGTGGCTGTGGCTGTGTGTGTGTGTGTGTGTGTGTGTGTGTGGCTGTGTCTGTGTGTGTGTGTGTGTGTGTGTGGCTGTGTCTGTGTGTGTGTGGCTGTGTCTGTGTGTGTGTGGCTGTGTCTGTGTGTGTGTGGCTGTGTGTGTGTGGCTGTGTGTGTGTGGCTGTGTCTCTGTGTGTGTGCGGCTCTGTCTGTGTGTGTGCGGCTCTGTCTGTGTGTGTGCGGCTCTGTCTGTGTGTGTGCGGCTCTGTCTGTGTGTGTGCGGCTCTGTCTGTGTGTGTGTGGCTCTGTCTGTGTGTGTGGGGCGCTCTGTGTGGGGCGCTCTGTCTGTGTGGGGTGCTCTGTCTGTGTGGGGCGCTCTGTCTGTGTGGGGCGCTCTGTCTGTGTGTGTGTGTGTGGGGCGCTCTGTCTGTGTCTGTGTGTGTGTGTGGGGCGCTCTGTCTGTGTGAGAGTGGCTCTATATGAATGTCAGTGCAATCCATCACGTCATTAACAATTACAGACCTTCACATCGCCAACACCTTGGCATTGGTTTGATAGTTGAAATAATTGGGCAGTGTGGTGGTTATAATATTAATTATGGGTATCTCAAAATAAAGGCTTTGTCAATGTGAAGGGCATGTCTTTGAAATTGGATGGCCTCTTCTCCCTATTTCATTTTTTTCCAAATCCTTCGGCTCTCTCATTGACCAATCTGTGTCCTTCAAAGGGCATGTCCAGAAAAGAGCACAGACTTCTGAGTCCCAGCTTACATTAAAGCACATTATAAAGCTTGCCCTTCATCTTAAACATTTGTGGTTCACGTTCCAGGTACTTGTCTTATCATTTGCCCAATGAGGCCCCACACTACTCTCCCACAGTTCTCATTAACACCTGTCAAAGTTTCTCTTACGCGGTCGCTTTTCTAATCGCCAACAACAGACAATGTGAGCTTGTTTGCCCTTCTTTGAAATAATTACATGAGTTCCCTCTCCATTTCATAATCCACCTCGAAGTGTGTTGTGTGAGCTACAAGGCACTTCTCTTGAGTAAACCTGAATACATTGCCTCTAAACATGGCTGGTGGACCAAACACTGCTGGCAGTTCATCTCTGGCTAGGTTCTGTTATCTGCCGACATTCCATTAAATTCAGAGGCTGCTGTTTCATGATACTTTGATTTGCATCTCTGCACCACCACTGCCATGCACACACACACCACCACTGCCATGCACACATGGACACCAAAAAAGAATTTATGCAAAGCATTGTCATTTACAATGCCAGTAACTCAAACTTAAATGCTGCGAGACCTATTGCATTGCAAATGCTTATTTTCTATAGCTTTGCTTTTGAAGCAATTGCACCTCCTTGTCTTTATCTTACGATGTTTACAGCTAAAGCACGAGTGCGTCAAAGGTCTCGCATTTGAGAGACTTTGATCTATTTGCATTGTAAATGACAATGTTTTTTTATTTGTCTTCAGAAAATCTACCAGAGGTTTTTCAAACCATTCAATCAGACTCGGTGTAACACGTTGCCTTGCAGTCTGCCTTGGAGTCCTGCTCGCCTTGTCTCTTGGCTGTGCTCTTTTCCCTTGAGGGTTTCAGGTCACGGCCTGCTTGGTGGGGTTTGATTGCTTGCTTGTGGAGGGAGCGAGATTGCGGGTCATTCCCTAATAAGAGTCCCTGGTGTTTTTTAAACGCTTATCTGGCACACCCTGGTGGCAGAGTAGTTTCTAAAGGGTTTCTGTCCACATTGAAGGCCTTCTCTTCTAGGTTCCAACCAAGTTATTGTAGTTGAACTAGCAGTATGTGTATAAATTAACGTTTATTTATCTAAAAAAATTTCCAGGCTTACAAGGAACAAATAAAAAGGGAGAGCGTACTCATTGCTACAAGTATCCTAAACAACCCAACAGTCAAGTCCTGGTGCGTTTCCAGCTTGCCCTCGCGGGTGACTGGGATACCGAGTCCTGAGAGAGAGATACCAGCCCTCCAGCATTCTAAATCCCAGGTACTGAACTGACTAAAACCTTACAGAGAATTCTTGAGTCAGATTCTTGGCAAAACAAACTTAACTTAAACTGCTACTTACTTACTCCCTCCCACGTATTAGGCTTAGGTCAGGTACACCGGGGTAGGCGTAGTTAGAAGCACCATTGACGATTAGTCAATGTATATATGTATGTATATCTTTTATCCATTTTAAAGTATCATATGGCTAAGAAACCATATCAATGCTTTTACAGTATTATTTTATAATCCTGCTTTTACTATATGCATTCTACTTAACCCTAAGTATTGCAATTGTAGCGATTCATTTCTCTTGTATGAGAAAAGAGACTGATCAATAAATAACACCTTTTATTGAAAACGCCCGTCTCTTCTTTTCTCTACAATCTGGTGAAACTAAGAATGCACGTATTGACTGAGTAAAATAGCTGTCTTTTGTTTTCACACGACTCTAGAGATGTACTCTTGATCAGGGAGAGCAAAGTTGTCATGTTCTATGGTTGTCAGAAACTAAATCCCTTCTTGTCTATCCAGGGAGGTTAAAATCCTCCTCGCCTATTCGAGAAAGTTTCTAGTGAACTCTGAGCTAGCTGGCACACAAAACTTAAGTCTAATATAGTCAGTAGAAGACCTAGTTACCCTCTGTCCTACGTCTATACTATTGAAGATATTATTCCAATGCGCAGAGCCTATTGGGAATATAGGAACTACACTACACCCCACTGACCCCACTGCTGCGGCCCTCAGACACAAACCACAGTGTAAATTTGGCCCCTGAGAGAACGTTTGTGAGTACCCATGACCTATGCTGTGTTTCCAAGCGCTGAGATACCCCCCTGGGGGTGATTCAAGCGCTATACACATTAAATAAAATCATTAATTAAATCAAACAGGTACACATGCTGCAAACGGATAAGTTAGTTACCATCAACAATTAGCTTGCAGCCTGTAATGCTGTGGATGCACTTGCACCCTTCCTGCCACCAGGGCTCACACTGCATATTGAATGTTCAGATCTGTGTACTCCTTCCTCAGCTTTGCAAATAACACTTCTTCCGTCCTGAGTTTCACCCAAAAAATTGTAGTTTCGCAGGAAATGAATTTCTTGGAAATGTGATGCCCACCCTCAATATTCCAGTCATCGCCCCCTTGGTACAAGGACTCCTCGGAGCTCATGGGCGTTCATAGACCTGGCATGGATTTTTCCATCCTATGGTCTGTCTGGACATACTCTAAAATTTAGAAGTCCTGCATATGTTCTCCCCGTTGTAAGATGCCTTTTCTAATAATATATTCTTTCTGCTTTTTTGTGATCTGAAATCTGAGTTCTTTACTTGCACTGTACACAAGACTTTTGCTGTTACTTTTGTAATAGTTAGTGTGCATTTGTTCTTGAGAATTTTGCTAAAGATGGTTTAAAACTTGTGTTTACTTTTAGGGTGAGAATCCCTTTGAAATCGTTGAACAAACGGGAGAATCGGTAGTTGAGGAAACAACTGATGCGATTGATGAAGACAATGACCAAAACGAAAAGGAGGACATTGATGGTGAAAACGATGAAAATGAGGAGCAGATAATGTGGAGGCAGAAAGTGCAGATGCGGATGATGCTGCTGACCCAAATGATTACTCTGGGGACTTAACAACCACTGATGAAAAGTAGTTGAGAAACTGCCCTGAAAGACCAAACACTTTAGCACACTGCATTGGTGGACTTTAAGAACAATTTTCCGCAAAGTTGAGCAGTTCGTTCACCCTGCATGCATTCCACTTCTGTTTTAATTGCCTATGGGCAAACCGGTTTTAAGTTTTGTTTTTTTATTAAACTAAAGCTTGTATTAAGCACAGCAAATGCGTCAGTATTCTTCCAGTGTAAATTGATTTGTTCATGGTTACGTTTTGAGTAATTTTGAGCAGTTTGGGTTCTAAACATTCCAATGTGATTTTTTTTTTCCAGTTTTTAGCGCCCAATGTAGTGTTGTATATAATTCAAGCTGTTGTAGCAAAGAAACCCTGATTATGTCCTGCAGTAATAAAGGCTTACAACAAGATTATACACTTATTTTGCACCTCTCCTATATGGTACTGTCTACCTCAAAGAACGGGTACACTCAAGGTGGTGTATAATGTGTTTTATGCCCGGAGGTAGCGCCCCAGGGGGGAGCACTCGCCTGTTTAATGCTGATCAAAGGCTCTTTGCTGAGGTGTGAGATTGGAGAGGGGGCCGAGGGTATTCTGGGTGACGAGGTGTTACTGTAAGGCCTGGTAGCCTCTGGATAATGAGCAGAGGTGGGGATGGCAAGAAATATCCGCTCTGCCTATGGGGGCCTTGTGACACCAGCTGGGTGATTCACCCACCGAGGTGTTCCTTTCTTGCTTTAAAGTGTTCGATTTGTCTTGTGTTTTTTCTGCACTTTTATTTAGCGCGAACCCTATCGGAAGGTATTGCAGCGCTTTAAATGAACACTAGTTACATCACACAAGGTCACTTTTTAAACCAGATAAACAAGCATTTTCGGAAATTATGTAGAATATTCCTTTTGTGGAGTGCTGCAGTCGGGGCCGGAGCTGAATTTTAATCGGGGGGGGACTGCAGTGATGGACTGCAGTGTGTCTGCTGTTATACCAATGGCATAAATCACGCCACGCCAGACTCTGTACCCACAGGCACCAGCTCCCGACTGTCAGGGTGGTCGGGAGGCAGCTGGAAAGGTCTGAGGTACCAGGGAGAGGGGGCTGGACACAGACAGGGATGGAGGAACAAAGGAAGCAAGAAAGAGCGGGAAAGACGAGGAAGGAAAGGAGAGGAGGAAGAAAATTATGATAAGGAAGAAGGAGGAGGGGCGAAGAGAGGGATAAACGGAGGAGGGGGTTATGAGGGAGGAGAACAGAAGTGGATTGACAGAATACAGACTACGGAAATAAAGCGCGAAAACGAAGGAAGCAGTTGAGGCAGGCATGCAGGGTGGAAGGAGTAGAGGGGAAAGATCAACAGGATAGAAAGAAGAGAATGGAAGGAATAAAGCTGGGAAGCTGCACATTGGGGACACAAGAAATAATGAGCAGAAGTAGAGACGGAGAAAAGCAGAAGCACAGAGAAAGAGACTGAAGAGGATGGGGCAATGTTGGAAAGAACGAGGAATGAGGTAAGAAAGAGAAAACCGGAGCGAGAACAAGGAAGGTGGAATGAAGAAGAGGAAATCAAATAAGGAAGGCAGTAATAAAGAAGATATGAGAATACAGGTGATGAAGTTGTAGAAAATATGGAGGAAGGGGAAGAAAGGAGAAAGTACACCAAAGCATGTAAGAAAATAAAAGATGCATCGAAGATGAAGAATGGGAGACGGAGATTGACAAAGAGGAATACATGAAGGAGGAGACTGAGGGAAGGTGATAGAAATGGGAGGAAAGTGAACAAGTCAGTGTAAAGTGGTAGGTGGAATGAAGCATTGGCCGCAAAGAACACCAAATAAGAAGCGAGAAAAACTAGCTCTGGCATTGCGCGGAGTGGGGCGGGGGAGCGGCTTCCTTTCAAGTCTGATGCCGAGGCATGGTGTGGGATGTGGCTGGTGATGTGCACGCGCCTGGCTCACATGAACTGAATTGAATCCGCAGTTTGGGGAGACTTTTCGGAACAACTACACAAACACAATTAGGAGGGGACCCAAGGGAAAGTTTAACGACCGAGCTCTGGATACATTCCCTACAGTATACTCATAACAACAAAGGTACCAGAGGGTCAAATAGTGGCAAGTGTACTCGGACTGGGACTAGATACTGATACCAGCAGCTACACCCTGACTCTTATAAAACTAGTAAGATAAGCCAAACCTGTGGATGGTCTTGAACACCCATCAGTCACCACTCGGAACCGCCCTTCATCATTTGGGGTTCCGTGAGAGACCCACACACACACACCAAGATGTCTTATCACAAACAGGAATGGGCCGAGCAGATGACCATTGGTCCCTCCCCAGTCGGCACAGATGCCGGTTTGAAGTACCGACTGAAAGAGCGGTGCTTCACTTTTGCCCTGAGCCGCTGCCAGGTGGGGTGAGGTCTTCACACCTTACAATTCGGTGAATAACTGAAATTGTAAGAGGAGACGGGACATTGCACCTAGGAGTTCCAGGTGATATTTGTGCCAGTCTGTCTATTGATTCACTATTTGTTTATTTATTTCACAATTTGATTACACGTTTTGGTATTCATTTGCTGCAGTAGCCATAGTCGATAACCACACCATCATCCGCAATGAGACCCGGCAACGTGTCGGGTGTAATGTTATATTGGCACAGTCTATAGAGCAGGGAGCCCGATTTGTTCCCCCATTGGTATATCCGGCTCCGCGTGTTTGGCCTCGTCCAATAGGACTGACGCGTAGGATTGCTGTGCCTGGAGAAGTAGCCGCACGGCAACCTCGTCCCCTCCTCCCCGACTCTGCCGCTCCAATGTCTCCACCAGAGCCGCAGCCGTCACGATCGCCTCACGACGCCCACAGCGAGCCGCAGCGGTCCATGCAATATCCACTCCTCGCACAGTGGGTTTCATAGCCTCCCACACCACTACTGCGTCCACATCAACAAGGTTCTCCCGCCAGTAATGATCAATGACCTCCCGTAGATGCTTGACATAGCTAGGCTGCTGAAGGTGCCACGAGGACATCCTCCACCGAAAGGGCTGGCGTTTCCTAAAGAGTTCCACTTCAAGCAATACTGGGGAATGATCAGACAGTCCCCTGGGCAAAATCTCCACTGCACGCACCCTGCACATACACAACCGGGGAACAAACATATAATCCAAGCGGGAAAAGGAGCCATGCATCGCAGACACAAACGTATATTCGCGCACAGTAGGGTGCATATGTCGCCAGGCATCAATCCAGCCCATTCCATCACACATCGCTCGCAGCCTGGTAGAGGGAGGGGAAGGGGGGTCAGCCAAATCAGTTCTCGGCGCCCCCTGCGGTCCATACAGATGTCCATCACCTCGTTCCAGTCTCCCCCGACCACCGCCAGGGACTCCGGGATATCACTCCACACCTGGAACAGTCTCTCAGCCAGGGCCCACTGCAGGGGGCGGGGGGGCATAGACACTCCCAGGACCACGGGCTCCGTACCCACCATGCCCTTGACAAACAAATAGCGACCCTGCGGGTCAGCCCATGTCTTCTCGTGCACAAACGCCACCCTACGATGAATGAGGACAGCCACCCCTCTGGACCCCCTGGTAAAGCCAGCATGGTATACCTGCTGATAGCCCAATCTCTGCAGGCTGAGCACCTTCGACCCCATCATATGAGTCTCTTGAAGCAGAAGCACATCTGCGGCGGCTCTCTTTCCCCAGCGCAGGACAGCCCCACGTTTCACTTTGTCAAGCATCCCCCTCACATTCCATGTAACTACTCGCAGGGACTCCAACGGGAGTCCGTGTATTGTATCAGCCATAATCAGATGGAGACCACCATGGATGCCCCCTGCGCCCACACCACCCACCACTCAACAACAACTGCATCTTCATAAGAAGTACGTGCACCCCCCCTACTACCCCAAAACTCAAAAACTTCAGGGACAGCAACCGCCATTCCCTCCTCCAACCCCCAAACTCCCCCTACTACAACCAGGTTCGTAACCCCCCCCCCTCGCCTCCCAACACCCCCCCCTATACCTCACAAAACCATGAAGCATCTGTCGCGGCATGGGCACTCCCAGGCCCAAAACGGAGGGCCTAGGACCAACCATACCAATGGATCCCCAAACTTGAAAACCCAGTTGTCACAACCCCCCCCCCCCAACAATTCCTACCAATGTAGGAGAGGGACTGCCCCCAATCTGCGGTCCCCGAGCCATCTTCACCCCCCCCCCACTCCGGGTCAACAGCACAGTCTCGAATGTCGCTGAGGCATCAAATAGGCCACAAGTCCAACGGGCCACAGCCACCACCACTCCAGACCCCGGGAGCCACCCCATCAAGCATGGAACACAGAGTACCTGAGTTCATCAGTGTCACTTCCCAGAGTGGTCGGAGTCTTCAGTTCTGCCACCTCCGTGTGCCCCAGAGACTGAGGCCGACCGCTTCCGTGATCGGGACCGTCGATTCCTCTTACCCCTGGGCGGTCGATCCCCCGGCTCCTGAGACAACCCCCTCGAGGATCCCGGATTCAGGCCCGGCTGAGCATGCGGCCGCAGCGCCACCGTTTCGTCCGTCCACCTGAAGAGATCCTCCGGGGAATCAAAAAACAGCGTCTTGGACTGAAAGATCACCCTCAGGCGAGCCGGGTACAGCAAAGAGTACTGGTCGGCTGCTTAGTTGAGCCACCGCCTCCCCCTCGGGTCATGACTGCCAGTCCCCAACAGACCAACCAGAGTCAACACCAGCGAGGGCCGCGTGGGGCAACTGTTCCTTCAGAGGGCCCCGGATAGTCTCATTCGTGGTAAAGTTCTGTGTCTAGGCCAGGTCCAGGCAGGCCCCGAAACCAGCCCTCCACTTGCCAACAGTCAAAGGCCCCCAGTCCCCTGGCGGGCCAGGCGGCGTCACTCTCCCACAACCACGGGCTCCACAGCAATGGGCCTCTTATGTCGTTTATGCAGCCCAGCCAGGGCTCACCCTCCGCCTGGTGTTATCCCTCGAGGCTCCGAGCTCGTGGTGCGGCTCAGGTAAGCCGACAGCAGACCTCAGGATCCACTCCCACGCTGCCAGCAGCCCGCTGGGCCGTGTTGCACCCCTCGTGTATAGATAGACCAGTGGCCACCACTACGGACGTCCAGGGGCCCCAACGCTGGTACTCATGGTTCTTTTCCGGCCACCGGGCCCACCATCGGCCGCCCCACCGCACTCCAGGCCGGTTTCTGTGCAGGGGCAGGAGGGGGTCGTCTCGAAAATGCAGCGCCGAGGCCCGACCGGCCCCGGAGGCAGCCGCCGTCCAGCGCGAGCCCCAGGCGGGCGTCGCGAAACTCGAGGCCCCCGGCTCTCCAGGTGTCAGCAGGCCGCAGCTGTCAGCAGGACGGAGTCACGCTCCTCCGAAATTCAATCGCGCTGTTTCGCGCCCAGGGGCAGAGTGTGCATCAATCGGGTGACCCGCAGGGCTGCCCCGGCGCCCAACAACTGGCAGGGCGGTCGCACCGCGCCGGCGGTATCACTGCAGGTGTGCCTAAGCAAGTCCCCGGCTTCCCGGCCGCGCACTGGGCCGCTCCTCCTCCGCCGTCTCCCCGCGGCGCTCAAGGCATATAGGGCACCGCCGACTACACCGAAGGGACACCGACACCCGCTGCAATTGTCACCGCTCTCCGGGTAAGGTAGGTAGGCTCGGGGAACAGGATAAAAGAAGGATGATTGCTCGGGCAAGCGGGAGCTCTAGAAGGCTGCGACCGCCATTGCCGCTAGCTAAGCCACGCCCCCTTCCCAATCCAATTTTAACACACTTTTTTATTTTAGTTGCATTCAATTTTTGCACTGCACAGTCTTCTTTCTCATCAGTCACACCCTACAGCTACTCATAGTGTAGAGAGGCCACCCCACGCTCCCAACAGGAGGGACAAATGGTCATCTGCTCGGCCCATTCCTGTTGGTGATTGTTAGAAAGGCGATCCCGGGGGAGGCAGAAGATGTCTGACTGACCACCCCTAGGTCCACCTCTCTGTCGAGAAGTAGCCGAGCGTTATCGAGAGGCCTCCTGAGCGAGGGCCCTCTCCTAGGATCGTACAGTAGAGTAACCACAACACTACAAACGGACACCACACAAGAGGATAAGTTCTTAGGCTTTATCAGGAATAAAGGTTGCTGGATCTCAGCGGTATGTACAGGCAGACCGAGGGATCTGGAAAGTCTCGTAAATAAGGGATAGGGTAGGGGGACAGTCTCAAGATGGGTGCAGGAAAGGATACCCTGCGCACAGCTCTCAATCCTCGAGCCGGGGGTTCCGAGGGTCGAGCCGCGGCAGCGCCAGCAGGACTCGACAGGTGATCTTAACGGAGAGGAGGCTGCGGCAGCGCCAGCAGGCTCTAGAGATGGTTCACCCGCGGCAGCGGCAGCGCCAGCAGGCTCTCAAGATGGTTCAGCCGCGGCAGCCAGCAGGCTCGTAAGATAGTACAGCAAAGGTGGGCCGCAGGTTCTCATGGTATCTTCAGGTTACAGGCAATGAGTTCGTCTGGTGTCGACCGTGACAGCGTCAGCAGGGCTTCCAGTCCAGGATACAACTGGCATCCTACTCCGGGGCTGGCCCAGATATAGGACGGAGGTCCTTTGATGTCCGGACCCTCGCGCCTGGGGGCCAGAGGGGCCGGGATGATGGTGTCCAGACACCCAGCAGGAGGGTGGAGCCAGCGCCCAGGGAGGCCGGAGGGCGATCGATACCAGGCGTCCGGGGACGGCTGGAGGCCCATCGAAACTCCTCTTCCTCCGGGATCTGTCGAGTGGCCACTCGACCACCTGGGTGGATCTTGGTGCCTCGATGTCGGGGGTTCGCTGGGGCCTGGGCCGGGGCCGAGGCCACGTGGTTGTGACGTGGTGGGCCCAATAGGCCATTATCAATAAGGGAAAGTAGAGAAAAACCCTTCCCCTGAGGAATATTCTGATTTGGGAGGGATTGAACGAAATACCTAACGAGAAATATTGGCTCAAGCCTATCCATTCACCCTCTGTTGGAAAATAATAGTCTAAAACCCGGTCCATTTGAAAAACCGAGTGAAAAATCAATATGCACACATTTGGTATAAGAGCGCCCGCCATGTGGGGAAAATTAACCCCACAGCAGAGTCCCGTGTCATATATCCACCAGCTAACCTGGCCCTCCCACGTTGAATGAAACGCAAGGGACTGAAGAACCTGGAGCTATAGGGGAGCGCCAGCAACGCAGTTAAGCGCCTGACAATTTTCCGTTGTTATCGGAAACTCTGAACCCAAAAAAGGTGATTGCTTACTTGACGGCGGACATGCCAGAAACCTTGGTAATCAGGACACAACCCTTGGCCATGGGTGTTGAAGTCGGCATGGAGGTCTTCATACATCAGAAATGCTAGGATCTGTTTCTGCTGACAGTGAAGGTGTAATAATAATTCACATTGGCAAAGCGCAAACGATCACCCTTAAGGGTCTCGAGCTGTAGGGGTCGTCAGGAAGATTAAGCAAGCTATTGCCAGAGTCACATGGTGCCAGGCTAATCTGGCGCCGAGGATCGAACCGTGATCCCCAGATTCCAGCGTCAGTCGCCTTAACGCCACACCCCTTGCCAATATAAGGCCTTAGAAGGGTGTCTAAGGGAAAAGGAGTCAACCCCTCCTTTAGTAGGAGGAACAGGAACCTCCTAAGTTGGCGGTAGCTCCGTTTACAATATATTGGAAAGAGCCAAAGAGGCTAATGGGAACGAAGGTAATAATACCAGCACACCAAAGCACCCGAAGGAACCCTTGCACGGAGAGCTCCAGAGTGAGCTTCAAGGGGAAGTATGTGAAGGATTGCACCCTCAGACAATGCCAGAGAACGAGATACTGGATGAACCCCCTGAGGCATAGAGGAACGGAAGTGCAGCTGGAACTGGCCCTGATATTGTGTATTCCCGAAAAGGGACCGGAAGCAGAAACCCTGAAGCATAAGGGGTTATAGGCGAAAATGGCGATAAGAAGGTGCAAACGTAAAAGACCGTTATTATGACGGATCCCCGGGGGTCTAGGGGAAGGCTAAACTTGCCCCAAAAACTCCAGATACCTTGCCACAAAGTTAATGGTGAACGACTCCCCATGTGGCATGGATAAATCATCCATTTCCCAGAAAAGGGATTTACATCTCTTGGAGGAAAAGGGGTGAAAGACGTACCCAAAACCGTATCGTGGACCCTGCAACCCGCGGAGTCCCCAGAGAGACTGAACTATCTAGTACGACAGTGCTGGATAAATCCATCGTATTTAAGATCTAGAATCAGGCGGGAGTGGATGTCAATGGTAGGAAGAAGACCGACCTTGGCGGTAGGAGAAATGAAATAGGAAAAAAGAAAAAGGATAAGAAACAAGACAAAAAAACAACGCCCAAAGGATATGCGTAAATAATAATGATGGGCGGTCATAGGGCTTACCACACCGTGTTGAGGACTGTATACCTGGGGCCCTGGTGACCGACACTGGGACGGAAAAATCCCGATTGGCACCTAGTGCATTCTGGAGCGAATGCTCCTTTAATGTACGTTTGATCCTCCTTGTAACTCACCCAGCCTTGTAAGGGTGTCCGAATGTAATATTGTAGTGCCAAGCACCAATCACGCCCGTGTAAGGGTGTCAGAATGTAATATTGTAGTGCAAGGCACCAATCACGGAGGAGTAAGAGGGGGAGCCAACCCTTTGCACACCAGAAGTGAAATTAAAAATATAACCGGCTCCTCAGCAGAGCTGTAGTCCAAATCATTGCAGCCCACAAGGGCGTAAGAGCCATGTCTAGTTATAAGGAGCGTGTGCGCACTCCAAGGGCCCTCTTGTTGTTACAGCCGGTAAGGCGTAAGTCAAAAAATTGCTCCGTCTGACCTTGAGGCATTAAGAGCCTAGGAGAAATTTGGGAACACAAGCGAAGGGCGTAATCCAAACTGGTATAAGTGGAACCTGATTGGGTTACGCCCCCCGGCTCGTAATCGGCTCTAATCCGCACTCAGCCACTTGGGAAGGCCTGTAGCGGATAAGCGCGAAACTGCGCCATGATAGGAAGTAGTCCCCGACGTACCCATGGAAGTACATTGTGAAGGTACTAGTTTGGGACAATATATAGTACCTACCTGCACTGAATACGGAACCCTTGGCATTAGTAAGATACCTTACCACCACCGACAGTGGCGTAGTAGTAACGCTGGAACCCCAGAGCGGGGCCAAGCTCTCCCAGCCCCGTCTGGATTTAGCGTCCAGTTGGGCCAACGTATGTAGAGTCAATCTATAAAATGAGAGCACGCCATCTCCACACCAACGTGAGCGTCTTAAGGCTGCGTGACCGGAAGTGTTAACCATTTCGTGTTATGACACAAAGACATCGTCTAGGCAGTTGAGGCATGAAGCTTATATGCAAATTGCACAGGCATTGCAACTAGAAGCGCACATTGGTAAAACCCCACCGGTCAAGGAACATTTCAAGTATCCCGCCCGTGGGCGAAAACAATTCCTGGCGGGAACACTTAGTAAGCGTGAGAAACCAAGGGACAGTAAATAACACAGAAAAGCTGCAAGGTCCCTTCTATAACAGGTGGAAATACATATGAACACATATAACAGAGATCCGTCAGGCCTTTATTGTAAAAGGGGTGTAAACGGGTATAAAAACTAAGTCTAATAAGGCCACCCGCGTTGCGGATAGACCGCCGTATTTTGATCTTAATTTGATTTTGATTTTGACTTAAGACTGACTCCTGTGGTGGCGCAGTCTAGTTTATGCACGTCACGTACCGACGTGACGTACAGGCGCCGGGATTAGCGTGAAAGCCGAGAGCGGTGCACCATCGGCTCGGTGTTCTTTAGAGGTTATAAATTAAATAAACCTGACGCAAATCCTCTACACTTGCAGTGTCTTCATTTATGGTAACCACTACGTTACAATGGCAACGAGGGTGGGATGTTAGACCCACCCACCACGAGGAACGACACGAGCAGTAGCCACCGAGGGAACCAACAACCACACCGGTGCACAGAAGACACGTGGCAGAGGAGCAGGACCACAGCGCTGAAAGGTCAAGAGAGCTGGAGGTCGGGGAGAGACTAGCCAGAATCAAACACACAGGTACCAGCCCTAAAGAGCGTGGCAGAGCCCAGGATCGCCCAGAAAGGCAGAACAAACCTACCGAAGGGACAGGGCACTACCCAGAAGCCCACAAGATAGCGCGCCAAACCAAGCAAGCCCAAGGCAAAGCGCGCCAAACCAAACAGCAACCGGCGAGACAGAGAGACAGCGCTGGATCCCCCACCGAAGAGCGAGGGGGCGGACGCAAGTAGTCCCCAGTCTCACACAAGCAAGGAAGAGCAAGACAACACACCAGGCAGTCCCAGGAACCAAGGGAGCACGCCCTCCGCGATCAAGAGTGAGAAGACGAGTGCGCAGGCGGGATACGCGATGGCGCCAGTACAATTTCTACCCAGGCCAGGGGAACCACTAATGAAGTGGGAGGACTGGAGAGAATACATAGACAATTTTATAGAAGTATTGGAAGACGAGAGCGAGGAGGTGTTCACTCCTAAAAGAAAAAAACGTATCCTATTACTCAACCTAGGCCCAGAAGGTCTGAGAATATACAAGAGCCTGGTGCCAAAGGAAAGAGGAAGCACGGACGACAACGTGCATGCCAATGCCATCGATGACCTAAATGAACACTACAGACCGGCGGTGTGTGTGTCGGTAGACAGATTTAATTTCCAGCAGAGGAAACAACGTCCAGGCGAGACAGGGGAGGAATATGTTGCAGCCCTGAAGAGACTGGCGTTCACGTGCAAGTACGATAATTGGGAAGAAGAGTTCATCAAGGACCAGGTGGTGATGCACACCACGAGCACAGCAGTGCAGGACAAGCTGTGGGCCAGCGGAGACACCACCCTGAAGGAAGTGATGGTGATTGTCAAAAGAGCAGAACTGGCGCGCAGGTGTGCGGAAGCAACGAGGAAGGAGACGGCACCCACCGCCATGGTGAACAGAGTAGACGATGAGGAACCGCGCCGGGACCACAAGTACAAGGGGTCGGCGGCGAAGGGACCCAACAGATGGCAAGGCAACCCAGGCCCTCCGGGTAAAGAAGCGGGAAGCAACAAGAAGTCATGCTACCGGTGCGGGAGCTGGTCCCACGAGGCGCATGACAGGAAGTGCCCAGCATTACGCGCAAAATGTATGTACTGCGGGATAGTGGGCCACTATGAGAAGGTGTGTCGGAGAAAGGCCGCGAAGAGCGTAGTGAAATACATCGGACAGGACAGTGAAGAACAAGAAGAGGGCACGGAGGAAGATGTCGTCACAGTCATTTATATCGAGGATCAAGTACTAGGCGTAGATGGTCAAGTACCGAGTGTTGACGGCAAGAGAACAATGAAACCCGTCCTGGAGATGTCGATTGGAGGAATACCGATAAACGTGGTGGCTGACACGGGTTCACCTTACACCATCATTCAGAGAGCAGTATGGGAGGAGAGCTTTGCACCACACCTAGGCCCAGAACTGGAAAAGCTGGACATCCGACCAGTGACGTACAATGGGGACCGAATACCCATGGCTGGGTTCAGACCATTACATTTCGAGTTCAGAGGCCGATCTGCGTTCTGCAAACTCTACATATCAGAGAGAGGACCCTCGGTCCTAGGATGGCTTGACCAAGGCGACCTGGGCATCAAGTTGGATCCAGGGGGCAAAGAACAGATACTACTCACGGAACCGGGAACATGGCCGGACCTGGACAAATGGAAAAGTGAGTACCCTAAGGTTTTCGGAGGCACAGTTGGAAGGATGGAGAAGTTCGCGCACAAGATAATCCTGAAGGAAGATGCCATACCGGTCGCCCACAAGGTGAGGAATGTGCCATTGGCGGTGAGAGACGCAGTGCAAGAGGAACTACAGGATCTGGAGAGGAAAGGGATCATCGAACCCATCACATGCGCGGAGTGGCTCGCGCCCTTGGTAGTAGTGATGAAGTCAAGCGGGAAGGTCAGGCTGTGTGTCGACCTACGCGAACTGAACAAGAACATTGTGGTGGGGAAATTTCCCTTGCCCAGGATCAAGGAAATGCTGGCCAGCACAAGGGGGGTCAAATGGTACTCAACCATAGATTTGACCTCCGCCTACCACCAGATTTCCCTGCACCCGGAGAGCCGCAAACTAACCTCGTGTATCACCCCATTTGGGTGCTATCAGTTCCGCCGCATGCCGTTCGGGCTAGCATCAGCGGCTGCGGTGTTCCAAAAGCTGATGCACCAACTATTCAAAGACACAGATGGAGTCCAATACTTCCAGGACGACATCCTGGTAATGGGATGGGACAGACAGGATCATGACAACAAACTCGGAAACGTACTAAAGATCCTTGAGGGTAAGGGCCTCACAGCTGAATGGACCAAGTGCCGGATAGGGATGGAGTCCGTGACGTACCTAGGACACGAGATAGAGGTGCGAGGGGTTACCCCGAAAGCAGACAACGTGAGAGCCATTTGCGAAGCACCACCGCCCTCCAACAAAGAAGAAGTCCGATCGTTCATTGGAATGGCGGAATATTATAGTAAGTTCGTGCAGCACTTCGCCTCCAAGACCCACCACATGAGGCAACTGACGAGAGACAACACAGAATTCTGCTGGTCGGAGGAAGCGCAAGGCGAATTTGAAGTCATCAAGAGAGAGGTGGCAGGAGCAGTACCACTCCAAGGATATGACCCCTAAGGTAACACAGTGCTCACCACCGATGCCAGCGACAAGGGGCTGGTTGCCGTCCTGATGCAAGACCGAGGTCAGGGGAGAATGGAAACGCTCAGCTTCGCATCCCGCGCACTGAGTGAAACTGAAAAGAAGTACAGCGTAATTGAAAAAGAAATGCTAGCGGTCGTATGGGCCATGACCAGATTCAGGCAGTTTTTGTGGGGCACACGTTTCCTATTGAAAACAGATCATAAACCCTTACTGAGGATGTATGACGTTACAACGCATACTTTTACAACGCCTACCTTTACATCGCAAGTTTTACAACGCATCCCATTACAACGCATGATGCTTTTGGGCGCTGGATAGTGAATAGTTTAATTTACTATTCCAACTCCAGTCCCCGTGGATAGTAGGGAAGGTGTTGGATAGTACATTAAACCTATTCCCTATCGTAGAGCGCCCCCAAGCGCTATGCGTTGTAATGGTTTGCGTTGTAAAAGTTGCGTTGTAATGGTAGTTCGTTGTAAAAGTTTTGTTGTAAAGGCTGTATACCCTTACTGAAGGTACTAAAGTCCAGCGGACACGCAAGTGCTACGCCCAGAATCTCAAAGATGACTCTCAAACTGCTAGAATTTAGATACGATGTCAAACACATCCCCGGCAGTAGGAACAGGGTGGCAGACTATCTGAGTAGAGCAGTGGCCATGGATCAGAGTGGAGAAGACCAAGCAGGGGTGGAAGAAATGGTGGCACTCACAGAAGACCAAGAGAAACCCATAGAACATCAGGAATGGAAGGAAGCATATGGAGAAGATCAGATCCTAGAAGAAGTAAAATCATACATCACGAAGGGATGGCCAGACAAAAGACAAACCCGTGGGGACCTCAACCCATACTTCGAAGTCAGAGAAGAGTTGTCGATGGACGACCTAGGAGTGTTTGTATACAGAGGGGAGAAAGTCATCCCCCCGGCAGGAATCATCCCCAAACTATTGGACATTCTCCATGAAGGACACTTGGGGATAGGGAAATTGAAATTGAGAGCCAAGCAAAACTACTGGTGGCCAGGGATGGGCGTAAAGGCTGAGAGGCATGTCAGGGACTGCTCACAGTGCCAAGGGGCGGATAAGACACTTAAACCACTACGCCCGGCTCTCGGCAAGTTCGATCCCCCAAGGAACCCATGGGAAGAGTTATCAGCGGATATTCTGGGCCCGATACTGGACATACACGGAGTCCAAAAGTATGTATGTGTTCTTATGGATAGGTACTCCAAGTGGCCTGAGCTGAAAATAGATGAGGCGATGGATGCGGAGACCATTATTAAGTTCCTGGCCGACACATTTGTGAGGGAAGGCATCCCTAAGTCCATCCTGAGCGACAATGGTCCCCAATTCAGGTCAGAGAAATGGAACAATTTCATGCAGAGAAATGGCATACTGGTCAAGCACACGTCAATATATCACCCCGCAGGAAACGGACTGGTGGAGAGATTTAATAGAGTGGTGACGGGGTCCGTTCAAGCAGCTATCTCCAACAACAAGGATTGGGAAAAGGAGATATGGCACTTGGTATGGGCGTACAGGATCACCCCTACAGGGACAGGGTACAGCCCCTTCCAGATATTAAGAGGCCGCGAACCATTCACTCAAGACAATAGAGTGTGGAAGGAAAAGACTATAGTGAGAGCATGGTCCCCTGCAGTGGTGCGAGCCAACTTGGAAAGGGCGCAAGCCATTTACTCAAAACACTACAACAACCGGAAAAACGTGAAGGAGACAAGATTGGAAAAAGGAGAATGGGTGCGAGTAAAGTTGGCAACGCTGCAAAAGAAAGGAGACAGCAAGTATAGCAAGCCTATGCAGGTCAAGGAAGTGATGGGCAGAGCAGCTCTTCTAAGTGACGGAAACGTGTGGTCACTGGACCGCATGGCAAGATGCAACAAAGTACTACGTTGGGACCAGGTTGGAGCAGACCTGGAAGACAAGGAGGAAGGAGCTGCAGAGCAAGAACATTCTGAGATGCATCCGGATGAGAAGAGCCGAGAGCAGCAGGAAGAGAGACCCGGTGATGCCAACCAAGCGTTGGCGAGTGAAGGTAACGTGAATAGAAGAGAAAATAGTGAGGCTGCATTTGGAAGTGGAAGGAGCGATGAAAGGACTCAGGAAGGAGGTACCCCATCCACCCCGGTGAGACTGAGCCGGAGGGGGAGAGCGGTGGTCAAAACAGCCTGGTTCAGAGACTTTGACATGAACGGCGGACTGTGAGTTAACAGTTTCTGTATTGGGAAAAAGGGCGAGATATGTGGTGGCGCAGTCTAGTGTATGCACGTCACGTACCGACGTGACGTGCAGGCGGCCATGTTCTGGCTGCGCGCACACAGGCGCCAGGATTAGCGCGAAAGCCGAGAGCGGTGCACCATCGTCTCGGCGCTCTTTAGAGGTTATAAATTAAATAAACCTGACGCAAACCCTCTACACTTGCAGTGTCTTCATTTATGGTAACCACTACGTTACAACTCCTCCTCCAAAGACACCTCCAAATCTAATTCACACCCTCGCTATCATCTGAAGGAAGACCTCCCATTATTGAAAAGTCTATTGTCCAGGACTATGGAAGTTCCTTCCGAGTGTGTTCTGGTAGTTTGAATGTTTACCATTTTTTCCAGTATTATCCTTGTACCTGTTATGGTACCCTTTTGTAACTTGAACATGTCACTTTTCTCTTGTAACACACTGTTTGCTACCTCTCACATTTTGTTTGCTTTAGATACTTGCACAAGTGCCACCATTGCCTACGTAACGTTTGTTCTTGTGCTGGAGTGTCTGCCATTTATTGCAGTATTATACCTCTACTTGTACTTTGTGTGCTTTTGTAACCTGCACACATATCACTTTTTTCTCCTGTAATGTACCGATTGCTACCTCATGTATTTTGGTTGCTCACTATTGTCACTTTTGATCATGTAACTTAACGTTTGCTTTTGTAATTTGTTAATTTGCAATTGCTTCCTCTTGTATCATTACTGGTCCTATTGTGAAGCGCTCTGACACCTTCGGGTAAAGTCCGCGCTATATAAAATCGCATAAATAAATAAATACAGAAATAAAATAAAAATAAAAGCACAAGTTGCATCTAAGCCGAAACCCGGGATTGAACCAGTGTCCTCTAGCTCTGCAGTCCAACGCTCTCCCAACTGAGCTATTGAGGCTTGTTTGAATCGAGGCGACGCGCGCCTGCCCTTTTGTCTGAATACACTAAAGCACCTGAACAGCTCCTCCCCCATGACGTAGGGGGTACAAAGCGCCATGGGGGAGCGACGGCGAATAGCTCGGTGCTGAGATTTGCTGCACCCCCGTGACGTAGGGGGTACAGCGAGTCATGGGGGTACAGCGCTTCTCAGAACACCGGCACACAGAGACCGTAATCATTTGTTATTTATGTTTTAACTTCAGCAAGTAAAATGCATTTTTTAAGGTTTAAGCATGTCATTTTTAACTGCAACTTTGTTTCTGGTATTTTTGGAGTGGATACTGGCTTTTGTATGCAATGAATTATATATCACCCCGTAACGCACAGACCCTCTTCAGTTAATTTATATATGTACGATAACTTTTACGAAGACATATTACTCCAAACCTAGTGGGTTAATCTCATTTATAGGTCTGATTAATGGCATCTTTGTAGTTGCTGTACCAGGTACCACATACTCTCTTACTTCTGCAAACCCTCCATAAGTTGGAATTGCATTCTAACACTGCAGAACAGCTAACATTTTCTACAAGCGAGTCTGTTTATATTTTTTATTTATTTCACATATTGCAATGTATTTTATTTCCCTTTCATTTTTACAGACACAGGTCAGAACCTTCCTTTCAGTGAAGCGTGACATGCAGTTTCAACGTTGAAATATGTTGCTTCCACTTTGCGGCAACTTTTACATTAATTCCATTTATTGAAGAGTTGCTTTATGTGAACACTTCCCAATATGTAATGCTTTTAATATTGCCTTTCTGTTAGATTTGGATTGGCTACAAGGTCCAAGTGAGCCATTACACCATTGCAAGCGTATGTTACTGCAAACAAATCTTTTAACAGTTTTGATGATTTTTTTATTAGGATGTGTATCCTACTTCATCGTTACACACTCTAACAACTGTACTAGATTTTCAATTTCTATTTACACAGCATTTCCCTGCAACGTTTTGGGTACATTTTTTAATATTTGGTAACTTTACAGCTGGCTAAATGCTTCACTTTATTTGGTTGACCCACACCTGTTACAAGCGCTTTCATTTATAAAAGTCTCAGTGCTAAATCCTCATTTTGTGTCCTCTAGGCAGTGCTGCAGCTGCGTCTATTCTCAGTGGTAATTCCACATTCGTAATCTTCTAGCTACTGCTGCGAGCTGCTTCTCTGGTCCCAGTGGTAATAACTCATTCTTAGTCCTCTAAACAGTACTGCAGCTGCTTCTCTGGTCCCAGTGGTAAATCCTCATTCTTAGTCCTCTAGGCAGTGCTACAGCTGCATCTCAGTTCCCAGTGGTAATTCCACATTCTTTGTCTTCTAGCCACTGCTGCTAGCTGCTTCTCTGGTCCCAGTGGTAATTCCGTGTTCATAGTCCTTTAGGCAGTGCTGCAGCTGCATAAAGGACCTCTCTTAGCCACATAAGGTACTGCAACGTTAATATAACTATAAAAAAAATTGCAGCTGAACATACATTTCCATTTGTTTTTATTGGATTGTACATTTTTAACACGAAAGCTAAAAAAAATCTCACTTTCGAAAACAATAAATGGAAACATTCTCAGCTGCAATGTTTCACTTCATTATTGCATTAAGGGTGCAGTACTGTATATGGCTAATAGAGGTCCCTTTACAACTCCACCAGGACACCTAGTAACAGCCTTTGGTACTGCACCCTTTTCCTTGCTTTTGTGGATTTTCTTCAATTACTTATGCTACTGCTGGAATCTTTTTTGACAAAAAAATCTAACAAACATTATCATTTGCAACGCCAATAGCTAAAGGTTTCACTAATGCGAAACCAATTGCATTACAAATGCTTGTGTTACCCTTGGATGTAGTGGCAGAATGAGACATTTGAAAATCCAAGCCATGATATATCGCTTCACCCAGGATCTTGTACAACATTCCTGTATACACCAGAACCGCCGACCCTGCTCCACTTTAGGAAAGAGTTGAAGGCTCAGCTACTTAAAGAAATGCATTAAAGGTTAACAACCCAGCTACCTCTCTGTTAGTGCTCACTGACTTTATGCTAGTTTTTCGCTCTGTACAGTGCTCCGCTGCCTTTTGATTGGGTTTGCAGCATAAAAATACTATATACATACATTCATACATACATCATTTACTCATATTGCACACCAAACTTTCTTCTAAGCACAATGCTAAAAAAACATAATTTTTATTTGCTCACTGTAAGAAATCGGATTATTATTTGGCGTGGGTGACTACCCACCTTGAGGATCAATCACAACCCTTGTCAGGGTGAACCCACAAATCCACTAATTGAACCTGACCTTAACCTCCCTTGTAGGAAAGTGCCCTTTGTATGGCCACCCCCCACTTTTTGCTCCAATGCTGATGGGTATGACCAACAAAGTGCACTGGAGTTTACGCCCAGGCCCCAATGCCAGTACTCTCTCCCTAAAACTGATACAAGTGAATTGGCAACCCCAATTGTCAAGGACTTTACTCCTTTATAAGTCCCTTGGATATGGTACCAGTGGTACTCAGGGTATTGGAGTTAAAGGCTTTACCAGGGCCTGAAGCACTCTTTGTGCCACCCTAGGTGACCAAGTAAACTAATGACAGCAGTCAAGTGTGGCAAGGTCAATGCACTATATTTATCATTTGTTTTTCACCCCTAAGGAAGGCCTCCGCAGCCCAGGGGGCAGGGTGCATTCTATTAAGGGTGTGGACATATAAGTGCAAGCTTATATGTCCCTATAGTTACCTTATCCATTAAAGACTACTATAAGTAATCAGTGGTCCATAGGATAACATGGTCTGGCACCCAGGCAAACTCAAAGTCGCCAGCTCCATTATGGTGCTGCTGAAATATGTCTCAATTCTCGTGTCGAGGGTGATGTGGCATGCACCCAGGTGGCTAGCTTAGAGGTTGCCCACCTCGTTGCCCCAACCTATCCTATGCTCTGGCTGGCAGCCCACAGCTGCTGCCATCAAGACAGGAATCTGACCCCCTACCAGGAGGTTTGAACTCTCCCAGGAGTCAGAAACAATGGCATGGATAGGAAGGAGGTCACACTCCCTGACAGGATGTCTGGTGAAGTGGCACACCAAGGCGCTGTGATATGCCACCAAGCTGCCTCTCAAAGGCAGAACAGCCCTCCCTTGTCCCATAGCACATGTGCACAAGGGCAGGTTAGAACATTATACAGACAGGAGGTGTACACCATCAGAAGACTAACCACACCTCTGGGGTGGGCTACCTGGTCTCTACAGCTAGAAAAAGGTTTCTGCCATTTTTTAAGAAGTTGTAGAATAGAGGGTTTTGAGTAGAAAAAGTGACACTCCCCCCTGAATGCAGTCACCTGAGAGGCAGATCAGCCTGACACCCCTAAATCTAGGATTTAAGGGATACCCCTAACACCAGAACCTCAGTTTGGATCTGACTTGCAACAAAGGACACAAAAGTGACCCAGATTCGTGACAACAGGAGCTGCACAAACCAAAGGCGTGATACCCTGCATCTGTGGCAACCTTCCTGGAACTGCATGACTGTGACTCGTTCCAGACCAAAGACCAGTTCCCCCAGACAGAGGGACCACTTTCAGAGCCAAAGGCAATTCCAGACTCCCCTGGACTAGTGGCACTAATCCCCTGCACACGGAAGGTAAAAACAAGGTACAGGAACCAAAGAATCTCTGGCCATCAGGCCCTCTGAGGAATCGTCCAGAAGTACGATTATCACTAGTGTTTTTCCTCATTGACCGCAATGCTAAAGTTTTGCAGTATTGATTTGCAGTAATTTATTATTGATTCTAAAATCCATATCTCCGGTTTTACTTATCTGATTTACTTCATTTTGGTGTCTGCATTTATATCAAAATCTGATATATTTGTATACATTTTTGTGTGATTTCTTTAATTTTGTGGTGTCAATTACTTATCAACCATGTTGATACTCAGAAATGCTTAATACATGTTTCTCTAGTAAAGCCTGGCTGCTCTTTGCCACACAACCAGCACATAGCTAAGGATTTATTATTGTGAATCCAAGGACCATCTTTGGGCTATTTTGACTGAGTGTGCCCTGGGCTCCTGCCAATCAGGTACCCAGACCCTATGATCTTTCCCTAAAAACTGCATTGAAGCCTTAACCCAATTTACATCTCAGACCTGGTAAATGGTACGCCAGGTACCCAGGACACTGTGACCACAGAAGACCCCTAATAGCTGCAGCACTTATTGTGCAACGCTTAGAGGTCCTGTACCACAACACTCACACACTGCCTTTGCAGGCTGTGTGTTTTTGTGCAGAACAAAGTGAAGAGTCGACATGGCACACATCCCTGTGTGCCATGCCTACAAACCACTGCCCTGGCATAGATCAATCACCCCTCTTGCTGGGTGCACTATACCAGTGAGGAGGGTACAGGTGCATGATCCCTGTACCCCTACATTGTCTAAGTCCATTCTTGGACATTGCTAGTGCAGTGCTGCCATTAAGAGTATTTGGTGCTGGGAATTAGTAATTTCGAACTCCACAGCACCATAATGGCCACACTGATGCCAGTGTGGGATTTGAAAAATGCACACAGAGGGCATCTTAGAGATGCCCCTTGAAAAATAACCTACCACGAGTGTCTAGGCTGAGTGGCTGCTTTCAGCCACCCACCTGCTGCTCTGGGGTGGCTTGAAACAATACACATCCTGGGACGAGGTGCCAAGTCTCTTCTTCCAGGATGGGCAGAGTCCACCAAGGGGAAGCTTCAAAGGCTTGCCGCCTTTGTGAGCTTCACCAGGCCACTTGCTGCATTCAGCAACTGTTCCCCACTGGTTCTGACCCCCACTTTGGGTGGGAGAACTGGCGGAAAAACTAGTGAGGAAGAGAGGTGTGCCCACCTCTGCCAACTCCACCCCTCAGATGGGGGGAGCGAGGTGAAGCACAACTCTCAGTCTCTGCCATCTTGCAGATGGGGTGGCTCAGGCAACCAGGGAAAGGCCTATGACCCCACCCACCTCAGGGAATGGGACCCATTGGTCCCAACCTTTTACCTCCCTGTCACGCCACTTAATCTAGTATTTAGGGGCAACCCTGAACCTTTCTTCCTTAGTCTAGAAGAAACTACAAGAAAAGAAGAAGAAGGACCGAACAGCCATGCCGAAGCTAACAATAGGAAGACGCCCACTGACTTGGCACCTGCTCTACCGGCCTGTCTCCACCTCGAACCTGCTCTTGTGAAATCCCAGTGTGTCCTGCAGCCAGCAACCTCGAAAACCCCGGAGTACCTGCCTGTCTTCAGCCACAAAGACTGTGTCTCCCGTAAACACCAGATGTGTTTATCTCTAACCTCTGGCTCTGGCTGAACACCGTGAATCCGCACCACTCTGCACCATCCATCTACGGCCCGAGCTTCAGTGGGCAAACACCATGAGGAGGTCTTCCTGGCAATCCTGTCCCGAGATTTGGCAACCCCTGACCTGCCTCAACCCTCCAGTCAACGCCTCCAGTTTAAATCCGGAAGGTCCCCCCAACCACGACCAGGAGCTGGTAAGAAGATCCGAACCTAAAAGGAACCCCTGCACCCGTGGCCCCACGGCCTTGCGTGGCGTAATTGACAGCGTCTAACCAACGCCCAGCATCCCAACTTACCTCTCGAAGTGGTGGTCGTACCCAGAAGACCTTGGTCCCCGAGCCTGCAGTGCCTTTGCAAACTGGAGGTTACCCATTGGAAACAACAGGTCGCACGATGTCGAAAAAGCACCCTGCACCCGGCCACCTTAGTGCCGCTGAGGGTGCGCCTTTGGTGCTACTTTGTTTCCCCATTTGCCCTGAGCCAAAGTCCAGGAGCTTTGCTCCCTCAACCAAGTGGCCTGCTTGTCGCAGCCACTAACCGGAGGCCCCTATCCCCCATTGGATAACATTAACCCTCAGCACTTTGCACCCGGCCACCCTAGTGCAGCTGAGGGTGTAATGAGAGTGCATCCTTGACCCTGGGGGACCCCTGAGTCTACCCTCAGAACCTCAACTCCCACTACTGAATACTTACCCTAAAACCAATAACACTATTTTTCTCCGTAGGATAACATTGACTGTTTTTCTTAGAAAAGTTTTTAAGTGTGGATTTGAAAATCGAAAGCAATTCTTTAAAATTGTACTAACTAACAAAAATGATTTTACTTACGTGTTTGCAGGAAATGTTCCACTGTAGTATCCAGGTATACTACACTGTGTACGAAAAGTAATATCAAAAGTAACTTACCTATAATTTTACTCAAAATCCTATACACAGTATATGTACTGTATTCTGAAAAACACTGCATTATCAGTAACACTACTGTAATCAAATCAAAGTACATTAACCATTGCAAGCCAAACTGTGTTACAATCTGTATATTTAATGCAAAGTACTTATCACTTACCTGTGCCAGGCTTGCTTGGTTCTAGGAAATAAAATAACAAAGAAAATTTTTATACAAAAAAATTGGTATGAAGTTCAGTCTTTGAGTGTGTGAATTCATTTGCTGACTGCTTGTATACAACAAATGCTTAACACTGTCCTCTGATAAAGCCGTACTGCTGGACCACACTACCACAAATAGAGAGAAAGGTGCTATCTAACTTTACCTCTGCCTACCTTTTGTGTTCCACTGGACTCTGTGCACACTATACCTCACTTTGGTATAGTACATACAGAGCCACCTTCCTACATTGGTGGATCAGCAGTGGGATATACAACTTTGCATTTGTTAGGCTACTTGGTTACCTCCTGATCACATGACAGAACTCTTAAATTGTCTTTAGAATTCTGATTTTTCTAAATTGCCATTTTTGCAAAATTACTAAAAGTCTTGCTAGGGTTTTGAGTTAGAGGGGTTAGAATTGTTTTTTTAACAATGTCTCAAAACAAGAACCCAGCTGTTAGTGAAAAGAACCACTATGTCATAGAGGACATGGGTGAGGAGCTTGACCTCACCCCTCACCTTCACTTGTCTTTCAAGGAGGTAAGGTCCCTATGCAAAATGAAAAACATAACTATGTGGTCCCATCCCACCAAACAAAAGCTCCAGGAGCTGTTGGCTGGGTATTCTAAGGACCCCCATCTGAAAATGGTGAAGACTAATTAGACGAGGAAGAAGAGGGAGAGGGTGACCAGGTAGGTTAATCTCCCCCACTTCATAAGGAGAAAAGGGCCCCACTGGCCCTGACTCCAAGAATCAACCTCTCAGAACCTAGATCCCACACAGGTGGGTCAGGCACTACGGAGGACATTGAGGAAAACTTCAATGAGGAGGACAGCCGTTTAGCAAGGCTGACCAAAAGACGATCTAGAGACCAGGTTGCTGGTCCTAGAGAGAGAGAGAGAGCAGAGATGGGCCTAGCACCAATCAATGGTGGCAGCAATTTACTTAATAAGGATAAAGAGCAATCTTATGATACAAAGATTCCCAAAGGGATTGTCCCTAAATATGAAGAGAGTGATGATATCACAAATTGGTTCACAGCCTTTGAGAGGGCATGTGAAATGAGAACATGGAAGAAGTCACACTGGGGGGCACTCATTTGGGAATTGTTTTCTGCTAGCAGCACAGACAGACTCCTGACCTTTTCTGGGCAGATGATTGGTCTTATGACCTCATGAAGAGAACTCTGAGGGATTTGGACTCACAACTGAGGAAAAAAGAATAAGATTCAGGGAGGCTCACAAAACCAAAAAACAGTCCTGGATTGACTTCGTAGACTACTCAGTTAAAACACTAGATGGTTGGCTAACTGGCCACGATGTGCATGATTTCAATGTACTTTACAATCTGTTTATGAAAGAACAAATTTTAAGTAATTGCACTAATGAAAAGTTACATCAGCATTCGGTAGACCTAGGTCTAATTTCTCCCCAAGAATTGGGAAAGAAGCCAGACCACTGGGTCAAGACAAGGGTGACTGTGGGTGACCAAATGAAAGGGGTTACAAAACCTCCCCAGGGGAAAGGTGGTGACAATTCCCAAGAAAAAAAGCCTGAGTCTTTTAAAGGGCCCCAAAAGCCCGCACAGGGGGATGGGTCCCAAGACTCGTCCCAGTCCAATAATAGGTACAGGGAAAAGATCTTTGATCCTTTAAAGGCCTGTAGGAAGTTGGGACACTTAACTGGAGATGCTGCTTTCCCAAACAAGAAGCCCCCTAGTCCCACTACAGCTACTCCTGGTGTAGCAAGTCTCCAGATGGGATCACTAGTGTGCCAAGAGCAAACCGGGTTGCACACTGAATCAGTTCTAGTTTCAGAAGAGGAAGTTGAGTTTGCCACTGTAGCTGTGTGGCCACCCACCTTAAAGAAGTAATATGTTCTCCTTTTCTCTTTTTTGCTTTAAAAAAAAAGGGGGAAAGGAGAAGATACCGATTGATTTTCTTGTGTCTTTTTGCATGAATAATATTGGAAATGACCATTTGAATATTACGTGTGCTTGGGTTTACGACTTATGATGTCTTGGTGCTTATGCCACAGAATTTAGAGGTACAAAAGGGGGTGGTGATGGACGGAGCACCTGAATCAATCAAACCCTCACACCCAGTCAAAAGATCTGGGTTTAATCCATAACCGTTCTTTAGCCCACTCTGCCACCCCAGTTCTGACATGGCTATATGCAAATCAGTCTGACCCTGTGCCTCATGGGAACAGTCCAGCCGGAACTGCCAAGCCATGTCTTCCCTGGACCGGAAACAAGCTTCCGAGGACCGGTTTCTGGCATTCCAGCCGTCTTCAGCCCGGCTTGCTTGAATCCAGTGGCAAAGTGAGCAAGGGACTCACGTCTGAGCATACCCTGCCACACTTATGGCGGCCAAAAGCGGTACAAAAGGGGGTGGTGATGGACGGAGCATCTGAATCAATCAAACACTCACATCCAGTCAAAAGATCTGGGTTTAATCCATCACCGTTCTTTAGCCCACTCTGCCACCCCATTTCTGACATGGCTATATGCAAATCAGTCTGACCCTGTGCCTCATGGGAACAGTCCAGCCCGAACTGCCAAGCCATGTCTTCCCTGGACCGGAAACAAGCTTCCGAGGACCGGTTTCTGGCATTCCAGCCATCTTCAGCCCGGCTTGCTTGAATCCAGTGGCAAAGTGAGCAAGGGACTCACGTCTGAGCATACCCTGCCACACTTATGGCGGCCAAAAGCGGTACAAAAGGGGGTGGTGATGGACGGAGCATCTGAATCAATCAAACACTCACACCCAGTCAAAAGATCTGGGTTTAATCCATCACCGTTCTTTAGCCCACTCTGCCACCCCAGTTCTGACATGGCTATATGCAAATCAGTCTGACCCTGTGCCTCATGGGAACAGTCCAGCCCGAACTGCCAAGCCATGTCTTCCCTGGACCGGAAACAAGCTTCCGAGGACCGGTTTCTGGCATTCCAGCCGTCTTCAGCCCGGCTTGCTTGAATCCAGTGGCAAAGTGAGCAAGGGACTCACGTCTGAGCATACCCTGCCACAATTATGGCGGCCAAAAGCGGTACAAAAGGGGGTGATGATGGACAGAGCATCTGAATCAATCAAACACTCACACCCAGTCAAAAGATCTGGGTTTAATCCATCACCTTTCTTTAGCCCACTCTACCACCCCAGTTCTGACATGGCTATATGCAAATCAGTCTGACCCTGTGCCTCATGGGAACAGTCCAGCCTGAACTGCTAAGCCATGTCTTCCCTGGACATTTGGGGGGGGTGGAGTTTGTGTGACAAAGTGCCCTCTTTCTTTATGGTTGCCCCCACTTTTTGCTGAATTGCTGATGTGCTTTGATTGAGTGTGCCCTGGGCTCCTGACAATCGGGTACTCAGTACCTATGTTCCGTCCCTAAAAACTGCATTGAAGCCTAAACCCAATTGGCATTTCTGGCCACATGTCAGTCCCTGGTAAATGGTACCCCAGGTACCCAGGGCACTGTGATCAGTCCCTGGTAAATGGTACCCCAGGTACCCAGGGCACTGTGACCAGGAAAGACCCCTAAGGACTGCAGCACTTATTGTGCCACCCTTAGAGGCCCTGTACCACTACACTCACACACAGCCTTTGCAGGCTGCACGTTTTGGTGCAGAACAAAGTGAAGATTCGACATGGCACACATCCCTGTGTGCCATGCCTACAAACCCTTTGCCCTGGTATAGATCAGTCACCCATCTAGCTGGGTGCACCATACCAGTGGTGAGGGTACAGGTGCCTGAGCTGTGTACCCCTGCAGTGTCCAAGTCCATTCTTAGACATTTTAAGTGCAGTGCTGCCATGACGAGTATATGGTGCTGGGAGTTTGTCATTATTAACTCCAGAGCACCATAGTGGCTACACTGAAAACTGAGAAGTTTGGTATCAAACTTCACAGCACGTTAAACCCACACTGATGCCAGTGTGGGGTTTAATGAAAAACACACACAGAGTTCCCCCTGAAAACTAACCCACCACAAGTGTCCAAGCTGAGTGGCTGCTTTCAGCTGCCACCACCAGACATATTTCTGGACCCCTGGGTCGAGAGCCTGCTGCTCTCAGGGCCTGAAACAATGCACATTCTGGGACGAGGTGCCAAGCCTCCTCCCCCAGTATGGGCAAGGTCCACGAAGGGGAAGCTTCAATGGCTTGCCGCCTTTGTGAGCTTCCCCAGGCCACATGCTGCTTTCAGTAACTGGTCCCCACTGGTTCTGACCCCCACTTTGGGCGGGTGAACCGGCGGGAAACACAAGTGTGGAAGAGAGGTGTGCCACCCTCTGCTAACTCCACCCCTCAGGTGGGGGAGACGAGGAGAAGCACAACTTTTAGTTTCCGCCATCTTGCAGATGGGAGGACTCTGCCAACCAGGGAAAGGCGTATGCCCCCCTCCCACTGGAGGGTGGCATAATAGGGGATGTACCCACCCCTTTTACCTACCTGTAACACCCCTAAATCTAGTATTCAGGGGCAACCCTGAAACTTGCTTCCTTAGACCAGAAGAAACTACAAGAAAAGAAGAAGAAGGACCGAACAGTCATGCCGAAGATAACAAGAGGAAGACGCCCACTGACTTGGCCCCAGCTCTACCGACCTGTTTCCACCCTGAAACTGCTCCTGCAAAATCCTGCTGTGTCCTGCAGCCAGCAACCTCGAAAACCCCGGAGGACCTGCCTGCCTTCAGCCACAAAGACTGTGTTTCCCGTGAACACCAGATTTATTAATCTCCAACCTCTGGCTCCGGCCGGACACCACGAATCTGCACCACTCTGCCCCGGCCGTCTACAGCCCAAGCTCGAGTGGGCAAACACCACGAGGAGGTCTCCCCGGCGATCCTGACAGGAGATCTGCCAACTCCTGACCTGCCTTAAACCTCCAGCCGACGCCTGATGCCTAAATCCGGAAGGTCCCCCCAACCGCGACCAGGAGCTGGTAAGAAGATCCAACCCTAAAAGGAACCCCTGCACCCGACACCCCACACCCTTGGGTGCCCCAACCGACAGTGCCAAACCAACCCCCAGCTTCCCAACATACCTCTCAAAGTGGTGCTCACACCCAGAAGACCTTCGTCTCCGAGCCTGCAGTGCCTTTGCAAATCGGATGTTCCCCATTGCGAACAACAGGGCGCCCGACGTCAAAACAGCACCCTGCAACCCGAAAAATTCAGGATGCTAAGCAGAAAAGGTGGATTTCCTACAACCACACCATTTTGGATGCCACTCACTATGATAAAGTATACAAAAAAACAGTGATGGATGGAATGTTTGATTTAGAATCCGCCACTGGTAATATTCTGGGCTGCATACCAGTCCTTCATTATTTTGCTCACCATGCTACCTCAGTATGCACCCAGCCATTTACAAATCAGTCTTGACCAGTGGATGCTCCTCCATTAGGGTGGAGGAGCACTACCCCCACCACCACCAGCAAATAAAACTATACTACAATGGGTTTCTAAACCGTTTTTTTTTTAATCCCCCTGGATCCGCCCCCAGGACTCCGATGAGTCTTGGGGGTAGGGGCAGGGGGTGACACTGTGGTAGGGGAGTGGTGATGCACTCTCTTGTCCCTTCACTGCACATGAGGTATTTGGCCAGCCATTTCAGGCCGGCCAAACATCTCATGCGCAGTGAAACTTTCCCTAGCCCCATTTGCTTTGCTGAGGCTGGAGAAAGCATGCGTGTTGCGCATCCAGTACAGATTTCAGCATTTATTGCAATCTGATTAAGGACCTTGTATCTTATTAGAAGGAAATTGTTCTCTGATCTTCTGAATAATTAATATGCCTTGAGAAAGCCCTGGTCGAAACATGCGATGGCTGTTGCACTTCCAGAGTACAAACAAAAATCACTTCTGGAATAATAAGGATGTAACTAATAAATAATTCTTTAAAGACAACACAAGACATTTGCCTTTTTCAAAAAACTTTTAAAAAAATCAGAACCAAAAAGGAAAGCTTCAGCATGATTGAAATCATCTTTATTACTAAAAAAGGAGCATATGCTCAAACCCTCACTGTACAGGCTTCCAGTCTGCCTGAGATTGCAAAATCATAGCGTTCAGGCAGCATCATGATTGGCCGCAATGCCTTCTGGGCACCTGTCCCAGAAGCAGGAAGAGCGCAATGGAGTGGACAGCAGAGGCAGTGGTGTTCGAGTAAGATTATTTTTTTTATTTATATTTTATTTTGTCCCCCGAAACGCCCCCCAATTCCCTCCCCCGGGCCACGCCTCTACTTTGGCTGGATATCGGCCGCGACTGGTCTTGACCCTGCTTCAATGAGAATAGTCCAACCTAAACGAACAGGCATGTCCTCCCTGAACCACAACACAAGCAACCCGGTGCAGTTTCACCCTAGATAGGGCTCATTCGCATCACCCTTACTGGCCTGGCAGTTCGGGCTGCACTGTTCCCATTGGCGCAGAACCAACACTGCTTACATATGGCTGGGTCCAAACTGAGGTGGCATGGTAGGCAAAAAAACAATGGATTGGGATACTGCCTGGAGTGATTACCAGTGGCTGAAACTAATTAAGTTTCAAAGAAAAAGGGAGTTACCCCAAAAGTAAAAAACTTAAGGGACAGGGTGTGGAACAAACAGCAACAAAACAAGTCCCTATAATGCTAAGGAAAGGGCTAACTGTTGTGTCCTAGACCAAGTACAATTCTTTCAGGCCGATATAACCTAAGGTGACCTATGGTCATATATTATTTCAAAACATGCACTAAGACCCAACCAAAATGTAGTAATCATCAACTGTAACAGATCTAAAGTATAATAAACAATATAAAAAGTAAAGTTAAAAATATATTTATTTCGTTTAAAAAGATAAAAGTTTTACTAGACAGTTATTGGTATCAATCAAAACAAGGTTATCATTCCCTTGTTCATGCCCTGATGAAAACACAAGAAGTACCTTCTGATACGCTGAAACACGTTGATATATATGTGTGTTTACTAATGAATTGTAGTTCAACTTAAAGCTTTTATTCTATATAATCACGAATAAAGGAGTATTTTATAACACTTACTCAGTTGTAGTGAATTCAGGGTCTATATGTTGTGTTATCACGGGCTCCCTTTGTTATACCATACAGGTCTAGGGATGATGCCAGTCAGGAGCACAGTAAAAGGCAACAACAGAGATGGCGTATGAGAGAGGACCAGGTGAAAGTATGGTATTTGCATGAATTTTGTGTTTTTGGTGCTGAAACAATATCTATGGTGACATTGATATTATCCTGTTAATGGCAAGTGCTTTTGCCCCCATGACCTTTAAAGTACTGTCTCCTTTTCCTTTTTTTTCGTTTTTCCTACCTACTTATATTATTTTTTCTGTTTTCCTTAGTTTTTCGATTCTTTCTTTTTCCATTTTTTATGCCACTTCCTCATGGACAAGACCGATTATATGAATATCTTTTTTAATAAATTTGAATTTAAATCAATGAGACACATTGTAGGTCTTATCTATACGAGGTTGTGGGGACACTCTTAGGACGTGTGGCCCAAAGAAATGTATGATGTTTCTGTTTGTGTTTCCTGGCACCAGTATCTCTGTTTTGGTCTTACTAAGGAACAGGTTAGTCTCATTCTTCCAAAAGTGATGTGTTATGACACTTGATGCTCCTTTTATTGCTTTAGTCAAGAATTTTAAAGTAACCAAATGGCAACAGGCCGCACTTCATGAAAATCTTAATTAAATAACGATCCCTTCTTATTTCGGAGCTCGATTACATTGACAAACATTTCGAACTGAAGAGTGTGTTTTGCAACCTCTTGAGACAGAGGATGCTAAGGAGGAGCACAGAACTTCACTAGGCCTTGATGGAATGAATTGTAATCTGTTGACTTCAGTAAGAGAGAAAGGTGTGAATCTAATCCAGATCTTTGCTGATGTACCCATACCTTCCATTAGGTGCCTGAGGAGGATCTTGATGTCTATGGTGTTGCAGGACACAGATAAATGGAACACAATTGGCACTGCTGATAGTCTACACAATCATTTAGTCCTCAGAAAGTCACCATTCATTATCATCATACCTGAAAGTAGCATTAGCCCATGAGGAACCATCCTTGGTCTCTTCTTCACGCCTTTCTAAGGCGTGTCCATAACAGATATTTGGGCTGCTCAGTCTCCACTCTTACTTCTCTAATTTCTTTGCAGCCAGGAAGGGTCAGCTTCAGTGCCAGATGACACTTCCTATAGAAAAAAAATGCCCCACACAGTTAAAGACAAAAATGTAAGACTTCTGTCTTGTGAAATTCAGCCGTGTCACCCCTCCCCTGACAGACCTCCACTGGTTCCCCTGACATAAATGCATCTCCTTCAAGACCAGCATCATCCTTCACAAGGCCACCATGACCAGTGCCACTGCTTATTTGGCACACGAGCTAATATCTCCACTGGATCATGGCACACCAACAGCAAGACACTGCCAGATTGAAGACAAAGAACTGTATGGAATGGATAACAGGAAGCAGGACTTCTCTGTCTGTTAACCACGAGTGTGGCACGACATCCTTGTATCAGAACTGCCTAACCCTCCTCCAAATCAAAAAATAGCTGAAGACTCGCCTCTTCAGAGAACACTACACTTTAGCATCTTAAACTATAAACACATTGGTAGTAGTGTTTTCCTCTAAAGGAAACGGAACCGCACCTCAATAATTCATTCAGTATCAACATACACAGTGGTATAGTGTGAATATGTAGCAATATCTATCAATTTACAATACGGGGTGCTGTTGCAACTCTACCACATCTACTACCAAAAAATGTGATTAGACTCAAAAGGAACCTCTTGTGTGTATAAATTGAGCAACGAAAGAGAGCATTGGTGAGCACACCCTTACAAGGTAGAAATATCTTCCGGTATAAGGAAAGATACAATTCGTTTTGAAACAAACAGAAATTCATTAGATGATGCTTGGTTTGTAACCATATTCTATTTCAAAATCCCGGTCACGCGAAAATAATACACAAAGTCAAATCAATTACGGTTAAAAGGGAAGACGAAACAGGTGTTGGCATAAGTCACTGTCTTACATGCTGGATGTAACACCAACAAGATTAAAGAAACATCTTATTGAAGAGCCGTAATTGATTGGACTTTGTATATTATTTTTGCATGGCCGGGGTTTTGAAATAGAATATGGACCAGACCAAGCATCATCTAATGAATTTCTGTTTGTTTCAAAACGAATTCTATCTTTCCTAATACCTGAAGATATTTCTACCTTATAAGGGTGTGCTCACCAATGCCCTCTTTCTTTGCTCACTTTAGCATCTTAGACGGCCCCTGAACTTTACTGACCACTGCAGCTCCTCATACACAGTAAATGACGGTGGATTGTCCTGTTGGCCTCTGGCCCAGTACAGCCATACGTTGCCCTGGCTCAGTTTGCACTCTACAACCACCCACATACATGCAGACATACTTGTGGTTTAAGAGGTTAGCTGGAAAATGATATAAACATCTTTAACCTTTGCCTGCCATCCAAAATATGCAGAAAACTGCAATATTGATTTCAGCAAGTCAACACTACTGCTGTCATGGCTACCCAGACCGATATTATGAACAGTTCGCAAGAAAACAACAGGTATGCAGTGATCATCCAACGACAATGTGCTCAGAGAGGGCACAAGAATAAGCTTTTCGTCAACCGTAAACAACAAATTGCAGAGGCCTATCCTACATCTCATACTTCGTTCTCTTCGATATGTAGATTAACTGCTTGCACTCTGCACCAGGACATACAAGTAAAAGTATATGCAAATTTTCTGATGTGGTTCAGCACTTGACAAATCTACTAATGAGGGCCCTAAGGCAATGCAAAAAGGGAGTGGCCACACCAAAACACAGGAAGTTGTGTAACTTGTCAGGCTGGCTGGTCGAGAACAAGTACCTAGGGGAACCCCTTTTCGTGAGTTGTCAATTTACTCACCACTGTCCGCGTCTCCCATATTATGATGTCACTTTCAGCAAGCTCATTTTTATCAGCCAGTTCCACTGTGGTGGAATTTGTAATTGCACTTTCCATGCATGGGCATGATCCTACTCTTGCCAGCAAGGTTAATCCTGATTTTCATTAAATGCCGGGACTTATTCAAAGACTCCTCCCTTTGAAGGCTATAACTGGGTAAAAATAAAAAAAGATTAGGGTTTTTGTTTTTGGGTGGGAGGGGCTTTATGTTGGGACACTTCACTGTGGTTGATAGAAATCTTAAAGGGCTTTTGCCATATTTTGAATGTGGTCGCTGTCATTTACTGTTGTGTAGCTGCTTAAAAGCACTGAATCAGTCTGATGGCCTTTACCTTATGCGCCAGTACGGGTGCACCACAATAATATAGTAGCTATGCATATCAATATACCCACATTTATCAAAACTATGCTATTTTCATATGGACTATGTAGATTAAAAGTAGTCAAATGGTAGCTATGCAGAGCCGGTAGCCAATGCTACAATCCATTGGGCCACATGTGGTGAAGTGTGACTAACCCTTCTGCGCTAACCCCACCACATGTATGGTGGTGGGTGAGCTGTGTGGGCCTCCACTATTTGTGACTTCAGCCTCGTCCACACCGGGCTCTTTACAGTAGTTTCTCCAACTTTTGAGCGCTGGGGGTGAACCTCAGTTTATTATTCATTCTGGGCAGGATAGGGAGGTGCGTGTATACTAAGCCCTCACTGCCCACAGTCAGTCCTCTTTGCACCTTTCCTTTTTTGAAACCAGGATTGTTCTTGAAGTTCAACTCAGTCAACAAATTAAGTGTACTGGGAGAGAGCATGCTCGCCAGTTGATGAGTTACACTCTGGTGGAATTTATAGGACTGTCAGATCGAGAAAATGTGAACAGCCACCTTTACTAGGAGACAGAGGGCATCCCTAGAGGGAAAGAAGAGCAGACATGAGGGCCCATGATGAATAATGCCACTGCACTTGCAGTATAGAATAGGCGCCTAGAAGGTCTACCATGTAAGATCTGGAAGGCAGGATAATTGGTAGCAAATGCAGGAGCACTGAATGACAGCAGTAGGGCTGGAGGTGCAGGAGTTTGATGTAACTGGGGATTAGATACTGAAGACAGGTTGAGAACTGGGCTGAGTGCTAGATGCAAAAGGCAAATCGAAGGGCAGAATCAAAGAATCAGGATACAGAGGTAATCTATTGGAAACAGTTACAATTGTGATGCAGTAACAACTAAGAAGAACTCCTTTTTATGCCTCGCCTGAGACAGCGCATGCACTGTTACTTGCTAGACATGTTGTTAGCATACAGTGGGTTTATAGCCCACCCATTGCTTACCATTGGCTAGCTTCATTGTCACTTTCATTTCCTTGCTTCTCTTAGGTCAGTGCGTGCCGGCTTCCCTTCCGCTTCATGTGTTTGTCCCTCCCCAGGAGCAAGGTCCAAGTACTTGTGTCATTCCACTGCTCGCGCTTTAGCTGAAGCACTCTATAAGTGTGCATGTATTTGCAGGCCATCTTCCTCGTGTGCCTCTACCCCATCCCACTCCGATTTGTTGCTTGCCACTTCCCACCCTGGAGTTCCTCTACGTTTTGTTACTTTCTTTCTCAATGTTATTGCTTGCCCCCTTCGACCCTCCCGCCCTGCTCCATTCTATGTTGTTTCTTTCCCCCATCCCTCTCTGTGTTTTTGTTTGACACCTGCCATCCTCCCAGCCCTTTATGTGTTGCTGCTTGCCCCCTCCAACCCCATCCCTCTCCCTGTTGTTGCTTGCTTGCACATCCCACATTGTTGCTTACCTCCTCCCCTCTGCACCATCCTGCGTTGTTGCTTGTCCCGTACTACATGTCCCATCGCTCCTGTTGCTTGATCCCCCAACATCTCCATCCTTTGTTGTTGCTTGACCCCCATCAAGAGTTGTTGCTTGCTCCATCCCGCATTGTTGCCCGCCGCCTATGACCATCTCGCTCCAAACCGCATTGTAGCTTGCCCTACCTCTTCTCATCCTCCCGTCCCATCCTGCTTTGTTGCTTGCCCCCTCCAACCATTCTACCCCATCCCACAATATTACTTGCCCCTCCCACCCTCACCCTCATTCTTACTTGCCTGTTCCTACATTGCTGCTTTCCCCCTTGCACGTCTTGTCCCGCCAGAAAAAAAATATCTCAAAGCCAACAAGTCTCGCCTATGCAACCCATTGGCTTTGTCGATGTTTTAGCGATACTGTACGGCAGTTTTTTTGTATTGCTGGAAGGAGGGCGGGGCCAAAGGCATCTACATCCTCCATGTTGCACGACCTCTTCCCTCCAAGAAGCCTCCCATCTCACCTTCTTTCTAGCATTTTCAACGAACGCACTATGACTCGGCCAGCGTTGACTTTCCATTCTGCTTTTTTTTTTACTTTCAGCCATCCTGCACAGCAGTCGCATTGCTGTGCAAAGTGGCTAAGAACATTGGCAAAGCCAATAGCTAACATAGATAAGACCTTTTGGCTTTGTCAATTCTTTTTATAGATTTGACAGTCATGTGCATGCTCAGTTTCACTAGCACTGATAGACTGCTCTCTAGTGCGTGTGTGATACATTGTACCCTCCAGGAAGGGTGTGCACTGCTGGACACAGTTCTTCTGAGCAAGCTCAGTGATTTCCTGGCTCGTGAGGAGGACGGTGTTCTCCCATCCTTCGATCAGATGAAGATATGTCAGCAACCAGTAGCGCATTTCTGCTTCTTTATTTAATCTGCGCTTAACTGTGTCCAGGGGGGTATCCATGTGTTCTCTTCTCTTTCCTCCAGCCTGTTCTTCTTAGAAGTCCATGATCATAGCACTGCTGTGTGCCACAAATAGATCACGAGCAGGATGACTATTACCTCAGAAGTAAATAGGTATCCGATGTGTCCCTCGGAGATCTGACTGTTACATACGAGATATAGACAAAATGTATGTTTAATATTAATAAATCTTGGAACATTGCATGCTCTAATTAATTTGCATTTCGTGAGGTTCCTTCAACTTTGCTGTCCTTTTCCTATTTGGAAAGGTTATGGTTGCAGGTATCTAAACTCCAGTCCTTAGTTTTACTTAATCATCAAAAAATATATCATCCAACCTCTGTATTTAGTTCTTGTAAAAAGTAGCTACGTCGCCAAAAAGTGCGGAGTAAGTCACAGGTTTGTCCTTGATGTTCAGCACACCCAACATATGCATTGAAGACTGATCTAGAGCACAATATACTTCTTTAGGCAGGCCCCTGCAACCCTAAATGGGCATCTGCCTTTAAATGTCTGTGAGGTGGCCTGGCTGGCTGTGTTTTCAAGAGCCTTCTAATAAAATATGCTGCTATGATCTACAATGTACTGACAGGCTAGTCACAAAACGTGGGTGCAAATTGTGCATCAACTGTAATCTTTAATTATGGAATGCAGTCTATACGCTAATAGTTCACAAACCATCAAGTCACTAGAGGTCCTAGAATGACCTCCCTGCATAGTGTGAGTTAGGTAGGTCGCTATTTGTGACCTCGGTGTTTGGCTACAAACACAGGGAAGGTGGCCTAGACAAAATGCAGGCCACCACCCCTGTGTTTGCATTTTCAAGCGGGAAACTTTTATTTTTTTTATTTTTAAAGCAGCCCATTTTCCTTAAATGTACTGGTAGTACTTTAAGCTTTAAAGAACATAAAAAGTATGCAGTTTAGGAAAACAATGGGGCATGGGGTAAGGCGAGCAACCAGTGGTCTACTGGAAGACTGCCTGCTTCACCTCCTGGCAAGGCTGCCAACAGCATTCACAAAGGGGAATGCACTAGCTCCCCGTCAGCAAGAGAATCACGTTCCGACTCCTCACCCACGCACACAAATCTCTCCACAACCAAGGCCCGATACCTCAACGACCGCCTGACCTTCTACACTCCAACCCGCCAGCTACGATCAACCAGCCACGCCCTCGCCGCCGCTCCCCGCATCCGGAGAGCCACAGCGGGAGGAAGATCCTTCTCCTACCTGGCGGCCAAGACGTGGAACTCCCTCCCCATCCACCTCCGCCTGACCCAAGACCACCTCTCCTTCAAGAAGCAACTCAAGACCTGGCTGTTCGAGCAGTAGCGGACCCCCCACCCCCCATGCTCCTTGAGACCCTCCGGGTGAGTAGCGCGCTATACAAATGCCTTGATTGATTGATTGATATTGCCTGGGGACACCTTCCTGTTTGAGAGTGAGTTACAGCCTCAGCTGCAGACCTTTGATACATAGCATACCAAACCACAATTAGGTCGGCACACCCCTTTGACGCCCCCTCCTAACTACAATTCCATATGGATCACTAAGCCCATTTTGCGAGTCTCATATGGTTTCCCTAGGCACAAAGTGAGTTTGACACATACCAAAAAGCTATATTACGGATGCAAATCCTATTTTTTAGCAAATAACGTGGTTTGCAATTGCAAAATGTATGCGAACATCTGGAGAAAAGTGTGCTACATTTGAGACAGCTTCTAAAACGAGGCTCTCCAGAAATGGGCAGTCCAAAAGAAAAATAGGCATGTTTTCTGATGGTTTTCTGCCAATTAAATGTCAGTAATGCATTTAACCAGGACTGGCTTCATTAGTTCGCAGTAGAATATAATATAAACCATTACCTTGCTTACCTTCAGTTCACTAGTACTGAGGTCAGTAGAGAGGGTGCAGCTTATCCTGTGAATACTGTAGAAAAGGCCTGACTGGAACAGGGAACAGTCCCTCATGTGCTGTTGTACTATGGCTGTTTTGTACAGTGGGAGCGGAGGAACATGGGAATAAAGGCATGCCTTTCAACCACAGACGTGGCTGGACACAGAATTAATGACTATCAATTGGGCCCTTTTATGAGATTAACTTTCCTCCTCTCCTGGCTTTTTACTAACAGCACTTTGGGATCTTGGAACTGTAGGTTTGCTTTTCTAATATGCAAGTGAGGGTGATCTGGCGTCCCGGATTTGTCGTATATAATGCAAATTTCACTAAATTTAGCCTATGTCCTGGGTTGGATTAGGTTTCGCTGAACACTGACTGAGACAAATTCGCATGTGATCGAGAGCAGGATTAACTTCCTCTAGCAGAAAGGAATGTACTTTACACTGATGTGTTGAATTCCCCTCAGTGCCTCGTTGTCTGTGTTTTCCGTGTTGGTGAGCGGTGCCACTAATTCCCTAGATGCAAATTGTTGTCCTACTTCTATGTTTGCAAAATGTCCAGGTTGTTGGTTTTCGAAATCTGGTCACTCTGGTGCAGGTGGATGTTGGCTAAATTGCAAGTACTGGTTGATGTCCCGTCCCCCCCCTCCCCCTCCACTTCCTGGGATCCAGAAAGCATCTTGGATTTGGGCACACGCCCCATCTATGTGTCTGGTTGCGCTTTAATTCAAGGCTGCGGTGCGGAGTACAAATGTTTGGAGGTAAATCAGCGCCATGTTTGTGACCGTTACACAATCAGGCCTCTTTTTACCTCACAGCACACACTTCGCATCCAAGCATTGTTACCTCGTCTTTCGTCTACAGTTGAACTGACGCACATTATGCCATCATTGTATGCTTAATTTGTACTTAATGGGCATACGAGATACATTTGTACTAAACAAAGTATACCGAGGTATTGTACCTGTGCTGGTAACACGCTGCACACAATGCGCCACGAAGCCGTGTCCCTTGCTGAAGTCAACAAAACCACACGGACAGCCTTTTATCTGACCTCGAGTGCTTGTTTGGGCTGTTTTACGACGGGCCCACATTGTTGTCTGGCCGGCGTCAGTCTGTCAGGCAGTCGGTCTGCCTGGCCCGGCTCCCATTGTTCCCTTATCTGCACCTCTGCGGCTGCAGGGTGGGGGAGGGGCGCACACTGCTGCCAGGAGAGCTGCAGGACCCCTAGTGTGAACACCACCTCCAGCAAGCTGTACAGAAGGGGCAAAGTTAGGCAGAGCGCATTGTTCTCTGCGTTTTCAGCCTCTAAATTTGGCTGAAGCGATAGTTCAATTTGAATCATAGGTTTGTTGCTCGTGCCCTGAACCACTCCATGCATTATCCACGAAAGGCCACGCATTTGTATACAAAAATATATCCCTTGAGTACACGTACTCGATTTGGTAACAGCAAGCGTGGGGGGTTGCGGCTGGAAGACTCTCGGGCTATTTACAAGCCGCTTGCGCCGCCGGAGTGTTTAACGTGGGAAAAAGTGACGCACCGGGGCGCAATGTTGTTTTGCCTGTTGATTTGTGATGAACTTAGGAATAGATACTCCCCGAGGCAGAAAGTAAAGGCACGAAAAATAGTAATACATATAGGAGAGGAAACTGTCCGGAGTGTAACAACGCTCCAACTTTTAGTCGGAGCCAATGTTTGCGATTTTCAGAGCTGTGAGGAACAGGGTAGTAAATCCTTTTATTGTCTGTCTCCTTTGCGTTTGATGCTTCTGTATGCAATCGCTCGGGCGAGCTGATTTTGGAGCCTCTGACGTCACCCTCAAAAGTGATTTTAGATCTTTTTTTTTTTGAGCCACCAAGGCGTGGAATCCCCCACCCTCTCACCCCGCCTGCAGCTCACCTCACTCACTTGAGTAACTCAGTCACAGTGACGTGGAGTACAGGTGAATGTAACCAGCAATACACACACCCTGCTGACCCCGACTGAATGACAACCACATACAACAAACCGAACAAACGCTTCTTCTGTTCCAGAGGTGCTCAATATACGAGGGTCGCATATATCGGCGGTGCAGCAGGCGCAGTGGCACCGGGGTGGAGACCTGAGGAGCCCACTGCACCCAATTTTGATTCTGTTATCCTACCTAAAGTGCTTGAAAGAAGGGGTATGTCCTGGCTTGCAACACAGTTGCAATGCCACTGTGATGGGCACGCTCTTTCAGCCTCTTCCAAAATTCAGGGCGTAGATCAGGCGCAGCTCCCACCCCCCCAAACCAAGACAATGAATAACTGTGAGATGTGGTTGGGGGTACGGGGGGCATCACAATTTCCAGGGTGTTGGGGGCATAATTTTGCGTTTAACCACGGCCCAAAATAGCGAATCTATCTGAGTGCCATCCCATAAAAATTCCGAGAGGTCAACTATGAAATTGTTTTGCTGGAGCCAGATATGGAGTATATATTTGTGGGCGTCGGCGAAGAACCGACCGCAACTGACCGGCGGAACAACAATTGGAGTATCCTTTCACCAGAAAGATTGGGGGCGGGGGGACTTCAACTTTCTTAACAAACACGCTGGAGTATCTTGTGAAAATACACGACATGAGAAGCAGGGCAAGGGGGGCTTAAGGAAGGTGCAGTGTGTTAAGAGTACTTAAAACTCGATATTTTTCAAACTAACCAACAGTTTTTAAGACCTTCAAAAGAGAGACAAGGGTGTGTGTGGGTGTTTGTCCGTCGGTGTGTATGTGAAAATGCCAGGTGAAATCTAACAGACACCTCAAAATACCCGACTGAAAACACTTGTGAGTTGTACCCAGTTATTTACTACAGAGAACACTGATTAGGGTGGTGTAACACCCCCAAACATACTCCACCCCTAAAACTACGCCCCTGCAAGAAGTAACGTACTGATTGAAACACATGGGTTGAAAGCCACCAGAGCAGTTCAAACCAACGGAGGCCAGCAGAGTGATCGAAACCAGTTCACACCACGGGAGCTGACGTCAAACATTTCCCAACACTCGAAACTAGGCACACGGGACAGCTGGACAGAACTGGAATTCCACACGGGAAACTCCCAAGAGAAATTCCTGGGCCCCGGAGAAGGAATGCCAAGAGACGTCAGTCGTCAATTCAAATAATGTTTAACTGAGAAGTGACTGAGCCTTGTTTAAACATGTCCCCCCAAATCATAAAACCGCAGCCAATAAACAAACAACGCCTGCTAAATACTGACGAGTGAGTTGCTGACATTTGTGAAGGCTACTGTAAAAAATACTATAGCTAAGACTTTAATCAGTTCGGTGCTGGCCAGTCACGGCTAACAGGCTCAATGTTTGCACAACATGCATGACCGGCACTGGGGGAATCTCTGCGCCAGCTGGTCTTTCAAGCGCCTGTACAGGCAGGCCTGAACCCCATGACCTGTCCAGGGTAATGTACACACGCCCATGCTCTCCAGGCACATGTAGACTATATTCAGGAAGGGTTCTGTCTCAGCTTACCACCTCAATGTTCAGCCCTTGACATACAGAATGCATATCTGATGCTTTGGAGTTCTTTTTTTTCAACTTTGATAATACCGTTTGTTTACATTGATTTTGTATTCCTTGCATATCTAGTAGGTACTTTGCAATCTACAAACAAATAGATGAAAGATAATGGAACCTGAAGCTCCGGAGACAGTCAGGCTCCCAGTATGCAGATTATCCGTTGTCCCCTTTACTAGGAGCTCGCACTTTGCTTGTAATTAAGTGTATATCACATTTTGCTGAGTTTTCATTTTCTTTGATGTTATGTTGCATTATGTTAGTGGTATCTGTTTAGTGCAGGTTGGCCTTTGGAACAGTCCGGCCCGTGCAGATAAGAGCGGTGGGCCGGATGGTGCTTAATTTGAGCAGGTGCTTTCAGGTGCTGAGCACCGGCACGTCTTTCACAGGGCCGGGCTACAATTTCTGACCCTGCAGGTGGTGGTCTCAATATTAATTGTTCAAATTCAAAATAAAAAAAATAACATACATTGCATGGTGACTGGCTGGTAAATGTTCATAGACAGGCCAGCATACGCCTGTCCAGGCAGGCGTGATTGTGTATCAACTCGTTAGTGATGATGTCATCACGCCGATCACAAATCCAATCATCGACAAACTGCCACTGCCTGAGCCTAAGCCTCCCACTGGATAATTGTAGCTGGGGGCTGGCTCATGAGGGAGTTGAGGCAAGGAAGCTGCAAGAGTGCATTTGGAACTTGGGAGTAAGGGCTCGAGGAAGAATAAATGAAAGAAAGTGTGGACTTTCCACTCGCTGCGTAGCCAGAGTAGCATATCCTGCAGCCCTGCATTGCTGCTATCCTCAACGTGCTTGATGTGGCTGTGGAGTGTGGACCAACACAACTTTTGTGTGCCATAGCGTCACCTGTAGAATCTGTGCGCTGCACCGCAGCATGGTAATTGCTGAGCGTGCATAAGTCCAGTAGGCACCACAGCCATACTTACCGGCATTGGCAGCATTACGGGTGGGGACAATGCCTGTGCTGTAGCAGGCAGGGTCACAGCAAGCTGAGCAGTGGATGCCGTTGCCATGGCCATCTCTGGACCTACTAATTACAGACAGCACTAGCAGTGATTTCACCTGCTGTGCTCGAGCAGTCGTATGTTCCGCAATAAACCCAGTCATACTGCACTGATTAATATATGCAAACAAAAGCTTTTTCATTTGGTGTACATTTTGTTTTTGCACTCGGTGTAGGTAAGAAAGCAAAACACACCATCTTCCACTACTTTAGGAATGACAACAGGAAAACTCAAAGTTCAAAATAGCAGGGACATGTACAAGCTGACGGCAGGGGTCACAGGCAGCAGCAGTGTCGGCAGGGGTCACAGGCAGCAGCAGTGTTATAGATGAGAGAGAGAGAGCAGGAGTAAAGAGGAGAAAGAAACAACAGAGAGAAGAGATAAGACGGAGATAAGTAGAAGAAAAGGAGAGAAAATCAGATACAAAGAGAAAGCAGCCATGATGTGAAGAAGAGAGCATTAAGAAGAAAGAAGGTAGAATGAAAGGATGTAGAGGACAGGACAGAGGAAAAAAAGCAGACAAATGATAAAACGGAGACATGGCTAATCAGTGCTAGAAGAGTGATAGTAAAGAGCCAAGATCGGGGGGAGAGAGAGCAGAGAACGGATAAAAGTGAAGAGGAAAAAGGGCAGGGCTAGACTGAATAGAGGGCAATTCAGAAATACAGGGAACAAGGTAACACATCAGGTGTGACAAAGATGATAGAAAACAATTCGAGAGATGAGAGGATAGATTCTTAGAGCAAAGACTCAGGGGACAGACAACAGATCAAGGTTAGAAGATAGAGACTGAGGCAGTGAGAGTGTTGAAAGTGGGGCTCACCGGTGGAAGAAGTGAACTGTGGCCTCTTTGGCAAAATTTTCAGCACCTGCACTTCTTTTTTTTACAAATTAAGCACTGGGTGGGGGGAGGGGAAAGTTTTGACAGATGATGACTAAGTAAAATTAAATAAATAATTAATTTCCCCTCATCATCGTCTGTCGAAATCCCCCACCCGGCCCCACCACTCTTCCCTGCACGGGCCGCGGCAGCTTTGGAATATGGTAAACCAAAAGAGGAGGGGCGAGGCGCAGATAAAGGTCCAGCTTGTAGACCCCCACAAAGATGATATGTAAAGCGGGAGGTTGAAGGCTGCCAAGGAGGCAGATCGAGGGATCTGCTCCCTTAGGAGCAAGGATACTCACATACCCCAAGGGGTGTCACACTTTATCATCCGGCAGCCCCTCGCTGGGCTGGGGCTACAAAGCCTAACGGGCCCCGCAGGTGGCTTCTTTGACAGAGTCATTTTGTTTTTGCCAATGTGGAGAGTGAGGTGCTATGGTGTGTTTGAAAAGTGAGTAGTTTGGTCTAAAAATGTGAAGAAAAAATAACTAAGAGAACCCAAAATACTATTTAATAACTCGATTCTTTTATTACAGTAAAAAGCATATGATCTGGCTAGAGAAGAATATAATGATCCAATCCAGCACTAAGTGATATTTTAAAAGAAGGTCCTCGGGCAAAGAGCCCCCCCGCGAGGCCTTGTTGACCATAGCAGCACCGGTACAACGAGGAGCTGCCCGATTTTTTTTTGTTTGAATATCTTTTATTGCTTTTCGTATGTGGATTGCTTTACATATCAAAAATACCAATAGTGAAAATGTATCATAACAAGTCGTAGTCATATAAAAATATGCAGTAGAGACAACAGTGTGCTACGATGGTATTACTCATGTTCCATATCTTACATATCAAACATGCAGCCTAAGGCACGTCTACTAAGGAATCATTCTTCCAAAATGTGGTGGGTTCACATAGAAGAGAAAAGGAAAATACAATTCAAAATAATTTAGTGCTACAGCACCTAAGGTGTTGAAAGGTGCAGGGGATACATGAAGCAAGAGAAACGCAAAGAGTGCATGACATCGTGGTCTGTCTAGCCGTTCGTCCTTGCAGCCGATGTTGCTGTTCCAAAGGTGTAGTCCCACCTATGTGCCTATAGTAGTGTGTATCATTAAACAGTTATAGGACCAATGTAGCGAAATCCGCAAGTGTAGTCATTGGGAAGAGCCCAAAGGGGTGCTTATACAATTCAATATTCAGAACATTGAAACTATCTTCAAAAACTGCAACAGTAACGTAATACATAATAATAACATAAAATATAAAAAACTCAAAAGGAAAGAAAAGAGAGGCTGGTTGTCAATGTTGTGTTACCTCTAATGTAAAGCATCTGATGCGAGGTGTGGCTTATTTGGGAGTCAGGGGATATGTAGGTGACGTGGTTGGATGAGGGCTGCAAGGGTCAATAATGGCCCCAGCGTCGGCAGTAGGGTTTCAGCACGTTAGGATTTAGTATGTGAATATGTCAACGCTGCTCCGCAAATGACTTTCCCCCAGGTGGAAGCCAGATTCGAAATAATTGCACTGGCCACCTCTCGTGATAGTGTCTCGCTCACAGACTGGGTCAAAGAGAGTGCGTCTATATTATTCCACGTTGAAGGCACGCCCGGTGAAAGGCAATCAAGGTGTCATGCCAGGACTGTGCTATAGGGTATGTTCGTAATCCCGCTGTTTCTTCCCTATGGAGTGTCATGCTTTCCGCTCTCGCCCAATTGTCAAAAGAGCTGCGCCAATGTGCCGCCCAGGGGGGCTCGCTGTTTTTCCAGCGTTTAGTAATTAACCTTTTCGCCGTGATTAAACCAAGGTCCCAGAATCTAGTGGGAAATCTTGTCTGCTTCGTCCTTTTGTAGAGGCCTAAGATGCATAATTCCCATGTGTGTTGTAATTCCCCACCTACACATTCAGCTAAGGAGGAGGTCACTGCACGCCAATAGGCGTGCAGCGAGGGGCATGACCAAAGCATATGCAAAAGATCTGCAGCTACAAGTGCACATCTGGGGCAGGCAGATGTTGTGAGCCCGAAGTAGCGATTGATCTTGTCTGGAGACAAATAAGCATGGTGTATTATGTAGAACTGAATGAGTTTAAAGCGGGAGTTGCACGGTATGTTTGTTGCGCCAGTCAGTACCACTGCCCACTCCTTGTCTGTCCACTCCCGTCCCCTGTCTTCCGCCCACCTGTCCCGCAGGCGCTGGGAAGAAAATTGCATGTGGGTATGGAGAGCCTGCGCAAGCCAGTGTACCACGTGGGACCCGTTCCCCATGACATGCAAATATTGTATTAGCAGATGAGTTGGTAGTTCTTCAGAGAGGTCGCCCCAGGCCCGTGTTAGCGTGCGTATGAGTGTTGCATGTTGCAGAAACTGTCCTGCTGGGAGGCCCGTGTCAGTGGCTAGCGTCCCAAAGGGGACCAACACCCCCTCTGCATATAAATCTCCCAGCCTGCGCCCAGCTGCTTAACACCGTTTCGGTGACCACGCCGCTCTCCCTGGGTGTCCCCAGCAGGGGTAGAATCGGAGCGTAGATCGGCTTCATGGAGCTAGTGAGTTTCAAGCTTCTCATATAGCATCTACGCGCTACTGCTAAGTGCAACTGCGTTGGACAACGGGTTTTGGTCAAAGGATGAAACAGTGTGTGAATTTGCGTGAGCATCATGACTGTGGTGTCCGTAACGGTATCTCCCAGATTTTTCCCACTCAGCCAGCCGGCCACCCACTGCAGCTGTGCCGCTAAATAATAAAGTTCCTGGTTGGGAACCACCAGGCCCCCTGCATCTGTGGAGGCATATAACGTCCTCAAAGCCACTCGGGGCCGTCCCGTATTCCAGATAAGGTTCCGAACCGAGGTTTCTAATTCTCAGAATATGCGTGTGGGGACATATACCGGGAGATTGGCATAATAATACAATAATCTGGGCAACACTATCATCTTTGCCTCGGCTAGGCACATTCAGGGGGAGAGTCTTCCAAAAGGTCATCGGCGTCTGCAGGGAGGAGATCGCCCGTACTAAGTTGCCCTCCAACACATCCGTGAGGGTCCTATAAATATACACTCCAAGGTAATGAAACGTAGTGGGGTACCAGTTGAGCCTTTCTCCGTGAATTGTAATTGCACATTCCGGTGTGGCGGCATCAAAGGAATACACGCCAGACTTGCCCCAATTGACTTTAAACCCCGACATTCTTTCGAAGGTACGGAAGATGGTAGTTAGAGCTATTGGAAAACAAGTCAAGTCCCTGACATAGAGAAATAGGTCATCAGCGTACAACGATATTGTGTGTAGGCCATCAGCGAGATGAGGAGCTGCCTGATGATGAAGCATGACACCCCTTGGGGTGTGTGAGGACCCTTGCTTTGATAGGAACTTCATACCCTCTTTACATATAGTCTTTGGAATACAGTGCCAGGTGTATGTGCGGGCAGTATATTCCCCTGATTCCCTGCTCTTGCATGGACTTCAAAGAATTGACAATGCCAACTCTCTGTAGTAAGTTAATTGGTAAAAGCTGAAATTGATGAACATGTACCAACACCAAAGTTTGTGGATAGGCGTTAAACATTTGAAATAGTTTCATACCCTGAAAACTCTCAAAATTCATTACTGAGAATGGCAGAAACAAATGCTTTTCAGTATGATAACTGGAAGAGAAACCCCCAGTTTATTGGCGTTTGAGGAAAGAGGTTCTGTACATGGAAAAGCAAATAGTTTACAAGTGCCAACGCATCAAATTTCCCTACGCGGAGATGTACAGCTATTACAGTTCTATATGCAGACATGGCTCCTCTTGAGTATTCTTGGGAATCTGTAAGTATTGCAAATTCCCAAGAATACTCCAGGAAATCTTTGCAAATTCCTAAAAGTTGCGAATTTCATCTAAATGTAGGATACACTGTTCACAAGTTAATTTGTGACTTCTTTGTCTGGACTTTTGTGACTCAGGATGGGACCTAAGCAAGGTAAAGGCTCCGAACTGGAGGCGATGCACATGCTTTTTCTACTGCCATGTTTATTTATGGTTTTGGTTTATGCTTAACTTATTCATGGCTGCAGCTCGGGTGTCTAATGTATCTTGGAGTAAGGCTTAAGTTTAGCTTAAAGTTTCTGGTTCACCTTTGGGATATAGGTTTGTATTGTAATGTTACATGTTAATGTTGCAAGCGTAAGTGATGTGTAACCATAAGTACTAGCATTCCTTATGTTGTGAGGTTAATTCATAAATATAGCTACCTGCCTATGTAGATTTGGGCCTGCTCGTAGTGGAGACATGCCCTGTTTTATATAAACCACAAAAAGAAGGATACCACTGATGGTAATTTATAACTTTCCGTGCACCAACCACTTTTTCCTGTGTGTGTGTGTGTGGGTGTGTGCGTGTGTGTGTGTGTGTGAGAGTGTGTGTGTGTGTGTGTAAGTAAGCGTGGGGTATTTGTAAAGTATGATATCATTTTGTAAATGTGTGTGTGTGTGTAAGTAAGCGTGTGGTATCTGTACAGTATGATATTTTGTAAATGTCCCCATTTTTTTAATTTTTTCCTTTACATTTTGCCATGTGAAGGCCTCTTCCTTGCTCCCTGTAAAAGTGGGAATGCTCCATAAACTGTCCCATACATCCTGTTCCTCTTATGCCTAACTCAGTTAAATGTACATTTAAAAGTGTAGAGTACTGTGGCAAAGTCATTGCACATGTTTGTAAACACTCAAAACTTTATGAGCCTTTGGTTGTTTACCTCTTGTGCATGCACTGTTCCCCTGATACCTAGGGAAACCCCACTCAGTATTACAGCTGCAGAAACATCTGCATAGTTAGCATAAATTACGCATCTGTGACATCTCTGCAAAATATGCTTTCCCTACCTTGGTGAATCAGGATCAAATGAGATGCGGACTGTGCCCCACTTTTTAGGTCTCGACCTGCCAATGCGCTTGCGCCTTGCAGCTCGAGACATATAGAGGTGCATCACATGCATCAAAACATGCTATAAAAAAGCCCTCAACAAATTCCATAAATTAATCAAAACGGCCAAAAAACTCTTTATTGCTACTTCCATTCAGAAAGCTGAGCAATCGAGCAAAGAAGTTTTTAAGATAGTCCAGTTCTTCTTCAAACCAAGATTTATCGAGACAGAAGTTACCCCGTCAGTGGCTTTGTGTGAAGATATCCAGTTTTTTTCATAATAAAATTAAAAAAGTGTATGACACCTTCTCAGACACTGTGGCAACACTGAGGTCGGATTCAGCTTAGGCCAGTGTGCCTGTTCCGTCCCTAACACAGTTTCGTCCTATCTCACAAAAAGAGTAACTGGAAGAAATAAAAAAATTTAAATCCGGGGCCCCGGATGATCCTTGCCCTCCCAAGCTATGGAATGTGATGTCATGCTCGCTTGTAAAAACACTCTCACACATCTGGAACACCTCGATTGCTTCAGGGGTGTTTCCTGACTGTTGGAAACATGCCACATTACTCCACCTGAAAAAAAAACCTAATGGAGCCTCAAAAGACCTTAGTAATCTAAGGCCTATCTCTCTACTAGCAGCTCCAGGAAAAATGCTCGAGAAACTGGTACAACGCCAACTAAATGGTTTTATCGAAAATACCAATATTTTCCATGAGACTCAATCCGGTTTTAGATCGGGGTTCAGCACCGAAACCGCCCTCATTGAGGTGGCAGAGTCGATTAGATGGTCGTTAGATTCAGGGGCATCAGCAATGCCGGTGCTCCTGGATCTATCTGCGGCGTTTGATACTGTCGACCATGTCAGACTCTTGCAGAGACTAGAGGGTGTTGGCCTGAAAGATAAAGTACTAGCCTGGCTACATTCCTACTTAAGCGACCGCTCCCAGAAAGTTGCCTTGGGCCCTTTCTCCTCAAAATCCAAACGCCTGTGGTGCGGAGTCCCCCAGGGATCAGCACTTAGTCTCTTACTTTTTAATGTCTATCTAGCTCCACTTTTTACTTTAATTGCCAAATGGGGGGGTCAAAGCGATATCATACGCTGACAACACTCAGTTGGTCTTTCCCTACTCAGAATTGTCGGTGGAAGCATTTAGCAAGTTTAAAGGCTGCCTCCGCGACATTGCTATATGGATGAACACCAACAAATTAAAATTGAACGCAGGTAAGACTGAGGTGGTTTTCTTTGGAAAAGGCCAGCGGCCCCCGCCGGATTTGTGGTGGCCGTCTGAAATGGGCCCTCTGCCTCTTCCCAGCAGTAGTGCAAAAATCCTGGGGGTGAGATGCGATGACAGCCTTTCTTTTTCTGCCCACATCCAGCAGGTATAAGTGGGGTGCCTAAGTAAACTTAGGAATCTCCGAAAATTTCTTGAGCTGCTACCGGAAGATTGCCGTAAAGCTGTAGTCCATGCGTCTGTTACATCGAGGCTGGACTACGCGAACGGTCTCTATCTTGGCTTACCGAAATATTTGATCCAGCGTTTACAGACCGTGCAGAATGCGGCTGCGAGGCTGATTCAACATATTCCTTTTAGACATCATGTCTCTCCACATCTGCGCGGTCTGCACTGGCTTCCAGTGGCTAGCAGGATCAAATTCACGGCTCTGACCCTGGCCTTTAGGGCATTACGGGGTAATTGTCCTAACTACCTTAAACTGAGACTTCCCCGCTACCAGCAAGCAAGGTCCCTCAGATCAAATTCACTGAATCTGCTACATGCCCCATGAGCCCTGAAGGCTCAACTTGGGGGCAGGACCTTCTCCGCTGGAACGGTAAAATTGTGGAATGACCTACCGCTCCCGATCCGATCTGCAACTTCAGAGACCGGTTTCAGGAAGCAACTAAAGACATGGCTTTTCACTCAAATAATGTAAGCCACTTCCTTTCCCGTCACACCCTGCTGCACACTTAGTGCCGGGACACCTCCATGCGAGGTAGCTGTTCGCGCTTTAGAAATATCAGTATTATTATTATCAGGAAAGCTTACCAAGAGGGCTTTGGCAGGCGGATTACTCACAGTGCATGTGCTCCGTGCACGCGCATGCAATTTGCTCCCCGAGCCTCGGCATCAGACTTCAAAGTAATCCCTTCCGCTCCCCCGCCCTCCCCGCCACACCAGCCACGTCACAAACCACCATTTGCATCATCGCATCAGACCCGCCACAGCAATGCAGAGAGCTTAAGATTTCAAAGGAATGCTCTCCCCCGCCCCCCTACGTGCAATGCTAGAGCTTGCCACTTCATGTGCTCCGCAGAATCAGCCCTCCTCCGAAGACTTGTTTACAGTGCTGCCAGCCTATCGCGTGCCCACCGCATCAGACTTCAAAGAAAGGCTGCCGCTTCCCTGCCCGCTGCATCAGTCTTCAAAGGAATGCTCCCCCCCAACTCCCCGCCACAGCAATGCCGAGAGCTTCTTTGGATCTTTACGATCCTCGGCAGCGTATCTTTTAGTAGCCTCTTTCTGTGCTTTTTTTCCCCTCTGTCTCTGTACCGTCCCTCGCCGTTTCCCCATTCTACTACCTACTCCCTATTCACCCCTCGTGCCCCCGTCTTCTTCTAATTCCCCTGTCCCAGTTGTTAGACCTTATTACCGCTTTCCCTTTACCGAGCCGCAGTGCTTCATTTTGGGTTTGTGCCTTTTCGATCTTTAGAGCGATTTCGCTTTACCAACACCAGGCATTGTATCAGGTCGCCTCATGCTACCGTTCCGCCTAGTGTTCTACTGTGTGTGGCTTCTTCCATTTTCATGGCGCTTCCATTTATACACATCCCGGCCTCTAACTTTTTTGTAGCAGCCTCTTATATCTTCTTGCCGCTTTCACTTTCCCAAACTGTGGCGCTTCATTTTGGGTTTGCAGCTTGCCTATTTAGATTTACATGTTGCTTTCACTTTCAAAAATCGCGGACTTTTATTTTTTGATGTGTGACGTCTTTAATTTTCGTGGCGCTTGTATTTTACCGCATCTCGCCGAATAGCTTTTTGGTAGCGGCCTGTTAGATCTTCATGCCGCTTTCACTTTACCAAGCCCTGGTGCTTCATTTTGGGTTGGTGCCTTCTAGATCTATAGAGCGCTTTCGCTTTACCAACACCAGGCATGTATCAGGTCAACTCATGCTACAGTTCTGCCTAGTGTTCTACTGTGTGTGGCTTCTTCCATTTTCATGGCGCTTCCATTTTTACACATCACGGTGACTAACTTTTTTTGTTGCAGCATCTTACATCTTATTGGCGCTTTCATTTTCCCAAACAGCAGCGCTTCATTTTCGCTTTGTGGCTTCTTACATCTTTATATCGCTTTTGCTTTATTAACACCGGGCATTGTATTAAGTCAACTCATGCTACAGTTATGGCTGGTGTTCTACAGTGTGTGGCTTCTTCGTTTTTCATGTCGCTTCCATTTTAACACATCAGCATGTGATCTGCTATGCTGCATATGTACACACCACCCATATCAACCAGGTGGAAACAGCCAAAGGCCACATCTACCCGTTAGTTCCTGGTTACTTTTACAGTCACTGTCTTGTATGTACCTTCTGCTATCTCCATGGTGCTTTCACTTCGGCATGTCCCTTAGGTATATTCTTGTGTAGCTGCCTTTTAAAAAAATCTTCTTGGCACTTTCACTTTGCCAAACCGCGGCGCTACATTTTTTGGTGTGGCTTCGGCGCTACATTTTTTGGTGTGGCTTCTTAGAACTAAACGGAGCTTTCGTCTTATCAGGGGCATGCATTGTTTCACATGAACTCCTGGTGTCGTTCTAGCTGGTGTTTTTTTCTCAGCTATCTATATGCAGTATTCTTAAGTGATTTTAGCATTATAGCATATCTAAATAGAATAGCTAGCATACGAGACAGGCAGGGGGAAACAGCCACTGGCCACATCTGCCTTATTGTTCTTAGTTGCTTTTTATTAATGCTCAGTTTTGCCCTGAATTGGCCATGGACTTGCTCTGGTCTCCGCAGACAGCTGCAGTATAAACTCTTTCTAACAGTGCTACACCTATTTCACAAGACGAGCTGGTTTGGCTTTTGTTGTCGTGTCTTTGCCCCAGCGCCTCCATTTCCCTTTCTTCTCTCCCTCCCCCTCCCTTCCAATCAGTGAGTGGGCTCCAGTGTTTTCGTCAGAGTAGCCAATAGTGGATGCGCACCTTTCTTTTTAAAAGTGCGCCTTATCTGACTTGCTCCACCCTCCAACTCCACCCTCCAACTCCACCCTCCAACTCCACTCCACCCTCCAACTCCACCCTCCAACTCCACCCTCCAACTCCACCCTCCAACTCCACCCTCCAACTCCACCTCCACCCTCCAACTCCACCCTCCAACTCCACCCTCCAACTCCACCCTCCAACTCCACCCTCCAACTCCACCCTCCAACTTCACCCTCCAACTCCAACTCCACCCTCCAACTCCAACTCCACCCTTTAACACCACACTCCAACCCCACCCTCCAACTCCAACTCCACCCTCCTACTCCACCCTTCAACTCCACCCTCCATCACTCGGGGACACCACCACATCACTCGGGGACACCACCACATCACTCGGGGACACCACATCATTACTCAGCACCACAACAGCACTGTCCTTGCTTGCTACCAACAAGCATTGCCATAGCCAATAGGACTCGCATTAGGAAAGTGTAGCTATTGGCTTTGTGAATAACAATGCTATTAATTCATATCTTTTCAAAGCCAACACATTAAACAAGCATTGGAAATGCAATAGGTCTCGCATTAGAAAAGTTGTAGCTATTGGTCTTGTAAATGAAATTTTTTATTTATGTGTTGGTTTTTAAAATAGCTAAATTGATAGCTTTGTCATTTACAATGCCAATAGTTATAACTTTCGCGAATGTGACACCTATAGCATTTGTAATGCAACATGTTTTGTATTTACGTGACTTAGATGGCAGCTCTGGTCGTTAGGCCACATCTGCGGTTTACCTGCAGCATAGAGTACTACTACATTAAGTGGTGTGACAAGCAGAAGTAAAAGAACTCCAGTTTCTCTTGAAATCAGAAGCACGCTAAAGGGGGAAACAGTAGTGAAAGGACACGTGCTCGGTGTGTAAAATGTATTTAGGACTCGATGCGTATATATTTAAAAAAAAAAATCACAACATCTGTGCTTGATTCTCAGTTGTTTACATACAAAAAAGGAGCAAAACTGAGTGAAGTTGGGCTTCAATACTACACATTTTCCGTTACTTGGAAATTTTAGAATATGTAAAAATATAATTATTAAACAACAAAAGGAGGAGTACCCCCTGGGTTGGTAACAAAGAAAGACTTTGAACCTGGAGCTTAAGGCTCACTTGGGCAACAGTGTACCCACCCTTATCGTCAGACAAGGCATATCCTTTCTTGAAGAAGACCCCTCACTCACCAACCTAGTTGGTGACATGCTTCATCATCGGGGTCCCACCCCGAAGGCCGAATGCCAACAGGGTGTGCTGCGACACCTGATTACAGTGGAGCGGGTTTTCTTTCATTTATATGTGCAATGTTATAATAAAACTGAGTGGTTTAAAAAGGGCACAAAACTACTCACAGCAAGACTTTATTCTCGAGTGATTGAACCCCCAAGAGATAAAATAAAGTGTGACACCTATGTCTAATTAGGTAGACTTCGATGTCTAAGACGTATAGTGATTAAAAATAGCGAAGTGTGCTATGTGATTATTTGAAAAAATAGGTCTACATGTTTCAACCTTCTTGTAATTGTGGGTTTTCGTCAGGACCATGGAAAGGGGACCTGGGTGGTACGCACACGCTAAGGTGCGCCCTGCCCTCGGTCCCGTGAGAAATATAGGTGCACAAAATTGTGAACCTTATCAAAATATTCTTCTCCCCACTCCGGAAGAAAAAACCTGTAAAAAGGAAGAAGGACAAAGGGGGTACGGTTCAAAGGAAGGACAAACAGACAGACATAGTTCATACATATAACATATTCTGTGCTCGTGGTGGTGCACGTGGGAGAGCCATGTCGGTTGCTGTAAAAAAACCCTAACAACGCACTGAATATTGCGGGCTGGGGGGTGCAGATTTGTAATACGCATTGTATTGCCGGTTAGGTGCCCAAGGTGCACCAGAAATGGTCAGGCTAGTCTCTTTGGTGAAAAATATTAAACTAAAAGAGTGGTGGAGGAGGAGAGAACGAACACAGTATGATCGCGTTGATTAAAACCAACATGGTGAATGCATGTCTCACATACACCCAGGGTGCTACAATAGTGTATCCAAGTGGCCGGAGGATCATTCACATCTTTGTAGCCCCGAAAAACCCAGACATATGAAAAACATTCGGCTTACTGGGACAGCAGTATAAGCCGCTACATGGGTGTCCGTGTTCCAAGAGTCTAGCTCACGTCACCTAGAAGGGCACAAAAACGGGTACAAAACCGGTATCAGCTGGTGTGTAAGTTACCGAATTTCGACCATGTCCCGTCGAGAGACGCAGTTGCGACTTACTTGTGGCTGCTGCTCATCGGACTGGAAACCTACTTGGTTCCTGTCGGTACACCCCGTGGAAGTCCCTGCTTAACTGTGTCCGTGTCAGGGTAAATACATTTCCTTACTTCCTGGAAAGGGCGTGGTAAGCGTAGTCATGATCACGTGGGACGCGCAACCTATCCCAAGGGCCTGGTTCGTGAACGAGGCTTGGGAGAGGTTGCCATGGAAACACAGGGGCTGTTGCCGGTGTCTCTCTTAGTAGAGACAATACGTGCACCAATCGTTGATATTGAACGCGATGGGCACAGATATCCGCGTCCCGTCCAGTTGTACTGAAACAAATAACACGGATATACAGAATTAAATGTTATAAAATGGAGCACTGGGAGGGCAGACTCTGGTTGGGATCAAAAAACATCGTTGATGTACTGTCATGGTCATTACTATCCCATGATTGAGTTCCATGGAATATTATCATTCAGGCCGGTCCTGTGGGTGCCAAGCCTGTACACCCATCTCTGTTCCTTTTCGAATAGGCGGTGGTTGGTGTTATTGCCTGAAAGGATCTGCTCAATGATTGTCCATTCCATCTCGTCAGGTGTATGCCCGGCTGTCAGATAGTGTTCTGTGAGCTTCGTTGTTGACTTCTTGCACCTGATGGTGCTCCTGTGTTCACCGATTCTGAGCTTCACCTTTCTATTGGTCATTCCGACATAATGGAGGTTGCAAGGACAGGTTATTCTATACACCACATTTTCACTGTTGCAATTCGTGTGTCCTCGGATAACCCAGGTCTTGCCTAGTTCAAGTTGTAGTGTCTTTGTGTTGGTTGTGAAAGGGCACACACTACAGTTGCCACATTTGTAGTGGCCTGTGACTTTTGGGAGGCCCCATGCATTTAGGACAGACTCAGCGTCTGCAGTTTTTTGGATGGGTCTGGTGTTCACTACCACATCCTTAATGCTCCTCGCTTTCTTGTAGGAAAACAAAGGCTTTTCCCATGACATCCTGCCTGAATTCAGAATTGACCAATGTTTGTTGATTATTCTAGACACATCATTAGAGATCTTGTTGTACGTGGTAACACACGTAAGGGGAACTGACTCGATTGTTTTGACCGAATTCTCCAGGAGGGCATCCCTGGGCTGATTGCGAGCACGTTTCTGGCTTTTTTGTAAAATCCTTTCTGGATAGCCTCTGTTCTGGAGTTTCTTGGTGAGCTCACTAGCCTGTGTCTTATAGTCGGTTAGTTCACTGCAATTTCTACGTATTCGTAAATATTGACCGTAGGGTAAATTTTCCCGTAGCGGTCTCGGATGGAAACTCTCGAAACGCAGCAAGTTGTTTTTCGCTGTCGGTTTATAGTGTGTCAATGTTTTAAACACACCATTTTCTTTTTCGATTGTGAGATCTAGAAACACCAAGCTATTGCGATCTTTGACGTATGTGAATTTCAGGTGTTCATCTCATGTGTTCATCCAGTTAAAGAAGGAAACTAGTGAGTCCTCCGGTCCCTTCCAAATGGCCAACACATCGTCGATGTATCGTTTCCACAACAGGATATTTGAGCTGTAGGGGTTCTTGTCACTGAGTATGAACTTCTCTTCGAAGTCGTGGACATAAAGCCCTGCCACGCTCGGGGAAAAGGTACTCCCCATCGAGGTCCCCCCAATTTGGAGGTATAGCGTACCCTCAAATTCAAAATAGTTTCTTTTGAGGGCCAACCTCGCACATTCCAAAATGAAATTCCTAGGAGTTCGGGAGGTCCATTCCTCTTTCTCAAGAGCTGTTTTCAATACTTCCAGAGTCGCATCTTGGGGAATGCTCGTATAGAGACTCAATATCGAAACTCACTAGAATGGTGTCGTTTTCAATATTGAGATCGTTCAGGATTTGTAGCAGGCTTTTGGTGTCCACTCAGCCTTTCATCCATCTGAGGTCGATAAAATGAGTGCCATTGAGTTGGGTAACAATAAACATCTGTTATTCAGCTCAGGGGTGAATGTGCGCTTTACAAATACACATGTTATGTCAATGGGGGATATGTCCAAAGACCTGTATTTTCTTAGTGCGATTGTGTCTTTAAAATGTTTTGCTAAAGGAGACTTCAAATCCTATCTCCTTATGTTTGATGTGTGTTCATTCTCTGTCACCTAGCTTGTCATGTTGTCTGTCCCATGTAAAGTAAGCCACAAAAGCATTGCATGCTGTAAACCACAAAGCTACTTTCACAGGGGTGATAGCCTCTGAGTTTCATTTATACTCCTGTTTGCAGAAGAATTATCACATCTCCCTTGATGATGTGTTGAAGTTTGAGCATAACAGGCAAGAGTCAGTGCCATTCTGTTTGTCTTCTAATCTTAATTGTGCATTGAGTGGTACTGTTGTTATTGGTAAATGTTCCTTACGCGTCTTGATTTAGAAATAAGCAATACTCATTTAGAGAAATTGTTTTTTAAATTGTTATCCTTATCAAAGAGTTCCCAATGTTTATTCACAATTTGCCCAGTCTTTGTAGATATTGTTGCTGCCTGGATATTGTCTGAACCCTGTTTTATGACCAAATTTCTTCAAGAACAACAGGTGATGTTCTTCCTGGTGAACCAGGTGACTGGCCAGAATCCTGTTGCCTGACCTCACTTTCACATAGCAATTCGGAATGTGAGGTCAGAGGTAGATCATAGCTTTTAGGACTATTGATGATTGACAATTACTTCCAGTTGGAAGAATGTTGAGATTCTATCAGTGACAGCTGAGCCTGAATTGACATGTCTTCCAGGGTAGCACCACAACCTAGAGAACTGGCATCCATCATTATGATCTTTCGAGGCACGGGAAGACCTTTTATAAGATTAACATGCTTGAGCCATTAATGAAGACATGCCTTAACCCCTTCCATGCTGATGACGGCCGGGAGCCGTTAAGGCACACAGTGCTCGTGTGCTGATCCCGGCTGTCATGACCGCACCCGCGATCGGAATGTGCCGCACAGGCGCAGAATTGCGGCCGCGCCCAAGGGGTTAATCTGTTGTGACGCTGGGATCAGGGCGTTGTGATCTTGAGACACCCAGTTCAAAAAGTTCTGAAGGTCTTCAACAAGGGATGAAAGTGAAATGAAGCTCATGGTACAGTGAAAACACATGAAGCCATGAACCCTTTCTCTCAAAGCCACATTCTTGCCATCGCTAGATGGAGCTCTACTAGTGAGGTCAACAACTGTTGGTTCTTCACTGCTTTGGCTTCTGGAAGGAAGACAAGTCTATATTCATCTTGCAACGTGCTCGGAATGTGTCATCTGACATTTGGAAATGTTGGGGAGAAATCCATGTTTCTTTAGACATGTGTAAACAGATTCCAGACCTTCCAGAGTTTTGATCTCCTGTGGGAGCATGAATATGCCTTTCATCCATGCAGGAGAAAAATCACTACTCCTAAAGGTGAAGGTGAACCATGAGGGGACCTTCCCCCTTTGTGAAGTCCCTAGGTGCAGATAGGAGCCTGACCAGAAGTACCTGGAAGTGGTAGTGATTCTTTAGGACACAAAATCTCAGACAGCATTGAGGTTTAGCTGCATTTGGACTGGTGGAATAGATGTCCTTCAAGTCTATTGTCACTTTAAAAGCCCCCGCCTGGATCAATGGGATAGTTCTCGGGAGAGTTTACATCTTGAAATGGATCACCTTTAGCTAATCATTGGCACTCCTTAAAGCTATCTCCATATTGTATCCTCTGATACCTTGGGAACAAGGAAGACAAGAGTATACTTCCTTCCCTCTCTCTGTCTGAGCCACAGTGATTACTACTATCTTTGTCTGGAGGTCAGTTCTTAGGTCTCGCCCAGGCAGCGTTTGCCTCTTCGAGGCATGCTGTATTCAGGATATGTAAATATGTGAGTAACAACCCAGGCGGTCAGAGAACGTAACTTGCCCACATAATAGTGATTGGACGCAAATAACCTACTTCCGTGAGACAACTAGTTTATTTTAATGAAATAAAATACATAGAATGCCACAAGGCATTCAATTAGAATGCAAGGCAATTTCAATTAAACACAAGGTCTAATACATAAAAAATGCAATAAAAGAAGTTTTTACACAAGAAAAATTAATAAAACACAATAATCACAATTTCATAAAAGCAAGAGCAAAATTCAGGAATTAATTAAAATATGTTGTCGACGCGCGTTTCGGCGACCAGCGCCTTCTTCAAGACAAACAGATTTCCAATTTCCTAAATAAAAAACCAAAATTACTTATATGACAATACATTCATTTAGTTCAAAAATTAAAAAAGACAATTAATCACAAAACAGTAATGACTCATATTCATAAATCAAATTGCGATCAGAATTAACCTTACATTTCAACATTTTGTTTAAACCGTCACATTCTATAATCACGGAAGTAGGTATAATTAAAATCATAAAGCGACCCAATGTATAGACAAGTAGGCCCACCAGGGGGAAAAGATTATAAAAGAAAAGGGATAAAAATTTCCATGCTCATTTAACTAGATAGATGTAAAAATTGGTATCGGTAATTTCTCCAGACAGAATATTGTTGTCAGTACACTCACAGATTATGTTCAAGGGAAGGTGCATTAAGGTGATAGACTATATTTGTATTGCCATATGCGGCTATTTGTATGCACTCAAATTAGTCTTAATGATTTACCATTATCCCAGAACAGAGTAAACAGGATGAGGATAACTGTAGGAGGCAAATACAAAGTCTCTATTTTAATCGTGCCCACAGCTATGAGAGATTTCCTACCTCACAGCTTTATTTGCATCACGATTGTCGCTGTCAATGATCGATAATTGTTATGATTTGATAAAATATTATGTTATGAGATTCCTCTTGTCTCCTTTTCAAAACGAATAACTATTTAAAAAGAAAAAGGCGGAAAAGACCAAAAACAGTATCAGACACAATTTGTGTGGAAAGGCAGATTTTTAGACCTAGTTGACAGTCAGTCGTTTCGGTAATAAAAAGAACATACCCTGTATATGAAATTAAAATACCTCGCCTCCCCTTTCCTGAACCGGCCTTGATAAATTGGCTCAGGTTCGATTTTTCCGTTTCTGAAATATACAACGCAGAAAAAGACGGAAATAAATTAAGGTTTCAACCTCCAAATTGGGTCATGATACCCTATCTAACAAAGTGCCGATCTGCTCGTAGTAATATTACTAGTGACCTACCTCTTGCTCTATGCGTATAATGTTGAAAGGTGGTTTCTTGTCAACTACTATGTTGCTGTATTTTGGAGATGGACGAGGCAATACTGTAAAGTTTACAAAACGTAATGTATCATGTTATTTCAATAGGTAATTAAATTGGGAGAACAGATAAAGCACGGAAAGCGGCGCAGCATACCTCGTAACAATGTGGTATATTTCAAAACGTATTTTTGTTTTCAGGTAGAGGTTTTCCATTCAAGATTGGTTGCAGCTGGATAACGAAGATAAACGCTCCAAGTGCTAAAAAGATGTAAAACGAGCGTGTCAGATAATATAGCGCTGGGGTTTGAATGCGTACAATATGCGGCGCGGTTCACCAATTAGGACATACCTGCTCTAGAGAGAACGGAAGGGCGTGTGGAGGCTGGTTCATTCGGTGAGCGAGTCCGGGTCACGATCGACGGCGGAATAAACAGGAAACGGCACCGAATGAATACATCCGCCTTTAAATAGATGTGCCTTAGTCACATGGTAAGTTTAAAGGACCATAGACACAGACAAAAGACGCCCTCATAGACTTGAAGAGAGAATCTCAATAGTTTGTTTGTATAGTGCTCGATTCAGGAATAAAAAAAGCAAATAAAAAACAAAATAAATAGAAGATGTCTTTAATTTTTCAAAGTTTATCATTTAGATAAACGATTTAAGAATTACTTATATCGAACAATTTAAGACCAAGAATAATTAATATCCATGGTGCTTTCATTTTGGTAGTGGCGTTTTTCCATATAAGGTGCATATAACAGTTACCATGTCAGTTATAGTAGAATACATAATCGCACCCAAACATAGAAGTCATATGTCCCAGCATATAGTATCTAAAAATTCTCAGTATTACCATTTAAATAATAGCGTTTTTCCAAGGGATTTCGCTATTCAGGCCCGCGCGAAAAGTATCCAAGGAAAATATCCAGAATACTTCCCGTTTTTTACGGATTCTGTCTCCGCCTTTGGTGTCTGGTACATTAATTCTTTCCAGAATACGCCATTTAAAGTCATCCGGGCCATGACCAACCTCTAAAAAGTGTTTCACCATAGGTGCCAGCGTTTTACGGGTTCAGATAGCTGAGCGATGCTCAGTTAGGCGTGTCTGGATAGAACGTGCAGTCTCTCCTACATACCCCAAAGAACAGGGGCATTGAAGGAAGTAAATTACATTCGTGGTTTTACAATTCCACATGTTGGTAGCTGTGGCTGTATAACCATTATGCACAAATGATTCCCCTTGTATAATGTTGGAGCATGATTTACAATTAGAGCACTTGAATGTTCCTTTTATGGCCTGGTTGGTTTGTATAGATCTTTGAGCTAGGCATTCAGTATTAGGTTGGCCTTGAAATCTGGAACGTACTATATAATCTTTTATGTTTCTATTTCGCTTATGTGCGAACAAAGGCTTCTCCAGCTTTAAGTTTCCAGTGTTATTGCTATTTAAAATGTGCCATGAAGAGTTAATTATCTGTTTTACTTTAGAGTCCAAAGTTGAGTGTCTTGTTATGCAGACAAGTTGCTTTAAGTCTTTCTCAGGTTTGGTTTGTAGTAAATGGTCTCTATCGTAATAACGAGCCCTTTTATAAGATTCCCTGACAAGTCTGTGGGGATAACCCCTTTCCAGGAACTTTTGTTTCATTTCCACAGACTGTCTGTCGAAGTCTTTGAGGTTGGTACAGTTTCGTCTTACCCGTAAAAACTGGGAAAAGGGTATGCTCTGTCTTTGGCAACGCGGATGGAAACTTTGAAAATGCAAAAGGGTGTTCCTAGCTGTAGACTTAACAAATAGGTCTACTTTTAATCTGTCATCATCAGCAAAGACCAAAATGTCCAAGAATTCAATATTGCTGGCACTGATGTGAGAGGTGAACCTGAGATTAGGGTCGCCAGCATTCAACCACGCCAGAAACTCCATAAGAGTCTCCCTCCCATCAGTCCAGACAAAGAAGATGTCATCAATGTATCTGGACCAATGGGAGACAGACTCAAAGAAGGGCGCAATCTCGTTGTGGATGAATTTGGCGTCAAATGCGGCCATATAGATATTCGCAACTGAGGGAGCCACAGATGCTCCCATACTTACCCCTTTAATCTGGCGATAGAGGCTTGATCCAAATTCGAAGATGTTCTCAGTAAGAACAATCTGTAAGCAATCTAGTAGAAAGGTTTTTGGACATGGTATTTTATAGAGATCGATAAACCAGTCTACAGTCTGCATAGCTTCAATCAAAGGAATGTTGCTGTACAAAGATTCGACATCGAGGGTGACAAGAAGATCTCGTGTCGAGTTAAAAGCGATGTTTTCAACCTTCCTAATCATAGCTCCTGTATCCTTTATATATGAGGGTATATTAGGGATATGTGGGCATAAATATGAATCAACGAATTTAGATAGCGGTTCAGTTGGAGTGCCTATCGTTGAAACAATTGGCCTATATGGGGGATTTTCCTGGTTCTTATGCATTTTCGGAAGGCCGTATATGCATGCAGTCTTCCCTGCATTAAAATTAAGATATTCAAATTCCTTTCTAGAAATATCCCCTTGGTGTAATGCCTGAGTAGTTAAGTAATTTATCTGTTTATTTATTTTATTTAGGGGATTTGAAGTAATGCCAACATAGAAAGTAGGGTCGTCTAACATTTTTTGCATGTTTTCCTCGTAGACATTCGAATCGATGACAACAATGCCACCGCCTTTATCACTACTTTTAATTACTAAATATTTATCGGTTGCTAAAGATTTCAAGGCATCGTGTTCTTGTCTGTTGATGTTATATGTAGGCTTAGGAATATACTGAATAGATTGTTCCAATTTTTTAAGAACTACCAACTCGAAGGTTGCCACTTCTGGTCCAAGTTGGTCAAGAGTGGGACTAAATGTGGATGGTAGATGCAACTGGTTTGGTTCAGAAACAATATTTTCTGTGCCATCTGTTTGGAAGTATTTTTAAGGCGAATCTTTCGAAAAAAGGAAATGATATCACTATATAATTCAAAAATGTTGGCACCACAGTGAGGTACAAATGAGAGACCCTTGGAGAGGAGGCTAACGCTGGATTCATTCAGTACAGATTTAGACAAATTGAAAATAGGGATCACATTCCCGCTTTCCAATACTGGCGATTCCTGGTCTCTCGGACAAACTGAGGCTCTTCTGACTGGTAATGATGTTGTGGATCCTGTTGGTAATGATGCTGGGGCTTGTAACTCCCCCTGTTTTGTGGTTGGAATTGCACTCGGGGACGACCGCGGTTCGCTCCACGATTGCCTAAAAAACGCTGAGAATAGTTACGTTTAGGCTGGGCAGAATTATAATTACCTTCAGGTTCATAGAGGGCATCATCGCTTTCACCTCCAGATTCTGAAGTCTCAGAAAAAGTGTTTACTCTTTGCTGTTGGTGTTTGTTGGTATCTAGATAGTGATTCTGCTTATAAAACTCTGTTCTGAGATAAGGGTAGGTATTCTCTATTGAGTAGAAACGTTTATCTTTATTAAGTTTCTCATTTTTGCGTTTCTCTAGATAATTAGCAAATGACTCCAATTCTTTATTGGCTTCTTCAATTTTTTTCAAAGCCTCATCTACACTACCTGCTTGTTTAATCTGTTCTTCTAAAGTATCAATCTCAGTTTTGATATCCACTGCCAGTTCTCTGGCAGTTTCAACTATCAAGATCATAAGATCGCGCGAACAACGAGTCGCGATCATACTCCACTTCTCTAAGAATGCACGATGATGAACAAAGAGGCCCGGAACATTGCGGACACGAAGACCCATGGGGATAATACCAGATCTAAGATAGGCTAACATAAACTCCCCATGTGCTTCCATTCTCCGCAATTTCTTCTTAAGATCTATTAGTTTTCTTACATCGGTTTGACCTCTTGTATTATCATTGGGAACACTACCAAATGAACTAGAAGTGCCTACCAATAGATCAAACTCCTCATCTGTAAAACCAAAGGTTTTAAGCTGAGCCATATTTACCTTAGGCAGGTAAGAACAGATGAGCGGGCAACCTGTGCACAAAGGGAAGTAAATGGGGATAGCCAATGGACAAGGATCAAAGATTACTAATTTACAAACAATGAGCACAGAAATCGCTATTTTTGTAGGGGGCGATTCTATCTGATAATACAAAAGGAGGAACGAACCCTGCACAGACAAGCTGTGGGTAAATACTTGTAAAAAACAAGGGTTCCCTGTAGTGAAAATGTTCAACCCCTAGGTCAGGGAAAAATCAATATGTGAGTAACAACCCAGGCGGTCAGAGAACGTAACTTGCCCACATAATAGTGATTGGACGCAAATAACCTACTTCCGTGAGACAACTAGTTTATTTTAATGAAATAAAATACATAGAATGCCACAAGGCATTCAATTAGAATGCAAGGCAATTTCAATTAAACACAAGGTCTAATACATAAAAAATGCAATAAAAGAAGTTTTTACACAAGAAAAATTAATAAAACACAATAATCACAATTTCATAAAAGCAAGAGCAAAATTCAGGAATTAATTAAAATATGTTGTCGACGCGCGTTTCGGCGACCAGCGCCTTCTTCAAGACAAACAGACCTTGACCTAGGGGTTGAACATTTTCACTACAGGGAACCCTTGTTTTTTACAAGTATTCAGGATATGGGCATTAAGCTCCGCCTATGTTCTGCCCATCGTGTGGCTTTTTTTTTTGCCAGGCGCGGTGTCTGCTTCATGGTGTTCTGAATTTTTTGTGTGTGTTTTATTTCCATATTGGGGCAGCCCTCACCTTCCGTCAATCTGTCCCCCACCTCTGCAGCACACAAAGCGCTACCTCTCCTCGGGTTGGAGTCAGTGTTCCTGCAGCTGCCCAAGACCCGACTTTGCCACCTTCAGGCTTGTAGCCCGGCCATGTACAAGAGAGAGGAGGAAGAGGAAGGATCAGGGGCGGAGGAGCATCGCTCCATTGCTCTCAGAGCAGTGAAAAAAGGAAAAAAAATGGTAATAACGTCTTTATTATCATTTTTTTTTTGTAGCTGCGAGGCTGGGTTAGAGAAGGGCGGGCTGGTGTCACAGGGAGGAGGGGTGGCACTCTCCAAGTGCGCATGACGGTTTGGCTATCCATTTTGGGCCGGCCAAACAGTCATGAGCACTTTTCATGTTCCCCACCAGGCTGTAATGCACAGCCTGGGTGGAGAACATGCACAGGCCCCCAGTCCCCGGGGCTCAGACCAATCACAGCGCTGGATTGCAGTGTTGTGATTGGCTTAGGGGAGCCTGTGTGCTTCCTCCTTCAAGGATTTGCCAGGAAGAGAAGCAACTACGGAGGATAGAAGGTGGCCTTGAAAAAGTAAGTGTTTTTAAAAAAATGTTTTTTTTGCCAATCACCCTCCCTTTTTTATTTATATTGAATACAATGATATTTTTGCTAAAAATATTTGTTTTCTTTGGGCCCATTTCACATGGCAACGTATTCAGTTTATTTTCCATTGTTTGTTGCCATTGTGTTGGTTTTAATATATGAGAGTTGAAAGTTATGCCATTCACTACTTATTGTTAGTCATAACGAAGACCATAAAGGCGTGTAGGTAGACATTTAAGAGCGTGCAGTTGTGCCGGCTTCCACCCAGAAGCACGCAGCGTCAATATTTTTTCACAGCGACCACCTCTCAGGGCTCTGATTTATAACTGTATTCCACTTAATGGTTTTCTTCTTGTTGAAGCCTTGCTCGCTGCACTTGCCAATATAACCTGAGCCCTCCATATGCCGTGTGGATTTTTCACCCTCAGATGCAGCCGCCCACAAAATAATGGCTGTGGTATAACTCAATTTGAGTTAAGCTACTGGGGACTTTATTACAGAATGCTTTCTAATTGACCCTCATAGTTTAATAAGACAGAACATTTCACCAGAACATTGAGATTTTTTCTGAACAAAAATAGGTTCCGCTTTCGCGAGCTTATTTATTTAACCTAAAGTGGATAAATATGCTGAAACTAACCTATTTTTGTTCCGAAAACAGATTGTGCACGGGATGGAATATTTAAGGCATATAGTTAAATGGTCAATGTGCGTAATCCTTATTTACAAGTTTCAGTTTCAGATGCTGCAGAGACTATCGAGCCTTATAAATATTCGTGACACGTTTATTTTAACCCCCCCCCCCCGCAGTTGCCTGTTCTGTTTTCAGCAGGCAACCAGCATTTAGATAATAATTTTTTCTTCTTTTTCCATGGGTTTCTCAACTAGCAGTTCAGATGTTTTATTTTTATCAATTTTTTTGCATTAGGTTTGCTTTAGACGCTGCTCTGTTTACCTCTATACACTAAACTATCTGACCTGCCTTGCTAACTGAGTTGATTAAAAACATTCCACTCACATTAGTCTTTAATGTGTAATAATGGCATGATGCTGTTCCTCTGGTTTCAGAGGGCCGTCAATAAATTCACATAGAAGGGCGGACCTTCTTTTGTTTCGATACGTTTTATGTCTTTTAATCTTATTAAAAGTAAAATAATAGTTTACCTTCAAACGTCATCTGGTTAGTCATATCAAAACCAGTGATATGCTTGTTAGAATATGACTGCGTATGTGTATGGTATGCACAAGGGGGTATACCCATATAGAGTCACTGGGACCTGGGTTAGATATGTACTAGAAGGAAAGGGTCCCAGTGTATCAAGGGAACTAATTAAATCATTGAAACGTAATCATTCAAAAGACAAATGTATTCAGATCCACACGGTTTAATTCACAGTGGGATGGAGTATCATATACACATAATAGAATGCAATAAACTGTATTTAACGTCATACAGTGCCCCAAAGTAGGAAAAGGAACGTGATGGTAACACAGAGCCCTTCACCGAACTCATCTCGCTTAGAAGCCGCCGACCTTGAATATTTACGATCACTGTGCAATTTTGTTGCCGCTTTAATCGACCCACCCTGCAGAGCATCAAGCCTGCGACTGCCGACTGTGCAATCCGGTCCAGCGCCATCGGATGAACAGCCGCCATATGATGCGGCTCACATCCACCTGTTTTTAACTTACGATATTCGCCATCCGAGAGCCACACAACCAACAGACTTGCGGTCCTTTGCCCCCACCCCCTGGTCCTGATGAAGACCCTACAGCAAGGTTAAAGCGATCCTGCAACTTCAAGAGGGTCGAAACGTCGACTGTTTGGTTTTATTGTGGCAACTACACACCATTATTGTATATATGTTGTACCTGGTGTAGTATGCTGTTTTTCAAACGAGTTATTTTGTGATATACAAGTTGTTGCCACCACACTGGTGTCACGTATATATGCCTAAACAACTGATTTTACTGTCACCTAATCCCTTCACTTCACGTTATCCTCACCATCACGTTCCTTTTCCTACTTTGGGGCACTGTATGACGTTAAATACAGTTTATTGCATTCTATTATGTGTATATGATACTCCATCCCACTGTGAATTAAACCGTGTGGATCTGAATACATTTGTCTTTTGAATGATTACGTTTCAATGATTTAATTAGTTCCCTTGATACACTGGGACCCTTTCCTTCTAGTGCGTATGTGTATGGCTCATCCTAATTAGTAAAAACACGAGAGATTGGATACACAAAAAATGTATTTGCAAAACCAATGCAACTAAATTTGCACAAAAAAAAGTAAAAACTCAAAATGGTCAAAACTGGTAATCGAGTTCGTATGGCTGTAAAAAAATGAAATGCATGCATTGCAATCTCTTTTGAAAAGGTATTTGCAATGTGCGGTATTTAATACTTCCGCAAGTTCTACAAATTGATAGAGTGGAAATGTCTGAGACGCCTCCATTTTCTGTTTGTCCAACGGGGCGCCATTTGCATGTAATTGCATATTTCACAGCTAATATCATGCAAAGGCCTTTTCTAAACAATTATGTAGTTTTAATCAATTAAAAATAAAAATCACAGGATAACAATCTATCATGAAATAACTTCCATTTAAACAATCTCTTCTGCAAATGGGATGTTTTATTTGGTTGACAGCAGAAGTAAGTTGGGTTAGAAAGCATTATCGTCCCTTTCAAACTATATTCAGATGTGTATTGTGTAGTAGATGTTTCCATATGCCGCATAACTAGAGCGCAGCTACAAGCAATCCAGCCAAAAATATACCTCCAGCTCCACAAGCAGGTCCCTGGTAAGGGTGTGGCCTGCTTAGCTTCCAATCGTGCCTGCAGGGAAATTGTGTTCAAGGCATTGCTCTACCTGATCTCACTTTAACTATTTTTTTCGTCAAGTGCAGCTCATGCATGCATCTATTTTTTTTTAGAAACCCACTTATTTCCATAGTAAAGACAGGTTTAGGTAGATTAGCCTTTCATTTTTATCCACATAGTGGGCGCTAACTCCTTGTTTGCTTTTTTTTTTCCTCTCTATTTATTATTCTGTATACTTATCTCTTTTTCTTAAAAATATTTGAGTTCATTACTATGTAATATGTTTTGTCTGGTGTATTATGCTTTTTTTTGTCTGAAATAACTTTAATAAAAATTTCTTGAACTTAAAAGGTAGATTAGCCTTTCATTTTTATCCACATAGTGGGTGCTAACTCCTTGTTTGCTTTTTTTTTTTTTGGGCAGCCTTAACAATTGTAACAAAAAATCTTTGCAGGTGCACATTAACGGTACTCAATAACTCGGATTTATGAGGGCGATTAATACAAATTATATTCTGATTTTGAGGCTGTAGTTCTTGGTGATATGTGCAATGTTCTCATGGGGTATGCTGAGGTAGCCTTGTAAGCGAGTGGTTGTCACTCCTAATTGCCTCTTTCCCACGCATACCAGATTAGCTGCAAACACCTACACACACAAAAAATACCACTTAAATCCACTACACACCACACAATTCCACCCCACACAATTCCACAACAAACTGTTCCAATTCAATCCACAGTATTCCACTCTAAACAGCATACATCGGCTCCACTATAAACAAAAACATAAATAAAAGACAATAATACTTGCAACACCAATAGCTCAAACTTTCACAAATGCGAGACTGATTGCATTGCAAATGCTTGTTGTTTCTCGGCATTGAGGCCAATGAGTCTTCTTGACCTCTGAATCTGGAGGAAAGGAGGTAAATTCAACCGGCTATACTTCCTTAATTTTCGTCAGCACCGAAGAGTTGGTTTTTACAGTCTTCCCATGTCTCTTTGAAGTGCCTGAATCCAATCTCCCACCAATATCTTGTGATCAACCTCAACATAGACAGTCTGCTGCTTCCCAGAAGGCCTCTTCTTTTGTTGCTGAGAGCACTTGGCCAATCATCTTCACATAGGATCTTTGGGAAGTGGACGACTGTTGTTGCCTCCGGGAAAGTTGCCTGAAATATTTACACCCTGGACTAAAAGAGTATGATTGGCCTTCCTGTTGAGCCCTGAAGAAGGAAGAATGCTTAATTTCCATTAAAAAAAAGGTTATTTCCGAAAAGCAGAAGATTTTTGTGCCGCATATGTATGCAAATCCTTCAAAATCAAAACACTTTATTTCGGCATAAGACATAAAAGTGATCAATAAATAACATACAACCCAAATAGACAACACCGTATGGACATTAAAAGATCAGTTAGCCGCTTTTCAAACAATCACATGTAACAACATATGAATTATTTCAATTATTCCAAAAACTTTCTAAATGAATTTCATAAAACAGGAAGTGCAGTTATGAATCATATTAAAAATGGACATTTCACGTAATTCTAAAACGTTTTAAAATCTTAAAATCAAATTACAGCAATATCAGCCCTTCTTTTTGACCACATCAAACCCAATAATTATGCAACTGCACTAACATACAGGGCCTAGGTCTGTTCTTAATACCTGTGGTGCTACCCAATGACTTAGGGTGCTTAACTGCCTACATGCTGGTGCAACCCAGAAAGAGTGAAACTTAGCATAAGCAGGACATACAAAAAAGCACATATGGGATGGTTTCATTTTGGCATTTGCAAAATGGGCAGACCCACCAACTGTGCCCGCCCACACGTTCACTGGAAGTTTTCCCACTCTGAACTGATATGACTTCCTGTCAAGGGGGACAGTAATCAGGCCCTAGTTCTGCTCTAGCCCATATGTGGCATTAAAGTCTAGGACCTCCACAGTCAACTTAGCGCCCCTGACTTTAACCCCTTTTATGCTTATGACGAGCTCAGCTCATCATGAGGCACAGTGGAGCTGTGCTCATGACGAGCTGAGCTCGTCATAACTGCCGCGGCCTGCCCAAGCGCGGCTAATTCCCTGCCTGTGTGGGCGTTCTATAGGAGTGGGCGGCGTCATGACGAGTCCAGCTCGTCATGAGCACAGCTCCACTGTGCAGTATGAGGAGCTGGACTCGTCATGAGTACTGCGGCGCCCCGCTTGGAAGAGGTTAAGCTCCTCCCTCTGCAGGGTGTAGGCGCAATTGTGTTTTCTTTAACACACTCTTGGAGGGGATTTTAGCTACCTCAGGATGAGGCCCAAGGTCACCAAAACCAAGCATCTCCAGTAGCTGCTTGATTGAAGACAACCATGGAATTTTGTCAGCTTTGTCCACCTTAATTATCTCCTCTAAAGCAGCTGCATAATACACCAGCTCCTGAGTAACCAAAATTATTCCCCAGTAAAGGAGAGAGCGCAGAGGGGCTTTGAGGGCTACCCTTTTCAGACCCACTATCCAAGAATGAGTGGCACAATGGGGTGCTGGATGGAAGTGAAACCAATGCTCTCACAAATATATTCTCTGATTTGACTATATCCGAGATTTCACCATACCCCCAGAGCTCGGCACCATATAAGGCTGCTCCTAGAGCTTTAGCTGTATAGACTTTCAGGGCAGGTGCAACACGCCTGGTGTGGGAGGTGCAATGTTGTTTGAAAATTGAGCCATCTCTCTGCCTGTGCTTCATTGTTATAGTGGCAATGTGTGGACACCATGATAGATTAAGTGAAAGTCTGATGCCCAGATATGTGGAGGAATCTACTTGATCCAATAGCTCATTCCGCAACAACAAACTTCCCTTAAACTTAATCTCTAAGTCTCGTTCCAAGCAAAAGCCACTGAAGCTAAGCAATAGTTTTTGCAGGCCACTCAGTGTTTTAGAGATTAACAAAGTGTTGTCTGCAAACAACAATATCGGTATCTCATCCTTAGCTAAAGAAGAGGCGTCAGCCTCAACTTTACAAAGATGGTGTACCAAACCTTCAGAAAAAAGTTTATATTTCTGGCTACCACAGCAGCCTCTCCTGCCAGAGCACATGCTCTTATAAAGTCAAAGGAAACATCTGATATTCAGTTTGTCTCTCCATCCCTTCTCAAAGGTCAGAACTTTCTGACTTTCTGCTGCCACTGTTCAAATCAGAAGCCTCTAACTGAGATCAGTTGCTGTGAGATTCCCTTTCTTGGATGGGATCATCATGAATAGATTTCCTCTTCAAGGCAGCTTTTTTTCAGTCATAAAACTCCTTAGTCTCTTGTCATTAGGGTAACTGGAACTGTAATGTCTTCTTCTTCAAGCAGGTGAAGAGGTTCTAGACCAAGATTCAGATGATAAGGAACAGGATTCGTGGTGGTGTCTCTATCGATCATCTTTGACATGCTGGTGTCTCAAGAAAACAAGCATTTACAATGCAACGGTTTCGCCTTTGTAAAAGTTAGAGCTATTGGCATTGTAAATGACACATTTTTTATTTATGTGTTGGTTTTGAAAACAGATAAATAAATGGCATTGCCATTTACAATGCCAATAGCTTAATCTCTCACAAACAGTAAAAATTATTAATAATAACTAACATTCTTATCAAAGGACCAAAAACCCTGCTTTAAGTTGCAGTCATTAGAGCTTGCTGACATTTAAGGGAGCTCCCTGAGTGATGGTGTGTGTTTTGTAGGTGTGTGTGTGTGTGTGTGTGCACGTGTGTATTGCTGACATGCAATGCTCACATTCAATTAGGAGCTCCCTGAGTGATGGTGTGTGTGTTTGTAGGTATGTGTGCGCGTGTGCACGTGAGTATGCACATGTGCACGGGTGTGTGTGCATGATCATTGTGTGAATGAACGTTCACGAGTGTGTATGAATGTGCGCATGTGAGTGAGTGTGCATATGCATGGGTCCAAAGGGCATGAAAATGTATGTACCACTCTAGTTCGTTGATCTGCAAGGATTTTTTCATCATGCCCTCTGAGGCAATCATGGACCAGAAACAATGTTTACTGCATGTGTGAGTGAAAGCAAGTGAATGTCAGAATGCATATGTTTGTATCTGTGGCAATGTGTTGAAAGTGGTGCGTGCATGTGTGAGGGTAAGTGTGTGAAAGAGAGAGATAGTGTGCAAAAGGCCTTGAAGGGCTGGTGTCAATATGCAACAAATGTCAGCAACTCATTCTCCTGCTCATCTATGCAATCATAAACCAAAATGTACGTGTGTGTTCGTGCATGTGAACTCGTGTAAGTGTGTGTGCGCATTTGTGGAAGAATGCACAAGTGTATTAGAGTTTGAATGTGTGAATAATGCATACACCACTCTAGCTAGGTGGTCTGGCATATTCTGCCTCCCACTAACATACTCACTGAAGCAAACATAAACTAAACCAAATCTTGTGTGTGAGCTGTGGGGTCTGTTTCCCTTGCGAAAATAAGAGGTGTGAAGCAAATTACCACATGGGAGTCAACCCCGAGCTCCCAAAGTGTCATTGCCTGCAGGGGAATTAAATCAAATCGTGATGCCTATTACCCCTGTCCCTAATCTTAAGGTTCCCAGGTCCACTCCATAAGCAATCCATTGTGTCCTTGTTATTGCGTTTCCTTAAACCCATTGAGATGGACCGAGCAAACCCAATTACACAGATAATGCCTGTGGTAATGTCAGCTCTGGGGTGGTGTCGAGGGGACTGCAGGGCCAGAAACAAGATTCAGAAAAGGGGGTGGTGATGGACAGAGCATCTGAATTAAGCAGAACACTCCTACCCAGTCAAAAGATCAGGGCTTGATCCATCACCGTTTTTTAGCTCACTGCACCATCCCAGCTCAGAACCTGGCTATATGCAAATTAGTCTGACCCTGGCCCAGTGCATCATGGGAACAGGGCAGACCAAACTACCAAGCCAATTCTTTACTGGAAAGGAAACAAGCTTCCGGGGACCGGTTTCTGGCATTACAGCCGTCTTCGGCCCGGCTTGCTTGAATCCTGATGGTGCAGTGAGCAAGGGACTCATGTCTGAGCATACCCTTCCACTCCTATAGTGGCCAAAATGATTCAGAAAAGGGGGTGGTGATGGACAGAGCATCTGAATTAAGCAGAACACTCCTACCCAGTCAAAAGATCAGGGCTTGATCCATCACCGTTTTGGCCAGCTCTGCTGCCCCTGGGCCGAGGCACACCTCATCCCTGCTCCCGCGTCACTTTCTCTGCCACATACACACACACACACACACAAACAGGGCCACAGAAGCAAGGCACTCAAACAGCACAACGCCAGCATGAACACCCAACATTCACGCAAACACGCACACTCAAAGTACACACACTCAAAAGGACGTGTGAGCCCAAAACACAATTACAGGAATACTTCACCGAAGCACACACATACAGCAATCAAACCATGCACGCCTATAACAATACAAACTCCTGTGCATTCGGGCTAGGCACACAACCACAAAACATAAACAAAAACTTACAAACATATGTAACACAAATCACAGCGAAAGAAGCACAACCAATCACTCATACATAATGCATACATGCGACACACACGGAACACTCTTATGTCACATAGACATGTACATATCAAAACGACATGTGCACATACCCAAACATACATTGAACACAATTATAAACTTTCAAAGGCGCACCAATGCAGTTTGGCATACAAGACACGTATGGCAAAACACTAAATACAAACTAAACACACGCACCAAACACACACACATATCTACCAAAAGTAACGAAAACAGGTAACACAAAACCACTGGCCCAGAGCACACCGCGCCCCTCCAGCTCAAAGACAGCTTATGGCTTTGCAACGGACAGGAACGACTTCCGCAGGTACTAGGGGAGGGGCAGCAGGGTCGGAGATCCGAAAGGACCAGCACAGCAGTATTTATTTATTTTTATTTAGGACATTTTTATATAGCGCGGACATTACCCAAAGGAACATTAAAAAAGCAATGGAGGGGGGGTGGGATCGGAGACACGGACAGCGGGAGGGGGGAGCGGGGGAAGGCAGGACAGCAAGCACAAACAGGGGGGGGCAGGACAGCAGCAAGCACAAACTTTCAAAGGCGCACCAATGCAGTTTAGCATACAAGACACGTATGGCAAAACACCAAATACAAACTAAACACACGCACCAAACAAACACACATATCTACCAAAAGTAACGAAAACAGGTAACACAAAACCACTGGCCCAGAGCACACTGCGCCCCTCCAGCTCAAAGACATCTTATGACTTTGCAACGGACAGGAACGACTTCCGCAGGTACTAGGGGAGGGGCAGCAGGGTCGAGATCCGAAAGGACCAGCACAGCAGTATTTATTTATTATTATTTAGGGCATTTTTATATAGCGCGGACATTACCCAAAGGAACATTAAACAAGCGATGATACTGGACGGGTGGGCATTGGGCAATGTGGCTCGATGGCACTGGGAGCGATCGACAGGAGGCGGGCAATCCGGGAACAGAGGACGACGGCAACGAGACACGCAAAGACGTAAATAAACAAAATGCTGCTTACCTGATAAGGAGAGGACTGAAATCGCGCAACCCACCCCTGCAAAACACACGTCCAAAATGGCCAAAACATCACAGGAAAAAAAAAAGAACATCCGCCCACCGCCGCATGACGATCGCAAAGGGGCGGGATGAGTAAAAATTGCCGGAACGCCCACAAATCTGCTCCGTCAATGACAGACAGATCTCTCTTCCAATGGCTAGCCTCCATTTATGGAGCTAGCCAATGGAAGAGAAGGCGGGACAAAGCCCCATACTGGTAAAAACATAAGATTTCGCCTGCGCGAACGCTGCTGCGCAGCAGACGCCAGGCGAAACCTAAAAAGAATTATCCAAATGCGTGCTCATTAGGCAAGAAAATTGTGACGCACATCTTATCCCATCCCTTAGCATTGAAATAAAAAGAAACTTCCTTCAGTGCTATCCATGCTGGGCCAAATTAATTGCATATGCTTGCACAAAGAAGTGATGTCACTGTTTCAAAGGGCATTTCCTCTGGTAGCATCATCAGAGATTAGACCCACTCGACGAGCACCTGAGGAAAACCCAGTAAAGGACAACGACCCCACCCCTCCCTCTCTCTCTCCCTCTTTCTCCTTTTTCTCCCTCCTCTTACTTGGGGGAAAACGAACGAAAAGAGCGCGCATCCACAAATGGACTGTAGATAGAAAAAACCACCAATGTATACTCCACCTATATATATATTTTTGTATGGTTCTTTATTCTTGCTGATGCCAATAAAAGCTTTTGAAATCAAAAAAAAAAAAAGAAACACTGCTCCCGAACACACCGCTACAAATGATAAAGTGAAAAAAGAAGGCAAATTACCAAATGCCTGGTGCAGGCACTGTTAGAAGGAACAGAAAAACATCATTCTAACGTGGTTGAATAGTGATGAGGGATGGATTCCATGGGGCTTCACAACCGACTTCCATGACGTGCACACTTCTCTCCCTTAGACAGGCAGAGAAAGGAGGCAACGCTGGAAGTAAAAGCCCAGTTAGAACCTCGAAGCATCTTCCTGAAGGAAGGATGGGAATGCCAATCTCCTTAATGGACCCAGATTTAGGTGGGCGTGGAGTACAAATCTCTCACCAAATGCTATTGGCTGTTCAGATATAGGCATCCATCTCCACTTTGCTTGCATTGAACTACCGAATCCAAATAACTGACTAACCTATCCACCACTTAAAAATTACTTGCATGTTTCACTATACTAATTCAACACTAATCCTCTATGGGTCCCCGAGTACCGCGCTACTCACCAAAAAAGCGCTTTGACGCCTCGTCAGGGGTAGTAAGCGCTATATAAGTGCAATTACCATACCAAACAATACAATACATTACGCGAGGGAGTACTTTACAACTATAGCCCTCTTTATTTGGAAAACAAATGAAAACAGGCTTGTTTTGAAGGTAGTAGTGTGTGCTTTTTGTTTCTTCTCTGGCTTTAATGTGCTTACACAGAATGTTTTGGTACATTAAATTCGGATCTATTTGCTAGGCAGTAATTAGTATTGGTGTATGTAATTGTACCCTTCTGTTATGAATGGCAGCATCACACGATCAAAGAACCACACCAGAGAGACTTCACTTAAACCGCATACATAGCCTAATGACTGTCTCTTAATGCCGAATGTTCCTTTCACCTGTACAGCTATACTGTTAGTCTCACTGGCAATGTACAATGACTTATTTCCCCTGGCACCGTTTACCACTGTGCCCTGTTGTAGAGTGCTCTGCCAAACTGCGCCACACCAAAAACTAAAAATGCGGAAAGAAAATGGAGATCGGTGACCTGGAAGTTAATTCCTCCAAAAGCAAGGTCATGTTAACAGGCCCTTAGCGTCTAATTAGCACCAAAGTGCAGAACCGGCTCGACCGGTTGTGGGTGGCCTCAGCACAGACTTTGACATAAAAGTAAAACGCGTGAAACCCGAGCCAAGCACTTCGGTCTCATTTTACAGATTGTTGAGGTGATTAACTGGGCTATTCTTATGCACAGAATTCTCTGCCGAATTTTGCCATTTACTCATTCACTAACCCCACTCAATAGACAAGGCTGGTCACGCTGCACATCGCAGGCTGAAGATTACAGAGTACACTCGCGGTAAATTTTAAGCATTGTGATAATGTTTAACTAACTGGGGAATTGTGCAATTTAAATGCACATTCTAATTACATCTATATAACTGTTGCAATGTGAACCTGGCCTGGACGTATATCCCTGGCTGAAGCTGTGTGCGCATGTCCTAGAACAGCCAGCAATGTATAACTAATTGGGGCAATATTGATAATGGTAACTAGTGTATTTGTGCAGTACCTCTGGCAAGCTAGCGCGATAAGGAATATTATTTTTAAAAAAAAACTCTAGCAGCCTCTGCTGAAAGATGAAAAATAGACAGGGCAACTGTACTTAGGCAATTCTGTGGCTATGGCCTTTTCCACATTGTTATGGATTTACCCCGTATGCCACAGTATACATCATCTGCCGCATAATCTGTCGATTTTACTCCGCAAACAATAATTTTTTCTAGCTTAAACGGATAAAACATGGCGCTACATGTTCCTTCGCAATGAATAGCCCTTCGAAAAGGTTTTTTTTTTTTTTTGTCCTCATTTGCCACCTAGGTTTTGCTTTTATGGTAAGATCAAGAAGTATACAAGCGAGATGCTGTCTCAGTTTTTAATAACTGGCAGGGACCTAACTGGACTATCGGATCTCATCCCTCAGCAATACCGCTTCAACCACCTATGATCACCAAACAGAAACCAATAGAAAGGTGGAAATTGCTGCCACAATGGACCGGTCAATAACCGGAATCCGGCCTTGCCCCGATTTGGGTGTTGGTGGCGTAATCATTGGACTCGGGGGGAAAAAAAACCAAAAAAAAAACCCGGACACTCAATGAGCCCAATTCAGTAGCTGCCAAAACGCACTTTTGTTTGAGTTACCAGACCTACCCAGGTCTAATTTGGAAACCAACAGTGCAGAGGTGTACCAGTCATCAATAGTGGGAGGTAAAGGGTATTTCCATTTTCTACATATCTCCCTTCTAGCAAGCAACATAGAATAGAAAACTAACTTCTTTGCCAAACTTTGGACCCCATCCAAGATACCAAAAACCACAAGAGGGAGATCAAGAACTATATTCGAGTCCAAAGATGATGACAGAGTTCTTCTCATGGCCTCCCAAAATGGGGACAAGTAGGGGCATTCGAAGAACATATGGGAGTCAGAGGCAGCCGCCAGGCCCACTTAGGACATGCCACCACGCTCCCCTGAGTGAATTTCGAAAGCCTAAGAGGGGAATAATAGGCTCTATGGATTGTAAAGAGGTGGTTTCTGCGTAGCCAAGCCAGTTTCACAACATCCCATAACATTCTGCATGATGAACTCCAAAGATCTTGTAGATTACGATCACTCATAAGTGGAGACCAAAGCTCGTCTGGTAGTAAAAATACGCCATCCATTTCTTCCAAGATCAAATTATACCATGATGAAATTTCCTTTCTGACGGGAGGTTTGTCTACCAAAAGAGATATTAGATAGCTATGCCCTCCTAGGGGAAGTTTGTTTGCTCTGGTTGGCCGGGAAGTATATGCACGGGACCAGCTGGATATTTGCATATACTTAAACCTAGCAAAATTTGGGCCAATGATGTTTCTCAGGCACTCCCAAGGGAGCAATTCCCCATCCAAGAATAAATCGCCCCATACTACTAACCCGGCTTCTTTAAATCGGTACCGCAAGACTGTCCCTCAACCAAGCCGGACTCTCAGGAAGATCCCATAGTGGGGTGCTACTACCGCGGTACCCTATTTTAATAGCTTTGGTTAGCTGTGCCCAAATTTTAGCCATCCCCTGTAAGATCTTCAATTTGATTTTTTTGAAGAACTTAGGGTCCCCAAATTTAAACAAAAATCCTGATTGGCTGACACCCTCTCCTTTAAGCAAAGTGGAGTACAAGAACCCTACCCCATACTCAAGTGGATTCTTTAAGAGCATTCTGGCGTGGGACAGCTGGAACGCCCATGCATACGCCTGGAGGTCTGGGGCTGCAATTCCCCCCTTTTCTCTACGCCTCCTAAGCTTCTTCCAGGAGATCCTCGGAAGATGCTTACTCCAAATGAAAGAACTAATGTCAGCCTGTAGTTCTTTTAGTAAGGATGGATCAAAATATAACGGAATAGTATTAAATAAAAAAGAAATCTTGGGTAGAATAGACATTTTGATTAAATTAGCCCTTCCCAGTAACGATAAGGGGAGTTGTGCCCATGACTGCAGAAGTTTACGGCATTCCTTTGCAACAACTACAAAGTTTATATTGGCAATCTGATTAATGTCCTTAACAATATAAAGACCGAGATATCTCTTCTTATTACCAGGACGAATTGTAATACCAGGTGGAATCTGGTCTACATTCCATACCATCATCTCCTTCTTGGAGGCATTGACCTCGTATCCGGAGACCTCCCCAAACTCTGAAGCCACCCTGAGAACTGCCGGAAGCGCCGTATGTACCTCTGACGTAAACACAAGAATATCACCGGCGTACAGGGCCACCTTTCTCTCCCATCCTTTATACATGAACAATCTGATGTTAACATTGTCCCTTAAGCACTGGGGAAATGGTTCAATGTATAAATCGAATAACAACGGGGAGAGAGGGCAGCCCTGCCGTGTTCCCCTCGAGATGTTCAGTGGCTCAGTTAGAGCACCGTTAACTAGAATACAGGCGTTGGGACTCCGATATAGAAGGCCAATTGCCCGCCGCAGTCTCCCACCAATATTGAACTTGGCCAAGGCCTCCGACAGGTACACCCAGTTCACCCTGTCGAAGGCCTTGGTTGCATCCAACGTAAGGACCGCCAAGGGAAGGGACTCCAGTAGAGCTATATCAATCGCCTCAATCAGATCATAAGTTAGTTCGTATAACTGTCGACCCTCCACGAAACCCTTCTGGTCAGAATGTAGGATCCCAGGGGCCACTAATGTGAATCTCTTAGCGAGTACTGTAGCGAAGATTTTGTAATCCGCATTCAGGATCGATATAGGTCTATACGAACCACATGATGTGGGCGGCCTCCCTGGCTTTAAAATCAAAGTTATAGAGGCACTATCCCAGGATACTGGAGGACGAATACCATCCTGTAGGATTTGATTAAATAGTACTGTCAGGAAGGAGACTAGTTCTTGCTCCAATACTCTGTAAATTTCGGCCGGCAGACCGCCGCCTTCCCCTTCTTCGCATTTTGGATGGCCTTACTGACTTCTTCCTCTGAGATTTTACTATCCAGGAACTCACTCTGCTCAGTAGATAGTGCCGGAAGGACGATTTGTTTCAGCCATTCCTTGATATGTTCAGGGTCAGAAATGTTATCCTCCTGATAAATGGATTGAAAAAACTCTCTAAAGGCCTGTCTTATATCAGAATCTGAGGACAGTGGAACATTATTGACCACAATTGAATCGATATTATTACGGACCTGGTCCGTTTTGGCTTTCCATGCCAATAACTTCCCTGCGCCTTCACCATATTGAAAGTGGGCGATCTTACTGGCCTCCCACCTTTCTTAGATTCGCTGGTTTAAGACTGACCTTAATTGGCCCTTTAAAGAAAGTAACTTGCTATGAAGAGGCGTCAGGATAGCATCCAGGGAAGCCAAATTGGCATCAATATCGAGCTGAGTTTTAACTATATCTGCTTCGACAGAGGCCACCGCCTCCCTATACTCCCTCCTTCTATGGGACACCTTAGATGTAATGAGACCTCTCAAAAACGCTTTTAGAGAGTCCCATAAAACTCCATTGTCTGCCGACTCCACATTTATCTTAAGAAAATGCTGAACTTCGATTTTAAGGAACAAGACATCATCGGCATGAGAGAGTAAGGAGCGATCAAATGTCCAACTACTAGCTGGTACATTGAGAGGCAATGAAAGCTCCAACACTACAGCCGAGTGGTTGGATAAATGTATAGGAAGATATTGAATATTCTTTACAGCTTCAACTACACTACGGCTTATTTACACAAAATCAATCCGAGAATGATGGTGGTACTTATAGTTTCTAAATGAAACACCCTGCTGTCTGCCTGACCTTTCCCTCCAAATATCCACATACCCGAACTGTTTCATTGCATTGAGCAAGAAAGTCCTAGATTTTGAGGGGATCCGGGAGCGATTGATTTGTGACTTATCCAGAAATGGATCAAGTACAATATTAAAGTCCCCAGCAAATATAATTGGATCAGGAAAAGACAGAAGATGGAAAAAAATTGTCTCTAAGACTGAGGGGTCATCTTGATTCGGGACATAATAACCCACAAATGTGAGTTGGACACCCGATATGGTGAGTAAGGCGATAACCCATCTGCCACCTGCGTCCACCTTAAAAGATATCAACCTTGATTTTAACTGTCTTTTAAAAATCAGAGACACTCCCCTAGTGTTCGTAGATTGGGAAGTGGAGACCGCAAAGTCAATCCACCTATTTTTCTTTACCAACACATCTATTTCAGACTGGATCAAGTGGGTCTCCTGGAGAATAATGACCTGTGCGTCCGTATCTGGAAGATACTGAAACAACTTTCTTGCCCTAGGTTTAGTCCGTAGGCCATTAATATTCCAGGAAAATACTTTTAAATTAGCCATAGAAAAAGACCCAGACCACGACTTTTCCCAAATAAGTGCAAAGGATGCCGTTATACTGTTCTAAACGAAACAGGCTCAACTGCGAGTCATAGAGCACCAACTGATCGTTACAATAAGTAAAGATACTAAAATGACAAATGAGGAACTTTTTTGTTTTTAGCCCCACCCTAACCCCCCCTCTTTCTTCCCCCCCTCCCATGGAGAACCCTTGGTGTATCTAACCGGATCAAATCCAGTAGATGGCACCCCACTACAAACCCCCACTAGTCCACCCGAAACCTAAACCAAAACTAAAATTAATACCCTTGTGAACTACTTATGTTTGAAAACTACAATGTGTATATAATTGTCTCTTTTATATTATTATTTTTTTTATAGATTGTTTTTATTGCTTGTGATTTATTTTTATTTTCTTATCCTTTTTTTTTATTTCAACTTCTTCTTCTTCCTTTAATAGCTATATTCCTCCTCTCTACATGCCATTTCTTTATGTTATTCACAGCATATAGTATGAGTCACTCACTAATAGGAGGTCATAAGGAGAAGGAAAAAAAAAGAGGAAAAGACCCAACCCTAATTTCTAACTAGGTCTCACTCAATTTAACCTAACCTATACAGCAGAAGCCTTATTGCCCAGCTCCAACAAAAGCTCATCAGCCGCCTGAACTGTCCTGATATTAAACATTTTGTTATTATGCATCACTTTTAATGCAGCAGGGAACGTCAGCTGTGCTGTTGCTCTTAACTTCCTAAAGGCATCTAGGCGCCTACCGAACTCCCACTGCTTCTCAAGTGTAACCCTAGCCAGATCCGACCTTACAAGGAAAGAGAACCCCTTCCCCGATAAGGACTTCTGTTTCAGGGCCAGATTAAGAATTTGCTCTTTAAGAGCATACGTGTGGAAATTGACCAGGATTTTGCCAGGTTTAGTCCTTTGTGGATTCCGTCTAAAAGGATCTCTGTGGACCCTTTGAATATCTGTGGCCAGCTCCTCCAATGAACGATCTAGGCTTAGCGAGTCTTTCAATAAATGAGTGACAAACTGTTTAAGCTCTGATCCTTCTGACCCTTCGGGCACATTGAGAATACGAATGTTGCTTCGTCTAGCATTGTTCTCCAACACCTCCATCCTATCCAAAAGGGCCTGATCTTCTTTCCTAAGTTTGACAATATCCTCCTCGACTTTATCCACATGGAGAGACAGCACAGCCATATTTTCTTCCAATTTCCCAGTTCTTGATGCTAGACCATCAATTTTGCTGTGCAGGGATTCATAATAGTTCCTTATGTCAGCCTGATTAGCAGAGGACTCTTCAAATCCCCTTTTTATGTCCTGAGACAGAGTGGAAAACATTGCCAGCAAGGACGCAGCTGATATGCCAGAGGTAGGGTCCCCTAGCATCGGACTAGAGGAGGTGAGCAAAGCACCCTGTTGTATGTTATCCAGGAGCGGGCCTTCTTTCTCTTCATCCCCCCTCTCTGATTCCGATTTATCTGTAGGATCTTCAGTCCCACCTGCTGCCAGGCCTCCATTGCTACTTTCAAAAATCAAAGGATCTACCCCAACGCTAACAGGTAATCTTTGCTCTCCCTGCGCTCCCACCTCCAGGGATTTTGCACCAACCGAGCTGCAGGCAGCCCTCTCATCCTGTGTCTCAGATTCTAGCATTACCGGTGAGCTATCTGCTGTGGGATGAGAGACTACAGATTCTGGGGGGTGGGCAGACTCAGGAGTAACAGCAGGGGGTAGTGTGGGTGCCGGAATGGAGGCAAAAACGAAGACCGGGACCGGGGTCAAGGCAATAGCAGGAACGAGGCTGGGGGCTAAGACTAAGGCTGTGTTATCTGCAGTAGCAACTGCCCCATCATAAGGGCAGCCATACCCTGAGTTTCTGAGAGGTGCAACACCTGAGGTATAGCCTTAAAATACGAACGCAAAGATGGCGTAATTTTGGAACCTACTTCTAATGCAGTATTAAGGTTTTTCTTAGCCTTAGCCTTTATTTTGACGCTATTTGAGCGTGTGCGTTTAGACTTAACCTCTGTTGAGAGGAAAGAAGAGGGTTCCTTATCAGCTAAAAGAGCCACCTGTGTCTTAACCGGCGTCTTCCCCCTTTACCGAATGTTATTTCCCTTAGATTTACCTTTAGTCTGGTGGGGGAAAGGTTTGAGACTGTCCGTTCCTTCAGCACTCTCCTTGCCGCTCCTGGATCCCTCCGCTACCTCCACCCCCGCCACTGTCACGAGAGGGACCTCCTCAGCACACTGACCCCTCACAGAGACACTGCAGGAAGCGCGCACTAGATTGCGTGCCCTCCTGCCCCTCCTCAGCTCCAGGGCTGCTGAGGACCACTGCCGCAGAACCAGCGTAAAGCCAGCGTAGCGTGGATTACAAGCCGCCTCCGCTCCACTGCAAAAATCGGCACCAAGAACGCTGACAAACGCCGCTGAAACACCGCCAAGACATCCAGGCATAGAGACAGAAGAAAGACTCCCGTCCGGGGGGATGCGACGAAAAGTACTCAAAAATACCGCTTATCCTCCAAAACGTAGCTTTTAAGAGTTATCCTCATGATCCGACCGTTGTGGGGTGTATATGCTCACAAGCACTCAGTCATTCAGGCTTCGGGTGGAACACAGCGGAAGCCTGCATCACGGAGCACCACGGCAGCTCAGCCGTCTGCCGCCATGTTCTCCAGAAGATGTCGCCCTTCGCAAAGGTTGATTAGTCATGTTTCAGTTGCTTATTGCTGTATTTGTGTATTAAACTGGTACTGAGAAGGTGAGCTCTTTTCCTAGATATCGTTACCAAGTGTAAAAATATTATGAAAATAAAGTAATACCATCACAAAATGTGCTGTAATAGTCTGCATAGGTTCTCTTTTTCTTGCCACACAATTTATCAAACTCTGGCAAATAATTTGATCCTCCCCTGCCATTTAATTCCAGTGGCCCAGACTATAGGGCAACTGGAGCTACTCTGCTGGCTCACAGGGTAGTGCAGAGGTCTGGAGGGCGGAATATGCCATTCTGCTCCCGGAAATGGTGGAATTTTGGTCATTCTGTGTTATTCTTTAATGCAGACTTCCAGCAAAATTCCATCAATCGCTGCATGGTAGAATTTTTCTCCTGCAAGGCCCAGGAAAATGTGACCTTGAGCACAATTTTCTAACATAGGATGTCACAAGCGATTGCAGTCAGAGGGCTGCCGCTCGAGTAGAAATGCTGCCTCTTGAGTAGATCTTCTACGCGGGGTGAGGGGTCAGAACTGCAACCCTCTTCAGGGCTCTAACTATGGGATCTCCACGGTATGTTTCCTGCTGTCTTGAGCCTGGGCTAAATACTGTTGTTCTGCACCAAACTAACCTGTCCTTCCCCCAGTGTTCTCATATGCTTTACTCCTCACACTCTTCAGTGTGCCACTGGTCTGTATCTCCATCTCTTTCAGTGCCTTGCAATACAGTTGAAGGGTGCAACCTCTCCCCTCCCCCACTCTCCTACAAAACTACAGGTCTGACAACAGCACACGTATTTTGATGAGACCATGCAACAATGGCCACTCGTAGGGAAAGGGGGGTTTGCCCGTAGTCTCTGCTCAGGTGAGGTGAGAAGAGTGGGGCAGGAGCAAGATGGATTTTGGCAGCCTGCAATGGGTAGAGAAAGAGGGTAAGAAAGAGGGTCGGCAACCAAACATGCATCAGACATAGCAGCCCTCATCATTAACAAGGAAATTGACCTGGCAATCCTCACGGAAACATGGCTAAGTGAATCATCATCTCCTACCATTGATCTCTTAGTACCACCCCAATATAACATTGTAAGATTAGACAGACCAAGGAAAGTGGGAGGAGGTATAGCCTGCATTCACTGATCAAAGATCGAAGTCAGTCAATTCCAAGCCGACCCCCTAGAATCTTGTGAATACCTTGGTCTTAATATAAGATCACCAAGTAATCAAAGATGCAACCTGCATGCGTTCTACCACCCACCAGGAGATAACGCAAAGTTCACAGAGCAACTAATAGAGATCATAACGGCCAACTCTAACTCTGATGCCAACAACATATTCCTAGGCGACTTTAACCTCCACTGGGACGACGGCAATGACAAACTGGTTAACTCGCTTAAAGACTTCCTCAGCGAGCTAAACCTCACACAAGCATGCACCCAACCTACTCACTCGCAAGGAGCGACCTTAGACTGGATTATTTCAAGAAACAAAGAGACTTCAATCCTCGCTATAGACCCGTGTGATTGGTCTGACCATCACGCCATAACATTCGCGATTCCTACAATGAAAAAGGGCAGGACCGCGCAACCCCCCAAGTTCAAAAAAATCGATCCGAGATACAAAAGAGGCTAATATTGAACTATTGGTTGAAAGCTGTGAGAGAGACCTAAAGCCACCTAACAACATGCATAATGTCAATGAGTTGACGGATCACTACATAACCTCAATCGGAAAGATCGTCAATGACACCATGCCACTAAAACTGAAAAGAGTCTCGGAGAAGCCAAAAAATCCTTGGTTTAATGAGTCACTGAACGAAGACAGGCGCAAACTGAGAATGGCCGAAAGAAAATGGAGACAACATCCCTCCTCCCCCGAGCTGAATGCCCTCAGAAAACCAGAAACCAATATAACAAAAAGATAATCAATTCCAAAAAAGAATTTATAAGAGCAGAACTGGACAATGCCAGAAACAGACCACGAAAACTCTTCGAGATCTTAAAGCAACAGTCGAATAAACTAACCAAAACGGTTCAAGAGAACTCAAAAACTCCCTTAAGCTGCGAGGAATTCTCCAAATTTTTCACGGAGAAAACCAAACTGCTAGAAGTTGAGCTCACAAGCACCGCGGCAAAACTTCCGACCCAACCTTTGCCTAAGAACGAGGCCAACACGACAACAGAGTGTATTAAGACAAAAAATAAGGCAAATTGGGACACATTTGAATTATACGACCAGGAAAAGATCGCCAAAACGCTAGCGGAAATCAGACCGAACAACCACTACCAAGACCCTCTACCGGCAAAGTGTGTAAGAAAAATCAGCCACACTGTGGTTCCAATCTGGACCAAAATAATAAATGCTTCACTTGCACAAGGGACCCTCCCTGACTGCCTAAAAACAGGTCAAGTAGTGCCCATCATCAAAAAACCGACAGCGGATGCAACAGACCCGAATAACTATCGACCAGTGACCAACATCCCTTTACTGGCCAAACTAATTGAGAAATGCGTGCAGGGCCAACTGAGTCAACACATCTCCAAGTTCTCATTACTAGATGACTGCCAATCAGGATTCAGAACAGGGCATAGCACGGAAACAGCGATCCTGCATATTGTCGATGACGCCCTACAAGCCCTAGACCAAAATCAAGCATGCCTACTGATTCTCCTAGACCTGTCATCAGGATTTGACACGGTAAATCACGAAGCACTATTGACCAGGCTACAGGACAGGATGGGATTGTCCGGAAACGTGCTGAAATGGTTCAATTCTTTCCTTCAGAACAGAACTCAACGATTCCTGGTCAACCAAGCAATCTCATCCCCTTGCCCTAACGCAATCGGGGTCCCGCAAGGTTCAACGTTATCCCCAGATCTATTTAACTTGTATGTAGAACCTCTCACGGATATTCTTCGAAAATCACAGACATCCTATCACATGTATGCAGACGACACGCAAATATACATAAAGATCGCCTCCCTTGATGACATTGATCTAATGAACGAGACACTAAAGAGGGCTTTGCAATGGCTAACGACTAATCATCTGAAACTAAATGCCCATAAAACAGAATTCCTGCTAATTTCACCTCCAAGGAGCCACTCCGAAGTAAAAGAATGGACCAAATTGGTGACTGCGCTAAATTGCACCCCAACCCTAGTCAACTCAGCTAAATCACTAGGAATCACGTTAGATGAGAACCTCGACATGAAAGCCCACATTAATTCAATGGCTAAGAGCGCCCGTTTCCACTTGAACTACTTAAGAAAACTGAAACCATTCATCTCAGAGGCGGATCTAAAACTGGCTATCCAATCCCTAGTTATCTCGAGGATCGAATACGGTTGCACCACGCTAGCTGGCCTACCTAAAACATCCACAGCACCACTAAAAGCTTGTCTCAACGCAGCGGCAAGACTCATCACTGGATCGAAGAAATTTGATCACATATCACCTCACCTGAAAGCACTAAACTGGCTACCTTACGAGGACAGAATTCAAATGAAGATGGCATGTATTACCCATAAAGCGGTTCACTACAACACGCCAAGATACCTAGCCAAGAAAATTAAGCTATCGGGCGGTAACACACCAACCAGAAGCGCCAAGGAGCTGCTATTGCGACCAGCCTTTTTCCGAAAGAAAAAGACCTATGACCGAGCGTTCTCTGGAGCCGCCCCCAGAGTCTGGAACTCACTCCCTCCAAGCATTAGGAAGATTCAAAATACTGTAACATTCAAACGGGAACTGAAGAGCCACATGATGAGTAAATACCCTGCATAGGGAAACCTACGGATCGCTGGTATGAACATTTACGCCGGAAGAATGATGGTCCTCGTCATGAATATTTTGAAGAACAATAACTGACAAATGACTGACTCCACGTACAAGCCTCGGCTGTACCCTTATAGCTACCTCATGTCTGTGTGATCTTTTAACTGTATCTCACAGCCAAAACTATATAACCTCTACCTCACCTTTGTTTGTCTGTATGGTCCATGACATAAGCTAAGCCTTATTCACCTCTTAATGCTAATTGCACATGCGTTAGGAATATATATATCTAATCACCCCTAACAGCCATATCTCCCTCTACATCATATCTGTTTGTTTTTATAATTGCTATTATATTGTCAATCTGTAAGCTACCCTCTATGTTAAGCGCTCTGATACCCACGGGTCTTGTTTGCGCTATACAAAACACTATAAATAAATAAATAAATAAAGTCTCAAGGTTGTGGGCAGCTATTAATAGTGTTCCGTCATCCCTCACAGTGTTTGGAAAGGGCTTTAGAAGGGCAGCTTGGTGGTTAGGATCACAATGGGAGGATTTATTTTCATTGGTATGGCCAGCTCTCCCATACTGATCACACTGTTGGACACATCGACGGTGACCAGGATGGCAGCTGCTATTGTGAGAGGAATTTGAATGGTGGAACCTCTTTCATGGCCAGACCTTAACAGTGCACTAGGACTTGTATCTCCTTTCCTTGCACATTCTCCCACTGGACAGGGTGGATTTTACCAGATCTTCGGACATAGGGAGTCAACATCACCAAAACGTTCCTCATTATACAATGTAATACCATTTCCAAACCATGGCCAACTCATACTGCTTGCGCAACCTTTTCTAGTCAAATTGCGATGATTCTTTTTTTTTTTTTATGTTTGAAAGCTTTATTGAAACGAATTTGTCAATACAATAAAGTGACATCAGCAGAACAAAGCGAAAAAGGGACAATCATGGGAAAGAAAGAACATAGGCAACTGATGGCACAATGAGCAGAAAAAATCAAAGCATTTTTAAAAGAGTTTTCATAGGAGGTGGAGGGAGGAGAAGGGGAGGGAGGGGGTAGAACCATGATAATACAGTTAAGAATAAAATAAAATAGAAATAAGCATGTTAAAAGGTGGCAATAAAGTACAGTAAACGCACAACTAGCTAAACGATAAATGGAGAAAACACTTTATCAAAACAAGTGTAAAAAGAAGAAACTACATTAGTGAAATCTAAAAGCATGAAACTACAAGCAGGAGTACAACTGTTCAAGGAGGTTTAAAATTATCAGAGGAGAGTGGAGTGTATATCTTTTTAGCGGATTGATCCAAATATAGGGTAAGAGGCAACCAATATAGTTCAACATTGCGAGAAGGTTTGCAGGAGGATGCAAATGCAACATCCAATCTATGAGAGTGACATAGAATGTTCCACCAGCATAATAAGGAAAGTTTGGACAAAGACTTCCAATTGGAGGCAATTTGTTGAAGTGCAAGGCCTAGCATAAGGTCACAAAGATCATGGGACTGTGAGGGGAGGTCCAAAGACTCTGAAAGGCTACCCAAAAATACCAAAGAAGTAGAAAAAGATATAGAAAAATTAAAAATACAGGAAATACGAATCCATACCTGTGTCCAGAAAAGTCGGACTGAAGGACATAGGAAGAAAAGATGGAAAAGATCAGCATTGGGAGCATTACAGGTCCAGCAGTTAGCAGAAGAGGAAAGAAAATGAGAAAGAGAAAGGGGAGAAAGGTAGAGTCTGTGATAAAAGAAAAATAAAGATTGAGTAAGAGATGCAGTACGGGAAGTCTTTAAAGATTTAGCCCAGAGTTTATCCCAAAGGGAGGTTGGCCACGAACAACCAAAGTCCTTTTCCCAAGTTAGTTCCAATTTGGATTTAGGACGGGCAGGATCAGGAGCAGAGAAGTATCGATATATAAGCGAAGCTTTAGGAATTGTAGAGAGAACAGTAAGTAGAGAGGAAGGTGAGGTGGGTGAGATATCGGATGGCAATGAGTAATATCGATCGAGAACAATTTCCATAAGGATGTAGTACTTCTTTGCAAACGAGGGAGGGCAATGAAATTGGGACTGGAATTGGGGAAAGGAACAAGGAGACGAACCGTCAAAAAGGTGACGAACCCAGATTATACCCTTCGATCTCCACGAAGACCAGGCAATAGGTCTATTTCGTAAGAGAATGAGTGAGTTATACCAAATGGGTGACAATAAAAAGGAAGCGCGGGAGAAAGAACCTGTGGATAACAAGGGCCGCAACAGAGAAGAAGTGTGTTTAAATAATGGGGGATTAAGACATGGAGCCTTAGTAGTTAAGCGAATGACATCCTGAAAAGAGTACGGGAACAATAATTCACGCTCAACAGAAATCCATAGGGGAGAGAGAGGGTCTGTGTCCCGCGATAACCAGCGGGAAGCTTGACGAAGAGAGAAAGACTTGTGATAAAGTCTGAAATCGGGAAAATTAACTCCACCATTTGATTTAGACTTACGAAGGGCCAAAAGAGAGATACGAGCCTTCTTCTGCTTCCAGAGAAATTTAGACAAAACAGAGGCAATACGACGGAAGAAGAGAACTGGGATATGATCTGGAAGCATGGAAAGCGAGTAAATCAAGATCGGAGCGATCATCATCTTGATCGAGGCAAGCCGACCCCACCAGGAAAGGTACAGGGGGTTCCAAGAAGAGAGCAATGATTCAATTCTAGAGATGACTGCATTCATGTTAAGTTGGATAGAGGAAGAGATAGAATTAGAGAAGAGAACGCCAAGGTATTTTATTTTGGTACTATTCCAAGCAAAGCCAGTGGAATCAAAGAAATGTGGAAGGCAAAACTTAGTGATAGGAAGAATCTCCGTCTTATCCGAATTTATTTTATATCCTGAAACCAGGGAAAATTTCTCAAATTCATCTAATAGGGAGGGAACAGAAGTAACTGGGTCTGAAATGAATAGAAGTATGTCATCCGCATAGGCAGAGAGTTTGAGCTGATGGGCACCGTACGGAAAACCAGAAATGGAAGAGTTGTTACGAATAGAAGATATGAAGGGTTCTAGCGCTAAAATGAAAAGAAGAGGGGAAAGAGGACAGCCCTGACGTACTCCCCGCTTAAGTGTGAAAGGGGAGGTAAGTTGACCGTTGACGAGAACTGATGCTTTGGGCATAGAATATAGTAAAGAAACGTAAGAGATAAATTTCGGACTAAAGCCATGCCATGTCAATGAAGCGAACAAAAAGGACCAATCAACCCGATCAAATTGCGATGATTCTAAAAGTGCAATGTTGAACTCTTTGTCTGCCATGCTTATCCTGCATTTCTCCCACAGGACTGGCAAGCCCTTCAGGAGGTCTTGCCTAGCATCTCACAGGCATGAGTACTACCCAGATATTTCTTGCACCACCTTAGAACATTTACACTAGTAGGAATGTTCCAGCAGCGAAAGAGCTATGGCACAAGGATAGGCAGCAATCTGGCATAAAATAACAATTTTGATCATATTTTATTTTCTGACATATTGATTTTGAAACTGTAATAACTGGCACATTACGCTGCACAGTATCAGAATTGGTGGCTATTTTACAGGCATACAAAATAGGAATTTTCTTTAGGGGGAATTGCAATATGTAACTGCACTGCTATAGTTATATTGCACATATTCTTCTACTATTCTTCCTGTATTTTGTATCTGGTGCGTTGTGTTGATGGACACATAAATAAGGTGGAAGGCTCTGAAGTGGTGGTATAATTTGGTATATTTCATAAATTCCCCTTAAGACATGCTTTTGAACGCAATGCTTTTTGAATCCATACTAATATAATAAAGAGAGAGCCCAAACCTTTGAGGCGGGTAATCTCAGGAACCACAGCACCAATCACAATACCCAATACAGAGTTGGAAAGGGCAATTGCAGCAGAAGGACATAGGCTATGCAGACCCCCACCATATACATTTAAAAGGTAAAAGAACCGTGCCAGCAAAGTAGTCCCTTGTGGGCGTGTCTGTGTTGTGCTGTGGGCGTGTGCTGGGGGCGTGACAAATGCTGGGGGCATGTGGTACGATCCGCCCTTCATGCCATGTCTCATATCGTGTGCTGTGGGCATGTGCTGGGGCCCTGGGCGTGTGCGGGGCGCGGTATTGCGGGGAAAAAAAGCGAGCGTTGTGCCCAATATTTCATTGTTTTTTCTTCCCAGGTTCTGTACATTCCAGCTCCGGGTGTCCCCCCTGCTCCCTTTAAATACCCCTGCACCCCATAATCATAACCCACCCTTACTCCCCAAAATACCCCAACACCCTTAAACACTAACCCATCTTAACCCTATAAATATACCCTGTACCCTAAAACCCAAACCTATCCGTAAACCCTAAAAATGGCCCTGTACCCCAAAACCCAAACCTAGCCCTGAACCCTATAAATACCCCTGTACCTTAAAACCCAAACCTACCCCTGACCCATAAAAATACCCCTGTACCCCAAAACCCAAACCTACCCCTGAACCCTGAAAATACCCCTGTACCCCAAAACCCAAACCTATCCCTGAACCCTTAAAATACCCCTGTACCCCAAAACCCAAACCTACTCCTGAACCCTAAAAATACCCCTATACCCCAAAATCCAAACCTAGCCCTGAACCCTAAAAATAGCCCTGTACCCAAAAAACCCATACCTATCCCTAAACCCTAAAACTACCCCTGTACCCCATAACCCAAAACTATATCTGAACCCTTAAAATAACCAAACACCCCAAAACATATACCTCAGTACCCCCAAAACATATACCCCTATACCCGTACTTACCTTATCCAAACATTAAAAAAAACATGCTTTTACCATTCATGCATTTACAACAAATTTCGTTGTAAATGTATACGTGGTAAAAGCATATAAAATGTAATGCATGCGTTATAATGGCATTGCGGAGTCATGGTACTTTCGTAATGAAAGTTTACGAAGTCATGGTATGCGGAAAAAAAGTTGCGGAATAATGGGTGTTTACCCTCCCCCGGTAAGTACATTGGTGGCATGGCGGCCCACATCTCCAGCAACATACTCATATTTTTTCACCACCGATTTGAAAAATGCACAGGTCTCTCTCATGATGGCCAGCACCGACATACACTTTTAGACACACCTCCTGCCACAAGTTCTAGAATTACGAACTTTAGAGCTGGGGAGCTACAGTCGAATCTCGGCATCAGCTCAACATCCTGTGATTCCAGGCAAATCGCTTTGTCTCCCCGTGCCTACCACAAATGAATGTGTTCTTCTGTAATGTAAATTGTGCTCATGCCATGTTGTCGAGTTTGCGCTATATAATATTGCAAGGAAAAATAAAGTAGGGAAACTCGAGTTCCCACACTACTGAACGCGCACTCTTAAGTGCATCAGCAGTGCACTGAGAATTGGAGCGTTTCACAGGCCTGTCACAGATAAGAAATGCTATCAAAACGAAATCCTACTGAACAATATACTACTAGCCGGCAGCAATTCATACCCGGACAACGTCGGGATGGGCTGCTAGTATAATATATAATCAATTGTGAACTCTGGTATTTGGTCACATTAAAAAAAAGTATAAACTCTTGGGAATTGAGATCCCAAGGTCACCATAAGTAGATTTAGTTCACCCACTACACTTGTTTGGTGCAATATGGGTTGCCTACTTATAACATACCTGCTTCAAAGTTTACCCGTCATCGCAAGTTGGGAAGTAAGAGAGGTTACTTAGAGGAGGGGAGGAATACATGTTCTCAATAAGATCATATTTTTAGCACCTGTATTACGCTATAAGGAGAGATACAGATATCAGACAAAGCTCAGATTTATTAAAAAAACTTGCAAATTCCTTATTTTCCAGTTCTATGTGTTCAGAAGATTTGTCAACTAGATTGCCCCAAAGACCTGAAGTTTTTAGGTAACTGGCCAGAGTCTTACTCGATGAGAGATGGTCCTTTACAAGTGGCAGTTATCAGGCAACGACTGTTGAAAAAAGATAGAAGAGAGATAAAGCAAGGTATGGCCTGTACAGACGATAAAAACAGGTAGCATATTGAACTGAATTTTAATGGCCGTGCTCTGCAGGCAGGACTTGTTTACTTTTGTACTAAGAACAGGCCCCCACAGGTCCATTGCCTTAAAAATATATATCTCTAGTAAAGATTTATGTTAATTGCTTCTTAAGATGTCACCAAGTTTGGATGGTGTGTTTTTGCTAACTGCAATTTCGCCTCAAGCTGCAAAGCGTGCACTTCTCCCTTGCCCGGGAATGCTTGCTCTCGGTTATCTGATGTCGATTACAGCCTTTCGACAGCCCTGGGAGTTCAGCAGTGCAAAGGTTATCTATGGGCAAAAAAAAATAGAAATATAGTATCACAGAGGTTAACATTTTCGATGTCTTTCAAATAGTTCGCCCACATTCTTTTTTAATTTTCTGCAGGACAAAGTACACATTACACGTCATAAGTGGCATCACACACCTCTAGAGGCATACTTTATCAGGTAATTTCCCCATGACTAAGGTAGAAGCTGAAACGAGGAAGGTGAGTTATGAAGGGTAGCGTTTACCCTATAAAAAAAGTCACGTTTTCACCTTTTAAAGATTTCATTCTTTTCAATAAATTATAACAACATTAAAATACATTAAAACAAATACAGGTGAAAGATGACTGCCATCCATGAGCATGTAAAGGTCCGGGCGGGTGGCCATCATTCTATGGTTTTTTCCATAAATAATAGAAAAAACAAACAAGCATTGGCATAGACCCAGGGTCGCAGGTGAGACCTATTGGGTTGGCCAATGCACTTGTATTCTATTGCATTTGCAATTGTATAGTACCTACTATCCTTGATGAGGCATAAAGCACTCTTTTCAACGAATAGCACACTACTCTGGGACAACCCAGTGTTAGTGATTAGTTCATGGATTCGTTTGGCAGTACCTTCATAAGCAATGTTTATGTACCAAAGGTTGGTATTCTTGTGGTTAAGGGTAATAACCTTTGGCCTAGTGATCTTAAAATTAGCTATATTCATGCATTAATCTAGATTCTTATTGGGGAGCTTAATTAAATGTCCAATAATAGGTTAGGCAGGAAATTGAAATTGTTTGGTGATTAAATACATTTGAGGAGATGGGAAAAAAGCAAAGCAAGCAGTAGTTATCCACATACAAATGAACTGTGAAATGAGCAGAGGACTGTGAAGTAATTTGGAAATGTTATGTTCTAATCTAGGGAATAGTGTAGGAATCGCTAGAAAGGCATAAGGTATTCAGTTTAGCATGGGGTGGATTCTGGGTTAGAGCTGGTGAAGAATGTAGAATGTGACAGAAGGAAATAGTCAATAGAAGAAAGTCAGGATCATGAGAAGGATCAATGGTTGTTACACGCAGGAAGGTGTTGTCTTAGGTTGTCAGTTTGACTATCGATAGTGTTGAGTTTGATAGATAATGAAGTAAGATTAATCCCATGTTTCTCGACCTCATACTCTATGTATATTTAATGTAAGGTACCACGCTGTACAGTACTATCCGATTTGGTCGCCCTTAAAAATTTGAGAAGGACATTTAGAGGAGAGTTTCATTTTTGCAATTTACACAGATCTTTCTGTTCGGTTCATGTTTGAGATGAAGACTCTGGTAATACAGTTGTTATGCATTTGGGATGACCTAATTCACTCTTGATTTTAGGCGGTTTGATTGGAGGAATCTGTCCGTCAAAAGAGAGGCCAGAATTTGTATCGACACTTGTCTTTTTCTGTACAAAAACATATAGACGTTCTCTGGTGAACCACATTGGCAATAGCTATTCTTCTGAATTTCAAATGATTTAAAGTGGCTCTGATCTTTGCCAGTAGGCAGTTCCATATTCTTCTTCTTTTAGGATGGAATCGGTTAGTGAGGTGCCAACCTGGGATGTAAGTTCCTAGGTTGGAAGTGCTTTTTGATTTTTGACTGCAGGAATTTAGGTTAATTATGTTTTTACCCCCATGTGAGTGATACATAATAGCTTGAAAGAAGATCTTGCAATTGGAAGTCAATGGAGAGTCTTCAGGATCTTCTTCCAGTTGGAAGCCAGTGGAGAGCCTTACCAACAGGAGAAATGTGAGTTTGTATCTTTACATGTAGAACAGCCATCTCATAGTTGAGAGCAGAATGGTGTGATATAGTCCATTAGTGTAATCCAATTTTGAGAGAATAAGTGATGTTATTGGCTGGACCTTCTGAGAAAATACAAGAAGCACAAAAATGAATCAAATTGTTTTCATCACATAAAAGGTTGATTTAGACAGCTTGACCACTTAGGTGTTCATGGAAAGTACAGGGTCCATGACTATTCCAAGCTTTTGTTCCTTCTTAGCTATTTTTGTCAGAGGTCAAAGTTCATAGTGACTTTTCTATTCAGCGCAGGTCAGTATTTCAATTTTTGAGGCATTTAATTTGAGGCGATTCCATGTGAACTATAGCCAGCCGTGGCCAGCACAGTAAGCACAGTGGGGCAGGCGTGGCAGGGGGGGAAGCCGACAGTTGACGGAATAGGTATTATTTATTTATTTAATTATACCTATTCTCCTCTTGAGTGGAGGTCTGTATATCAAGAGGAAGTCGCAGGTGAAAGTGGAGCTTGGATTACATCTAGTAACAAGGGCTGCTCAACCTTATATTGTCACATGTTCCATCTTAGGGACTTTTATGGTATTCTTAAAGACAGTAGCCAGTTTGCCTCCTTTCTTCCATTGTCAGTTTTGGGTAATGGCTTGAAATCCAGGCCGGAAAGCTTCATGAAATCCTGCTGCCATATGTTCTCCAAACAAAGTTTTTGGGTGAATAATAAATCCAGTTTTGTGTTCGGCAGTATGTAAAAAATATTGTATTTCATTTTGCCCACTGAACGAGCTTTCATCAACATACAGCATAACAGAGTAGCTTGCTTTTGGGGGGAAAAAAGATTTAGGTCCGGTTTGTCCTCAGCAACATCCTTTGAGTTCTCTGTTGATCTGTCACTATTGTTGGTCAAGATTTTTTACTCTTGATTATGAGATGAGGAAGTAGGTACAGTAGATAAAAAGAGGGTATTATCATTGTTGGTTTCCCGGAAATCAGTGTCCTGCCCAAACAGGCTTATCATAGATTTGGTGGGGTCTTTATAGAAGGGTCAGGATGTCTTAGAATGTGTTTGTAAAATTGGTGTTGGTGGATCATTGCATTTCAGTGTTGTGTTGAAATTGAGTTGTGTACTGTTGTGTTGTAGAAGGGGTGATGCAAAGTTTGAGGGTGAGATAATATTGTGCTTCTTTTGGGTTTGTTGAAAGTGGATGGTGGTATGAGTAAAACAAGGTAGAGGAGAGTAATGGTCTAGTTTCAGCGTCATGAATTCTGCAATTGATGAAAAGGATACATGGGTGGGTTTGTGATCAGCCGAGTTGTGCTTAATGGTTGAAGTGTTTGATGATGAGGAGGAGGGAGATTGTGGGTGACTGGAAATAAATGGAGAGTATGTGGGTGAATGAGAGGTTTAGTGATGTCAGTCTGTGGTTGGGTTCTTATCCTATGGAGTTGAGGGGGGCAGAGAGAGTGTTCATTTTTTGGATTAGGTGCTAAGAAGATAGGCTGTTTCAATGTAGAAGAAGGTGCGGAGGACTTTATGAAAGTTGATTTTGTGGGTTAATATGTTTGATGAGTTCCATGAAATTGGAAGGAGGACACAAGCTTACAAAGAGTATTGGTATAGTGGATGTACATAGTGAGTGGTGGGTGAAAGTGGAAATTTCAGGAAAGGTAGTCAGGCATAGAAGTAGATGAGGGTACATAAGAACCTTGTGGGAGGAGGGTTAGATTTTAGATTTAGCATACTGAGGTGGGAAAGGAATTTATTGGGAAAAAAGGGGGAGGCAATAGCAGCTGGCAAGAGTACTTCAAGGTAAAGTTGGGACGGAGCATGGAAAGGTGAGGTGATGGATGAACATTAGTGGGGTGGTGGAGAGAGATTGAAGTGGTTAGATGAAATGGAGGTGAGAAGTGGATGGATATGGGTGTGTAGTGGTATGTGGAAATGTTTGGGGAGCATGTGTGCAGATACATGTTTGTTTTTTACTGGGATAAAGGGAAAACAGGAGAGAAACTGATGTAGTCTGTTGGTGGGAGTGGTTAGTAGCTGTGTGACAAGGAAAAGAGAGGTGGCTTGTGAGAAGTTGGCCTGATGTGCAGTGCTCACTATTCTAGTGATCACTATATATCAGTCCAAACAACCCTTATTGATGATTGGTTGTAAGTCAACCTTATAGACCAGCTATCCTAGTAGCATGGATACGAGCAGTCTAAGGCTAAGACTCTAGAGGGCGTGTTAAGCCAGCTGTTTTACCATCACATTACCCCTTGAACACCCAGTGAAAGGACACCACACAAGTGTTATGAAAATAAACAGTGTATTTATTAGAATCACAACAACCCTGTACTCTTTATGAGGACAGGGTGCTAGGCACACAACAAAACTCTTACGAAAATACTTTTAAGTTAGCACGTTACACAAATGCCCGAGGGGCACGAAAAACCATATACGCTAAAAGTGGAATGCGAATTACTAGCAGGTAAGTAACAGTTCTAATAGGCTTTGGAATCGCTAGGACTGGACTAGGGAATCGTTAGATTACTACTAGGAGGCCCAGGGGACTCGGGTGCAGAGTGTGCACTCTCACGCGGGATGCGGGACAAAGTCTATGGAAGCTAGAATTCACAAAGTTAGTGTTCACGGGCGAACCCGACCTGGTAGGGAGAAAACGACAGTGGATCCTGACCCTTGGATAGTGAGGCTATGCTGGGACACCGGAGTGCCGAAGTTACCTAGCCCAGGGGCTGCAGCTGCATAGGTCTGAAAAGACGTCGGGGATCTCGTTGCCGGACCAGGAGCCTGGAAGGAAGAAGTTGCTGGCAGGCGACCAGTGAAGGAAAGTTCGATGGATCCAAGCCTGGATCAAGGAAGAAGAAACCTGAAAGCAGAGGGGACCAAGTTCTTGAATCACTAGCCAGTGATTAAGTGGGCACCAGGATGGCACCGGGCGAAGTCACCGCAGTCAGGTGAGTGGGCGCTGCTGGGCTCTGCAGTCTCTCGGACCAGGAGGCGTTGTCGGCGACCAGGATGGAGGTGCGAGCTGTCCCACGAAGGATGAAGTCGTTGGCGTCGAAGTTACCCAGGATTGGGCAACAAGCCTTGGCTAATTCAAGCCCACGCGGTGGACTCAAAATGGCGTCTTGAGTGGACCAGGAGGGTCCAGGGTGCTCCTCTTCTGGGAGGGAGCAAGGGCCAGTCTGGAGCAACCAGACCAGCAGCAGAAATGTCGTCGGGCGTCGTCAGGAAGGCCACAAGCCAACGGGCTAGTAGCCAAACAACGCGGTGAGCAGCGGAAAGCAGAAGGGCCCCACGCAGATCGCGGAGATGCTGGGGGGCTGAACTTCGGAGCTGGAGCTGCTCAGGGTGGGGGCTTCTCGGACCCCAAAGCACTCACCAGGAAATTGCTCGGTGGGCTTGCTGTGCAGAAGTCGTGCAGTCTTGGCGATGGCCGGTCCCTCGAGGTCTCGTCGCACCCACGGTTCTCAGCTGGGCTGTAGAGGTGGGTCGAGGTCAGAGGTGCCAGGGAAGCCGGTTCTCGTCGAGCTGGGCAGTCGGATTCCGGAGGAAGGACTTACAGCAGACCGCAGTGTTCTTAGATGGTGCCTGCGGATGCAGGGTGACTACTCCTTAGCCACAAGGGAGAAATCTTAGGAAGAAGTCTTGAGTTCCTTTCGCAGAAAGTAGTTTCAGGATTCAAAGATGATCTGATTTGGAAGGGGGCCAGTCTCTACCTTTATCCTGTAAAAAGGGGCTGGCACGCGACTAAGTCCTGCCCTATGGGTGGGACTAGGAGGGGGGTGGTTACACCCACTTCCTTGGCGGGCTTTTCCCCAGCACAGGGTCTGGAGTGACCCTGGAACTGGTTCAAGCCGGCCTATGCACAGTGAGCACCGGGGTGCTACTTGCAGTCACCTTCCTCTAAAGCCCTGCCTACCTACAATACACAAAACCCTGTCTGGGACGGTGCTGGCACCGCCCCTGGCAGGAAACCCTTTGTCCTTATCTCCTGCTCTGGGAGGACTCCCAGCAGCAGGAGGGCAGACTTGTGTCTCGGTGGCAGCATCCATTTTGTGGATGCTAAGGCTCTGTCTGACTTTTAACCGGGTTATAGGTTACAGGCATGTCGTGTCCCTCTAGAAGGGTGGAATGCTAACCCCGTCGCCAGAATTGGCGAGGGGTTAGTATTCCAATTCGTATGACACCTTACTCGACATGTTTTGATAAAGCGATACCAGAGTTGGCACATAACCGCGAGGATTATAATGCACTTAAGAGTATATGGTATGCGATATCATGGAAACGGCTAAGGGATGGATCCCGAAAGCCGCAGACAGGCTCAGCTCATGCCAGAGCACCATCTCACACGATTCCAAGCACTCTGCCTTCAGGATTGTTAAGGCCTGCCATAGGAGTGACTGATAGGAGATCTGTGTGTCCATTTTAGGGTTAGATATAGGTATACTATATCTAAAGCAAAGGGTGAGTACACCACCTTGCCCCAGCTGTCGTGCAGCCAGTTGTGTCAGATTTGGATGGCCATCCAGGGGTGGCATAATACATGCTGCAGCCCCTGGTAGGCCCTGGGTACACCTAGGCCCTGGGTACCTAAGGTACACAGTACAGGGACTGATAAGGTGACTCAGTATCCAATTTAGATATGTACCTAAGGTACATGGAATCCATTTTACAGAGAGAGCAGTGGGCCTGAGGTCCTGAACAGCAGGGCCTCAGGTCAACTAAGTCAGAAAACCAGCAAAACACCAGGCAAAAAGTTGGGGGCAACCATAGTCAGGGGTCAACCTTCCTACATAACCCCCCCCCAAACGAAAGGAGATAAGGCTATCCTTGTCCAGGTAAGCCTATATTGCCTAAGTGGCCATTTAAGGAAGTACCAGCACTGGCATGGTTACCCCCTATGTCATGGTCCACTAAGCAATCCCTCACCCTAAGGGTGTCTGAGGGTCTCCACCATAGGGAATCTCTACCTGTGGTGTGTTTTGTCAAAGAAAAAGGCTGGTGCTGAAATGGAGTACTGAAGTGAGGCTCCACTAATTTTGGGCTCAGCTTCCTCCAATCATTTTCCACCATATAGGCCTTTCTTTCCAAGACTGAGTTGTTTTGGGCTCTCAGGGTCAACCTCTGGCTACCTACAGCTGGAGGTTGGGTCCCTCTGTTTGGCTTACTGGAGGGACAGGTCAGGTCTGGGGCCCTCAGGTCCCAAGTTTGGCTGTGCCCAACAGTGTCCATCTGTGGGAGGTCCCTAACTAATTTTAAGGGGGATCCCTCAGGAGTATGTTTTATTTTCACTTGGCTAGGACTACTAGCTTCAGTGCCCTTAATCTGCTGATTGGGAAATTCTTTTGGACAGGGGGCCCTTTGGGGTCCAACACTGGCCTCCCTGACCTCTACAGCCCTGGGCTGACTGAGGCAGGGTAGAGAGGGGCAGGTTACCTGCTCCAGACTGGGTCCCACCTTGGAAGGGTCCACTGACATCAGGGGTTCTGCCAGGCTAGGCCTGACTACCTCTGTGGCAGTTTCTTCACAAGGGGTCAGATCAGTTCCCTGAGGAGGCTGATCCTTTCCTAAAGTCTGGTGGGAGGGAGATTTCTCTTCCTCCTCAATACTCTCTGTCTGAGTGGAGTGATCCATAGTTTCAGGCTTCACAACACTGTCATCTGTCTGAGTTTGAGCTGTGGCCATCACAACTCTCCCAACCTTTTCAGGAGGGGGCTCAGTTTGGGTGTGGGCTGTGACCATCACAGCCTTGACAACCTGTTCTGGGAAGGAAGTTGTCTGAGATGGGGTTGTGACTGGCACAACCCTCCTGACCTGTTCAGGGAGGATATCTTGGACTGGGGCTGTGGCTACCACTGCCCCACTAACCTTACCATGGATGTTCACCATTCTAGAATGGGTCTCTTGCTCTACTTCAGCCCAGGCTGAGAGCTCTAAATCATTCCCCAGTAGGCAATCTACAGGCAAGTTTGGTGACACTGCCACTCTCTTGTGGCCAGTGACACCTCCCCAGCTGAGATTGACCACTGCCATGGGATGATCTCTCTGTACTCCATCAATATTGGTCACCTGGTATGTGGCACCAGGTAAAAGTTGCCTTGAGGGGACTAGACTCTCAGTCACCATAGTGATGCTAGCCCCTGTATCTCTATAGGCCTCAACTTTTATACCATTGATGAGGGGCTCCTGTCTGTACTTGCCCAAAGTGTTGGGACAAGTTGTGAAGTTGGCAAACCCCATGCCAGTCTCACAGACAAGAGTATCTAAGTTTGGGGACCTGGTTAGGCCAGAGTCCCCAGGAACTCCCAAAGTAAATGCACCCAAATTCTTGGGGGCACTCCCACCACCTGGGGGATTACTACTAGTAGTAACAGGAGGTTTGGGAAGGTTACTTGGGGGTATGTTTTCCTTGTTGTTATTCTTTGGGCAACTGCTGTCAGTTTTTAAATGACCCACCTGTTTACAGGGATAACAATAAGGTTTCTTCTGGTTGTTGGAAGGATTCTGGGACCCACCCCCCTCAGAGGATTTTTGGGGCCCTGATGTGGTTTGATCTGTAGATTTACTCCCACCCTTCTCTTGAGGCTTGGTTGATTCCTTTTTCTGGTCACCACCTTGGTTCTTGGGCCTAATCCTGGTTCTGACCCATTTGTCTGCCCTCTTACCCAATTCTTGTGGAGAGGTCAGATCAGAGTCTACCAGGTGCTGGTGTAATAACTGGTTCTGACAATTATTTAAGACTTGCTCTCTCATAATTAGATTATACAATCCCTTGAAATCAGTAACCTTACTACCCAGTAGCCAGCCTTCCAAAGCCTTAGTGGCACAATCAACAAAGTCTGACCAGTCCTGAGACTGAGTTTTCTGGGTGTCTCTGAACAGCAACCTGTACTGCTCAGTGGTTAAACCAAACCCATCAACCAGTGTATTCTTCAGGACCTGGTAATTGTTAGCATCCTCCACTCTTGTAGTGAGGAGCTTATCTCTACCTTTACCATCAAAGGAGAGCCACAGTATAGCTGCCCACTGACTCTGGGGAATGTTCTGCACAGTGCAGGCCCTCTCCAGAGCAGCCATCCATTTCTGGATGTCATCCCCTTGCTTAAAGGGGGGCACTATCTTAGTCAGGTGTTTAGTATCTAAACCCTTCTCTCTATCTCTTGGGAGATTGCTGCCACCAGTGGGAGCTAGCCCACTCATCTGCTGCTCTCTCGCCAGGGCAAGCTTCTCTTTGGCCAGGGCAATTTCTTCCCTTTCAATCCTCAGTTCAGCTTGTCTCATCCTAGCCTCATGCTCCCTTCTCTGAGGGGAAGTAAATCTCCTCTGTGGAGGATTCCTTCTCCCCTGAGAAGAGGCATTAGAGTGCAGAGATCTATTGGAGTCCCTAGAAAGAGATCTATCTCTCCTAACTCCAAGGTTAGGCCCACTTCGGGTTAGTACTGGGGGGCCCCCAGATCCTAGCCCAAGTAAGTCTAAGTTGGTCCTAGTTAGCCTTCTGACTACCTCAAGACCTTTGTCTACCTCATCCCCAGAGAGTACCTCCTGATCCTCCTCCTCAACTGCTGAATCAGTGTTGGGGAGGTCTGGATCCCCAGAGGTTCCCTCTAAGGCTGGCATGCTCTCATGTAACTGAGAGAGCTTTCTGGCATCATATGTCTCTAAGAGACCTATCAGAAAGGGAAGGGTGGGGTTAGACCCCTGCTTCAGTTTCCTGGAGACACAGAGTTGTCTCATCTCCTGAAAATTGAGAGCTGCATATCTTGAAGTGACCTGTGGAGGGTCAACACTGACCAGGGGAGTCTCAGTAGAGTCCCCCTGAGTCGACATGCTTTTCTAGTGAGGTGTAAGTGGTGCACTTACCTACACTATATGTTTGCCTACTGATCCCTTGCTAGAGTTGTAGTTTAGGGTGTGCTAGGCCCTAGGAGCTACAACAGCTGGTTCAGTAGAACTCAGAGTATTCTAAGCTAAGTTATATGTACCTTTAGTACTTATGTGATCTTTCACAAGATATTCTTAGGGCATGTGTGGTAAAACAACAGCAAGCTCAAATCCCAACCGCTGCTCACCAATGTGAGAAGTTGGCCTGATGTGCAGTGCTCACTATTCTAGTGATCACTATATATCAGTCCAAACAACCCTTATTGATGATTGGTTGTAAGTCAACCTTATAGACCAGCTATCCTAGTAGCATGGATACGAGCAGTCTAAGGCTAAGACTCTAGAGGGCGTGTTAAGCCAGCTGTTTTACCATCACATTACCCCTTGAACACCCAGTGAAAGGACACCACACAAGTGTTATGAAAATAAACAGTGTATTTATTAGAATCACAACAACCCTGTACTCTTTATGAGGACAGGGTGCTAGGCACACAACAAAACTCTTACGAAAATACTTTTAAGTTAGCACGTTACACAAATGCCCGAGGGGCACGAAAAACCATATACGCTAAAAGTGGAATGCGAATTACTAGCAGGTAAGTAACAGTTCTAATAGGCTTTGGAATCGCTAGGACTGGACTAGGGAATCGTTAGATTACTACTAGGAGGCCCAGGGGACTCGGGTGCAGAGTGTGCACTCTCACGCGGGATGCGGGACAAAGTCTATGGAAGCTAGAATTCACAAAGTTAGTGTTCACGGGCGAACCCGACCTGGTAGGGAGAAAACGACAGTGGATCCTGACCCTTGGATAGTGAGGCTATGCTGGGACACCGGAGTGCCGAAGTTACCTAGCCCAGGGGCTGCAGCTGCATAGGTCTGAAAAGACGTCGGGGATCTCGTTGCCGGACCAGGAGCCTGGAAGGAAGAAGTTGCTGGCAGGCGACCAGTGAAGGAAAGTTCGATGGATCCAAGCCTGGATCAAGGAAGAAGAAACCTGAAAGCAGAGGGGACCAAGTTCTTGAATCACTAGCCAGTGATTAAGTGGGCACCAGGATGGCACCGGGCGAAGTCACCGCAGTCAGGTGAGTGGGCGCTGCTGGGCTCTGCAGTCTCTCGGACCAGGAGGCGTTGTCGGCGACCAGGATGGAGGTGCGAGCTGTCCCACGAAGGATGAAGTCGTTGGCGTCGAAGTTACCCAGGATTGGGCAACAAGCCTTGGCTAATTCAAGCCCACGCGGTGGACTCAAAATGGCGTCTTGAGTGGACCAGGAGGGTCCAGGGTGCTCCTCTTCTGGGAGGGAGCAAGGGCCAGTCTGGAGCAACCAGACCAGCAGCAGAAATGTCGTCGGGCGTCGTCAGGAAGGCCACAAGCCAACGGGCTAGTAGCCAAACAACGCGGTGAGCAGCGGAAAGCAGAAGGGCCCCACGCAGATCGCGGAGATGCTGGGGGGCTGAACTTCGGAGCTGGAGCTGCTCAGGGTGGGGGCTTCTCGGACCCCAAAGCACTCACCAGGAAATTGCTCGGTGGGCTTGCTGTGCAGAAGTCGTGCAGTCTTGGCGATGGCCGGTCCCTCGAGGTCTCGTCGCACCCACGGTTCTCAGCTGGGCTGTAGAGGTGGGTCGAGGTCAGAGGTGCCAGGGAAGCCGGTTCTCGTCGAGCTGGGCAGTCGGATTCCGGAGGAAGGACTTACAGCAGACCGCAGTGTTCTTAGATGGTGCCTGCGGATGCAGGGTGACTACTCCTTAGCCACAAGGGAGAAATCTTAGGAAGAAGTCTTGAGTTCCTTTCGCAGAAAGTAGTTTCAGGATTCAAAGATGATCTGATTTGGAAGGGGGCCAGTCTCTACCTTTATCCTGTAAAAAGGGGCTGGCACGCGACTAAGTCCTGCCCTATGGGTGGGACTAGGAGGGGGGTGGTTACACCCACTTCCTTGGCGGGCTTTTCCCCAGCACAGGGTCTGGAGTGACCCTGGAACTGGTTCAAGCCGGCCTATGCACAGTGAGCACCGGGGTGCTACTTGCAGTCACCTTCCTCTAAAGCCCTGCCTACCTACAATACACAAAACCCTGTCTGGGACGGTGCTGGCACCGCCCCTGGCAGGAAACCCTTTGTCCTTATCTCCTGCTCTGGGAGGACTCCCAGCAGCAGGAGGGCAGACTTGTGTCTCGGTGGCAGCATCCATTTTGTGGATGCTAAGGCTCTGTCTGACTTTTAACCGGGTTATAGGTTACAGGCATGTCGTGTCCCTCTAGAAGGGTGGAATGCTAACCCCGTCGCCAGAATTGGCGAGGGGTTAGTATTCCAATTCGTATGACACCTTACTCGACATGTTTTGATAAAGCGATACCAGAGTTGGCACATAACCGCGAGGATTATAATGCACTTAAGAGTATATGGTATGCGATATCATGGAAACGGCTAAGGGATGGATCCCGAAAGCCGCAGACAGGCTCAGCTCATGCCAGAGCACCATCTCACACGATTCCAAGCACTCTGCCTTCAGGATTGTTAAGGCCTGCCATAGGAGTGACTGATAGGAGATCTGTGTGTCCATTTTAGGGTTAGATATAGGTATACTATATCTAAAGCAAAGGGTGAGTACACCACCTTGCCCCAGCTGTCGTGCAGCCAGTTGTGTCAGATTTGGATGGCCATCCAGGGGTGGCATAATACATGCTGCAGCCCCTGGTAGGCCCTGGGTACACCTAGGCCCTGGGTACCTAAGGTACACAGTACAGGGACTGATAAGGTGACTCAGTATCCAATTTAGATATGTACCTAAGGTACATGGAATCCATTTTACAGAGAGAGCAGTGGGCCTGAGGTCCTGAACAGCAGGGCCTCAGGTCAACTAAGTCAGAAAACCAGCAAAACACCAGGCAAAAAGTTGGGGGCAACCATAGTCAGGGGTCAACCTTCCTACATGGCTATATTCCACAACCACCAAGATGGCCACACATTACATTAATAAAAAAAACACTGCCGATGGTTTTCATTGTACTGTTATCGAACATATGCAGCTTCACTAAACCAATACTGACTTGAGCAAACTACTTCTAGAAAAAGAACAATGATGGATATAGAGGTTGGGCTCACATATCCACATTCTAAACAACGACATTCAGTGTACCCTTTAGAACTTAGATATGTGGGTGTCTAGTTAAGGAGTCACTATATGATCCATGTCAGGCTCACATTATGACCTACTGATAGATAATGATTCACAGTGTACACAACCAGATTGTTAGGGGGACATATCGGAGACACATGGACATTCCATTGGCACATGGGCTCACATTCTCAATTTTATTTGTAATTCTTTTTCCTGAGGACACATTGAGTTAGCATCCCTTGTATTAGCCTATTTCTATCTATTTTAGAAGACAGGAAAGTTCCTAGGTTGGAAGTGCTTTTTGATTTTTGACTGCAGGAATTTAGGTTAATTATGTTTTTTACCCCCATGTGAGTGATACATAATAAACTACTAGTGCTTTCATGAATTTAAGATATTGCAACGAGCAGTATTAGAAGCCTCTCCGAGATTTTCAAGATAGCCTCTACATTCCTGCATTTCAGGACAGATTAGAACAGCAGTCCTGCCTGACACATGCCTATATAGGTCTGCGAAGAATTTCTAGATGGCTCCGCATAGCCGCTCATTAGGGCGGTCTAGTGAATACCGCAGTATAGCCTCGATAATCTGCTTCTTGTTTGCGTACATTTTAACTAGGAGTAGTAAATATTGCCACACCTGGACTTAGGAATAGAGATAGAAACATGAGTACATTTAGCAGTTAAACATATTATAAGATGGCCATCGCAATCCACGCCGGCTGGGAGCAATTTCTTTTGAACGATTCCAGGCGTATTGATCATCAGAACACACATTACACTATTTAGGATAGGGCTGCCTCTCCACCACATTCGGGAGATGCGGTCAACGAAGCTAGGTTGCTGAGCATTGGTGCAGTAAGTGTCAAGGTACCACTCACCTGAAATCCAGGTTCAACAGGAACAAAGCTAGCCAGCCCTCTCACCTTCAGGCTACTCCTAACCACTAAAAAAAACATGAGTGTGGATGATTAGTCTTTAAGGGAAAATGAGGAGGAAGGGAGAAGGAAGAAGGTGGTGGTGAAGTCTTTGGTGCTCTCACTGTCCGCATTGTTGACTCAGCTTTTCTGGGTTGGGTTTTCGATTTCTCAAAGGTCATGCACCCCCGAGGAACAGCAACATAAATGGTGAGTTATTCTGATGACAATTACTGCCAACTTTTCTGTCTGTCTGTTAAGACTCCCCCCCTCTCAGTAATGTTTAAGTATGTTCCACTCACCAAAGTTTTAGGCCTTACAAGTCTCTTCCTTTTGAAAATGAGGGAGATCCTATTTGTTGCATAGGATAATAGGAATACAGTTTCCTCCTATTCGTTATATAGGAGGAAAAGTTCTGAAGGGCAGAGACTTTCTAAGTCAAGTCTCTTGGTTTTTCCTTATGATTTAGTCTCTTTAAAATAAAAAGGTTTAAGTACACTGCCCTTTATTGGGGTGCGTTGTGGAGCCAGATCCAATTGTTTCACTTCCTTTCTTTGTTTTTCACAGGTCCGGTAACTGGAAGATTCCTTGAAGTAAAATAGTCTGGAAGATGTGCCGAAAACTCAGTTGGGCTGCCGAGGATATGAAAGTCAAGAGCCAGGAGCGGGAGATTCTTCTCCCAGGTAAGGAACAAAGCCAAGTAAGGCTTGTGGCTTAGGGCAAAACGTTTCTAGACTAAAATCACGAGTCCCGCTTTCATTTGTAACAAGCATTTGCAATGCAATAGGTCTCGCATTAGGAAAGTTTGAGCTATTGGTATTGTAAACGACAAATATTTTATTCATGTGTTGGTTTTGAAAATAGCGAAATTAATAGCTTTGTCATTAACAATGCCAATAGCTTTAACTTTCGCAAACGTGACACCTATACCATTTGTTATGCAACATCTGTTGTATTTACATGACTTAGATGTATTAATATCACAATTAACAATGGCTTTTACGTTTTTTTACTAATTAATACTTAAATAAAAGTTATTGTAATTTATAATGGCAATAGCTTAAACTTTTGTAAATAACTTTTGGGAAGATTATGTTCATTGTATTTTATTGTGATGAAAATCCAAGAACAGCAGTGAAATATTTACACCTTTTTGTGACATTTGTAATAAAGCTTGAAACATTGAGAGAACATATTAGAACCAGTTGCTGTTGAATGGTTGCACAGAGTGATGCTGTGGCGTTCAGTGGTGCTGAGTGATGCTGTGGTCTTCAGTGGTGCTGAGTTATGCTGTGGCGTTCAGTGGTGCTGAGTGATGCTGTGGCGTTCAGTGGTGCTGAGTGATGCTGTGGCATTCAGTGGTGCTGTGGCGTTGAGTGGAGCTGAGTGATGCTGTGGCGTTGAGTGATGCTGTGGCATTGAGTGCTGCTTTGGCGTTGAGTAATGCTGTGGCGTTGAGTAATGCTGTGACGTTGAGTGATGCCGTGACATTGAGTGATGCTGTGACGTTGAGTGATGCTGTGACGTTGAGTGATGCTGTGACGTTGAGTGATGCTGTGACGTTGAGGGATGCTGTGCGCTGAGTGGTGCTGTGGCATCGAGTGGTGCTGTGGCATTGAGTGGTGCTGTGGCATTGAGTGGTGCTGTGGCGTTGAGGGGTGCTGTGGCATTCAGATTCAGTGGTGCTGAGTGATTCTGTGGCGCTGAGTGATGCTGTGGCATTGAGTGATGCTGTGGCGCTGAGTGGTGCTGTGGCGTTGAGTGGTGCTGTGGCGTTGAGTGGTGCTGTGGCGTTGAGTGGTGCTGTGGTGTTGAGTGGTGCTGTGGTGTTGAGTGGTGCTGTGGCATTGAGTGGTGCTGTGGTGTTGAGTGGTGCTGTGGCATTGAGTGGTGCTGTGGCATTGAGTGGTGCTGTGACGTTGAGTGGTGCTGAGTGATGCTGTGGCATTGAGTGATGCTGTAGCGTTGAGTGATGCTGTGGCGTTGAGTGATGCTGTGCGTTGAGGGATGCTGTGGCGTTGAGGGATGCTGTGGCATTGAGGGATGCTGTGCGCTGAGTGGTGCTGTGGCATTGAGTGGTGCTGTGGCATTGAGTGGTGCTGTGGCATTGAGTGGTGCTGTGGCGTTGAAGGGTGCTGTGTCATTCAGTGGTGCTGAGTGATTCTGTGGTGCTGTGTCATTCAGTGGTGCTGAGTGATTCTGTGGCGCTGAGTGATGCTGTGGCGTTGAGTGATGCTGTGGTGTTGAGTGGTGCTGTGGTGTTGAGTGGTGCTGTGCGTTGCGTTGAGTGGTGCTGTGGCATTGAGTGGTGCTGTGGCATCCAATGGTGCTGTGGCGTTGAGTGGTGCTGAGTGATGAGTGATCACTGTCTGCATATGTGCTTTTAATGCAGGATGGCCCTACGCACCCCTTGGAACCTAAACCTAAAAAGAAATCCCTGTGTGTCCTCAGGAGTTAATTTATTTTCAAGGCACCGGTTGCCTAGTGAGTAAATACCCCTTCGTACCATAAACGAAAACATCTGTGCCGCCCAGATGTGGGGCTGCAGGTAATGTAAGCGAGTGAAAAGTGGAGCTGCAGATGTATCGGAGGGAAGTTCTGGTGTAGTGGCAATTGGTTCGGATTAGAGCGAGAAATACACAAAGCAGGACGTGAAAACCACGTCTGTTTATCTCGTTTTATCTCGGGCCGCGTTCCCGTCCGCGAGCACTTTGGTTTTCACACAGAAGCCGCAGTGAGCGCTTGTAATAGGCGGGTCAGTCAGTAGGGAGCGCTCATCATGAAAGTGGCCGCACGTAGCGCGGGAACCGCTGAGAAAATGTGTTTATCATGAGTCGGTTGTATGTTTTTAACTCAAACTGAGAGGTTTCGCTACTGACCTTCTGCACATCAGGTGTCACTTCCAAGTTTTAAAAAAAGGAATGTAGAGGATTTTTTGGGGGAGGGGGGAAGTTTTATATAGCGTGAACTCGACCCGAAGGTATTGAAGCGCTTTACATAAGCACCAGTTATCTTACACAGTCATTTTTGGTAGGCTTGGAGAGATAAGTGATTTGCCAATTTTCACAAGATCTTGAGCCAATCCCGAGACTCAAACCTGGTCCCACAGCTGCAATGTCGGCCGCTCTGGCCCTTACGCCACATCCAGTCACGCCACTATCTACAGCCCGTACACGACCTGAGGCATGAAAATCTCCGGCATGTAAGTTGTGCAACAAACGCCATTTAAACATATGCTAAAGTCTCTTCAAAAATCAAAAACATGTATTCCGTTAGGGAAGCATATCACAAACTCTGAGAAGCATTAATTAAACAATTTACATTTTAAACATGAAGTTCGAAACACTCATGATCTCTGACTAGACGATAATGACATTAGTGAACTAAGAAGTCAGTTGTTATGCTGACTATATGGCCTAGAATTTTTTTTTCAGTTGACATTTCAAATATAAACGGTATATGTACATCATACAAATATCATCATACAAAAAAGATGAACAAAAAATCAAATGGTACATTTTAAGACGAAGCAAACAGGAAAAGGAGAGAACAAAGAACATTAAAATATAGCAATCACACCTATAGGCAACACTATAATAAATTAAACCAAACAGGAGAGGTTTTTGAACAGCACACTTCCAGAATGCACGTCTTTTAAGGGGCTTTCGTTCAATAATGAAGAAAAACAAGTCGGATGGGGGTTGGGGGAGAAGGGAGGCGCTCGTGAGGAAGGAGAGGCTGTTCTGCTGGAGACAGCTGTAGAGTAGACGGAGGGAGAAGTCTGCTGGAGCTGCGAAAAAAAACGAGGAAGGAGGGGCTGTTTTGCTGGAGACGGCTGTAGAGTAGACGGAGGGAAAAGGCTACTGGAGGCGCCGTGAGTACGGGTGCCTGAAAGGGAAAGAGAACATGAAAAACAAGTCGGATGGGGGTGGGGGCGGGGGATAAGGGGAGTGAGCGAGTGGGAGGGAAGCGCTGGTGAAGCGTCGCGCTGCAAGAGCCTGGTGGGGGGGGGCGGGGTGCCAGCGAGTGGGAGGGAGGAAAGGAGCATATGGGGATGGGGTGTGAGTGAGGGGGAGCAGAAGCCTTTGATGGTGGTGTGCGAGGCCAAGCGAGCGCCTGGGGAAGCTTCATGCTCCAGGACACAACATGCATTGTGAGAAATCCACTTGGTCAAGAGAGTTTGTTCTAACACAATAGGTTTCGAGTAATAAATTACTCGACCTAAAAATTGGGTGGAAAGTAGACCAATTAAGAGGGATCTGGGAGTCAAAGGGGTCCTTGAGATCTTTTGAGGCTTGTAATTATGTACAACATGAGGGGCCTAGGGGCCTTATAATAAATAGGGCCAACTTTGGCTAAATCACATGGGGATTCCTGGGGCCTTTTATGAACCAGCCTTAGTGCAAAGGGAGTGGAGGGGAAGTGCCTAGGGGGACATTAATGAGTAAGGTTAATGCTTGTCATTCTGAATGGAGGGAAGGGACATACCTAAGCAATCATTACCATGCAGCGAGTTTTTCAGGTGAGCAGTGGTGTGCACAGGACCCAGGATGTTCGGATCATACCAGTACTTTCCTTCAAAGACTGACTAATGGATAGGGGTTTGGAAGAATTTTGGGCATAACAGTTTCTAACCAGGTGTGGGGCATGCACATGATTGGCTGGTTCCCATGTGCGTTCTCCGGGGGAATAGTCTTTCCAATCCACAAGATATAATAATCGCCCCTGTCGTCTTTATGAATCAAGAATTCAATTAACCTTGAACTCCTTGTGATTGCCTACCTGGATTGGAGCGGGAAGCAAACAAGAGGTTGGGGCAAAGGGTTTCACAAGAGAGGTATGAAATACTGGATGAATGCAATACCCATCTGATAATTCCAGTTTCATGGCCACCGGGTTTACCACCTTTAGGATTTTAAAAGGCCCCACATATCGAGGTTGGAGATTTTAGGCCCTTCCATATGTAGATTCTTTGTGGCCAAGCAAACAGAGTCCCCCATGGCATAGAAGAGTGATGGGGCCCTGTGTCCTTATTTCATCAGTTCCTTCATAGTCATCAATTGATTCTTTGCATTGATCCAAAGAATCTGCACACTTTTAAGGAGAATGTCAACTGCAGGTACCTTGTGGGAAAGATGGATGGGAAGTGCCTTAGAATGATATCCCAGGTTATAGTAAAAAGGAGACATTTCAAGCGCTAAGTGGAGACTGTTGTTATAGGCAAACTCTGCTAAAGGCAGTGCCTGCACTCAACTGCTTGTTACAGGAGTTAGTAAACAGCAAAGATACTGTTCAATACATTGGTTGGTTTGTTCCATCTGTCCATCAGTCTGTGGATGGTAGGCATATGACTAAGGGTGGTCAATTTATAGAGCCACGCAGCCCTCCTGCCAAAATGAAGAAATCATTTGGGGGCTCGATCACAAAGTATTACTGAGGGTAAACCATGGGGTCTGATCACCTGTGTCCACTAACTCCATGGCACTTGGCAGTTTGGAAGGGGAACAAAATTGGCAATTTTGGAAAATAAGTCCACTACCACAACAATGACAGTGTACGCCTTAGTTTTAGGAAGATCAGTGATGAAATGAATACTAATGGTATGCCGAATTGTTGAGGGAAGTGGTGTTGGTAATAAAAGACCAGCAGGAGGGGCAGGAGAAGCCTTATTACTGGCACAAGTTGAACAGGACTTCACGTAGGTCTGCATGTTTCTGGTGAGTGTCTCCCACCAAAACCACTGTGTATATAGTTCTTTAGTTTTTAATTTAATTCCCCGGGATGCCCTACCAGGGATGAAGAATGATATCACTGGAGAATTTCAAGATAAAAGAGACCCTCTTTAATGGAATTAAGTGGGTTGGCTAAACAATCCCTCTTATCGACCCCCTAGAGCTTATCTTTCACCTCAGTAAGAAACTCGACTGTGCAGCAACTACCAATTATCCCTTTTGCAGGAATCATGGGTATCTCTTGCTGTGAGATCTTCTCTGTTTGGGGAGATGTGAAAATTCAAGACAGGGCATCAGCTTTAGCCTGCTTTTCTTCTGGATGATGCTTAATGATAAAATCAAATTTGTTAAGAAAAGGACACGCCTCATTTGACTTGGTGTCAATGCTTGAGCAGATCAGAAGAATTGCAGATTCTTTTGCTCGACGTAAATAGTACTCGGGTGACGAGATTCCAACAAGTAGTGTTGCCATTCGTGAAAGGCTAGTTTAATTGCCAACAGTTCGCTTTTGGCTATTGTGTAATTTTGTTCTGCTGGCAACAATTTTGTTTAGAAGAGAAGGCTATGGGATGCATATGGCCTCTTTCCTCATCATGTTGCGATTAGACCGCTCCAACCACATATTGTGAGGCATCGGCCTCTACAAAATACAATAAAGCAGTATCAGGATGTTTTAAGACGGGAGCTGACGTAAATTTCTCCTTTAACAGATTGAATGCTTTCTGGGCTTCAGAGGACCATTGGAACAAAACTTCCCTTTTCAACAGTCTAGTGATTTGAGCAACAATCTCTGAAAATTCAGGTTTAAAATGATGATATAAATTGGCAAAGCCTAACAGAGCTTGAACATCTATAACGCACATGGGTGGTGGCCAGGTTAAACGGGCCTCTACTTTGTTTACGTCCATTTGAATTCCAGTTGGGGATACCATAAAGCCTAAAAAATCCACTTGTGTGACGTGCCCTGAGTTGGCAGGGTATGCCCAGACGTGGGTCTCTTGCTCACTCTGCCACTGGATTCAAGATAGCTTGGCTGATGAGGGTTATGAACCCGAAACCGGTCCTAGGATGCTTGTTTCCGATCCAGGGAAGACATGGTTTGGCAGTTCGGGCTGGACTGTTACCAGGAGGCACAGGGTCAGACTGATTTGCATATGGCCATGTCTGAACTTGGGTGGTGGAGTGAGCTAAAGAATGATAATGGATTCAACCCAGATCAGTTGACTGGGGGTGAGTGTTTGATTTGCTGAAGCGTCCGCCCATCATCCCCTTTGGTATCGCTTTGTTCGCCCTGAGTTGGCTGAGTATGCCCAGACATGGGTCCCTTGTTTCTGGTCCAGGGAAGACATGGCTTGGCAGTTTGGGCTGGACTGTTCCCATGAGGCACACGGTCGGACTGATTTGCATATGGCCATGTCTGAACCGGGGTGGTGGAGTGAGCTAAAGAATGATGTTGGATTAAACCCAGATCAGTTGACTGGGGGTGAGTCTTTGATTTGCTCAAGTGCTCCGTCCATCATCCCGTTTGGTATCGCTTTGTTCGCTCTGAGTTGGCAGGGTATGCCCAGACGTGGGTCCTTTGCTCACTCTGCCACTGGATTCAAGATAGCCTGGCTGATGAGGGTTATGAATCCGAAACCGGTCACATGATGCTTCTTTCCGGTCCAGGGAAGACATGGCTTGGCAGTTCGGGCTGGACTGTTCCCATGAGGCACAGGGTCAGACTCATTTGCATATGGCCATGTACGAACTGGGGTGGTGGATTGAGCTAAAGAATGATGATAGATTAAACCCAGATTAGTTGACTGGGGGTGAGTCTTTGATTTGCTCAAGCGCCCCGTCCAACATCCCCTTTGGTATCGCTTTGTTTGCCCTGAGTTGGCAGGGTATTCCCAGACGTGGGTCCCTTGCTCACTCTGCCACTGGATTCAAGATAGCTTGGCTGATGAGGGTTATGAACCCAAAACCAGTCCCAGGATGCTTGTTACCGGTCCAGGGAAGACATGGCTTGGCAGTTCGGGCTGGACTGTTCCCATGAGGCACAGGGTCAGACTGATTTGCATATGGCCATGTCTGAACTGGGGTGGTGGAGTGAGCTAAAGAATGATGATGTATTAAACCCAGATCAGTTGATTGGGGGTGAGTCTTTGATTTGCTCAAGCACTCCGTCCATCATCCCCTTTGGTATCGCTTTGTTTGCCCTGAGTTAGCAGGGTATGCCCAGATCTGGGTCCCTTGATCACTCTGCCACTCGATTCAAGATAGCCTGGCTGATGAGGATTATGAACCCGAAACCGGTCCCAGGATGCTTGTTTCCGGTCCAGGGAAGACATGGCTTGGCAGTTCGGGCTGGACTGTTCCCATGAGGCACAGGGTCAGACTGATTTGCATAAGGCCAAGTCTGAACTGTGGTGGTGGAGTGAGCTAAAGAATGAGGATGGATTAAACCCAGATCAGTTGACTGGGGTGAGTGTTTGATTTGCTCAAGCGCTCCGTCCATCATCCCCTTTGGTATTGCTTTATTATCATTGAGTATCGCAGGACAAGACTACAAGTACAGAATGGACTCCACACAAAATAAAACAGGCTTCCACACACCGTCCTCTGATAATCAATTATGACACAGTGTTCTTACTTCTTCTGGCACTGCTCCATATCCATCAGTGTTTAGTACTAGATGTTGTGTCTGGCATAAGGGCTGTTGCTACCTTAGCCAATAATTACTATTGCTGGGTTGCATTATCATTAGTTCTTTTTGGTCAGTTCTGGGTGGCTATCATTGTGTACCTGCTCAATAACAACAAGAGAGAGAGGGAAGGACACTCCTGAACCCCCTATAAAGCATTAAACAACAACAAAAGAGTGACTCAAGTCAAACTAGGACACACCTGACTTGATACAAGAAAACAAAAGAACAGCTCGGGACATAAACCAATGTTTTAAAAGAACCCTCACTCACCGACCTGGTCGGTGACATGCTTCATCATAGGGTTCCACCAGGAGGGCCTAATGCCTCCCTGGTGTGCTTCTACGCTTGATGTTATAGCGGAGCAAAAAAAAACAAAGGTGTTATTTGTGTGAAAAAAATGTGATGGTTAAAAGACCATTGGCTCTAGCCTATCCACTATTTTATTCAAAGCTGGCCAATCGTCATTAAAAGGAAGTGAACGGATACAGACTGAGTCTATAAAGTAACCAGTGTTATCCGATTTAAAAGTGAAAATTGGTCAACATGTTTCTGCTTATTGTTGCTAATCGCTAAGCATTCGTGGTTCCTTGGTGGTATGCGCACCCTAAGGCGCACCCTAACCTGGGGAACAGTAAACGGTAACAACTCACGGTTTGTACCAGTGGTCAAATTCTTTTTTTCATAAGACCATTTAGGGCCTGTAAATAAACAGAATCAAAAGAACACTTAATCAGCATTAAGAAAATACATGTCTGTACAACAGGCCAAAATTCTGTATCCATATGGCGATGTCCGGGCTATAATTAGTGTTTAGAAGAGTTCATTGGTCTACTACACAATTATTGTAAAGAAGAAGTGACCCAAAACATGCAAAAAAATTTGTGTTTCAGTTATGCCATCACTCACAATTTGTGAAATTTCCCTTTGATCAACTAATCTAATCAAAATTATAGCATTTAAGTTTAGCTAATACAGGGTTTTGAACATCACATTTTGGATGAATAGCTCAATTTCACAGGTGCTCAGAGGAGATTGAAAAAGCGATATACTATTCAAACATACTCGCTATAAATAGAAGCCTGTCCGATAAGGCGGTTACTATAAAATTAGCGAGTACAGAAACAAACAAAAGTCACACCATGGAGAATAAAGGAGGGGCTTACATGCACTCGTATTATGAAGTACATCATGGGTCCACAAGGGAGGAGGAACGGACACCCGAGTATCTAGGACAAGGGAGGGCAAAATTATTCTCCATTGCTAGCCCATTCGGTTTAAAATTAAAATTTAGCGATAGAAAGCGGGATCAGAAGAGGGTTATTTACTTACTTCCCACTATGTACGCTCCTGCTGAAGACCTAACTTGGTTTTCCCCTGCCCAAATATTAGCGTGCTATAGGGTTTCCTGTTCTGAAATACTCCAAACACTGTCACGTGAGGCGTGACATGCTTCCTGTATTACTGCTGAGTTTGTAACAACTCGTGCGTCAACCATGTATAGACGGCAAAACAAAACTTCATTGTTTCGACATTGGCTATGCTATCATCCCCTCCCTCTGGTATGTGAAATCCATATATCGCGGGTTGTATGGTATTCGCGAGTTATCGGATTTCCTGTTTTGGAATACTAAGTACATTGTCACGTGACAACGCACAGTGACGTGTAACGTGCTTCCTGTATTACTGTTGGAGTTTGCAACAACTAGTGCGCCAACCGGGTGTGAATGGCAAAATGAAACTTTATTGTTTCAGCTTTGAACAAAGGCTATGCAGACAACCATTCCATCTGGAACGCAAAATACCTGCGTCATGGTTTGTAAGATAAGTTGACTGTGGCACTAGAAGTATGGCCCCAATACCTCGTCACTAGATTGTGTACAGATAGGCGTTACGTTTTTTTTTAACAATCAAAATTAAAGTTGCCAAAATATCACTGCAGTAACACAAGGACCCAAAAAAATTAAAGGGAAGCAAGCGGCCTACCAGCCGCACCAACATTCAGTTTGTTAAAAGTAGTGCCCCACTAGGAAACCATAGAATGCCCAATCTCACTGTGTCACAACATCTGGAGTAGTGTATTTATTGCAGATGTCGAGGAACTACAGGAATTCACGAGACCAAATCAATTCTCGAAAATAATTAAAAATTAAATTCAGAGAGTGGTGTATGGGGCATTATCATCTGATAGTACAGCAAGTTGACAGAATACACAATATCAGACACACAGCTAATTACTGGATTTTGAGAAGGGTCAGCGTTTCAGACCCGATCCCCAAGGAATGTTGTCATTTAATCCAGTGAGGTTTGTGGACAGTCGATAAATCCATCTCTGTTCTTTCTCAAAAAGAGACTGTTGGGAAGTTGTTTCAGGAGATAGCTGTTCTATCATTTGCCAACGTAAGTCATTGGTGGTATGTTGTAATGCCAGTAAATGATCAGTTAACTTTGTATTGTTTTTGTTGCAGCGAATGTTACTGCGATGCTCGCAGATACGTTGTTTTATTTTTCTAGTTGTCATTCCCACATACCTTAAGCTGCAAGGACATGTGATCAAATAAACCACATTCGTGGAATTGCAGTTTGTGTGAATTTTTTGTTGCCACTTTTTTCCTTGCTCTAGGTCAAGATCCTTCGAGGCTGAAGTTAAATGACATACGCTACATGCGCCACAGGGAAAATAGCCCATCACCGGTGGTAAGCCCCATGCATTCAAAACACTTGATTGTTTGCTAGTGGTGTCGTTCTTGGGTCGCATGTGGCTCCTTTAGGCTCCTAGCCCGTTTGAATGAAAATAAAGGTTTCGTCATTGGTGGTTATTGCTCTCCAGGATGTTCCAATGTTTTCGGATTGATTTGCTGACCGCATTCGACGCAGCATTAAACGTAGTCACGCACGTCAATGGTGGGAGTTCTTCTCCTCGAGAGATGGTCTCTTACAGTTTTGCTTCTCAATTTTGATTGCGAGCCCTTTTGCAGCTCTTTTTAAGAATCCTTTTCGGATACCCTCTATTTTGGAGTTTCTTGGTAAGATCTTCGGCTTGATTTTTGAAGACTGAGATCTCACTGCAATTATGTCTCAGCCTTAGATACTGCCCAAAAGGAAGATTTTCCTGTAAGGGGCGAGGATGGTAGCTTGTAAAATGGAGCAAATTATTCTTGACTGTAGGTTTGTGATGCGTTCTGGTGTGTAGTTCATTGCCCAACTTGGAAATCACCACATCGAGAAACACCATTTCATCTGCATGGTAAGAGTGTGTAAATTTCAAATTGATGTCACATGTATTAATCCAGGTGAAAAAGTCCAACAGGACAGCCTCAGGACCTTGCCAGATGATGAACACGTCATCTATGTATCTTCTCCAGAAAGATACATAGTGACGGAATGGGTTGAGATCAGATAGTATATGTCTGATTTCAAAATCATATACATATAATCCAGCCACAGTTGGGGCAAAAGTACTGCCCATTGACGTGCCAGTCGTTTGAAGGTACAGGACACCTTGGTATTCAAAAAAATTCCTTTTAAGTGCCAATGTGGCACAGTCAACGACAAATTGCTTGGGTGTAATATATTCCCAGGTGCTGGTTTGCAAAGTGGTCTCAATCATTCTGGTAGTGGAATCTTGAGGAATAGAGGTATAAAGGCTTTCTATATGTGGAGTGGTGTGGCTCACTGGTTAGAGGCGGCAGACCCGGAAGCAGAGGACGGCCCGGGACCAGGGTTCAATTCCCGACGCGGCAGGGTCGTGGACCAGGGTCAATGGACTCGATAATTCTCGCCTCGGTGCCTACTCTAACCAGGGATCACACTCGGCAACTCTGGGCATTAGCTTGCCTCATCTCCACAACGGCCCCCCACATACGCCGGGGATGCCTGGTTTCACCTTGGAGATACCCAGTAGGGACCATCTCACAGGGAAAGCCAGGACGGGTTCCCCAGCGGTCTACAGAGTGGAGATACCCCATGTGGGGTGATTCATGCGCTTTACAAGACATCATTACATTACATACATATATCTAATGTTACCAGGTAGGTAGAATCACCTGTAATAACAAGATCTTGTAGTAAAGCCAGTAGATTGTTGGTATCTTTCAGATACGTGCTGGTCGCTTGAATCAGTGGTTTGAAGAAGAAGTCGCAATACTGAGATAACGGCTCAAGGAGGGAACCCATACCCGAGACTATGGGTCTCCCTGGTGGCGGTAGCCTGTTCTTATGAGTCTTTGGTAGGGTATAAAAATAAGGGATAATATCTTTACTGGTCGTAAGAAAGTCAGCTTCATGCTTAGTGATATACCCCTGGCTTTCGGCTTCACTCACCAATAACGAGATAGTTTCTCGAAGGGATTGTGTGGGATCCACTGAGAGTCGAGTATAGCTGACTTGATCCGATAAAAGGCATTTACATTCATAGTCATAGGCTTCAAAATCCTGCACCACTATGCCTCCGCCTTTATCCGCAGGCTTTATTACGATGTTCCGATTATTTTTCAAAGATTCAATGGCCTGAAACTCGCAGGCCTTCAAGTTCTTAAATACCTCTGGTTCCTTGAAGGCCTCACTATCATTGAAAACTGATTGTTCGAAAGCTGTAATTTCAGGCGGGATAGTGTGAGGTGGGGGTACAAAAGTGAATTTGACCCGGAATCCTGTATCACCTTGATTGTCCTGAGTGCTTTGGGTACCATGTTTCTCTTGTTTTTCAAAAAAACCTTTTAGTTTTAACTTGCGGAAGAATTCTGCTAGTTCACAGTGTAATTTGAAGCGATCTAGTCGTGCAGTTGGTATAAAGCCCAGGCCCTTTTCCAACACTGCTTGTTCATCTGAGGATAGAATAACTGATGAAAGATTGGTTACTAAGCTTTCAAATTGCTTGGGCCCGCACGCTGCTCTCGTGTTCTGCTCCTGGTGTTGTCCACCACTACTTCTTCCTGTTCCGAATGTACCTGATTGGCACCTCGCCTTCGACCCCTTCCCCTCCGGCCACTCTCTAAAAAAGGAGGGCAGTACATGGTTTACCGGAACTGTGGGTGAGGGAGGAAGGCAGGATTCCACCCTATTATTGGATGGAATTGTGGTGGTTGAAAAGTGTTGGGGTAGTTACCCCCTCCGCCGTTGTGGGGGAATGGTGGAAATGCTTGTTAATACTGCTGCTGCCTCCTGTTCCTACCCTTCCCACGTAGTTGTAAACGATAGCTATCACCACTTGAACCACTAGCTGTGGAATCGCCATCAGAACCATCTGTGCTCTGGTCATTTCTGGTGGGTGGACTATAGTCAGGACTTGCGTATAGGTAAACATTCGAATAAGACCATCTAGTGAGGTCTTTTTGAAACTTTTGAGCCTATGATTGAGTAAGTGACTCTTTGTATTCATTTACTTCCTTACTCAGTTCATCCAGGTGCTTTTTTAAGCCCGTCAATGTGGTTCTGAAGTGTGTCTCTGTCAACTGGATATCGATCAGAATTGCTTCTGAGAGTCTTAGTGATGTTTTTATAATCAAGACTAACCAGTCGCAGGTACAGTGCCACGCGATCTGGGCCCACTCCTTCCTAAATTGTGCGTCATCTAAAAAGATGCGAGGGGCATTCGTTACTAACAGACCTTTGGGTGCTATGTTATTTCTCAAATAAGAAGCTAATATGGTACCATGCAGGATGGTTCGTATACGACTTCTTTTTTGGTCAGTCAATTTATCCCACTCAGTAGTATGTGAGATAGTCTGAGCAATTGTAGGGTCTGAAAAGAGTGAGGGATCTGCCAACAAGGCATCCACCTCCTCATTGGAATAAGACAGACCTAAATTCTCCATAGTGTTTCAAATGTTATCGCTCAGTGAGCAACCGCTATTATGGTAGTTCGTAGTAATTATCTAACTGTTGTGAGCGTACTTGGGGAAAAGCTTTATTTCCATGCACCATGGGATCTGGGATGCATAATTGAGCCACCACTTGCAGGTCTATATTTAAATCCAAGAAGAATTTCACATATTTGTAGCCTTCAACTGGGAGTTCTGTAATACTCTGTTATTGATGATAACTTTTATTAGGCAGGTAATTGAACTTTCATGTGGGAATATTTTCTTCGCAGCTGTAGTCGGTAAAAGTGATGTTCCCTATTACTCTCTAAGTTATTATCTACTAGGCACTGTTGTAGCAGGTGTGCATAAATATTAGATGACAGAATACATGTAACTTTGCACCATATTTCACTTTCAATTCAACACAGTACTTTTTTCCTCAAAACATATTTCCTCCTTTTCCTTTACTCTCCGTGGTAAAGTTCAAAGTCTAAACATCATTCAATGTTCCTACTTTAAAGTAAAAGGAATTTATGTGAAATCAGCAGGCACCAAGAGCAGTACCGTAGCAGAAATAACTGTTGGTAACCATAACCATTTCTTGGCGGGTCTTGAAGAAGTGTTGCCCGTTGTTGTTTCCATAAATTTCAAAAGAAACCTTAAAATGTTGAATTTTCTGCACCTTCTGTGTTGCGTCAGAGATCCAGAGTACTTAAAGACAACAGATACATTACAACAGGGGTTACAGGTACAAATCCTGAATGAGCCCCCAGTGTTCAGCCAGAACTGCAGGCAATGAAGGTGATGAAGATGGTGCCCCTAGACCTTGTTGTTGCTCCAGTGGTTGGGGAAACTTCCTGGTATGAGGGCCATGCCGTACATCCAGGAAATCAGCCTCTCACACTTCGCAGCTGTGGCAGTCATAAAGGGGAGCTGCTGGTAAGGCAGTGACATCTGATGTGAGTATTGGCAAGTGCCAAGCCCCAATCTACAGGTTGGAGATCCAATCCAGATGGCGTTGATTAGTCATGAAGGACCTGCAGTGCTTGATGATGAAGTATCAGCTACTGACAGCAGACCAATGGGCATGTGGCCTGAGATGTGCCCGCTGCTGGAGGATGGTAGGCACAGTGCAGTTTTGCATGACCCTAAGCCCAAAGATCTTTTGATCACTTGGGAGAAATGCACTCTGGCCCATTGGGATCCTAAATTGTGTCAGTTCTTTTAGGAGGCATTTGGCCACAGTCATAGTTCACAGTTCTCTTGCAAAATATGTCTCTTGTTCATTGTAATTGTGGCAAAAGTTGAAACAATACTTGTTAAACAGAATTACTAATCCAATGGTGTTATTAAGTCTCTTAGTTTCTTAGCTCATGTGGGTCTGCAGGTAAAGTCATACTTCGATTAAAACAACCCATCATTGTCTGAGATAAATCAGTTAAATCCTCCTCTTGCACACACTTAATCCCACATTTATTGCACACACATGTGGGCATTAATCCTATCTGTATGATATGGGGAACCTGTAACTTTACTTGATTGGGTCGAAAGGGGGCTGGGGCACATGCATCTATCGTATTTCTAAATCAGGGGAAACCAGTCCCGATGTTTGAATGGAGCAGGCTCTGTCCTCTGTGCACCATTGCATCACTCAGGAAGTACAAGGTGTGTTGTAACATTACATTTAATTAATGCAGGGTGATAAAAACGTTGCACTTCTCTGATGACTGCTTCACGCTACATTAGCAATATAAAACTTCTTTAATTAAACCTGAATAGGAATAGGAAAAATAAGTCACCATCGCTATTCTCATAGCCAAACATAATTGCATAGTCAATAACAATATCATATTCATCTACTTATATTTCTCAATCACAAAACCCTTTTTATCCTACTTTCCATCCCTCTCCCATGTCTCCACTTGTATTCCCTAGTTAACCCTAGTGTTCCTTTACCAGAATCCCTATTACACAAAGCTGTACCTTACTTGAACAAACTATCCCCATACTCAACCCACGCTATCCTGTCCAAATTACACATGCAAGTTTTTTCTTTCCTATCGACACATTTAAGGCATTGTATGTTCTAGGGAACAAGAGAATAGTGAGTAGGCAATAGGAGAGAGAGAAATAAAATGTAAATCTAGGTATTTTGAATACTCCAGGCCATTACGGACAGTATGCAGATGTGACCTGCTGACACATGAAGGCAAATCCATGTTTCTGTACATGATATGTTAAGATTAGGGCTCCCGTCTGTATTTCGCCATATTTATTTTATGGCCATTTTATCTGTATTTATCCATATTTATTTAGTGTTATGCGTAAAAATGAAGTTGTAAAACTGTACATTTCCATATTTAATTAACTGATCGATGTGCACTCATACTTTGATGTCTGTCGTGTTTTAGCTATTTAAGCAGCCAAATATTACATAAAAATACATCGATTGGTAAATATTAGCATTATACCACAAATGTATGTTGACATATGCCATTATTTAAAGAAATGTCATCCTCTTTTCATTTTCCATGCTGTTCAGCTGTTCAGCTGTTGGGCTATAATTCATGAAAGAAAGCACGGAGACACGGACACGGACAACACCAAATCGACGACCGCTCCGCTAAGAGCCTCAATCAATGCAGCAGCCAGACTCATCACTGGCACCAAAAGAAACTGCCACTTCTCCCCTGACCTTCATGCCCTCAACTGGTTACCTTTTGAGGCTAGAATCAATTAAAAAATTGCCTGTATGACACATAAGGCATTACATCACAAAACCCCGAGGTACCTAGCTGAGAAACTAGTGCTATCGGGTGGTAACAGAGCTACCAGGAGCTCTGATAATCTTCTACTTAAACCTCAACGTTTCTCCAAGAATAAAAATATACAATCGTACCTTCTCAGGAATGGCTCCTAGGATTTGGAACGCCTTACCCCCAGACACGAGACTTAACCCGTCCACTGCCGTTTTAAAAAAATAAGTGAAATCAATTCTCATTTCCAAATTAACTTGAACTTTTTTTGTACACTCTTGTAGATATGTGCTCATTTCTAATAATTACCAATACTGTTGTCACAGAAGTCTGTATATGTATATTTATATGAATATGCCATTCACCTATATTTGCCTCCTTGTAAAGCGCTCTGATACCCGCAAGCAGGGCTCGAGTCGGGGTACCACGCGGGTGGACAGTGTACCCCCACTTATTTTACAGGGGGAACGCCATCCCTCCAGCCAAACAGCTGGACTTCACTCTTTGGCCTCTCTGGGACGATGAGCTAGGCACCTTTCGTGACGTCACTTCCTGTCGTGACGTCACTTCCGGTGACATCGTCCCCCCACTTCTTCTTTTACGACTTGAGCCCTGCCCGCAAGGGTCTTGTTCACGCTATATAAAACCGTCAAAATAAATAAAATAAAACTATTTTCTGTATTTATCCACCTCAAAATATAAGTGCAGACAGAAACCACACTGTTTTCTGTCTATATTTAGCTGTAAAAACGGAAAACAGGGAGCCTTCCTTAAGATATACTGCAAAAACTCCCAACAAACAATAAAACAACATAAAACAGCACAGACAGATGCATACGAAAAAACACATCTTCTTGTCCACGTTCCTAAACCTAGGGAAAATGTATAAATATATATCAATAGGGTTTTTTAAGCATGCACGTAAGCACTTTGCTAATTACTTCGACCTGTGATAAAGGCGAATGAACAGGGCCGGACTGAGAACCAAAACCGGCCCTGGCAAAGTGCTCGGCCGGCCCCCTGGGGGTGCGACCGAGCTCTTTGACGGGGCCGATTTTGTTGCAGGGCCGATTTTGCAGCTATGCTGCAAAAACGGCCCTGTAACAAAAACGGCCCCCAGGGCCCAAAACCGGACCCCACCCTTGCGGTGCACCGGGGGATTGCCCGGTGCCCGCAATGGCCAGTCCGGGCCTGCGAATGAACGCCGAAACGCGTGGGGGGAAAAGGAAATATGATGTTCTGCTGTGTCTTTTATTAAATGCCATGTCTCCGGACCTGGGCCGCATAGCTTCATTTCATGTTGGTGATTTGATGGGCTTCTCCGTGCCCATTTTTCTGAGGCCGCCCTGCAGGTTTGGGGGCTCCTGCGCTTGGAGAACCAGCACCAGAAAGACGGGATGCACTCTCTGCAAAATTTCACTTTGCTGATTTATTTATGAGTACAAAACACCCAACACGTTTCGGTCTTGTCTCAGACCTTGATCCTGTGATCAAGGTCCGAGACAAGATTAAAACGCGTTGGGTGTTTGTATTCGTAAATAAATCAGAAAAGTGAACCCTTGCAGAGAGTACGTCCCATCTTTCTGGTGCTGAGGCGCCAGGCTTGGTATATGTAAACAAGCGAGGTGCTGCCGGGGGAGACACACACCGCCGACATGAAGAGCGCCATCCACCTAGCTGGGACAAAAACAGTGTGGATATATCTATATACATCTCTGCGTCCAGAGTGTATGCGAAATCATACAAATCTTAGAATTAATAAAATACAAATATGTATTATTTATCAACATTCATTCAACAAATCATACAAATCTTAGAATTAATAAAATACAAATATGTATTATTTATGAACATTCATTGTGTGCATTTGTTATGCATTCTCCACTACCAAGAACACACGCTAACCCTACCAAACTATCCCTATTTACTGCTCGTACCGTACACTTCTGTTTGTCCCGTCAAAGGATATTGCAACGATATATGACTTTGTGTTTGGAACTATGCCCAGAGTCTGTGGTGAGTTTGAAAGGGTAACTTGCATAACTTATTCAAGGGCATTGGGAGCTTTTATTTTATTAATAGCACAACTAATTTTAGATGGTATGAATTGTCACTATCTCATTGTACAAATAAATGGTGAACTTTTGTGCTTGGTGCCAATCAGATAATACCAAAGATAAAATTACAATTGTTGCAACATGATAGGTCTTTCGAGGGAACTATCATCCAGTGGCGGCTAGCAGGACTAAAATATGGTGCAGTGTGATGGTGCCAAACTCACCATACATGCAGCTCCCCTGGTGCGGCACTTCCCGTCCAACCCAGGTGTCCACAAGCAGGAGCGGAAGGGCTTCCTTCCTGCTCAGTAGAATTCAAATCTAACCAATCCTGGAGCTGCTCTCATGATGTTTTCAGCATGAGAGCAGCTCCAGGATTGGTGGGAGCAGGCTAACCCAGCACTCATTTTGAGGCTATGAGTCTGTCCCAGCAATCCCCCGTCTGTACCACAGCCCTGGTATTGCTGGGTCTACAGTGCACATGTCAGACTGGCCATAGCTAGACAGCCAGCCAACCTGACATGCGTACTGAAAGAGGCAGCAGTCATCCTGCAACCACAGAATTCAGCTTGGCCCCCTGCCCTCACTCTCGAGCTGTACACAGCGCGAGCTGGTGGCAAAATAAAATGACACTATTATGTCATTTTATTTATTTCTGTTTACCAGTTGCACTTGCAGCAGACTAGGTGACACTACCCCGCTCTTTAGGAGGAGCCACCCCTGCTATCATCACGTGGCAAGACAGTAAAAACATGAGACTGATATGTTCCCACTTTCAATGTACAGTCACTGGCCAGTCCAGACTGCATTTTAGTACGTGCTGTGGTCATTCTGTCTAATAGTCCCTGATCCTCTGCTGCTAAACCACGGGCCAACTGAGCTAAATCATGAAACTCCCACAACAGAGAGACTGTAAGATAGTCAATAGAAGTGATATCTTCTGGCTGTATTTCAGGCCAGTGCCTTGCATGCTTGGCAGAGAGCTGCTCAGTGGGTTCCGTGCCTGTTTCCATTCCACATCTTGTGGCACTACTTTAAACTCCAGAGGTCTACTCACTTCATTCAATGACCAATCATGCTCCTCCATCATTGTTCTTATGGCCTCCTTATATAAATCTGCAAACAATTTGTTCAACTCTTGTAAACGTATTTCCTCCCTCGTCTCGTCGATAACCCCCTCAAATTGTTCTACTAAGTTATCAGAAACATTAGAGGTGTGGGGAACCGTCTGGACAACTGTCATGATGGCCTCCCACTGCATGTCCCTCGAGGGTGCGCAAGGGTGCAGGTGTCACGCCAATGGCCTGACTGGTTACAGTCGAAGCAAGCTTTCCCTGCTGGGACCTGGGGTGCTGTTCTTTTGCCTCCAATTGCCCCTCTGCCCCAGTCTCTTACTTTTGTACGCTGCTGGCCTTTAGTTTGGTCATTGTCAGACCATATTTTCTATCTTTTCTTGCTATACTGGTCACATTCTATGTCCTTATTTTCCTCTCCTTATTACTTCTGCGATCTTGTGAGCAGTTTTGCACTATGTGGGCATAGCCCTTGAACAGAATATGGTCTCCTCTAAAAGAGATGCTACAGCATAGTTATTTAGACCCAAGAGGGGCGATGCCCCATCCATTGTTGAAGATACACTAGCTGTCCCTACAGCGTCAAAGACAATTTCACTCATACTGGACAAATGATGCGGTAGGATGTCGCTAGGACTAGTTCTTAGAGCTTATACCCATGGAGGAAGAGAGAAAACCACATTCACAGACACATCATGTGCGTTTAGCCCAGTGTAGTGTTATTAGTAAAAAAAGCTAGAAGAGCTGCCAGTCAAAACACTCCCCAAGGACAGGGTCTTCTCATACTTATTCACCGTAAAGCGTGCATGCCTGACACAAGTGGGACAATGTCTTTGAATGCATAGGGTGCAGTAGGTGACAGTCTTCCAGCGTCCTTGCCATCAAAGTAAATCAGACAGAAAAGGTGGAAAAAGTGGGGTGCGAAAACTCTCTTGCATTCTGCTTTGAGGCAGGGGTGGCTGAGGTTCTGTGAAACCTCCTGAATTAATACTTGGTAAATGAATCCAAGAGCACAAGCAAATAAAGTTTAATCTAATTTCAGTCTGATATACATTCATGCACAGAGAAGTGGGTAACTAACTATGGTCTCATAAGTGTGTACTACCCCCTAACCACAGTTTTTAGGTCCCAAACCCTACCTCGGAGAGCATTACTATGTGAAGAGGTAATAACAATAGCAACAAATATTTCAGAAACTGACCCAGTCACTGTGTACTGACATAAAGATATACAAGCAAAGGAAAATAAATACGCAATATATGTATACATATATATATATATACATATACATATATATATATATATATATACACGTATGTATATATATATATATATATATATATATATATATATAGTAATACTAAAAATGCTAAAACGTATGTGATATCTAGATTGTGGTGAAGACCAAATCAACTAATAGTAAAAATATAAATCACACTAGTCAATCGGCTGGGATGGACACAATGCAAACTTGAAAACACCCTCCTCTGAGGATCAGGGGCTCACCCTTCTCACACAGTAATCATCAGGCACCCACGTGAATGACATTCAACCATCAGGAATCATCTCAGTAAGAGGTGCGTCCTATAGATTAGGTACCAAATGACAACAACCAACCGTCAGACACCATCTCGGTTCGAATTGCGCCACATGGTACATAGGGGTCAGTCTTCATGGAGGTACCAAATACAAACAAAGAAACAGCATCTAAAATGTAACAAAAACAAAATCCACAAAGGAAATAAATGAAACTAACAGACAACTAATGATGCGCATGCATTAGGCTCGAGACAACCCTGCCATATGATCCTGGCCCGTGACAACACAGGATCACTTAAAAACACTAGGACATCCCAATAAATCTATCTTCCTCCTCTCGTAGTGAAGCGAGGAGGACAGCCCCCTTGCTACAACTGGACATCCCTAAGGCATCAGGAACCAAGCAAAGGGGCCAGTAGCTAGTCACTAGGTCGACGGAGGAGATAGGCAATATAACCAAAATCAAGAAAGAACAGAATAAAAGGATATCCTGTAAACTTTTAAAAAAAATCAACTGCCTATGAAATATGCAATGTCAAAATATATTACGAGAACAAGAGCAGGAAAACTTCTAGGGCGGATGGTGTGCAGTGGGAACACTGATGTTCACAGCCTGCAGTGGAGATGTGGAGGCGCCCGACTGACAGCATATACCTCATGCCACACAAGTATGGAAGTGAAAGAGAGTTGTTACAACAGTTCTCAGTATTGTCCGTTTACTGATCCAAAGCGAACAGAGGGAAGCCAACCATGACCAGTGCCCTAGCAGGACATCATGCGTAGGATTGCATCCTCCACCAAATGTAGAAGCTGAATAAAAGAGACACAGACAATTTGTCATATTTAATAGATAGCCCTTTATACATGATCAAAGTAGCAGGATGCCCAATTTGCAGCACCTTTACAAGGACTATTTAACCCAAAAACCACAAAAAGGTATTTTAAACATGTGTCCAATATCCAATCATGTTACAGTAAAAGGTAATTTCTTCACTATTATGGACAAATACATAGTGTGTTGCTGATTGGAAGATACAGTAATTACAGAAGCATTAAGAATCTAGCCAACCATAGTGAAATAACAACTCATGGTTTGTGCGTGATGCAGATGGCGACAGATAATGGTGTCTACATACCCTGGTGGCAGGGATCATCAAATGTCGAGACAGGGGTTTACACACTACCTGTGGAATCAACTTTCAACATTTCGCCGTTGCTACATATGGACATACATTGACACATTCCTTGCTCAGAAAGTATGACAGCAGCTTGCTATGGGAATTGTACATCTTGTGATATTTCATTGTGTAAGCTAAAAGGGCACAAGTTCAACCTTAGGGCATATTACTTGTTCCACACGTTCCACAGGCCAGGCCTTATCATCATTGACTATCACAGGACAAGAATACAAGAACAGAATGGACTCCATACACAATAAAACAGGCTTCCACATCAGTACCCATACAACCCATATTTTGTGAAAAATGCTGTCTTCCATTCATCTCCTACATAGATTCGGATGAGATGTTAAGCTCCACGAAGGTCGAGTTTGATACAAATGGAAGCATGACCCACTTGGTCTAAAGGCACGGGTATTAGAGGCAGTGGGTACTTGTTCTTGATCATTACTTTATTGCGGGCCCTATAATTGATACATGCGCAAAGTTCCCTACTTTTCTTTGAATCAAAGAAAATAGGTGGCGATATAGGGGAAGTCGAATGTCGAATGAACCAGTAGGACGGAAGTTCATCCAAATATTCCTTTAAATGCTGCATTTCTGGTTCTGATAAGGCATAAATCCTACTACATTGGAGAATAGCCCCCATACCACGTACATTCTGTAGTCAAAACTGCAATGAGGTGGTAGCCTTAACTTTATCGAAGACTTCCGTAAATTGTTGATAATAGTCTGGAAGTCTCTGTGTTTTTTAAGTGATCAATGCCACACACATTATAGGGGACACCCAATCTGAGACCTCCTGGAAACAATATTGGAGACAGTGTTAAGTTCTAGGGTTACAGTTCTAGCCATCCTGTCTATCCTGGGATTGTGTTGTTGTAACCAAGGGACCCCTAGAATAGCTCCAAATGTGGGTGTATCGATTAGATCAATGCTGGCCCTCTTGGAGTGTCCATTGTCACAGATGGTTATAGGCTCCGAATGATAGGTAATCAAACCTGAAGACAATTCTGATCCGTGCACAGCTCAAACTGGTTCCTTTTTACAAAGAAAGGGAATCCTAGGCACCTCGCTATGGTAATGGCCAGAACATTTCCAATGGCTCCTGTGTCTAATATGATTGAGAGGACTTTTAGTACCTGATTTGTAATCACCTAGTGATGGTGAAGTGTCGTGGAACTCTAGAAACTGTATTTGTTTCATGACATGAGATCTCTTCTGTCTTACTCAATGAGTCAACCCCATCTCTCCTTGGGCTTACTAGTTTTTCGGCATGGTTTCAATAATATTGGTTGCCGCTGCAGTTTTCTTAGGTTTTGCGTTCGCTTAGACGATGGCCAAGCTTTAACACTAGGCCAATGAAATCAGAACAGTCTTCTGGGGGTGTTGACAAGTTAGGGCAGGATATCTTTTAGCTCATCATGCAAGCCACGAAAAAAAACGATAAGGTTTGTTTGTCACAATCGGGTCTTTCTGGTCCTCCATCCCTAACATCAACAATGTCTCCTACGGTCAATTCGGTCAATTCGCTCGATCTAGTACACCCAGAGTTGGAACTCTCAAATAGCTTTTCAGCATTGGAAATCCAAGACGAGCAAGCTGGACTAGATGAAGTGGGTATTGTGGATTCCTCTCCGCCTGTATCGGGCATTCAGCATACTCCTGTATCTACAGTGGCCTCTGCGGTTACAGCAGCCCCAGGAAGCCCTGCAACTTTAGCAGATATCCTTATGGGTTTGAGAGAAGATCTGGGGAGGCGCTTCGCTACCTCGGAGGCTAATCAACAAGCTATTCAGGCCTCGTGTGAGATGCTAGCTCGTAAGGTCGAGGATGTTTCATTAAGAACGGATGCCCTGGAAGCAGAACTGCCTAAGATTCAGGAAGCGCTAGGAACGTCGGCAATTAACATTGACAATCTGGTCAAGCAGAATCGGGAAATGAGACAAGATATAGAGAGGCTGGAAAACCACTCAAGGAAAAACAATATCAAATTTCTAAATATCCCGGAAGATCTTGAGGGCAACGACATCAAAGCATTTATTGCGGCCCTGCTTAAGACTACAGTGTTGAAGGACTCCCCTGATACGGCCCAGGAATTATTGGCGGATATTCAAAGAGGTGAAATGAAAAAACAGTAGGGAGAGCAAGGGTTTCTGTTCACGTTACGTGAACGGGGAGTACTCCTGTACCCCTGGGTATATCGATAGAAACAGAAAGAGGAGTACCACCAACGTGGAATCACAGATTCCTAATGGGGTGTGTGGTTGTACAAAAGTGAGAAATTCTCCTTTTGTTAAAAAAACCCTCACTCACCACCTAGTGGTGACATGCTTCATCATCGGGGTCCACCCTAATGGAAATAGGCACATCCAACAGCCCTTTGCGCCCTGACTTTTGCGACGCCGAGCAATTAAATTATCCTAATGGGAGTGACAGCATGCAGGCACGATTTTGAGACACTGCACAACGTAACAGGCATGTAGAAGTTTAAATTTTGACATTTGTCTTCACCTTCCTTACAGGTATTTTGATCATTTTTCATGCTTACCAAGTTTGGTATAAGCTGACACCAGGCCCGGACTGGCCGTTGTGGGCACCGGGCAATCCCCCGGTCGGCTGCAAGGGTGGGGGCCGTTTTTGTTGCAGAGCCGTTTTTGCAGCATAGCTGCAAAATCGGCCCTGTAACAAAATCGGCTGAAAAGCGGGCCTGGCAAAGCGCTCGCCCCCCTCCCGCCCGGGGGTCGGGGTGGCCGGCCGAGCACTTTGCCAGGGCCGGTTTTGGTTCCCAGTCCGGCCCTGGCTGACACCACAGGCACACTTTTGCCCTTTTGTGGTTCCAGAGAGTAGGATCGGGTGCGTCTTTTAGGGGACGCAGACCATCCACTCCCTGGTTTTTTGGTCCTGAAGAAAACCTGGTTAAATTATACCTTTACGGTTGAAACATGTAGACCAAACACAAATAGAGATACACGGGCTCATAATCACCCACACCTTATCTCGCCATTGTTTTTAACATTGTCCAGTTGCTTGGAAATAAAGTTTTATTTTTCCCAAGTTAAACCAGGACAATTTTTAACACACTTATTATTTTTGTTCATGCACCTTCACTCACAACCTGCTCCACTGTAAGCAGGTGTTGTAGCACACCCTGATGGCGCTAGGTCATTAGGGTGGACCCCGATGATGAAGCATGTCACCACTAGGTGGTGAGTGAGGGGTTTTTTAACAAAAGGAGAATTTCTCACTTTTGTACAACCCCACACCCCATTAGGAATCTGTGATTCCACGTTGGTGGTACTCCTCTTTCTGTTTCTATGGATATTCAAAGAGTCCACCGTGATCCTTTCTGGCGGAATCCAAGTAAAGAAAGACCTAGGAAGATCTTAGCCAACTTTCTCACCTATTCTATTAAGGAGAGGATTTTATCACTGGGACTGAAAGCTGGCCAGATTAAATCTGCCTCTTTTTCCACTCCCTTCACTTTCACTATTCGATCAGATATCTCCCACATCACGGCATCTAAGCAATGGGAGATGGGCAAGAGACTGGCAACCTTTAATTCTCTGGGGGCTCGTGCTCAAATGAAATTCCCTGCTTCCTTGAGGGTCATGTGGAATAATCATATGTATAATTTTCGTCAGGTGGAGGAGGCAGATTGCCTGATAGAAAAAATCAAAGCTGGGAATAAAGGGGAGAGTGGAGTAGGTTTGCAGGGGTTGATGCCATCCGGGGCAGCTGGGTCTGGGTCAGGGTCAGGGTGAGCGATAATACTGATTTTCCCTGATGGGTCTATTATGAACTCCAATGGTAGGAATTAGACCAGTTTAGTATATCCATAGATTAAGTTAGATGCTCTATGTAGTAATGCAGTAATGCGCTTCTTCTTTTTTCTGCTGGTTTCTTTTCTCTTTTTTGATTACTTCTTAATCACCGTGTAGGGGGGGAGGGCCCGTCGTAGAGCATGCTTGCTCAAGAAGATAAAGAGGGTTCCCCAGGGTGGGATGGGGGGGGGGGGGACTGTTGGGTCATGGGGGGGGGGGGTTGCAGTGTGGGGAAAAAAAAATGTGTCCTTATCTCTACGAATTGTACAAGAAATACTTACGCCAAGCATCATTCTATTATCGTATTGGTCAGTCAGGTGCTGGAGTAAGTGGGGGGCAGGAGTTTACAAAATATGGCGCAGGGTGATATAGGTTTTTTATCCTGGAATGTTAATGGGCTTAGATGTATCCGACGTAGAAGATTGATATTTAAATATCTAGAGCAGTCAGAAGCTAAAGTGATCTTGCTCCAGGAAACCCATCTGACATCTGTAGAAGCTAAAGAGGCCTTTGGAGAGTTAGATGGATTGATCTTTTTGCTATTCAGATCAATCCGTCACTAATAAAGGGGTAGCGATATTAGTTAAAGGTGGCTGTGGCGGCTCAATAAAATCATTCTTAACTGACCATTCAGGCAGATGGGTCCAAGCTCTGATTAACATTAGGGGGAGGGATCTGACTGCGGTTTCATTTTATGGCCCCAATATAGACGATCCGGTATATATACATAAGGTCCAGGACACACTGTCAGGAGTCCGTTCAACGTTACTCATAGGAGGAGACTTTAATGTTCTTCTTGACCCTAGGCAAGATCGTTCCAACCACCGTCTGGGGGTAGTGGCTCCAAAGACACGACATGCAATGAAGAATATGATCCTAGACCTGGGACTAATAGATGCTTGGAGAGCGAAAAATGGCCCGATCCCAGGTCATACTTACTTTAGTAAAAAACATGGCCATGCTTCGAGATTGGATTATATTTTATTGGACCGAGAAGGCTTGTAGTCGATGAAGGACATGGACATTTTACCTAGTGTGTTATCCGATCATGCACCTATTCTGGTTACATTCAATTTAGGAGGAGACAGGCCGAAAGCAAATCCTAGATGGACTCTTAAGCGAGGGGCCTTATACGATCAGGAAGTTGTCTCTAGGATAGATACCTCCTCTGTCAGTTTTTTTCTGATAATTTAGGCTCGACATCCCTTGTATTTGTATGGGACGCCTATAAGGCGTTTGTCCGCGGCCAATTTCTTAGCGCAATAAGCTCCTGTAACAGGAAAGAGGCTGCTAAGTTTAAAATAATAGAGGACAAGATCTCCTCTTTAGAAACACTGAGAATGAACCTAAATGTGGAAGATGCTCCCCGAATTTCATCTGAAATAGATCTTCTCCGCCAGGAATATCGGGGGCTTCTAGACCAGAAGGTTAAGGCTCAATGGGCTTCATACTCCATGGAGAATTATGAATATGGAGAAAGAGCAGGCGCAGTGCTGGCAGGGAAAATAAGAGCAGACCGAGTCAAGAACAACATCAATAGGTTGATTATAGATGAACAGGGCACGATATCATGTCTGCAGATAGAGATGGAAAAATGTTTTTTTTCTCACTTCTCGGAGCTATGTAAAGAGGAGCCTTCCAGCAGTTCAGTAAACGCCATGCGCTGGTTGGAAGACAAGGAATTACCAAAGCTATCGGAGGAGGGTCGTACCCTGCTGGATAGTCAATTTACAGAAGATGAGATTAAACTACAAATTAATAAAAATTAAAAAAATAAAGCAGCCGGACCTGATGCTTTACCGGGCGAGGTCTATAAAATATTCATAGATTTATTAGCACCTAGGCTGTGTGAATTGTTTAACTTTATTTATAGCCCGCATGGTAAAATTCCACCTTCTTGGAAAGAGTCCACTATCGTCTTGCTATTAAAACCAGGTAAAGACCCTCTCAGGGCGGAGTCTTATAGGCCAATCTCCCTGCTAAACGCCGATTATAAGATCTTTACTGGTGTGTTGGCAGGGAGATTGGCCAGGCTGGCCCCGTCCCTGATTAATCCAGACCAAAAAGGTTTTATTCCGGGGAGGCACATCCATGAGCTGACCCTCCAACTCATAGGCTGTATAGATCTGGCGGTGACGCGGTCGGAGCCATTGGCGGTGGCTGCTTATGACGCCGCCAAGGCGTTTGACCGCGTCAATTGGGGATTTCTGTGGGATGTGTTTAAAACTATGAGGTTTGGGGGGACCTTCATTAATACCCTGAGGATTTGTTATGAGGGAGCCTCAGCAGCAATACTGCTGAACGGTCTGTTGTCTCCTCGATTAAATGTGGGGAAAGGGACTAGACAGGGGTGCCCTATCTCACCCCTTTTGTTCAGTATATACATTGAGCCCTTGGCACAGGCACTTCGATTGGATAATAGAGTCACCCCATTTAGAATAAATGACTATTCCTCCCAATTGGCTCTTTATGCAGATGACTTAATGATTTACACCAGTAATCCGGCGGAGGTCTTCCCCAGAGTAGAGGAGATCATGCTGGAATATGGACAGCATTCTGGTTATTTAATAAACAACACCAAAACTGAAATAATGTGCTGGGGAGTAGATAACTGGGACGGCCCGCAAAGTAACCAGTTCAGATATCTAGGAGTTCTAATCATCTCCGACCTTAATAATATTGCAAAGGTCAACCTGACGAAGGTTATGAAGGATATTAGTTTGTTGTTTTTGAAGTGGCAGAGTATCCCCTTGACAATTTATGGCCGGGTTAACCTGGTTAAAATGGTTATTTTGCCCAAACTAACATATATATTTAATGCTATACCCGTAACTTTTCAAAATAAAGTTTTGGGGAATATTCAGGGGAAGATAGGTAGCTTCATCTGGGCAAACAAGAACGCTCGGTTCTCATGGAAAAAACTAAAAAGGAGTCTGTTAAAGGGTGGATGTTCTCTGGTATTCTTTCTCCTTCCAATTAAAAAACATCCGTACCCTCTTAACCGCTCCAGACGAATCTCATTGGGGCCGGATATTAAAGGTGATGCAAGATCTAGAAGGGGGAGGTCCGGTTTTTTTGTATAAATACGGGTCCCCAAGATTCTTCAAAAAAGTCCGTCTAAAGGTTTTAAGATCTGCCTTGACGTTGTGGTGCAGACTGAAGCGATGTTGGGGTATAAAATATTATTCAGATCTGGCCCCCATCTGGGACTCCCCTGGCACGCCATTATGCCTAAAAGACAGTCTTTCTCAAGCTGTCAAGAGTGCAGGTGTAGCTACCTGGTCAGACCTTGTCACGGCGGAGGGTGTTCTTCCATGGGAAGTTCTGCGGGCTAAGATAGGGGATTCTTTTTCCCGTTTTAAATACATTCAACTCCGCTCCTGGTATGTTACAGAGAAAGATAATATAGGGGGAAATTGGGAAATCGAGGTAGCACTCCAGTCTGTTGGTGTCAGGAAGAAAGAGGTAGCCCTCTGGTATAGAGAATTGCTGAATTCGGAAGAGACCACAGCCACGCCTCTAAACCAGATATGGAGTGCATCTGTCTTTGAGGCCTCTGCCGCCGAGCTCTATGAAAAATCTCTTAAATTTTTATATAGGTATGTTAAGTCGGCCTCATTGAAAAAGAACCACTATTTTGTATTAAATAGGTTGTATTTTACGCCCAAAAAAATAGCAAAGTTTGTCTGTCCCCCCCCTTTGTGTCCAAGGTGTGATTTAGCAGAAGCGGATGATATACACATGTTCTATGATTGCCCTGTGATTGCCCCCTTTTGGACAAAAGTGGGAGAGACACTGGATAGTGTTTTAAAAGTAAATATTGGTTTGAATGGGGTGAGGGTAATATTTGGGTTGGACTCGGAAACCACTAATGAGCTCAGTGAGGAACAGATTGCATTAGTTTTCACTCTAATTATTATCACAAGGTGGCCGTGCATTAGCTTATGCCGGCCCAGCACTCTGGAATTCTTTGCCTCCAGAACTCAGATCAATTCCCAGTCATCTGAGTTTCCGGAAGACTTTAAAAACGTATTTGTATCCTGATAAATAAATTAATTACTTTCTAGCTTCTGCACCCTATATCAGACACACTCTTGTAACTAGCACACTCTCGTGGTACAGCAATAGCGCGGAGATACCCCTTCGGGAGTCTAGTCTGGCGCTTTATAAGAATATAAAATAAATAAATAAAAAATAAATCGCTCGTAGAGAAATCTGTATGTTATGGAAAGATCCAGCCCCCCCACTACATGATAAATGGCTACAGTCTGTTCTAAAAGCTGCACGGCTAGAGTTGGGGGCTATATATAATAGAAATACCATAGTTTGGCTCCCACTTTGGGAATGGGCACTCGAGCTGAGGCTGGTATCCGACCGAGATTGTCCAATGATTACACCGGGCCCCGGGATAAAGGGGTGGCCAGGTCGGCTTCGGGTGCAGCAAGGACCCCGACCCTTGGCGCACAAGAGAGAAAAAAAGGGTTGTTGGTGTCTTTCTTTTGCACGTGCCAAAGGTGAGATGAGGACAAAAAAAAAAAAGGGTTGTTTGTCATGAGGCCATTGAGCTTCAGGGATCAAACGGTTATAGTTGGTGACATAGTTAAGCAAATTTGTGTTCCCAAGTTAGAGGTTCATAAGCTTAGCATCACTGGCCTGCATGAAAGTGTGTTTTGCAAACAACTTTTTCATTTGTTCTTGGAAGGCTGCAAAATTATATAGGACACGGTCATCATTCTAGATGAGAGGTATGGACCAATTGTCCGCATTACCTGCCAAATAGGAAATAACGAATGCTACCTTAGTGTTGTTGCCGTCTGGGAAAGTGGTGAGTCTACATAGGTACTGTAGGTGACACTGATTCATAAATACCCCAAGTTTACTGCTCTCTCTGCTAAACCTTTTGGGGGCAGCTAATGGCACAGGTACTGGAGTCAAAACTGTAAGATTCACCGGCTATGTCTCACTGGAAAAAGGCTTAGTATGAGGGAAAACGGCTTTCTCTGAGGAAAAGATGGTTGGTCGTAGGAGAGGTGTCTGGGTTTTGGGAATTGCCGTAGACGTTCTTCCCCGGGGGTTGCCTGACGGTTTGTATCTAACTAGTTCATGTGGAAGAACAAGGAGGAGTGAGAAGCTCAATTGGGGCAACCCTCAGCCTCCCTTAAACATTGTAATCAGTGCACAAAAGTGGAAAAGCCTTACAACTGATGAACTTCTAATGTTTTAAGAGGTCAAATTTACTGGTCTCAATATATATCAGTGGAAAGGGATCTGCACCCAGGTGAATCGGTCTGACCCTTGCATCACATAGATATATTAGTAGGATCCTCACCCACTAGCATCACCAGTGGCATGCTTTATTTATTTATTTATTTATTTGCAAGCTTATACCGCGCTGGGAATCGACTCCCTAGGGAGTATCTCCGCGCCGTTGGCAACGTCAGAAAGCAAATAGCCCTGTCATGTATAAATATCATACTGCAAGTATCAATAGGTGAATAAAAAAGTTTTGTTTTTTCCTGAAAGGAAGATGATCCCTGCAGGCTCTGATTTCCAGGGGGAGTTCGTTCCAGAGTTTCGGGCCGGCCACTGACAGAGCTCTACCGCCTTGTCGTGATTTCCAGAATCTGGGGACACATAGTAGTTCATGGTCTCCAGATCTCAGAGTTCTTACGGGAATATATGGGGAAAATTTCCCTGTTAAGATCTCCGGGCCACTACCAGACAGGCACTTATGGATAGTGCAACAGGTTTTAAACAGCACTCTCTGTTTTATGGTAAGCCAGTGGAGTTTTTTTAGAAGGGGTTTTGAGGGGGTTCTGGCCGGGACGTTTAGAACAAGGCGGGCAGCCGTGTTCTGCACAACTTGAAGTCTAGCGATGACCCCTTCATTGGCGGCTAGCAGCAGACCATTGCAATAGTCCAGTCTACTCAACACGAGTGACTGAACCAAAGTTCTTCTGGTGGAATCAGGTAGCATGGGAAACACCCTACGGAGAAGACCAATAACGTGAAAACAGGAGCCTACTACAGAAGTAGCGTGATGTTTTAAAGTAAGCTCCTGATCCAGTTTGACTCCCAGATCTTTCACTACCATTTTTGGCTCTGGGACTGGGCCAAGATCACAAGGCCACCAGTCCGGAGTCCATAGTCGTTTTGCTTCCCCAAAAAGCATCACCTCCGTCTTGGAGACGTTGCACTGAAGGAGATTTACTGCCATCCAGCGTGCTACTTCTTTCATCCCTTGAGCAAAGGAGTGGCGCACTTCAGGAGTCAAGATTTTAAAGGGAAAGAGGAGTTGTGTGTCGTCTGCATACGATACAGGGATAAACCCGTGGGATCTCACGATGTTAGCTAGGGGTGCCACGTAGATATTAAATAATGTAGGGCTCAAGCAGGAGCCCTGTGGCACCCCCTTTGAGATCTCCACCTCCTCTGACTGGTAGGAACCCAGTATAACTCTCTGAGTGCGCTTGCTAAAAAAACTCCTCAGCCAAGCCAGCGCCTTGCCACCCAGACCGATGTTAACTAGTCTGGTGGTCATGATCTCGTGTGACACTGTGTCAAACGCCGCTGACAAATCTAATAGCACCAGGATAACGGAGTACCCCTTATCCTGAAGCATACGAAGATTTTCAGTGACGGACAGCAAGGCGGTCTCGGTGCTGTGCCTAGGCCTGAAGCCCGATTGAGAGGGATCTAGTCCCCCTACACTCTCAATGAAGTTGGATAAGTGCCGATTAACAAACTTCTCGGCCAGCTTCCCTAGGAAAGGGAGAAGAGAGATGGGTCTCAGGTTCGTGAGGTCAGTCCATGGAATGGAGCTGTTCTTACGTAGAGGCCTCACCAAGGCACGCTTCCAATTAAGGGGAACATCACCTGAAGCTAGAGATAAATTAAGCACCTGTTGAATTCCTACTCCTAGATCTTCCCTTAGGAGAGACATGATCCGGGCTGGAACAATATCTGACGGGCAACCGCTCTTAGTCTGGTTGATAAGAGTATAGATTTCCTCGATAGATATAGGGGGGAATTCAACCAGTTTATTAGCACTAACTCCTGTTGTGCAGGGGTAAGGTGGAGCCACACTATCCACAGTGCTAGAGATATTAGGAGAGGAGTTTGAGGCCAGAATCTTTGCATAAATACCCTCAATCTTCCTTACAAAGAACTGCGAGATACTGTTGCAAAGTACCTGGGACTCAACGTCCTCAGTTTCACAGGCTGCGGGTTTAACAAAGGTCTGTAAGATCTGATAAAGGACTTTCACATTATTACCTGCAGCTGTTATTTGGTCTGCTATGTGATGTTTGCGAGCAGAGCGTATTGCTTTATGGTAATTTTTCTGTGCGGTCCTATAAAAGACCTTATCCTCAGCCTTATGAGTAGCTCTCCATAATTTTTCCGATTTCCGTGCCGCAATTTTTAATTGCCTTAGATCATCTGTGTACCAGATTTCTTGTCTTGGGGCAGGACGGGGCTTATATGTTTTAAAAGGAACAACAAGATTAATGGAAATAGCTACTGCTTCATTGAGAGCTGTTAGTGCAGCATTAACATTGTTCCCATATTCAGGCCAGTTGGGTTCAATAAAGTTGTCCCTAAAGCTCTCAGGCTTCAGTTTATTCCAGGGTCTTCTGACATCGGCCAATATTTTATGTGCTCCCTTAGGCACATAAGTGGATCGAGTGTAAAACTCAATAATAGAGTGATCCGTCCAATCCACTTGGCAGGGAGGTAAACACTTTATGGAGGCGGAGTTATATAGCACAAGGTCCAAAGTGTGACCAGCTACGTGCGTGGGTCCCTGATTAGCTTGGTGTAGACCTAGAGTGGTTAGATCTGCCAAAAGAGTCTGCGCCTCCACACAAGAAGAAAGTTCACTGTGGACATTAAAATCCCCTACCAGGAGAAAGTCAGAATCAATCTGTATGTGTGGGGCCAGAATTTCAACAAGTTGGAGAGAGAAATTCCCAAGCGAGCCAGGGGGTCGATAGACTAATGCTCCCTTCCTTATATTTTTCGAATTGGGGTTTATAGTAAAGATGAGGAGCTCCATTTGTGAATTACATAAGGTCTCAGTAACCACAACCTCAAGGTCTTGTTTGAAAACAATAGCCAGTCCCCCACCAGTTTTGATGGGTCTGTCCACCCGTACTAATTTGTATCCTTGTGGTATCCCCATAGTAATGGCTGGAACAGAGTGGGGCTTCAGCCACGTCTCTGTTAGAAAGCATAGATGAGGTTTTTCTGATGTTATCAAATCCCAGACCTGGGTGGCGTGGGCAGCCAAAGAGCGAACATTGCACAGTAGGTTCTTGCAAGACAGAGTTGAGTCAATCGACTTGTCAAGTGCAGTTTGCTGGCATTGAGAGAGTTGTAGCCGACGAGGTGTAATTACTGCACTACAAGTAAATTGAGTATGACAGATTATGCAAGAAAACGGTCCCTCCAGAGTGCCAGATACTTTATGTGAGCACAAGCTGGCAGCGTACCTGTTTAAAGCAGCTAGGGATTGACTGGTGTAAGTAAGACCATGCCGAGGACGGGCGCAGACGGGCAGGTCTTAGGCTCGTCTTCGGCGCAGGAGGAGGCGCCACACTGCGCGTCAACACTGCGCGTTGACGCCGACGAGTTACTTTATAGTCCCTGATCCTGGGAGAGCTAGAGCGCGAAGCGCTCGCCTCCCCGGATGTTTCAGGCTCTGCCCCGCCTTCCGCGCCCGTGATTGGCTGGAGGGTCGGACTGGGCGGGCAGGCACAGATCAGGCTACACGGAAGCTGGTCCCTCAAATGCGTGTGGGTAAGTGGTTTGTTTTTTCAGTGTGCAGCTAGTAAATCAGTCACAGCACTATAACAATACTACCCCCTTTTAAAACGCTATTTATATTTAACGAGTGATTTTTAAAATAAAGCTTTGTTCACAGATTCAATTTTACACAGCATCACAGCATAAAAACAATTGAGAGCAGAAAGCTCCGAGACTGTCGCCAAGCGGGGTGGGGAGAAGCTGCCACCGTCCCCCTTACCGCGCAGACGGTCGCCTCCTCGCTGTCTTTATAGTCCCTGATCCTGGGAGAGCTAGAGCGCGAAGCGCTCGCCTCCCCGGATGTTTCAGGCTATGCCCCGCCTTCCGCGCCCGTGATTGGCTGGAGGGTCGGACTGGGCGGGCAGGCACAGATCAGGCTACACGGAATCTGGTCCCTCAAATGCGTGTGGGTAAGTGGTTTGTTTTTTCAGTGTGCAGCTAGTAAATCAGTCACAGCACTATAACAATACTACCCCCTTTTAAAACGCTATTTATATTTAGCGAGTGATTTTTAAAATAAAGCTTGATGCTTCATCATCGGATCCTCACCCACTGACCTAGTGTGCGTGGGTGAGTTCAATGCTGTTTGTAAGCGGAGCTCTTACTAAAACCTAAGAGCAAGATAAAAAAGCCTTCACGATCCTGGTTCTTGTTTATTAATAAGGTTGTGTAGCTGGGTTAAAAACAGTGTGATGTTCTATGAGTGCAAAGACCCCTAACATCTATAACTAAGTAAGGTCGACATGTTTCAGCCTGTTACAAGTGCCACTAAGGGTCAGCAGGCTGTCTTCAGGACCAACTAAATCCATAAATTGTCTACAGATTGTGTTACATACCAACTCCTAATGCTGGTTTACACAGTACACTAAACATCACAATAACTAGAAAGGGAGCGTCCACTATATTGTTTTGTTTCTGCCCAAATTCAGGCAACCTAATGTTAACAAATATAACAAAGATGAACAGAAAATGAGATTCAGTTGTCAGGTGTCTTAAGAATGCATCCAGTATCCAACTTTTATTAATTTTTCAATACATAACATTTTCCAACCAGCCAACGCTTTTCGTCCTCTATGGACTTCATCAGGGTTGTGCTTTCCAAACTTGTGTGACTTTTAAATAGGAAGAAGTGTAGCCTCCTGTTTCAGTGTCTTCACTGAAACAGGAGGTTACACTATCCCTTTTCGGGTGGTGTAGTATCCCCTAACTCATTTTCCTCCTTTGTGTGTCAGGGCTCGAGTGTCGCGGAAAAATGCCTCCCTGTAAGCAGATGATATGGTAATCTTCCATCATGATCTGAGTACAGAACCAGTGAAGAGGGACCGCCTCTGTAGTGTCGTGCAAGCAATAAAGACAGACACTTACTTATGATCATGGAGCTTTATTAAAGCACTCCTTACTCGTCCCTGTCCCTACTCTAACTAACTTTCTTCCTGCCCTAGCTCCTCCTCTTCCTCCAGCCCCATAACTCCACCCACACCCAACTACTAGACTGCTCACATCATTACATCTCCCCCTTTGTTAACAAATGAACGAACACTGACTTGATTAGAGTTCTTCAATGAGTCTCTTGGGCTTTTGAATATTCCTTCGAGGTCGGAGACTCACGCCTGCATCTTCCGACGCAGCTTCTATCTGAGTGTCAGGTCTCTGTACTGCACCCATTGGATTAGATCCCTCTGCATCTCGTTGGTCTATTGTTCTATCAAGAGCCTCTTTCATGGCAGGGGTGCACTTTTGAAAATGTGAAACATTTCGGGAAATCCGTCTCTTCTCAGACTCCGCAGTAATCATTGTACCCTTCTGCTGGGTGATTACCAAAGGTTCATCTTTGAATTTGCAGTCCGTTTTCTTTAGCTGTTCTTGTTTAACCACCACATAATCTCCGGCCTGCAGAGATGGAGACTTTGCTCTCCTCCGAGTGTCTGCATAGGATTTCATTTTGCTCTTGCCGGCTCGATCAGCCAGTACCAGCTCTCGATGGACACGTGCCGGAGACACTGATCGCAAAGCTCCTTCCCATGTCGGGATCCGTGTTCTAATGGGTCACCTTAACATGAGAGTGGCAGGACACTTTCCTGTGGTAGCATGTGGTGTCGTCCGATATGCTCTCAGGACCTCATTGAGAGCCGCTTGCAAATCCCTTTTGTCCAAGGTCGCTTGTTGGAATGTCTTTTTTAAGGTTGCCATGAATCTTTCAATAGTGCCATTGGCTTGTGGCCACAGAGGCGTGACCTTGCAATGCCGGAAGTTGAGGTGTTTCGCAAACTCACTAAACTCATGTCCATTAAAAGGAGGACCATTGTCTGTCTTGAGTTCCTTGGGGACGCCCCAGGCAGCAAACACTTCGTCTAGCACAGCAATCATGCTGGAGGCATTGGTGGAGGATACAAATTGTGCTATTGGAAACCTCGAGTATTCATCCATAATTGCCAGGACGTATTTGCCTGACTGGAGAGGTCCATAAAAATCCATGGCAACTTCTTGCCATACCCCACTGGGTAGCTAGCTGGAGGCGCTCCGCAGTGGGCAGACTGAGGAGACAGTCAGCCTCCGGACCCTCAATGACATGAATATATGCCGGCACAGAGGTGGATTCGTGTTTGAGTGTTGTTTCAAATTTGCCCAGGCATGGAAGTTTTTTTTTCGCCATCCAGGTGAACACCATGACATGTGCCGGACTCAGGAGGGGTGGTGGCTTCATTTTGTTGTATTCGGTCACGGGCATGTAATTCAGCGACGCCCCGCTGTCTAACACAAACTTGGTCGCATGTGTCCCCACTCTTATATCTAATGGGGGGTATTTCTTTAGTTGATCCGGGTCCGCTACCATGCAGATATATTCATCTGTATATTCTGATTCCAGGGGTGTCGATCTAGATTCTCTCGACGGCGACCTTTTCGGTGACCTTCTCATCCATTGTGACTTGCGAGACTCCCTGCTGGAGTGAGAAGAGCCAGAGGATGACATTGCTCGATCCTGCACTGCTTTCGCATGATGTCGCCTTGCCTCCGGGCGAGACGACCTTGTGGCTTCACTTCTTCTTTCTTTGCTATATACTCCACACATCACCTCAAAGTGATTCTTCCGTCCTCACTTTCGGCATTGTTGTCGCACTGCTGGAGAAGCATCTACATGGGGGAAGTCGTACCCACATCTATAACATTTTCTAGAACGATCTGGTTGCTTGTCTTTCCTGCCAGATTCATGGCATCTGCGTCCTGTGTATTGATGACGGGAGGCCGGTCGGGACCTTCTCTGCCGTTCTTTTGATAATCTTCTGCGAGTGCTGTTGGCTTGCATCCGATATGCTTGTTCTTTTCTCTCACTACGACCTGTCTCCATTCTTTTGGCATGTTCCTCCGCTTGATCATGCACTCTGGTCATCTCTTCTATCTCATCGAGATCATGGCTTTTCCTTAGCAGCCGCCTTCGAAGTGTCTCTGAGTGACAACCCTCAATGACTCGCAGTCGGATGGCATCCTCCGTTGAGAACGCGTCAAAGTTGCAAAACTGAGACAGTCTGCATAGCCTAGATATGAATGTGCTCATCATTTCCTCCTTGTCTTGACGGGCTTGGTGGAATACGTATCTCTCATAATCCACGTTTCGTTTATGTACAAACTTTTTGTTTAACGCATTTCTCGCACCTTGTCATATGTTCCTTTATCATCTGTCGGCAACTGCTTGATCAATTTGCAGACTTCTTTTCCCACCAGATTGCGCAGTGCAATTAATTTATCTCTGTCTCCTGTGACTTTTGATCCTTCAATATAGTCCTCAAGCCACTCCTGCCATCTGGGGCCCATGCTTCCACCAGCTACCAGAGTCAGAGGTTCCGGGGGGTGCAGATGTGAAACTCCCATCGCAACTGGGGTGACTTGCTGCTACACCGCCACCATTACGGTTTGGTGAATTTGACATTTCTGTACTGGTGTATCTATGACGCTTTTCCACTTACTTGAGCTTGTTGCTCTTTGCCAGTGCTTGCTTGACTCTTGCCAATGTTGTTTTGCATCAACCAATGCTTGTTTGCTTGCGTCTTGTCTTCGCCAATGCTTATTGAGCATTTACCAATGCTTGTTTGCTTGCTTCTTGTCTACGCCAATGCTTGTCTTGCATCTACCAATGCTTGTTTGCTTGCTTCTTGTCTTCGCCAATGCTTGGTTTGCATTTACCAGTGCTTGTTTGATTGCTTCTTGTCTTCACCAATGCTTGTTTTGCATTTACCAATGCTGGTTTGCTCGCTACTTGTCTTCGCCAGTGCTTGTTTTGCATTTACCAAGGCTTGTTTGCTTGCTTCATGTCTTCGCCAATGCTTGTTTTTGCATCTACCAATTCTTGTTTGCTTGCTTCTTTTCTTCGCCAATGCTTGTTTTGCATTCACCAATGCTTGTTTTGCATTTACCAATGTTTATTTCACGATGTCTTATACTGCCTGACCTCAAAATGGCCGCTTGCAATCCGCACATAGGGGATGTCCTAATGGCTGCCTGATTCCAAGATGGCCGCCGTTAATAAAATCTCAGCTCCCACGAGACTTCGACTTCACTCATTCCCTCGAGGCTGATTCATTCACCAGGACTCACCGGCAGCCGGACCTGGAGGCAGCAGGGCTTCTTCTGTGCCTTTCACACTCCTGAGCTGCTGTAGCATCCAGGTAGGATCGGGGTGGGCTCCCGACTTTCTTTCTTTAGTCGCGGGCCATTTCAGCGACCGTGTGCCAAGTCCCACGCATCCGGGGTGAGCTCCCGATTTTGGCGCGAAGTAGCGCTCGGCTTCAGTTGTCCTCAGCGCTCGACCGCGCTAGTCAGGCAGGGCTCCACGCGATCGATGAATCGCAGAGCTGAGGCAATTACCGCTGGCCCTTGGCTTCAGGCGGCGGTTTCTCTGGGGGCACACGTGTCGCGACGGCGACCACGTTTCTCGTGCTGCCCGGGACAGGAAGTTTCTCTTCATGCAGTCAGGGATGGCAGGTACTAACATCCCACCCTCGTCGCCAGCTGTAGTGTCGTGCAAGCAATAAAGACAGACACTTACTTATGAACATGGAGCTTTATTAAAGCACTCCTTACTCGTCCCTGTCCCTACTCTAACTAACTTTCTTCCTGCCCTAGCTCCTCCTCTTCCTCCAGCCCCATAGACTGCTCACATCATTCCAGCCTCCTCTCAGCCTTTGGAGAGGCCTACGACATCAACGTGAATTGGCTAAAAACCAACCAGTTCCAGATGTGCAACGATGGGGAGGAGCCCCCGATATGGAGGGCATGCGCTGGGAGCCAACATCCTTTAAGATGAAGCCTGAATTGTCCAAGGGACTCTCAAAGTTTCCTCCCCTTCAAAGGGAACAGAGTGTGGGTGCATATCACCTCTTGAGGGACTTGAAGGCGTTCTGCGAGGTCTGAGGACCATCAACAAACACCAAGCATTGGCAAAGCCAAAAGTTCTGAGTTTAATGTACTAATGCATGCAGCATAAGCACATATAATCCAGACAAAGACATGAAAGATCATCTATATTGAAGACTCCCTTATCTTTGATAACATCTTTTTTTTGTTTCCAGGGCAAATTAAGTTTGGATGGCAAGAGAGCCTTCATTTTAGCCCTACTTTAGTTTAGATATGGAGGACCATAATAACGGTTCTATTGCTATGTGGTATATAAATAAATAATACCGGATCTAGGTTTGACTGGACATAGCAATAACAGATAGCTCAATAAATAAGAGTCAAGATTCGAGGTAGTAGGAGTTTGCAGGTTTTAATACAGCATAAAGGACAGGAACAGGACAACCTGCACGGGAACAGGATGGCAGGGCCCTGCAGGGGGGACAGGGAATGAGCGCGCTAACTTTAATAACAATGTACAAGCATATATACTAAAACAGTTGCATTACAGTGAATACAGTAGGCGCAGCAGTGGGTGTGGTCAATAGCAGTCGCGAAAGATAAGGGTGAAAATGGGTGTAACAGGAGGCGTATACATGGACATGTGATGTAAACGTAACAGAATATGTCATAAATGGGGCGGAAACATGGAGGGGGCTACCTAAGGAGCCTGGACCTCTGACCTAATGGTGCGCGCAAACTGACAATGACGTGTTACTAGGAGAAGCTGGGGGCTATGAACTCTGCGCTAGGAGTAGAGACTGAAGTCTGGAGAGTCAGGGCGACATGTACCTAAACCCTATCTAGTATCTAATGTTTAGAGGACATGTTTGATATAAACTAAGAGTCAGGAGGGGAGAGGCTAACAGACTCTAAGACTGGAGCATGCATTATTCTACATGTAGTGCGTGTTGAGGAATATTAAATGACCATTAATACAGTATTTCTCCTGCATGGAGACGTAAAGGCTAGACAATGACGGAAACTATTGATGCGATTCAGTAGCTTAGGAATGCAGAGAAGGAGGGCTGGACTGATAACTAGAATCATAACATACTCTTGGCAGACTCATAGGCAGAGCCAGGCCGAGCCGGGCACTGCGAGGCAGGAAGTAAGTGAAGGGTCGAGGATACAGGTGGGGGCTGTATCGCTCCTCAGCGAGGGTTCAGGAGACAGGAGCTGAATCTGGTGTCCGGGCCCTTTTGAGGCCTAGAAACGGGGACTTTTCAATGAAATAACGTGCACACTGAGAAACGTGGCAACGTAACTTTACATAGGCCTAATATTCGTAGTATTCACGAGAACTGGAAACTAGCATACTAGGGATGGACACAACTTGTAATTGCGTCTTTAATCAAACATGGGGAATACATATGTATATTAATCATGCACACATAACATAAGATGGGGGACACGTAGGGACACAGAACATGGCAAAATTTACTTTTCCACAGCTACCTGACCTTCATTTGACATAGAAAAAACACAACTGTACTGATGGCAAGGGAGCCTTCAATGTGGTCAGCCATTTGTTTCTGGAAACAAAATATCCAGCTATGCAGCACTAATGCCATGCTGCAAGGAGGGAAGGATAGATGAGACAATGAGTGGGGGTAAGGAGAACACATGGAAGAAAGGGACAGGGCGGGAGCAACAGGAGGAAACCAGGCAGGGCAAATGAGGAGCACACAGGGCAAAGAAGGAGGGATGGGAAGGAATAATGAGAGAAGTAGGTAGGAAGAGGGACGAGAAGCACACAGGAGAAAGAAGGTTGAATGGGAGAGAGGAAGAAGGGAGGGAGGAACCAGGAGCAACAGGGGAGTGCCAGGAGGAAGGAATGAGATGGAGTGGTGTACAGGAGGAAGGAAGAGTGAGAGACACTTGTGTTATTGAAAGAGGGAGGGGCGTGAGGGAGTCAGCAGATGTGGCAGAGAGGGCTATGTTTGTGGAGTAGTCCCTCATGCAGTTTAATGCAGGGGCTGCATTGAAGGTGGAATATACAGCCCAACTTCCAGGCACGCAACTCCCATTGGGCTAAAAGGGCTTCAGCCCCTCGTCATGTTCTGTAGCTCAGGCTAACCCTGTGTTGGTGTCTGTAGCAGGGAAAGCCTGGGTTGAGTGCGACTGGAGAAGAGTGTGTCGGAACAAACGTTTTCCTTTCTCCGATGGACAGATTAACTTGCTGCTTATAGTTTCCTCATTGAAGGTGATGGAGGGGTGGTCACATGTAATTCACAACATTCAGGACAAAAACACCACCGTGGTGGTTCTAATTGTGCAAGGCAGTGTGCTTTACTGGTCACCCTTTGTTTTAAAGAGAGACAATGCTTGCCCACTAACGCCGGTATGTGAGAGCGCATCTGCACTTTGAAAGCAATCTCTGCCATATTCCTGTGCTTCCAAGCAAACCAGGCAGAAATCTCAAAGTGTCTTTATTTGAAAATGCATTTATATAGTGCTTACTACTTCTGTGAGGGGTAATAATTGCTAATTAAATGCTAAAACATGAAGAGTTTTTAGTTTTCTTTAATGCAATAACCATTTGCAGTCCAGACTTTTCTGTCAATACCAAGGGGTTGGGGGGAATTTATTGCCAAGTGTTGACTAAAACATAAGAACAAGCAAAATGATGTTGGCAAAATAGGAGTGGATGGATAGCAAAGAGGGTAGCAGCCCCAATCCTTTTGGTAAAATGTTCCTGGCTACCTGCCTTTTTTTATTTGTGCAGTTTTACACAGAGCAAATACATTAGGGTGCTTTACATGAGCACCAGATTACATTACACAAAATCTGATTTATTTATTTTTAGGCATGGGGAGATTAAGTGATTTGCCCAGGATCAAAAGATGTTGAGCTGATGCTGGGATTCAAATCTTGTTCTCCAGTTCCAACGTTAGCACCTCAGGCCATTAAGCCACATCTCGTCAGTTAGTTTTGGTGTCAGAGATTCTGGTGATCTTTGAAAGTATATAATAATGCCCAGGAGTTTACCCCAATTTTTTCAAAATTTGCCTCACAAACACTCATTCCTGCTCACATTTAGACCGAGGTTAACAACAATTTTGCACTGGGTTGGCCTCACAAATTTACACAAACGTATGAAAAATGTTTTTTTATTTATTTTCCAATGCAAAACCTGTTTTGGACTGGAAAGTTGCCTGAAAGTAACTCAAAACAGTTTGCTGTTTTGTATTACTCTGCATCAAGGGTTATTCCATGGGTCATACAAAGGCGTTCCCATGCAACAACAACTGGTTTTTGACATAAAACCTTATTGAGTAACAATAGTAGACAGCGCTGTACGGCAAAAAATAAACACCACTTAAAAGCAGGCATTAAAAAGGAGAAATGTTATTTCTCCTAACCAGTGGCGGCTGGTGACATTTGAAAGTGGTGAGGGCGCAAAAATGATTGTCGTACTGCACTGCCGACTTGCAACAGAAAAAGAAGTGTGTTTTCAGTAGCAGAAACCGTTTACCCTCACAACAGTTCACCAACCTTTGGGGAATCCATAATGTATGTTTAAATACTCATAAAGCCACAAAGAGTTAATCCAACAGCAATGTACAGTAAATACGTATTTTCCACTTTCAAAAGAATATTCGAACTCGACCAGTTAAAAAGTGAGAGGGTTTGTTGTTTGTGTTAGGACTCCATATTCAACCTTGAGTGCGGGGACAGTCTGTGTCACAAAAACAGGAAAACACAAAAGTGATCCAGAATGCATGGCGGGCATTTAACAAGTTTACACAGGCAAAACCTTTAATAAATCAGCCCAGCGAAAGCACAGAGACAAGATGATCACTCACAGACAGCACCACCGCAGCAGAGTGAGGTATTCATTCACAGGAAGAATAGGACCTCCCATCACTCTGACAGTATCAGCAAGATGGATAAAGACCTCTCAGCACGCTTCCTGTATCCTCAACTGGCACTGCCTAAGCACTTTTTCACTAGCACTTTTTCACGTAGGCATTATGACAGTTGATACTGATGAGGTGATTCCAAAATAAGGTAATCTGCTTACAGCGCATCATATAATTAACAATTTAAAAAGAAACAGGTAACCTTCACTCCCACAAACTACTTAGCAAATGTACACTGTGTTACAGATTGCATATAACTAAGACGATGATGCCGGTGTATATATTTACAGACATATACTGTTTCCCATAGAAAGCTTGGATCAGCATCCTTAAAAAACACAAAGCTCAGGTGTGGCCAAATGTCTAGCAAACAACCCACATTTTCCATACACATAGACACGTATCCAAATAATGCTTCATATTTCTATGTGGTGCCTTTTGCTTGCATACACTCTGGTGTGATTGCATGTTGAGTTTCTGTGCATGAACTATCATTTTCCCTTATGTATTCCATGTGCACTTCCTTTAAGATCACGCTAGTCATCGTTTTCTATTTATTTCAAAGATACTCAATTCTTTATGCTGTTTGTTAATTTGCACAATCGGAAGGCAGGCATCGTTTTAGTTGGGAACTGAACGAGCACCTGCATAAAACTAAAACTGACCCAAAAATGTCACAGGTTCCTCGTGATCACAATACTTTAAGGACGGGACGTAGCAACCAACTTCTAAAACGTATTTTGACAGAATATTGCATGTGCACAGTTTTCTGGAATATGTATTAAGTATTATGTAAACGTCACAAAGCTGACGCGTTGTTCTGCAGGGCAATGCTGGTAAAATGCTGCTTGCATTACGGAGTGAAATTACATGTCTCCCAAAATGCAGAATAATGAAACAGCCAAGTTTAATGAAGTGCTGTTTAGTCTCAATGGACAGCTGTGTCTAGGGTTTCAATTCTACGAGGCCTTGAAATGCTACTGTAAGGCGAAGTGCGGTACTAAAGGAAATGGTCCTAAACAAGGTTTTTGGACGAGACGAAACTTGAAACCACTGCTAATAAAACACGCCGGTCTTAGTTGCGGTACATCTATGTGCGCATTAATTTATAACAGATTTTACAATGCACCTCGATGCCCCAGCGTGTAATCACATCAGACCAACGTTGGCTGCATGTGTAGTTTACGCTGGAGAATTTAAATGCACTTTGTGAATGACCGTGATCTGCGTTCTATTTCCCTCACCCTGCTGCTATATAGGGCTCTCGTCAGGTAGAGGCATGTGGCGCCAGCCTGCAAAGCAAAGGCCGCAGCTGTGGCCAGAACTTGAAGAAAAGTTCTCCGGTCTTCTTAACTTAAGGTTCATAATAGCCGGAACGCCGCCGGAACGCACGCAACGGTTCAAGAGCTCTGAGCTAGCCTGCCATGCCTACACAGACAAGTGAAGTCACGGCTCGCAAATACTCGCAGGGGTCGGGGGAGGGAAGTGGGGGGTCACACGGGGGTCGAGGCCGAAGGGGAAGTTTAAAATTAAAAATGAATGAAAGAAAACTTACAGGTCCGCGCCACCTCTGCTCGACTGCTCCTGGGCCGTGGTCCCGCCTCCTCAACAAACAGGAACAGCTGCGACATCACTGGTAATCCTTCTACGTGGCAGGGCCAGGATTGGCTTAAGGGCAGAGATACTCCTGCCCATTAGGAGACCGGGGGCTGCGGCATGAAGCAACCCTCGGTCCCTTAAGGGGAAGGCTAGGGCGCATGCTCGCGCTGATCGTAAATATGATCAGCCCAACAAAAACATGAGCAGTAGCATGCAGTGACGTGACTATTTAGTGCCGTGCCTGCTGTCACTCAAACGCCCTGAGAAAAGGAGAGCTGCCGCAGCCCCCGGCCCCACCCCCTTCAGCATGACGTGCCTCGTTCTACTTTTCCGACGCTAATTCCAATCAAAGGATTCCTGATTGGAATTAGCGTCGGAGTCTCGGAGAAGTAGAACAAACAATTTGAATGGGGCCCATGGCTTTAGTGGGGCAACGCCCCAGCGCCCCTAATGGACGCACCGCCACTGCTAACTTTTCACAGTTTGCATGTGTACAGGACTGAACAGAAAAAACCCAAAGTAGGAAAAGTTTTAAACTTAGACAAAACATGGTATTTTGTACTGGAAGGGCATCCTTCCAGTACAAAACATATTCTAGGCTCTCGCAGGCGCCATTGCACTATGGTGCAAATGTAAGTGTGTGGCGCTCAGTAGCCTGTGCTAGCGCTAGGGTGAGAACATGATGGTGCCATATCTTTGTAGATTTGGTGCCTTCCTGCTCTCTCCCTCTCACACAAAGCAGTAACTTTGGGTGCTATGCTGTGTAAAATCTTTGATAATCTGGGTCTTAGACTTTTTTGCCTCACTCACTCTAACTAACATTCTCTCAATTGCTCATTCTCACTCATACTCACTGTTGCTCACACACAAATGTACTCATACTCACTGATTTTTAAGCTCTATTACTAAAACACTTACACACACTCACTAACTATGTCCCCTGGTGCAACTGCACCTGCTGCATTGTTGATAAGCGCAGCAATGTCGTGCTTTAACTTTAAATATTGTTATTGAAAGCGCAGCATGGGCCGCTTTTACAAAAGACCCATTGTCAACTTGACAAACAAATGTTTTTTGTTTTTTTAAAGCACCCCATACCGCGCTTTTATTTTAATAGCGGCCCCACACTTTTCTTTGGACGAACCACATCTAAAGAAAGGGAAGTGGCTAACATTAAAGTGAAAGCACTGCATGGGGTGGTTTTACAAAAAAAAACATTTGTTTGTCAACTTAACAAACAAATGCTTTTTTTGTGTAAAAGTGCCCAATACCACGCTTTCACTTAAATGGCAGTCGTACACCTTCCTTTAGACACAGGTCTTCTAAAGAAAGGGGCGTGGCCGCCATTAAAGTGAAATCACGGCATGAGGCGCTTTTACAAACAAGCACTTGCAATGCAATAGGTCTCGCATTCGCGAGATTTTAAGCTATTAGCATTGCAAAGGACAATGCCTTTTATTTATGTTTTAAAAACCAACACATAAATAAAAAGGCATTGTCATTTACAATGCCAATAACTCAAACTCTTGCACATGTGAGACCTATTGCTTTGCAAAAGCTTGTTACACTTGCTAACACTTTCTGGGCATAGGTTGCACCACATTGGTAACAATTTAACACCTAATTATAGCAATAAACAACAGAAAGGTGACCAGTCCACAATTGCAAAGGGACTTCTGCTATGCAGCAACACATGTCGCTGTATTTTTAGTAACTTTTTAACCGTTTGAGCTAGAAACAAACATTTTTTTGTTAAAATCTGATGCTAATGCACCAAATGATGGATTATGTGGCAAATGTGGAAAAACCATTACTATGCGAAAATACTGCAGCCGCACAATCGTATATTTCCAGTGTCCTTGTTAATAGGACTGGAAGCAAAGGCCTATTAGAAGCTGGGATAGAACTGGGGTTCCTGCCCCTGCTGCACTTTGTGGCTTTTCACTGGCTTCAGGGATGCACTGATGTAAGTCTTAGCAGCCCCATTTTAGCAGCTATGCTGTGCTGCCTGAGGCATGTGCAGTATGTCTGCTAAATAAAATGGATTGTGCCTGTATTAGGGCATCATAGTTGAACTACCCCCCTCAGACATCTCACAGTCCACCTCCCAGGAGGTCAATGTGCTCTTTTTGCCCTTTTTTGTTTGGTGGGCAGACATATAATAGACTTAAGAGAAGGATCAGAATGATACTGTGCATAGACAGCACCTTGCACTTCTCTCACAAAGCTTTCAGCCACAGCAGCATAGTTTTCCCCAGATTGCTCTGCCCTTGTGTGTTCTACCTCTTGATCATCCTTACTATCTCTGCAAGTGGCAGCTGGTGGTTGGAAAACCTTACGCCAAAGGGAGAACAGTGCCTGCTCCAAATCCAAGACACATTTATATCTCAAAGGATCCAAGCCTTTAAATGTAGTCCCATGGGTTAAAACCCCTACTTCAGAGACATGGTCCACCTCGCTTCCCTCTTTTCAGAATCTACCTGTTTTAAACCTCAAACTTGGTGCTCAGAGGCAATAATTCAAATGGTATGCTTTTTCTTTAACTTTGCTTTTCTGCTCAGGCCCACTCTTTCCATCCCATGTGCTACTGTGCAATTTAACTTCTATTGTCACCTGGACTTCAGCACTATTCATTCTGCCCTATGTCACTCTCTCCACATGTTGCTGCCTTCTCTACTGTTCCCTGTATCCTCCCTTTTTTTTTTCTCAACCTGCCCCTTTCCTTCCCAGACATTTCACCTTTGTCTCATTTCATAATGAACATTGTCTCCTAGTCTCAGCTTGATCTTCGTTCTTTCTAAATTTCCTCCCTACAAATGTAGATCAAAAGAACAAACCAAAATGACATAATAGCGTTGAACATCATGAAGACGTTCACAACTAAGTGCACTCTGGGAGGAAGAGGCTTTGCTATTGGGAGGGGATAAGAAGACAGGGTAAATAGAGATCAACACCATGTATCCAAACTCTTGCAGCGCAAAGTCAATTAAAAAAATCCCCATACGAAAAGGTGAAGTTTGCTCGGTATCAAGAAGCTCATTTTGGTGCCTATTTTATGAAGTTGGTAGTTCTTCTGAAAATAGGCTGAACACTTAGAAGATATAAATTCCACAGAGAAAATAGGTTCTTGTACATACAGAGAGGGTGGAGCTCTGCTGCAAACATACCTTATCATTGTGCAGAGATGAACTCATTCCTCTGTAGATAGAGCTGAGCTCGAGCACAGATGCAGCCAAGTCCCTGCATACATAGTGCTGACCCGTGCACAGATAGAGCAGAGACCGTATACCCATAGATCATTTATTTAGTTGAACTGGAGCTGAGTTCCTGCATATTTGGTACCAATATGTAAAACCCGAGGTTCTGTGGCAATTGAGAAACCAGGAACAGCTAGTATTCTGTGAAAGTACCACACATCTCTCACCCCGGTTAATCTTCCTGATAGGAAGTGAGGTGGAAGGGAGGATGACAGTGAGAGAGAAAAGATTGAGAGAAACCATTGAAGAGAGATAAAGACAAGGTAGAGATAGTAGTGAAAGAGAATTAAGCATGCATGCGGATATGGACAGAAAGGTGAGAAAGAAAAGAGGAGAGTGTGACTGAGATGGAATAGAACAGAGACAGAGTGTGAAACAGGAGACATCAGAGTGAGAAATTTATGAACAACACCACAACAATAATGCTAAGACAAACTTTAGTTTATGTTTAGGGTGTTTGTGAAGTACACAGCTCACCCTGGTGAGCATCCTGGTGATGAGAAAGCAGGGGTTATGTTGGCTGGGCCTTGTCCAGGTGAAGAGCCATGTTTTCAGTTTCTTGCGGAGCTCAAATACTGAGAAGGCAGCTCAAATGTGTAGGGGTAGGTCATTTCAGGCTTTGAGCACGAGGTAGGGGAAAGCACGACAGCTGTCTCTGATTCTCTGTATGTAGGGGAAATGTGTGAGCAGGATTCTGGCTGAGCACTAGTGTCTGGTGGGTGTGTTGTGTGTGGGTTATTTAATAGGAAGACAGATAAGGTCTTTGTCAGGCAGAGTGATGTGAGCACGGGGGAAAAGCTGTGAGTCTGGCTGCTGGGTTTTGTATGGTCTGAAGTATTCTAGCTGTTAGATAGTGTGATTCCGACAGAGTGCGCTGCCATAGTCCAGCTTGCTGGTGATGAGGGCCTGGGTGACCATTCTGAATGTGCTGACTAGGAGTCATTTGAAGAATACATTGAGCATTTTGAGGGTGTAGAAGCAGGAGACAGTGACTACGTTGACTAAAGCAAACTTTACAGCATATTTCACCTATGCCTTTTGCTCTCTTCATAAGAAGTCTGCTTTTCACTGTGCCACTGGACAGTGCTGTTTGTGGATGGTGCTGATACCAATCTCCAAAGAAACATTTTGGTCACCGGCACACATTGTTTTTAGCCAGTTAAGCACTGGGTTGGAGTGAAGGTGGTGCACATGTGACAGATTCACTTAGCAGCTGTGTTTTTAGAATTTTATAAAGTGGTCTAGTTAATTTTAAAATGTTTTTTCATGTGGAACATCAGACGTAAACCCTTCACAAAGTAAAGGATTTCAGCATTTTATATGTTCACTTTCCTGGCTTGGTTGAAGCAGGCCTATCCCAAAGTGAGTGGTTGGAGGAGTAAAGCATAAAGCTTGTGATGGCCGCTCCATTTCAAAGGTGCAATAAGAGGGATTTCTTACAAGAGCCTCTGTTAGTGCATGTGCGCTAACCGTTAATGTAGGCTTTGTGGCACCACAAACAAAGGCAACAACTCCAATCATGGTGCCCCCAAATTACGGTCCCCTCAGTGGAGAAAAGCTCTGCGTACTCCCCTATACTGCTAGCTGTACCTTCCATCTTCCTGCAAGGGACCATCAGGCATCTGTTCAGGTGAAGGAACATGAGCTCTGCACTGGCTGAGGGTGCAGACATTGTGCAATAGGAATCCTTTGAGAGGGATGAAACAGGCTATGGGCATGCACACACTTTTACCCACGCATGGGGCTATTCACAAGTCTCGTACTAGCTACATCATTCGAATCCTGCAGACGTTTCTTATGCTGTTGATGCTCTCCATAACAAGAATAAACTTAATTTGTACATGGCTTAAGCTCCTTCAGTAATATGGCTGCCAACACTACTTCCCATGATGAATTTCTGTTGCCGCATGCACACACTTAAATCTGTTCATCTTTGTGTGACCTTCTCTCATTTGGAGAGAAAAAAACAGTGATTGAGAGAAAGTTTGGCTTAGGCGTAAGTGTGTATGTTTATTAAATGAATTTAAAGCTAACAAATTGGGAACTGGGCGTATAGTTGTAATTTACAATATAGCCTCATATCTCTCGCAGCTGTTTTGCCATTTTAAAGAAGTATTGCAAGGTCAAAAACTGAATAAACATTCATCAATCATTTGAACACAAACTGACAGAAAATACCACTTTAAAAATATACTGATCCCCACCACGATCTCTGCTCCACACTGATGTGTACAATGGAGAGTATTGAGAAGTCATTACATCTTTGAGTAAAAATGCATGTACTACATGTTTTGGTGCTTTTATGGCACCAAAAGCAGTGGTAATAAACCCACATAATCTAGGGGTGTGGATGGACTCGACCCTCAGCTTTAAGGAACATACTAAGAAAGTGGCAGGTACATGCTTTGGCTTACTCCGGGGATTGAAACCCCTATTGGGGTATTTCGACCCGTCCACCCGACAAATGATTGTCCAAGCGGCTATCTTGTCAAGGCTGGACTATGCCAGCTCGCTCTACCTGGGGGAAAATAAGGCAGAGGTCATGCGTTTGCAAAGGGTCCAAAATGCGTCAGCCCGACCCCTACTTGGGCTCCCTAGAAGATGCTCGAAAACTGGTGCCATTCAACATTTACATTGGCTGCCTACGGCCAAGCGTATTGAATTCAAGGCCCTTTGCTTGGCCTTTAAAATTTTGAAACTCTCTTCCCAGGGTATTCTGGCCAATCTGTTGGTGCCTTACACACCCACATGCCATCTGCGCTCCACTGGTTCTCGTCCCTCGGGTGAAACGTTTACGTTCCGGGGACGGTCCTTTCGCAGCTTAGCGGCCAAACTCTGGAACTCCCTTCCCTTTCAGATCTGCAGTCTGGACAACTATCTGGCATTTGGGAAGGCAATCAAAACCTATCTCTTTCCTTTGGTTTAGGGTCTAGCTTATATGTCTTGCTGCAGTCAGCGCCGGGACGCCTCTTTGCTGAGGCAGTTGTGCGCTATACAAGTTGGGTTAACATAACATATTTTTAAGGAATTCTGAAATATGGAAAATATTTCATTGTTACATGTGTAATACAGATTTTGTCACCACTGTGCAAAGGTTTTGCATTGTCCAGGCAACTAGGTTTATGCATCTTGGAAAACAAAGGTTATCAAAATGATGCAACAAAAAAATGCAAATTATGTGGCACTTTGTCTGGTGGTATTATTTTCATCTGTTTGAGCTGGAAACAACAATTTTGGTGAAATCTGCATATTATGGAAATTATGTGTCAAATTCAGAAAATCCATAATTATGCTGTAAACTCTGCAGCCACAGAGGCACACAAATCTACTGATTTCACCATTGCCTATTGTTTTGTCGAGAATGTATTTATGACAGGTAAACAAAACCTCAACATTTTAATTCCAGTCAATGCCCATTGTTAGCTGCACTTTGAATAAAACAGCTTGTAATGTTAAAAATACATAACGGGTGCCTTGTCATTGCCATCTCAGACTTCTGGTAACGTCAACAAACAGCAAGGCCAAAGATATCCCCAGAACCACCTCAATGGTAATATTGGAAAAGATCACACAGTATTCCATTATGCACGCTCTGTATGTACTTCACTTTAAACCATTATGTATTTGCAAATAGATAAACCTCAACAAGAGACAACTTAATTAGGTGCTACCCGTGTGTATAACATAACTACCAAAGTAATTAGCATGTTTTCCACTCACTATGAGTAATGCGGCCTAATGGCTATGTCAAAACATCAACAGAACATGAGTTCTCACAAGGAGTGTTGAAATTGAATGTTTGAAGCTTTTGTTTAAATTTCTAGTCATTCATCAACTAAGGAAGGAGACGTGGTCTAGTGGCTAAGCTGTCGATCCGAGGAACTTGTATTGACTCCAGCTTTACATTGACTAAAAATTGAGCAGTTCTGCTAAATCACTTAATCATAATGTGCCTAAAATGTGAACGTGTGAGCATGGTCTTGGACTGCCGGCCACCTCCCCCCTTGAACACCGACTGAATTACCTAATTCAACCAGTCAACACATGGGGGTCTTTGGAAGTCAAGGGGGGGTACGGGGCCCCCCCCCTGGCCGTATTTATTAAAATATAAAAACAAATCAAAAATTTTAATCAAATAAACATTTCTGACAATTATTAAAATGCACACTTTTCAGAATATTAGATTGACATCCGTTTCGACATGGTATGATGGGCTAACCTTAACAAGTAGCTAGTACAGCGTGTTTCCTAACGTAATCTAATCATCCTGAAAATTAAACTGCATTCTAATATTTTTTAATAAAGTCCTACGGCAAGGTCGACAACCGGTGTCAGATCCTTTTACAGCTGCGCTCTCACGTTGAAGATGCGCATGCGCAACCCAGGGCACGTTACACCCACGTGCGCTCCCCGAACTCCATTTAACCATAACAGGAGGGCCCAGACACTCGCGCACCTTAGTGACGTCATAGTGTTGTGAGGGGTGGCTACCAGCCTGAGGAAAGCGTAGACTCCCTCCCCCGCACCCTTTAAAACGGGATATCATATCCTGCCCCTGAAGTTCTGAGAGAGACCAATGGCCCCTCCCGCGGGCGGCCCCTTTCGTGAATGGGTCCGCCCCCCCCGTAAGGACCTTAAAATGCTGCTCACCGATTAATGACCTTACCGCCAGACACACATAATAAATACGACATTGCTATTCTAAAAGGAAAAAAGGCCTAAGGATAAAATTGTTAATACACAGCGAAGCACAAAACATCTACATATACAGATACTCCTGTAAGCGGGAAAAAAGGGCCTAAGGAAAGAATTAGTTAAATATCTGGCACTGCACAAAAAGTTTAAATCTGTTCTACCTTCCAGTAAACGGGAAATTCAAGGCCTACTGGATCAAGCCCCCCTACACCTATATCCCGGCACATTGACAAACCTGATACTACCATTTGCCAAGCCCCAAGGTCTGCCAATAAGGGATGGAGGGTGGGGAAAATTACCCGGCCCCACGGTGGGGCGAGGAGCGAGCCTGGGAGCGCGGGCACAAAGAGGTCGCTTCCCGCGCTCCCCAGGCTTTTAACCCTTTCGCCGCCGCGACCCCGCCCCCTCGCCCCGGAAGCACACCAGTACTTCCGGGGCGAGGGCGCGGGGCAAGCGGCCCCGAAAGGGACGGGGTGTGGGAGGGGCCGGGCCCCGCCATGCTTGCGTGGGGGCCTATTGGCCCCCCCTTGTATCATGGTCTTGGACTGCCGGCCACCTCCCCCCTTGAACACCGACTGAATTACCTAATTCAACCAGTCAACACATGGGGGTCTTTGGAAGTCAAGGGGGGGTACGGGCCCCCCCCCCTGGCCGTATTTATTAAAATATAAAAACAAATCAAAAATTTTAATCAAATAAACATTTCTGACAATTATTAAAATGCACACTTTTCAGAATATTAGATTGACATCCGTTTCGACATGGTATGATGGGCTAACCTTAACAAGTAGCTAGTACAGCGTGTTTCCTAACGTAATCTAATCATCCTGAAAATTAAACTGCATTCTAATATTTTTTAATAAAGTCCTACGGCAAGGTCGCCAACCGGTGTCAGATCCTTTTACAGCTGCGCTCTCACGTTGAAGATGCGCATGCGCAACCCAGGGCACGTTACACCCACGTGCGCTCCCCGAACTCCATTTAACCATAACAGGAGGGCCCAGACACTCGCGCACCTTAGTGACGTCATAGTGTTGTGAGGGGTGGCTACCAGCCTGAGGAAAGCGTAGACTCCCTCCCCCGCACCCTTTAAAACGGGATATCATATCCTGCCCCTGAAGTTCTGAGAGAGACCAATGGCCCCTCCCGCGGGCGGCCCCTTTCGTGAATGGGTCCGCCCCCCCGTAAGGACCTTAAAATGCTGCTCACCGATTAATGACCTTACCGCCACAGGCCAGGTAGTTAACCGACTATCTGCCCCCCCCCCCAACCGCCTACACTGAAAGGTCATAACTTCCTAATCCAAAACCCTCTACCCCTACTATTTTGTTCCCTACCCCTATGGCATCCCTGACTCTGTCCACTGGACCCCCCACCCTGTGAGTAGAGCCTCTAATAAACGTCCACTCCTCATTATCAGCCGACTGGTAAACTACTTGGTCCTAAGATGACCCCTTGAGGGATATTCTGTCATTAATGTGTATGAAATAGTTTCTCCAACCAAGTGTAGATCCTCTTTATCGAGTGATTCTTCACCGAGTGACTCCGTGCACTCGCCTAATCCCCCCCCCCCCCCCCCTTTACGTGCAGCCGGGGGAAAATGCAGCCCCCATGGTGCAATCTGGGTCCTATCATTGTTACCCCATGTGCTTAAATGACGATGGTGTGGGGGCACGGCTCTCGAGGGTCCCTGCAGATGCTGTGACCTGGTACTCCCATTCTACTCTTCCCACTGGCCTACTGTACAGTCTGCTAACCATCCACACCTAGCCATTACGCTCTGGAAAGTGTTAAGTGTATGGTACTACTTTCACCATGGAAGTCCCCACTTCCTGAACCGGGGAAATGAGGCGTTGCATAGGCCTATCATTCCTGGTGTTGCCGAAGCTAGGAATGCACACCCTTGTGTACTGTCCCATCCCTACCGTTGTCACTTACCATTTGATGATCTATGCATATCATGCTGACACTGGTGGCCCTGCGTGCACAGGCGCCGTTACTGTAGGTATACATTTCCTTTCACGGCAAATACTGCCATTTTGTGAAACCACATCCTGCTACATAACTGCCGCCAGCCCAATATAAGGGCTTACACACCGAAACAGTCAACTCTGTGCTGGCACCTCCTGCGTTTTTTGATCGCTCGCCCATCGCACTTGCGTTGTTGTTTGCCATCCTCTACCTGACGTCAGCATCCCTTGGGCTGTCCACCTGTAGCAGCTTTTGTGATGCGGAGCACTCCAGATATCCACCATGGACCCGGCCATACATAAATGAAAAAGATAAACACAAACCATTAGTGTTTCTGGCAATAACTGCAGTACATGTGCTAGTCTTACATTGCCATCCCTTGCCATGTTTGAGATGCGATTAGCGTCAGATGCCTAATCCTAAACACTTCCGACTAAGTGTTGAGCATAGCCTCAGTTTGTGTCCCCTGTAGCGTGACTGTATTAGTGTTATGAAGAGTACCCTGTAAAATTGGCCTTCATTAACAAATACTACCCAGTGTGTAGTGCATTGACACAAAGCATGGAGTCCCCAGTGCATACCATAACGCCCTCATGACTCCTTAAGGATGATTAGGATATCAGTTAAAAAGGAAGAGTCCGTTTGTATTGGCACCCACCCAATCACAACTTGATGAGATATACGTGTTCTAAGTATCGAACCCCTTGCGCCTGACTGTTGACTTGGATCGTGGCTGACAGTGGTAACGCGTAATATAACTAAGGGGCAACCATAACCTATATATATTATTCTCATGATCCCAGACTGAGCATCATTCCCTTAACAAGTTGCAAGTAGCAGGTGGCCCTCCCGCTGCCACACATGATTGTCCAATCAATTCATAGTATACCGCCACCTATTGTAAATCATGATGCAACATTAGTTTCCACAGATCAGGGTTTAATGTGTTACCGTTCATCAACCCATTCTGCCTCCCCCAGTTCGGCCCTGTTCATATGCAAATCTGTCTGACCCTTCTGCCCATTTAAGAGCACCAGCAGTATCAGAGATGGGACTTAGGCATTGTTACGACCATCCTCTTTCGATCCACTCTACTATAGTGAGTCCTTTGCGTGCTCTATGTCCTCTGATAAATTACCTGAAACAGGCCTACTATGGAATGGCAATTTCCTGGCTGATATTTGATACGGCTGACTTACTTAGGCCATAAAACAGGAGGGGAAGAATCAATTGCCCAATGCTGTTAAGTAAACACGCAAGTGCACACAGGTGACCCAGAACTAGTATTGTCAATATTCCCGATAGATATATCCCTTACGTAGCCACTTTATCATGTTACCGTTGGTAAGTAGCATTACCTTGGTCCGGGGGCGTCAAAGGTTTTATACCCGGGGTCAGTGCAAGGAGGGTGTTAGACAGGGATCAGATTGCAGTGCCCGCCCACCCAATATGGTAACATTGTCTAATTACCACATAAATTGCTACCACGACTGTCTTGTTGCTGATTCATAAAGGAACAAGGGCACATTAATTGTCATCCTAATTGCACAGCATTTAACCTCAAGTGGCCAGCTTTTCATGTTCCCTGCCCTCAACCAATCTGACAAATGATCGTTTGCAGTGTTCTTGCCTCAATGTAGGTATACCATGGGCGGCATCTCTGAGATTTAGAATTACATATGAAATGCCTTTAGATACAGAGCCTCTAAATATACCATATTTTAAAGCGTGTTGGTTATCCTGCAAATCTGTCAGCCCTCCTGTGCCTACATTGGACCTTCTTGATTTAAAGAAAAAGATAAAGATCTTCCCCTTTCCGCAGGCAATTATTTATGGCCCTGACCCATCCTTTTGAGTAACCTGTGAGCTGAAGTGCCCCATTGCCATATTGTTATCCCCAGTAGCAGGTGGTCACCCTAGCCAACTATGTACTGCACCAACTTGTTTGTAAGCAGGTGTGGTAGGATGTGGGATAGTGCGTTGAGTACTGCATGAAGGCCAAAGAGAAGAGTTGTATGTTCAAGAGATAACCACGTGCCGCACCCCACATGCTAATTAGGGTATTTGAATGACGGTCCCATCCATCAACATCATAGTATAAGTCTGCCCTACCTCCTAACACCCGCATGAGGAAGGCGGGGAACTTAACATTTCAATGGTCTTCCTTGACTCAGTCTATTATAATCACGGGGATATCACATACCAAAGCGCTACAGGATTTCAATAGTAAAAGGGAAAGAAACCTGGAAATGTAAGGACACCGCTAAAAAAGATGACATTAAACGTAACACTGTGCATTTCTCATCAGGGCTATAGGCAGTGCTTTTGCGTCACCCTCTATGCGCATTAAGTGGATGCAGGATGTTTATCATTGGCCTACCAGTTGACACTCTACAGGCTAAGCCTAACCATTGTTTTATTTTGTATAACCCACTGTGGTAGCCACTCGCGTCTTAAGAGAGCAAAAAAGGCACCCTCTTGTCGTATTATTTTAAATTGCGTATTTTTGTACCGGATCCTGTTCTGTAATTTATACGCCCGCATAGGAACACCCCTACCTATGTAACAGCAGTATTAACTGTTCAGAGGGATTCTGACAACTTTTTGACTTGGCGCCACTGCACCATTCAACTCAGGACACTGTCGTCTGCAAGATACCCGTATTTGTAACTGCATGTCCAGTAGCCAACTAAAGCAATATTAGGTGTTTAGAGGGGTTCCTAGAACTTTGGGCCCCTGTGTCACTGCACCTGTTGCACCATTTGCCATTAAAAACCTTTGTCTCCGTCAGCAAGTGCAGCACAGCCATTTCGAGTTAACTCTTCCCCATTTTTGTGTTTGTTTACTCATTCCTCTGCTCACTTGGCAGTGTGCTTTCCCCGCATGGCGCTCTCTAATTAACTGCCCATGAAATACGTATTACCACATTATCTCTAAATACACCGTCTGTCACGTCCCTGCTTTTGCCACCATGTGTCCCTGCATCATCATTTCTTTTCAAAAATGCCTCCCCCTGGCAGATGTGCTAGTTATATATTCACGCCATCATGGACAATTGGCAAAGCATGTGCAGTCTATTCCAACAGTTTCATGCTTAATGTCTTTTAGATAATTAAAACAAATATGCAGGCAAGCGAATTGCTCCAAGTCTAAAAGCGGATGACATTAGGATGAGAGGAATGACTAGTGATAATGCATGGGCTAAACTTATTAATTCTCCACCGCTCTGCAAACATTCAGCCTAGATAATTAAAATAAATATGCAAACGACAAGCACTTTGCTTTGAGTCATCGTGGTGTAATTATTAGAAATCACTACAGTTATATGGAGGTAGTCTGCACGTAGCAAGGGCAATACGGTATTCCCTGCAGTCTGAAATTAACATGAAGCCCTTTCCTAAGCAGGGCGAATATAAAACTGCTGTTTAGGTACACTGTCCATATTAACATGAAAAACACAAGCTGCAGAAGTTGGGATCGAACCCTGAAACCCTGGGCTGAGATGCATACAAACTGTACACCGCCCTCCCACCTACCCATCCGTGAATATGGAATGACATTAGGGATGGTTTTGTTTAGCCCGCCCTTCTGCCGCCGCTTCAGTGAAGCCCCGATGGAATTTACAGTGGCTTCGGATTCCACGCGCCAACTTATGGGCCGTTTTAAACCGCATGGTGTGTATTCAATGTCTGGTTACTTAACATATATTTCAAACAAAATTGCCTAATCCACACCACACCTTCACTCTGTAAAACATTTTTATGTATCACGTCCCCCTCAGCACGCGCCTCCGCAGTGTATGCTGATGTGGTGCCCAGATGTCCGTATTAACACCCCCTGATGTGGGGACGCATTCATTTCCTGGCCTGATGAATACATGGCCCTTACACTATCGGGGCAAAACATTTTTGATCAGCTCCTCATGGGGCTATACTGACCTTTAGAGGTAAGGGTACCTTCCCCCATTGCAGCTTAAATTAAATGAAGTGAGCACTGGTCAACTAGCTCCAGAGTCGGCCAGTAATGGATCATCATGCACAGCTGTACTGCACGTGTACTGCAGCAACCCAACCCCTGCAGACTGTAATCTGTGCTGTTCCATTATTATTATTATTATTCCCCTCCACCTATCTCAGACTCTGCACTCGCGGCTTGGCTAACCTGCAAAAGCGGCATAAATACTACGGGCAGTAATTAGAGGCGATAGCATACACCGAAGCAAGAGCAGTAGCCTGGTGCACTCTTGATGAGGTAATCTACCCTGCGGGCCGCTGTAAATCCCCCCGTATTGTTATTAGAGCGAACCAAGCAAGAGCAGTAGCCTGGTGCACTCTTGATGAGGTAATCTACCCTGCGGGCCGCTGTAAATCCCCCCGTATTGTTATTAGAGCGAACCCAACGAGGAAGCTTTAGCGGCGCCCTCTCAGCCACGGCCCCCGCACAATCCCCCGGTATGTGCCCTAGCAAACAAACGTGATGGCAGCCTCCTAATTTAGCGTGCCCTCTCGCAGTAACTTACTTTTAAAATGTTCATGCCTCTTCGAGCAAGGCTCCCCAGGGGCGACGCTGCTGTTTTCCTTCGGACTGGAGACCTGAAAGCGGATGCACCCGCACTTCGCAGCACTTCACCCTCGCGCTGCCTTATTCCCCCGCAGCTTCGGGCCACCTCCACGCTGTCCGCTCCTTCCCAGAATGTAGCTCCTCCGCCATTCCGGCTGACTTGTTGCAGGAGACCGCACACCTGCAGAGGGGACAAAGGGAAAAGAAATTACGGGCCGCCGGGGACCCGGGTGCTCCAGCCTGTTCCGCCACAGTTGTCCGCCCCGCTGAACGTCGCTCCACGTTGTCCGCTTGGCACCAGCTGCTTGCAGTATGGGACTTGAAAACCTGCAGAAAGGAGAAAAAAGACAGAAAATTACACGGCCCCACGGTGGGGCGAGGAGCGAGCCTGGGAGCGCGGGCACAAAGAGGTCGCTTCCCGCGCTCCCCAGGCTTTTAACCCTTTCGCCGCCGCGACCCCGCCCCCTCGCCCCGGAAGCACACCAGTACTTCCGGGGCGAGGGCGCGGGGCAAGCGGCCCCGAAAGGGACGGGGTGTGGGAGGGGCCGGGCCCCGCCATGCTTGCGTGGGGGCCTATTGGCCCCCCCTTGTATATATCGCTGTAAGTGTGTGTGTAACAAAAAGATATAAACCACAACTTGATGAATACAATCCTGCATCGTTTCCCATCACAGTCCACAATGGGCAATGCTCTTTTGCCCTCGAGTTGGGTCCATGCTATAGAAATACCAAACATGTGCATGTTTTTACATTGTGAACAGTTAGCCGGCTTATAATTCTCTGTGGATATCCCTTCCTTTTGAGCTGTTGGTGAGCTCAAAAGGAAGCTCTCATGATTTTCTTTTTCCCAGTTTATTCTTAACACCTCTAGTCCACTTCTCAAGGTCTGTGGGAGCACTTTATTGGGCACATTGGGAGATTCCACCACACACATCATCTGTTTCCCTTGAAGCATTTTACTGTTATGCAGTCCATGCTACTTTTGAGTTGGCACTGTATAAATCAGCAACAGAATAAAATACACTTTTACAGTAAGTCTTCCGTGCTTTCATTTCTGCCATGCACAGGACTCCCTTGGTACCAACCATCTTGATGACCTCCGATGCTCGCAGGTCTTCTGGACACACCACTCTGAGGGCCCCTTCGGTACTGGCAGGTCTCTGGCCTCAGAACTCTAAACTGGGTCTAGAGCTTGCCCCCCCCCTGCATGTAATTTGCAGCGGGCCCTCTCTAGTTTAATTACGCCATTTGCTCCAAGTGTGTAAAATGGTAGCCCCACCAACACTATTTAGTACCAGCCCGCCTCCCCTCTCCCCTCCCCCCCAACCCCGGTGTTTGGGAGTAGTTGCCCCACTGCTAACTTCTGTTAGCATTAGGTGAGAGAGAAATACTCCTTTAGGCTGAGTCGGGATGCGATTGACAAAGTCTCAGGCTAATGGCTGAAAGAAGCTTGTCAACAAATGCTTGTAAAAAAGGTTGAAAGGGCCAAACCCAAAGTCCACTCAGAGTATACTGTATGCAACAGGTCAGTTTGGAAGCTCTGCAGTAAACCCAGACCTCAGAGACGTGGTAACGAGTGGACTGCTACTCCGGCTTTCATGCTGCACTGTGAAACTGATCTATTAACTGAGGGTAGAACATGCCCCCCTGACATGGCAAGTCTGCACATAGTCCACTCCATAATGGTTAATGCTGGTGCAAGCCTAGACCGTGCCCCTTAAATAAAAGGGCTGCTGAGCTTTTATTTGAAAAAAATCATTGTAATTTGGAGATGTAGTTTTATGTCCTTCCCAGTGCTTAATTAGTAAAAAAAAAAAAAAAAGTGCCAGGGCTTTCAGGCGACTGCAGCTTGTTACACACACTACCCCAATGCTGCCAATGATGGTAAAAACACAGATGCTAACCGTCACACTCCTACGAGTGTGAGTATTCCGACTATTCCAGGCCCCCAAAGCTATAAGAGAGGCTTGAGCGGCAGGTAATAGTCATTTTTAATGTATGTTGAATGAATAACTATCTGTTGTTGTGGTCATCTTTAAATTAGCCAGATTCTCACAAGCACCGGTGTTGGCAATGAAGTTCCGGTGCTGAGCACCAGAAGCCAGCGGCTCAAATTAAGCACTACTCCTTCAAGTCAAGTAGTTGGACTACCATGCCTGATACTGAATTGTAAAAGAATAACCTAGGACTGGATGCATAGCTGTGAGATTGCCATGGTTGTGATTCTTTGGGGAAGCAGGAGGCTATCGGTTTATTCTACGCCGGTGTATCTTGGCTTAAAGAAGCCCCGTGCTCTGTCAAAGAAGGGCCGTCTTTCCTCTGAATGTGAAGGGAGAGCTGTCATACTCCCCGGCCCCTCCCATTCCCGCAGCTGAACACTGAACACATGATCTGCAGCAATTAAACCAACCACAGAATAAACCGGACTAACATTCGAAAATAACCGCCCCTTGGAAACATGCGTCTTTTAAAACCATTACATAATAATAACTGCAACTGAAGGGGCATTAAATGAGCTATTTACGGAACGGTTAGTACAGCGTTTTTTAAACATGTCGCTTTTCCGAGCAGGAGCTCTGTCCTCTGTACGTCTGAAACAAAAGCCCGGCTGTTCTAAGAAGGTTGTGTTCGTTTATCACATTTTCCGCTGCAGTATTTTCTTTGCCACACCCACCATCTTGCGTTTTTTCGAACACAGCTATTAATAGACAAGTACTATGAAGAGGTGGGGTCCAGGGAGAGGCCGAACTGACGTCATCAGTCCACTCATAGTGTGAGTTCAGGGCCGGACCTGGGAGCTGTGATCCAGATACATTGGCCACGTTATGCAATGTTGCAGTCAAACCACTATACCTTCTGTTATTATTAGTCTTGGTACATTCCTCCTCCCTGGTAAATGCCTCCACCCCTCCTTTTCCAGTCCCTTTGGAATGTACCAGGCTCATTATAACACCTTTTTACAAGACTGCATTCACATTTTTGATTCAGGCTACTATTACAGAATGTTTGTGGATTTAACAGCTCTATATGGTTACATATGAGCCCACATCTACGTAGCCTATGCATCTAAACTGGTACAGCTGTAATTTATTTAATTCTGGACTTACTTCTATAGGTCTGATTCAGCCCGAAACAAGCATTGACAAAGCCACCATGTCTCGCATTTGGACCTATTGCTGTGTCAATGGTTGTAGCCATGTGGAACAGCATCCCTGATACTTTTCTGAATGGCTAAAAAAAACAAAAGAACCTTTGACACGGCTGGCCGAGTCATTTTGTAGGTGCGTTTGCACCAGGCGTGTCTACAAAACAACATGGCCGATTTTGTTTTTCTCTTAAAGTTACCGATCCAAGTTACTAAAAAGAAAACAAAATGTTCTTTTTTTTTAAAGCAGATGGAGGGGAAGCGACACGGTGATCGCGGATGTGGGTAGGGGGCAGAAGCAACACAGGGGATGAGGGGCAGAAGCAACATGGGGGCTCGGGTGGGAGCAGGTTCTTAAAACAGGTGATGTGAAGTAACAGTGGCGCTGTCGGGGACAGAAGCAACTACGGGAAGAGGGGCAGATACAACACAGGGGGCAGGTGCGGGATCAAACAGGATAAAAACAGCAATGTGGAGGAGACGTGAGAAAGCACATGGGTGGGAAGGCAGCACGGGGGACTAGGTGGAAGCTCCTCGGCGAGAGGGAGGAACCAAGAGCGTGGTGAGGGAGAGAAGCATTTGAAGGAGCCTCGCGTGGAGTGCATATAAACAAAAAGAACAAGTATTTGCAATGCAATAGGTCTCGCATTAGGAAAGTTTGAGCTATTGGTATTGTAAATGGCAAAGTTTTTATTTATGTTTCTTTTTTTAAGTAGCTAAATTAATAGCTTCGTCATTTACAATGCCAATAGTTATAACTTTCGCAAATGTGATACCTATAGCATTTGTAATGCAATATGTTTTGTATTTACAAACCGCGAGAGGACAAAAAAAAGCTCCGGACCACCGCCTCCTCCCAGGCCTTCAAAAGGGACCTCAAAGTTCTCCTCCTCCAGAGACACCTCCAAAAGTAATTCACGTCCTCTTGCTATTTGTGAGGAAGACTTCCCACTACTGATAATTTCTACTTTCCATGACCATGGAAGTGCCTTCCCAGTGTATGCCTGTGATTGGAGGGTCTGCCTTTTTGCAGTATTTTCCATGTACTGGTGTTCGGTGCCCTTTTGTAACATGCACACACCACTCTGCCCTTGCAACACACGGCTGCTACCTCTCACATGTCTTTACCTTTGATACTTGCACAAGTGCCACCTTGCCCATGTAACGCTTGTTCCTGAGCCTGAGTGTCTAGCACTTATTGCAGGACTATACCTCTAATTATACTCTGTTTTCTCTTATAACTGCACACTTGTCACTTTCATTTCCTCTTGTGCACTTTTGACTACCTCATGTATTTTGGTTGCTCACAATTTTTACTCAAGTATTTTGTTTGCTCACGATTGTCACTATTACCTTTACTACCTCATGTATTTTGGTTGCTCACAATTTTTCCTCTTGTGCACTTTTGACTACCTCATGTATTTTGGTTGCCCACAATTTTTACTCAAGTATTTTGTTTGCTCACGATTGTCACTATTACCTTTACTACCTCATGTATTTTGGTTGCTCACAATTTTTACTCAAGTATTTTGTTTGCTCACCATTGTCACTATTACCTTTACTACCTCATGTATTTTTGGTTGCTCATAGTTTTTACTACCTCATGTATTTTGTTTGCTCACAATTGTCACTATTACCTTATGTAAGTAACGTATGTTTTTGCAACCTGTTCTTTTGTAATGTTTCTCATTATGTTTCATTTCTGTTCCTAATGTGAAGCGCTCTGACGCCTTCGGGTAAAGTCCGCGCTATATAAAAATACATGAATACATAAATACCGCCTTCGGGTAAAGTCCGCGCTATATAAAAATGCATAAATACATAAATAAATAAATACCGCCTTCGGGTAAAGTCCGCGCTATATAAAAATGCATAAATAACTAAATAAATAAATACCGCAAATCACCGCCGTCACTCTGCCGGCCTGCGACCAGGAAGTCAGGCAGGCCGGCGCGACAACCGGAAACAGGAAGTAGGAGGGTGGGAGCCTACCCCGCCTCCCACGGAAGAGCCGCGATTGGAGCCGTGTTTGGAGCACCGGAGCAGGCAGGAACCTACCCTGCGCCCCGGTGCCGAAGGAGGGAAGAAGAGTCCTGCTGCCGGGCCCTGCAGCTGAGGAGAGCCGCCGCACGAAGGAAGCCGGTGAGTGGGTTGCTGAGCTGCGGGGGGGGAGGGGAGAGGGAGAGAGAGCATGTGTGTGTGTGCGCGCGCGCGCGCGTGGGAGGGGGGCAGCGGGCTGTGTATGTGCGTGCGTGTGTGCGTGTGTGTATGTGTCTTGGAGTGCGTGTGTGTGACTGTGGGGGAGGGGGTGTGTGTGTGAGCGAGTGTCTGTCTGCGCGCGCATGTGTATGGCGCGGGACGCGACGTGCGCGTTCGCGCACACGAATCCAAGCTCGTACACCCTCTTGTCCTCCTTCCCCCCACACTGATCGCTATTGGTCTCCAGCTGGACAAATGCATCCTTGCGGATGCATTGCCAGCGAGACCCAAAAAGGAGCACCTGAAAAAGGAGGAGTGGTAGGACTCGGTAATGTGACCATACTCCAAAGGCGGGACAATTATGTCGATGAGTAAGAAAAGCCCCCACAGATAGTGAACAAGAAGGAAGACAATAAGTGTGACAATGAAGCCAACCAATGGTAAACTTTAGGTTCTAAGCAAACTGTAGGATAACAACATGTCTGGCAATCAACAGTGCATGCGATGTCTTAGGCAAAACCTACAAAGGTCAGTCTAAGGTCTGGCTGATGAGGGGTGATACCCAAATACTGGTCCTAGGATACTTGTCTCTGGTGCAGGGAGGACATGGCCTGGCAGATCAGGGTGGGTCCAAACTAGAGTGGTGCAGTGAGCAAAGAAATGATGGATTTAGGCCCAGATCTCTGTACTGAGGGTGAGTGTTTGACAATGGTTAGCATTCCATCCATTAATTGTTCTTTTTGCATTTGTCACCCTAAGTGGGACGGGCATGCCCAGACATGGGTCCAGTGCTCTTCATGCCACTGGATTCAGGCAATCCTGGCTGATGTGGGGTGATACCCCAAAACCGGTCCTAGGACGCTTGTTTCCGGTCCATAGAGAACCTGGCCTGGCAGTTTGGGTTGGGCTGTTCCCATCAGGGAGCAGGGTCGAGACTGATTTGGATATGGCTGGGTCCAAACTGGGGTGGCGTGGTGAGCAAAACAATAGAATGATTAAAGCCCAGATCCTGGACTAGGGGTGAGTGTTTGACATTCTACAACATTTCGTCCATCAATTTTATTTTTTACATGTGTCACCGCAAGTGGGACGGGGATGCCTCTGATGTGGGTCCTGTGTTCACCATATCACTGGATTCAGGCTTTCCTGGCTGATAAGGGATGATACCTTGAAACCGGCCCTAGGATGCTTGATTTTGGTTCAGAGAGGACCAGGCATGACAGTTCCCATGGGGCCCAGGGTAGAGACTGATTTGCAAACGACTTGGTCCAAAATGGGGTGGTGTGGTGAGCAAAAAAATTATGGATTAAGACCAGATCTCTAAACTGTGGGTGAGTGTTTGACATGGTTTAGCATTCTGTCCGTCAAATTTTCTTTTTGCATTTGTCACCACAAGTGGGATGGGGATGGACAGTCATGGGTCACGTGTTCACCATTCAACTGGATTCAGGCTATCATGACTGATGAGGGGTGATATCCCCGAAATAAGTCCTAAGATGCTTGTTTCCGGTCCAGGGAGGACCGGGTCGGGCAGTTTGGGCAGGACTGTCCCCATAGGGAGCAGAGTTGAGACCGATTTCAACATGGCTGGTTCCAAACTGAATGGTGTGGTAAGCAAAAATACAATGGATTTAGGCCCAGATCTCTGTTCTTGGGGTGAGTGTTTGACATTGTTTAGCATTCCGTCCATCAATTGTTCTTTTTGCATTTGTCACCCCAAATGGGACGGGGATGCCCAAACGTGGGTCCTGTGCTCGCTATGCCACTGGATTTAGATCATCCTGCCTGATGAAGGGTGATTCCCCGAAACTGGTTGTAGCATGCTTGTTTCTAGTCCAGGGAGGACCTGACATGGCAGTTCGTGACGGACTGTTTCCACGGGGAGCAGGGCCGAGACTGATTTGCATATGGCTGGGTCCAAACTGAGGTTGTGTGGTAAGCCAATGGATTTAGGCCCAGATCTCTATTCTGGGGGTGAGTGTTTGACATTGTTCAGCATTCCATCCATCAATTGTTCTTTTTGCATTTGTCACCCCATGTGGGATGGGGATGCCCAAATGTACGTCCCGTGCTCGCCATGCCACTATACTCAGCATATTCTGGCAGAAGAGGGGTGATACCCTGAAACCAGTCCTAGGATGCTTGTTTCCGGTCCAGGGAGGACCTGGCCTGGAAGTTCAGAATGGAATGTTCCCATGGGGAGCAGGGTTGACACTGATTTGCATATGGCTGGGTCCATACTGAATGGCGTGGTGCGCAAAAATATTATGGATTTAGGCCCAGATCTCTGTACTCGGGGTGAGTGTTAGACACTGTTCAGCAATCCGTTTATCAATTGTTCTTTTTTGCATTTGTCACCGCAATTTGGACAAGGATGCCCAGGCTTAGGTATTGTGCTTGCCATGCTACTGGATTCGGATTATCCTGGCTGATGAGGGGTGATACCCCAAAACATGTCCTAGGATGCTTGTATCCGGTCCAGTGAGACCCTGGCCTGGCAGTGCAGGCTGGACTGTTCCCATGGGGAGCAGGGTCAAGACTGATTTGGATATGGCTGGGTTCAAAGTGGGGTGGGATGGTGAGCAAACAATCAATGGAATTAGGCCCAGATCTCTGTACTAAGGGTGAGTGTTTGACATTGTTCAGCATTCCGTCTATCAATTGTTCTTTTTGTATTTGTAATTACTGCATGTTTTTCTCATAACATGGGTAGGGGAGAGGATTGACATTTTTGCATCTGTAAAATATTGAAGGATTATCGCTGCGAGGGCAGCCGTAACTATTCACAATGTGTAAGCTGCCAAAGCTCAACAGTTTATACTCTGAACGTGCAGGCTGCAGACATTGGGATACGTTAACACACTCAGAGCCACCATGTGTCACCTCATATCAGTTCTTTTTACATGGTTTCTTAGGGAAGAGCCCATATGATGCAGCGAAAGACAAGCACAGAATCGACATTCCGTTCCTGTGTCGATGCTTTGGAGAGCCAAAGCCCACCAAGGGTTTTGCAACAAAACTGGGACATGGACAGCAGCATCAGATGATTTTGTTAAAGTTTTTGGGGAGGGGACAAGGCTTTAGCTGGTACAAATACCTCCAGGTCTCAAAACTGGTAGCAATTAAAAACTTCCTCTTGGGCCCTATGTTCAGGGAAAATACTGATCAGTTTCTCAATAATCAAAAAATGACAGTAAAAATTATTATGGTAATCAATTTTGCATATTTTAGTTAATTTATGCCCTAATATTATTTCCTTTTTTCCAGGATAATGTTTTTCATATAGTTTTATTTCATGCTGTACATTAACCTTGGATTGTGCATACTGACAACTGGCTCATCTGTAGATATCTGTGGGAGCTCAGGTTGTGAGTCGGTGTTTATAATGGGCCACGATTGAGAACTCTGGATTTGAGGCTGAAGTAGTGCAAGGTTCTCACAGTGCCTGCAAGTAGGTCAAGAACTTGTTCTGAGTGCATGCTCATCCAAATCTTGGCCTCTCTGCAGAGCACAAATAGCAATGGTGATGTGCCACATGTAATTGTGACTATTTGCAAAAGTGTGTAAACAGCTTCTGAAATACTAGCGGTGAAAGCAAAAGAAATGAAGTGCTTACCATTGAATGTGTGTGTGGATAGTGACGTAAGGGATGCAAGGAAGCATGTGTAGAAGGAAGAAGGGAAAAGGGAAAAGAGGGTGCAGAAGAGGAAAGAGGTCATATGTGAAATATGCAGATGGAGGATTTCAGAAAGATGTGGAGAGAAAAAGAGTGTGGGTGTCTCACAGAAAGGCTGCAGAGGAAAGAGATATGAAGGGCAGAAAGGGAGTGGTTGCAACACTCTAAAATACACTAACCTTTCGACAGACCTCCTTAATGTTTAATTCACAGTGTTACATTTTCAGAATTTAAACACTTTCAAGTCTAATTTCTCACAATAATATTGTTACTCTGTTATCTAATAAGGCTAAAAAGGATTGGCAAAGCCAATAAGTAGGGCTGGTTTTAGGCGCAGGTCCGTTACCTTGTGATGTGTCTGAAGGCAATAACAGAAAGCTGATAGAGGCACTCAGTCAGGTGGTACGCTGTGTGAAGAGCGGCTTTTTACTTTACATGATTTAAGCCACATCCTTAATTACAAAGGACACGCCTCTTGCAAAAGAGTCATATTATGCTTTTATGCTATGCCCCTCTTGGTGAAACACCCCACTCCACTTTTTCCATCCTCTTTAAAGCACTGGGAAGGGAGGAGAGGCTGCTTGGGAAGTGCTGGAATGTAAGCACTGCTCCCTCTCATTGGTCCCTCGCCCTACAAAGCCCCATTTTCCATGGCTGGTGAGAGAGGGATGGGCTCAAAGTTCTTAACCTCTACTGTCCAAGGCCCCTCCTCCTCCTCTCACACAGTGAAAGCCTTTAATAGGTTGGCTGGGGTGCCACCGCATGTACTCCCAATGTCACATTCACAATTTGCCGCTGTATATGGCACTGTGACTACTATCCATATATGGTAGCAGCTGGCAATGTAGGCATGTTGTGAATGGGAATGTTGGGATATTGGGATGGAGGTTTCCTGTCTAATGCAGGCCATCCAAGCATTTACTGCTGTTCACAAATTGTCACAATCCAATTGCTGTCCCCTTAATATTCATGTAGCATACGGGTTGCAAACACATGTGAAAAGGTAAAATGTGTGGGCTTCCTTGGCACTGAAAAGGGAAATGCTGTTTCCAGCGCAATGTGCAAATTGAATGGCAAGAAGCCACTTTTGTGTATCGGGCTACATGTTCATGACTTTGCTGTTACTTGTGCCCTTAAAAGTGGCACACGTCATAAAATGGTATTCAACCCCAATTATACTAGAAGGCATCTTTTAAAAAATCTGCCCCTCAAGTGCATCAGACCCTAATAGCCTTCCCTTAGACAGCTTTAAGAAGGATCCACTTTTTTCCATCATGATCACAGAATGAGATTATACAGTCAGTTGTAGAGGCTACCTATACGCTCAACAATTAAATCAGCATTAGCAAATACACTAGGTTTTGCCATTGGAAGGCATTAGGTTACTGACTTTTTAGCTTTGATAATTGTTGGTGGAAAAAATAGCCAAAATCAAAGCCCAGCATAATGATTGATCCATGTGCAAGCGTCATCAATCATTTGTTGGCACAGGTCGTAAATGTGGTAGCCATTCTGGCTTTTGTCCTGATCGTAATCAGATATACGTACATGAATCATGACACGGTGGCCATTTTGCCTATTTTATTTAACTTACTGTTCCCCGCTTAGTCGTCGCCCAAAAAAAGAAGGTGTCCAAAGGCGCATATAAAAGAAGGAGCGGCTCAGTAGCAAACTGGGGCCAACAGGATTAGGAATCTGGCTCTGCATTTACTATTAAAAAGTAAGGTATAGTGTGCGCAGAGTCAGAGGATCCCCAGAGGCTTATAGAGGCTTAAGTAGATAATACTAAAAGCTCTATGTGGTCAAGCAGTTAAGCTTATCAGAGGACTGTGTTAAGCATTTATTATACACGCTCAGCAAAAAAATTCTTGCACACACTCAAAGACTGAATTTAGACCAATTGTTTGTATAATAAGTTATTACTTTGTTATTTGATTTCTAGATCCAAGAGTAAATCAGTTGCAGGAAAGTAATAGTTTAAATGCAGTAGGAGAGCTTTACAGTAGAAATAGATATACTTATATATGCAATAGGTTTTTAAATGCAATGCAATCCTATGGGAGGAAAACAGTATTATGCATTAACAGGTAAGTACACGACAACTCTTCCAGTCTCCAGCGGTTTAGATCGACACTGGGCAAGGTTCAGTTTAAGGTAAGTACTGCACCACCAGCTGCATTGGGACGACCGGGTGCAGAGGTCACTTGGCCCTATGTCAATCAATGGAGGCTTGGGGCACCACGGAGAGGCACGGTTTGCAGGTAAGTACCCGTGGTTTCAGGGCACAGACCCCAGGGGCTAAGATCCAGTGGCATAGCTGAGGGGGGGCAGGGGGCGCAGTCTGCCCTGGGCTGCACTGTTTTTGGAGGCAGCGGAGGTCATGTCTGTCGACTACCACCCTCCCCTGAGAACAAGCCAGCCATCGGCCGCCACTCCCGCTACAAGTCGCCCGCCATCTCTGTTCTTACCTGCACCCGGGTGGCAAACTTAAGGCTGCCCCGGGTGGCAGTACCTCTAGAACCTGATTTCAAGCAGGTATTCTTAGACAAACCCTTATTTGCACATTCTAGATCACGGAACATTAAGGAACTCCTAAAGCATCGGAAGCATGAAAACATAGACCTAGGCCAAAAAGGTATGAGGAAATGTTTAAACTGTGGACATTGTGGTAATGTAATGGTAGGCAATTCCTTCGCTCACCCTCAAACAGGTAAAAATATCACCCTGAGACACACGTCTGATTGCAATTCGAGTGTTCTAATCTATGCAATCAAATGCCCATGTGGTTTGGTCTATGTTGGCCGTACCACTAGGAAAGTGAAGGTTCGAATGACCGAACATAAAAGTACGATACGCACAAAAAATATGAAATCGTGTCTGGCCGTACATTGGCATGAGAGGGGACACTCAATACCTCAATTAAAATTTACTGTGCTAGAAAGATTGGTGGAAAAACCACATGTTGACACAGCCAAAATGTTGGCACAAAGAGAAACATATTGGATCAAGTTCCTTAGGACGCTGACACCCTATGGTCTTAATGACAAAATTGAAATGATTTGCTTTCTGTAATTTGTAATACTGTGCTGTAAAATGTATGCTTAGGATTATGATATGTTTTTTACCCAGGTGGTATTGGTACTCATGCTCATAAAATCTCACGTTTTTTGAGAAGTGTTTTTTATTTAATCCTCTTGGCAATGGTAGTTTGTTATTAGCAGTTTATTATTTTAGTAATTATGAGCCAAGTTTACCTTTCTATCTTTGAAATGGGACTATTTTGCTCGAAGTTTTCACGATTAGGTATTTCACGGGTGCCATTTTGGATGAGGATGTTTCGGCCGCGAGTCCGTTTTTGATTTTCATGCTCCATGACGTTAGACGCCATATTCAGGCGGCTCGCTCAGGGTTCGACCTAGCGAGAAAGCGGTATACCAGAGTGAACCCAGGAATAATGTGGAGCGTTTCGGTCTTACAGATAGAGGTAAGAATACGTGGCAGATAGCTGGCATTACGATATTTAGCTATACAATTTGATTAGATGTTAAGGAGCATTCTCCTTCAATGTATTACAGAACGAGAAATAATTCGAAGTGAAATAGCGCTACAGTAATCTATTACTGGGGTCGTGAAGACTAAGTAAGTACTGGCTTTTTATGCAAGATAACAGCAAGCCGTGTAGGAACGTGTTGAGGCTTTAAAGGCATTATTATGTTTTTTTAGAAAAGAGAATAGGACGGATATTGAAGTTGGTCGATTTCTCAGCCTAATTGATTTGACGAAGGTAGGAGTTGTGTACTTTTAAGCACATGGAATCTATGTTATGATTAGGTTATTTTTGAATCACAGCAAGCATGAGGTGGTGGTAACACAGGGTTGTGAGCACGTTTCCGGTTTGATTTAGAAGGTTGCAGGTGAACTTTTGTGAGCATGAATTTTCAAATACACACTAGATGTTTGAATTACATCAGGAGATTCTCTGGTTGTTGTTTAAAAATCATTTTGAAACTAATGTATGCGCAATTGTAAATAGTATATGTATTGGATATATACATGACACAATTTTTGGTAATTTTGTGTAATCTTTGTTATTTATAGTACATTCCCCTGACGAAGGTGCATACCGAAATGCATTGGGATATGTCAGCATTCGTTGAATTATGGAGATTTGTTTGAAAAACACAGTTTGTCGTACTCATTGATGAATGAGAAGAATAAAATCGTCCTTGAAGAAAGGAAATACGATCATCTTCTGTTGAGCATTTAATTTTGAATTTGTTTAGGCTTTCAGTTTGATCAAAAACACTGTGGACATATGAAAATTCTGAACTTGTGATGAAATAGAATCTGTTTAATTTATGATGTTTAAGTTGAATTGAATGTATGGATGATTAACAGAAAAAACAAATCACGTTATTGTGAATAAGTGAACAGTGCTTCCCATAACACAGGTTTCTGTGATTTACCAATCATTATCGACTTGACTAGGAGCTAGTCAAGATATGGGTTAGCACCAGACAATATAATTTGTTGATATTGAAGGAAAACTGTTCTAACAAAGGAGTGCATATCGCTAATCATTGTTGTAAATATAGTACCTCTAGCCATGCCACTGCTGAGATCATCACAGGAGGGTGGTGTGGTAAATAAATAAATAATACCTCTATTTTTGACTAGATATAACAATAACAGATAGCTCAATAAATAAGAGTCAAGATTCGAGGTAGTAGGAGTTTGCAGGTTTAATACAGCATAAAGGACAGGAACAGGACAACCTGCGCTGGCAAGATCTGGGATGGCTAGCCAACAGGGGGGGCCCCGACAGCTGTCGGGCAGGAGCTGGAATGAGCGCGTTAAAGGGATAACAATACACAAGTATATATACTAAAACAATTGCATTACAGTACATACAGTAGGCGTAACAGTGGGTGGGGCCTGTAACAGTCGCGAAAGATAAGGGTGAAAGTAGGTGTAACAAGAGGCGTGTACATGGACATGTGATGTAATCGTAACAGAATATGTCATAAATGGGGCGGAAACATGGAGGGGGCTACCTAAGGAGCCGGGACCTCTAACCTAGTGGTGCGCGCAAACTGACAATGACGTGTTACTAGGAGAAGCTGGGGGCTATGACTTCTGAGCTAGAAGGAGAGACGAAAGTCTGGAGAGTCAGAGCGACATGTACCTAAACACTATCTAGTATCTGATGTTTAGAGAACATGTTGATAGAATCCAAAAGTTATCAGGGTAAAGGCTAACAGACACTAAGACTGGTGCATGCATTATTCTACATGTAGTGTGTGTCGAGGAATATTAAATGACCATAAATACAGTATTTCTCTCACATGGAGACGTAAAGGCTAGACGATGACTGAAACCATTGATGCGATTCAGTAGCTTAGGAATGCAGGGAAGGAGAGCTAGACTGATAACTAGAATCATAACATACTCTTGGCAGACTGGCAGGCAGAGCCAGGCCGAGCCGGGCACTGTGAGGCAGGAAGTAAGTGAAGGGTCAGGGATACAGGTGGGGGCTGTATCGCTCCTCAGCGAGGGTTCAGGAGACAGGAGCTGAATCTGAGTCCGGGCCCTTTTGAGGCCTAGAAACGGGGACTTTTACTGAATTAACGTGCACACTGTGAAACGTGGCAACATAACTTTACATAGGCCTAATACTCGTAGCTTTCACGAGAACTGGAAACTGGCATACTAGAGATGGACACAACTGTAATTGCGTCTTTAATCGATCATGGGGAATACATATGCATATTAATCATGCACATACAACATAGGATGGAGGACACGTAGGGACACAGAACATGGCAAAATTTACTTTTCCACATTCCCTCCTTGTCACTACGTTTCCATCAGGAAACATCAATATTCATGATACCATCTATCATTTCATACAGTATCATTTGCTCGTCTCGAATTGTCTTGGAACGGGATTTAGGACGGGACTTGGGACTAGGAATACAAGAGGTAGCACAAATGCTGCAAATCGCAGGGCCACATTGTATACAGAGGCAGCAACTGAATATGATCGCTACTGCAATACCTAGAAAGGACAATACTTTCCATCCCCAGGCAGAAATAATACTCCAAAACCAACCGGACCATGTCCAGGTGCCTGGATTCTGGTGTAACTGATGGGCAATTTTATGAAGTCTGGTTATAGCTGAATAAACAGACGGCGCGTTATTTGGAATAAAAATGCAGCAACTAGATCCGATGACTCTACATGCTCCTCCTCTATCGGCCAGTATGACGTCAAGAACGAGACGATTCTGGAGCACGACAAATCTCATAGCAGATTGCTCTTCGGTTAAGTTACCTAGGGCAGAAGTAGTCTCATTCACTACTGCTTCAAGGGTTCTGGTTAGTCTACGGATTAACTTACTATTCTGGATAGGTCCTATAAAGAAGAAGAAACCTTTATTGAAATCTGTATACTGTTCTAGAGCAGTTTCAGTTTGATCGACAATCGGGGACTCGATCTCCCTTCTATGTCTAATGTGTACTAGATGTGTGTTTCTGTGATAATCAGATGGGGCTAGAAAAACTGGTGGCAGTAGGAAGGCAATGTAACAGGTTCCCTCCCAATCGAGGGGTAGACGAACATATGCGGTCTGACCACAAACAAAATAAGAATGACGTGAGGCTTTGAAAATAGATTTCCCACTGTCACTATACTCGACAATAGTAGTACAATCACTATGTCCTACATGTACGGAACCATTATTTCTGACACATAATTCGCCTTTGACTGGTAGTACTGAAATAGCAGGTAAGTCTGAAGTAGGATCAGACTGAACATTCAGGACCATGAATTTCAAAGAATAATTACCCAAATTATAAACTTCATTTTCTAGATCTAACCCTGTTCTGTGGGGAAGACCTTGCTTGTCTGGAAAACATGTACTGTTCAGAAGGGACATATCATTTGAAGATGACGTTAACATGGACCAGGCTCCACATGAACCATTATGTGAAAACGGATAAGGAAAGAGTGGCAGAACTCCCTTCGGTGTCTGGAAAGGGGGGAGTCGACCACACACCCAACAATTAGTAGCATTGCTGGTCTGGTGTGAATAATGTAACATACGGATAAATGAATTGTTGCGCATAGCAAGACGATAGGATAGTTCATGAGGAGGCAGATCACTAAACGTGTGCTCTACTGTAGCATTAGAAAACTTATTTACATGAGAAATTGGAAAACATAAATGAAATGCATAACTCGTGCAGGTAACCATCAGGCTGAGAAACAATATAAAACTTAGAAAAACGATACATCGGATTGAGTTTTGACTAACTCTCTCACTATGGGGGTCTATTTCATACATGTCAGATACCTGTCTAACCGTTTCACCTAGGGGAGGACTTAGACAATTAAACTGGCTGACTTATTTTACTAGACCGGAGCTTACTTTTATACTCCTGCTGTGGAGTTTTCTCTAACAGGGGAGGCTTGGTATCAATGTCATTTGCGGGACAGTCCTTAAGAATAGTATCTCGGCAGTCTTTAAAATCTTGACAATCCTTGGAAAAGTTCTTGGAAACAGTTTTTAGTTCGTGAAATTTCTTGACGTGTGACAGATGGACCCACCCCTTCCTGCCTTCCAACTTGACGGCAGTACGGGTGGTCAAAAGGACTAACTTCGGCTCCTTCCAGCGAGGCTCCAGCGGACTTGAACGATCAAAATTCCGGACAAGAACCAAGCTTCCTGGAACGATTTCATGCGGTTTCACCTCGGTATTGTCTGGAAATGCGGCGGCAACCTGTGAACGACAAGAGTGTAGGGCAGACATCAAGGAAGCTAGGTAATCTGTCAGCATATTACTGGAAACATCTGTAATACTTCGGGGTCTAGGTGTACCCCACATATTCGGGGGACGGCCGAATACGACCTCATAAGGGGACAGACCTGATCTGGAGTGTGCGACCATGCGCATATAGAACAGGGCAACTGGCAGGGCAACTAACCAGTCTACACCTTTTTCTTGACACACTTTGGCAATACGGATTTTCAAGGTTTGATTATGTCTCTCTACGAGACCGGCTGCTTCTGGATGGCGTACACAATGGAACTTCCACTGGTACCCTAACAAAAGGGAAACGTGCTTCATGAGTTCAGATGAGAATGGCTGGCCGTTATCAGAATACACGACCCTAGGGAGTCCATAGCGGGGGAAGAACTCACGAACCAACTGCTTGGCAGTGGTCGCGGCTGTGTAATCTGGGACTGGATATGCTTCTGTCCACCTGGACAAAGCGCATACAACTACAAGGACATACTTGAAACCTCGACATCGCTCCATCTGAATATAATCCATCTGGAGGACTTCAAAAGGGTGGTCAGGGGGCTGGAATCCACCTTGTTCCACCGGGACACTTTTACCTGGATTGAATTGACAACATATCATACAAGTACGGACTTTCTGCTTGGCTGCAGCTCGTAAATGCTTGTTGAACCAAATGTTCTGGATACTGTCTATCATGGCTTTTTCTCCTAAGTGTGCTGGACTATGTGCGGTATTGATAATGACTTGAACCATTGAGTCGGGGAGAAACCATGTGGCTCTACCCTTCGTCACCCATCCCTGATCTGTCTGGACCCCTCCTTGTTCGGACCATTTCTTGATTTCTTCGGGAGTAGCGTGTAACTGGATATCTATGACATCTTGAGTAGGGTCCTTAACTGTCATACAAGTAGTCTGTTCTAGAGTGGATGTCGGTGTCTTGTTAACTGGTATGTCTGGTGTCTGTGCTGTAAGCTTGGCTGTTCGATCTGCTAGATCATTACCTTGAGAAATAATATCTGTAACTTTCGTATGTGCTTTGCATTTCATGATAGCGATAGCTGTTGGTAAATGTATTGCATCTAACAGAGCTTGAATAAGGAGACCATACTGAATCTTGGTTCCATGAGAAGTCATGAAACCTCTCTCCTGCCAGAGCACTCCGAAGTCGTGTACAACTCCGAATGCGTAGCGTGAATCTGTGTAAATATTAACTTTCAGGTTCTTGGCATGTATGCAGGCTTGAGTCAGAGCAACTAGCTCTGCTGCTTGAGCAGACAGGGTGTCAATACGGTGTGTTTCAATAACTTCAGTGTCAGTAGTCACTGCATACGCGGCTACTAGTTCTCCTGTACTCGTTCTCATACATGAACCATCCACATAAAGTGTCAGGTCAGGATCTGGTAATGCAATGTCTGTCAGATCTTGTCTTGGCTTAGTCATAGTGTTAACAACTTCCACACAGTCATGTGTGGCAGGATTTGAAGTAACTGACGGTAACAGTGTAGCAGGATTTAGAACGTTGCAGCGTCTGATTTCTATGTGTGGCTGGAACAGTGTCAGTTCATAACCTGTCAAACGTGCAATGGTCAAGTGCTGAGTCTGTGTTCGGTTTAAAAGAACTTCCACGGAGTGTGGAACTTGTACTGTCAGGGAGTGTCCTAATACTATGGAATCACTTTGTCTGATAGCTAGTGCTGTGGCTGCAACTGACTTGAGGCACGCAGGCAGAGCCTGGGCTACTGGATCTAATGTGCTCGAAAAATAAGCACAGGGCTTGTATTGTCCGGCTTGATCTTGTGTGAGAACAGATAATGCTGTACCATCACGTTCTGTGACAAAAAGTGTAAAAGGCTTACTGTAGTTTGGTGTAGCTAGAACAGGTGCTTGGCATAAAGCTTTCTTTAACTCATTGAAACTAAGTGTATGTTCAGATGTCCAAGGGAGGACAGTCGATACGGCTGCCTCCTGTGTCGTTAACTGTATCAGTGGCTTGGCTAGAAATGCATACTGAGGAATCCATTGTCTGCAGTAAGAAGTAAGGCCAATAAAAGCACGTACCTCCTTCTGTGTCTTGGGCTGTGGAAGACTCGCTATTAACTGGATACGATCGGGTGTCAACTGCCTACCCCACTTGGACAGTAAATGGCCTAAGTAGATCACTTGCTGGACACAGAATTGAAGTTTTGAAGGGGACACCTTGTGCCCCATCTCGGCTAGAAAATACAGGACTGTAAGTGATGCTCGCTCGCAAGCACGTTCAGAACGGGCTGTGATCAGTAGATCATCGACATACTGGAGCAGGGCAGTGTCAGTTGGCATGTGAATGTTGTCTAGTTGTCTCTTAAGTGCTTGACTGTAGATGCTAGGACTTTCTGTGAAACCTTGAGGAGCTCGTGTAAATTTATAGCTCCTTCCATTTAAACAAAAACCGAAAAGGTACTGGCTATCTGGATGAATCGGGACACTGAAAAATGCATTCTTGAGGTCGATTACTGTGAAAAATGTAGCCTCAGAATCAATGGCTGTCAATAGAGATGAGATATCTGGAACAACTGGGTACTGGGGAATGATACATTTATTGAGTTCTCGAAGGTCAATCACTAATCGATATACTGGAGGTGCATTTGGATCAGTACGTTTCATGACTGGAATGATAGGAGAATTACATACATTGGAGTCAGTTTCTACAACTACTCCTTGAGCCATGAGCTCGTCAATAATTTTGGATAAGGCTGCTACAGCCTCAGGTGGCAATCTGTACTGTCTGATTCGTGGCAAGACTACACCTTGCTTGAGAGTCACATGATGGGGTGTGATTTGCATAAAGCCTACATCAGTTGGACCTTGCGCCCATAAATGCTGTGGAACATTTGACAATCTTGGATCAAAATCTCGTAATACATAGTGACCTTTGAAGTCACGCAAAAACAAACGTATTCCCTCTGGGGAACAGCAAATAACTGCACCTAATTCTTTCAGTGTCTTAATACCTAACAAATTTTCTGGACATGACTTCGTAAGCAATAGATCAGTAGTTCGGGACAATGGACCTACTTCTAGAGTAACTGGCTTTGATATCTCGTTTACAATAGGCTTTCCTGAAAATCCAAGGGAAACATTTCTAGAGCCTGAGAGCGGAGCCCCTGGAACCTCGTCGTGGCTTATAGTAGTCCTACTTGCCCCTGTATCAATCAGAAACTTTCTGTCTTTCCCTAATACTTGACTATGAACATAGGGACCTTCTTGATCTACAGGAATCTCGATGAGAGGCAAGCCTACCTCCCTCTCTAGGCTGTTTCATGAATACGCTTGATACTCTGGATACTCTGTCTGTGCATACTGGTACATCTGCTGTGTAACATGCTGAGTTGCAGCGATAGGCTGCGGTCCTGGAACTGTCTGTTGTGCATTCTGTGGCTGAGAAGTCTGTGAAACTTGTTCTTGTCTAGGCGGACGTGGTCTTTCTTTAGTTTTACCAGTGGCTATATTGTGTTTCAGAACTGCACACTCGTTTATAAAATGACCTGGCTGTTTACAATAATTGCATGTCCCTTTAACGGGAGCTGCAGGATGACTGGCTTGATTCGGACCCCTCTTCTGACTGTCTTGAGGAACAGATTGTGCAACTAGTACTTTCATTTTCGTGTCTTTCATACGTCTTCTCTCGTGTTCTTGCTCTTCTCTGATTCTATTCTGGTGGTACTGGAGCATCTGGAGCATTTGGGACGGGGTACTAGCTTGCCAAGTACTTTCGACTTTCAAAACTCGATTCTTAACTTGTGGACTTGAATTCTCGACTAATTTAGTAACAAAAAGATGAGGGTATGACTCACTACTCGTCTTTAAACCACTGTTTATTATGAAACATTTTTCAAATCTAGAATAAAAATCACTAGTGTCTTCGTCTTGTTTCTGTTTACAGGCTGAGATTGCATCCCAGTCTTCCTTTTTAGTGGCTAATAATCTAGGTAAAACTTGTATTAATAATTCTGGTAATTCTTTACATTTGTCTCCAAGACCGGTACCTGGTACTCGTATCTTATCTTCAGCTTCTAGAGCTGTCCAATCGATCTTTTTCTCTCCCACCTCCCAATCTTTTTCCTTGAGTTTTTCATATATGCCCGCAGGCAACAGGACTTTTAACATTTTAATGATATCTGGATACGTGTATTCTCCCATACGGAGCATGTCTTTTAATTCTCGGTGGAACCCTGCTGGATCTTTGTCGTGACAGGGAATTAATTTCTTCATTTCTAAGAGTTCCATCTTGGTAACTGGGGTGTAAACAAATACTCGTTGCATTTCACCATCTGGTGTCCTAACTGGGTGTACTTCTCGTAACGGATGCTGTCTGTCTATGTAAAACGGTTTACTTTCTGGAGGTGAGACATGAACAAAATGCGGATTTGAAAACGTTCTATATTTGTGGCGCTGTTCTAGAATGACACTAATTAAATCGGTACCTAAACCTTTCCATCTATACTGGAGTAGCTCGTTCAGGATATCATGTAACGGACCTGGATCAGAATGTTGACCCTCATACAGTGTAATGAGGTGTTGGATCATATACATACCCACCAGTCGCTGCTCGGCTGGGGGCAGTTTCAGAAACATTTGTGCCACTATTTCGTCTGGAAAAGTGGTAGAATCAGTAATCCATCGGACTGCTGATCGGGCTAGTTCTTGTTCATGCATAGTACCTAATTCACTATAACCGATTCGTGATTTCAAAATTTGATCGGTAGCTTGAAATACTTGTTCTAGAGAACCTTGTTCCGGTGCTGGAAGATGAAAGACTTTCTTGTGTTCTAAGCGTAAATGTCGGTCTGGAAATCTAGATTTACCTACATACGCTATTCTGGCGGTATTCTCGTCGTCTACCTCCTCAGTAGAAGAGTCATTTTCTTTCTCGCTTACTTGTGCTTCTTTGCGTTGTTCGTGTAACCTTATTATTTCTTTACGAATTTTCTTGTACATACTCTCTATACTATTGAGTGTCTTGTGCTTACCCTCGGCTATATTATCACTCCACCTTGTCAGAACTTTCATTTCGATCGGATCTTTAGTCGGGGAATCTTGTTCCCGTATTAAACAATTGATCAGAAACTTTAATAGCATAAACTGGATCTCGGATTTCCTGAGAGACATGACTTCAGCAATACTTTCTGGATCTTGTCCTGTACGAATGAAACGATACATTCTGTCTAGATCTTCTTTCATATTCGGTAGGGTGACCAAATACTCGGACACCTGCCTTATACGTACGGAATATATAACCATACTATCCTCGCCTGGGACTGGATCATAAGGTATACACCCGTTACGACGCAACTTTTACTCCGCACTACCATTACAACGCGGGCATTACAACGCATGACATTACAACGCATTGCGCTGGGGGGCGCTCTAGGATAAGAGGTAAGTTTAATTTACTATCCAACACCTTCCCTAGGGTCCACGGGGACTGGAGTTAGAATAGTAAATTATACTTACCACTATCCAGCACCCCAAAGCGCTATGCGTTGTAACGGTATTCGTTGTAAATACCGCGTTGTAATGGTACGCGGAGTAAAAGTATGCGTTGTAACGTCATACATCCGATCATAACAGCATTCAGTAAGAAGTCGCCTCATTTCTGCAATGGACTTATATTTAGGCGTACGCTGTAACGCACGTTCATGTAACTCGACTGCTCCTAAACGTCTACTTGGCGGCGGGGTACCAGGAGGACCTCCTCCCGCGGCCCCTATACTGGAATCATCGACTGATACTCTTCGTGCTGGCAGAGTGACTGATGTGGCGGGAATTTGTACTACGGGCTGGACCGGGGGTACCGTAACAGGTCCTGCTACAGGTGCCCCGGTGACTGGAAGACCATGAATTACATTATTTACAGGAGCTGGCGGAACAGGATTTGCATATTCTGGGACTGTGTCGTCCAAATAGGACGAGAGAAAAATATCAGCTGCGGTCGGTTTGTGACGTAGCTTGGTCGGAACTAAGGGTGGCGGAAAATTACTGGATGCCTCCGGGGTTGCTTTTGGCAAGCCCTCGGCAAGAAGAGGATACATACCCTTAATGAGGGCATTTCTCTGTCTGTCTGATTGTTCTGTTTTAACTCGTTCACCTATTTCGATTAGTTCCCTTTCTTGGGCTCTTTCTAAGGATTCCCTACTTAATTCTGACTTTCTGATTTCTTTTTCGGTTCTTTTATGAGATTCTTTGCGCCATAACTCGATGGCATCTTTCTGTGACTGTCTGGCTTTCTTTTTCCATAATGCTTCTTCTACTCGCATGATGCACTCGACATCCCATGTACCCGATACGGGCCATCTATACTTTTCTTCTAACTGTTTGGTGTACTCCACCCATAAATCTAGATATAATATGGCACTTATGCCATGCTTATGATACATAAAATGACCTGGACTGTCCCTAGGTGGGACAGGAACTGCTTCTTCTAACAGACCTTTTCTAGTTTTTAACTGACGTAACTTGGAAAACAAAGGCATGACTGGGCTGGAGTCTAGACACAGTACAATACACAATGAACACGATAATTACACCACTTTCATACCACGACATTGAAATACATGAATGACATTTAAATTAACAGTTTTGACAAAATACTACCTGGAATATTGAAAACAGAATACATGAATTTCTCGAGAACAGAACGGACTAGAACAGAAACTAGATGCACTGCTAAAACAGTACGAAACTTACCGGTCTCATAAAGAGACACGTCAGGACCCGCATCCACCTAAGTGGACACTTCGTGTTGGATCTGTGTACCCCAAACCCACGGACCAGAGACAATGCAATTGACTCTGTCTAGATACTACCCCAGCAACGGTACTCACCGGGCAGCAAGAACGGAAGGCCTCGGACTGGACTGGACTGCTACGACGACGGACGGACGAACTTCGGACTTCTGTTACGGGTGGGCCTCCGGATACCTCGGACCTTGGACTCTCGGCTTGGGCTCTGGTCGGGACTCGCCACGTTCCTCCACCGCCTCGTCTGGATGCTGGACCGCAACCTCCGTCTCCTCCGTGGGCCTGAGGGATACTTGAAGCAGAAATATCTGCACGTGCACGGTATGGTTCCGTCACGGCTGCAGAGGATCAGGGGGCTTGCGTGGCTTCACCGGCGCGTGGGGAAAGGGCAAGTCCCTATTCGGGCGCCATTATGTGGTAAATAAATAAATAATACCTCTATTTTTGACTAGATATAACAATAACAGATAGCTCAATAAATAAGAGTCAAGATTCGAGGTAGTAGGAGTTTGCAGGTTTAATACAGCATAAAGGACAGGAACAGGACAACCTGCGCTGGCAAGATCTGGGATGGCTAGCCAACAGGGGGGGCCCCGACAGCTGTCGGGCAGGAGCTGGAATGAGCGCGCTAAAGGGATAACAATACACAAGTATATATACTAAAACAATTGCATTACAGTACATACAGTAGGCGTAACAGTGGGTGGGGCCTGTAACAGTCGCGAAAGATAAGGGTGAAAGTAGGTGTAACAAGAGGCGTGTACATGGACATGTGATGTAATCGTAACAGAATATGTCATAAATGGGGCGGAAACATGGAGGGGGCTACCTAAGGAGCCGGGACCTCTAACCTAGTGGTGCGCGCAAACTGACAATGACGTGTTACTAGGAGAAGCTGGGGGCTATGACTTCTGAGCTAGAAGGAGAGACGAAAGTCTGGAGAGTCAGAGCGACATGTACCTAAACACTATCTAGTATCTGATGTTTAGAGAACATGTTGATAGAATCCAAAAGTTATCAGGGTAAAGGCTAACAGACACTAAGACTGGTGCATGCATTATTCTACATGTAGTGTGTGTCGAGGAATATTAAATGACCATAAATACAGTATTTCTCTCACATGGAGACGTAAAGGCTAGACGATGACTGAAACCATTGATGCGATTCAGTAGCTTAGGAATGCAGGGAAGGAGAGCTAGACTGATAACTAGAATCATAACATACTCTTGGCAGACTGGCAGGCAGAGCCAGGCCGAGCCGGGCACTGTGAGGCAGGAAGTAAGTGAAGGGTCAGGGATACAGGTGGGGGCTGTATCGCTCCTCAGCGAGGGTTCAGGAGACAGGAGCTGAATCTGAGTCCGGGCCCTTTTGAGGCCTAGAAACGGGGACTTTTACTGAATTAACGTGCACACTGTGAAACGTGGCAACATAACTTTACATAGGCCTAATACTCGTAGCTTTCACGAGAACTGGAAACTGGCATACTAGAGATGGACACAACTGTAATTGCGTCTTTAATCGATCATGGGGAATACATATGCATATTAATCATGCACATACAACATAGGATGGAGGACACGTAGGGACACAGAACATGGCAAAATTTACTTTTCCACAGTGGTACAAGGCAGCACCAAAGCTACACCACCAGCTCCGGGCACCCAATGTGTTTCAATGGGAAATCTCTGTCGCACAAAGAGGCTGCAGGCCAGTGGTGGCCGCCCCACTGCTTTCTCGCAGTGCAAGAAGCAGAAAATAAAATGGTATTTTAAATACCATTTTATTTTCTGCTTCTCGTCTTGCGAGAAAGCAGACCGCAGTAGTATGCCTGGTTGGGGGCGGGCATGAGCGTTTGCCTGGTTGGGGGTGAATGAGTCGGGGAGGAGTGGCTTGCATCACTCTGAGTGCCGTGACTGCTTGGTCGGCACTGGGGCTGACAAAAGAAGTCATGCACACTCTACATTTTCTCTATGTAGGTTGCATGCAGCCTACATAGAGAAAATGGCCACCCTACTGGTGCCTGGCTAGGGGCCGTCCGGTACTCCGCACCAATCATAAAGCTGCCATTGCAGCGTTGTGATTGGCTTACAGGAGGGGAGGGAGTTGCAGCATGCCTGTTCCTGTTCAGAAGTTGAACGCGGGACCCCAGCCCAGGAGCAGAGGCGCCGTCCGGGACTCCGCACCAATCATAAAGCTGCCATTGCAGTGTTGTGATTGGCTTACAGGAGGGGAGGGAGTTGGAGCATGCCTGTTCCTGTTCAGAAGTTGAACGCGGGACCCCGGCCCAGGAGCAGAGGCGGCGCGGACCCGGTAGGTTTTCTTTTCTTTTTCTTTTAATTTTAAACTCCCCCGTTCCCTACCCCCACGCGACCCCACCACCCCCGCGAATAATGCGAACCTCGACTGTGGCACATGGGGAGATGGTGGGTGAAGGGATCTAGGAGTCTCAGGTGCCTGGTGTGGGTCGTCTGATGCATGTATAGTTAATTGGAGAATATATGTGGCTGTGGGGGATATGAGTGAGACATTAGAAAATGAGCGAGTTATGTGGCCTAATGATGTGCGCCTGGTGGCTGGAGGGGCACATGGGAAGTGTTTGACATACATTGGAGTGTAGAAGACACATAATGTCTGTAAGGTGCATCTCAAGGCAGTGGTTAATATGTGAAGACTTATGAGGTATGTGAGAGGCACACGTTCTACGACAAAGAGCTGAGTGACCTATCGTATTTATTTGGGGGATATCATTGAAACATGTGTGGTGTGCTCTTGACATGGGGTGTGTTTCAGAGAGATCTGGATTGTGTGAAAGATATAGTAATGCGTGGAAAAAAGTAAGGTCTGTGTGAAAGGTCCATGGTCCAGGGGTCTGTCTATTTGGGTTCATCAAACATGGCCTGCCTTTTGCAAAAACGAGACGTGTCATAGTTGGCATATTGGGAAAGTGTGTAGTTGATATATGGGTAATAGCTGGGTGTTTAATATGAGGCTGTGTATACATGTGCCGGATTTGGACAGCATGTGTGCGCCCACTTGGGGGGCTTTCGAGTGTCACGTATGTGTGTGGCAGATAGTATAATATTTCAATCAGGCAAATGCAGCAGGGAAGGTTTGGTAACAACGTGCGTTCCCTTGAGGCTATGCATCGTAGGCCTTATGCTCTCTGTCAACCATTGTTTGATTGACATCTATTACTGCCCCTCTTTACAATTCATACAAGACCATCTGTGATTACTTGCAAGCCTTGTTTCGTGAACTTTCATGTTTACAGTGCCTAAATATTGTGTCTAGTTTCTTGTGGGCAATGGACCTTGGGTCATCTGATGTACCTTCACGCACACTTAATTATAGCTATCTATTTTCACATGAACTTACATTTACAGATCACTGTGCACATCTTTGAGCTACATGCTTCAGATGCCCTGTGAGATGAGCATCGATTTGTAGGTTAATATGGATGACCCATACGGTAGAGCCCATTGGTCAACGTGTTGCCTTGGATTACAGTGTTTGATTTTATTTAGATAAGCACAACCCTACATCATGCTTCTGCTGCTTCATGTGACATTGGGCATTGGGTTACTGAGAGTACCCCACTTCTAGTGAACACCCTGATCATGGTCTTCCTGCTTCCTCAAGTTTGCTTGAAAATGCACCAATTGTCCACTCTCTTTTTTAAAATTCTCAGGGGGAGACCCCCTCTCCCCCCTCTCCCCACTTAAGTTGTTTGACCTCGCTTGCTACACTCGCTGGCCATAGTGCAGTACCGCAATAATTCTACGCCACACCACTTTCAAATGTCACCAGCCGCCACTGCTGCAGGTTTGGACCAGAAGGCTGGTTGAAGGTGATCACCAGATGGTCAGGTAAGTTGGAGAGTTGGAGGAGGTAGAGGCACTGTCAGTTGGGTTCCCCAAAGCCTGAGAGCGGAGGATGAAGGGGTACCTTTTGGTGTTGGATTTTCATGGCCGGAGCCGGTTGCGATTAGGGGGACCCTTTGTGCAGATGCTGCAGGTGACTTTGTGGGGGTCCAGGAGATCTCAGCCACTGATGGAGTTGAAGTCTGGATCACTGGGGAGACGTCACTGGACAGGTAAGCCACTCAGACGCAGGCCGTGGGCGTCGGTGCAGAGTGGGCAGGGGTTGCAGATCCTCCTGCATCCGGAGTCCTTGAATTTGAAGTTTTTTTCTGGACAGGGCCGCTGTCCTCTGGAGATCATGGTCTTTACTGAAGAGTGCTAGTCTTCCTAGGGTGCCTAGAAGTCGCTGGCCATGGGACAGGCATCGTCTTCTTTGCAGGCTGGGGTAGGAGGAGACAGACCGGTAGAACTGGGGCCAAAGCAGTAGGTGTCTTCTTGCTGTGCGGCACGGCATCCTCTTCATCCATCTTCTTAGGTTGCAGGAATCTAAGGATCAAGGTTCAGGGGTGCCCCTAAATACTGAATTCAGGGGTGTTACAGGGACTGGAAGATGGTAGCAAATGGGCTACTTGCCTTAGGGAGACCACTCCCTTTGAGTGCCCCTCCCTTTTGGGGAGAGATCATCCCCCTAAACTGATTGGCTAAAATACTTCATTCCAAGAGGGAGAATTTTCTAAGGAGGGGTTCACTTTAGTTCTGGACACCCTCGGGGTGGTCCTAGCTGAGAGGGTACACACCTCTGCTGACTTCTAATTTTCCCTCTGACCTTGCCACCAAAAGGGGGCTGGGTCATGGGGACGGGCATCTCCACTGACGGGAAAGGCCCTGATTAGCATTACAAAGGACGGAAAAACTTTGAAGCTCACTGCCCTGAATCCTGCTAGGAGGTAGGTGTGAAGCACCTCCACCCAAGCAGGCTTTGTTCCTGACCCACGAGAGCACAAGGGCTCTCACCTCAGGGGGTCAGAAACATGTCTGTGTGTGGCAGGCAGATGCAGACTGGTCAGCTGTACACTAGTGTGTTGGTTGTTTTTCAGGGGGGTCTCTAAGATGTCCTCTGAGTTCATTTAGTAATAAACCTAATACTGGCATTAGTGTGGGTTTATTATGCTGAGGAGTTTCATACCAAACTCCTAAGCTTTCAGTAAAGCCATCATGGAGCTGAGGAGTTCATAATGACAATCTCCCAGCCCATGTACTCAATACGGCTTCACTGCACTTACGATAGGCACAGACACTGTAGAGGCATATTGTTCATGCAGCTAGGCTCTCACCTGTGGTATAGTGCACCCTGTCTTAGGGTTGTGAGGACTGCTATAGGGGTGACTTACTGTGCCACAAGCAGTGGTTGGTGGGCATGGCACACAGGAATGGTTGCCATGTTGACTCTTAAGTTTTGCCTGCACCAAAACACACAGTCTGCAATGGCAGTGTGTATGTGTTTGGTGAGGGGTCTCTGAGGGTGGCACAATCCATGCTGCAGCCCTTAGAGACTCTCTCAAGTCACAAGGCCCTTGGTACCAATGGTACATTTTACAAGGGACTCACATGTGGGTCAGAGGTGTGCCAATTGTGAAAACAAAGATAAAGTTTTGGGAAAGAACAGAAACTCACTTTCCTAAGACGGGCTATTCTAAAAAGCAAAAACAAATCAAATGGAAAAAACAATGAGATAAGGAGAGGCAGAGGAGAAATGGAGGAGACAGGATGGAAGATCAAGTCAATGCTACTGATAGGAAGCAGAGAGTAGTGAGGGATGAGAGAGAAACTGAGGCGCCCCACGATACTAAAAAAAGCGGAGCAGGCCAGGGAAGGGTGGGGGCACGAATTAATGAACGTGGAGCAATACAGAGAGCCAGGGAAAGGGATGCGAAGGGGATGTAGCACACAAGGGAGTGGGCCTGAGGCTGAAAGCAAAAGATTAAATTAGTCTCCTGAATGTGAGCAGTGGTATGATACATGTCATCAATTTAACAGAATGATCAAGAAGTTGTGCTCTAGTCGAGGGATAAACACAAGAAGTCCATCCAATAGGAATCAATCAAATAAAATTGATAAGAAAGCCAACCAAATGATAAGGGATTGGCTGGCCCAATGCCCACTGTAAGCATGGTATTCTATACAATAAGATGTCTGTAGGTAAGACCTTAATAAATATAATAGCCCAATGGTACCTTTAGTTGTATTACACAAGTAAGCTATCAGAACGACTGTCCCCTGGACAGTGGCATCTGTGATAACCATTTGGCCCTCTCTGCTATGACTTATTCCTCCATATATGTCACGATGGAGCTCTTCCATGCTTGCTGCATCAACAGGGGTGTGTAGAACGGATTTTTGGAAAACAATCTTGCTGGATGGGGTGTATCCAAACTCCTGATGCATGTTATCCAGGCCTTGAATGTGAAAACACAAAACCAAGTTAAACTGGGCTTGAATCGGGGCATTTCTGAAAATGTATTCACAAATTGGGCGGAAAAGAAAGGGGGGGTATCGGCCCTTTAAAGAGTTGCCAATCAACTGAAGCTGGGACTAGGACTTAAAAAGGATTGATGTTTTCCATTCATATTGAGTCCTTGACACCGAAGGTGCTTCAGTAGATCAATGATACTATCATTTTAGAACATACTGCAGTGAAGTTGCAGAGGCTGTTAGAGTTGTACTGCTATAACCAGCAAAGTAATCTAGTGGTTGATATAGCAAAAAACAAAAGTTAGATTTTTGGACGTAGATGGATTAAGGCTAGAAAATGGTATGCTGGATGGAGAGCTGGTCTTTTCACAATAGCCTAGGTGTTTGGCTAGATGAGATAACAAGACAGAAAAGTCATTCCCTAAATCTTAAAAGCAAGGCTGCAATAGTATTCTACCCCCTAAAAAATGTCACACACATTTGCTAAACTGATACTTGCAGTAACGATGGCAAAAATGATGACTGTCTTAACATATGGCAAATGCCTAAAGAGTCTCCTATTGGAATAACTCAAATGGTTAAGTCTAGTACAATGTTATGAGTTGAGAGGTTTTTTACATCAACCTCGCTCCTCGAAACAATCCCTGATTTATCTGGAAGTTAGTATTGTTTGTCAAACACTGTAGTTGAAGGCCCAGTTTTTAATGCATTGTTTCAGAATGTGGTGAGTAAGCAAAGCTGGTGGATTAAAATCTTTGATAGGAATGAAATCTTGAAAGGAGGAGACGGGCAAGCAGCCGCATGGGACACTGATGCAGTTTGTTTTAACAGTAAAGAACACAGGTGTAATCCATGACTTCGAGATAGAAACGTACATATCATGGACAGCTGTATTATTTAGGCAGAAGCTTAGTGGTGCCTTTAAACTTTTTATTTGCTAGAGTTTAATAAAAGGAATATTAGTACCATTTGAATTTGCATGTTGTATTATCCTTCCTCGCTAACTTTAACAATATGTTACTGGACAGAGTAGCTCCAGAAATAAGTTTCTGTGTTTAACATGTATTCGTCTCCCAAAAGAAGAGTTTAAGAAATGGATTGCCATTTTCAAATTAGGGGCTGCAATCCACGCCTGCATGCACTAGAAAATCTGCCCCACATGCTGTGGATATGTTGGAGCCTGAGTCCACAGCTGTTTTATTGGTTTAGATTCTATGCAAAGAATTTGGAGTGCAAACTGCTAGCAGTATTTATTTATTTATTTTTATTTATTTTAAGGTTTTATAGAGCGCAAACATGACCCGTGAGGGTATCAGAGCGCTTTACAGATACAGTAGAGTAATACAGGGTCATATCACACGATAAACGATAAAAACTTGGTACAAAGGAGGGCTTACGGAGAATCAAGGGATGAAGGTGGGACAGGGTAGCAGACGGGTACTGTACCTGGGGGATGTGAGAAGCTATACAACAAGGATAAATAAAGTACAATGAATACTATACAAATAATACAAAAAGTCAAATACAGTGATGTACAATGGCGCAGGATAGGGCAACAGTCTCTCAGGTGGCTGACGGAACGAGTTTAGCCAAGGAATTTACCCATGAGAAAGGACTTGGCCTCTTTTTTGAAGCGAGCAAAGGAAGGGATTTTTCTAATGTCAGGAGGGAGGGAGTTCCATGTAGATGTGGAATAGCAAACATGACCACATAAGGGGTTAGTAGCGAGTACCCATAATAGAAATGTGAGAGCCTAAGGTGACAGTGGATGATACACCAGTCTTCCGACGCTGGGTGCTGATAAGTTGCCTTAGCATATAGCTTCTCGTGAAAACAAAAGTACTGGTGCCGAGGGAAATTATAGTTCTGCCTGTAAAGTGTGACTAGAGCCTTAAACATGCAGGTGTTGTATTTTACAGCTGTTCGCGTGGCTCGGGGTGCAGGCGTACAATTAATATGGGCACGCAGATCAGCGTGGGGGTAGGGGTCACTCAGTCCTGGGCTTTGTATGCATACCTCAGGCTCTGAACCAATGTCCGGTTCTCTGACCTTCAATGGAGGGAGGCACACAATAGCTTTATTACTGGTAAACGTGCCTAGATTTCCCGGAGTAAACAAAGGCACGTTCGCACCTCTTTGTTGTCAGCGCGGCCGGCGCCCTCAGTGAAAGAGAGATGTCTGGGCATCCCCACCGCACTGCGTCACTTCAAAGCTTTGCGGGCCTGGCTCGAGGAGGCGGGGGAGCTGTAGCACTAAACACCTTTCTGTCTCGAGGACTGACGCACGAGCCGCCGTCCGCACGTGTCACCGGGCACTGATGAAGGCGCTGACAGCGTGACAGAGTCTGGACTTCGGAAGCCTGCACCTCGCGCACACGCATTCCGCAATATCACAGACACGGCCGCCCTCTTCTGCCGAGATAGAGACCTCAGCGGGAGCGGCCACCTTTCATACACCCACCCTAGTGTCACCTTACTAATGGATTCTGGGGGCCTAGGGTAGGGTATACTTTAGGGGTCCCTGTCCGGAACAGATTTGCATTTTACTACCCATGTTCTGCTAATTTAGGCCACATCATGGTACCAAACCATATTGAATACATAAAAGGTTAGTCCCCATCTTGTGAAATAAAGAGAAAGTTCACTTCCCAGCGGCCCCTTGGAAGATGGGGACTCTGGGCGCTTTCCCACTTTGCTCATGCCCTCTCTCTGACCCGTGGCGCCCACTGCGCCCGCGGCCAGCCAGGGAGGCCTCTGCTGTGCTGGCAGCTTCATTGTCAGAGGTGGTTGTAAACACTCGTTTAAGTGCGAACGATGCTCCCTGACCAGCGAGGCATGTTCTCAGTCTCACGGAGCATGTTGAGTGATCTCAAGGTGCGCATGCGAATGACAAAAGTATTGGGCGGGGCTCTGACGTGAGCGCTGATTGATCTCGACGAGAGGCGTTTGACCTGCAACCTTAAACAAGCATTGAAAATGCAATAGGTCTCGCAATAGAAGAGTTTTACATTTTTCGTTTTGCAAATGGATGAGTGGCGTTGCGTGGATGAGTGGCGTTGCGTGGATGAGTGGCGTTGCGTGGATGAGTGGCGTTGCGTGGATGAGTGGCGTTGCGTGGATGAGTGGCGTTGCGTGTGTGAGTGGCGTTGCGTGTGTGAGTGGCGTTGCGTGTGTGAGTGGCATTGCGTGGGTGAGTAGCGTTGCGTGGGTGAGTGGCGTTGCGTGGGTGAGTGGCGTTGGTTTTGAAAATAGCAAAATTAATAGCTTTGTCAGTTACAATGTCAATAGTTTTAACTTTCGCAAATGTGACACCTATATCATTTGTAATGCAATGTGTGTTGTATTTACGTGACTTAGATGTATTGATATTACAAATAACAATGGCTTTTAATTTTGTAAATAATAAATACTGAAATAAAATGTATTGTAATTTATAATGGCAATAGCTTAAACGTTTGTAAATAACTTTTGTGAAGATTATGTTCAGTGTATTTTATTGTGACGAAAATTCAAGAACATTGCATTTGCACCTACACACACACACACACACACACATATAGATGTGGTGGTGGTGGATCTAGGGGATATGGTGGTGGTGGATGTGGTGGTGGTTATGGTGGATGTGGTGGTGATGGTGGTGGATGTGGGGGTGGATGTGGTGGTGGTGGTGGTGGATGTGGTGGTGGTGGATGTGGTGAAAGTGGTGGTGGATGTGGTGGTGGAAGTGATGGTGGGTGTGGTGGTGGATGCGGTGGTGGATGAGGTGGTGGATGTGGGGGTGGTGGTGGATGTGGTGGTGGTGGATGCGGTGGTGGTGGTGGATGCGGTGGTGGTGGTGGATGTGGTGGTGGTGGTGGATGTGGTGGTGGTGGTGGATGTGGTGGTGGTGGATGCGGTGGTGGTGGTGCATGCGGTGGTGGATGTGTTGGATGTGGTGGTGGATGTGGTGGTGGTGGATGTGGTGGTGGTGGATGCGGTGGATGTGGGTGTGGTGGTGGATGCGGTGGTGGTGGATGTGGTGGTGGTGGATGCGGTGGATGTGGGTGTGGTGGTGGATGCGGTGGTGGTGCCTTTTTTTTTTTAATGTGCTAAAGTAAGTTATTAATGCAATTTCGGATTAGGGGGGCATGACGACAGTGCATCTTTGCTTTGCACTTGGACATGCTGCAAAACATACTGTGTTGTATTCTTCTGTGAAATCCCCATGACATTTGGCAGTTAAAAGAATGTATTGAAAGAAATGTTCATCTAAATAAGATAATTAGTGTGCACGACATAATTCTGTAGAACTACAGATTCAGTTTAGGTATGCAGCCCTGCGTTACAAAATCATTTAGAACTGAAATGCAAGAAAGTTGCAGTTTGGCTTTGAAACGGATCAGAGAGGTGTCTGCGTGATAAATGAATGATGCATAGGAATGGACAGAATGGAAATGTGTTTCGAAGGACGTGCTCGGGGTGTGCATACTGGAAGCAGGGCGATGGATTCGAGGCTATGAGCGAGGGTGATGCCGAGCTCACCTCAAGGAGAGGGGGAGGGGCCAGGGCAGAAAGTATAATGCGGAACCCAGTTGGTCCCTAAAAAATAAGGCACAGCATTGGCTACAGACCAATCGCCCCATCCCTTCAACTTGGCACGGAAGGATTCGGTCTGTATTAAGGGTTCCATGGGTGGGCAATACCAGAAAAACTATCCCAGGGGACTGTATTGTGATTACCTTTCAGGATCCTCGTGCAGCAGAGTACATTTGCTCCTGGGAAGACACGGTCGCAAATGGAGGAATTAGAATTAAGCTGCTTTCTTTTTTTTACCCTTTTAGACAATTAAATTGTCCCCCCCAGGAACAAGACCCTCCATGGGCTGTTCCAGTTCCCCGACAGGTTGAGTCCCTGAATACCAGATACTACGGGGCCCCTAGATACTACGAGCCAGACTACTCTTGGCATACAGTGGGTTCACGTTATCAGGGGGGAGGTTGGGAAGATAGGAGGCCATACATACAAAGGCCGGTACCTAGAGAGCCGCCTCGGTGGAATTCTTGGTATAACATCCCGTTGACAAACAGATATAGTGGACTTGAAATGGTCGATTGACCCCCAAATGAAAGTGAACCCACTAAATCAAGCGCACTCTCTAGCATTAAGAAGTTAAATATCTCCGTGCCACCCACAGAACTTGATGTAGAAGTAGACGTAGCTCATTTAAAAGACGCGACACCTTACATACCCATTCTCTATTGGAATGTAGCGGGACTACGCTCTAAAATTGAGGATGGGATGGCATTAAATTTCTTGGAACCCTATAAAATAATTTGTCTCCAGGAGACATGGTCTACAGTAGAGCTTCATCTACCAGGCTATAAAACCTATTTCATTCCAGCAATAAGTAGTATAATAGGTAGACCCAAAGGTGGATTAGTAATTTACATTGCTAACACCTTATCTCAGTTAAAAGTGGCTACAGTGTTCCAAGATTCTAATCATCAAATTCTTTCTCTCTCCTTGGTTAATAAGGAGACAACTTTTCTGATCAATCTATATAATAACTTAAATGAAGATCAATTCATCATCCTTCTCAGAAGCGTCCAGGAGAGATTAAAACACTTTTATCAATGGAGAGAGAGCCATGGGGTAACCCATTTAATATGGGGAGGAGATTTCAATCTTCATCCTTGCCCAATGACAAATTCACACTGCTGTGGGATAGTGGACGAATTTGAGATCCCATTAGTACACTTTACGCACAGTAAAGCAGGGAATGTCTTAAATGCGGTGCTTTCGGACTTGGACCTGCAAATTGCCAATTGTCCAAGCGCAAATTCAAATTCACTTAATCCGACCTATGTGGGAAGAGGCTACCACACAACAGTTGATTTTATTTTTCTGTCTCCAGGCCTGCTAGGTATAGCTAAAGACTTTCAGGTCATCGGTAACTCACTTAGTGATCACTCAGCGCTAAGGATACACCTTTATTTACCCGAGTATAAGCCCCAAAACTCGGTTATAGTAAACACTCTTGCCCAGAATAACCTAGAGATAGGCAAACAGAATGGCTACACGATCAAATGGGGTAAAATCAACCCCACAGAATTTACAAATAAACTGATTAAACAGGCTTATCCAAACATATTAAAATGTCTGGACCTCTCGTCAAGTCATGAGGAAGTCCTAAATAATTTTAAACAAATTTTAGAGCAGATTAAGGAATTACTTTCATCTAAGCCCAGATCAAAACATTCAGCCAAGAAAGGGTGGTTCACCCATAACTGTACAACTGCCCTAACTAAACTAAAAACGGCCCTACATAACGAACCTAGGGACGTAGGTCAAATTCAACTTCTAAGACGACAATACATTGGGGAACGAAAATCGAGAATGACAGAATTGAAGCAGAAACTCTGGGATGATCTCCACAAGAGTGCTGTTTCAAAAAACAGTGAGCTCTTCTGGCGAACAGTTAGAGCCCCATATCTCACTGATAATAATACCCCCAGGATAGAAGTCGCCATAGACGAACACACATGGGTTGCACACTTTTCCGAGATTTTTAAAAGCAGTTCACCCACAGATATATTACCCTCAAACGTACAGTATCCAATCCCGCTCCTGTTTGACATTCCTAATCTTTTGCTAGCATTGCAGACAAGCAAAACGGGAAAAGCTCCAGGCCCTGATGGGGTCCCAGTGGACTTTTTTTAAAAACAACGTAGATCTCTGGGCTCCCATAATAACAAGAGTATGCATAGCCGTGGCAAATGAGGGAGTTCTAAATTCGTGGACGAAGTCCATAATGGTCCCCATTTTTAACAAGCATTTACAATGCAATGGTTTTGCCTTTGTTAAAGTTAGAGCTATTGGCATTGCTCTTGACACTCTGAAGCTCCACTCTGAAGCTCCACTCTGAAGCTCCACTCTGAAGCTCCACTCTGCACTCTGAAGCTCCACTCTGCACTCTGAAGCTCCACTCTGCACTCTGAAGCTGCACTCTGAAGCTCCACTCTGCACTCTGAAGCTGCACTCTGAAGCTGCACTCTGAAGCTGCACTCTGAAGCTGCACTCTGAAGCTCCACTCTGAAGCTCCACTCTGAAGCTCCACTCTGAAGCTCCACTCTGAAGCTCCACTCTGAAGCTCCACTCTGCACTCAGAAGCTCCACTCTGCACTCTGAAGCTCCACTCTGCACTCTGAAGCGCCACTCTGAAGCGCCACTCTGAAGCGCCACTCTGAAGCTCCACTCTGAATCTGCAGCTCCACTCTGAATCTGCAGCTCCACTCTGAATCTGCAGCTCCACTCTGAATCTGCAGCTCCACTCTGAATCTGCAGCTCCACTCTGAATCTGCAGCTCCACTCTGAATCTGCAGCTCCACTCTGAATCTGCAGCTCCACTCTGAATCTGCAGCTCCACTCTGCACTCTGAAGCTCCACTCTGAAGCTCCACTCTGAAGCTCCACTCTGAAGCTCCACTCTGAAGCTCCACTCTGCACTCTGAAGCTCCACTCTGCACTCTGAAGCTCCACTCTGCACTCTGAAGCTCCACTCTGCACTCTGAAGCTCCACTCTGCACTCTGAAGCTCCACTCTGCAGCTCCACTCTGAAGCTCCACTCTGAAGCTCCACTCTGAAGCTCCACTCTGAAGCTCCACTCTGCACTCTGAAGCTGCACTCTGAAGCTCCACTCTGCACTCTGAAGCTCCACTCTGCACTCTGAAGCTCCACTCTGCACTCTGAATCTGCACTCTGAAGCTCCACTCTGCACTCTGAAGCTCCACTCTGCACTCTGAAGCTCCAGTCTGAATCTGCACTCTGAAGCTCCACTCTGCACTCTGAAGCTCCACTCTGAATCTGCACTCTGAAGCTCCACTCTGCACTCTGAAGCTCCACTCTGAATCTGCACTCTGATGCTCCACTCTGAATCTGCACTCTGAAGCTCCACTCTGCACTCTGAATCTGCACTCTGAAGCTCCACTCTGAATCTCCACTCTGAATCTGCACTCTGAATCTCCACTCTGAAGCTCCACTCTGAATCTGCACTCTGAAGCTCCACTCTGAATCTGCACTCTGAAGCTCCACTCTGAATCTGCACTCTGAAGCTCCACTCTGAATCTGCACTCTGAAGCTCCACTCTGCACTCTGAAGCTCCACTCTGAATCTGCACTCTGAAGCTCCACTCTGCACTCTGAAGCTCCACTCTGAAGCTCCACTCTGAATCTGCACTCTGAAGCTGCACTCTGAAGCTGCACTCTGAAGCTGCACTCTGAAGCTGCACTCTGAAGCTCCACTCTGAAGCTCCACTCTGAAGCTCCACTCTGAAGCTCCACTCTGCACTCTGAAGCTCCACTCTGCACTCAGAAGCTCCACTCTGCACTCTGAAGCTCCACTCTGCACTCTGAAGCGCCACTCTGAAGCGCCACTCTGAAGCGCCACTCTGAAGCTCCACTCTGAAGCTCCACTCTGAATCTGCAGCTCCACTCTGAATCTGCAGCTCCACTCTGAATCTGCAGCTCCACTCTGAATCTGCAGCTCCACTCTGAATCTGCAGCTCCACTCTGAATCTGCAGCTCCACTCTGAATCTGCAGCTCCACTCTGAATCTGCAGCTCCACTCTGAATCTGCAGCTCCACTCTGCACTCTGCAGCTCCACTCTGCACTCTGAAGCTCCACTCTGAAGCTCCACTCTGAAGCTCCACTCTGAAGCTCCACTCTGAAGCTCCACTCTGCACTCTGAAGCTCCACTCTGCACTCTGAAGCTCCACTCTGCACTCTGAAGCTCCACTCTGCACTCTGAAGCTCCACTCTGCACTCTGAAGCTCCACTCTGCACTCTGAAGCTCCACTCTGCACTCTGAAGCTCCACTCTGCAGCTCCACTCTGAAGCTCCACTCTGAAGCTCCACTCTGAAGCTCCACTCTGCACTCTGAAGCTCCACTCTGCACTCCGAAGCTCCACTCTGCACTCTGAAGCTCCACTCTGCACTCTGAAGCTCCACTCTGCACTCTGAAGCTCCACTCTGCACTCTGAAGCTCCACGGCCCTACGTGTGCCTTGTTTAATTGGTCTTGTCGTTCTTTGATTTTTATTGGATGTTTTTATGTGTTGTCGATCTAATATTTGCAGTTTGTCACACACATCGTGCAGGTAAGCAGGATCAAGGGCAGGACGTAGATGCGGGGGGGGGGGGGACCAGCGCGGGTGAGCCCGAGGGATCAAGGTCAAGGGCAGGATGACAAGGGACAGAGGGCGGCAGGCAGCAACGGCGGGTGAGCTCGGGCAGAGAAAGGGCAGGATGAGGTGGGTTGGGTAAGCGCTGACCAAGCAGCGCCAGTGCACCTTAGCGGGCCCCGCACCTTTCACGAGCACTGACTCAGCTCCCTGGGGTCTTCACTCCCGTAGGTCACCACCACGCGTGCTCTCACAGCCCGAGCTACCTGTCACACACGGAAGAGCGAGGGATCGTGGACTTTACTCCCCCTTTGAGCCCGGGGAGAGCGAGAGCCGCTCTTGGCACTGATGCCTCCGGCGTGATCATTGGGCTATCAGGAGCAGCCCCCGTGATGCTGCTGTCACTGACTGATCGCCCCCACACCTGATGTGTGGGTTGCAGAGTATTTTGTTGTGCACGCTTAACATTCTATGGTGCATAAATTGATGTGTTTTGTTTTATTTCTGACTGTTTCCGTGTAATGAAGACTCTCGTTAATGTTGCATCAGAGAGAAGCGGGAGGGGGCGGGAAAGGGGGAGGAGAGAGCTGACGACGGCCGGCCGGAGCAGAAGACGGGCACCAAAACAAGCGGGAGGGGGCGGGAAAGGGGGAGGAGAGACGCTGACGACGGCCGGCCGGAGCACGAAGGCGGGCACCAGGAAACAAGCGGGAGGGGGAGCAAGGGAGGTGCCGGCAATGCCGGAACAGAATCGGGGGCGTTCCCGGCGTCGCGTGACGTCGGCAAAAGCCAAAGAATGTCGGGAACGCCCCCGAATCTGGTCCGGCATTGACGGACAGGCCCCTCGTCCAATGGCTAGGCTCCATTTATGGAGCCAGCCAATGAATGACGAGGGCCGAACCAAAGCCACACTACAGATCTCATCAGGATTTCGCCTGCGCGAAAAAGATGCGCAGAGCGCATCTTTTTGGCGAGGCAAAACCTAAAAAAGGGGACCGTCAAGACGTGAAATGCTACAGGCCCATCTCATTGCTGGACTCGCTCGGGAAAGTAGTGGGGAGAGTAATCCTAGAGCGTCTCCAGCAGTGGAGTGAGGACCGTGGCATCATTTCCGATCTCCAATTTGGCTTCAGAGAGGGGTTCGGAACAGTAGAACAGGCCCTCAATCTTACCTTAATAATGGGAAAATATACTCAGGCCAAGCCAAATAAAATATATATGGTCTTTGTCGACCTGTCCGCAGCGTTTGACTGCGTGTCGCATGCAAAGCTGTGGACGGTCCTACGCCAAATGGGAGTAGAGACACCTCTCTTAGACTTTCTAAGGGAACTCTATTCCGGAGCTTCGGCCAGAGTGCGATTTGGTCTGAAAGGCGAGCTGACAGCCCCGTTTGGAGTAGAGCGTGGAGTCAGGCAGGGATGCGTCCTGGCCCCCTTCCTCTTCTCACTCTACACTAACGGCCTGGAGGGAGAGATGTTGAGGGGGGCTCACGACCTCCCACGCATAAATCAGCGCCTGATTCCCGCTTTGCTCTACGCGGACGATGCGGTCATTCTTGCGCGTACGCCACGCGAGCTTCAGCAGTCTTTGAATAGGTACACTACTTTCATGGGTAATCTGGACTTACGGGTAAATGTGAAGAAAACCTTTGTCATGACATCAGGCAATGGGAAAAAAAGAGCTAAGGACATATACTTAGACAACCAAAAGCTTGAGGTAACTCCCCAATACCCATATTTGGGTATCATGATAGATGAACGCCTGTCTTGGAAGCCAGCAGTCGAAACAAGAGCCCATCTCTTCAAGAGATCAATAGCGGCTTTAACAAGTTTCTCTCAGAGATTAGGAAAAAGGGCCCCAGTAGAGCTAATGAAAATTTATAACGCCAAATGCCAGGCTATTGCTTTATACGGCGCGGGAGTCTGGGGATACACGGACACCAGCTCCATACAGAAGGCGGAAAATGTTTTCTTTAGATTTCTCCTAGCTACCCCTAAAGGTACCTCAATTTATGCCATACATTTGGAATTAGGAGTATCCTACATCGAGGATTTAATTAAAACCGAACCATTGATGCTGTGGCGGCGTATTTGGACTTCTGACAAGAATACGCTGACTCAGTCCATTATAGCCGACACAATGGCTCTTGATAAATCCTCCAAAGTAAAATGGCTTTCTTATATAAGAAATTTTCTTAAAGATCTTGGGTTGGAGAAATACTATTTTGAACCAGAGACTATAATGGACCTCTCTAAGAGAGCCCTTAAACAATTAGCCCTAAGACACTTGGAGACCTTAAGACTGGCATCGGAATCATCAAAAACAGCGGTAGTTCACGCGAACATGATACAAATAGCCTATGGCATTCATCCGTATCTAACACTTCAGATATCGATCTACGAGAGAATGCTGCTAATGACTAGATTTAGGCTGAATACATTTTTTAGATTGGTTGCGTTCCCACTGAAAAACGGTTGGGAAGCAACTCTTCCACCCTGCCCGTGCGACGGAATGTCAAAACAGTCCAATTTACATGTGAGCATGTTCTGTAAATTCCATCACCCTCACAGAAAAATTTGGCTACTCCCAATTTTGAGGAGTTGGGGACTGAGACAATGTAGGCCTGCATTTCTCAGACTCCAAATGTTGGACTCCGAAAAAGTTTGTTACCTTGTGCTTAATTTTTTAAAATGTATTGTGAAGCACAGGAAAAATTTATAATACTCGGAAAAATTAACTCTTAATCTGACCTTTGATGAAATGGTTTTTAAATAATTCCTTAATGTCTAAACTCGATACTTTTATGAACCTTCTAGAAATTATGTTTTCCTTTTACTTGCTAACAGTTTTTTTTATGTAAAAATGTAATGTGTATTATCAATGTCTCTTTTATGGTTTTTAGGTCTCGCCTGTCGATGCGCATGCGCATCGAGCAAGGCGAGAGTATTGGGACTTATCCGCTCTTTATCCACACTGCAAGGAATCGTGGCGATTCCTTGCAGTGCCCGTGACTTTTAAGCTCAATGCGCATGCGCATTGAGCTTAAAAGCGCGTGCACGTCCGTCTTTGTTTACCCGCTCCGCCCCCTCCCCTTCCCGCCGTCTCGCATTTCCCCTGTCGCACTTCTCCTCCCCCCTCCCCTCTCTTCCCTCCGTCTTGTTTATTGTACCCGCTCCGCCCCCTCCCCTTCCCGCCGTGTCGCATTTCTCCTCCCCCCTCCCCTCCGTCTTGTTTTCATCTTTAGATCCTTAAGGTAAGGCGTGGTTACTCACTCAATAGACGGTGATCAGCTCACATACTTGCCAGCGCGCACAGTGGCACCACTGGTGGTTAAGCGAGCAGGTACTATCAGGTACTTCGTACATGCACAACTTTAATTTAGAAGGGATAGCACTGCTCCGATGCTTTTAATGAGAGAGTACTGACACATCTCAGTACCAAATAGGTACTCTGTAACAAGGAGTACCTGTACTTCAAAATTTCGATTTCAATCACTGGGCACCACATTTTATTGTAAACCTTGTACTTCCCCTCACCCCGGCCTTCAAACATCGTTTCATAGCGTAGAAACCTCTTCAGCTAGTTAACTGAACAACTCATAACTTCTGGTCCATACCCTTCCCAAGAGAAAAACAAACACTAGATTCCAGTGTGCTCAATGATCCCTCGAAGACTTCCCTGAGTGCTCCCTCGTTTATTCTTTAGCAGAATATCTGTAGCAGGTCCCCGTCTGGTAGGATCGTAGTACCTATGGCGGCCATATGAAGACTAAGTGACTTCCTCATGCTAGACCTGAACCTCGACATTAGCCCTCTCTTTAACTGTGCCCCACAACGTCTGTGGACGTGCACGCCTGTGTGCACTGAGTAGACCTTCAAAACAATCCAAGTTCTCTACCGGAAAACTGCCAGTGAAAATTTATACCAACTTCTAGCTCCGCTCCTAACCGTAGCAGACCTCACCTTGAACCGCTCCGCATCCCCACTGAAGCGTCGCACGTCAAACTTAGCCCCGGCTCCGAGCTTTCGGAACAGATCGAAGGCATCCATGTCGATCCCAGCATGCTCCGGGGCAGCCGCCGACCAGCCAGCATGCGAGCCACGGAAACTAAAGAAGGACTACAAGAACAGGCCAAACATTTCTAACAACACACTAGAGCGCTAACTGACTGTTTTGGAATCCTTCACTGTACTGCAAAGCTATCGTTTGTCACTATGTACAGCTGTACTGTAACCTAAAACCACACTTCCCTCCACACATTTTAAACTGGTGTAAAATATCACACTCACCCTCAACCCCTCACCCTCAACATCAACCCCTCACCCTCACCCTCACTCACCCTCACTCACCCTCACTCACCCTTACTCACCCTCACTCACCCTCACCCTCACTCTCACTCACCCTCAACCCCTCACCCTCACTCACCCTCACCCACCCTCACTCACCCTCACTCACCCTCAACCCCTCACCCTCACACAGTGGAATAGGTCTCGGAGCATTTGAGTTAGAGCTTTTAGAAATGTTTATGTTTTTTTTTTTAATTCTTTAGCATTGGCTACAGGAAACAAAAATGCTAAAGATTTACAAAAAAACCCATAAACAATTCTAAAAGCACTAACTCTAATGCTGCGAGACCTATTGCATTTCCAATGCTTGTTCCTTTTGTGAATAAGCCGAATAAAGACGTTTATATATATATATATATATAAGCTTTATGATACAACAAAGGACACATTTTCCGGCATGGCGGTTGGCATATAATCTATAGCACTTTATTGGGTGTATATTTACTATCACAACAACGGGCATGCATTTTTTTGGAACAATGCTGGCCTAAAAAGATGGTCACGTATTCTCTGAGAGAATCCTGGATATTTCAGGGGAGTGTGGTGCAACGCATAGTGATTCCTCCTATTTTATTCTGACCATGGGGGTTTTCATGGTGTAAGGGAGCAGGTCATGGGGTACTTTCAAGTCCATAGCCGCAGTGCATGCTGATTGTGAGGATATTTTACTTATGAAGTGTGGGCTTTTATCTTAATAATTTGTGATACCATACTAGTCCAAAAAGAGATTTAATTAATGCACATTCATGTTCTTATTTGTTAACACTTGTGGGAAAATCAGTAAACTCCGTTAACAGTTAAAAAAAACCACACACACAGATAGTCAGCAGTGGCATTTCAGCAAAATCACAGGAGTAACAAACATAACTTCGCATTCCCTTTGACCCCTGGGATTATAAAAGGGAATAACATCGCAAAACCATGATGATTGACCATTGTGCCCGTTCTTAATAAATAAAGTTTATTACAACAAAAAAAACGAAAGTCTGGAATGTATGAATAATAATTGAACAATGGCTGGCAGGGGTTTTAACCCCTCCCCTGCTGGTGACGGAACCACTCCGTCATCAGCTTCGGTCGCGCTGTGCTGATGACGGAGCGGTTCCGTCACGGCCCGCTCGGAGCGCCTGCGTGGCGCGGATTCCGCGCCTGCGCTGAGCGTTCCATTGAGCGGGCGGGGCCGTGACGGAACCGCTCCGTCATAAGCACAGCGCAACCGTGGCTGGTGACGGAGCGGTTCCGTCACCAGCATTCAGACGCCCAGCCCCCTTAGCACTGCGGCGGAATAGCCGCCGCAGTGAAGGGGTTAAGCTTTAATGATAGAATAGCTGGGGATGGAACGGGGAGCTTTGAGTTTGTGTCAGTACTGCCCAAAACTTTTAAATAGTCATTTTTCTTATTCTGGAAAAGTAGCAATACCACTGATATTAAATCCCTGTTTAATGAAATATCATGTGTAATGCATTGGTTGCACTTTTTGTTCCAATGATTATAATATGTTTTTAAATTCGCTATTGTATTTATTGTTTTAATTGCAAATGCCCCTGATTGATCTTCAATTGACAATAATGAATTATGGAAGTATGGGTACGGTAATTGAAATTGATTCATGCGACCTCATTGTTTCTTAATTGTATGTACATCTTTTATGGTTCTTGTTTTAACCGAAATAAAGATATTTTGACTATCTTATAATAATAATTGAACAATGGCTGGCAAAAACAAGTTATTTAAAGTATCAAATGCTTACAGAGTACCTAATTAGATCAAGGGTCATTGAGAAGGTGCCACAACCCTGGAGCATTCATGTTTTGCCCTGAAAACATCAGTGCTCTGGTGTTATGGGGTTTGTAGAGAGGTAGCAATAGAAACCCTTAGCCACCCCTAAATGGCATGGCACTGCATGAGGGTCTAACTAAATGATTTAAACCAATCTGGGCAAAGTGTTTTTTGCCCTTTGCCCTCCTGTAGAAAGGGAACTATCTTTCTTGCTCCAAAGACAACCTAGCCACTCCTTTTTAGGTTTTGCCTAGCCAATGCGTACGAAGTACGCATGCGCTAGCAAAATCTTATGTTTTCCTCTGTGGGGTCGGGTATCCACCCCCTTCTCGCCCCCTCCTCCCATTGGCTAGCTCCATAAATGGAGGCTAGCCATTGGGAGACGGCTCTGTCCGTCAATCCCGGACCAGATTCGGGGGCGTTCCCGACATTTTTTCTCTCTCCACCCACTTCTGATCGTCATCGCGGCGGTGGGTGTGTGTAATTTTTTTTTTTCGAGTCGGCCTGTTTTCTTCTTTTTCCAAGTGTTTGTTGTTGGAGTTGGCAGCAAGATTTGAGTTCCCACGAAGCGATCAGGTAAGGAGCATTTTCTTTATAAATATGTTTTCACTTTGTATGTTTACGTACGTTTGTTTTGATCCCGTCCCCGACCCGACCCTCCCGCTGTCCGTTCCCACCCCCCCTCGCTCCTCCCCCCCCCCGCTGTCCGTGTGCTCGTGGTGCTTGTTTGTCAGAGCTAGCAGCGAGGATGCTAACTCATAACCAGCACTATATATTAACTGCAGCTTCTCTTGTAAAGATTAGCAGTTTCTGTTCTGACCTAGTATGCGAAAAACAAGCCTGGCTTGCTGCTTGTTGTGACGGCGCAAGCAGTGTTTACATCGACGCTCATACTTACGGGGATGCGCCGAAGCAGCTGCGCCGGGAAGCTAGAGGAAAGAAAATTGTGCGCGTCTGGGGAGGGTTTATATAGCACCAGATGCCGGCGGCTCAGGGCGTTCCCAAATATAGCCTGAGTAAAGCCCTCTGCAAAACCCAAAGGGCACTGGTGCCCTGCACCCGGCAAGGGGGGGGGAACCCAAAGGGCGCTCCGGCGGACGGGTGGCAGCATACTCTTCACGCCCCTATTAACTCCACCGTGTGGGAGAAGCTCCGTAGCTCACTATTGTACCGAGGTGTTTATTCAAAAGTGCCTCTTTGTGTTCACGAGTGGCACTGCTAGGTTGAAGCATTACATATTAATTAAAAGCCCCACTCTCTTCTTCTTTGGGCCACAGGGATAACGTGAGAACTTGTGGGGCAGAGAAGGGCCTATGATAGATAAGGCTCTTTGGTCCGGTTATAGTCTAAGTCTGCTAGACAGAAATTTTACTGATGGGTTTATTTAATATATAGCCCAGCCAGGGATCTTCTTTTAATTATTTAGAACTAATACAGCCTAAGCTGAGGATCGAACTCTGCTCTCCACCTCCAAGGTCAGCAGCTTTATGTGTTACGCCACCTCTCCTCGCTTCACTTTGTTTCCATTGCGTGACCTTTAAGTGCCCCTGGGGCACAAGCAGGGGCCTACTAGAGTGCTTCTCTATCGGAATGCACTGTGCGGTCCCCCGGGGTATACACTATGCGTCATGTTTTCTGTTCCGATTGGTCATGCCTTTCCACAGTTTGTGGGTGGCCACAAAGCCTAGCAACCGTAAAGACAATATCACTACATCCCATCTAATTGAGTTAACTTCAAATTATCAATTTCTCAGTTCTCGAAATAAGGTATTCAAGCCAAGCCGGCTGTTGCGTGAAGAAAGTTAGGCAGATGCTCTTAAATATACTATACACAGAAGATTCGTTTTAAGGTTCCTCTCAATATGCAAAAAAATGAACTAAGGATCGATCATGTATCGATAGAGCTATCCTGTATATTTGTTTCTGCATTTCAATAGTAGGAATGAGTGTATAAGAGAATCGGGTTGCCTTTCACCTGATTCACTTGTACCAAAGTAAATAGTGGCCAAATGTGTTGGCAGAGTAGACAGTAAGGCTGGAGGTTGGGACACCCAGTTACCACTTGCTGGCTGACCTTTGATGCAGGGTGAGTACAATAGAAAGTCCTGGACAATGAATGTAATAATTATGTGGAGCGCTGTCTCGTGCACTGTGAGGCTATCGGCAGGGCTTAAGCAGCAGCAAGTTGAACCCACTATTTCAAAAGAAGGAGTTTGTGCAGGTTTTTTTTTTTTTTTAAACGGGTGGTGGACACTGTCCCTCATTTTTAAGGACCAAGGCTTGTTTTTCATCCTCGGACTTCATCTAGAGTAGGAGAGACCGGAAGGAGAGGAAGAAAGGAGGAAGAGAAAAAATAGGGAAATTGTGATAAATGAGAAAGCATGGATGGAAAAGAAACTGCGAAGTGAGATGAAGAGACAGGCAGTGTGGCTTGCTGGATGAAAGGTGTGAGGTGGAATCCAGTTTAGACAGCCTTGGTATTTTTCTAACATGGCATTTGTAAGTGCCAGTGGCGGGCTCTTAAAAAATCCTTAGGCCCCTGCACTTATTTATAAATTCAACCCTAAATGGAGTACATTACTGTGTGCCACTTTTACTGTGTGTACATGTGTTGTGTTTGCATAGCGCAAACATTCCCAAAAGACAGCAGAGCAGTGTACAGGCTCAAAGGAAGAGAGCAGCAGTGAAAGGTGGGTGTGAATGCCCTCATTCTGTTTCGAACAGTAGTCACACAACTACCAAGAGGCCCTGTGTGTTGTGGCCCCACACGCTTTCTGTTGGCTAGGTGAGTGTCTTTGACAGGCGTACCTATTGTGGTTTTTTTTTTTTTTTTTTGGTCGAAGCCTACATCTTTTGGACCTTCGGAAAGCGGCCATGAGAATGCATTTCACCCATTGCTTGCCAGTGGCTTTGTACCTCACATTTTCTTGCTTTTATTTGGACTGTTCAGCTTGAGTTTGTCCCTTCCATTGCCCAGTCAAGTCAAGTATTACACCGTCTCCTCCCTCGGAACTCGCTCCTCTCTCCGAACTTTGCCTTGCAATGCAGGAACATCGCTGCCAGCAGCAGCAGTGCCGACCGGTGGGGCCGCATCCCAGGCTGAGCTTTGCGGGGAACCCGAGGAGTGGCAAGGGGTCAGCGGTGCCACCGGCAGGTCCTGGCTCTGCAGTCATGCAGCTCCCAGGATGCAGGACTTCTGCTCATACTCTCATCCCGTCACTCACTCTTCCCTTTCACCACTCTCCTTCTCTCACCGCCTCTCTCTCTTCTGCTCTTACTCTCATCCCGTCACTCACTCTTCCCTTTCACCACACTCTCCTTCTCTCACTGTCTCTCTTTCTTCTGCTCCTTCTCTCATCCCGTCACTCAGTCTTCCCTTTCACCACACTCTCCTTCTCTCACTGCCTCTATCTTCTGCTCATACTCTCATCCCGTCACTCACTCTTCCCTTTCACCACACTCTCCTTCTCTCACCGCCTCTCTCTCTTCTGCTCATACTCTCATCCCGTCACTCACTCTTTCCTTTCACCACTCTCCTTCTCTCACTGCCTCTATCTTCTGCTCATACTCTCATCCCGTCACTCACTCTTCCCTTTCACCACACTCTCCTTCTCTCACTGCCTCTCTCTCTTCTGCTCTTACTCTCATCCCGTCACTCACTCTTCCCTTTCACCACTCTCCTTCTCTCACCGCCTCTCTCTCTTCTGCTCATACTCTCATCCCGTCACTCACTCTTCCCTTTCACCACACTCTCCTTCTCGCACTGCCTCTCTTTCTTCTGCTCATTCTCTCATCCCGTCACTCACTCTTCCCTTTCACCACACTCTCCTTCTCTCACTGCCTCTCTTTCTTCTGCTCATTCTCTCATCCCGTCACTCACTCTCCCTTCAACACACTGCTAACTCTCTCCAATGCACCACTCTCTCTCACCCTAATTTGTTTCTCCTTCTTGGCTCTATCTCCATTCATTATCCCTCCCCAACTCCTCCTGATTCTATAGAGCACTTTTCAAAAATTTTTGTAACCATTGTCCATTTGCGTGAGATTACGCTATTGGCATTGTAAATGACAATGGCATTAATTTATCTGTTTTCAAAACCAACACATAAATAAAAAATTTGTCATTGACAATGCCAATCGCTCTAACTTTGTCAAAGGCAAAACCATTGCATTGTAAATGCTTGTTCCTTTCTGCTAGTACACTGGACAGCTGTTTTAGTAGAATGGCTGCTGCTTTTTGCTTAGATCTGCAGCCGGGCAAAGATTTCTGACACCACTGTATTGCAATGATCTAAGTAAGACAATATGCATGATCAGAGCACTTTTGTGTAGCTCTACCTAGGAAAGCAGCAACTATAACTAAGTAGCTTGACACTTTGCAATTAATTGTTTTTTAACGATGTTCAAACTGTCCTTTTGCTGTCACCATTCTTCCTGTCTGTAGTCCTCTTTTAGGAGGCCAAGCCCTATTCACTAAGCCTTTCAACTAAATATGTGCTACCAACCTGCAAAGCCACATAGCAAAAAAACCCTTATGAAACATGTAACATCGTGTCTAACAATGCAGCGGCGCAGACACCTACCCTGCTAGTTCCTCTATCCCTGCGGTTCGCCAAGTCATGCACTCTGTCAAACCTGGTTGCCTGTGAAGTCAAGCGAATCTGCAACCAGTCTTAACTTCACAAGTACATTGTGTGTTTTTTGGTTTTCACTCCTGCTTTTGTTCTTAAGCTGCAGGGCTCAGCATTTTTTTTCTGTAGAACGTCTGTTAGTAAGACTCCAGATCCTCTGGTACAAATATTTTGTGAGTGTCTATGCACAAAGACCAAGAGACCCGATGATCATACTCCGCTCATCAACTGCATTGAAGCACTCAGGCTCCCGACTCTTTCAGATAGGCTGTGAACAGAGGCCAGGGGGTCTTACTATGTCCATACATCTCTCTCTGTTTCGCACCGTCATCACTTGAAACCAAGTCATTATTACACAAACATCCGTGGAAATCAGACGTTATATCCATTCAGTACACTGTTTATAATTGCTCCAAGTTTACCAGATGTCTACTGAGACCCTTCCTATGCTCCTTTATGGGACAGTCAGGCCTGCTGCATGCCCACCAGGGTGTCTTGGCTCAAGAAATCAAACACCCCCTAAGACCCATGACTTCTCGTTGGATACCGTACTCGAGGACTTTAGTTGATCCTGTTTACAACGTCCATTCAAGCCAAATGCAGCATTTTCTTACCAAATTATCAATATTACAATATGTCTAGGGCAGGATCTTAGTAAAGTCAATCAAAGGAAGCTGCGTGGAAACCAACCAGAGGGCCGTATTATACAAAGTGCCCTGAGGTAAGCCCCGGCGTTTGCGCCGCTTTGTGCGCCTCCAGGCACTTTGGTGTTACAGAAGGGGCCGCAGATGCTGGTGTGGACCCTTGTGTAATACAGATAGCGCTGGCACACATATAGAGCCAGCACTATCGTCAGAGGATGTCCCCGCATTTGCATGGGGGCGTGGCCCCCCGCCAAATAAGGGCCTCTCCTTGCCTCTGTGCCCGTGCCGTATTATAGACACGGGCACAAAGGGAAAGAAGCTCTCAGGAGACGGACTGACAGTGTGCCTCCTGATGGCAACCCTCTGGAGGGGGTGAAGGGGATCCTATGGATAGTCACTCACTGCACCCACCTGCACGGTGATCTCTTTCCCCTCCTAAAATTGCAGGCGGCTTGCCACTCAGTATTTCACATGAACATGCACTGAATTTTGATTCCTGCAAAAGTGTTTATCAGCTGTCTTGTTATATATTAAATTGGCTCCTGTTATCCTGAACATTTATATTGTATATGTTGTTTATGTATGGTGTAAAATTATCGGCATAAACTGTCACAATACTTTATGGTATTGAATATACTGCTTTAATAGGTACACATAGATGTCTTTCTGTGTTTAAAGGTATTGCTTGCATTGCAAACAGGGGGGCGATGGTGGTGTTGTCAAATTGTAATTATGGGTACTGGGATGTGCTTAAATGTTGAACTGCTTCACAGTTGCTGGTAAAGGGGTCTCATTGAGTATTGGACCTGCTCTTTGTATTGAGGCAAGTGTCTGCCACGTCTTTAAAAAGTCAATTTCCTTTGGAGCAGAATTTAAAACAGTTTCTTCCCAGAGGTTTACATCCACAGATTGCATGCACCTGCTATATTCCTTAAACTCCTGCAGGAAAAAATGACCTTGAATTTCTGTTTCCTTCATTATTTTGAATGCACCCTCCTTCTCTTCTATCTGACTCTTCTGTATACAAACTACTCTAAATCCCAGGCCTGTCTGCCTTGGAGTTAAAAAAAAAAATTTGCTTCTCACATAGCCCCTACCATGGAATGGTTTCCTTTTGCATGTAAGACTAACTCCAATGGATCAATCACTTACTTTGGGCTCTCTGGTAGTGTGCTGCTCGCTGTAAAGTGCTTCAACGCCTCGCCAGGAGTAGTAAGTGCAATATAAATGCAATTTTGATTGCATTATGTGCTTAACGCGCATTCCGGAGACAGTTGAATTATCAGATTGAGTGTGACAGTCACTGCGTCAGCTTTAGAAGCAAGTACACGCCTGCGATTTCCATAAAAAATGCAAGTTGCTTTGAGTTGTGAACAGAAACATCTTGTTTAGAAGTCAATACTATTCAAGCGGCTGTTTGTTGAAATCGAAAATGTTAGGCAGAAAAAGCAAATTGAAACTAGCCATCCAATCAGAAGAGCAGAAAGAGATTTAAACCTTGAGTTGGTTTATTTTTAAATGAGGCAGAAGAGAGTGCCAAAAACCTTAGAGTGCAAATACAGCAAAGTTTGCGCACAGCTCTTTAAAGGATCACCTGCTTAACCACGCTGCGGTGAAAGCTGTTGGTAGGCAGCCATGTTGTGGCATCGAAAGGTTGCCTCGGGCTCAGTGCTTCTCTCGGCATGCAGGAGCCAGCCACGTGTTCTCACTTAAAAATTATATAATCTGCTGCGGAGGTTTAAAAGGCCTTTTGCAAAAAACCTGTTTTTAAACAAACCAAGTGCACCGTTGCTCAACACGGTCTCTAGTCAATTAGCCTTTTCAATGAACTAGCTGTGGAGACAAGTCGGGCAACATTGTTTATCGTTATTTGTGTTATTATCAGTAAAAAAGTACCTAGGTGGCCTTCGGTTTTATTATGAGACCAGAGAAATTAAACTATATTTAGTAATCTAATTATTTAACCATTCTAAACATCAATTTTGCTCAATTCAATCCAGTGATGAATTGTCAATGAACCTTCTGAGGCTAAAATCTGGTTTAAACTTGAAATGTTTGGTACTATGGTGTACCGCAGGTGGGTATGCATGTCAGAGTTGCAAATATATACATGTATACACATCTATCTATCTATACACACACATACAACATTTATATATGTGTATATATACACACATGTATGAGTGTATATATATATATGTATGTATAATTACATATATGCAAAAAAGAAGGAGAGAACTCTGGGTAGTTCTCAGGTTTAGGTGGAAAGCAGCCCCTGTTAATTATATATATTATATATATATATATATATATATATATATATATATATATATATATATATAACATAATTGTATTTATAAGTGATTATAGTTGATTACCAAGGTGTATCACCTAAGTACACTAACCAGCTACAGCTAATAGAGAAAAGGATTTGAGGAAGAGGGGTCAGGTTGGTGGTGGCCGAAGTGACCATGCAGCGAATGGTGAGGGGCAGCCATTATACCTTGGACCTTAACTGTCATTGTAACTTGGCACCAGAAAAAGCTCTGCCTGTTCTATTAGAAACTGCTGGTGATCAGGGTGAAATTCTCACACTTAGGGAGATCGGATTGAAATTCTCGCACCTAGGGATTAGCAGTTCCGTGGGGAATTGATCATTACATGTTGCAAGAATTCTTTCCAATAAAAAATTGTGGTGCCTGGAATGAGGAGTAACCTATGGAATCTGCACTGATTCCTGCATGTTTTACCTGCTGAAATGTACAAGGGGAAAATATTTGGAGTGTGATATTCGCTCACAACATGGTATTCCCAATGCTGCTGGTAACTTCAGTTCCCGGCAACATCGGAGTGAGAAAGTGGATTATCAACCTCAGCTCAGTCCAAGAGAGCTGTGGGATAGAGCAGTCAGGCTTAACTCAAAAGAAAACAAGTGTAAAGCATTTATCAGTAACAAATTAGTCAATAAGCAAGAAACACAATACAATTAGAATCCCACTCCAATTTATAAAAATAGTATATTTTTTTCTTTGAATAGACATCAAAATGACAACAATCAGACAAAAGGAACTGTAGTTATGATTTTGAAACATTTTTATAAATCACTGGTTTTCACTGCAAAAAGGTTTAGGAAGTGTGTAAGTCACTGCCTTTCACTCTAAGAAGTAGCCAATCAGCCTTGAATGCGAGGGTCCAGGGCAAATCCAAATTTCAGGCCGACCACAATGGAAGTCTGGGTTGGATGTGGGTGCTGGGTTAGGCCCGAACAAGATTTACCTTCACACTTTGAAACTTGTCTGATTCTTTTTCTAGTCGGCGAGGTTTTCTGCAGCTTGAACCAGCACTGGGCTCAACAACATTGAACAAGCGAAGTCCAGCTGTCTGATGAAGTCTTGGTCCTCGACGGCAATGGAGGGTACCCATGAACTGGCAAGTCTATGGTAGTCTATGAGTCTCAGACTATGTGGCCTTAAGTGTTATCTTTTGCCTTTGGCTTGCAAAATGCAGTTCTGAGAAGGAAAAGAGAACACTTTAGCACCAGTCCAGGGTTCAGGACCTGGGAGTCACCTTGTGGGGGGCTAAAACCCGATCTCAAAGCTACACCAGCGGAGTCCTGGGCAAGTCCAGTGGCTGCTGGTCAGCTGGGCACCCTGCAGATGCAGGTCTCTTGAGATTTTATGTCCCTGAAGCTTAACAGGAGTATAGCCAACTAACCCTTGAAATCTATTCACTGGCCTTTAACACAAGTGGGAACAAGTCCTGACTTTGTCCAGTAGGTGCAGCTTACACAATCTTACCTAGTGCAGCTTTTTATTCTGAGGTCCAGTGGTTGAGCAGGTGCAGTCCTTCTTCTAGCCTTCCCGAATCCAGCAGTGTCCAGAGGCTGGAAGCCAGGGGGGGTCACTTTTAGGCCAATTTCATTTTGTGGATGTGGAGGGCTCCCAATCTAATGGAACTACAATTCCCACAGGGCAACCCTACCTTTTCTGACATAAGTTTCTGTGGAGTTGCAACTACACAATCACACAGTGCATCTCTTTGCTAAAATCCAAAATGTCAAGACCCTTCTTCCCTTGGTCAGAACTATGGACACCCCTGAGTTATGTCCAGCAGAATTAATCACCTCCCCTGGAAAACCAGTTCTGCAATGGGTTTTCCCCCTCTGGTGGAGATGCCAGCCTGTCTATTTACTCAAAGGAGTGGGCAAGCTAAGGTGTGAATCACATTTTCCTCTCAGAGACAGTATCCCCTTTGAAGCTGGACCATCTGTGGCCACCACCCTTGGCCCATTGTGTCACGAGGAGGTCGCACCTCCTCCTTCCAGGAGACCCCTTGTTCTCCTTCCTAGGAGTGCTTCATACCTCTTAGCAGGAGGGCAGAAAGTTGTCTCAGGCAACCGGGTCATTGAATGTTGGCCACCGTCTCGTTTTTCTCCTCTACCTGGGTGAATTTGTATTAATCCATTGGCAGTATTCCAGTTGCTTGGGATGCCAAGAGCTTATGGTTTACACGTTATCTAAATGGATCATGCTCTCCCAGACATGGGTTCAGGGAAGGCAAAGAAACGAAACATTGGGCCTTCTATTTCTATCTGTGTATTTTTTTAATGTAAAATAATCTCTCATGCATTGCACTGCATTCAATACATAAGAGGTGGAATGATACAGCCAGCAGCCAATAGATAAGATGACATTGCAGTACCCCTGTGGGGCAGAGCCAAAGCTCAATCTGTGTTTGTATGTTAAATAACTGGTAATATTAGGTATTCAGACAGTAGTGCTGTCATGCCATCTCTAATAAATAGACAATTGGGTGGCAGGATAAACGCCCTGAAAGACAGTTATTAAATGGGGGCTACTTAAAACCCCCACTTCCATCTCAGTTTAGTTCAGGCAAGTAGGCAACCACAAGCTTGGAGCAACAGAGACCCTGCCACTTGAGTAGTTATTTTAAGTGCCATCTTGGTCAGGTATGCCATGGTGACCTGAGTCTTGACTTCAGAGTGCACCAATCTTTGCCCATCTGCTCCCTCACACTCCTATACCTGACCGACTTGAGGCCCAGTTAGGCAACTTTGGCTCACACCGCCTCATAGTTTGTAATATCTTTATGCTAGAGATGTCTTTCTGGTAATTCTTTTAGAGTTAGTTTATGTTCTCTGTAACACAAAATAATGATTTTCAGTAGGCAATGGTGTTAAGAAACTTGCACATAAAAGAACAGTAAGGTTTGGATACAGAGGTACGTTGTGGTATTTTTGTTATTTTAGCAAACATCTACCAGGTCGTAAAATGCATCAGTATTCCCTTATTCATGGCCAAATGCAATGGTACTAAATGCTTCAAAGAATACACGTTTGGTAGGATCTTAATAGGGGCAGTGGGTAGTCCTGTTTTCCACAAGTAATATACTGGGTTGAAAACACTGCGTGGCCATTAGAAAATGAATGACTGTTGAACAATTTAAGTTGCAGATCCGCTCCTGTCCAAAGGAAAGTTGGAAAAAGGTTTTTAGTTGCCTCCAACGTCAAAGAAAACACCCAGTGAATAGTTAGTCTATAAAACTATTGCTTGCTCCAGAACTAATGAAGGCAACCTACTCATTAAATCGAAGACAGTCCAGTTCAATACCCTCTTTGGAGCGCTATCCAGTAGTGTAACTAGACTCTGCATCGCAGGTCCCGCCTTTAATGCGTGGACGTTATCCATATTTCTGCTTGTCGGTGTTCTCCTCCATGTTTATCTTAGTGTTCCTCTGCAAAACATAGGGACGGTATGACCTGCACACCAAAATCACTTTACTCCTGTTCCTATCCCTACCATTCTATTCACTCAACTTGGCTTAGAGTTTACATGTTTAAGATGGTCCAACTTGGCATTCTTAACTAATATTCCACTCCCAAGAGGACTTGAAAATAGGGATCCTGCTGTAAGATGTGCTATTTGACCCCTCCATGTCTCTTCCGAAAGATAACCAGCCACTCTATGTACTCCCTGACCATAAGGTCACCAGGGTGATCAGTAAAGTTGCCATCCCATCAAACGCAGCGAGTAGATAGCACATAACTCTTACTCATCCAATGTCGAGCAGTAGCCTTCACCTCAAACTTTAACATTTTTTAAAAGAACTACAAGTTGTGCCAGTGTCTCCTTTAGATTGCGCATAAAGTGCCCCTTTGTAAAAACTATTGGCAGGGCGGTTTAGTTTCTGGTGACTACTAGAATATTGTCATGTCTACAAACTAATTTAGCAGACATTTTACTTATGTCTGGCAATTGTGTCGTTTCTAAATTGCTCCACCTTCATAGCATGCAGGGCCTGAATGTGTAGCAAATAGCTTTTTCTCTTGGGGAACAAATGGCTCCTTTAGTTCATTGCCCTCTGAAAGTCTAAACGATTCAGGCCCAGTCCAGTCCTATCAGGTAAACCCCTTCCAGGCATATCTTTTCAGCCACTTGTTTAAATAAGGGTGTTAGTACTTACTAAGACAAACTCCACCTTGAGAGACATTTTGCTAACACTCTTTGCCATATAGTTATTTTTTAAACGCAAGGGCTCCAGGCTTATTCTGAAGAAAAAAAATACCTGGGTCTCTTCTGCGCTGACGTACCATGTCTTTACAGCGCCATTCTTTACAGGGTACTTATTTACTGATTACCCAGGGCATTATTACCTGAGAGCTAGAGAAGCCACTAAGAGCTCCATACATACATGTCACTTCCCACTAGTTGCACCAAAATATGCCACAGTAAATGTGCCCAGAGGAAAGGCTTCTGCTGCTTCACGCTGCTGCCGCCAAGCCCTGGGCCAATCGCGGAGGGTAAACGATGACGGGGGTCTCCCCCTGGGTGCCTCAACAGTCCACTCTGCTGTTTCCGCCCTTTATGCTGCACGCAGCAAGACCTTAAGCTTATAAAGCATCTGGGCTGCAGCGGCAGCATGTCACTCGGGGTAAGGCCTCTCTGCTTCCTGGTATTACTTCTGCTGCCCTTGGCCTCGGGCCCAGAGCATGTTTCAATGCCTCGGCAGCAGTTCTCTGACTTTTGACCTCTTCTTGTGCTATGGACAGGCCTTTGGGTTTCTAATCCATCCAATCCAATCCAATTCGGTGGGCCCACCCGCACCTTGGATAAGGACAGACCTTGCACCAGTCAAAACACATATACGACTATGCCTTGCTTCCTATCTTGGCCCCTCCACATAACATGTCATTCAATCACTTGCATTTAAGGCACAGTGAAGCGTTTTATAGAATGGATTTGTTGCCAATGTTTGGTTAGGGCAGTCCATGGGCGGGTTCTTCACCTTTACATGACCCCCTAGATGGCAAGTATCTGTTTGAACTGTTCACTTTGTATTGTTACAGTTATTGACTAACTTAAACCAGGGAGTTCACAAACAAGGGCCTATGACTTGTTATTCTATTTATAGCTTTATATTCAACTGGGAGGGTTCAATAAAAGTGTGCTCCCTGCCAAAGGCATCCTAGCTACAGGCCCCTCGGTCCACAGCGAGAAATCACAGACAGTTTACAGTGCGGGTGTGGTTTTAGCTGTTGCACAGGGTTTGACCAAGTAGGAGAGTTTGGGCGGATGACTCGTTTAGCTAGGCAGTGACTCTAGGTTACACCCTTTACTTTGGTTAGTCATTGTTTTTAATTAGATTCGGCAAGTGGATATTTAAAGCCTCGCCACACCTGCGTGCAAAAATGGCTCCTAAAATAAGCTGTCCCTGTTTTCAAGACGTTTCAATTTTAATTATTAATTAATTCATACTAATTAATTAATAAAGACATACATTGTGGCATGAATGACTGCTCCCTTAACATTACACTGTAACTGCTCGAAGGTCTGCAGTTCTAGCACGAGAGAATATACAGATTTGCAGAAGATTATTATAGAGTACTTGGGTTTAAATGTAATTCCCAAGCTGGAGCTGGGGACATGAGCCTGTTGGTAAAAGGTGGGGCTATATTAGGGAGGCCCTGAAATTAGCTTTCCATTTTGTAATCAGTTTGAGGTACTGACAAATAACCAACGAACACCCATCCTCCCCAAATTGTCTTCTTCTCAACATCACTATCACTTGAGCTATGGTATCGCTCTACAGTTTGCCCATCTATAACTGGGCTTCTTCGAGGTATGGCTGGAGGGGGTGTCTTCTATCTGGAAATGTCTTTGTAACTGGAGTCACCTCTCTAGAGGGCGGGGTCAAGGAGGGTAAAATGAATAATAACATCATGAGGAAAAGGTGTTAATCTAGAAGCCTAGATGGTGTGCGTTTTATTCAGGGTCTAGGCCCTCGAGGAATAAAGTCCTATTCTACTGAGCACAATTATTCAAGAATGTTGAGAATGAGCTAAAAGTAATCCAAGAGCATGAGAGCCAGCATGCCATGCCATTCAACCGTTACCTTCACTGGCGTAATGAAACTTGAGGGGGCTCCCCTGCAAGATACGTGAAGGGGGCCCTCCCCATACTTAATCGGGAGCTCACCAACTAAAGTATTGTGCTGAGGGGCCCCCTGGGGCTTGCCCCCCCTTACCTTCCATTTCCCCCATCCTCACTTTGGCCCTGCTGCCTTATCTGATAGGCAAACCCCTTGTAGGAAAATTTTTATACTGTGAAAAGGAAAAATGTAACTTGAATCAGCAGATATAACTGTTTATGGCCCTAAAGTTGAAAGGCCTTCCTCCTAGAACTAGGGAATCAAGCGAGTCACTTAAAAACAAAGCTATACATAGGATTGGCCAAAAGGAAGGCTGTGTATTGATCATTGTGCCAGGTATTTGTGCATTACGTGATTTTGAGACACCTCCTCAGTCCATTGGGGCACGATCAAGATACCTTCAGTGACTCATGCATTGGCCAAAGGATTGCTGTTATGGGGGACACATATCCACATGGTGGGAGAAGAAGTAAATATCCAGTAGAGACATTCCAAATCCTCTGCAGTGACAAAGTTCTTTTCAGGAAAGAATTGGATAAATGCCCTTAGAAGATAACAATAATCAATTGCAATTTCTGGACGACAGACGTTCTGGAGTCTTGTTTATAACATCAGAACTCTGCCCCAGGCCAGTTAGGCCAATGTTTCATCTGTCTGTTCCCTCAAAACAATACACCATTTTTTATCAGTAAAGAAGAATTGAGAGGTTGCTTACGGATTATTTGGATTGCTGTGAATACCTAGCAACCCATCCATCTGCTGCCTACTGTAAAAGTGGGCAATTGAGGGAGTCCACAAGAATGAATGTGTAAGTTATCTTAACTCTGCTACATTTTATTTTAAAGGTATACATTTAGATGTCTTATTCACTGGGTGCGATTGCATGGTTAGGTCAGATGACGCTGTCTCGTTAATCAACCTATATTTGCTTATGATTACACTGAGAAGACTCACTGGGGCCCCGCTTACCAAATGTAACTCAGGGATTGAAAGAAAGATTCGCCTGTGCTGTGCCAACTGGGTTCTCTCATCGCAAATTTGCACGCGACTGTTATACAGTGTGTGGGATTTTAATAGTGCCATCCCAGGGCAGCATATAGATAACATAGGTGGTATGTCTGAAGATGAAATACTTGATATCCAGCAGGTAGTTTTAGCCCAATGCAAAGTGTCTGGGATGTTCCTTGAGATGATAATGCAATCTAACATCTGTAAACAGCTTCATGAGCAGTCGAGATGGACATTCTAGCTCAGTTTACCTTCAGCATAGATGAATGACTTCACTCATTAATTATGTGTCGGCTACCAACCGACTCAGGCTTAAAGTTATTGAATTTCAGGCTATCCTTACAATATTGGAGGCCCACAAATCCTCTGTTACCTTACTGGAGATTATGTACCTTAATCAGAATAAGTCAGCCATGGAGTGGGGTGCTGCCATCCAACTGTCAGAAAGTGACGATACGTCCTAAATGCAATTGAATGTATTGCAGAACCCAATGATACTTGATTTGATACAGGATGAACAATAGTGAATGACAGTTTAATCAGAACTCAAAAACTGGAGGAGCAAGAATTCACCCATAGATTTATCAAGGACATGTAAGAACTACAAGGCATGGATTTAGACATTTGAGCCCAGGTAATAAGTCCACCTTAGAGATCTGGAGTCTTGCAAATGCCCACATGGCAGTCTGGTTTAGGCTCTTGATGCTTTGAGTCTGATCCTAGGCTTTTTTATTTAGCCCCACATAGAGAGGATAGAGCAAGGTTGTGAGCTGTGAAATGTAGTGGATGGCAAAGGGTGGAATTCATCGGATTTGTCCAGGATTTATGAAAAACAGAATGAAAGTTAATGTGAGAAAGCTACTAGGAATCATCAACCCTCTCCCAATCAGCAACACTCTTGATTGAAATACTACTTGCTACTTCTTGCTAAATGAAAAAAAAACACCCGAGGATCATTATTTCCCTCCCAGGATAAACACAATGCAGCCAGTATTGTGTGGCGTCTTGCCGCGTGTTTCCTCGTTTGAATGTTACCCCATCTGGCTGTACACCCTCTTCCTTTCATAATGGCCCATCCAAAATACAGTCTTAAATGAGACCTATAGTTTTTGCAGATGTGATGGAAAATCACTCTGCGCAATCAACACAAGATGTTTCCATCTTGTGTCAAGTTCACCAGATTTAGGCACTTCTTACTATATTGTGGTATGCAGGAAAACATGAATTAAGGCTTAAGAGTGCTACATCAAATTCAAGACAAATGGCTGGGGGGATGAGGTGGTGGGAGGGAGTAAAACAAATAAACACTGGAATTATCAGGATGGCGTAGAAGGTGGAAATGAAGTGCATGTTGGAAAAGAGCCATTTTCTGCTCCAATTGATATTCCTATGCCCAAACGACTGTCATATGACAAAATCCAAAAACCTTCCATCACCTTTCCAGTTGAGGATGTAGAACCCAACTATGATTGCACCTCACCATGTTTTGCCTGATGTCCAAAAATGGTATTGTAAGAGGAAATATTTCAAAACCACATTACATGAAACTTTACCGATTTAGACACAAAAAACCTGAATGTGTACATTGCACAAAATACACACAGTAATACAGCAATAGAGACCAGTGAAGTAAAAGCACTATAAAAGTGTGCTTGAAAGAGTTAAAAAAGGAGAGATTACATTGCTGAATAGTTATAACGCTAATTAATAGATTTTCGTAACAAGATTACTCATGAAATGATGTTTTATTATTCATGTACTGATGAAAACAAATTCATCTAACAGTTCTATTGCCTTTGATTGCAAATGCCTTAAAATTAGATTGTGGTTAAATTATACGATAAAATTAGTTAGGAAGTGTAAACTTACAGAAGTGATAATAGCGACCTTAATGATTTGAAAAATGTAGAAATGATTTTGGTAAAATGGGTTTTAAGAATAATTGACATGTATGGATGTTGAAACATTGTGGCAGTAGACCACAGCTAACGCTAATCAATTTCATGTAATAATACATTGGTGAAACATTTACTATTATTCTTTTTTATGAAATAATGATTTGATGCATTATATTTGATTCCAATTAAGTTTAATTAATTTAGAGCTGATGTATGCATGTTAAGCTTTTAACATGCTCTTTCATGACCTGCAAATTTCCCATAGCAAGCATAATAATTCATTGACATTTTTGTAAATGTTGCTTTATTTGTTCTGTGCATGTTTCAGTATACATACAAAAGACATTATTTTGAAATGTGTGGTGGAATGGCTCGGTAAGAAAATCAACTCTCACCCAAAGCCATAGTCTATTACATTGTACATTTTGTACCGTTGACTGACCTGTGACGCCCAGAAAGCCCAGTCATTCACATGGAGTGCTTGGGAAAGAATGCAGGAGTAACTAAATGTATTTTGTGACTGCATACATAAACTAATCGTACGATGGATTGGCTAATAGAGTGACACCACATCATTAAGGTGAAATAAGGGCTATAAACGAAGAAACCCCAAAGGAAGTGCAACGCCATACCTTTTTTCCCTTCTGACAAGCCACTGCTATTCATTTTCTTTGGGACATCGCATTGTTTTATTTCCTTTCGTTGAGAGAGAACTGAACTCTTTTCCTATGATTTTATAATCATCCTTTAAATCCTATCTTGGACTGCCTTCTGCTAATGCTGCTTCATTCATGCTGTTGACCTGGAATTCTTTTTTGCCAAACTAATTGACTTTTCCTTCATATTTTCTTTTGTCAATGCTCATTGACTTGCCTTTAGAGGACTTTAAAATTGATTCTTGTACCCCTTTACTTAGAATCTTAGACAGGACTAAAGGACTTTAAAATTGATTCTTGTACCCCTTTACTTAGAATCTTAGACAGGACTAAACTTTTCCTCTGCCTCAAATGGTGGTAGAAGCCTATAATCTCGTATCTGATGTTTGTTTAAAACCATGCCTTTTGGATTTGAATCTTTGACTAAACGTGTGGTCTAGTTCTACATGCTTTAATATTCTTGAGTGAGATGCTCAAGAAATTTCTTATTTGCATCAATTTTGGAATATTAATACAATAACTAACAATCTAAAGTAGCTAAGTCAATTAGGGTGTCCTGATGTTCTTTATTAGAAACTGTATTGAATTACTATCTAAATGTGTTGTAATGAAAATCAGCAAATCTTTTCAAAATATAACGTTTTACTTCTTTTATTATGTGTGACAGTAGCCGAGCTTTTAGTTTGTAATATTCTGGTTAGACTTAATTTCTTTAGAAGATTGGGTCTCCCCATTGCAATACTTTCATAGCATGGTTCTGAATGTGGTGTATTTTAACCTTATTTCAAACTTGTGAGTTAGTCACCAATTAATGGTCCTCATAGGGTGGCTAACTTTGTGTTTTGGATATCCAAATTCATACCCCTGCTATTGGTGGAGAAAGAGCCATCAGAGTACCATTCGCCTCTGTGGTGAGGGTAATGCTGTAATCTAACTGTAGGGAGCCCAGTGGAGTTAGAGTAATAGATGAGTAAGTAGTGAGTTGAAAGACTAAACTTGAAATATTTATACTGCTTATGCTGGATCAGTATCATACTGAAAAACTGGCTAGTCTCTCTGAACCTATTCACACATTCAAGGTATGCTCGTGCTTAATGTTTCGACACACAGAGGTTTATTGTACTGTGGTCAGTATTGAAATAGTCAACCCTACTAAACGGTGTAGAATGAACGAGAGAGAGAGAGAGAGAGAGAGAGAGAGAGAGAGAGAGAGAGAGAGAGAGAGAGAGAGAGAGAGAGAGAGAGAGAGAGAGAGAGAGAGAGAGAGGAGAGAGAGAGAGAGAGAGAGAGAGAGAGAGAGAGAGAGAGAGAGAGAGAGAAGAGAGAGAGAGAGAGAGAGAGAGAGAGAGAGAGAGAGAGAGAGAGAGAGAGAGAGAGAGAGAAAATAAATGAACCCTAATAATCTTAATCTAAAATTGGTGGCACATTACAGTAAAATCTCAATAGATTTCCTTGATATCAGAATAAACCCTAAGGGAGAGAAACTGGAAATGACCACTTTCCGTAAACCCACCAGCGGAAATACTATTTCACATGCGGGGAGCACCCACCCTATGCCACTAATCAGGAGTATTCCTTTTGGTGAGTTTTATAGGGCACGGAAGGACCTGCAGCAACCCAGAAGAATATGACAAAGTAGAACAGGAGATGACCGGTCGTTGTATCATAGAATGGAATAAAACGTGTTTGATCTACACTACGTGGTCTTTATTGATTGGAAACTCTATAACACAAGAACATTCACTGCAGAAGAGTGCTAATCGCACGGAGGATGAGAGTAATCATAACATGATGTGCTCTGGTCTCTTTTGATAATATTACATATAATTCACAGCCACCAGTGTGGCAGTTTATTGAAAGGCAAAGCAGTCGTTTTAAACAGCTGTGTCGTTTTTTTTTCACGGTGGAAGCAGCATCTGGTGAGCAATTCAAACAGGGAACAGAGCTCCTCCTGCAGGCAGGTGCAGTGAATGACTCCATCCGTTTGAAGGGGAGTGTCTGGAGTACCCATTGGATGCCCTTTCAGAGGGAGGCACTGTAAAGTGTGCCTCCTGGTAGCCTCTTCACTGATGTCCATAATGCGGTTTGGGTGCAGAGACAAAGCAGTTTCCTCACTGCATGAGGTTACACCCCGATTCAATGAGGGAATGCCACCTTTATGTTACGGAAGGAGCTGCACAAGTGTCTGTTGCTCCTTTTGTCAAACTAAGGTGCCAACATGGGCGTGAGAAGTGGCTGCAAATGCCCTTTGTGTCTCCGGGGCACTTTAAATAATACAGCCCCTGATGACCCATAGTACTTATAATGCTGGGAACCTAATGGAGTTGCTTTATTCCTCAGTTTCCCATTTTCACTTCATCTGTAATTTAGGACCACATGCCATCCATCCTCCCTTGACCGTTATATTTTAAAATTCAAACTAGTTGTCCATATTTGGCAAAGTTCGAAACCTCTCCTTTCTTGTTTTTTTTAGGAAGAAAATCAGTTTGAAACATAAAAAGGAACACTTCTGTAGATTGTACCATAACCATATTATTTCATGCTGCACACTGTACAATATAGGGGGTTCCTTTGCTCTTTTTGAAAGTGGACTGTTTATTTAAAAACTGTAAAATAAAGTGTTTGAAACAAGCTACTAATGTATCCTTTTGTTTTTTTTTTAATATATGAGAAATCTTTGTGCAAGGCCAACGGCTGGTCTTTCTTAAACAACATGAGGAAGCATGTCTCAAAAATCTGCAACGTGAAGGGAGGCCTAAAGAAATCTCAGATTGTGGAACTATACATTGCAGTTTTTTATTCTTTACACTTGTTAATGGTATTGTTTTGTGCAGGGACATGGGTCCTTTTGGGGTCAAGTATCTATTTACTTAAATATATCTAATGTTCATACAGCATCTATGACCTATTTCATTTTAATCCGTTTTTTCAGTAACTTGCCAGAGAAAGTCAGCATATTTGAAAACAAAATCCTTCAGTTAATAGCTTGCACCTCCATGAAGGAAAGATCCAAGGAGCATGGTATGGTGACGGAAGCTGCAGGGCATCTTTTGAATGCAGAATATTTGAAAGTTTTGCCTGTAACCTAATTTTATTGCCGATGTATTTAATAATATTGCCTGACGTGTAGCATCCCGCCACAATTCCATTTCTGGCATGGAGTCAGTAACCTCCCTAGTACTTTCTAACCAGCAATGCGGGTTCCTAAATTTTGTTTGAGGAAACCATGAATTGAATAGAAAGTGACATTTGCAGAGTATGTTCTTGTAAAACACAAACTTCAAAAGGTAAATCAACCCTATGCTGAGATTCAATCTTTCGGGGGTATTCCCCAGCAACTCCTGGAGTAATCTACACTTACTGTACAGTTGACATAAAATCATCTTAAGTAATTTAAGCTCGCCCTGAAGGTGTCCTGAAATCATACTAAAATAATCCACACATTTTAAAGTTGTCTTGAAACAATCCAGACCTAAATAGCACTCATCCTAAAGTTATCATGAAATCATTCTAGAGTAATCCTCGCTCACCCTAAAGTTGTACTGGAATCATCCAGAAGTAATCAACTCTCAGTTGTCACTTAGTATCCTTGGGGTAGTAGGAGATCATCACACACTTTCAATTGACGTCATCAGAGCATCACCCTGGGGTAGTTTTAGTGATGCCTCTAGAGTCAACTCATTTAAATATTTCACCATATACACATACTACAGGGTGGCTTTGAATGACTTTACCGGATCATTACAGGAATAGCCCAGCTGAAGGCATTGGATGACTTCATAATGACGCCAGGATGAACTTCCTTTTTGACTTGGGAGAACTCATGACCATGAAGCGTGCCAGCAAAGAGTCCCTACATCATGTCTTTCCAGAATTGGTCATGAGCCCTTGCTCATTGGCACTCCTAGGGAGAAAGATAGTGATACAGAGAGAACATCCTTCTGTGATGTTCAAGAGTAGTGAATGCTCACTGGAAACGTTGGCATTTATTTATTGATTTATTGGTGGGTGCTTGCTGTGTGCATACCTCTCTATTCAGAAAGGCCTTAAAACCTGGCTGTTTAGGCAGGACTAATTTCCCGATCTTTCTTTGTTTCTCTGTTTTGTGGCTGGTGCAGCACCGAGACACCTCTGGGCATTTGTTTGCGCTTTATAAAAATATAAATCAAGAAAATGCTGCGCGCATTGACTCAGACTTTCCCCACAAAACAAGTCAATTCATCCATACCCACGGGTTGCCTTCTCTTTCCAAAATGTCAACAGCTGGACAGAAGAGCACCCTCATCCTAGTCCTATGACTTTGGACTTAATTTACAGTTGATTGCCAGCAGGGAGTTCACCTGAGTGTAGCTAGAGTATCAATCATGGTTCCACCACCCAGTGATTGTGGAGTCAGGAAACAGGGGCCCCACATAAATTGTGGAAAAGCAAAGTCAGAGGAACTTTCGGGGGAAAAGGAAAAAGATAGGGACGTCAAAGCTGCACAGGTTGTTGGGAATATTCGTCCTTTCAGCGAGATTCACAGAGAAGTACATTGCTTCAGGTAACAAAATGTGTTGCACTTGAGGCAGTTATCAGAATTACTCTGAATCCTGCCTCCTGTAGAAACATATAATCTGATAGTCCCTGATTCTATTGTTGACAGGGCCAACTCCGCATCTAAGCGTTCTAAGGTTGCCTAAAGAAGCACAGAGTTGCTTAAACGTGGCGTGCTATTCGTAAATGCCAATAAAATGCATCCCATTGACTTCTATTGCAGGGCCACATTGACTGCTGTGAAACGGCAATACCTGACGTAAGTACGATAGATCATTAAAAAGTTATTTGTAATATGAGCCGGTTATGTTTAAATCGAACCAGCTGATAAAGAGAGTTATTTAACTAAACGTTAATAACAAATGAAATGGTAGAGAATGGCTCTATCCTGTGATAACTCTCAGAGCCCCGGTAACGAAGGAGATAAGTAAGCTTTTCAAAAACTAACTAGACGCGAGTTGACCTCTGTACTTTACAAAGGTTGCAGTCTAGTTTGGACCAATGAGACTTGGCCCTTATGACTCATCCCAATGTGGGATAATCCTGGGAGGTGATACTATTAAGTCAAGCAGAGATACTGCGGTGTTGTTTATCCCGGTGTACCCTCAATGGCGCGAGTTCTGCAGGTCAAAAGGGGGGCAGAGTGGTGATACTGGAGGTTTGCCTCGGTTCCGAGCTACAAACCTCAGACCTACGCAGGTTCTCATTCGCATATATTTTGCAGGTATAAACTTGCAATTGATTTACCTGTCCTATGGTATGCGATAAAGACTACTCATTGGAATACTGCGCATGACCTATGACACCGATTTCGGCTCAAAAAGGGTTTCTGGCCAAAGTGCCGGTTTTGGGGCGAATGTGTAAAAGTGCATTAGCACTCCAGCTCCCCTCTGGGTGCGCTGCAAGGGACAGAGAATTACTGTGCAGTGCAAGGGTGTGCATTTCAGCCAGTAGGCGGTGCACAGTGACCGCCTCTGAATACTGACTATTCCAATGGGTTCCCTTACTCCTTCCTACATGTGAAATTCTAATGGTATGAACCGAAATGTCTGTGGAAGTTAAATGAGGACAAAGGTCATGGACGCAGACAAACACTTAAAGGGATGTGCGCGAATGTCTCTGTGCCATCCTCGTGAACGTCAATGAGAACACACTTCAAATCGCACTCTTTCCATCGACCCCTGACAAATGAAAGGTTGAGTCAGTCGACTCAACCTTGGAAGGACATGAAGCTCAGCTACAGCAGCAGGCACGCTAACCTCCCGAGATGCCTCGGTGATGCAAAGGGTTTAAAACAAGCTATGCTGCTAAATACATCTTACTGATTATTGATCGCAACACTCGGAGGAACAGGTCTAGGTTTTCAGGGTATTTTTTGCCTTCAGTTTTAAACGGTCATATTATAAAAATGACAATGACACTGTCTTGTAAATGAACTAGTCTTTAAAAGTTCTTAGGTGACGAGTAGAACGTTAACCGTGCATAATTCCTAGAAGAGTCAAGGAACAATTCCTTTGAATAAAAAAAGTAACTTGTTCTATACGAACAACCTGAATGCGGGCTGTCTCTTTGCAGAGGAGGAGATAGCAGGGAGCAATAGCACCCAGGGAGCTCAACTAAAGTAAATATTGCATGCCCACTATCTAATCCCGCTTTGGTATGGCTGACTAATTAATATGTTAACAGAGATAAACAAGCATTCCAGCAGGTGACAGCAATTCAGCACCGTGAAGCATTGTAGGCGAGCAGTGGTTCTTTAAAGATGAGTCACTCCCTCTATTCTGATGCAGATTAAACACACTACATAAATGCTTTGCTTGGACTGTTTTGGGAAGTTTAACGAGAATCGCTATTTGAGAATTGCAAAATGGTATGTATGTAGAAATTCGCTATTTTTTAGCGATTTCTTAAAATTCCTTAATTGCGATTAGCAAATTGCTAATCGCAATTAAGGAATAATTTCCCATTCATAGCTATGGGCCAGGAGGCCCATAGGAATGAATGTGAAATTATTCTCAATTTGCAATTCGCAATTTGCTAATCGCAAATTGAGGATAATTTCAAGGGTGCAGGAGTGTCTCAAGGACACCCTGCTGCACCCTTGAAATCGACATGTGTGCGCATATGGCGCACATACATGCCCTATGCATGAGCGTCACATGGCACCTTTACAAAATGCAAAAAGTGCATTTGTAAAAAAAATTCGCAAATGACCACCAACTACAAGTTGGTGGTAATTTGCGATTTCTTAGTCAAAAATCGCAAAACTGAAATGCTTAATACATTTCATTTAAGAAATCGCAATTTGCGATTTCTTAAATGCTTACGCAATATGAAGGAATCGCAAAAGTTTCGATTCCTTAATATTGCGAGGCTTTTTGCATGATACATTCCAAATCCCGTTTTTTTTTGTCGCAAACGCTGCTATTTTGCGAATTGCAGCGTTTGCGACAAAAAAAACCTTGATACATCTACCCCCAAATTCCAGGGTGCTTCAATTCGGGTTATAAGACATCGCTATGCGCGGACTGTCTATGGTGTCTCAGAGAAATCAAAGCAGTTTCCCAAATGTTTTCGTAGTATGTCAACAAGCTACCAAACTATATAAAGATGACAGAGAAACTAGCAATGTCCAAGCTACACGCTCACGACTCCACATTTAAAGTTATGCAAGAAGAGGAGAATCAATCTCCTACCTCTAAAACGGGGCAGGTCCTGGGAAGAGACTAGTATAGGCCTGATTTCGATATTGAAGTACGGGTTTTACTCGTCGGGTCAACAGGATAACCACACTCCGAATTTAGAGATGTCTTCCGGCTCACATGACATCTCCGACCATTGGGAAGCACTGTCGTCACAGCAGTTCCGGTCAACAAATTGGAAATGTGTACTACTGCTCTGTCAACATGACAGTGACGCCCATCACAGTTTCAATACATTTTTTTATTTTGAAAAAAAATCCCAAATGATTAAAATAAAATAAAAATAATGACCCAATTCACAATGGAAGTTTCTCTTTCTCCTTCCTCATTTAAAAGTGTTTACTTTCACTTACTGCCACATTTTTTATGGTTATATCTTAAAGTAACAAGCATTGGCATAGCCAATAGGTCTCGCCTTTGGCACCGATAAGTATTTAGCCATGCAGCACATTATCCTGGGTGCTTAACATTTACTGTTCTTTAACAAGCGCTTTTAAAAGGTGAGGATAGCCAATCTAAAAACACATGATTTGGCCCCCATATATGATGAAAATAAAAAAAACAATTTCGGATACATTATACATGTTGTGGCATAAATATTAGCAAAGCGTAACAACATCATGTTTTAAACGATGCATGCAACGAATAATCATGTCAGTAAATATAAACGAGAATCAAATATTAATTAATAAAACAACAATTAATACAATGATGGCACAATGAATATGAATTGTAAATGAACCTGTACATATAACAATGTCAACCAAATGATTTCACGTGCAAGCAAACTTAAAACAATAAAACTAAATGGTCTAGTGTCAGCTGATCCTTCTCAGGTCATACAATTGTACATATGAATGTAAACATAGCCCCAGTGTAGACTTCAATTCTATGGGGGCGGAGTTGGGCATAGAGATGTCTGTCCATCCCTTCCGGAGTCTCAGGCTACACCTATAGAAGGGCCCCATGCTGAACAAGCAGATCTGTACACATCCTCAGGGCACCCTACACACCAGACTCATATAGGTTCAGCCTTCACGTACACAGCGCAGGCTGAACCCACTTCAAGTTTCACCTATAGATGTCTCTTTCTTCACAGCATCTCCTGGGCCATGAGGCGCAAGCCCTGGCAGGGGGAGGCAGAGCCTGTCCGGCAGCTGCTACTCCGACGCCTGGAGATGCGGAGCGCGTGCGCGCACTGCAGGGGTTGGCACTGGCGGCAATGCACGGGCTGCACTGCACGGGCTGCACTGCACGGGCTGGCATGGGCTGCATTGCACGGGCTGCAGTGTGCATCTGGGCGGCCAGTTCTCTCAGTGCCTTACCTGTAATGTGCTAAAGACAGCCGGGTTGCAGAGGAGACAGGCAGGGAGATAGCGCCTTGTCGAGAGACCGAGGAGAGGGGGGTTCAGCAGGGAGAGAGAAGGGAGAGGAAAAGCAAGGGGAGACAGAGGGAGAGGAAGGGAGAAGGTACAGAGAGATAGAGAAAAGGAGGAAGGAGACAGAGCGCTGACGAGAGAGCGCGCAAGAGAGAGGGGTGAGAGTGACAGGGGCAAGGGAGACAGCGGGAAGGAGGGGGAAGAAGGCAGAGAGAAAAAAACGAAAGAGAGGGAGAACAGTCAGGTTAAAGAGGCAGCTAGAGGGTAGAAAGAGAGGGGTGACAAGTGGAGAGGGAAAAAAAGTAGAGAAAGAGAGAGGAGTGGTGGGGAGAAAGAAGGGCATGGCAATACAGAGTTAAAGGAGAATGTTGACGTATGAACATAGAGAGTTAGGGACAGTATAGATAAACGAGAGCGAGCACCAGGCCACACAGTGAGGGACGAAACGAGATGCAGGAGCTGTAGGTGTGCGCACGCGGTTGCGAGCAGCAGCATATGTTTCCAATTGCGCGTAACCGCAAGCATTAGGCCGTGGGCGTGAACATGGGGAATAAAAGGTGGGACAAAAAGAGCCTTTGGCCAATTGCGCGCTGTCTTTGTTAAGAAGATGCACGCAAAGGCCAATAGCCTGGGACAAAAGCAAAAGCACACGCACAAGCGTGTGCGAGCGTGAACTTTCTGAAAGCCCTTACATAAAGTCAAGTAGAGCAGCGAATGCGCGCTGCGCTAGGCTCGACCTAAAAACTTGCCATTTGATTGGCTAAAGCGGGCAGAGGGTCACACATCCGATGGCCCTTAGTCAGATGGGCCATCGGAGGATTATGTGAGTGAGAAAGACTGATTAGTCTCCATCGCTGACACACTGACGGTCGCTCTTACTCTAAATGAGGCGGGGGAGGTCTTCAGTTTGACGGAGAAGGTACTCCGTTGCCTTGCCGATGGAGTGCCCTTCATGTCAAATTCTAAACCGGGCTAAGTTCTAATGGCAATCTGCTCTACTCTGAATCTTCTTTCAAGCCTACCTTTAACCGAAAAAGTCTCCAAAAGACAAGTGAGCTGTCATAGGCCTAAACGACGACTTGGAGATTGGTCAGAATAAATTCTAAAACACAGGGCGACGAGGCATCACAAAATAGAAGATTGAATTTATAGGATCACCTGTTTCCAACTTTAATGTTACTAATATTTCATTAAGGAAGAGCTACTGAGGCCTCACTGAAAAGTACATGGAAAAAAAGGATTGTAGTTGCTTTCTACTTAACTTGAGCATTGAACTCCATAAGCTGACTTCTCCAATTCAGAAACCTTCAGTCAACATACTGCACGTAAAATCGTTTAATTTTGTAATCTGAATCATCAAGAGTGAAGAAGTCAGTAAATCACAGTTCCCATCATTTCGTAAATAAAACAATGTTTAGAGAGTGATAGCATTCCCAACAGAAACATTTTTCACCTTCAAAGATACATTTTACTTTTTGCTGTAACTCTCATTCTCTTTGATAAAGGGACATTTGAATCATGTCAATTAACAGGTGTATTACCCCAGTAAATGCTCTGTAGTGTAGTGTAGTTCCTATAATACCCCTGCAGGACCTACGCTTTTGGATAACATACACTGTGGGTGTGGTGGTAGACTGATTCTGTGCACCCCCACCACGTATGTTAGCCGTGTTTTGCATTAGCTGGCTCACAGTGCCACTAGAATCTCCTTTTATCAGAGAGATTAGTTTTTGGCAACCTCAGAACATAACAAATCTTGATTCCTCAGACTCATGGAAACAATATACTACTTTTCATCCAGTCACTCGTGCTTGCACATTTGGTCTCAGAGAGATACACGGAAGAAACAGTAGAGCGTGTTTACAATATGAATTTATTGCACCGTTCTTCTAGTGTAAAATATATGTGCTGCTACAACTGTTGCAGAGATATAGGATCAGCAGTACAGTGAATAAAAATGAATAGTACAGTTCTACCATTTTGCAATAGTCATGAACATATACATGAATATAAAATGCATTTATAAAATAAAGCGCACACTCCTATGATGCCTGTCTAGATATACCAAAGTGTACCTAGCATGTGAGTTGGTGCGAAAAAGATAATAAGCCTAGGAGCCAAAGATCCCGCTAGGATTTATTCGAACTCCATTACCTGAATAATGAGCGTGCGGGACCTCGTCCTGGTCTCGAGTTGGACACCCCGCAAGGGATGTTTAGACGACTGTCAGCTGGAGCGACTGCATGCAGGAGCCTCAGCGTCTCTGGTAAGTGTGTCGGCCTTGAAGTCTCAGTTCCCCCCAACTACTGAAGGCAAGAGGTGCTGTATTTATACAGTCCTGGTGCATGTGTTAGCCATTGTTTTGTATGAGGATGACGTATGAGATGAATCCTTGTGCGTACATAGGAGCGGTGAAGTATACCCCCTGGGTGGTGTGCTTATAAATTATTCATATGTGCTATGGATGACGTCTTATTATTGATTGGGAAAAACCCTCCCTCTGCATGGAACTAGGTGAAAGGTTTAGTCCATAAAAGGTGTCAATCCTTATAAAGTGTTCTGTCCCTATAAGGCGTTCTGTCCTTATTAGGAGTTATGTCCTTATAAGGCTTGTTCATATGAAATGAAGGGGAGATGATGTAGGGAAAGAGTACGATGTTCCCAGGACCTATATTAGGGTTCAGATATGAAATATAACAGCTCCATGAATCTAAAAGGTGTTGAGCAAGTGCTATATTAGGTCATCACTTTACTTTCGTCCCATGCTTCATATAGGTGCATGGACAGCGACTGACACCCACTTTTTGGATTAATCTTTTAATCACAATGCTCAAATAACAAATGTCAGAAATGTGCCTTTAAGATTACTCCTATGATTTAAGCAAGTTGTCTTTTTGGAATCCACAGAGAATTCCAAGAAATAGATTTGAACATTTTGTGACAGATTCAGACTTTTAATACTGAAATAGAGAGAAACATATACATACAAAATTCTAACCAGGTGTACCAACTGGCACACAGAAATCTCTTCTTATAAATTCCAGTAATGTATGGGGTCCACTCCCCAGTTCTATAATGAACACAAACACCCAAGCTCGACAGCAGTAAATTTGCATGCATTACAAGAGTGGTAAAAGCTGCAAGGCTACAATAATTTTTTATGTTAACCACATTCTCCTGGTGGACCCAATAAGAAACACCCACAATTCTGAACTTATTTCAGACTTTGTGAATGCAAAAAATCAACCAGAATGACAAAGTCTTCAAACAATTATCTCCTTAGTCTGCAATTCATGTTTCTGGAAATAAAACCAGTGACTTCACACTTCTAAATGTGTTATGCACACCCAAGTTGAACTAAATGCTTTGAAAATCAAGACACTTCTGAACACAAAACAGTGCACACTTTATGACTCAATATTAAACTCACTACAAAGTTCCAACCGCTTCTTTACATGCCACGTATGAAAAATTCCAAAGTGCATCTAATATGTAGAAATAAAGCCTGCTAAATTATAGTACAGTAAAGTCAACTGAAAGAACAAATCAAGATCACTTATCCAACATAAAGGCTCCGGGAGATATGTTATTGCACATAGCATCAGAACAAGGGTAAAGTTCTAATGTGCACAACGAATATTAAATAAAACCCTTAGTGTAAAATACAGACTAGATTTAACATGGACAAAAACGTAGGGATATATCATTCATTTATAGTCCATCAATGTGTGCCTGTTACACATGTTAAATACATGTTATATTTCAAAGATGTTATCATGTTAGTATCTTAAATTGGTAAATTACAATGCCTAATAAATTACTTGCCTTGCATCAGAAGCTTCTCAACATACAAGCGTCTGGTGCCACCCAAAATAGATATAGCGAATAATGAATGTATGTTGAAGTATCTATTATTTCAACAAACAAATGTCGACCACGATATAAAATCTAGTGGACTGCAACATTATCTGGTGCCTCACTCCCAAACCCCCCCCCCCCCCCGATCCAGACCACATTTTTGATTATTATTTGTATTTGGTACTTTGATCAGATGGTTTAGACTATGACTCTCCCATATAGTGAAGGCAACTTATCCATAATGCCCTGCCAGGGCTCATCCCAATAAAGAGGGTGTGGCCATTCCCACTCTGGCCATGAACGCAAAAGTTAGATATATCAATCTATAAATGCTGCTGGTGTGCTGTTCCGCCTTGCCACCAAATTTAGGATCGACTGGTGAAATCAATGTCATACTTTTGTCATGGAGAGCCCTATAAATAGGACGCAATAGCCCGATGATGAAGCATGAAACCTAGGTGGGTGAGGGCTATTGCATCCTATTTATAGGGCTCTCTATGACAAAAACGTGACCTTGATTCCACCAGTCGATTCTGAATTTAATGACAAGGCAGAAAAGCACACTAGGTCCATTTATAGACTGCTTCTTGGGGAGAATGTGTGCTGAACCATGTTAAAGACATCCTCTTCTTCCTTTATTTGGCTACTTGAAGTCAGATATTGCCTGAGCCAAGCACTAAGATCAGACAGTTAAAGTGTATGAAAACGTGTGGAAGAAGCAGCATTAGCAATGAGACAGGTTTCCTGTGACCGCAACATTGACCTGGACTCACTACCAGATTATATTAAACACAAGTCAACCCTTCTAGAATTCAGGAATGCATTAAAAACGTATTTTGTTCTGAATCAATGGTCTCTCACTCAGCAGTGTGCACTGCAACTAACTGTACACAATAACATTGGTAATAAGCTTTGTCTCTCACCTAGAGGAAAGTAAATGTGCAGTGTGCACGTTATAAATAAACTTATTGCAACTATTCTGCGGCTATGTTAATTCTGAGAAATGGATAAGCCACGTAAACTTGCGACAGATGCATGGCTCTGGGTTAGTTCAAGGTCCTCTTGGATCTTCGATAACAAAACAAGCTGAGCTGAACTTCTATGTGGTTTCTGAATACCACCAACGCTTTAATAATAATAATAATAATAATAATAATAAAGGATTTTGTAAAGCGCATGGTTAACGCCATCTTGGCGTGTCCCCGCGCTGCAGTGAGATAGGAGAAGACAGCCCAGCCTGCGTTACACGGCGGCTGCGGGATTAACTAGAGAATAAATAGGTTTTAAGCTCCTTTCTGAACTTAAGTTCAGAGGTCTCCATCCGGAGTTTTAACGGGAGTTTATTCCAGTTCTGAGCTGCCAGGACCTGGAAGGATCTGCCTCCCATTCTGGCTTTCTTCACCTTCGGTACTTTTAACAAGCCAGTCCCACTTGATCTCAGGGACCTCCATGGCACATAGGTGGTGACAAGATCCCTCAGATAGGCGGGACCAGATCCCTTGGTGATACGATGGCAGGTGCAAAGTGCTTTAAATATTACTCTTTTCCTTACTGGGAGCCAGTGCAAGATATCGAGGGCTCTTTTAGAAGCAGCCCTCCTTGGCTGCATGAGAACCAGTCGTGCAGCAGCATTCTGCATAACCTGCAGTCTACTAAGACATTTAGCAGTGGCACCCAGATAGAGTATGTTGCCATAGTCCAGGCGAGATGTTATAAAGGCGTGAACCAGCGTCTTTCTTGCCTCTATCGGCAGAAGATCCATCGTTTTGCGTAAAATTTTTAGTACTCCAAAACATTTCCCCACTACGCGCCTAGTGTGCACTTCATAGGAAAGAGTGGGATCCAGCCATACCCCAAGGTTTTTCGCCTGGGTACATGGTATAGGTGTCGGGCCCAAACTTAGAGGCCACCATGCCGACGTCCAACCCGCCGGATCACCCACAAGCACCTCAGTCTTATTGCCATTAAGTTTCAGGCAGTTCTCAGCCATCCAGGAGGCAAGCTCCTGCATGCATGCCCTGAAATTAGAGGCTGCCACTTCCGGTGCCTGAGACAGGGAGATCACCAGCTGGGTGTCGTCCGCATAAGAGACGACCCCCACGCCAAAACCCTGCGCTATTTCCGCCAACGGAGTTACGTACAGGTTAAACAGGGTTGGGCTCAGAGCAGAGCCCTGGGGCACACCCCTCTCTAGTTTAAAATCCTTGGAGTAGTGCGCTCCCAGTCTAACCTGAAAACTGCGTTCAGCCAGGAAGGACTTCAACTATTTCAGGGCCGGGCCCGAGACACCACCCATATTCAGGCACTGTAGCAAGGTGTAGTGGGCTACAGTGTCGAAGGCGGCACTCAGGTCAAGCATAATCAGGGCCATCGTGTGTCCTGCATCGGCCCCCTTCCTGATGGACTCTGTGGCAAACAATAATGCGGTCTCCGTGGAGTGACCCGCCAGACAGCCCAATTGAGACGGGTGTAGGAGACTAGAGTCTTCAATATGAGTCATGAGCTGTTGGTTTACCACCTTCTCTGATACCATCGCTAAATATGGCAAAAGTGAGATAGGTCTTAAATTTTCCAGTATGTCCTGGCTGATATTAGGCTTCTTCTGGAGTGGTAGAACAATAGCTCTTTTCCAACTCCCTGGCACCGTGTGCGATTTAAACAAGACCTCCAAAACATGCCTAATGTAAGGTTCAAGTATCTCCATACTCTCGCCCAACAATTTAGGTGAGGCGGGATCTCTCGGAGAGAGAGACTTAATGCTGAGACAGATTTTACTGAGCACCTCCGGGGGAGGGATGGTAAACTTGCTTAGTGTCTGGCCTGTCTCAGCTTCACCCGCTATTTCCTCAAATTCCATGCCCCTCCTTACCATCCCAGAAAAGGATGAGTAGATTTTCTCTACCTTTCACGAGAAATAATTCGCAACCCGTTTGCAAGACTCAACCGAGCCATCTGTTGGGGTAGCCCTGGCTGAAATGGAGGAAATCTCCTTATAGACTTGAAAAAGCTCTTCAGTAGAGTTCTCTGCTGTCCCAATTCTCGCCTGATAGTACGTGGCTTTTGCCCGCCTAATAAGACCGTAGTATTTTATCTGTTCCACCTTATACTTCGATCTATCTTGGCATAGGAATCCCTTTCTCCACTGCCTTAACTGCTTTAACCTCACCCACCAACAATTAAAGACAAAGCGTTAACCTTTAATGTAAAAAGAGGACAAAGCAAGAGATACCCATCCTGTGGCTAAGTTGCTCAAGATGAAACCATGATCAATTCCAGCATCCCAATTTGACCTAACTACGTGATCCTAGGCAAGTATTTTATTTCAAAGAGCCTCTTCTATTTCTTCATTCTCACATATGAGGTCACCTTCAAATATATGTGTTACGGATGTGCACTGTACAAAAACCTCTTGTGTTTGATTTAATAGGCTATAATATTGCTCCGTCTATAAGAATCAAGGCCATACATAGGGTACACATGACAACTTATTTGCCTCTTTGGTCACTAATAGCCTTGTAGTCTGGGTAGGAATGTTTCTAGGTTCATGCATTAAACGATCACTTTTCATAAATAATTCTCAATTCAGTGATACACATGATGTACTAAGGTGAAAGGCTTGCACATGTTAAAGAAACACTTTTTTGGTGTCACATTTTACATGACGATTGTTGCATTATTTACCTGCCAAATATTTTCACGGCTTGGCTCATGTACTGGCTTTTAGAGCAAAGCAAGAGTATGTATCCGCCCTCCCCAACTAACTTCCCCTCTGTGAAAACACTGTACTGCACCTGCTCTGCTACTGCATTCATGATGCATCTCAAGACCATACATATTTGTGCTGCCTCCCTCCCCGCCCTGTGGAATCTGATGGGCGTTATATTTTTGCTGTTCTGCTCCTACACTGGTAGCAAGAAAAAAGTATAGTTTTTATTGTGTCCATCATGCCACTGCACACCTGGGTGGACATTCTATTTATGACTGTTTTGCTACTACACTCTTGTCACATCGTATTGCACCTTATGTTCTAACAATTGTTTGCATCCTGGCGCTCCTAAAATTGTGACTTTTCTACTGCGATCCTTGTTAAATTGGACGTTGCTTTAAACAGAGACTGTTATTCTCCTATAATTATGCTGCATCTGGGTTGAACGTATATCCTTATATTACTGCTGCTTCACTCATATAACATCTACGTGAACCTATTATTTTGACTGTTCTGCTTTTGCGCTCAATTCGCATCTTGTGTGGTATGCATGCTGACAGGGCCACAGTTATGTTCACTTCTTTCCTGTTCTGTCACTTCACTCCTCAGTAGTGTTGCTGCGGAAGCTAGATGGATCCTTTATTGTGCCTTTGTTTAATGAGCAACTCACACTGCCTCTGGCTCAGCCTGTTACTTTTACTTGATCTACTGCGCAATTTGGGATCGTTTGGTTGCTCTGACCGATTAGGATTATTCTCCAGTTTTAATAAAGGCATTTGGTTCTCTTATTTTACTCTGGCAGATGTCTACTGGATCTCTCAGCATTCCCCCCTCATGATCCTAACTATTCCACTTCAACAGCTGTTGACTGTGTTATAAGCATCAGCAGTACAAACACTCGAACGTTTCAAGTCCTGTTTAGAATAGAGGGTACATGTAGCCTTTGGCTGCCGGCCTTTGAAATGCATGTATGGATCAGTGTGCAGTTTGCAGATCACAATTTCACGAAATTGGAACAGGAGCTCAACTCTTTGGGCCTCCTCAAATACATAGGCATGCTTCAATGCACATAAGCTTCAGAGGACAATTATGTGGACAGTGAATTAAGCTTGTGTCTGTAACTCCGCTGCTACAGAGGGCATATTTTAAGGGAACTTTACAGGGTATTCAGGTATACAAACTGCACTTAACCTGAACATGTTCTGTATAAATTGCAACTTGGTGCGACTTAACCAAAAAGCTACACCGTTTGTAAATCAGGTTATTGAGCAAATCTATGATGTGCAAAACGGTTGCAAGGAAAGGTTTCAATCAAACAAGGGTGTGGAACAGCATTGTTCTGTAACCATCGTTCTAAGGATGAAATGCAGTGCTCTTCACATTTACAGCGAATTTTGTGTGTATGGAGATTTATACATTTTAAAAGAAAATACAATTTTGATGCATCACTGCAAAAGATCGGCGCAATGCCGCTGCCTGCAACGAAGCATGGTTCCCGCTTAAAGCTTCGACCACGACTTTCACCGCAGGCCCCAACACGCTGTCGCAGCGGGCCAGAAGAAGCAAAGTAGCGTGAGTCCCAAGCACTTTGTCACTGACGTCCGTGGAACCCGCTCCGGCTCCGACAGAGCACCTGCTCACCACTGATGAATAGACACAGCGCCTGCCTCATGGCAATGAAATTGACAAAGCACCGGCATGGCCGCTACCGCATCAACACTTTGCATCTGTATTTTCACCGCCTTGCCTTCAGCAATACTGCAGTAAGGAACCAAGGCTGCATGTCCGGGAACCGACGCATCACCTTCCCTGCCAGTAAGTAACCAACGGATTATCTCCTGTGTAGTAAAGAACTAACACATCGATTTGCTTTTCTGGCACCTCGCCCCTACTGCACCTTGCACTGTCTTTGATTTTTGCACATCTACCGTCTTTGTGCTAAAACAAATGCATCCATTTATTTCTATGGACTAAACTTGCTTAATCTTTTACAAGGTGATATTTTGACTTGTGTATGTTTTTTTTTTGTTTTGGTCTTGTTTCGTTCAGATAAATAATGGCTATTTTTCTAAATTGGTGTGAACTCCTTTTTTAGTGTTTTCACTGTGTCACTGCATGTGAGAACAAATGCCTTACTCACTGCCTCAGAGATAACCCTGACTGCTCGTGCCAAGCTACCAAGGGGGTGAACAGAGATTATCTGCGTTTCTAGAGTTCCTATTTGGACAAGGTGCGAACCACTGACAACTATTGGCCCCATTTCTAACAAATTGTCTCACTTTTCTTAAGGTGATTACATTTTAAATAACTTTGGGAGATTCCACCTTATTGGTTCGGCAGTGGCCAACAGTTGTCCCTCTACAGGCTAGCATTGGTTATAAAGTGGCACTTAGTGCCCTCCTTAGAGTACTGCTGCTGTACCCGTGAAAGATTCACAGGAATGACTGCTTTGCAGTCTGATGACCTGAAGGAACTGCTCTGGGTGACATATTTAAGCTTCAGGGCTACAATAAACTTTAAAACGTCTTTTCCTGCTGACCAGTTTCAAATGGACCTGATTTAGTTCCTTTTGCTGGTCTCTGTCCTACCCCTAAAGCGCTCTCTCTCACATCCTGGATCCTTGGCTGGTATCAGAGTGTACTCCTCCCTGCCTATCCCTAAAATTTGTGGCATAGACACTTTTTGCCACCTTTTTACCATGGGAGCTGATGCTGGACCATACCTGCCAGGTTTATCTGCTGAGCGTGCATCACTGCTAGGATAGTTTGCCACATCTCCCTCTATGTTCTTCTCTGCAGCAGCAGCAAAGCAGTTTCAGCAGGATGACTTATAACCAGCATTCGACGACGTAGAAAACTCATCAGCTGCTGCCTTGCGCCGCTGGGGAAATCGGACTTCCTGAAAAGTTTTTCAAGTCCGAACATAGAAGGCGTCTTTGTACTGAGCCACTTCCTGCATTTAATCGAGGTTGAGGACTGTTTGAGTGTGAAACCTGAACTTACCAGTTCTGAGCTTTTCACACCTTTGACTGCTTCACCAAGAGCTCATCTTGCGTCTCCCAGTCTACAATGAGCCCATCTCCAGCCACAGCCTACTGCCTTGGCAGGCTGAAGACTCTCCTCCTCCAAAGTTAAAAAGGTAACGTATTGTCTGGGATGAACCTAGCACTCCATCTGTCCCAGCCATAACTTTCACCTTAACACCAACCAAACACAGCCAGATACCACCAGTTGACGCATAACACTTCTTGGAACTATTTTCAATTCAAACTTTAAAAATGCATCTCTCTTGGTACCTTTATTGAATATTTGTCTTCTTTGAGTTATTTGATTTATTCTCTATATAGTCTATTTTTCTATACTGGTTTGGGGTTTTTCTTCTGTTGTGTTTTAACTTTACTACTTTTCAAGTACTGCATAAATACTTTAAATGTTGCCTCTAAAGTTAAGCCTGTCTACTCTGTGCTGTAGCCACCAGAGAACTGAGATTAGGTTTACTTAGTGATTCGCCCTTCAAGGACTGAGAGTAATGCACGAGTTGGGTTCTCATTCCTCTCAAATAATAACCCAATTTTTCACAAATGGTATGTATGCACGAGTCATAAAAAGCTGAGTTGAGGGATGCCCTCTCTCCCCCCTGCTGTTCGCTCTCGTTGTGGAACCCCTTGCCATTTTGATTCGTCAAGCTCCCGATATTCATGGCATCCCGATTGGAGGTCAACACCACAAAGTGGTCCTCTTTGCAGACGATCTTCTCCTTACATTATCTGGCCCACACACCTCCCTCCCAGCCCTCCTTACCCTACTAGGGTCCTTTGAATTGGCATCTGGTCTTAAAATGAATCATGAAAATCCTGGGCCCTAAACCTTACGATTCCTAAGGAAGAGATCTCTGCACCCCAGTCTCTTGTCCCTTATCAATGGACTTTCCATTCTATCTGCTACCTCGGGCTTCAGTTAACCTCCACTCTCACCACGTGGTCCCAAATTAATTAGCAGGACTGTAAGAAGACGGTTCTAGAGGATCTGCGAACTTGGAAACCCCTTACTCTCTCCTGGTTGGGTCGCCTGCATGCAATAAAAATGTTGGTACTCCCCAAAGTCTTATATCTTTTTCAATCCCTTCCTACTCCCATCCAGCAACACCAGATCCGAAGCCTTCAACACAAAATCACCAAGTTTATCTGGGGAGGGCATAAGCCGTGCTTTTCCAACAAAATCCTCATGGTACCTCGACAGAGGCGGATTAGCTTGTCCCAACTTGCTGGAGTACTACTGGACCTCTTACCTTCGCTTCATATCAGAGTGGACGGCATGGGAGAGTGAGAAGGTATGGTTCCATATGGACAGGGCGGTGACTGGGAGATCCATTTGGGACCTTCCCTGGCTGCCTCGGGCCTCACACTCAGTTAGTGCCTGTTGGACCCGGGGTCTCCGGTCCACCTGGGGTAGCTTGGCTCAAGGAGTATAGGCTTCACTCCAAGACTACTGTTTTGTACTTGCGACACACTCAATGCAGTAACTCAACGTACCTCCACCAAAAATGACACCACACCGTATTTAGAAAAGGTAGAAAAGCTTTATATTTCTTTCAAGTTTGTTTTTTTCAGTTGTAACACCAATAATAAATTCACATTATAAACATTTCATTCGGATTACCTGCTTTTGTAAACATAAGCCATGACATAAGATTTGGTTGCCCTGGTGAATCTTACTTAGAGCATTAGAGAGCAGGCTAGCTGTAAAAGATTAACTCAATTAATGACTCCCTTCAATACAACAATAAAAGAGAAAGGCTCTAGGCAGTTCTGCTGTATTCTGTTACTACATCTAGGCCTCAAGCATTAGAATCCATTAAATTAAACACAGGTATGTATCAGGTCAATTTACCAGTCAACTAAGCAATTAATTGTTCCAGAAGGGTAACATTCAGAAGCATTAAGTTCAAGCAGACAGTGGTATTATAATAAATGGCAGGGCCCTAGGAGACCCGGCAAATTCAATCCACTTTCATCTCCTGCCGTTTAACTTTCCTCTTCTTTTAAGTCCCTCCTTTGTGGAACTGTGTGGGGGAATTAGTCTGAAGTGCTCCCCTCCTCTTCTTTCCGCTACTTCCAGCAGTCCCCAGTTAAGTTTTTACAGGCAGTAGTGGGGCCTTCTCACCACCTGAGGCCCCACACAACACTCCGGCGATCTTACCGGGTTTCTGTCAGGTCCTTGGTCCAGCCAGTCTATTCAGCCGTTACCTGCCACCCATGCGATCAGGCCTCTACGATGTCAGTTTCTGCCTTATAACGCGGGGCAGGTTCCCAGCGGCTGGCCTGAACCGGGACTTCACAGCGTCTCTTCCGGGCTTTCCAGCTGGCTCTGCGTCCCGCCCTCTCACTCTTCAGAGAGGGAGGGAACTTAACCCGGGCTCGGCCTCCTTCAATCCCGCTCCCTTCTTCCAGACGCTCACTTTGTCAGCGCCGGCGCAGGCCTCCGCTATGCCGCAGCCACACCGTCTCCGCCTCCCTGGAGCACCACCACTCCGCTTGCCAATACCGGGTCCCCCCTTACCCAGGATCTCCTCAGTGGGGGCCGCAGACGCTATCAGCTCCGGGCCAAAGGCAACAGCCCAGCGGCAGGGACTTCGACGGGGCCAGCAGCGATGAGGTGAGGTTCGTGTGGAAAGCGCCAATGAACCTAGGGGCAGCGGCGGTGATTTGTCCTGCGCTACTTTCTGAGGTAGAGGTTCAGGTGGGTTTCTTTTGGCGGGACAGCTAAAAAGTCTTTGCGCACCCCGACTCCAGGCGGCAGCAAGGTTGAGGAGAGCTAGGGCAGAGGTCAGAAGCCCTTACCAACGACAACAACACGCATCCCTCAACTCCCTGTTCAGATGTCCTCCTCTCACCAGAATGAAACCAGGGTTCCTCTATGAAGGGGCCTAAGGGGAGGTGAGGGGGGTAGGTAACCCCAAGGAAAATGATGTTGTCGGGCTTGGTCAACCAGCAGGGGGTAGTGTCAGCAAAGAGGGATAGCAAGTCCAGAGACAGTCAGAACTCCCCCCCCCTCAGTGCACCAACCTCCCCACAGGCAGCCTTAACTCCTGACTGGTCTCACTCCTCACACAAAGACAAAATGGCCGCCCAACATTCCACCTTTTATAGCCTGGGCCAAGAGAGTCCAGAGTGGACCAGAAGGTTCTGGAATCCCTCAATGCAACCCTATGGCCCCCCAGGTTATGAGGTGATTTGGACAGGCCACCATTTTGTGTTTCACCTACTCTCCCTTTATTTTAGAGGAGCCCTCACACCACATTGTTATTGAGTAACCATGGGCGTTCAGAAACCTAGGGTCAACACCAAAAATATGTAGTGGACACACACAAAAAAAAAAAAAACAGAAGGCCAAAAAGAGGATAAAAAAATATTAGGAAAGACCACCCAAAGGGCTGACAGGTCTAACAGTGCCTACAAAATTCTTCCTGCTAGGACAGTACTTGATGTCTGGGACAAGGTACCTGTCCCCAAGGGCCTCACCACCTTCCCTTCCCATCCCATCATACCCGCATCGCTGGGAATCTACACTTCCCGCCTGCTGTAAACCCCCAAGCGTTTTCTGACTGGCTCGACGGTGGATGTCAGACAATTAGAGATCTTTTACTGGGTGACATATTTAAATCCTTTGACCAGTGCAAAGAAGAATTCAAACTCTCGGAGGGGGATAGACTACAATATATACAACTCCGACATTGGATACACACATCCTCCTTGCTGCAGGCGGCCACCCGAACACTTACCCATTTTGAGCGTTTATTACGCTCCTTCGATGACTCTAAAGGGCTAATATCCCACACTTACCATGTTCTACAGCATCCCCTGCTCACCACTCTCCACCTCTTTCAGCATCCATGCAAAATCGTACACCTCCTCTAAAATCGTTCCCACCCTGTGGGATCGCCTGTGGAGCGATATCCCGAAAGTCTATTGCTGCATTCCCCAGCGAGAAATCGCTTATACGGTTATGACTCAATGGTATTACACCCCCTTTGGATTGCACAAAATGTTTCCCACAACTTCTCCTCTTTGCTGAAGATGCTTGAGCTCTCCGGGTGACTTTCTCCATATCTGGTGGTCCTGCCCACTCTTGTCTACATACTGGAAGGAGATACTCAGTCATATAAAAACGGTGCCTGAGACTCCAGCTACAATAATCCTAGGCCTTAAACCTGACAACCTGTGCGCATTCACACGTAAAGACTGGCATATCTCCCTCCACATGTTAGGCGCTGCTAAACAACGTATTGCCCTATATTGGAAGCAATCAGAGATCCCCCTCCCCCAATCAGTGTTTGGGTCACGCGTCTATGGCACACTATGCCCATGGAATTGATCACTGCGCGCTTGCAATCCCGCGATTCTCATTTCACTAAATTATGGCAACCACTGGTCACTCATCTCTGTAAAATGGATAAATGCCCACCTCCAACCTCTGAAGCTTCGAGCTCTACGCCTCTAGAATTTGAGTCCTCCAGCACACTTAAAATGATCCCCCCCTGAAGCGTAGCTCACTCATTTCAAAGGGCGAGCCCGACTCTGCACACCCTCCCCTCTCTCCCTTACTAGTGTTATAGGTCATGCCTTTGGAACTGATAGGATCGTATTCCCACCTCCCCTACCTTCCCCCCCTTGTCTATTTCTTCTCTTTATCTTCATCTTTTTATCTTTTCCTCTTTCTCTCTCTTATTGTTTCCTGTTGGGTTTTTCTCATAATTGAGAATTAAATCTGTGATTGCCTTACTAAGCGGCCGGCCCATCAAAGGGTTGTAGGAGACATGCTGTATCCACAAGAAGTATCCTTCTGTTTTCTCACTAATAAAAAAAGATTTAAATCGAAAAGCTGGGTTGGTCTTTCAATAACCCAAGTTTGGTACAAGTCATCACCTTTCTTCCTTGCAATCAGCAATACCCCAGGTTTAATGCACAATTTACATACAGTTGGGCTGTGGTATTCAAACTTTCAAATGAAGCCCCCACCCAGAATGAAAACTTTTTTTAAAACAATTATTCTGTTTAACTGGCAACTCTGGGAATATTTAAAAAGTCAAATATTGCAGTTCATCTTTTTAACAGTGCAATCAAATACATAATTGCCTACATTCTATGGTCAGCCAGCCATTCCTAAAGTGTAAACTTATCTAGAGTGATTGTTTATCAGAAATGGGGGTGGGGTCTTTGAGGATTAGTTGGAGGCCTCCTCACTCCCTCCCAACCCGTTTGATACATACCCCCAGCCAAGATATGAATGACTAAAGATGGTACTGGCAGTCCATTGCAAAGTGGCTCAGTGCCTCTCTTTTCACAGTAAAATGCACGATATTGGAGTTAATGTGTTTTCTAAAATAATTCTTGGCAGATTGAAAGACTGGGTGAAGCAACACTCAATAGTGCCAGCAGAACAAGGTGGTTTTTAAGGAGGGGCATTCAACAATAGACCACTGCTTTGAGTTATGGGCTGTAGCACGGAAATCCATGGAGAAGCAAGGAAGACTATATTGCTGTTTTGGGAATTTTCGTGCAGCTTTTGATTAGGTCGACAGGGAGCGTCTCTGGGAGACGCTAAGAAGCTACTATATCCCGGAGGAACTCCTAGCGGTAATTCGGGAGTTGCATAGTCAGAACTGGGCTCAGGTCTTTAAAGATACGAAGTGGGGGTTGACTCCGGAGATAGCGATCAACAATGGCCTGAGACAGGGTTGCGTATCAGCCCTGTTGCTCTTTTCAATCTTTCTTGCAGACATACCTTCTTTTCTGATGAATGATAGAACTGCAAGCCCAAAAGTATATGGGAAGCAGTTGTCTTGCCTTCTGTACGCAGACGATCTGGTGATCTTGGATCAGACAGAATTGGGTCTGCAAAGGAAGTTTAATGCGTTCAGTACTTACTGCGCAACCAAACGTCTCACAGTGAACATGGACAAAAAAAATCCTGTGTTTTGGGAAGAGAAACCAAAAGTTCAATTGGATCCTGGGGCAAACGAAATTAGAGATAGTCAACGAGTATAAATATCTCGGAATATGGTTCGACAAACCTCTAAAATGGGGCACGCACCCGGAAGCACAGAAAGTAAAAGCCTTAACTTCAATTTGCAGGTTGAGAATTTTAATCGCAGCTATGGCTCCATGTCCCACAGACCATTGCTGAAGGATTACAATTAGGGCTCCCGGTTTTCCGTTTTTATACATATAAATACAGACAGAAAACAAGTTTTCCTTTATCTGTATTTATATACAAAAATGGAAAAATACTAGTACATTTTGCTCTGGTGTCTCCCCCTCCTTAGAGGGTTAAGAGGTGTCAGCCCGGGCTGAGACAGGCTCCCGGGCACACACAGAGCAGCCAGCCGCACCAGAGTACTTCACAGGTCTTTGAAAGACCATTTACTTGTTAATGCGGCTTTGTTGAACAAATGCTATCTGATAATGACACTGAGTACAGGCGCCACGTGAGGTTTCGGCTGCATGTGATTTATGCACGCTTTCTGGTTTGGGGGACAATGCCAGTTGGCTTTAACATCACCATAGCCACATTACCTGCGCAGGGGAAAGCACTAAAATAAGACAAGATGCACTGAAGACAGAGAAGATGCACTACAGAAAGCGAAAGATGCACTAAAGAAAGAAACTTCCAGCCCCTTCTCAATCAAGATCATGAGAATAAGACTGTATGAGGCCTCCAGCACCTTCCGAAAACAAGCCCCATTGCACATGAGCAGCTATTGAAAACTTAGACCGAAGGGACAGCCAGGGGCGTAACACAGGCCCCCGCAGCACTCGCAGTGCGGGGGGTGCGCTCCAGGGGCCCCCGAACAGCCTTCGCTCCGACCGATGTTAGAGGGAACAACCTGCTGTCCATGGACATAGAAGAGCCTGAAGTCCGTACCCTGACAGACCTGCCTGCAATAAACAGCGTGGTGGCCCAAGAGACTCTCCTGGATAAGGTGTAAAAACTGGGGAGCGATCTGGGTTGATCCCTATAGTGCACGAAAGCTTCCCTTTGTAAAGGATTGAAAGATGCTGTCCCAGGCGAGAGCCCATGTGTGCCTGAGGAACAATTCAGAATCTCTAAATAGATTTCAGTAATGTCTATGGTACGTTTATTGACTAACCAAAACTGAGAACCCGCTTAGCAGAGGCCCACCTATCAGCACAGTGAAAGTCCCTCTGTGTTAACAAAATGTGCCAATGTCTTAGCATTAGCTGATCACTCGAGCCTCCTCCGTGCCATTGAGCTGAAACGACCAGGCACCCAACCCAAACAATATCCTTCCCTGTCCCTCACTTAACGTCACAAGTCAGAAACCCTGGACCATCTAGTCACCCCCTGCTTTGTGGTTTGTGTGTAACCTTCCCGCTCCAGCAGCGCGCACCTTGTAACCTGCACAACGTGATAGTGTGCCACATTATTAAGGTTCTGGTGGGGAACCTAAATTAATTTTTTATTCCTTTTAACCTGGCTGGTTCCCAAGCCGAAGGCTAGGTTTTCCTCTTCAAATAACCTCTTGCAGTTGCTGTTAATTTTGTTTGGTAAGAACAAGCTGTAAACAGTTTCTCTGCACTACTGACACGAAGTTACTCGAAGTGGCACCCAATCCTGAAAGGGGTATTTACTATCCAGTCTAATAATTTCATTTTTGAGTTGGAGCCGCGCTCGCCGAGTTCTGTCTGGAAAATCTAAGGTTAGCCTTGACTCTCTTGTGGCACTATTTTATGTGCTACTTGTCACTACAACTGCAGTATGGTTCGGAGATCTTATGCATAGGGGGGGGGAAAAGGTTACTGTGACAGCGAGGAAGGAAAATGTCTAAAGGCATTGATGTCATTGCCTAGTTCATCAATGATTAGACGAGAGCTAGACATGACCGCATGGAATGTCCAGGTGCAAGTGAGCCTAATTAGATTCTGGAAAAGGCTGGGGCCAGGTGAAGAATCAAAAGTGGCGCAATGGTGTATGATGGAGATCCAGATGAGTGAATTAAAGTGGGCGAAAGTAGCAAGAAAGTTACTATACCCCATTTGTGAGAAGTTAAAGACGACTATTGATCCACAGTCCCTGCATATTGATGAATCGAAAAGTGAACTTAAAGCCTTAGGAAAGAAATTATCTAAATTGAAGGACATGGAGTATCTGATAAATAAAGAGTATGTGCGATTTATGATAAATAGCCAGACGAGAGAGAAGTGGTACACTTACTTGGAATTTTTACCAAACCCATGGATTAGAATGGAATTATTAAGGGTAAGAAATGGCATCAATCCTGTTTGGTCAAATGTTGACAAAACGAAAAGGGAACTGATGTATCCAGATGGTAGATGCACATGCAGGATTGGTATGAAATGCAATTGCTTACATATTTTAATGGACTGTCAAAAATTGCTAGACCAACGAAAAATGTTTTTACGACCGATTTTCTTAAAATATGATACAAGGTCCAGTGTGCAAGCAATTGAGCTCCTTAGGGACATGCATTACTTCGATATTACAATAGCTGTGGCAAACATTGTTCGGGCTGTTAAAAGGTTGCTTTTGGAAGAGGGATCTGAGGGATAGACTGAGTAAAAAAAGAATTGAGATTTTAAGCTTTATCTTTTAATGATTAAAATAAGATTTTAGTATATTGGATCAAATAGTCGATACCGATTGAGTTTAATTCTCCCGGTTGGACGCATTTTTAACAAATGAGGACGGCCGCTATGAAAATTTGTGAGTTATAACGGAATAAGAGGCTGTTTAAAAAAATAAAAAAAGAATTTAGATCAATTGAATTTTCAATTCATATCCTTTTTAAATAAAAAATCTGTATGTTTCAAATGGTTTATAGTTCTACGGTCTAAATAAACTTTACTTTTTGAACTTTGAACAGTAAAATGCACTAGTTTCGGCACGATGCTCATCGTGGCCTGCGCTATATACCTGGAGCCTTTTCTTAAAAAAATATTATACATGCTATTCACACCTATTGTGAGCAATGGGCATGTAATCAAAATTGTAGCTTATGTGGACATCGTCATAATTACAGCTTCACAATTACATTGGAGGCAAGTCATTTTGGACTCCTGTCTGGATGTCTACTGAATCAAAATAAAACCCAGATTTTGGTCAGTAGACGAGTCAGGTAATTGGAAAGCTCAAAATGGAAGATATTTGTGGGTTAATCTAACGAGGAATACAAGAGTAGATTATAAAGTTACATCATGAGCCACACTTATTGAGGATCAAAAAGGATTTACAAAATGGCTTAGCTTACATTTTAAACTTTTAGGTCCATGTAACATAATTAAGGTGGCGGACCTACCCATACTGTTATACCTTTATTGTGCACTTTGTTTGGTTTTTAACAATTGATTCTAAATGCAATAGCTTCATACGGGAATATAAACATCCTCATAAAAGCGATCAAACATCTTAGACTACCCCTTGCCAAAAGTGCCATGTCTAGCTTTTAAATCTATTTCATAGAACAAAGCTACTTTAGGGAAGTGTTATTTAAGGTGGTCAGCACAGCTATTAAAATATGGAGATTTTTTTTTAGCATGTTTAGCATCGTTCCATAAAATAACTGCACTTTAAAATAGCCTAGTTAAGTCTGGATATCAAAAAAATGGGCATTACTATAAAATATTTTCAGTAACCGTCTCTCACAATTTAGAGTCCCAAGCAGCAATTTGGGGCAGCATGTTAGATATCAGTATAGACATATCTAACCTATTTATCAAATTAGGAAATTCCCTCCTAGTATCAAATTATGAAAATACAAGACTATATTTATTTTAATATGTATCATACCCCCCCAAATTGTTTTTACGTTGGGGCATTGGCCAAATGACTGTGGTCCCTGGTGTTTGATTCCCAGGACTGGCTTAATACACGTTTAAAGGATGCTCAAATGTGCCAACTTATTTCGATTTATTTAGCTTAGTAAACAAACATACAGAAGGCTCCCAGAAATTACGTTTCGGGTCGTGGGTGGGACTGATAATTTAGGCAATGATATATCTGCAACATGATTTTTGTAGCTATGTAATTGTGCATATTTGTATAGCGTCATGCTGACTTGGTATTGGTCCCCCAACATCTTGCCCATTGAGAGCTCCTCACCTTGCTACCTTTTACACTGAACAAGATTTATATATGTGTAAGTGAAAAACTGTTGCCAAGAGGTGTGCCAATATATGGGGACCTCTATCTTTCTGAAATGAATGCACACCGTAGGGTATTGAACGATGAACGCTGCAACAATTGTATGCATAAATCTGCATTTTATACTGCATTACAAATATATGTTCGTAACTATTTTTTTGTATTCTATATGATCTTTGCTACTTCCCACCAATATAAAAACCAACAATAAGTTATTTCTTGGAAAGCTCAAACCGCTAGACGAGGTACAGATGCTATCTCGTTGAAATGTTACATTAACTTCTGCAGGGCGACCGGCTGGATGACCACTATTAGGAGAAAAGCCCATAAAAAATATGAGGCGTAGAGTCCCACCTGGGATTATCACTGACAGCTGCCCACATTACCCCTTGCACTTGGCTTAACACCCCGTCAAATCATATGCCAAGACTGTGTTGGTGGGAGGAGCACTTACCTAAAAGGTGATACGACATTGAATAATGTTATCTTTGGAAAGCTCTCTGCCGGGTCGATGATACAGGCAAAGTTGCCCTCATTATTATAGATGTAATTGGAATGGCTACTTCAAACCTTCTTGAAATACGTGGAAAAAAACACCCGTCACGGCGGTGTGCCCAAGTGGCAGCGAGATCTACTCCTTTCCCTATCTTCGTTTACCACGTGCGTTAACATCAGGGCGAGTTTCTTGTCGAAAAACATGGGCAGTAGTTTGAAAGGCACTAAGCAGCGAGCACTCGGGTCCTTAAAGTTGCAACTACACTCTGGAATAGGAAACCGTAGAATTCACGAACTTGTTAGGTTCTGTAATGCCGGCATTAACTAAAGAGTGAGGAAATTCAATGAGCCAAGTGAGTGAGAGGAAGCGGAGAATAACACGCCCACCGGGAATTTCTTTCGGAGTTTCCATTCGAAAACGTCAAAGAGCGTTTTCATAGTTACCACCCAAATATTATGCCGTTGCAAGCACTGTGACTCCTCCGACCACAAAATCCTTTCGAACTTGAGAACTAACTACTGGTCATTACATAATCGTATTTTTACAAAAATACAACCGTCCCTTAACAGTTAAGTACCAAAATCAATTTCGCGCCAAATGGGCGTTGGGCGTGCTCCGCCTTTTTCTGCGTGCTGGCGTCACCTTCCTTTTGAAACCTCGCCGTGGAATATCATTGGACGACAGCTAAGGCCACGTGACGTGTAACGGTCGCGGGAAAAGGAAAAGACACCTATGCGTGGACTGGAAGGCGTGCGTGACGCAATAAATAAACAAACGGCCGAGCAGTCGTGTTGCGTTCCCAGCCCCTCCCACGGCGGTGATTACGTTACTTGGGTCTGTCTGCGGTGTTTGTTATTGTCGGTGATTGAGTTACCGCCCGGTGTCTGGTGCCCCGTCTCTGCTTACGGCGCCCTGATAAAGCTGCCTGCCCCGGGACCGCCATCTTGATAGGGGGCGTGTTGAGCTGAACGGGACATGGATTTTCGCCACAAGAAAACACCAACCGAATAGAGTTTGTATAGCGGCGGCTGAGGGGTTTCTCTTCCTCCTTCTACCGAGCTTTCTTTCTGTTCACCGGACTGTGGTTGTTGAACCGACCGCCGACATGAGCCTGATCTTCGGCAGGTGCCGGGCTTCACCCAGGACTGCCGCGCCCTCCATCCGCCAAAAGCTGCAATTTTCCCCCAGCGATGACGAAGACGCCGGTGGCAGCAGTACCGGCGAGGACTCGGCCTTCCAGGAGTCCGACTCTCCGCTGTGTCGGGGGGCGCAGGAGCGGGCCCCAGAGGAGGAAGAGATCTGCGAGGCTGACTCCTGGGAGGAAGAAGGCTTTGGATCCTCGTCGCCCGTCAAATCCCCCCACGACTACTTCCTGAACGCCATCTCTTCGCCCGTCAAGTCTCCCGGCCGCTACTTCATGGACGGCTCCCCGATCTGCTTCATGCGTGGTGCTTCTCCTTCCCCGCTGCGGGCTGGCGGGCCCGTCACCTCTCCGATCCGGTCTCCCCGGAACGGGTACCGACGGGAGCAGCGCGAGGGCTCCAGCTCCCCTATCCCCGACTGCCCAGGGACACCCCCGCACAAGACTTTTCGCAAGCTACGGCTCTTCGACACCCCGCACACGCCCAAGGTGAGTGCCTTCCCCAGGCCATGTGGGTGACTGCATGCAGCCGTGGGGCTGATGTTGGTGTTGGACAATAACGTTTGCTGTCATCAAAGTTGTTGTTTAATTTCTTTATGGGAGCGTATGGATGGGTTATTGGTTGAACTTTATTTAAAACGTGAGGGTTGGTAGAAAAGTGTGGTCCCCGTCCTTGTGTAACTGACGTGCCTCCTTGCCACGCCCACTTAAGACCAAGCGACCGCTTACAGCATGGCATACCTCTACTAAGAGGCAAGACATCTTTCATATTTAATGGCTTGTAGTAACCCCCCTTATAGATTTGACCAGCTAGCAACTGGTCCTAGGCTGTCATAGTTGCAGCCACCAATCACTCGCCCCAAACACCTAATCAGGCTTTCGCAGCACCCATTTACACGGAGATTTGACCAGCCAGCAACTGGTCCTAGGCTGTCATAGTTGCAGCCACCAATCACTCGCCCCAAACACCTAATCAGGCTATCGCAGCACCCAGTTACACGGACCAGAACGCCGCAGGCCTTATTTGTAATGCACGTTTAGTATTGGCCCCATCAGTCCCTTTTCATCACCGGATACGATTGACGCCCCAAATGATTCCCGAATTACTGTTCAAAGTTGCACAGTAGCCTTCATCCCATTACAATCTATTGCTCACAACGGGGCACTGCAGAGGTGACGTTCACTTCTGTTTTATCGCAAGTGACATGTCCTCCACAGCAGCATTGTAGAAGTGACATTTAGCTCATTATATTTCACCAGGCACTTCGCACCGCCCTCCGCAAACGTGACACCTCAGTACATATTTCTAGTTACCGCAGTACACCCACCCTCTTTGAGCAAGTGGTGTTTAGTTTCCATTTGGGCACTGGAGAGGGTAAGGCTCCAGTTACATATTTCTCAGATACCGCTTGTGGCCCACTCACGTGGGGCGCTACAGAAGTGACACTTAATTACACACGTATGCACTTGACAATCCAGCACAGGTGAGATACCATTACACATCCAGCTGTCACTTGTCACCCCCTTATGGGGTCCACATCCTAGTGCATACATAAGATGCTTCAAAGGTGACACCTTTCCATTACATTCTTGCACCGTGGGATACGAGAGGTGACTGTACATTAGTTCAGTCTGCGGAGTACCCTCGCTGAGGCGTAGAGATGATGTTTTCAGACATCATTATCGGTCACCCACAGTTACTGACGCCCACCGCTCCTGTTCTCCATGGGAAGGGGCCGTTTACACATCAAGCTGTTACTCCTGAATCGTGTAACGCAACTTGAGTATTAAGTAAAATACAGCGGGCGTGATCAATTAAACTTATTGGTGGCCGTCGGAGTTTGTGTTATTCCGGTCTTCTACCCAGACATGCATGGGCATGTTCATTAGCTCGGATCTTCTGGCATCTCTGCAATTACTAACATGTTTCTTGTTTTAAATGTCTACGGCATGGCGTCCAACATGATTCGGCATACCGATCACACTTATCTGGGCCTTAGGTCTTCTTTAAATGCTGTCCCCGTTGGTGATTCCTAACTAGCTAACCCGGCAGAGTAGAAGCCGCCTTGACGGGTTTGACTACAGGCATCACTCTCCCCGGAGGAACCATTAAATAATAGCCAAACAATATTGATAATGCAGTAAATGATCATCAGACAGGTGGTATAAGTATATACACCTCTTAAATGGCATGCTTTAAGTGGTAACAGGGAGTTCATATCTTAATAGATGTTATTTCTCTCGGTCCTGATGAATAAATATCCACTAGGGGTACGGCTAGAAACATGGCAAATGCAAAAAGAACAATTGATGGGCAGAATGCAGAACAATGTCATACATTCACCCCAGTACTGAGATCTGTGCTTCAATCCATCATTTTTTTTGCTCGCCATGCTATTCCGTTTTGGACGCAGCCATATGCAAATTAGTCTTGACCCTGCACCTAGTCCAGCCCGAACTGCCAGGCCAGGCCCTCCTTGGACTAGAAATAAGCATCCTAGGACCGGTTTCGGGCTTTCAGCCCTCATCAGCCAGGATAGCTTGACTCCAGTGTCATGGGGAGCACGGGACACACGCCCGGGCATACCTGCCCCACTCAGGGTGACAAATGTGACTGGGGTTGAGTGTCTGAAAAGTTTCAGCGCTCCGCCCATCATCTCCTTGTGTTTACTTAGAAACATGGCAACCATTTAGGAATCTGGTACATAAAACCCCCTTTTCTTAACCCCCCCCCCGCCCAACCCCAACCATAGCGACTAGAGGTCAGAATAAAGTGGAAACCCCTACAGGTATTTTTTTAAACCTCATCCCAGCAGCCCACTCTCCCCCATGGTTTTTATATCTTTTCCTTTATCATTGCATAATCATTCAAGTTCTCCCACATAACCTGGTGGTTGCAGCACTCCCGATCCGTAGCGGGATTGACCCGATGATGAAGCATGCCACCAAGCTGTATTCCTGGTGGGTGAGGGTTTTTACAAAAAACCTTTTCTCCTATGTAGAGTTAGTCTCCTCGGTGTAGCTGAGGTTCCTGTTTTTGGTTGTGAATCTTTTTAAATGTTAGCAAATGTAACTACTAAATAAGAAATGGAATATGCAGGCATTACCTGATCACAGATGCAAAATTGCAGTGATGTGTGCAGTCATCATGCAGAGCGGACCTTTGGGTATTTACAGTGATTAATCATACCTCAGCCCAAGCCCCTGCACCAGAAGTTCACAGCAGCACTCTGCCTAAAATGGTTGCATTGACTGCAATCTGTAGATAGATAAGTACATTTTTCTTAAATAGTTTGCATCCTCCCCCAATTTAAAGAGTTGAAGCGCCAATTTATTTATTATTTATTTAGAGAGTTTTATATAGCGCTACTGGACCCGAGGGCTTCAGAGCGCTTTACAAGGTAGTTATACATACAAGAGCTAGATCACAATGTACATTAATCAAGCAGGAAATAGAACATTATAATCAAATGGATAGGAGGTAGCCATATAAGACGACAAAAGCTGCGTGCAAGTAATCAAGGAGGGTAAAAAACATCTTTTAAATGAGTGAGAGGGGAGGCAAGGAGATCAAAAGAAGATGGGGAGTAAAGAGAATCGGAGAAATAGGTGTGTAAAAACAGGAGGGGAGGAGGTAAGCGAGGTGGGAAAGGTGAGGGACAGCAGGGGAGCAGGATTGGACAGTGCTCAAATTTCTATAAAATATGTTGTTTGATGTTCTAACCTAAGTAGTCCAACCTTACTAATGGATGGATAGGTTTACTGATAAATCCTAATGTGGCAAAATACTAATCTAATTTTCCCTAAATCCTACTTTGTTGACATACTGATGCCCTGGTTGGCGTGTAGTCCCATAGCAATGTAATGATTAAATGCTTTCAACTTGTATCTTTTACGTTATCTCTCGTCTAGCGATGTCCTTAACCTGGGGCAATGTAACTCTTGGGTTGCCAATTTGCTCCGTGTGTCATTGGCGAGTGGGTGTTGCAGGTTACTAAAGGTAAGCTGTAGGGAAGTATGGGCTACTGTTGGTACCAAATTTTTCTCCCCTCCTTCCTCTGATCTGCCTGTACTTAGCCCTAGTTCACTAAGAGTGAGAACGATTGAGGTACCTGACACACTTTGAAGTGTTATGAAATGGGAATGAGAATGTCATTGATAGCAAGTGAGTAGTCTTCAGTCTTCCTTTTGTAGGTCTTGCCCAAGACAGTGCATACGCGGTCACCCCCGCCACCCCCTCTTTTTCTTTCTTCTGATACATACAGCTTAGTCCCCGTCCTTTACTTATGGTTGGCTTCATTTGTGCTCTTGTTTCCTTCATTCTTGTTGGTTAGCTGCTGTAGACTTCCTTCCATATATTGATTGCCCCTCCCATGTCCTTACATGTATCCTTCCACTCCTCTCCTTTTATTTAGGTGCTACTTTTTTTTTCTCTTTGCTTTGTTTCAGAATTCTACCTCAGTGCACCTTTTCCAGCTGGCTCCCTCTTGTATTCTCCCTGCTCTGTGTTCCTTCGCTGCCCATGTTGGCTTTGAACAACATGACTTAATTAAAGTTGAGACTGCCAGTATTTCGCATAGGTGAGACCTATTGGCTTTGCCCAGGTATGCGCGGTTTACTGTCACTAGTTCTTAAAACATAGTCCTGGATGGAGCGAAAGTCCACACTAATACTCTCGCATAGTGCTATTGGCTATTTGGTGTATCTTCCCATTTTCGACAGCATGCTTCCATTTAATGGATAAAGTACTATTTTACATTTGAAAAGTGGATTTGTTCATCGGTTCCATGCATTCTTTACCAAAGCAATCCTTGTTGCTGTTTTTTCTGATCGTTGGCAAAGCCATGGGACAGGTAATCAACAACGTTTGTAAATGCCTGTTTGTTTACATTTAACCCCTTTAGGCTTTTGCCAATGCTTGTTTGAATAGCATTGGCACAGTTTGTGCTTTGGGTATATGATGTATTTCCACGGCTCTGACTTAAGCCGAAAGGCAGCGGGTACTGTGAAACTTTAGTAAAGTCAAGTCATCTGAGAGGTAACTGGATTCTGAGAGTGGAAGTATTGTATTGTAATTTTGCATTTATATAGCGCTTACTACCCCTGACGAGGCGTCAAAGCGCTTTTTCGGCAGGTAGCACGCTACTCCGGGACCCATAGAGGATTAGTGTTGAATTAGTATAGTGAAACCTGCAGGTACAATTTAAGTGGTGGATAGGTTAGTCAGTTATTTGGATTTGGAATGATAGCAGAAGGATAGAGTAGGACAAAGGTTTGTATTTATCGCTCGTTTGTTGACGCATGCTATTCAGGGAGCCTATAAAGGATTAGTGGTGAATTAATATGAGGTAATTTCAGTGGTGGATATTAGTCTGTTACTTGGAGTGAGAAGGATAGCGGATGGATAAAAGGGGAAGAAAGATTTGCATTCATATAGCACTGGTTACCCCTGATGGGTGTTGAAGCGCTTTTCTGGCGAGTAGCACGCCACTCCGGAATCCATAAAGGATTAGTGTTGAAAATTAGTATCGTATAAATATGAAGTAATTTGAGTAGTAGATATGTTATTCAGTTATTTGGGCAGTATATTAGTATAGTTGAATATGGAATTTGAGAAGTGAACATGTTAGTCTGTTAATTTTGATTGAAAAAGGATAGTGGAGGGATAAAAGAGTGAAGGTTTTTTTTTTAAGTCTTAGCAGTAGGAAGAGGCTTTTGGAAGAGTAAAAAGGAGTTTTGGAGGGAAGGAGTCAGAGGGGAGAGTTTAGAAATGTATATGTTTCATGGACCTGATTTGGTTGTGTAGTATTGTTTGTGAGAGGAGGTTGTGACTTAGAGGGGGTGGTGATGTGTTTATGTGTAAAGTGTATGTTGTGTGTAGGAGGGAATGAAGTAGAGGTGGGAGTGTTTATCTTAGACTGGTTTGTTTCAAGAGTTACAAAGTTTGGTGGTGTGCAGTGTGTGTGTTGTGTGTTAGTGTTATTATGGTAGAAGGGAGAGGAGGGTGTTTGATGGACAACTGATGGCAGGATCATTATATTTGTTAGTGATAAAAGGTGGACTGTTAGATGTAATTACAGCAGGGAGAGTGTCTGAGTGGGATGTAGTTATGTATGGTGTTGATTGGCGTTGTGTTAGTAATGAGTGTATTGGTTAGTGGTATAGGATAGAGTTGTGTACTGTTTGTGGGTGATGGTGGATATGTGTGGTAGTTGGGATAGTAGGGTGTGTAGATTTGGTTGGGTTGGTGGTGCATGCTGGTACATTAATCTGTGCATAGTGGTGTATATTTGGTGTGAGTGTGTTGCTCTGTGGTTGTGGATGGTGTGGGCTGGGTATTGTTAAATGAGAAAATGGGCAGCATTTCTGGCCCTAGTACCGACCAGTCTCGAACCGGCTCAAACAGGCAACTACCCTTGTCCTCTCCGCCCTTTGCTGAGACGCCCTAAGCCTGGCCTTTTTTGTAGCCCTAGTAATCAGTTGACCCCTTCAGCCAATGGGAACCCTAGCCCTAACACTATCCGATCACAACACTAGCCCTAACATCTAGAACCAATAGGAGACCAGGACCTTGCAGCCAATCTTAACCCTAGTCCAAGCACCCAATCAGTTCAAAAGCCCTGATCTCTACGTCCAATAAAGGCCTTAGCCCTACCACTAGTCCCAACCCAAGTCCAAGCAGCCAATGGTACAGGTAGCCCTAGTCCCTACTTCCAATAGAAAGCCTAACCCTACTCTTAGTCCCACAACTGGTCCAACAACCAATCACACCAGAAGCCCTAAATAGCTACTTCCAATTAAAGGTCTAACCCTAGCCCTAGTCCCACCCTACTCCCAACAACCAATAACATAGGAAGCCCTAGTCTCTACTTCCAATAGAAAGCCTAACCCTAGCCCCAACCCTGCAATGATTGAATCACAGACGGAAAAACCAATCAGAACCCTCAAATACCCAACCAATGAGGACCTTAACCCTAACCCAATAGAAACACCAGATACAACCACCAATCAGTGTACACATGTGCCAACCACTAGCACACCATATAAGATCCCAGCAACCTCAGACAAAATTTGCTGGCCAGGGAGTTGGAAGCTGCTTGCTCCTGTTCAGAATCTCCTAGGAGACAGGCAAGCGCAATCCATAACTTTGGACTTCTGCAGGTAAAGGCTTCACTAACTCGAAATCTAGCAATACTGTTTGAATAAAGCTTTACTCCCCCTGCTGGCCAAAAAACGAAGTGCACAGGCCGCAGTAAATACAGTTTAAACAGCTCACAGAAGCACCCTCTGATGTAGAAAATCCCTGTTGCTGGGGGTGAGGGGGGCCTCACTGGCTTGTGAACACAAAATGGTGGCTGGGGGTGCACTGTTTGAGCACACAGGCCTAAGCACAGAATAAACGAGTAATTTGGAGGGAAAACAGATTTGTCACCAAGGAATGAGAGGGACAAACTACAGAGGTTGGACTGCAAATCCCACAATTCAACACACTAAATGAAGGCAATCATGGGCAGGGAAAACCACACATTTAAAACACAACACAGGTGATAAAATAAGCAATTACAGGCAGGCTAAAACTACAATTTTTAACTGTAACAACCACAGGCATAGACAGTAAACACAGAAAGTGAAAATCGTTTTTTTTAAACAACTTTTGTCTTGTGAAGAGACCGCACTAGTCTGTCTCCTTACCACTTCCTGGACTCTGCTCGCTGCAATCTGGGGCACATGTAGGCTGCAACTCACAAGATGGATGGAGGGTGCTTTAGAGGCATTTTCAGCTCCCGTGTACGTCATTGGTCGTGTTGTGCTTTGAACCTTTGTTTGGCTCTAGAGATGAACCTGCAATTTAAAAAGATATTTTTTATTTTTTCTATTGTCTCGATATTCAGACACTTTCGCTGAGTCATGATGACTCATCAATGGTTTTGGTTCACATACCACCGTGCTGACTCATCACACTTCTCCAGATTTGTACATAGCATGCATTTCACTTAGTAATACTACTGCAGTTATATGAATTTATCCCTAGTAAAAACACGAGTTCATGAACTCTGCTTAGGATTCCGATGTGAGGTTATATGGGTTGGATTATTTTGGCTAATAGCGTCCCATGCTAGAGATTATTTCTGGGAAACACCAGAGGGCCATCATCGAGGAAATGCCCGGCCGGGTGTGAGGGGTGAATACTAAAGCCACATTTTTTTTAATGTCCATGTGTCGCATTGTAATATGTATATTTTTTAATTGGTAGGTAATGCATGCCGTTGAAAATGTGAGTTTGGAAGATTCTTTCACTGCATCGTTTAAGGTGGCATCGTACAAACTTGAGATTGTCACTTCCCATGAAGATAATTTACTAACTTCTATAATGAGCCATTATCCAAGATCCGGAGTGAATTGTAAGAATTCGTGTCAAGTTTATGTTCATCTTTTTAGTTTAGTTGATTTCCTATGCGAGACAGTTTACTTGTTGTAGATCTCAATCCACCAGTAATACGTTTGTCTTCAGGCATGGTGGGTGTGACGGGTGAATAGATTTTGAAAGTATATACCTTCCTTTTAGACCCATTTCTCCTCCTTTCGTTTCTGACATTGTAACTGAATTAATTTTACCATGCTTAATTTCTTCTCGATGTAGTTACTAATAGTCTTACAAGCTCTCCTGTAATCCTGTCCCTTCGCAGACGTAGTTGCACCGCTTTACCTAAACCATCTTTTGCTACTGGGCTTTGGTTCTGGGCAGCAGCCGTGTCTCATTTTTACACAGGGGCATGCACGCCATTTTGCTGCCTGACAATTTCTTTTAAAATAAAAATTACAGGCGAGGTATTCTTTTCCGTTTTCATAATTCGTTCATTCATCGCCAGTTTATTACAACTGAATTGCAAAAATGTCTGATACGAGTGTAAGTTTACTAAAGTAGCGACTATGGGCCTTCCTAACTGTAATTAGGGGCGAAGTGAAGAATTTAGTGAAATCTTATTCGGTCACCTTTTTGTTACACCATATGGAAGATAATGGAGCATAAAAAGGTTGACATAATGTGCTGCTTTTCTCCGCTCTGTTGTTCTGTCCATGGCAACATTGTTCTTGCCCCATGGATGCTTTTGAACAACTCAGCTGCAAGTTCCGCTTGCCAGTTCTCCACTGAAGCAAACGTGTGGTGCTGTCGGGGAATTCACCTTTGTGGAATTGTCCATGGATTGCCTTCTCCATCATGTATGTTCAGCTGCGTTTTCTGGTTTTAACTTTGTGTGTTGGCTTTGTACTATGCTGCTAATTGTATGGCTTGAGTGTTGGCTAAATTCCCAAACCTACTGCTTTAGAGAAATCTGTCTGTTCTTGAAATGTATCGTATCACAATTTGCTGTTAAAATCTTAATACAAGAGACGTAAACATTTTGAACCTTTCCATATTATTTTCGGCAGAGTTTGCTTTCAAAAGCTCGTGGATTAGGTTCCAATTCTCTCAGAAGCAAAGGTGGGTCACTCTTCAGGAACGGGGAGAAATTAGAAAAGCAGGAATCGAGCACTGACAAGACGCCGCAGGTGAACATAAATCCATTCACTCCAGACTCGGTTATACTTCAAGCTACAGCTGGACAGTGTCAACGGCGAAAAAGGACACACAGGAATGAGTAAGAATTCTAATTAATCCTTATTCCTTGAGTCATGCCTAAAGTTTATCAAACTAGACCAGTTGAGTAGTTTGTACTTTCTGCTTCTTGTTTCGTAACTTAAGTTTCAAGATTCTTTATCACAGCCCGAGTTGCCACCACTGGTTTAATAACCGCTAAGACATTTAGTACATGTTATGCAGCACTGAATCGTGGATCTTTATTTGTTCAGCTTGTCAAATCCTGATATATTTTTTAATCTAATTTCCAGTTTCTTCAAATGTAATGGCGTTAACGTTGGAGCATATGTACTATAGCTAATGGAAATGCTTTGTTTTTAGCTCCTGTGAGGAGGACATGGAAGCAAGTGATGGAGAGCTTGAAGATGAGAAGAGCAGACCTGCCAAGGTATAGTAAAAGCTTTCCTCTTGTATGTTAAAACTTTCACTGTAAAAGTATGTTTTAAATTAATTAGTTTTTCTTTTTGTCCCCACCCAAGAGGATCACAATTACAGAAAGCAATATGAAATCAAGGTACACAACTGAATTTCACGAGTTGGAAAAGGTTGGATCTGGGGAATTTGGATCGGTGTTCAAGTGTGTGAAAAGACTTGATGGATGCATCTATGCCATAAAGCGATCAAAAAAGCCCCTGGCTGGCTCAGTAGATGAGTAAGTTTTGGATAAAAGGAATGTTTTGTACTTGCAGTGATGTGTAAGAATTATATTTGTGTTTCTTTCGTAGCCCAACCAAGCGGACAGCAGAGCAAATTATTTATTAGCTTAATTCAAAAGTCCGTGTTTTTTTCCCCCCCAACATATTTTTATTGGCATGCGGTTCATCATCAATCGGGAGTAATAACGGTCAGTACACATCTTAATTTAAGAGTACAGCAGGTCAACAACACGCATCTATATTTGGCTACTACTGTTCATTTCTTAAACCCTCCCCAGTTCCTAATAAACTGTCAGGATGCACCTAGGACATATGTATGTGGTGGGTCAAGTGAAGGTATGTGTCCCTCTCCTAACTTTCTGAGGAGTTGTCTATGGCCTGTTGTATCTATGAAAGGGGGCCTTCCGGCGGATGTCTTTCAGTTTATATAGAATGGTAAAAAGTAAACCACTTCAAACAAATGGGGGTGCGCAGCTCACAAAGGCCAGTAAGCCAGAGTAGATGGAAAAAGTCACTTCTTTATTAGAAATCAATTCACTTTAAGAACATTCCATTTCGTTCATCAGCCTCGATTGCATGTCTTATTAAGATTTGCATCATAACAAGAGATGCACCCTCTAGATTGGCCTCCCACTCCTTGGAGCTCGTCACTCAAATCCTCAATAGTGGGAAAGATGAGGATGCTTAGCCCCCAGGTACTTTTTTGTTATCGATCTACTGTTGGAGGGTTATGCCATCCCACCACCTCGACAGTTATTGTTTTTTAAGCGTTCAAGTTTCAAAAACATAGCCTGTAATCTCGATTTATTCTGTCCTGAGTAAACCACTTCTTAACCATTGAACTGTGCAGAGAGGTCTAGGGCAGGTAGTTGTGCCATGGGCACCTGTATAAAAGTCTGGGGTATGCAGGATAGATGGTGGGTGGGGGTCGGTAGGGACATGGCAACTTCCCACATGTTGTCAAGCCTCCACAGCACCTATTTTGTATGTTAGAAGCACTGGTGGTGGAGCGGGGCGTGGTATGGCAATTGCGTTGGGACACTTCCTACTCCTCATCCACATGTTCCATTATACTTGTGCTGTAGCTTCGAGTTCACCTCCATTATGGACATCCCAGTGCTGCCTGCATTATACTTGTGCTGTAGCTTCGAGTTCACCTCCATTATGGACATCCCAATGCTGCCTGCAAAGATATTCCACTATCTAATTATGTTCATCGCCAGGCTGTGTACTCGCTGTTCCTCTCCCTTCACTCTGGCCACGGTCCGGGTCCTCCCATACCTATGAGAAAGTCCGTGTTAGATTTAACTTTGACTTGATCTGTGTGGCAAAGAGCAAATAATGTTTTGGTTTAGACAGCCCCTGTTTATTCATTTAAAAATCGTATTCTGTTTGTTTTAGGCAGAATGCTTTAAGGGAAGTGTATGCACATGCTGTACTTGGACAGCACCCGCATGTAGTCCGGTACTACTCTGCATGGGCTGAAGACGATCATATGTTAATACAGAACGAGTATTGTAATGGTAGGTCTTGATTTTTTTTCTTCCTTCTTTTATTTTTCTTTTGTTCTGCTTTACATGTTCATGTATCTTTCCATTTGGTTAAGAAGTAGAATTTAAAATGATTTGCATGATGGAAAATCCGGCCTGTTTAAGTGATTATCAAATGCTTAGGACTATTTTTCAGAGCTTTCCTAAAAGTAATGTACTTTTTAAAATTTCACAATTCTTTCCAAACAGGAGTACCAGAATATTTAATGCCATCAGACATATTTGTTTTGGATTGCATTGATATGAGCTTTTCAGTCTCTTTCATGAGTAAAGAGACTATGGCTACATCTGCCTGTACAGTGCATCCAGTGTCTAAATATCGTGCTCTTATTTAGACTGACCTTGAGGAAGGAGTGTTTACAGTAGAGCTTTACATTAATAATGAAATACTGATTAAGAATAAAGAAATGTGTGACGCTAGAAGATAGTCGAGCTGTAGATCCTGTATTCCATGTTTGTTGCTGCATTCCAATTGAGGACTATATATTCAAACTAAACGAGCTTTATGGTATTGGAGTGTAAACTGTACTTGTCTCTAACATAGTTCTAAAATATTAAATGGTTTTAATTCAGTTACTCTGCAGAATGGAATTTCTTGAATCTTTGTGGTTTGCCAGTACGGAAGTCCTTACAATCCAGGAAGTTATAGGATTTTGCTAGCAGTGTGCTTGCAGTTGTTTATATGGGCCAGAATTGGAGGCTATCGATTGATTTCATTTCCCTTTGACAGGTGGAAGCTTAGCCGATGCCATCAGTGAAAATTACCGAAATATGAAGTACTTTACAGAATCAGAACTCAAGGACCTGCTTCTGCAAGTGGCCAGTGGTCTTAAATATATTCATTCAATGTCACTGGTGCACATGGATATAAAACCTAGTAAGTGTCTGCTTATGTCTTTCACAAAGTAATATGCTTAATGGGCAATTTTAAGTGGTCGGCGGTTGCATTAGCTCCACAGCTGAAGCTCCAACAATAATTATAATTATATATATATATATATATATATATATATATATATATATATATATACACACTACGGATTCGTTCTAGTCATTTTGTTGTATGTTTATGTAACAACCTTTATATTTTTATGTATGTATTTGTTTGAACACTTATTTTTGTGGCCAAGCATAGTGGTTGACCAGTTTGCCACTAAACAATTATTTTCTAAAACTCACTTGGGTAAGTGGGATTTTCGGCTGTAACAAAGTGGGTTGATCAGGTTCCTGGGCGTTCTGCATATCTTGAATCCTTATTAAACGTGTGATTTTTCAGTGAGTGGCACACGAAATGCTCACTCTTCTTTTTGGACCCTGGTGATTTTAATGTTCATTAGAAGTTCGTTTATGCTGTAACAGCAGTCTTTTGATTGGCGAGCCAGTTATAAAAACAAAGGATAACTGGGTGGCATAGAGGCATCTCCAAGTAATTTGTGAATTTTGAAGCTGCTGGTTAAAATTGCTGTTAGAAGGAATCCAGGGGCTTCGCTGCCCCCAGAATACCCAGAGGTGTCTGAAAGCTATTTATTTTTACCTGTTTGAAAAGGATTCCTGTACACGGCTAGGATGTCTTTTTTTTTTTTTTAAGAACTGTCAGTCACTTTGAGGTGCCACTTCTGTCTAATTCTACAAACGTTGTTTCATCCTTAACCACCATCAGTAATTCAGCCCCTCCTTGGCTGGGGGGTGTAGTCTTGTACAAACTCTAGTACCTTCAGTTCAGGAACATGCACAAGTCCTATCTCACATGGTAGCTTTCATAGTAGCTGTAGTAGTCTAGGCTGGCTTATGAGAGCCCCACTTCATATGCCCATGTACAGTAATGTTTGTGCTTACGAAAATGTTCAACAGTTTTTATACATAACAATTTGACATACCCTTTCTCTTTAGGTAACATTTTTATATCTAGGACAGCCATTCCAAATTCAACAATAGAAGAAGTTGATGATGATTACTGCTCATCTGGCAAAGTCATGTTTAAAATAGGTAAGTAAAATGGCCGCCACATACATTTAGAGCAAGTACCTGATTTGATAATCTGTCATAGACTTTAGGGAAAAGCTTTTCTCCTCCTTAATTACATTCGAAGGTAACAATAATTGCCCTTCTTGGATGTTTCAACTCAGCATGCTGAATCCTGTTTACAATTTACCACGGTGGCCTTTTGTTCCTGTATTATCGATTTGATTAAATAATGTTTTTCTGAGGGATTATCTTTTGAGTTGAAATCTCCCAATTGTTAAGTATTTTGCAGTTTGCAAGAATATCGAGTATAATGATCACTCTTCTGTTTCTGTTAATAGGGGATCTTGGTCATGTTACAAGAATATCCAGTCCACAGGTAGAGGAAGGGGACAGTCGATTCCTGGCAAATGAAGTTTTACAGGAGGTAATAATACATGGTTTGAAGTATTGTAAATTATTTTTTCTCTACCTAGATAAAAGGCTGCTGAGCATTTCCCTTTGCTGCCTTTTTTTCTGGGGCTCGCCGACTGCCCTACCTCTGACTAGATGTTTTGGAGAACGAGTATGCTATTTAGAAGCACCACAAATGTAGAGGAGCAATGTTGAATATCAAAGGCAATCCTCGGAGTTGGATTGGGTCTCATTGGAAATTGGGGTGGTGGGGGATATATTTCAGGGTACCTTCCCAGCAAAAGGAGAAGTGAAAGCTCTTTACTGCATTGCTGCCTTTACCATTCCCTTTCAATGTTTGCCGTTGATGTAGAAACAGCTCTACGTTTTGTTGAATTTCAGCATGTTTGTATTTCTATGAATCATCTCCTAAATACAACCCAGATTTTATGGAAGCTTTACATTTACAGAATGTATACAAGTGCCAAATAACATAACAGCCACCCATCCGCAAACAAAGGAGTTTTCGGCCTTCAAAATGGGCAGGTTCAATGGATGGTTCTGCCTTTCGGGTTGAGACCAACCTGCTCTTTTTCTCCAATTACACCTTGTACTGTTGTACTTGAACTTTTAAGAGACCTCACGGACCAGAAAGCTCTGATCAATTTGCATGACAGCTGATATTGCTCACAGCCTGATTCTCGGGTTTAAGGGGAGGTATATTGAATTATGTCATTCAAACAGAACAGCAAGTTCATTCCTGAACACCAAGCACACAGGAGAGGGAAAATCTAACCACACGAGTAAGCAGGTTCTTGTCTTACATTTGAGGTACAGTCGGAGCAATAGTGCTCGTTAAATGTGGGGAGTGATCCTAGCTTTAGTAGAATATCAGCTGTCATGCCAATCACCCAGGTTTTCAGACCAGATGTGGCATCTATTAGTCTTTCACGTACAGCTATACAAGCATTGCCTGTCTCGCCTTTAAAAAATGTACTGCTAAAGACGATACTGTGTTTTCTGAGACAGCGGGGCCTTTAGTTACTTAAGGGAATAAGAGTTGTCCTTATCAACTTTTAGGGGCCTGCCAAATATTATTTTTTTCTCTCTCTAGTTAAAAAAAAATTCTGTGAAAATGTATTCCGGGATTTTGCAAACGGATATTATCTGATCTTGATGTAGCAAAGCATATCTATGATGGTGAACTAGACTTAAATCGCTTGTTCTACATTTACATTAAGGTTTTGTAATGGTTAATTTCTGATAGATACATCTGCCGTGTGGATTCCTCACCTTGTGAATACCCCCTTGCGTCAGCAACATTCGGAAATTCTTTTTTTTTTTTTTTCGTAGCCTCGCGCCGACGTGGACTCCTGACGTCATAGAGACACGACCTCGCTCGCGACTCCGCTGACGTCACCGACGCCTATAATAGGCCCACGCCGGCGTGATGACATCAGTTCCCTTTTTTCCGCGTCGTCGACGCTAACGGTTATCGGGAATCTCTGTAGCCAACGGATACTTTGTTGTCTTTATTATTAACATTTTCTGCGTCTCTGTATCCTGTCTTTTCGACAATGTCTTCAAAAAAGACCGGCTTCAAGCCCTGCAGAGAATGCGGCAAAATGATGTCCATTACCGACCCACACAGCGACTGCATCTGGTGCTTGAGCTCGGACCATGATGTGGAGGACTGCTCTTCGTGTAAGAAAATGAACCCGAAGGCCCTGAGGGAGAGAGAGGCGAAGCTCCTGGTGGCTAAAATGAAAGCTGGAAAAGGAAAATCGTCGAAGTCTCGTTCTCGAAGGGCGAGGTCGAAGTCGAGATCGAGGTCCAGGTCTAGATCTAGAGGAAGGTCGTCTTCGAAGTCGGCTTCGGACCATGTTTCGAAGAAGAGGAAACATAAGAAGAGGAGACATGAGTCCCGACGTCGTTCTGGTAAGGAGTCGGGGTCGAGGTCGAGGTCACCGAAGGTTCGTTCGAAGGTGGTGACCATTGAAGTTTCGGATCCAGAACCTGAAGGTGAGGCTTCCCCTTCTGAGTCACGGGCGCCGTCTCCGGCTCCGTCTCCGACTCCGAATCCGGCTCCGAATCCATCTCCGGCGCCGTCCCCGGTCCGAGATGAGGAGGAGCCTCATGAGGATGAGGGTTCCGAGCCCTTAAGTGAGCCGAATCCGAACGCTCCTCGAGACAGGCCTGAAGGTTTTCATCCACCATTTCCTGCCCCAGGCCAGGACCCTTCTGCGTTTCTCAACGCGATGTATGGAGTCTTTTCGAGGTCATGGTACCCCTCTGGTGCACCTTCGGGTCCCATGGGTCCTTTGGCGTTTAACTTAGGAGTCCCTCACTCCTACCCTCCGGCTCCGTTTATGCCTTACATGCCGGCTCCGACGCCGCCGTGGCATTTTCCGGCTCCACCGAAGCCGTCGACGCCGGTTCCGGCGTCACCAGCTCCGGGTCGACCTAGAACACATCCCTCTGAACCTACGGATTCGATCCCGACGTCGATTCCGAATCCGTCGGAGCCGATGGTGGATCCGAGGGCAAAACGGGTCAAGATGAGATCCAGAAGAGAGGCTCAGCGCCTTCTGGAGGAAAGGAGGTTTTTGGACTCACAATCTGATCTCGAGGAGGGTGAGTTGGATGAAGATACTTTTGAAGATTTGGCAGAAGCAGGAAGCCTGGATTTCTCTCCAGAGTGGGAGTTACCATCAGGTTCTAGTACTCCTTCTAAGGACATTCAACCCTATCATTTGATTATGAGAAAGGCTGCCAGTCTGCTTAAGTTGACTTTGCCTACAGCAGAATTCAAATCTAATATTCTGACTGAAGTACTCCATTCTCCGAGTTCAGTGGTGGAACCTCTTCTTCCTTTCAATGAAGCTCTAACAGAGCCCATTCTGGAGGTGTGGAAAAAACCTTTGTCTGCTCCAGCTGTCTCTAAAAGTGTAGCCAGAAGATACAGGGTTGCCCCTGATGATCCTGCCTTTTTAACCTCTCACCCTTCACCGGAGAGTTTGATCATTCAGGCTGCATGCTCCAAAAAGAACATTAGTGCTTTCCCTCAGGTTCCTTTTGAGAAGGAAGCAAAGAAGCAGGATCAGGTGGCAAAGAAGTCCTTCTCCTCTGCCAGTATGGCATTGAAGTCATCAAATGCCACTTGCTTGATGGGGAGATATTTACACGCTCTGATGGACTCTTTACATGTTCTGGTTCCAAAAGTTCCTGATGACAGCAAGAAGGATTTTGAGGAAGTCATCTCTGACGCTCAGGCAGCGGCTCGCCAGGTCATTCAGAGCGGTTTGGATACTGTAGACTCTGTGGCGCGCATTATGGGCACTGCTGTCGCTACTAGGAGGTCTGCCTGGTTGAAATCCTCTGACTTTTCGGCTGATGTTCAGGCGACATTATTAGATCTTCCTTTCGATGGTTCAGGCCTTTTTGGGAAGAAGGCTGATGCGGCCCTTGAGAGGTTTAAGGATTGCAAGGCGACTGCTAAATCCCTGGGTCTCCAAATGAGAGGTTCTTCAACTGGCAGTAGATTCAGAGGTTTTGGCCGTCCTGCCTTTCGGAATTCCCGGCAAGGCCAACAGCAGCAGCAGCAACAACAGCAGCAGCAAAACTCCTTATACAGGTCCTACAGGGGAAAGCAAAGAGTGCGTCCTCGTGGACGTCAGGTCTCTTCCTCCTCCACTTCCTCCAACCCTCCTGCCCCTGAGAAGCAGCCCTAGATCCGACATTCAGGATCATGTGGGTCCGGTTGGGGGCCGGCTTACCCATTTTCTACAGGATTGGGAATCGGTTACGTCAGATCTTTGGGTTCTCAATCTTGTAGAAAATGGGTATGCCCTTCCCTTTCGGGAATTCCCTCCCAATTTCCCTCCTTGCCAAGGGTATTGCTCCGAGGAGCATCTGTCTCTTCTGCAAGAGGAAGTTTTAACTCTGATAAGAAAGGGTGCGATAGAGGTGGTCCCAGAGCAGGAAAGGGGTCAGGGATGCTACTCCCGGTATTTCCTGATTCCGAAGAAGGATGGCAGGCTTCGTCCAATCCTGGATCTCAGGATCTTGAATCTCTATCTGAAACAGGAGAAATTCAAGATGCTCACCCTTGCTCAGGTTCTTCAAGCGCTGCAAGAAGAAGACTGGATGGTGTCACTCGACTTGCAGGATGCTTACTTTCACATCCCAATCCTGAAGTCGCACAGGCGGTATCTCCGTTTTACGGTGGGATCGCAGCACTACCAGTTTGCGGTCCTTCCGTTTGGACTTACTACTGCGCCTCGAGTCTTCACCAAGGTGATGGCAGTGGTGGCGGCACATCTCAGAAGGTCAGGGATTCCGGTATTCCCTTATTTAGACGACTGGCTGATCAAAGCGGAGTCGTCAGAGAGAGTGCTCCATCATTTGCGGGAGACAACCCAGTTGTTGTACAGGTTGGGTTTTTCAATAAATGTACCCAAGTCTCACCTGGTGCCCTCCCAGCGCAACCTGTTCATAGGTGCGGTACTGGACACAACCGTATGTCGTGCATTCCCTCCCCCTCAAAGGATTCGCGACATACGGGAGATGATTCCTTTGTTTTACAATGGAGCGGTCGTTCCAGTCCTGAAGGTCCTTCGCCTGCTCGGTCTGATGGCTTCATGCATTCTGTTGGTCAACCATGCACGCTGGCACATGAGGGCGCTCCAGTGGTGTCTCCGCAGGCAGTGGTATCAGCACAGCGGAGACCTCAGGGAGTCAGTGAGGATCTCCAGAGAAGCTGCAGCGGATCTGTCTTGGTGGGGCGTGGAAGGCAATCTGTCCCAAGGAAAGCCTTTTCAACTTCCCCCATCGGTGGCCACGGTGATAACGGATGCATCCACTCTCGGGTGGGGTGCTCATCTGGGGGATCTGGAGGTCAAAGGCCTTTGGTCTCCAGAGGAAAGGTTGCTTCACATCAACCTTCTAGAATTGCGGGCGATACGTTTGGCGCTCAAGGCCTTCCTCCCTTCCCTTCGCAGTCAGTCTGTTCAAGTCCTGACGGACAACACGACTGCGATGTGGTACATCAACAAGCAGGGAGGAGTAGGGTCACAGTGTCTCTGCAGAGAGGCTCTGCGTCTCTGGTCCTGGGTTCAGGACCATCAGATTTGTCTGATGGCAAATCATCTGGCCGGTGTTCTGAACGTTCGTGCAGACAGTCTCAGTCGGCAGTTCTCTGCCGACCACGAGTGGAGGCTGCACCCGGAGGTGGTTCACGACATCTTTCAGATGTGGGGGACTCCTCGGGTGGACCTGTTTGCCACTCGCGAGAATGCGCACTGCCTGTCGTTCTGCAGTCTCCAGTATCCGATGCAAGGAGCCTTGGGGGACGCGTTTCAGTTGAGTTGGAAAGATCAACTCCTTTACGCGTTTCCCCCCATACCCTTGATTCCTCGGGTTCTGAGGAAGATTCGCCAGGACCGGGCCCAAGTCATATTGGTCGCTCCGGATTGGCCAAGAAGGGTGTGGTATACAGATCTACTCCACCTCTCCTCTCACCCGCCGCTCCGTCTCCCTCTCAGGGCAGACCTCCTCTCTCTGATGGAGGGGCAGGTTTTACACCCCCACCTCCAGACATTGCACCTTCATGCCTGGAGATTGAGCGGGGCAACCTGAATTCCTTTTCCCTCCCGCCTGACGTTGTGGATGTCATCTTGTCAGCCAGGCGTGACTCCACTAAGTCCATCTATTCTTATAGATGGGCGAAATTTGTCACGTGGTGTGGGGAAAGGTCTGTTGATCCTTTGAGGGCCCATTTGTCTAATGTTCTACAATTTGCTCTTTCTTTGGCGCGGCAGGGTCTGGCGGTTGCCACGGTAAAGGGTTACCTGTCGGCGCTGTCGGCTTTTCTCTGCTTGCCTGACCAGCCCTCTCTTTTTAAGTCTCCTGTGGTCTTAAGGTTTTTGAAGGGTCTTACTAATATGTTCCCTCCTTCACCTTTCATTGTGCCTCAGTGGGATTTAAATCTTGTATTGACCTTTTTGATGGGGGCTCCCTTTGAGCCTCTCCACAAATGTCCCATGAGGCTTCTTACCCTTAAGACAGTCTTCTTGGTTGCAATAACCTCGGCAAGGAGGGTTAGTGAGCTTCAAGCTCTTAGCTCCAAGCCCCCATTCCTGACCATTCATGTTGATAGAATGGTTCTTAGGTCCAGGGCTGCTTTTCTGCCTAAGGTGGTAACTCCCTTCCATCTAGGACAGTCCATTACCCTACCTACCTTCTATCCTCCCCCTCACCCTTCCAAGGAGGAGGAGAGACTGCACCGTCTGGACCCTAAGAGGGCGGTGTCCTTTTACTTGGACAGATCCAAGGACTTTCGCTTGGAGGACCAGCTCTTCGTTGGATTTGCTGGCTGCAAGAAAGGAAGGGCGGTCCATAAAAGGACTTTATCGAGATGGATCGTCCTCTGCATAAAGATCTGCTACTCTTTGGCCGGTAAGGAACCACCAGAGGGTATAAGGGCTCATTCAACTAGAGCTAAGTCTTCAACCTCAGCATTGGCTAGAGGTGTGCCTGTGGAGGATATTTGTAGGGCGGCGACTTGGTCTTCCCTCCACACTTTCGCGAAGCATTACTGCTTGGATTCCGAAGTGAGGAGGGACGGCCATTTTGCGCGCTCTGTCCTTCAGGATTTCCTGGTTTAGAAGAGTGGACACCCTCCTCCGGGAGTGGGGACTGCTGTGGGACTCTATTCACAAGGTGAGGAATCCACACGGCAGATGTATCTATCAGAAGAACAAGTTACTTACCTTCGGTAACGCTTTTTCTGGTAGATACTATATCTGCCTGTGGATTCCTCACCGACCCACCCGCCTCCCCGTTGTCCACTCTTCTATGCCAGAGTCACTGTAGTGTAATATATATATATATATATATATTTTATTGTCAAGGAAATGTTTCAGTTGCTTTCCTGCTTTTGCTTAACACTGTGTGTTTTGCCTTGAGTACTGTGTACTGTGTATACTTGTATATTTCTACTGTCATTGGTCCGTCCGTGTGCCTCGATGGCACGGAAAAAAGGGCGGAACTGATGTCATCACGCCGGCGTGGGCCTATTATAGGCGTCGGTGACGTCAGCGGAGTCGCGAGCGAGGTCGTGTCTCTATGACGTCAGGAGTCCACGTCGGCGCGAGGCTACGAAAAAAAAAAAAAAAGAATTTCCGAATGTTGCTGACGCAAGGGGGTATTCACAAGGTGAGGAATCCACAGGCAGATATAGTATCTACCAGAAAAAGCGTTACCGAAGGTAAGTAACTTGTTCTTCTTTCATCCAACGTAGACACTTTTTGAGGCAGGTAGTAGCTCTTATTCTAATGTATTTTCTCACTCCCCTTTATTCTTGCGACTGCATTTCTGTTTTAAAATAGTTAAATACATAAGCGATTATGTTAAGAATGCAGTATCTTAATCTAGCAGATTTTTTTCCACACGTAAACTTTCCAAATAGCCTATAAAATCCTTTTTTTTTTTTTTTTTTTTCCTCATCACTTGATGAAAATATTTTCTTTAACACCCCGTTTCCTATATCCGACTTTTTTGTACTGGATGAACACTTTTTTTTATTCTTTCTTGAATGTATGAAGGGACAATATGGTGCATGATCAAAGAAGATTACTGTGTCTTTATGGTACTCTTGACCTGAATAAGTATGTATATTTTTTTGTCTTTTAGGACTATACTAATTTACCGAAGGCTGATATTTTTGCTCTGGCATTAACTGTGGTGTGTGCTTCAGGATCTGAACCACTTCCGACTAATGGTGATCAGTGGCATGAAATTCGACAGGGAAGACTGCCGAAAATACCGCAAGTGTTGTCTCAAGATCTCTTAGATTTGCTAAAAGTAAGGCTTGCATCAAGTTACCTGGGTGGCAATTAGGGTTGTAGTGATTATCCATGGCATGGATTTTAGGGCTTAAAAGCAACTCGTTTACTGTGCCCATTATATTAAATGATGTTTGGTTTTGCAGGTTATGATTCATCCTGACCCAGAAAGAAGACCTTCTGCCTTAGCCCTAATCAGGCACTCTGTTCTGCTCTCAGCTGCAAGGAAAAGTGCAGACCAGTTACGGATAGAACTTAATGCAGAAAAGTTTAAAAATGCCCTTCTACAAAAGTAAGTGACAGATTTTAATGTACCTTTTTAAAAAATGTTTTCACATCTATTTACCCTGTCTTTTTGGCATTTTACACCATAATTGAGGCCAAGGTGAAATATGTTGGTGTGCGTGTTGCCGCCAGGAACTTTGTCATTTGCACGACAAACGTTCTGAATAATGTCAGTATTGCTAGGTAGAATCTTGAATTGTACACCAAATATGTGCTTTTCTCAATCCTACAACCGTTTATGGCAGTTTGATACCATTTAATACGAGGGTGGCAATTGGAAAACTTTCGAGGTTGTGCACTTTCTACTTATTGAGCATGTTTAATAATGCGCAGTACAGGAACCCCAGCAATGCTCAAACGTACCTTTTGTCTCGTACTCTCATATTATGCAGATTTTCTACTATAGGTCACAAACAATCGCCCACTGCCTAGCAATCAATGCATGCACTTAGGTTCGTGAAGGGGTGCAAAATCCTTCCCTTTCTGACTACGTCCATTACCCCGACAGGTGGTTTCATTCATAATAATGCCTTCAGAGGCTGTTCTAGTGGTCATACCATCCACTTGTCAAGAGAACAAACAATTGTCAAATGTGTCTCCAGACAAAAACTGTAATATAACAGCTGAGAAAATGAATGTTACAAGGTTTTTTTTTTACTGTATTTTATTGGTTTCCAGCAAACCGTACAGTGCATGTTGACCGCAAACCGTACAGTGCATGTTGACCGTGCTATACAGATTCATACCAAACACATTACCCACTCTCTCATAGTCTGTGGTAGGAGACATTTCACCTTCACCTCCGGTAGATTTCAATGGTTTTCCCTTGAGGACGGAAGAGTAAGCGCGATATAACTTCTGGGAATCAATCACCACCTGACACCTTGGACTTGTTTAGTGCCTTCATGGTGGCCCCCACCTCCTCCAAGCAGAGGTTCTCCTGCAATTCTTGCATGGCCTACCCCTGCAGCTGAGGGAGTCCCACCCTAGCCAGAACCCCCCCCCCCCCCACCCACATCGTGTAGGTCACCCTTATAGACCTCTTAACCGCTTCCATGCTAATGACAAGGCCAGCTCGTCATGCAGTTTACTGGACCTGTGCTTATGACGAGCTGGCCTTATCATGAACAATGGGCATCTGAATATGTCAGCACCCAGCGGGAATTCCCTTAGCATTGAAGGTGTTCAAGTGGTCCGGCAGGGCAGACCGGGCAACCCGTTGCCGGGACTGTAATTGACCCTGCCCATAATGAATGTTAAAGTTACCTCAGTTAATTTTACATTTGCCTTACAAAACTTGTACATATTTCTTTTCAGAGAATTGAAGAAAGCGCAGATCGCGAAAGCAGCTGCAGAAGAAAGAGCACTGTTCACTGACCGAATGACGACAAGATCTACAGTACAAACTAGTCGAACATCTCGTCTCATTGGAAAGAAAATGAACCGTTCTGTTAGTCTTACGATTTACTGAAATATTTAGATGGCAAGACTTGGACATTGGAGCTTTGGGAATCAGAAAAGCAGACATTGAAATATAGCGACTTGCTGCAGGACTGACTTCAGAAGTCTGAAAGATGCCGCTGATGGACAGTTTATTTTACAGTTTTCACATGGCTTGAGTCAACTGCTAAAACCGGAGTCTGTTGCTTTTAACGTGTGGATTACAGCGTGTATCTGTATCGAGCATAAAAACAGACTTAATTTGGTCTATTTAGAACCAAGAATGTTGACCTCTATTGGGGTAGAAAAGGCACGACAGAGTGAGAACTGTGGCACTATACCATAAAATGTGGTAGATTACCTGTGATTTAGTTGATTTGACGTGTAATTTCAAATCTGGCGATCTCAAGTTGAAGACTGCTAAACACGGAAGTCCGGCGCCCTTGAAACTGGCCTTTTATGAAAGGCTGTTACATTGTGTCTGCAATTATTTTGTTAACTGTGGTGGAAAATATTTTCTCTATTGCAAGTTTTGTAACGAACCACACCTATCAGCAAATTTGTGTTGGTCGTGTGTGCCCAAATGTATGGGACCAGAATAGACCAAGCAGTAAAGAAGCCTTATTTTTCCACATTAGTTAAATCATCCTAGTACTAACCACTATTGTGGTTTTGCTTCGGCATGTTAAAATAATATTTTACTACATTTGATTTCTTTCCCACCCTACCATTTTCACCTTTTGCAATGGTGAAAAAAGATGTCTGTATTCAGGAATTGGAAAAGAAAAGTGTTTCTAAAATAATGTTTAAAAAAACTGGGTGTCGGATTTGATCAATGTGTGACATTGGGTTATTTCTTGTGAATTTTACTTTTATACTAAACTGAGAGCACTTTGTTGGCATAGTAAAAGCCATTGGAGATTAACCAATGGTAATACTTGCCTTGTGATATTGCTGCTATTTTAGTTTGTTTTGCATTTGCTGTAAATTTGTAGCATTAAAACAATCATTGTGTTAATAGGCCTTCTGTTTGGAAAAATTATGTGAATAAAAAAGGTTGCTTCTGCTTGAGGCAGCGTTTTCCTTCTGAAGCTAGTGCGTTGTACAATGCACCTGTGCTTGTTAGTATCACATGTCATTTGAACTGTAAAAGTGTAATAGCTGAACGGTCTTGACTGTTTTTATTTTGTTTTATATTTGTCAAATAAAGTTCTGTAAATGTTCCTTTTATCCCCTATAAACAATGTGAAGTGTTTTTTTGCGTAAAGCCTGGGTCTCAATCAAGGATATCAGATTGTGCATTATTGTAACCTTACGTTTTACTGATCTCTGTAATTTATTGTTCTTTCCCAAGAGAAAACCTTTTTTACCAACCAGTCTTTCATTGGGCTGAACTTTGAAACATAAAGAACATAGGCGTTGATAGTACATTTAATTACTACAAACTGTAAGTCACCCCCATGCTGGTGTGCAGGGTTTCTTTTATCCTAAAGTGTGAATACAGCTCATGTTTATTATTGCAAAAGAGACTCCAGCCGTATAACACGTTTTTAAAATTATTATTCTATTGTTGAAACATTTATCGGTTAATCTTTAGGAATTGCAAGATTTTTACTCCATGTTTAACTGGTTTTGTGATTACAAATTAAAATGTAACGTTCACAACCTTTAGCAGTTTTGATTACAAAAGGCAGTGTTCAAGTGTGGTGTGTCTGATGGAACCCTCTGTTGTAAAGTAAGCCGAAATTGTCTTTTTTTGGACACATTTACCTAGTTTGTCTGCTGCAAGAAACTAGCATTGGCAAGGTTGATACATTTTTCCTTGGGAGGCCTATTGGCATTGTCAATGATTATTATTATTTTTTTTTTTATTTTTTTAAAGATCATGCACAGCAGCGTGGGTAACTGTGCAACATGGTTCAAAGCAAATAAAGCTCTATGCCAAAGCTAGCATTGGCAGCGTCACATCGCGTAGTTTTTATTCAATGGGGAACAAAGGTGACAGGGTGAGTGGGTTAAAGAGAACTGTTTTTTTTTTTTTTAGAGTTTTATACAGCGCAAACTAGACCCGTGACAATCTGGTATCAGAGCGCTTTACATGACCACCCGTTTCGTTATAGATTGACACATTCATTTTTATTTGTTTCAGAGCTGTGTTTTCGCGTCGGATTACAAATGCAATGCAGTTTATGGCAATATTTTATTTTAGTCAATGTAATAAAAACCATGAGTAAAATGAAGAAAGTCTTTCACCCATGTAGGCATCATGGATGATCTTCAGCAGCAGAACAAATATGGACTTGCTCTCTGTTAGACCTGACAGCCCTTTGGGTGGTCCCTCCCATTATTTATTTTGTCCCCTTTCTGACCTCCAATTCCTTTCATTTTTATGTCCACTGAAATTTTTAGTGTTGTCCTAGGGGGTGGGTGCTACCTTGTCCTCATACTTTTATTGAGGCCTAGTTGGCCCCTCTAGCAATGAAAATTTAGTCACACAAAATGGTGGCTGGTAACTGCCACAACTGACACCTCAGGAACTGGCCCATAGGCTTATATGGGGAATCTAGAGCATTCTGGCCTGTTCTGGACACTTGGGGCTAGGGGTCTAAAAAGGCCAACTGTAGGGCGGCCATTTTGTCATACAGCGCGAGTCAGCTGGAGTACAGGCTGTGGCTCTAGGTGGGGTAGCTGAGTAAAACAAATAAAAATCAAGGAGGCCCCCTACTGGTAATGATTAAGGACCAGGGGAGAAAAGAAGAAAAGAACAGGAGGTCCTATGGGGAGCCACAACGAGTGGTATCCGTGTCACAACTGCCCATGTATAGCCTGTCCTTAGTCAGTGATACCAATCACACATGAAACAAAAACCTCAAAGTATTCGATTATCGTTAAGTGCTATTTCCTTATGTCAAGCACTTAGTTAGCCCTAAAACATAGTGTTCAAATGATACATATAACATAATCTTGTGAGTTAGAGGGATAAGCAGCAGTGAATAAACAAGAAACTCTACGTTACTAGCAAAAATAGTTTTTAATCAGTAGTTTATGTGGTCCATACAAAAACCGGAATATGCACAAAGAAATAATCATACACAGTACATGATATTATTAAAAAACACAAAATATAAAACAAGTTCATAAAATGCTCAGTGGGAACAGTTGTCGACGCGGCGTTTCGGTAGTGTATTAAAAACCTTCATCAGGACAGTTTCTGTTAAAGAAACAGACAATTACTGTGTGTACAGTGGCAGATAACGTCATTTTTTGTACAATCTAGCTATCACATCCCTTGACACAATACATATCTATTTGTGTTTTATTTAACATTACACACTGCAAAAAAAGGGCAAAACAATTGGGCACTGGTTCAAAAGAGGTTTATATTATTGGTATCATGAAAAAGGAAAGATGGGGTTGAGTTTGTCAAAAAAGTGGCTTATGCACTTTGTGTAGGGATAATATATCTCCTTGCTATTATCAAGAGGGTGAGGGCTTGCTTACCTCAGTAACTAAGAGGTATGATGGTCTTAGTGTTGCACTGGGATGATGTCCAGGATAACAGGCAAACGAAAACAACCAAATTCTTAAATTTTTGGCTGAACTTGAGAATAAAACAATCTAAAAATATGACGGAGAAAGGCCAAGATGTAAATATAGGCTATCAGTAAAGATTGTAATTGCTAACGCAATCTTCTCAGGGAATCTTACAGGACATTAGGCAATACCTTTCTTAATTGTGTGACTGATTCACACTGGATAAACAGGAGCCACCGATATCAGGATACTGTCTTAATGGAAGTATCTGAAGTAAAGGAGGGAGGAAAAGCAAGGTGGATTTATTAACTATGTCTCTACCTTTTAGGTGTCCTTAGTATACCTCCTAATCTTGCTATCACTTACCAAGTAACATTATATGGCAAATCAATGCAGTCACGGACTTTTATATGGGTTCCACGTGTACGCACTGTTTGAAAGGGGGAACAAAGCCTCCCTCGTTTACACCGATATCTTGAAAAAGAGCGTGCTGTTATTTTTCACGTCTGTAGGAATTATGTCCTAATCAAATATATTGTGCGTTTTTATATATGCTCCTAGTATGGTTGCTTTTGCGCTCAACAACCACAAGGAAGATAGTAAATATGTGGCATGTCTATAGCTTGCTTAGGTTTACTTATTTAAATCGGCTAGTAAGATAGGCAGCATGCACCAAAGTTCACGCAATTTCACGTAGGTTCAAACTCATATTAATTATTTGCAGTCCCGACAGGATGACATGGCTGTCAGTATTAACCTATCTAACCTCACGCAGACTATTGCTGCTTACCTGATTAAATCGGGTCGGCCTCCCTGCTCCTGTTTACTCCAGCGTCTCAGGGGTTCTGGATAATATTTCTCGGTCTTTTCGATTTTACCGTCTTATATATAAAAAGACCGCTCATTGGTTTGTTCTATTCTACGTCGTGATTGGGTAATGGCCGATCACGTGCTGCCTGATAAATTTTTTGGCGAACTTTATTTAGTTGTTCACGGGGCATATTTGTCGTAATATTGGTGGTATTAAGACAACAGCACCGATGTTGGGAAAACGCTGTGAATGGCGGTGGGATGTTAGTAATTAAATAGGAATTATCACCAGAGTGTTGTTTATGTATCTAGCGCGGTTAGTGTTGATGCAAAACGGAATAACATAACGTTATGTGTTAGGTAAAGAGCATGTGAGCAATATATATCCGCTCTACATTATGGGCCACTGTTGATATTCAACTTAATACTGCCATGCAAAATACAGCATATGAAGGAAACTTATAAAGATTTTCCTTTGAAAAAGAAAAATAATTACATTAATAGTTTTGTGGAAATAAAGATACAAAATTTAGAGTAATGAAAAAAAAAATGTTGTTGATAGTGTGAGAAATTATTGCTTCCACCATCTGTCAGTACCATAAAAATAGAGTTTAGGATTAGATATTAAGAAGTCCTATACTATGCGCTCCCAGTCCTCTCTACTATTTAGATCCTTGCGGACGCTGTTAAATTTAGACATATAGAACTGCTCGCGCTTCTTTCTTTTTTGATTAAGGTCACCACCTCTAGTGTTGATGGTGACAGCTTCTAAGCAGCACCATTTAAGATCACTGGTATTGTGTTTCATATTGAGCCAGTGTTCTGTAAGTGGCGCACCCTTCTTATTGGTACGGAGGGCTGACCTGTGCTCGTTCATCCGAATGCGGATTTCTCTTGAGGTCTCCCCAATGTATATCAAGTTGCAGGGGCAGCAGATCAAATAAATGACATTTTTAGTCCTACAATTCATAAAACTTTTTGGTTTGCTGGTTATATTGTTGTTAGTAATGGTGCTACCTCGAATTATGTCTTTACAGTTGATACAGCCCGAGCAGGGAAAAGTACCAGTGGGCATGGGGGCATGATCAATGCATGGCTGATTCTTTGTTTTAGTTTCACTATACGTGTGCACGAGATTGTTGTGAATCGTGCGATTGCGTCGGAAAGAAAACATGGGTTTAGGTAGTCTCCTCTGATGTTTGTCATTGACTAAGTGCCAGTTTCTGTTGATTATGTTCTTGAGTTTATTAGTAACATGATTGTAGTTGGTTACAAAAATAATAGGTTTAGGAGTATCTCCTATATTTATCTTACCACTGAACAGACTTTCACGGTCATAGTATTTCGCACGTTTGTATGTATGCCTGACCATTCTTTTCGGGTACCCCCGTTCAATGAATTTGACTTTTAGTACAGCTGCATGTTTATCAAAGTCCTGGATAGTGGTACAGTTTCTTTTTAGCCTCAAAAATTGACCAAAAGGAATGTTGTTGACCTGGCAAGGGGGATGGTTGCTGGTATAGTGTAACATAGTATTCCTATCGGAGGGCTTTGTGAATAATTCGACATTCAAACAGCCATTGACATGTTTAATGGTTATGTCAAGGAATTCACAGCTTTGAGAGTCAAGATGTGATGTGAACCTTAAGTTATCATCACCTAAATTGAGCCAGGCAATAAACTCGATGAGCGTCTCACTAGTCCCTGTCCAGATGGAAAAAACATCGTCGATGTAGCGGGACCACATCGAAACATTCTCAAAAAAAGTGGATACCTGATTATATATATGTTTTTCTTCAAATTGTGATACATATAAACAGGCCAGACTAGGGGCACAGGTGGCCCCCATGCTGGTCCCCTTGATTTGTCTATATAGATCTTTGTTGAATAGGAATAAGTTATGTTTAAGTACCAGGGTAACACAATCAATGATGAACAGTTCATGTGTGGTGTGGTCTCTGTCCTCAGGGTTGAGCATAGAGTTGATCATTTTGATAGTAGCGTCTTGTGGTATGTTGGTGTACAATGCCTCGATATCCAGAGTGACTAGCATCTGGGTATCGGGATTGTACTCCAAACCTTCTAGTTTGCGAATAATGGCCGTAGTATCTTTGATATAGGCCTTTTGGGCTATCGCAAGGGGCTGTAGAAAAATGTCGGCATACTTGCTGAGTGGCTCAGTCAATGAGCCAATGCTTGACACAATTGGCCGCATAGGGGGGTTAGTGATGTCTTTATGGACTTTAGGTAGTCCGTACATAGCTGGGATGGTGGGATTGTGATTGTTTAAAAAGGAGAACTCTTCATCACAGATGATCTCATCATCTTTTGCTTGGTTTAAAAGAGTATTGATGCATGTTTTGAGTGATGCCCATGCTTGCATGTTTGCTGCTTCATAGTGGTCTTTGTTTTGTAGTAATAATTGCATCCTATTGATGTAATCTGAAAGAGACACGTTAGTATTAGATTCCTTGCCTTAGAATATCCCCAGGCGTCAGACTGGATCCGCAAAATTTTGCGTAGCAGTACCCTTGCGCGTCGGTAGGCGTCGTCTGCGGCTCCGCGTCCGTCGTCGGCGTTGTGGGCGCTGTGATGACGTCGTCGGAGTACTTAGACGCCGCCTCCGCGTGCTGACGTCAGTTCTTCTTTTTTCCGCGCCAGCAAGCGCAGATCTGGAAAAAGCAGTAACCCTAGTAATTTTTGACTAACTTTTTTGATTCTTTTTTGATCCTGTTTCGAGTCTTTACGACTCCGATCGGTGCCTTAGGGATGCCCGGGTTCAAGCCTTGTGATGATTGCGACCGGCTGATGTCAGTCACGGATCCTCACCGCGTCTGCTTGTCGTGTCTGGGCGTCTACCACGACGACAAGGCCTGCTCCGACTGTCGGGCCCTCTCTTCGAAAGCCAGGCGGGAGCGGTCCCGTAGGCGCCTCGAACTCCGACAGTCGGTCCCGCGCCGTGAGAGGTCCCGTTCCCACGGGAGGTCGAGGGACAGGTCGCGGGCCCGGAGCCACCACAGCTCCGAGGGTAGGCCTCACTCCTCCGGGTCGAAGTCGTCGTCAGGTAAGAGGCACAAGAAGTCCAAGCGGCGTCATCGCTCCTCGGACTCCCCCCGACGCTCGCACGATGCGGCCGGGGGTTCGGGTGACACCGCCCACGCGGCTCCGTCGGGGCCGCGGGCGCCGCGTCCGGCTCCATACCCTCCGGTCCCTGGGCTGAACGCGACGCCGGAGGAGGTCGAGCGCTTCCTCATGGCCATGAGGAACCTCTCTCCTCCGACGGGTTCCGCGGCACCTCCGGGCCCAGCGGACCCGTCTGGGAGTCCTAGCGGATCGGCGCCTCCGGCCCCTATGCCGTCGGGTGCTTCGGTCCCGACGCCGCCGGCGCCTTCGGGCCTGGCGCCGAGGGGTCCAGTTGTTCCGACGCCGCTGGCCCCCCTTCGGGATCTGGTTCGTCGCCGGTGGATCTTACGACCTCCCCGGAGTCGGACCCTCAGGTGTCCCCTCCGGCGCAGGCTCCGGCCGGCCCCGGTCCTATCCCCATTCCTGTTCAGCCGTCGGGACGGCCCCGCTGGGCGCCGCTCCAGACGCCCTTGGGTGATTTTCACTTTTACGAACAGGCCCCATTAATTGAAGACCCTGAATCTCAGGAGATGGGTGAGGAGGACTGGGAGGGGTCTTAGGACCCTCTGACCAGGGAGTGTCAGTCTCATGAGGACTGTCAGGAGACCTTGGGGATGCCAGTGGCCTGGACACCTCTCCAGACACTGGCTTTGTCTCCACTCCTACCGTGGCTTCGGAGGAGGGGGCAACTTATAGTGTGGTGCTGATGAGGGCTGCCAAGGCCTTGGGCCTTGAGCTCCCCGTCGCGGCCGTGAGGACTAATCTCCTCACTGAGGTCCTTAAACCGCAGTCAAGCTCGGCTGAGCCTCTGCTGCCCTTTAATGAGGCCTTGACTGACGTTCTTTTGGGCACTTGGTCCAAGCCCGCTACGGGTTCGCCCGTAGATAGGAACGTGGCCAGACGCCACCGCCCAGCCCCGGGCGACCCATGTTTCCTGTCCACCCACCCCACCCCTGAGAGCCTGGTCATCCAGGCCTCCAATTCCCAAACCGCATTCCCGTCGGCCCCGCCGGATCGGGAATCCAAGAGGTATGACCTGTATGGGAAGAAGATCTTCTCATCCCTGAGCCTCGGCCTGCGGTCTTCCAACACCGCCTGCCTCTTGGGACGTTACACCCACTCAGTGTGGGATTAGGTCGCGGAAGTGCTGCCAGAGTGTCCGTTGGAGGTACGGGCCAAACTCGGCCAAGCCCTTGTGGAAGGCCGGGATGCAGCGAAATATTCGATTAGGTGTGGGCTGGATACCACCGACTCGCTAGGCAGAGCGATGGCAACGACGGTGGCGGTCAGACGCCACGCCTGGCTGAGGTCCGCCAACTTCTCGGCAGATGTCCAGAACACTCTTATGGACATGCCGTTCGATGGCCGTCGCCTCTTTGGCGACAAGGCAGACCACGCACTTGAGCGTTTTAAGGACTCCAGGGCTACGGCCAAGTCCTTAGGCCTTTCGGGCCAGCGCCAGCAACCGGCTGCCTATCACTCCTTTCGTGGCCACGGAAGGGGTGCGCCCACACGCGCCGCCAGCCACGCACCGCAGGGCAATACCCAACGCGGTGGCGGCCGTGGGAACCGCCGTCCGGGCGGTCGGGGGCAACGGCGAGGTCAGTCCACACCTTCCCCCGCAGCATCCGCCTCAAAACCCTCCTAGTCCGTGCTTTCAGGCCCATGTGACGCCAGTTGGAGGCAGGGTTCGCCATCACCACCTCCACTGGCGCACCGTCACTTCGGACAGGTGGGTGCTGCAAATCGTCCGAAGGGGCTACTCCCTCCCCTTCGAGGCGACTCCTCCAGCCATGCCACCGCAGAACCACCGTGTATCGGGGGATCACTTGCGACTTCTGCAGGAGGAAGTTACGGCCCTCTTGGCCAAGGGGGCCATCGAGCGCGTTCCTGGGCCAGAAGTAGGGTGTGGTTGCTACTCCCACTACTTCCTGGTACCCAAGAAGGGCAAAGGGGGCCTACGCCCTATCTTGGATCTACGGAACGTCAATGTCTTCCTCCGGAAGGAGAGGTTCAAGATGCTGACACTGGCTCAGGTTCTTGCTGCCCTGGACCCAGGAGACTGGATGGTAGCGTTGGACTTGCAGGACGCTTATTTTCATATCCCCGTCCTGCCTGCCCACCGGCGCTACCTGCGGTTCATGGTGGGCCACGAGCACTTTCAGTTTACCGTGCTCCCCTTCGGCCTTACCAGCGCCCCACGGGTGTTCACGAAAGTGATGGCGGTGGTCGCAGCTCATCTGCGTCGGTTAGGGGTTTCAGTCTTCCCCTACCTCGACGACTGGTTGTTGAAGGCGGTCTCGCCCCAAACAGTCGTCGGCCACCTCCAGACGACGGCAGACCTCCTGCACCAGCTGGGGTTTTCCATCAATGTGCCGAAGTCACACCTGTGTCCCTCTCAGAAGCTCCTCTTCATCGGAGCGGTTCTGGACTCGGCGCGATTTCGGGTTTACCCACCCGAACAGCGGGTCCGGGATATTCAGGCTCTGATTCCCATCTTTCAGCCGTTATCCCGGGTCTCGGTCAGGTTGACGCTGCGGCTTCTGGGGCTGATGGCCTCCTGCATCCTACTGGTGCATCACGCCAGGTGGCGGATGCGGGCTCTGCAGTGGGACCTGAAGTTTCAGTGGGCCCAGCATCGGGGCAACCTATCCGACCACGTCCTGATCTCGGAGGGCACTGCGAGACAGCTGCAGTGGTGGCTTACGGACCGCGATTGGGTCAGCGGCAGATCCCTCTCCCTACCCCAACCGGAGCACGTAGTTGTGACGGACGCGTCCCTCCAGGGCTGGGGAGGCCACATGGGAGAGGCGGAGATCAGAGGCCTCTGGTCTCCGGCGGAGGCCCGGCTCCACATCAACCTGTTGGAGCTCAGGGCGATTCGTCTAGCACTGAAGGCATTCCTCCCCTCTGTACGAGGGAGTGTAGTGCAGGTGTTCACGGACAACACCACCGCCATGTGGTATTGCAACAAACAGGGCGGTGTGGGGTCGTGGATCCTTTGTCAAGAGGCTCTTCGCCTTTGGCAATGGCTGGAACGCCAGGGCGTGACCCTGGTGGCTCGACACCTGGCAGGTTCTCTGAACGCCAGGGCGGACGAGCTCAGCCGTCGGTGCATGATGGATCACGAATGGCGTCTGAACTCGGACGTGGCGCAAGGCCTCTTTCAGCGATGGGGAGAGCCTTGGTTAGATCTATTCGCCACCGAAGAGAACGCGCAGTGTCATCAGTTCTGCGCGTTGGAATTTCCAAGGCGGCACTCGCTCGGAGACGCTTTTCGTCGCGAGTGGAGTTGCGGTCTGTTGTACGCCTTTCCGCCTATACCGCTTCTGCCCAGAGTGCTAAAGAAGATCAAGCGCGACCGGGCCCAAGTCATCCTTGTGGCTCCGGACTGGGCTCGAAGGTACTGGTATCCAGAGCTACTCAGTCTGTCAGTCGATCCCCCGGTTCGTCTGCCTCTTCAGGAGGACCTTCTGTCGCAGCAGCAGGGGACGGTCCTCCACCCGAACCTGTCCAGTCTCCACCTCCATGCTTGGAGATTGAGCGGCAACAGTTGAGGCCATTTGACTTGCCTCCTGAAGTCTGTAACGTCATTCTGGCGGCCAGGCGGCCCTCCACAAAGTCGGTATACGCCTGCAGGTGGAACAGATTTGTGGCATGGTGCACAGCAAAGGCTGTGGATCCTCTTTCTGAGGTTCTTCTCTTCCTTCTTTCTCTTGCCCAGCAGGGCTCTGCTCTGGGCACTATCAAGGGCTACCTTTCTGCCCTTTCAGCCTTTCTCAGGCTACCTGATCAGCCTTCTTTGTTCAAGTCCCCTATTGTAAACAGATTTCTTAAAGGCATCACACACACGTTTCCTCCTGTTCCGTTTGTGATGCCTCAGTGGGACTTGAACCTGGTCTTAACATTCCTGATGTGCGCTCCCTTTGAGCCACTTCACAACTGTCCTCTTCGCCTTCTGACTTTGAAGACTGCTTTCCTGGTTGCCATCACCTCTGCCAGGAGAGTGAGTGAGCTCCAGGCTCTATCTTCTAAACCTCCTTTCCTCTCTGTCCATCCGGACAAGGTCGTTCTGAGGACTCGTCCTTCTTTCCTGCCCAAGGTGGTCACGGCCTTTCACATCGGGCAGTCTATCACTTTGCCAGCCTTCTTTCCGCCACCGCATCCCTCTAAAGAGGAAGAGCGGCTCCATGGTCTGGACCCAAAACGTGCGCTCTCATTCTATTTGGATCGCACACGCCAGTTCCCGGTGGATGACCAACTCTTTGTTGGTTACGTGGGCGCTAAGAAGGGGAAAGCGGTACACAAGAGGACCATCTCCCGGTGGATCATCTTGTGTATCCAGGCGTGCTACTCCTTGGCTAGGAAGGAGCCCCCTGCTGGATTGCGGGCTCATTCCACCCGTGCCACGGCTACTACTACTACCCTGGGCAGGGGTGTGCCCTTACAAGACATCTGTCAGGCAGCTACGTGGGCATCGCTGCACACGTTTGCTAGACACTACTGCCTGGACAGCCAAGTCCGGAGGGATGGCTTCTTTGGCCGTTCCGTCCTCCAGGACTTTCTGGTGTGAGTATTGGTTCGCAGACCCACCACCGGGGTTGGTATTGCTGGGGTATCTATTCTAAGGTAAGGAATCTAATACTAACGTGTCTCTTTCAGATGCACAAGTTACTACTTGTGTAACGATTTATCTGTAAGAGACATTAGTTAGTATTAGATTCCTTACCGACCCACCCATCCTCCCCGTTCTGCGAACCGATACCTAGGGTTAGGGTTGTCCCCTTCGTGGCCCTAGTTTCACTGGCACCAGTGTTGGTTTTTGGCATAGCTCTGCGTTTCTGGCGCGGAAAAGCTGTGTCTAAGAACTGACGTCAGCACGCGGAGGCGGCGTCTAAGTACTCCGACGTCATCACGGCGCCGACGACGGACGCGGAGCCGCAGACGATGTCTACCGACGCGCAAGGGTACTGCTACGCAAAATTTTCCGGATCCAGTCTGACGCCTGGGGATATTCTAAGGTAAGGAATCTAATACTAACTAATGTCTCTTACAGATATATCGTTACACAAGTAGTAACTTGTGCATCATTGGTGTCCATGACGACAATGCCACCGCCTTTGTCTGCTGGTTTGATAGTAAGGTCGGTGTTTTGTCGTAGAGCATGGAGTGCCAGTGACTCATCTCTATTGAGGTTATGATTGATCCAATGTTTTTGTTTTAGCAAGTCATCTATGCTTTTGTCCACGCTACGCTCGAAAGCTTCAATATCTCTAGGTACCATGTTGATATTGGGTGTCCATGTGGATTTATTTTTGAGGCCAGATTTATTTGCGTTAATTTGCCTATCCTTTCCATCAAAGAAGATGGACAATCTGATTTTTCTAAAGAAACCTTGAAGGTCTCTTTCTAGTGAGTATCTATCCACTGTGGAAGATATAGCAAAACCCAGACCCTTCTCTAGGAGTGTGATCTCATGGTTACTGAGTTCATATTTAGAAAGGTTGATTATAGGGGCTTTCTTGGAACCATTCAGTCCCAATGTTTCTGGCTCCTTGTGTGAGGACGTCGTTGGAAAAATCTCACCTTTTTCTTTGGGAAATTTCTTGTTTCCCAAAGAAAAAGGTGAGATTTTTTGATCAATCCTACAGCAGTTCAGACTCAGAAGGTGAACAATTCAATGAAAGTAGAAATACCAAAGACAGGGAAACACCATCAGGCACTAACCAAGAAGGGCTTTCTTTTTTGGAACAGCGCCCACAAAACTTTGGACCCCCGAGAGGGAGGGGGAGGGTTCGTGGAAATTACAACGCCACACCCCCATTCCAACGACGTCCTCACACAAGGAGCCAGAAACATTGGGACTGAATGGTTCCAAGAAAGCCCCTATAATCAACCTTTCTAAATATGAACTCGGTAACCATGAGATCACACTCCTAGAGAAGGGTCTGGGTTTTGCTATATCTTCCACAGTGGATAGATACTCACTAGAAAGAGACCTTCAAGGTTTCTTTAGAAAAATCAGATTGTCCATCTTCTTTGATGAAAAGGATAGGCAAATTAACGCAAATAAATCTGGCCTCAAAAATAAATCCACATGGACACCCAATATCAACATGGTACCTAGAGATATTGAAGCTTTCGAGCGTAGCGTGGACAAGAGCATAGATGACTTGCTAAAACAAAAACATTGGATCAATCATAACCTCAATAGAGATGAGTCACTGGCACTCCATGCTCTACGACAAAACACCGACCTTACTATCAAACCAGCAGACAAAGGCGGTGGCATTGTCGTCATGGACACCACTGATTACATCAATAGGATGCAATTATTACTACAAAACAAAGACCACTATGAAGCAGCAAACATGCAAGCATGGGCATCACTCAAAACATGCATCAATACTCTTTTAAACCAAGCAAAAGATGATGAGATCATCTGTGATGAAGACTTCTCCTTTTTAAACAATCACAATCCCACCATCCCAGCTATGTACGGACTACCTAAAGTCCATAAAGACATCACTAACCCCCCTATGCGGCCAATCGTGTCAAGCATTGGCTCATTGACTGAGCCACTCAGCAAGTATGCCGACATTTTTCTACAGCCCCTTGTGATAGCCCAAAAGGCCTATATCAAAGATACTACGGCCATTATTCGCAAACTAGAAGGTTTGGAGTACAATCCCGATACCCAGATGCTAGTCACTCTGGATATCGAGGCATTGTACACCAACATACCACAAGACGCTACTATCAAAATGATCAACTCTATGCTCAACCCTGAGGACAGAGACCACACCACACATGAACTGTTCATCATTGATTGTGTTACCCTGGTACTTAAACATAACTTATTCCTATTCAACAAAGATCTATATAGACAAATCAAGGGGACCAGCATGGGGGCCACCTGTGCCCCTAGTCTGGCCTGTTTATATGTATCACAATTTGAAGAAAAACATATATATAATCAGGTATCCCCTTTTTTTGAGAATGTTTCGATGTGGTCCCGCTACATCGACGATGTTTTTTTCATCTGGACAGGGACTAGTGAGACGCTCATCGAGTTTATTGCCTGGCTCAATTTAGGTGATGATAACTTAAGGTTCACATCACATCTTGACTCTCAAAGCTGTGAATTCCTTGACATAACCATTAAACATGTCAATGGCTGTTTGAATGTCGAATTATTCACAAAGCCCTCCGATAGGAATACTATGTTACACTATACCAGCAACCATCCCCCTTGCCAGGTCAACAGCATCCCTTTTGGTCAATTTTTGAGGCTAAAAATAAACTGTACCACTATCCAGGACTTGGATAAACATGCAGCTGTACTAAAAGTCAAATTCATTGAACGGGGGTACCCGAAAAGAATGGTCAGGAATGCATACAAACGTGCGAAATACTATGACCGAGAAAGTCTGTTCAGTGGTAAGATAAATATAGGAGATACTCCTAAACCTATTATTTTTGTAACCAACTACAATCATGTTACTAATAAACTCAAGAACATAATCAACAGAAACTGGCACTTAGTCAATGACAAACATCAGAGGAGACTACCTAAACCCATGTTTTCTTTCCGACGCAATCGCACGATTCACAACAATCTCGTGCACACGTATAGTGAAACTAAAACAAAGAATCAGCCATGCATTGATCATGCCCCCATGCCCACTGGTACTTTTCCCTGCTCGGGCTGTATCAACTGTAAAGACATAATTCGAGGTAGCACCATTACTAACAACAATATAACCAGCAAACCAAAAAGTTTTATGAATTGTAGGACTAAAAATGTCATTTATTTGATCTGCTGCCCCTGCAACTTGATATACATTGGGGAGACCTCAAGAGAAATCCGCATTCGGATGAACGAGCACAGGTCAGCCCTCCGTACCAATAAGAAGGGTGCGCCACTTACAGAACACTGGCTCAATATGAAACACAATACCAGTGTTCTTAAATGGTGCTGCTTAGAAGCTGTCACCATCAACACTAGAGGTGGTGACCTTAATCAAAAAAGAAAGAAGCGCGAGCAGTTCTATATGTCTAAATTTATCAGCGTCCGCAAGGGTCTAAATAGTAGAGAGGACTGGGAGCGCATAGTATAGGACTTCTTAATATCTAATCCTAAACTCTATTTTTATGGTACTGACAGATGGTGGAAGTAATAATTTCTCACATTATCAACAACATTTTTTTTCTCATTACTCTAAATTTTGTATCTTTATTTCCACAAAACTATTAATGTAATTATTTTTCTTTTTCAAAGGAAAATCTTTATAAGTTTCCTTCATATGCTGTATTTTGCATGGCAGTATTAAGTTGAATATCAACAGTGGCCCATAATGTAGAGCGGATATATATTGCTCACATGCTCTTTACCTAACACATAACGTTATGTTATTCCGTTTTGCATCAACACTAACCGCGCTAGATACATAAACAACACTCTGGTGATAATTCCTATTTAATTACTAACATCACACCGCCATTCACAGCGTTTTCCCAACATCGGTGCTGTTGTCTTAATACCACCAATATTACGACAAATATGCCCCGTGAACAACTAAATAAAGTTTGCCAAAAAAAGAATCAAGCAGCACGTGATCGGCCATTACCCAATCACGACGTAGAATAGAACAAACCAATGAGCGGTCTTTTTATATATAAGACGGTAAAATCGAAAAGACCGAGAAATATTATCCAGAACCCCTGAGACGCTGGAGTAAACAGGAGCAGGGAGGCCGACCCGATTTAATCAGGTAAGCAGCAATAGTCTGCGTGAGGTTAGATAGGTTAATACTGACAGCCATGTCATCCTGTCGGGACTGCAAATAATTAATATGAGTTTGAACCTACGTGAAATTGCGTGAACTTTGGTGCATGCTGCCTATCTTACTAGCCGATTTAAATAAGTAAACCTAAGCAAGCTATAGACATGCCACATATTTACTATCTTCCTTGTGGTTGTTGAGCGCAAAAGCAACCATACTATGAGCGTATATAAAAACGCACAATATATTTGATTAGGACATAATTCCTACAGACGTGAAAAATAACAGCATGCTCTTTTTCAACAGATATCGGTGTAAACGAGGGAGGCTTTGTTCCCCCTTTCAAACAGTGCGTACATGTGGAACCCATATAAAAGTCCGTGACTGCATTGATTTGCCATATAATGTTACTTGGTAAGTGATAGCAAGATTAGGAGGTATACTAAGGACACCTAAAAGGTAGAGACATAGTTAATAAATCCACCTTGCTTTTCCTCCCTCCTTTACTTCAGATACTTCCATTAAGACAGTATCCTGAGATCGGTGGCTCCTGTTTATCCAGTGTGAATCAGTCACACAATTAAGAAAGGTATTGCCTAATGTCCTGTAAGATTCCCTGAGAAGATTGCGTTAGCAATTACAATCTTTACTGATAGCCTATATTTACATCTTGGCCTTTCTCTGTCATATTTTTAGATTGTTTTATTCTCAAGTTCAGCCAAAAATTTAAGAATTTGGTTGTTTTCGTTTGCCTGTTATCCTGGACATCATCCCAGTGCAACACTAAGACCATCACACCTCTTAGTTACTGAGGTAAGCAAGCCCTCACCCTCTTGATAATAGCAAGGAGATATATTATCCCTACACAAAGTGCATAAGCCACTTTTTTGACAAACTCAACCCCATCTTTCCTTTTTCATGATACCAATAATATAAACCTCTTTTGAACCAGTGCCCAATTGTTTTGCCCTTTTTTTGCAGTGTGTAATGTTAAATAAAACACAAATAGATATGTATTGTGTCAAGGGATGTGATAGCTAGATTGTACAAAAAATGACGTTATCTGCCACTGTACACACAGTAATTGTCTGTTTCTTCAACAGAAACTGTCCTGATGAAGGTTTTTAATACACTACCGAAACGCCGCGTCGACAACTGTTCCTCCTGAGCATTTTATGAACTTGTTTTATATTTTGTGTTTTTTAATAATATCATGTACTGTGTATGATTATTTCTTTGTGCATATTCCGGTTTTTGTATGGACCACATAAACTACTGATTAAAAACTATTTTTGCTAGTAACGTAGAGTTTCTTGTTTATTCACTGCTGCTTATCCCTCTAACTCACAAGATTATGTTATATGTATCATTTGAACATTATGTTATATGTATCATTTGAACACTATGTTTTAGGGCTAACTAAGTGCTTGACATAAGGAAATAGCACTTAACGATAATCGAATACGTTGAGGTTTTTGTTTCATGTGTGATTGGTATCACTGACTAAGGACAGGCTATACATGGGCAGTTGTGACACGGATACCACTCGTTGTGGCTTCCCATAGGACCTCCTGTTCTTTTCTTCTAGGTGGGGTAGGACATTTAGAGGGTGGACTTCTTTCTAAGGGTTGCCTCCTTACTGTAATCACCGCCCTCCTTCCTGCAGACCTGACCCTGTTTGTCTGCGTTCCTGTTGTCCCTGGACAGGAAGTCCGCTCGAGTTAAAAAGGACTTACCCCTAGCCTGGGGTGGGCTTGAGAGACTTTTAGAGGAGAGGAGTGGAGTTGTGTGGAAGTCCGCCCGCTGTCCAGTATCTGAGAACTAACTAGTACCTTGAGGAACTCTGCAAGGCTAGCGAAAGGATTGAGGGAATTAACTACCCCCCTCTTCGAGTCCACCTGCCGCCTGCGCTTGGCCCACCAAGTCTCCCCTTACCTGTACTTAGAAGCGCAGCTGGGAGAAGCCTCCTCCGCTCTTGGTGGTCCTGGTGGAGAGAAACGTGACCACTGGGGTGTGTCTCGCCTGTCCCACAGCCCGGTTCTGATTGTGTGGCAAGGAGCAGTCGGGGGGGGGTTGCTGAGGTAGCGTGGCGGAGCAAGAGACAGGGTGAGGCTGAGGTGGCGCGATTCTGCGCAGGCCTGGTGCAGTATTCACTGACCCAGAAGGGGGGCGGAGTGTTGGCGAGGAAGTGTCTGCCGGCGCGCAGGCCCGGAGGAGGGCCTCTGGTTGCCTGAGGAGAAGGGGGCGGCAACTGTCTGGAGCCGCTGCTATTCCGCGCCTGCTCAGTGACGCCGTTTGCCAGGGGAGTCGATAGAGACGACTCGAGGAGGAGCTCGACGGAAGAGAAACCAGCGAAGCCACTAACCCAGTGCGACCTCCCCTCGGTGCCGGCTTGGTTGTCATTCGGCCTGGCCAACGAGGGAGGCGCGGCTGGGGAGAGAGAGTCTGGTGGCGAGTGCTGGTCTGCTGCAACTGCGCAGTGACGGCTGAAACTATCCAAAACACTGTTGGCCTCAAGTAAGGAGGGAACTGGGGCTGTTGAGGGACCGGGGAGTAATATCAAAAGGTCCTAGAAGGGAGACCCCCCCCCCTCCCCCCCCCCCCGATTTGATTACTGAAAGCACTGAACTGGCAAGTCAGGGAAGACTGAGTCCAGGGATCCACCGGGACTCGTGCTAAAGGGAACAAGTGAAATAAAGAAGGGTGACCAAGCGGAATGAGACAATTGAACCCTTATAATGCTGATATTGTTGCTTAATCTTTCTCTTTCAGTGGGGGAAGGGGAAGAATACTCTGGCATTTTGTTGTCAATCACCTGATTCAATTTAATTAAGCAGGTTGTAGTAGTTAATCTTCCATCTGGACCCATGTGAATACTCCCTTGTTCCTTTGAAGGTGACAGACTCTGCTTCCTAATGTGCCAAGTCAGTTTAACCAAGGAAATGCGATTATTATAGAATTCATAATGCACGTGTTGACCCCATTGAGTTGGGAAAAAATGTATTGTTGAATTGATTGGGGGAGGAATATTTAATGTGAGTAGTGTCCAAACAGTCAGATGAAATAAGCAAGAGTAGACAAAAACTTTTATAAAAGTGAACCGTATTTTCCTAAACTGGTGTAGTGTTATTTTTGAATGGATGGACGCTGAGTTACTGTAAGGGTGTGACTCAAGCTTAACACTTTTGCCTTTGGATTAGACCTTCCTGCTTTGTGCCAAGCTACCCTATGTAGTCTGGTAACCCCAGGTCCAACATAATTGGTGTTCAGCGGTGGGATAGAGCTTGTGCTTGCGTCCACTTAGCAGTAGCCTAGTGTACTCCACAGACCTGCACCTGGAGTTTTCTCCTAGCGGACCCCCTGATTACATTTTTGCTTTTCCAAATTTACTCCTGGTGGTGGGTGGAGGTAGCTTTTAATTACCCCCTTAACTAAATTCTTCCAAGTGGCTGTCCCTGCCTCTCATGGCAAAATGGAATTTGCTCTGGAAGAATTGGAGACCTATACTGTGGCCCAACTCAGAGAATTTTGCCAAAATATGGGAGTGTTCTTCAAGCGTGGTGCTAAAAAGGGGGAACTCCAAACCAGCTTGAGAGCTTGGGTGGCAGCGCACCCAGATGGGAAGGAGGAGGAAGAGGGGGATCTGGACACTGCCATCAGGGTGGATGGACTGTACCAACCTGAAGTGGGGAACCTACAAACGGGTCCTAGGACACTTTCAAGGGGGGGGCAGCAGTGTCTCTGGAAGAAGCTTGACCGAAGCTGAATTAGCTGACAGGAGAGAGAAAAGACAGCTGAAGTGGGAGCTAGCTAGGTTGGAAAAGGAGAGGTAGGAACAGAGGATGGCTCATGAGTTGAGTCTCAGAGAGTTAGACCTCAAGGCCCTACAAATAGGGACTCCTAGTACTCCTGTTGGTGGCAGCGAATCCAAAGAGATAACCAGGGAACCCAGACCCTATTTACCCAAAGACGTAGTCGCCAGCTACAGCGCAGGGGATGACATCACAAAGTGGCTGGCTGCCTATGAGGTCTCCATGAGAGCCCATGGGATTTTGGAAAAACACTGGGGGGGTGGCTTGTATAAATACATGCCTCCTGCAGGAAGGGATACACTTTTGGCCCTAGAGCAGGGAGAGGAGACCCACTACCCCACCATGAAAGTGGCGCTGATAAGAAAGTTTGGGCTGACTCCAGAAAAATACAGACAGAAGTTTAGGAGTAGTCACAAACTAGGCACACAGAATTGGGTGGATTTCCTCGACTATGCAAAGAAGGCCCTAGAGGGTTGGGTGCAAGGCAGCGAGGTGGGGGGGACTATGAGGGGTTGTATGACCGTATCATCAAGGAGCACCTACTTGAGAAATGTTTTCCCGAGCTGCGACAACACCTGGTGGACAGCAAGCTGACCAGCCCCCGGAAGCTTGCTGAGGAGGCGGACATCTGGGCTAGTACCCGGGTGTCCTCAAAGGGGACTGGAGGGGATTCCCAAAGGACCGGACAGGGCGCCCCCCAGAAGAAAGAGGGGGGAGATAAAAAGAGCGAGTTGTCAAAAGGCCCCCAAAACTATTTCCAGGGAAAAGGAACAGGATTCACCCCTAAGGCTAACCCGCCCAGAAACCCTCATCCTGGCCAAAGTCAGCAGCCAAGGGTTGTCCACTGCTTTGAGTGTGGTGGCGTTGGACACTATAAGGGAGATGTTAAGTGCCCAAAGAGACCACCCTCTCACACTGGAGGAAAAGCCCCGGGAGTAGCTAGTGTTGTGCTCGGGGAGGAGTTGCCCTTAGATAAGGGGGGGGAGTGGGCGGGTGTCACCTTAGTGTCCCTGGGAGATCGGGAGATGGTTCCTACGATCCAGGTGCCCTCAAATACTACTAAGTATGGGCAGTGGGTCACCATCAATGGCCAAAGAGGGGAAGCTCTGAGAGATACAGGAGCCAGTATGACTATGGTAAGAAGTCATTTGGTGTCTCCGGAGCAGGTGATTCCACATGTACTCCACCCTGCCGCGATGGCTGATGGCAGAATGGGCCACTATCCAGTGGCCGAGGTTCCATTTGAGTGGGAAGGGGTTGCAGGTCTATTTCGAGGTGCCGTAAGCCCTGCCGTGCCAGTCGATTGTCTGTTGGGGAATGATATGGAGCACAATGCTTGGAAGGAGGTGGAATACCGGACTCATTCTGAGATGCTGGGTACACCTGCCTGGGCCTGTGCTAGCACAAGGTCCGTGACTACCCGGAGGGGGAGTTCGCTTGGGCTGGAGCCTGGAACAAAGGCACCGCCCGCTGCCAGAAAGGGAAAGATTTGGGGACAGGAAAAGCCTGCCTCGGCATCCACGCCCTGTGAGACAAATAGGCCACCTGCGGTGGTGGACCAGGAGTCCGCGGAGGGGGATGTTATCTCCCTGGAGAACCTACCTATCCCTGCCGAGTGGCATGTGGAAGGAGAGCCTACCAGGGAGGAGTTTTGTAAGGGCCAGAAGGATTGCCCTACCCTTGAGGGACTGAGGCGACAGGCCGAAGCTCAGGCAGCAAGGAACGTTACTGGGAATTACCATATTTACTGGGAGGATGGACTCCTCTACAGTGAACCTAAGGCACCGGTGCACGGTTCATCACTGGCCTTGGTTGTCCCTCAACGTTACAGAGCCTTTCTTTTAGAACTGGCTCATGAGATACCCTTGGCAGGACATTTAGGTCAGGACAAGACTTTTGCCTGGCTTGTCCCCCACTTTTATTGGCCTCATATGAAGGTGGTGTCCGAAACTTACTGCCGGACATGTGAGTCTTGCCAAGCCAGTGGGAAAACAGGGGTGAAGCTGAAAGCTCCCCTGGAACCACTTCCTGTCATTAGCACCCCCTTTGAAAGGGTGGGCATCAACATTGTGGGGCCATTGGATCCACCAACTTCAGCTGGTCACAGGTTCATCCTGGTTCTGGTGGATCACGCCACACGATACCCAGAGGCAATTCCTCTGAGGATCATTACTGCACCTGCAGTGGCGAGGGCCCTGATGGGGATCTTTACCCGAGTGGGTTTTCCCAAGGAAGTTGTGTCCGACAGGGGGACCAACTTCATGTCCGCTTATATGCGGGCTATGTGGAAGGAGTGTGGGGTTACCTACCGGTTCACCACTCCTTATCACCCACAGACCAATGGTCTGGTGGAAAGGTTCAACAAAACCTTGAAAGGCATGATCAGAAGCCTACCTGAGAGCCTGCGGAGGAAATGGGACGTCCTCCTACCCTGTCTGTTGTTTTCCTGCAGGGAAGTTCCACAGAAGGGAGTGGGCTTCAGCCCCTTCGAGCTTCTGTATGGGCACCCTGTGCGCAGACCTCTCAGCCTGGTGAAAGACGGAGGGGAAAAAACTCCCAGGAAACTTCCCCAGGATGTGGTGAGCTATATGCTGGCCTTCTGGAGCCAAATGGCTAAGTTGTGGAAGCAAGCTTCTGACAACTTGGAAGCCAGCCAAGCAGTGATGAAGGAGTGGTATGACCACAATGCACACCCTGTGGAGTTGGAGCCTGGCCAGAAAGTGTGGGTGATGGAACCTGGAGAGCTTAGTGCTCTACAGGATCGCTGGACAGGCCCCTTTGAGGTGAAGGAGAAGAAGGGTAAGGCCACTTACTTAGTGGATCTGAAGACCCCCCGGCAGCCCCTGCAGGTGCTCCATGCTAATCGCCTCAAACCCCATCATGAGAGGCCTGAGGTCATCTTGATGATGGTGACTGATGGAGCAGAGGAAGAGGAAAGTGAACCTCTCCCTGATCTATTTTTGTCTCAGGAAAAGGATGGGTCGGTGGAGGGAGTGATTCTCTCCCCATCCCTAACTCCTGAACAGCGGGAGGTTTGCCGCCAGGTCCTGAAACAGTACTCCTCGCTGTTCTCCCTTATCCCGGGAAGGACCCACCTGTGTACCCATGATGTGGACACAGGAGACAGCCCACCAGTGAAGTCTAAGACCTACCGCTGTCAGATAAGGTGATGGCCAGCATCCCCAGTGAAGTCACTAAAATGCTGGAACTAGGAGTAATTGAACTTTCGAGTAGCCCCTGGTTCAGTCCGGTGGTTCTGGTACCAAAAGCTGCCCCACCGGGCACCACTCCAGAACTAAGGTTCTGTGTGGATTACCGGGGACTGAATTCAGTGACCAAAACTGATGCACATCCAATCCCTAGGGCAGATGAACTTATTGACCGGCTGGGAGCTGCCCAATACTTGAGTACCTTTGACCTCACTTCAGGGTACTGGCAGATCTCCCTTACAGATGGAGCAAAGAAACGGTCAGCCTTCTCCACGCCTGAGGGCCACTTCCAGTTCTGTGTAATGCCCTTTGGGCTCTAGAACGCCCCTGCCACCTTTCAGCGGCTGGTACACAAGGTCCTCTCTGGGATGGAGGCCTTCTCCACTGCTTATCTGGATGACATTGCCGCCTTCAGCAGCAGTTGGGAGGACCATTTGTGTCACTTACAAGCTGTTCTCCAGGCCCTGAAACAGGCTGGCTTGACAATCAAGGCCAGTAAATGTCAGATCGGGCAGGGGTCGGTTGTGTACCTAGGCCACTTGGTGGGCAGGAGAACGGTGCAGCCCCTTCAGGCGAAGATTGAGGCAATCCTGGCCTGGGAGCCCCCCAAGACTCAAACTGAGGTCCGAGCTTTCCTGGGCCTCACAGGTTACTACCGTCTCTTCGTGAAGGGGTATGGCACTATTGTGGCACTCCTAACGGAGCTTACATCCAAGAAACAACCCCGACGGGTAGTCTGGACGGAGGCTTGTCAGCAAGCCTTTGATAAGTTGAAACAAGCAATGTGTGCAGCACCAGTCCTAAGGGTCCCGGATTTTCCCAAGGAATTCATTGTCCAGACAGACGCATCAGAGCATGGCATTGGGGCAGTGTTATCGCAACTCAATGAAGAGGGTCTGGATCGACCTGTTGTCTTCTTGTCTAGGAGATTGCTTCCCCGGGAACAAAAGTGGAGTGCAATTGAGCGGGAAGCCTTTGCGGTGGTATGGGCTCTGAAGAAGTTGCGGCCATACCTGTTTGGCTCGCACTTCCTGGTTCAGACCGACCACCGACCCCTTCGTTGGCTGATGCAAATGAATGGAGAAAATCCCAAGCTGTTGAGATGGTCTATCTCCCTACAGGGAATGGACTTCCGGGTGGAACATCGGCCTGGAGGGGACCACGCCAATGCAGACGGTCTCTCTAGGTATTTCCGCCTTAGTGAAGAGAACTCCCAAGGGGTTGGGTTGCTCTCCCCACTTTCAGCTGGGGGGGGGACGCGTGTTAAACCTGACAGCCCTTTGGGTGGTCCCTCCCATTATTTATTTATTTTGTCCCCTTTCTGACCTCCAATTCCTTTCATTTTTATGTCCACTGAAATTTTTAGTGTTGTCCTAGGGGGTGGGTGCTACCTTGTCCTCATACTTTTATTGAGGCCTAGTTGGCCCCTCTAACAATGAAAATTTAGTCACACAAAATGGTGGCTGGTAACTGCCACAACTGACTACCTCAGGAACTGGCCCATAGGCTTATATGGGGAATCTAGAACCTTCTGGCCTGTTCTGGACACTTGGGGTATAAAAAGGCCAACTGTAGGGCGGCCATTTTGTCATACAGAGAGAGTCAGCTGGAGTACAGGCTGTGGCGCTAGGTGGGGTAGGACATTCAGAGGGTGGACTTCTTTCTAAGGGTTGCCTCCTTACTGTAATCACTGCGCTCCTTCCTGCAGACCTGACCCTGTTTGTCTGCGTTCCTGTTGTCCCTGGACAGGAAGTCCGCTCAAGTTAAAAAGGACTTACCCCTAGCCTGGGGTGGGCTTGAGAGACTTTTAGAGGAGTGGAGTTGTGTGGAAGTCCGCCCCGCTGTCCAGTATCCGAGAACTAACTAGTACCTTGAGGAACTCTGCAAGGTAGCGAAAGGATTGAGGGAATTAACTACCCCCATTCCCCTCTTCGAGTCCACCTGCCGCCTGCGCTTGGCCCACCAAGTCTCCCCTTACCTGTACTTAGAAGCGCAGCTGGGAGAAGCCTCCTCCGCTCTTGGTGGTCCTGGTGGAGAGAAACGCGACCACTGGGGTGTGTCTCGCCTTTCCCACAGCCCGGTTCTGATTGTGTGGCAAGGAGCAGTCGGGGGTTGCTGAGGTAACGTGGCGGAGCAAGAGACAGGGTGAGGCTGAGGTGGCGCGATTCTGCGCAGGCCCTGTGCAGTATTCACTGACCCAGAAGGGAGGCGGAGTGTTGGCGAGGAAGTGTCTGCCGGCGCGCAGGCCCGGAGGAGGGCCTCTGGTTGCCTGAGGAGAAGGGGGCGGCAACTGACTGGAGCCGCTGCTCTCCCGCGCCTGCTCAGTGACGCCGTTTGCCGGGGGAGTCGATAGAGACGATTCGAGGAGGAGCTCGACGGGAGAGAAACCAGCGAAACCACTAACCCAGTGCGACCTCCCCTCAATGCCGGCTTGGTTGTCATTCGGACTGGCCAACGAGGGAGGCGCCGCTGGGGAGAGAGAGTCTGGTGGCGAGTGCTGGTCTGCTGCAACTGCGCAGTGACGGCTGAAACTATCCAAAACACTGTTGGCCTCAAGTAAGGAAGGAACTGGGGCTGTTGAGGGACCGGGGATTAATATCAAAAGGTCCTGGAAGGGAGACCCCCCCCCCCCATTTGATTACTGAAAGCACTGAACTGGCAAGTCAGGGAAGACTGAGTCCAGGGAGCCACCGGTACTCGTGCTAAAGGGAACAAGTGAAATACAGAAGGGTGACCAAGCGGAATGAGACAATTGAACCCTTATAATGCTGATATTGTTTGATATTGTTGCTTAATCTTTCTCTTTCAGTGGGGGAAGGGGAAGAATACTCTGGCATTTTGTTGTCAATCACCTGATTCAATTTAATTAAGCAGGTTGTAGTAGTTAATCTTCCATCTGGACCCATGTGAATACTCCCTTGTTCCTTTGAAGGTGACAGACTCTGCTTCCTAATGTGCCAAGTCAGTTTAACCAAGGAAATGCCGTTATTATAGAATTCATAATGCACGTGTTGACTCCATTGAGTTAGGAAACTATGTATTGTTGAATTGATTGTAGGAGGAATATTAAATGTGAGTAGTGTCAAAAAAGTCAGATGAAATAAGCAAGAGTATACAAAAACTTTTATAAAAGTTAACCGTATTTTCCTAAACTGGTGTAGTGTTATTTTTGAATGGATGGACGCTGAGTTACTGTAAGGGTGTGGCGCAAGCTTAACACTTTTGCCTTTGGGTTAGACCTTCCTGCTTTGTGCCAAGCTACCCTATGTAGTCTGGTAACCCCATGTCCAACACTCTCTATTACATGACGTCAAACTCGACATACAAACACAAAGTACTAAAATAAATAAATCAAACCTGCTTCTGTTACAACATATAAACAACTCTTAAATTGTATGAGCCGGTTTTGTGGTTGATATATTATGAGATGCGAAATGCTTTCCTCTGCAAGTATTTACCAGATCCAGAAGTCTAATCCATGTAGAGTTTTGTGGTCTTTATTACCAAATGGAATTGGCTTGGTGGGGTGGGGTTCATGAACTGACAGACGTTTGGCGGACACTAAACATGCGTCTGTATAATAGAATAATTTCTTGTCCAAAACAGGAAGAATAAGAGAAAAAAAAACTGAGTTTAATTGAACATCAGACGAATGCAAACAACAAGATACGCAGGTGTTTAACATTTTAAATGCCATTAAATAATTATTGAGGTCACAGAGGATCTCAAAATGCATTCTAAAAGGTGGTGATTTCAAACTATTAGAATTATGTTGTGCATGAAATGTGACTTATGATGACTACATAGCAGCGGCAGGACATTTTAACTGAAGCATGGTCAGACTAGAGGTGTTAACGGCCAGAAGACGAACTTTCCGTAAATAAGAGGCAGAAGGGAGGGAGAGCCATGGACTTTGTGAGAAATTTAAGTTGGTTTTTCTTTAGACCTATGTTGGAGATGAAGAATTGGGCTAAAGATTTGAGATGATGTTAAAATTGAAACTGGACATTTGTGCGGAATTATTTAATTAGAAAGTAAGCGGAAGATTTGTATCAATGGTGAAACCTCCAAAGCTAGTGGGAGAGACTGGTGCAGGGATGTAAAACACCAATCACACCTGGGTGTGAATGACTAAGTGTTATGGGGAATTGGCATAGCAAAGGCTATTTGGGTTGAGTTTCTTAAAAATGTTTTGTAAGTCCACCCCTCAACAGCGTGGTGAGCTGTACCTTGAAAAAGTGAATGCTTTGTAAGTGCACTCTTGCAAGATGTAAGTTATTTTAAGAGACGGTGTCATGCTGTAACATAAGTGCCTGAGCGATCTTTAGAACGAAGATAGGGAAGGATTAGTTTTAAAGTTCAAAGCAGTGTCCCCTGACGAAGGGCGCTCACATCCTGAAATGCATTGTCTTTTTTTTATTTATTTAAATAAACGCTGCTTTGATTGAACTGCATTTGCCGTGTTTTAGCAAGAGGTCCTGATGGGCACAGCTTCGACATTATAAACCTGGAAAAAAGGCAGAACATCCCGTTTTGTGGATTAAAAGTTTAGTGTGGATCAATAGTGGAAGAATTGAAAGGATGGAGTACATGGTCAAAACTGCAAAAAATTGAATATATTATGAATCTTTTGCCATAGAGGCATAACTCAGCTGTACGTTCGGCTTGGGGCAAGATGATGGCCCACTCAGCATTGTGAGCCCTGAATGAGGCACACAAAAAATCCGATCAGCCCCTCCTATTGCTCTATGAACACGCACAAACACCTCTATCTGAAATGTGCTCTGTGTTTTCCCTTCAGGAGAGAGGCCTTGGAGTAAATCTGCTGTATACGCCATCATAGCAAGTAGATATTCTTAAATTAACAGAAGTTGATATTTTCTCAATCAAGTTTGGTTACCTTTGATATCCAGCTAAACCCAAAACTGTGACTGTGCTTCAAAACAGAAGGTGAAGAAGACATACTGATCTAAAATTGACAATGGCGTGCCTGCACAAGTGTCCGATATACTTTATATATATATATATATATATATATATATATATATATATATATATATATTACCTACTGGCGGTCGCCAGTAGGTAGTTATAGTTAGGATTGATTTCCATAGGAAAATCGCAACATTCTATTGGGTATAACGTTGGCGCCGGTTGAGGAATCTGCCTGAATTTTTCAGCAACTTTGCCTCGCGGCTTTCCGCTCCTTCCCTAAAAGTTTGGGGGGGATTCGACAAGCGGGGGCCGAGATAAAAGGGGGGTCCCAAAACGTGTTTTCCCCATGTTAATCTCGATAGGGCGGTCTGTCGCACTTTTAGCTCGAACGGCTGAATGGATTTTCACCAAACTTGGCAAAATTGTAGGGACTGGTAGCCCGATGTGCCTTTGCTATGTCTCAAGATATGTGCTCCAGAGGATTTTGAGTAATTTAGGTTAAAAAATATGTATATATCTGTAAGCGCGCCCCGGTGCGCGTACCGGGGAGCGCTCCGGGCGCGCCACGCGACTTGCGCAAGGAAAGCTGATTGGCTCTCGGGTGTCTGTAAACATTCTAAACAGTCCGCAGCGGCCGCCATCTTGTGTCTCGGTAGGATCGAGACACAAGAGGTGGCAAAAAACAAAGGGGGAAATGACCAAAAGGGGGCAGGGTACACTCCCCCTGACCCCCTAGGTTTGATGTGGGGGCCATAAAAGGGTCCCTCGGGTAAAAAATTTTGTTATTTTTTTTCGATTTTCGCGGGGGGAGCGCCCGGTACGCGCACCGGGGAGCGTACCAGGGAGCGTACTTTGGTGAAATTAAAAAAAAAAATCTTTTTTTGGGGGGGCGCGCCCCGGTACGCGTACCCTAAGGACAAAAAAATTGACAGAGATCCTTTAAAAGTATAGGTTTAATTTTATAAATGTGAGGTAGTTCTGAAAAGAACTTTTTTTTAAATTGTTTTTGTTGTTTTATATTTTTTTTATTATTTTACTGAACATTTTTTTATTTTTTCTATTTTTGAACAATTTTATATTTTTTTGTGTTTTTTAAGGGAACAAACAAAAAACAGGGAAGTGGAAATGGCTCAACAGGAGCAAAAAAAAGAAAAGAATTAGTGCTTCCTTTTCTTGTTGCATTGGTGGTTGTCCACAGCATAATTTATTAAGGTGACACTAAGTTCACCATAACATAATGTTTTGCCACAGAAAATGCAAACATGTTTTATGGTGCCAAATTTTGGTTGTATATTTGGCACCATTTGGCGTGCTTCAGGACCAGAATGTGAGTTTTCAGTAGAGGAGGTGCTGGCCACAGGGGGTAGGTTGTTCTGAAGTTCCTGTAGTTCAGCGTGGGCTAAGTTATTTGGATGAAACCTCTCCATGTGGCGGATCATGGTAAAATTACCAAATGAATATTTCTTTAGGGGGTTGCCCCTGGAGAGGACTGAGCCACAAATTAGACAGGTGACTTTGGGGGCGTTCACCTTTTTGTGGCCTTCAGGGATGGAAAAGAATTGCCAAACATAGTGCACTTTAACGTGCCTTTGCCTTGGTTGTTCAGGCAGGAAGTGCCTTGATTGTTGCTCCTCCTCCTCTTCTTCCTTTTCTTCTTCTTCTCCTCCAAGGAACTGTGGTGGTGGACCTTCTTTTCTTGGTGGTGGTGGTGGTGGTGGGGGTGCACCAGCTGCAGCTACAAGTGATGCCATTGCAGTGATCAAAATAGCTCTTGCTCTCTCAATAAAGAAAGTTAGAATGAGGAAAAAAGGAGGGGGCTTTCATCATTTGGAGAAAAAAAAATGATGAGAACCAATTAAAAGTGTTATTTTCAGGTCACATGACCTGACACATGACCCGGTGCGCTTACGTTACGCGCTCCGGCGCGCTTACGCTACGCGCACCGGGCCGCGCCGCGGAGCGCTTCCGGGTGCGTTTACGAAGCGCGTCATAAGACACATTGCGCGGCAACGCGATACGTCACGCTTACGCGACGCGTCACAATGTGGTTTTTTTCGATCGCGGCAATAGCGCTAACGGGACGCTCCCCGGTACGCGCCCCAGGACACGCCGTAACATCGCGCTTACCCGTGCGTTCACCGGTACGCGCCCCGGGCGCGCCCCAGGGCAAAAAAAAAAATGAAACTTTTTTTTTTTAAGTTTCATAATTATACAATATAAAATTTGTTATAAAAAATATTACTTTTCATACCTATAGCGATTTGCTATTAAAAAACCATTGAAATTCACTGAAAAAACCATAGGTTTCACACCAGTTATAGTTAGGAATTAGCATTTAAAAAACCTATTAACATTACAGTGAAAGGAGGTCTGTCACTCTGTCACAAGGATGGTGTCATCAGTGATGTCACTGACCATGTCATGAGTGATGTAATATGTGACGTCATCAGCAGTGCATTGCACGCGCAAGTTATAGTGAGTCCAACTAACTATAACGTGGGAATTTCAATGGTTTTATGCGAGTAAAATTTCCAGCTATAACTATAACTGGTGTAAAACCTATGTTTTTTTCAGTGAATATATATATATATATATATATAGGACTGAGTGCACCCTACGACTTAAAATATTTTTCAATGTTTATTTCATTACTGTACAGAGTTTACTGACATCTAAAAGATGTAGTGAATACACCCTCTAGGCTTTTTCTGTCAGTCATTCAGACGACCTGACGATATCAAAGGTGAGACTGTAGGAGTTACCCACTAACCAGGACACTTCGTTAGCAAAAGAAAGTGGTAATTCTAAGTATTGTTGTCTCACCGGATACCTTGATTAATCAGTCATGGCCTGGGTCTAAGGAGGTGGCAAGATTGTGGAGGCCAGGTACAGTACTACACAATTACTACAGTTAAGTGTGCACTTACTTACGCTCTCTGAACTGAGCAGCCTACCCCAAATCAGTCACTGACTATATTTTCCTTTGACCGATTCAGCACTTGACGCTTTCTGGCCAGATTTGTGATATACAAATGCAACATGTATAAATATATTCAAATGTAATGTCAAACGAGTTTTATACAGAGTAAGCAAATATCACTTTAATGATTCATAGAAGTTGGATGATGCTATCAAAACAAAAGATCATCCGCATTCTTTTGCTGCATTAATGCAATACGGTTTGAATCCAAGCACTGACATCTTCATTGTAGCACCCATTTAAATGATGTATTTTTACTAGCCAACTATGCTTTTGCCAAATTGTATATCAAGGACATGGCTAAGAGTCCTCAAGATCATTCACAAACGGATTCACTGGGAACAATGTGGATTTATGAATTAATGTAGTACACAATCAAAATAAATATGTTCCTGGAGGATTTATTTCAGCTAGATAATTTTGTACCTATTAGTCCAATACCATCAACACAACCTTCATGTATTAATGAAGTAAAGCTCTTTTTACAAATATGTATTTTTTAATATAGAGAATCCAATTGATAATATATGAATTTTACATAGACATAATCCAGATCAAAGATATTTAAATCAGCAGTACTAAAAGTAAACACACAGACTCCCCCTTAAGATCCTTCACTCAACACTCAAGTTTTAGGATCTAAGGAACTACAGGGTGGGGGTTCCTAAAAGTAAAAAAATAAATACCTGAAGAAGCCTGTGGCCAGAACACTGGCCACAGGAAGCAGCGCTTGGTCCATGAGACTTAAGACGGAAGCGCGTGGGGGAGGATGTACTGTCCAATGGGTGACCTGGGAGCCAATCAGTAGTAAGCAATGGGCAAGCTCCAATGAAATTATATTTAAGGATCTCTGTTTTTACTGATAAATACAGACAGAAAACGTTATTTTCTTGTCTGTATTGTTAATGGTGGATAAAAATTGAAATTGCGTGCCCTTTGAGTGATTACAAATACACTTTGCCATGACTGCCAGGCCAATAACGTAATAATGTGGATTGATTGGTAAGGGGGTTAAAGAAAGGCATTTTAGTAAAGAGGCTTAAACCGCATTAGATATGCACAAGGCTGATACTGAAATGTACATATTTTCATATAAGGGCATTCTGCAGGTGTTCACATCACTGAAACCTGCCAGGTATTCAAGCATGTAAAGAATTGGGGGGGTAGTCGCTTGCACACCTAAGTATACACAATTACTCTTCAATGTGGTGAGAACAAATAATGTGAAAGTTTAATCAAACTGGTGCGTGCTGCACGGTGTCAAAGGGCTGCCATTCCCTAGGGTGACTAGATGCTGATTGGTGACTTAAGGCAAAATGTCTTGAATGAACTGGGTGCACAGCTAAGAAAAACTTTTCTTCCTCTGTACAAAGCTTTTTTTTAAATAAAATGTATCAGATTCCATACAATGTAACACGAACAGAAAATAAATATCTCACAATGATCTCTCAATTAGTTGTCATTTACTTTAGATAGCATACAAATGTACACGTCATTAAATCTGTGTTAATTCATTTGTCATTACTTCAAAACTCAATTTGTGATTACATCATGACTGTCAATACAACATGAGCAAAGCATAGTGACAATATCAACATCAAAACAAAAGTAGTGACGATTGGTGACCGTCCCAATGCATTTCGGGACCTCCATTCCCTTCCTCAGGAGGCACTGTAAGTGAAAGTAATATCATTTATCAAGAAAAAATCCCTAATGTACAGGGCAGTAAATATCAATATAATTCCAATAAACTTATGTTCTGTTCGTAGAGCCATCAACACCCAACAGTACCCTTAGGAGCTACATGTCCACGTGAGACCTTAAAAATGTGTGTGCCATAAATACCAGTGCAGAGATTAATTAAAAACTGACGCGTGTGAAGTAGACAACCATGCTCAATATTCTCAAAGACCGTTTCGGCTTTGACGGTGATATTCTCAAGTGGATCCCCTCTTATTTCCAAAATAGAACTCCTCAAATTAAAGTCAGCGGTTACCTTTCTAAACCTCAACCTGTCACCTTGGGTGTTCCACAGGGCTCTATTCTTTCTCCCATTCTTTTCAACCTCTTCATGGAACCCCTCACCCTTATTCTTAAACGAGCAAAAATCAGTTATCACCTCTATGCTGATGACACACAACTATACTACAAGATCAAAAGCCACGACGATATCTTACATCTTAACGATGCCTTGACCAAGATTCAATTGTGGTTCCATTAAAACCACCTCAAATTAAACCCCCCAAAAACGGAAATCATCCTATTCACTATCCGCTCCCTATTCAATACTGGATCACGGACATTAAAGCTCTCAACTGCTCTCTCGCCATCTCCAACTCGGTCAAATCCCTCGGCATTTGCGTCAATCAAAACCTCAATCTTACTTCCCATATAAAAAACTCGTCAAAAGGTGCTCGCTTCACACTACATCACCTTAAAAAAATCAAACCCTTCATTCCAGCAGATGACTTTAAATCAGTTGTACAATCACTGGTCCTGCCTGGAATTGATTGTGGCAACGCCACTCTTTCTGGCACCCCTAAAGTCCACCTAGACCCTATCAAATCCGTTCTTAACCTCGCTGCCAGGCTTATCTCTGACTGAGCGATATGATCACATCTCCCCTGTCCTCAAAAACCTATGTTGTAACCCTTCCTACCCCTGCTTCTAAAAAAACCTCACACTGCTCCTTCTCAACAAATATTGGGGTTCTTAATTATACTTACTGTCTCTGGCCATGAACTCCACCAGTATGCACCGCTTATACAGGCCCGCCTCTACCTATAATTCACCTCATTCCTCCCTTCCACTAATGTTTCTAAACCTCTCGCCTTTTCCATCTACTGACATACTATATCATTCTTCTCAGTCTTCCTGATTTACTATCTTCAATTTGCTACATGATTTTGAACTTCCGAACTTAAATCATTCTTAAAATTCAACTGCCTTACCTTATTATATCAATTGTACTTTGTTTGGACTGTCGCTATGTTTAACCAAATCCTGTAAAGTGCTCTGATACTCTTGGGTCCAGCTAGCGCTATATAAAACCCTTAAAATAAATAAATAAGACAAACGTGATGCTGTGCTTTCAAAAACACTGAGAGAATAGAACAGAAACCTCTCCCAGGAATCCCTCATAATGCATGCAACATGGTACATGAAAAATGGTAGTGCACAAATACCCGAGCGGGGAGTGCGAGTGCTGAACAACTGAAACACTCCTTGAAAATGAAGAGCGGAAGCTGCAATCAACGGTGAGATACAAAATGCCCTGGAGTGACGGGCGTATTTATGACTTTACTGAAACATGCACAAAGAAGCAATCACTACAATAGGAGAGGCAGAAATATATACGGTGTGCACAAGAGAAACAAGCATTGGCATAGCCAATAGGTCTTGCCTTTGGCACCTTATAATTGTTTAGCCATGCAACAGTTGATGTTCTTGCACCAAGGATATTGTGCTGCATAACTAAATACTTATAAGGCCACAAAAGCGAGACCTATTGACTATGCTAATGCTAGGGTCACTGAGGTGTGGACGTGGAGTGAGAAACAGCTAAAAAAAGCAAAACATAATGAATACAACTTTAATAAAAAATAAATGCAGGTTAAACTAATCTGTGGGAAATGTATTGATCTGGTAGGAAAGCTTGGATGGTTAACACTATCAGTTCAGGTGTCTGTGTGTGCAAACACAGTGTCACTGATCTGTATCCTGGTTAGTGCACTGGGGAATAGAGGCATGTGTGCCTGTAGTGCTATAAAGTACCAACCTGTGACAAAAAGCACAGTGAATATGTAAGTCACTATTTAAAAAAAATATTAAATGCAGTACGAGTTAACCTGCTGCAAAATGCACAAAAAAACTCAGTGTTTAAGTGCTCAAAGTACTTTCACGAGTTACTAATGCACAAACAGACGGTACCTAGTGCAAACCTTTTTTTAATAGGTTCTCCATTAAAAGGATGAATCCCAGAATTGGTGACACCCTCCAGTGCCTCTCAAAATTAATACCGGTCACCAGGAAGCCTCAGGTGATCGTATGAATTAAAGCCTTGACTGGCTCCTAAGGAACCTTTAGATCTGCCAATTAACTACCCTCACACCATTACATTTATTTCTGGTAACAGGACACGCTGGGGAGAAGGCTTATTTCTTCTTTGGTTGTCTGTTTTCTCACTCGTTGCTGTGCAGGGGACCGCTGTTACCCTTTCAGCCAGAGGTAACTCATGCTCAGCACTGACCATACAAAACAAAAGTTGTCTTTTTTCCAACAAAAAGTATGGGAACTGTTTTGGCAGCATTTTAAAAGCTTAAGAATGTTGTTCCCGAAAAAATAACAAAACATCACCGTGATGGCCGCGTTGTAGCTCGGCTCCGTCAGCCTTCCCGCTTGCACTACCTATCCTGCGCCTTATCCTGCCCCGAGAAGTCTTATTTGATGGAATATGGAATTATGACGTTTTGCTGGCACTTACCGTCTGCTCTGGATGATCCTAGGTGCCGCGGATCTTGAGCTGTGCCCTTGTTCGCTTCGGAGCCTCCGGGGCGGGCGGGCCTGGACTCGTCTGCGGCGCCCGGGCAAGGCGGAGCGCCGGGGCCAACCCCTTGGTGGAGGAGTGGGGTCGGCCGGAGCGGCCACTGTGCGGTTGGACCGGTGGCGACTGACCGGGCCTGGTCTGGCTGTCCGGGGACCTGGTGGTGGAGCGCTGCCTACCGCGGACGGGGGTTGACTGCATGGGCGACTCGTCTCCCCTTTGTTCTCCTGTTCGGCCATCTTGAAACCCTCCGCCCGGTCTTGGCGGGCGGCGCCTGTGGGTCGGTGGCGCCGGCTGCCTCAATATTCTGGTAGCCCGCCTTTCTGCCCTGGAGGTTCCATTGCTTGTCGCCGGCTGGATTTCATCGAGCCTCGCCGGTGGCCGGATTGGGGTCGGAGATTGCCGAGGCCTCGCCGGGCTAAAAAGATGGCGGCCTGCGCCCTGTATCTACGCCCAGTTGGAGATGGCGACATCGGCGGGCCGCATGGCACGTTTGCTGAATACCGTAAAGGTGATCCTACAGTTGGCGACGTCTTCGCCGCCTTGTGTTCCTGGCGTGCTTCCATGACTGTCCCTGTCGCTGGGCCGGATGGTGATCTTTGTACCGGGCTCGTTGGGCCGTCCCCTGCGTGTGCGGTTCCACCGCTTCAGTGTGCTGCGGGGTCCTTCCTGGAAATTGAAGACACCGGGGCCGCCGCTTGTTTGGACGTACAGATGCCTACTGCCTGGTATCGTCTGGAGTTCTTCCCTGTGGTGGATGTACTGGAGGGCCTCCAGCCGAGATCCGTCCGGGACTGTCTCGCCGGGTCTCCCGGTGTTTTTTTGCCTCGACCTGTCGAGCTGAGATCCTGTAACTGTTTCACCGGGGCGACTTTTTCCCCTTGGTCGGCGGAACTATGCTTGAGTTGCCTGCTGCTGTTGCTTTCCTTTCTTGCTCATCCGGTCCGAAGCCGTTATAACTTGTGTGGTATATCGACGATTGGATTCCCTGCTTTTCACCTCTGGCCCCTCATGTTCTGGTTCTTTGTGCACTCTGTGCCTATGGCACTGGACAGACGAGGGCAGGGGTGAGATACACTTGTATCGCCGGACTATTACTTCATGGCATGGCCGATGACCACCTTGCAGCTGTACGTGTATGATTGATTCCTCTTCATATTCCTGGTGCCTGTTTTTTTTTTTTAAATGACTTCTTCTTCTCGTGGGGTCTACAATGTGTTCGAACGGGGGGCTGGGAGCTGATAGTTTTGATTATGTGTCTCCTCTCCCACTAGAGATTTTATTTTTTCCTTTTTCCTTCCTTTCCCCTTTCTCTCTTTTTGCCTAAGTGGTTTCTTCCTTACTTTCTGACTCTTCTATATTTCGGGTTTCCTGTTAGGGCGACAGGAACGCTGCTGGGGGGGTAGGCCGTAGCCTTCTGCAGGGGTGCAGGGTGGGGTGGGTGGGGGTCTGTATTTTTGTTTTTTCTTTGTTCTTGGTTCTATGGCTCTTATGTATCCTCTTTTCTGGACGCTGCGTCTACTTGTAGGCCTCCTGGGGTGTTTTTGCCAGCGTGGGCCTCATGATCTCCCTGCCACCGATGTTCATTGTGCATCCACTACTCCTATTTCCTTCGGTTCCATAGGCTGGCCTTTTCTTTTGTATGCTTTGCTAGCCAGGGGGCGCATGTTGTGATGCCGCGTTCTCTTTTCCCTGTTTTTTCTACCCTTTTTCTTGTTGTCCTTTCCCCCCTTTTTCCCCCTTTTTTCTCCCTTTCTTTGGGTTGATGTAGCGGATGGCTCTTTGTACTGCAATCCTGACTTCCTTTTTATGTATTGCTGCGTATTTTAGTAGTAACGGGTGGGCGTTGGGCAGTGGTTGGACTTGCTTACAGATGTGGGATCTACGTTTTGCCCTTGCTATAATGTAGCTGTTCTTTTTGACATTCACTGTGTATTGTTTTACTGCTTGCTGACGGCCCGCCACGGACTTTTGGACCCTAATAACTGCACTATTCCTGCTAGTCGCCCTATTGTATTATAAAATTAACCTTCACTTTTCCTACTCCTGGTGGTTTCCTTGTGGCTTTCTGCCTCGCCTTGTTGCATCTGTTATGTCGGAGACCTGCTGGAGCTTCTTTCCTGCCTACGTGCTTCTACAGTGTGGTGGCCGGCCCGATGGGTTGTAGGCCCGTATTTGTAAGCTACATCTGCACAATAAAGGTTTTAAAAAAAAAAAAAAAAAAAGAATGTTGTTCCCAGTAGACCCTTTCCACTTCAACTTTTGTGAGTGAATACAGCTCGTCGCCAACTTCTATACGCACCCATTTGCCATCATTTAGAACATTTAACAGCATCACTACCTCAAGCATGTTGCCATATGGATCACTGGGCCTTCTCCAATTACTCCCAAACCCTTTTTATGCACACACACAATGCATCCCTGTAGGAGAGTGGGGTCTGCAATCCCATGGCCACCCCAGATTTTTGCTTTTTGCTTCACTGGTTTACGACTTTCCCTGGCTGTGGGCCTGTCAATCAGACCCACAGCCTAGCTGTTCTCTCTCTAAATTGACAAGCATGTACCTTAGGTGCATTTACCAATTGGTATTGGGCCACCTTATCAGTCCCTGTACAGTATACCTTAGGTATCCAGGGCATAGGTGTACCCAGGGCCTACCAGGGGCTGCAGCATGTATTATGCCACCCCTGGCTGGCCACCCAAATCTGACACAACTGGCTGCACGACAGCTGGGGCAAGGTGGTGTAATCACCCTTTGCTTTAGGTATAGTATTCCTATATCTAACCCTAAAATGGACACATATATTCCTATCAGTCACTCCTATGGCAGGCCTTATCAATCCTGAAGGCAGAGTGCTTGGAATTATGTGAGATGGTGCTCTGGCATGAGCTGAGCCCGTTTGCAGCTTGTGGAACCAAGTCCTTATAGCTGTTCCATGATAACGCTATACCATATACTCTTAAGTGCATTATAATCCTCGTGGTTAAATGCTAACTTTGGCATAGCATTATCAAAACATGTCGAGTAAGGTGTCATACGAATTGGAATACTAACCCCTCGCCAATTCTGGCGACGGGGTTAGCATTCCACCCTTCTAGAGGGACACGACATGTCGGTAACTGTAAACCCCGGTTAAAGTTAACTCGAGCCTCAGCATCACAAAATGGATGCTGCCACCACAGACACAAGTCTGTCCTCCTGCTGCTGGGAGTCCTTCCAGCAAGGGAGGCTCAGACAAAGGGTTTCCTGCCTTGGGAGGTGCTTGCACCACCCCAGACAGGATTTTGTGTATTAGGTAGGGCCAAGGCTGAAAGGAATGAGACATGCCTGGGGCACACAAGGTGCCCTGTGCATACACCGGTTACAACCAGTTGCTGGGGCACTCCAGCCCCAGCTCTGGCGGGAAACTGGACAAAGGATAGGGGGTGTAGCCACCCCCCTTCCTGGTCCCACCCAGGGGAGGGACCTAGTCGTAGTGCAGCCCCCTTTAGCTGAATAAAGGTAGGAGCTGGTCCCATTCCAAGGTAGATTAATCTTGACAACCTTCCACGAAGAAACTCTTGACCTTCGACCTCCTGAACATCAGAAGACTGAAGAATCTCCCCTATGGTCAGGGAGTGACCATCCTGCTTCACAGGCACCATCAAGCTCCTGTGCGGTTTGCTGTAAAGTCCTTCCATCCCGGAATCCGACAACCCAGCTCGACAAGACCCGGACCTCCAGACCTCTCTGACCTCTACCCACATCCACAGCACAGCTGGGACCCGTGGGTGTGACGAGCAACGTGGAGAGGGCCATCTTGAAGAAACCTGCACAGCGCTTCCTGCACAACCCCTGAGGGTTCCTCAAGTGAGTGCATTGGGGACTGAGAAGCCCCACACCGACGCAGCTCCTGCACCAGAGACCAGCCCCCCAGCATCCCCGTGATCTGCGTGGGGCCCTTTTGCCTGGTTGCTGCCCTTCCTGTTGTCTGGTCACTTGCCGACTGGCTTGTGCCCTCTGAGACGACAACTCGAAGACTTCAACACTGCTAGTCTGGTCCCCCAGACTGGCCCTTGCTTCCTTGTAAAAGAGGAGCACCCCGGACCCTCCTGGTCCACTCAAGACGCTATCTTTGTTTCACCGCGTGGCTTGCATTAGCCAAGGCCTGTTGTCCAGATCGATGATCCGACACCGCCAACAGCAGCAGACTACGTGGGACAGCTCGTGCCTCCAGCCTGGTCATGAAGAACAGCTCCTGGTCCGCGTAGCTACAGAGAGAAGCGACCCTTCCTTCACCTGAACGTGGCGACAGCCCCTGGTTCCCTCCTGGTTCCAGCACCGTCACTGGCTAGTGACCAAGACTCTGTCCCCTTCCTTTTCAGGACTTCCTTCTTCCTAGTTCCATCCTTGGAACCACCAGACTCCTCCATCTGGCTGCCTGCCAGCAACTTCTTGTTTCAGGCATCACCGGGTTCAACGCAGCAAACCCGACACTACTTCAGCCCTATGCACCCGCAGCCTGTGGGTTAGGTAACTAAAGCTTCTAGGTCCTGAAGTCTGTGTCCACTATCCTAGTGTCCAGGTCCACTGTTGTTTTCCCTCCATCCAGCCGGGTTCATCCGGAATCCGTAACTTTGTAAACTGTTGCATCCATAGACGTTGGTACGCATCCCGCGTGAGAGTTCCCACTCTGCACGTGAGTCCCGTGGGCCTCCTGCTCCTTACTTACCTAGTTTGTAGCGTAGTCCCACCGATCCTCCAGCCTCTGGATCTCCTTACAGTATTTTCTTTTCTCGCATTCCATTGTTTTGAGTATATGGTTTGTCGTGCCCCTAAGGCACTTGTGTAAATATTGTGCGAACTCGTATTTCCCTTTTAGTATTGTCATGTGCTTAGCCCTCTGATCTCATAAAGAGTTCAGAGGTGTTGTTATTAATAAATAGACTGTTTATTTTCATAACAACCTGTGTGGTGTCCTTTCATTTGGTATTCAAGGGGTTATACTATGGTAAAACAGCTGGCTTCACATGCCAAAAGAGATCAGCCTAAAAGACTGCTTTTGTCCACGCTACTAGGATAGCTGGTCTATACGGTTGACTTTACAACCAATCACCATAAGGGTTGTTTGGACTGATACAAGGTGATCACTAGAACTAGTGAGCATCATATATCAGGCCAACTTCTCACATTGGTGTGCAGCGGTTGGGATTTGAGCTTGCTGTTGTTTTACCACGTATAATCTTGAAAATATCATTTGAAAAATCACATAGGTACCTAGGTACATATAACAAGCTTAGAAATACTCTGAGTTCTACTGAACCAGCTGTTGTAGTAGAAAGGGCCTAGCACACCCTGACTACAACTCTTAGCAAGGGATCAGTAGGTAAACCCATAGTGTAGGTAGGTGCATCACTTACACCACACTAGAAGCATGTCTACCCATGGAGAGTCCACAGAGACTCCCCTAGTGGCTAGTGACCCTCCACAGGTCCTTTCCAGATATGCAGCTCTCAGTTTCCAGGAGATGAGACAATTGTGTACCTCCAGGAAATTGAAACAGGGTTCTAACCCTACCACTCCTTTTCTGTTAGGTCTCTTAGAGACATATGATGCTAGAAAAGCTACTCATACAGATGGGAGCATGCCAGCCTTAGAAGGTACCCTTGGTGATCCTGACCTCCCTGAAACTGAAGAAGTAGAGGAGGAGGAGGAGGATGAAGAGGTTCTTTCTGAGGATGAGGCAGACAATGGTCCTGAGCTAGTCAGCAGACTTACTAGGGCCAACTTAGACCTACATAGGGAAGGATCTGGGGGACCCCCAGTACTGACCCTAAGCAGGCCTAACTTTGGTGTTAGAAGGGATAGGTCTCATTCTAGGGACTCCAATAGATCTGTGCACTCTCATGCCTCTGCTCAGAGGAGAATGACTTCTCCCCAGAGGAGAATGACTTCCCCTCAGAGAAGAGAACATGAAGCAAGGATGAAACAGGCTAATCTGAGGATCCAGAGGGAAGAACTTGCCCTTGCCAAGGAGAAGCTTGCCTTTGCTAGAGAGCAACAGTTGAGTGGGGTAGCCCCCACTGGTGGCAGCAATATCCCTAAGGATAAAGACAGGAGTTTTGATACTAGACACCTGAGTAAAATAGTGCCCCCTTTTAAACAAGGGGATGACATCCACAAATGGATGACTGCTTTGGAGAGGGCCTGCACTGTCCAGTGCATCCCCCAGAGTCAGTGGGCAGCTATATTGTGGCTCTCCTTTGAAGGTAAAGGTAGAGATAAGCTCCTCACTACTAGAGCTGAGGATGCTAACAATTACCAAGTCTTGAAGAATACACTGATTGATGGGTTTGGCTTAACCACTGAGCAGTACAGGTTGCTGTTCAGAGACACCCAGAAAATTCAGTCTCAAGATTGGGCTGACTTTGTTGATTGTGCCACTAAGGCTTTTGAAGGCTGGTTACTGGGAAGTAAAGTTACTGATTACACAGGATTGTATAATCTAATTATGAGAGAACAAATCTTAAGTAATTGTCAAAATCAGTTGTTGCATCAGCACCTTATTGACTCAGATCTGACCTCTCCCCAAGAATTGGGAAAGAAGGCAGACAGATGGGTCAGGACAAGGGTCAAGCAGCAGAACCAGAACCAGGGTGGTGGCCAGAAGAAAGCAGATCCCAAGGGTAATGAGAATAAACAAAATGACCAGAAGTCTTCAACAGGGCCCCAACAATCTAAAGAGGGTGGGTCCCAGAATTCCCAGAATTCCCAAAAGAAGAAGAATAATGGTCAGAAGAAACCATGGTGCCAATACTGTAAAAGTAATACTCACTGGTTTAGTGAGTGCACCAAGAAAGGCCCAACTCCTACCACTACTGCCCCATAGGCATCTGCACCCCCTAGTACAGTTAGTAGTGGTAGTAATCCTCCTAAGGCTATACTGGGGTTAACCCTAGGAACTGAGGCGGGCTCTGACTTAGTCAGAACATCTCGCTTGCCGAGCTAAAAAGAACTTGGCGGAAAGCTGAGAGGGAGTGGAGGAAGACTTATGATCCGATCCTGAAGTCCACTTATTTCGCTAAACTCAAGAACTATCACAGAGCGATTTTCAGAACCCGTGCCACATTCTATGCCCAGGAATTCCAAACCAGCTCTAATCCCTCTAAACTCATCTTTAAGGTCATCAAGGATCTTCTGAATAAAAGGGCCACCTCGACTGCTATCTGCTCTGATGCTCATTGCGAAGGGTTGGCATCCTTCTTCTTAGAAAAAGTGCAGACTATTTATCGAGGATTTAACTGTTCATTGCATGACTCAGAGTTGGGGAGCCTTCTCTCGTCTGAGGTGGAGACTTTGTCCTGTCTGCCGGCACTATCCATGGAGGCCTTTGACACACTGGGTTTGAGGATTAAATCTGGATCTCCGTTAGATCCGCTGAAGCCTGATCATATCAGGACTCTTCCCCTTTCGTGCCGGGCCTCGATGTTATCTTTGATTAATTTGTCGTTAACCTCAGGAATGGTTCCTTCCTCATGGAAGCAGGCGGTAGTTACTCCTGTTTTAAAGAAGGCCACTTTGGATCCAGCTCTACTACCGCCCTATATCCCTTCTTCCTTGGATAGCCAAAATCACTGAGGCACATGTAAATTCCATCCTGACTGAACACCTTGCTCGCAATAACATCTTAGATCCGAGTCAGAATGGCTTTCGGGCGGGACACAGTACCGAGACCACGCTGCTCTACATGACCGAGCACCTACGTGGAGTACTCGATGCGGGGCGAACGGCGGCGCTCCTCCTATTAGATCTGAGCGCCGCGTTCGACACTGTGTCTCACCGCATTCTGGCCTTGCGTCTGCAGGAGGCTGGTATTTCGGGGACTGCCCTCCAGTGGTTCTGCTCTTTCCTCTCCGGCAGGTCCTTTAAAGTGGCTATACCACCTGGCCAGTCCACCTTTCACTCGTTGGATCTGGGGGTCCCTCAGGGTTCCTCGTTGAGCCCTACATTGTTCAACCTATATGTACAACCGCTAGCTGTTATCGTCAATCAATGGGGTCTGACTATGACCTCATATGCTGACGATACGCAGCTGGCGGTGACTCTGAGCAGTGACCCTGAGATAGATGCCCCCAGATTCCGAGCAGGACTTTTGGCCGTGGCAGATTGGTTAAGATCTAACTGCCTACAACTGAACGCCAAAAAAACGGAAGTTATGGTGTTGGGGAAACATGCAGAGCTCTGGGGTGATCAGTGGTGGCCGCCGGAATTGGGCGTTACTCCCGTCCCTGTCTCCGAGGTAAAGAACCTAGGAGCCTGGATGGACTCTTCTGCCCTATCCTTCTCGAGTCACACGAAGAAGGTTGCAGCCACCTGCTATGGCATTTTGCGGGGCCTCAGACCTATCCTCAAGTTCTTCGACCCTTCTACTCGGCAAATCGTGGTTCAAGCCACGGTTCTATCTCGGCTGGACTACGGCAGTGTGCTGCTGCTGGGGGTCAATCAGGCCGAAGCATCTAGACTTCAAAGGGTGCAGAACGCCGCAGCAAGGGCGATAGTTGGCCTTCCTAAATATTGCTCTGTGTCCAGCACGATCTCCGCCCTTCATTGGCTGCCGGTTAGGCAAAGAATTCAGTTTAAGTCACTATGCTTGGCTTTCAAAATTTTGAAACTTTCCTCGCCGCCGGCATTAGTGAATCTGTTAACTCCGTATGTACCACTGAGGTCTTTAAGATCGGAGGCGCTTCATCTGGCGCTTTGTCCCCGTTTTAAGCTCAGTAGGATGGGTGGTCGATCTTACCGAGTACTTGCCGCTGGCTTGTGGAATGCTCTACCGGTGCATATTCGTGCACTGAATAATCTTACCGTTTTCAGACGTATGATTAAAACCTTTCTGTTCCCTGCACTCGACTAGGACCCCTTCCTTTTAATTCTGTTATGTTCAGTACCTGTTCACGCGCCAGGACGCCCCTTCGCTGGGGCAGCTGTGCGCGATATAAAAATTCATAACATAACCTACTCAGGCTGTTCTTGTTTGTACTGGGGACATGGATATGACCCCTACAATAAATCCCAGTACCCTGGGCAAGTACAGGCAAACGCCTTTGATTAATGGAGAAATGGCTCAGGCCTACAGGGACACTTCTTCCAGTGTCACTATGGTGACACCAAACTTTGTGGACCCTGACCAGGTAATACTGGGTTCAGACTACCTGGTGACCAATGCTAGCAATGCCACTACCTCCCATAGTATGGCACTTGTTAATTTCTCCTGGGGAGGGGTAAATGGCCTCAAAAGGGTTGTTGTTAGTTCAGACCTCCCAGTGGACTGTCTTTTGGGCAATGATTTGGAATCCTCCTTATGCTCAGATGTGGAGTATAGGACTCATGTGGAAATGTTAGGTTTGTCAGCACATGTCCTTGCTGTGACTAGGTCACAGGCCAAGAAATGCCCAGCTGAACTAGTGCTGGATCCTGGAAGAATGGACCAGACACTAACCAAGAGAAAGAGCAGTAGGGGTAAGGTTGACTCTTCCCCCCTGCCTCAGGTGGAGGATCAGCTCTCTCAGGAGACTGATCCCAAGACCCCAGAAGGAACTGTCCTAGAAGAGCGTGAGCCTGAACACGTTGAGTTTCTTGGGACAGGGGGACCTTCCAGGGCAGACTTGAGGCAGGCACAGTTAGACTGCCCATCTCTTGAACCCCTCAGACAGCAGGCTGCTGCTGAGGCTGCAGGGAATGCTACAGGTGCCCATAAGGTATATTGGGACGATGGACTCCTATACTCTGAGGCAAGAGACCCCAAGCCTGGTGCTACCAGGAGGATGGTCATCCCCTTGTCTCTTAGAGGTTTCCTTCTCACCTTAGCCCATGAAATTCCCCTTGCAGGTCACTTAGGCCAGAACAAGACTTGGGACAGGCTTGCCCCACACTTTCACTGGCCTCACATGTCTGAGGACACTAAGGACTTTTGTCGTTCATGTATCACCTGCCAAGCCAGTGGCAAATCAGGTGGCACAACAAAGGCCCCCCTTATACCACTACCTGTGGTGGGGGTTCCCTTTGAGAGAGTGGGGATTGACATTGTTGGACCAATGGACCCCCCAACAGCATCTGGGCACAGATTTATACTGGTGGTAGTGGATCATGCCACCAGGTATCCAGAAGCTATTCCCCTTAGAACCACTACAGCTCCTGTTGTGGCAAGGACCCTGGTTGGAGTTTTCCCCAGAGTGGGGTTCCCTAAGGAGGTGATCTCTGACAGAGGTGCAAACTTCATGTCAGGATACTTGACTGCTATGTGGAAGGAATGTGGTGTCAATTACAAATTCACCACACCCTATCACCCACAATGCAATGGGCTTGTTGAAAGGTTCAACAAGACCCTCAAAGGGATGATAAAAGGGTTACCTGAAAAGCTTAGGCGAAGATGGGACATCCTTTTACCCTGCCTTCTGTTTGCTTACAGAGAGGTCCCACAGAAGGGGGTTGGTTACAGCCCTTTTGAGCTTTTGTTTGGACATCCTGTAAGAGGACCCCTATGTCTTGTGAAGGAAGGATGGGAGTTGCCTCTCAAAAAGCCTAAACTTGACATAGTGGACTTTGTACTTGGTCTCCGCTCCAGGATGGCAGAGTACATGGAGAAGGCATCTAAAAACCTGGAGGCCAGCCAAGAACTTCAAAAAGCTTGGCATGACCAAAAGGCTATCCTAACTGTTTACCATGCAGGACAGAAGGTGTGGGTATTGGAGCCAGTGGCCCCAGCAGCTCTCCAAGACAAATGGTCTGGGCCCCACATCATCATTGAGCAAAAGGGAGAAGTCACCTATTTGGTGGACATGGGAACTCCCAGGAGCCCTCACAGAGTACTTCATGTGAATAGGCTCAAAGCATTTGTTGACAGGGAGGACATGGGCTTGCTCATGGCCACAGATGAGGGACAGGAGGAAGAGAGTGACCCTCTCCCAGACCTGCTCACTCAGAACCCTGATGATGGGTTAGTAGATGGTGTAGTCTTTTCTGACAGCCTCTCTGAGCATCAGCAAAAGGATTGTAAGCAAGTCCTACAATCCTTCAGACAAATGTTTTATCTGACCCCCAGTCAGACAAACTGGTGCACACATGAGGTGTACACTGGAGACAGTCTGCCTATAAAGAGTAAAATCTACAGGCAACCTGACCACGTCAGGGACTGCATAAAAACTGAAGTACAAAATATGTTGGAATTGGGAGTCATTGAACCCTCAGAGAGCCCTTGGGCTAGTCCTGTAGTTCTAGTGCCTAAACCTCACACCCAGGATGGTAAGAGAGAGATGAGGTTTTGTGTAGACTACAGGGGTCTCAATGCTGTCACTAAGACAGATGCCCATCCAATACCAAGAGCAGATGAACTCATTGACAGATTGGCTTCTGCCAAGTTCTTGAGTACATTTGACCTGACAGCTGGCTATTGGCAAATCAGGTTAGCTGAGGATGCCAAGGCCAAGACAGCATTTTCTACCCCAGGAGGTCATTACCAATTTGTGGTGATGCACTTTGGTTTGAAAAATGCCCCTGCCACTTTTCAAAGGTTGGTGAACCAAGTTCTCACTGGGTTGGATGACTTTTGTGCAGCATATCTAGATGATATTGCTGTCTTTAGCTCCACCTGCGAGGGTCACCTGATCCACCTGAGGAAAGTTTTAGAGGCCCTGCAAAAGGCAGGCCTCACTATCAAGGCTACTAAGTGCCAGATAGGGCAGGGTCAAGTTGTATACTTGGGCCACCTTGTAGGTGGAGGCCAAGTTCAACCTCTGGAGAGCAAGATACAGGCCATAAAGGACTGGGCTCCTCCAGCCACCCAGCCACAGGTCAGAGCTTTCTTGGGCCTGTCTGGTTATTACAGGAAATTTGTCAGAAATTATGGAACCATTGTGACTCCACTTAATGACCTGACAAGTAAGAAAATGCCAATGAAAGTTCAGTGGACAGTTAGCTGTCAGAAGGCATTCGATGACCTAAAGCAGGCCATGTGCACTGCACCTATTCTCAAGAGTCCAGACTACTCCAAACCTTTCATTGTCCAAACAGATGCTTCTGAGTTGGGTGTGGGAGCTGTTCTATCTCAGCTGAATATTGATGGTCATGACCAGCCCATTGCTTTTATAAGTAGAAGGCTGACCTCTAGAGAGAAACGTTGGTCAGCTATTGAGAGGGAGGCCTTTGCTGTGGTTTGGGCCCTGAAGAAGTTGAGGCCATACTTGTTTGGTACTCACTTCAAAGTTCAGACCGACCATAAGCCCCTCTTATGGCTAAATCAAATGAAGGGTGAAAACCCCAAACTTCATAGGTGGTCCATTTCCCTACAGGGGATGGACTTTACAGTGGAGCACCGCCCAGGGACTGACCATGGTAATGCAGATGGTCTCTCCAGGTACTTCCACTTAGAGCAGTGAAGACTCACCTGGTCAAGGTTAGTTTAATGTCCCTAAGTTTGGGGGGGCGGTTATGTAGGAGAGTGGGGTCTGCAATCCCATGGCCACCCCAGATTTTTGCTTTTTGCTTCACTGGTTTACGACTTTCCCTGGCTGTGGGCCTGCCAATCAGACCCACAGCCTAGCTGTTCTCTCTCTAAATTGACAAGCATGTACCTTAGGTGCATTTACCAATTGGTACTGGGCCACCTTATCAGTCCCTGTACAGTATACCTTAGGTATCCAGGGCATAGGTGTACCCAGGGCCTACCAGGGGCTGCAGCATGTGTTATGCCACCCCTGGCTGGCCACCCAAATCTGACACAACTGGCTGCACGACAGCTGGGGCAAGGTGGTGTAATCACCCTTTGCTTTAGGTATAGTATTCCTATATCTAACCCTAAAATGGACACATATATTCCTATCAGTCACTCCTATGGCAGGCCATATCAATCCTGAAGGCAGAGTGCTTGGAATTATGTGAGATGGTGCTCTGGCATGAGCTGAGCTCGTTTGCAGCTTGCGGAACCAAGTCCTTATAGCTGTTCCATGATAACGCTATACCATATACTCTTAAGTGCATTATAATCCTCGCGGTTAAATGCTAACTTTGGCATAGCATTATCAAAACATGTCGAGTAAGGGGTCATACGAATTGGAATACTAACCCCTCGCCAATTCTGGTGACGGGGTTAGCATTCCACCCTTCTAGAGGGACACGACATGTCTGTAACTGTAAACCCCGGTTAAAGTTAACTCGAGCCTCAGCATCACAAAATGGATGCTGCCACCACAGACACAAGTCTGACCTCCTGCTGCTGGGAGTCCTTCCAGCAAGGGAGGCCCAGACAAAGGGTTTCCTGCCTTGGGAGGTGCTTGCACCACCCCAGACAGGATTTTGTGTATTAGGTAGGGCCAAGGCTGAAAGGAATGAGACATGCCTGGGGCACACAAGGTGCCCTGTGCATACACCGGTTCCAACCAGTTGCTGGGGCACTCCAGCCCCAGCTCTGGCGGGAAACTGGACAAAGGATAGGGGGTGTAGCCACCCCCCTTCCTGGTCCCACCCAGGGGAGGGACCTAATCGTAGTGCAGCCCCCTTTAGCTGAATAAAGGTAGGAGCTGGTCCCATTCCAAGTTAGATTAATCTTGACAACCTTCCACGAAGAAACTCTTGACCTTCGACCTCCTGAACATCAGAAGACTGAAGAATCTCCCCTATGGTCAGGGAGTGACCATCCTGCTTCACAGGCACCATCAAGCTCCTGTGCGGTTTGCTGTAAAGTCCTTCCATCCCGGAATCCGACAACCCAGCTCGACAAGACCCGGACCTCCAGACCTCTCTGACCTCTACCCACATCCACAGCACAGCTGGGACCCGTGGGTGCGACGAGCAACGTGGAGACGGCCATCTTGAAGAAACCTGCACAGCGCTTCCTGCACGACCCCTGAGGGTTCCTCAAGTGAGTGCATTGGGGACTGAGAAGGCCCACACCGACGCAGCTCCTGCCCCAAAGACAAGCCCCCCAGCATCCCCGTGATCTGCGTGGGGCCCTTTTGCCTGGTTGCTGCCCTTCCTGTTGTCTGGTCACTTGCCGGCTGGCTTGTGCCCTCTGAGACGACAACCCGAAGATTTCAACACTGCTAGTCTGGTCCCCCAGACTGGCCCTTGCTTCCTTGTAAAAGAGGAGCACCCCGGACCCTGCTGGTCCACTCAAGACGCCATCTTTGTTTCCCCGCGTGGCTTGCATTAGCCAAAGCCTGTTGTCCAGATCGACGATCCGACACTGCCAACAGCAGCAGACTACGTGGGACAGCTCGTGCCTCCAGCCTGGTCGTGAAGAACAGCTCCTGGTCCGCGCAGCTACAGAGAGAAGCGACCCTTCCTTCACCTGAACGCGGCGACAGCCCCTGGTTCCCTCCTGGTTCCAGCACCGTCACTGGCTAGTGACCAAGACTCTGTCCCCTTCCTTTTCAGGACTTCCTTCTTCCTAGTTCCATCCTTGGAACCACCGGACTCCTCCATCTGGCTGCCTGCCAGCAACTTCTTGTTTCAGGCATCACCGGGATCAACGCAGCAAACCCGACACTACTTCAGCCCTATGTACCCGCAGCCTGTGGGTTAGGTAACTAAAGCTTCTAGGTCCTGAAGTCTGTGTCCACTATCCTAGTGTCCAGGTCCACTGTTGTTTTCCCTCCATCCAGCCGGGTTCGTCCGGAATCCGTAACTTTGTAAACTGTTGCATCCATAGACGTTGGTACGCATCCCGCGTGAGAGTTCCCACTCTGCACGTGAGTCCCGTGGGCCTCCTGCTCCTTACTTACCTAGTTTGTAGCGTAGTCCCACCGATCATCCAGCCTCTGGATCTCCTTACAGTATTTTCTTTCCTCGCATTCCATTGTTTTGAGTATATGGTTTGTCGTGCCCCTAAGGCACTTGTGTAAATATTGTGCGAACTCGTATTTCCCTTTTAGTATTGTCATGTGCTTAGCCCTCTGATCTCATAAAGAGTTCAGAGGTGTTGTTATTAATAAATAGACTGTTTATTTTCATAACAACCTGTGTGGTGTCCTTTCATTTGGTATTCAAGGGGGTATACTATGGTAAAACAGCTGGCTTCACATGCCAAAAGAGATCAGCCTAAAAGACTGCTTTTGTCCACGCTACTAGGATAGCTGGTCTATACGGTTGACTTTACAACCAATCACCATAAGGGTTGTTTGGACTGATACAAGGTGATCACTAGAACTATTGAGCATCATATATCAGGCCAACTTCTCACAATCCAGGGCTCAGATCCGCTAGCACTGCCTTTAAACAAGGTATAACTTGTAAAATGCAAAGGTAACCTGAAAGTCTGCGTGTTCCAGAGAGTAGCACAATGGCCACGGGAAGAAAATGAAAGTTAGTGGCCGCGCGGCCGTGAAAGTGCAAAGCGGGAGGGGGGATAAAAAAAGAGCATGAAGCGTGTTCTAAAAACAAGCATTGGCCGCGAAATGTGGTGGGGGAGGGGAAGAAGCGCGAGTGGTGCGCGCGCACGCACGGCGGCAAAAGCGAAAGCCACTTTGCGTGTAAGGTTTGAAAGCCACATGCCGCTGTCGGCGTGCGCCCGCGCACATTCACTCGCTCTAGGCTCATGGCAGCATTTTCTGAAGCCCCCTTACTAAAAGTCGCGAGAGCAGCGCATGCGCGCTGGCTCACCGAGACCTAAAAAGGGCTGAGTAGTACCTGTAAAAGTGTTGACTTGCGGCAATATAGAGTGGGAAATCAGTCACATGTAATACTAGAGTGACACTGTGAATCTTAAGACATAACTCAAGGTTCAAGTGGCCGGAATACAAAACCTTATAAAAGCCACTGACCTGGATATACACCGCTTGTTCAAAACGTACTGATGTGAAGACTGCTACAACTGTGGAAAGCTCAAACCCGAGCGTGGAGCAGAAAGATCAAAATAATGAAAGGACAAAGTCACATGAATAAACGTGACGGGCATTACTAGAACAATGTCGCTGCGGCAATCTTGGGGGTATACTCGGATTTAATGATGCCAAAGATAGAAGAGTGCCTACACATAGCAGGTGCAGTGGAAGAATGTCTTCACACCGAATACAATGAAAGTGCTCGAAAGATGTGAACGGTGAATCTAAGGAAATTGCTGCATAAAATAGGTGCTCAATGCGAGTGGCTAGTGCATGTGAACATGCAGAATAATAGTAAAGAGACATAGTGAATATCCTGGTCATAATAAATACAAAAATACATACAAGTCTGATAGCCCAATACTAGATAACATGAGGTTTCATCAGAACTGTAATATAATGATTCTCTAATCCTATTACAATATAACGTCCTGATCTGTAACCTCTTCTAAGTGAGGCGTAAGTGTGAATGGTTATAAAGGTGTAAGTGTGGTATGTGCCTGCAGAGAAATAAACAAAACCTCTATAGGTGAAATAGCGTCCTAGGGAAGCTCAGGGTGAAAACGAATGTTGTTCAGGAAGTGAACAATGGTAATTCTCGCTTCGGTGCCTACTCGAATCACGAGTTCACACTCTGCAACTCTGGGCAATAGCTTGCTTAATCTCCAGTACAGCCCCCCCTGCGGCGGGATGCCTGGCTTTCACCTTGGGGATGCCCAGTACGGGTTATCTCACAGGGAAAAGCCAGGACGGGTTCCCAAAGCAAGCGCCTTGAGACCTTGCGGTGAAAAGGCGCTATATAAGAACCTTTGACATGACATGACTTCAATCGCATTCTCTTGAACAACACTTCTGCAACGACTAAACACTAAAGCATAAGTAATCATGAGACATAGGAAAGGCGTATTAATAGCTTTATTCTTGGAATACACTATGGACACGGATTGAATATTTTTCCTTGTATTTTGGTGCACATTTGCTATTGTTTTAATAGTGACATTCCTGTATTGGATTGCATTGTGGCAGTGGGTGCGTTTTCAGTGTGCACGGCAATTTGGGTATCCCCAGTGTATGGGCATGACAAGAGGGATAGTGGGCCAGGTGCTATGTTCTATAGGGTACCACTGACAAAGTTGTTTCCTTCTGAAGCTTTATTTTTGGAAGTTTTTGCAGGCGGCTTGTGATGTTACAGTCAACATGCGCTTCTCCCCTCATTGCCATGTAGGCCTGGGACTTATTAACGGCTGTGAAACTTACATGTGTTAATTAGCATTACTTCCCATTGGCTAAACAAATTATTTACTCAAGTTTTCTTACCTTAGTGATAGTGATAACACTGAATTAATGCTGTGAATATGCTCTGTGTGGCACAGGAAATTTAGTATTGATTTCGGTCATCAACAGGTCCTTGGCGGCAATGGTGGACATGTGGCGCTAACTGACCCTGCTACCTGAGCGAGTAGGAACTCCTTGATTGTAGTGCATGCTGGTATAAGAGAAACAGAACGTTTGTCAGGGTCACTGTTGTGGTCTCGTAAAGGTATTGGTTACCAAGTAGCCCATAACCCCTGGTCAAAGCGCCGCTCTCTCCTCTGCCTCTGTCTGCTGCTCCACTCTGGGACCATGCTTGACAGCCTCCTATTCGAGCCTGCTGCTGCAGGTCCGCCTACTCAGGGTGGGTGAAATGTATTCATAATTGCATTCATAACAGTATTTGTATTTGGGTATTTTGTTGTAGTTGGCTCTATTCAATTTGGTGTAATTCAATTTTGTTTTAGTGACCTCTAGGTTTGCTGGCGTAATTACTGATTCCTTCCGTTGCTGCAGTTTTCTCGCCTCCTTGTCAGCCACTCCCAGGACTACTTATGGAGGCTGTTTGGTGCCGAAGGCAATCCTATCTGCGACTGAACCACGCCAGACCCCTGGTCCTCCCATCATCTGCCGTTACACTGCCATGGACCTCATGGCCCAAGACCCTGGAGAACGCAATACCTGCTTCACATCCTCCCTGTGATCAACCAAAGTACCCATCACCTGCCACCACTGCAGATTCTCATGCTACACAGACCAACAGTCCACACTGGACCCCACGCCGCTTTCAATCACGAGACAACCCACAACCCGGATTCACTCCAATGCATCCTGCTCAACGTTTGTTCCCTCTGAAAACACGCCCTGGAAATCATCTGGGACACTATCACAAACCGCTCCCCTTATGTGGCTGTCCTCACTGAAACCTGGCTCGACCTCTCTTCGAATCCCAACACAGTCAAACCTAACGGCTACAAGATGATACACTGAGACCACGCAAACACACACAGTGGAAGCATCACCATCATTTTCAAGAAAACCATCCAAAGCACCATCACTAATGAGTACCCCACATGCTTCATGGGACAACTCCGCTTCAGACTACAAATCAGCTCGAAGACCACGATAAAAGCCCCCCTTGCTTATAGACCATCGGGACCCTGAGGAGCCTTCTGTGATGCCATCTCCAACCTCATCGCCCCCTTTGCCATCAACTCGCACCACTACATCCTGCTCTGCGACTTCAGTATCCACATCCACATCAACAACACCGCCTCACTCCTGGAGAACTTCAACATCGGGCTCATCCAACTGGTCACCGGACCCATGCACAAAGCGGGACACATGCTCCAGCGTCAGACTTCGTTTCATAGAACTCACCTGTACTGACCACAACATCGTACACTTTACCATCCCTGGCAGAACACCGCACCGTCCACCGTAGGTGGGGCAAAGTTACCAAGACACAATGGAGTCTGGCACCTCACAACCCTGGAACTTCAGCAGACCTTGACCAGGGCGTCCAGAACTTCACCGCCTCGGTCAACGAATGTGCCGACAGTCGCCCTGCTGAAACCAGCAAAAACCAACAAAGCCTCTAAACAGGTCAGCTGGTACACCCCAGAGCTCAGACCCACCAAACACAACTGTACCGACTCAAAGCAATGCAATGGGTCTCACATTTACGTGAATGTCACCTATTGTAAATGACAATGCCTTTTATTTATGTTTTAAAAACCAAAACATAAAAGGCATTGTCATTTATAATGTCAATAGCTGAAACTCGCAAGACCCATTGCATTGTACAGCAAGCATTTCTGCTTGCCCATAGAAGTGAAATCTGACTCTGAACGGGACTGCTCGCAGCTGCTGGTTGCCACGGAGATGCCTTCTTCCAGATCCGATGGCTAATGAGGGTGAAGGGGGGTTGGCTGTTGAAAAAAGGCATGGGGCCGCCACTGGCTGCTTCTCCAGTGGAAAATAAGGTTTGTGGCTGCTATGATAAGTGAGACGTGCTTGCAAAATAAATAGGTAAATATTACATATAAAAAGGGGCAAGTTCAAAAGAAAATAAAGGCGTGTGGCTGCTTGAAAGCTTCGCCTAAATTAAATAAGCGCGGCCGCTATAGTTGCAGTGGACCGCGCTGTAAATACATTAATAATATAAAAGCGGGCGGGTGCTGCAATGTCGGGTGGAATACGGGAAGAGCATTAAAGAAGCAATGTCATGGTTGGAATACGGGAAGAGCATTAAAGAGCAATGTCATGGGTGGAATAGGGGAAGAGCATTAAAGAAAACCGTGCTCATCAACTTATAAAGCAGACTCTGTAACACCACCAGTAAAAGGTACAGTTGTTATGGGAGGTAACCAATGCAGACCAGGTGGTACCAATGAGGGGCTAAAAAGCCAATTTATGACTCCGAAGCCAGAATTTATGAAGGACAATGACACAAGCCAACACAAATATGGGCGGAGAGTGGGCAGAGCTTCCAGTGCATAATCTAATACAGCATGCCTCGCAGAGCGAGCAGTGCATTCACGCTGCCGCTTGGCTCGACCTAAAAATGGCTGACCGATCTCCCTGCTCCCCTAACCGGCCAAAGCACTCACGAAAGCCATCAACCAATAGCTCACCAAATACCTGGAACTCAACACCTCACAATGAGGATTCCACCCCAACCACAGCATTGAGACTGCACTGATCACTGCCATAGATGACCTCCGATATCTCCTCGTCCTCTAAGCTGTGCTTGACACAGTCTCCCACAACACCCTCATCTACAAACTCCACAACGCCAGTATAATGCGAAATGCCCTTAAGTGGATCACTTCTTTCTTCTCGGGACGCACACAGAGCATCTGACTGCCTCTTTTCACCGCCGCATCCAAAGACATTACAAGCAGCCTACCGCAAGGATTGTCCCTAGGCCCCACCCTGTTCAATATCTACATGACCTCCGCTCAGCTGTTGCCAGATCCCATGGCCTCAACATAATCTCCTATGGCGATGACACTCAACTCATCCTCTCACTCACTAAGGACAAAGCCGAATCCAATTTTTGCAGCGTCATGACCGACGTAACCAAATGGATAAAAGACCAACTCAATTCCGACAAAATGGAAGTATTGATCTTTGGAAAGAACCTCTCTGCATGGGACCACAGCCGGTGGCCAGCAGAACTCGGACCAACGCTCACACTGACAAACCAAGCACACAACCTCAGCATCCTCCTCAATAGCCACCTGATCATGAAACAACAAGTTAATGTAGTCACCTCCTCTTGCTTCCATACCCTCCGCATAATCTTCATATTGATCCCTAGCAACACCAGTAAGACCGCCATGCAGGCCCATGTCACCAGCAGCCTCTACTATGGCAATGCACTCTATGCCGGAATCTCCACACAATCCCTCAGAAAACTCCAGACTATACAGAAGACCGCAGCCAGACTCATCCTTGACCTCCTCAAAACGACTTGCATCACCCCACACCTCCACTGGCTCCCCATCCACAGGAGATGCCAGTTCAAGATCCTCACACACGCATACAAAGCTGTACACAACCAAGGACCAGACTACATCAACCAAACTTCCACCTACCCACAAGACACTGTTGCAGGAATTGTGCTCAGGAACAGAACTATGCTTTGGACCAACATTAGTAGATAGGGACTGAGTCACCATGCAACCTCAGTACCATGAACTCGAGTCAACTAGCTATAGTGTCTCACTTGCCTACCTACTCCTATCCAGAGAGACAAGTGAATTGACACCCCAGAACACAACACTCCCAACCCTCTCCGGGATCGCGGTGACAGGACGCCCCTTTTTGCTCACTCAGTCATCAACAATAAGATATGACAGACACAAAGGAAGTTTGAAATGTTTATTTAAACTATTGTGCTCTATAATGCAGTATACGTACCACAATTAGAAAACAACTGCTTAGCAAAAATACCATCAGCATTGTCAATAAACCATATATTATGAAATGCCCTGTCATATTATACAAGAGAATAGCCTAACACCCCATCTCTTCTACAGAAGCAAACTGATTATACAGCAAAGATCTTTGGGCTTAGTAGCGGACCCTGTACTTTAACATACACAGCTGAATGTTCTTCATCCCAGATACGGTCATGATATTCTCTCAGAAAATATTTGTCTCTCTCTCTGTGTTACATTGCTGTGCATACCTATATGACAAGGTTCACCTATTCATAAACAACAGCTGCACCTCTGTGTTGTGTCTAGGTGCAAGTGCCTGACCAGAACAAAATAGCAAGGGACATTGTTGTTTGGCCTTGTCTGCTGTACCAGGAAAGAACAGAACGAGAAAACAACTGCAGGTTCTGTGTGAAAAGCTAATGTGGCCTGTGTCAGACAGTCAGGCTAACTTAGGGAACACCACCATGGGCCCTGTATAGAACACATGACAACACCTGTTATACGCTGTTCCTTACTCTCCCTCACACCCTGTATTCATCACAGCCACAGCGGGGGCCGCGACTCCTACATTGCTGCCAGGACCTGGAACAGCCTACCCCTCCAGTTCCAATCAGCACCCTCCCTGGCAGACTACAGAAAGAAGCTGAAGACCCGGCTCTTCGGAGACTTGGCACCCTCAGTGCCCAGATACCCTTAACACTGCTGTGCTCTACAAGAAAATTATTGATTGAAGGTATGATTTCTTGCAAATAAGGTTCTGTAGTAGGGGATCTCTGTGTATAGTCATAATCTAGTGAATAGTCCCGCCCATGTGCGTGGACCCCGGAGCAATCAAAAATAATCTCTTACAGTGTCGAAAAATGCAGAACTGCACAGACACTTGAGAGATAATTTAAAGCCAGATAATGCAGCCTAAAAAGGCTACACTGTCCAGTACTTCAACTAGAAATTCCACCAAAAAAATCCACAAAACAGCAAAGCCTGTACAGATTTCCCTTGCTTTAACAGCAAAATCCCTCAGGAATGATAGAGAGAAGAACCTGGACAGACAAGCCCCATAGGCTGCCATTATGTGGCTCAGAACAGGATACTGTGCCTTTAAGAGAACTTTCCAGAACTTCACAGTATCCCAGAATGCCCTGCAAGTCCCAGTTACTTTCAGTTCTTTTTTCCGGCTCCTGCAAGCAGGACCCTGGAGCATTGAGCTCTCCCTTTTCAAGGGTTTATTGGTGTTTTTTCACTGTAAAATCGATTTGAGTACTTTCTAAGTACTTTTAGGCTTTTCTTCTTGGTGTTTTGCACTCTTTTGATGTCAAATATGCCTGCATTATTTGACAAATGCCCGGAGTGCTCCAGGAAGAAGGCAAAGTCAGACCTTCATGAGGTGTGTATCCTCTGCCTGCCCTCTTCCCATATTCCAGAGGAGTGTGAGATCTGTCAAGGCTTCTCTGGCAGGACCCTGAAGGACAGAATGAAGATCAGACTTCAGGGCCTCGAGGAAAGGAGGCTGAAGGCGCAAGGTGGGTCTGGAGGGGCTTCATCTGCCCATGCTGAGGCCTCTGGGGGCTCCCCAGGGGCAGGAAGTCCAGCAAACGTCCACATTCTCCGTCTGGGTCGGTAGCACTGACCACGACATCGAGAGGGAGGTCCACGGCCAGCTCCCAGTCTCCCCAGGGCTCTGGGTCGAGAAAACGTCGCCCGTCGACGTCGAGGGACTTACACAGGCCGCCGTTGAACCCAGTGACGATTTCTTCGTCGTCGTCTTCGGCGTCGACGTCGAGTGATCGGCGTCGACGGGCCCGGCGTCGGCGCTCGCCTTCGAGGCGACACCACCGATCGCTGTTGACGAACAGGACATTGTCGTCGTCGAGGGGATCCTCGTCGTCGAGGCTGCCGTTGAAACGGAAGAGGTCGCCGTCGAGGCAGAAGAGATCTCCGGCGAGGAAGAAGTCGCCGTCGAGGCGGTCGAGGTCGCCGTTGAGGCGGACAAGGTCGCTGTCAAGGCGTTCGCAGAGGTCGACGTCGAGGCGTTCGAGGTCGCAGTCGAGGCACAAGAGATCGCCGTCGAGACATAAAGGATCGTCGTCGAGATGGTCGGGCTCGACGTCGAGGCATGGAGGCCGTTCGACGCCGAAGCATAGAAGACGGTCGACGCCGAAGGGGCGCTCGACGTCGAGGGACCTACGTTCAACGCCTGGTCACCGTTCTTCGGCGTCGAGAGGTCGTGCTGACAGGCCTAGGACTGTGGGGGGCTCCCCTCAGTCCGGAAAGGATGGCGGGTCACCGGGATCGGTGTACTCGAGGTGTATACCCCAAGAAGACTGTTCCACCTCCTCCTCCGTTGCCAGGAGGTCTACCTCCGAGGGCTCCAACCCCTCCTCCGTTGCCTCCTCTGCCTCCACTTCCAACAGGACCTAGGACCCCTGTGCCAAGGTCGGTCTCGTTGCCCAGGCTTCCGACCCCTCCCAAGAAGACTCCTAAGTCTAAGGAACCGCCCAAGCCCAAGACGTCCGCCCCGGGGAAACCGGCAGAACGCCCCAGACATAGAAGGTCAAGGTCGCGCTCCAGGCGGAGAGACAGATCGAGGCGCAGACACAGGTCCTCCACCAGATCTAGACATCGCCACAGGAGGCATAGGTCCAGATCCCGTACAGCATTGTCTAGGACCCGTTCCTATTCGCCTACTCTATCGGATTCTCCGGAGACTAGGGTGTTCCCGGTCGACGACATTGGCATGTTCCAGGAGGTGCTCCTGAGGGGGGCTGCGAAGTTGGGTATCACGGTGACGGCTTCTACACCTACGACGTCCGTGATATTCGAGACGCTTCACAAGAAGCACCTGTCTCGCCCTCTTCTGCCGTTGGTCCCAGGACTGGTCGAACCGGCGGAAGTGCTGTTCCTTACTCCGGCGGTGGTGAAGGCTACTCCCTCAAGACTCCTGAAAAAGTACCGAGCTCCTGACTCGGACCCGGCCTTCCTACGTGTGGACCCGGTGCCCGACTCGGTGATAGTGACGGCGGCCAGGAAGTTGCATTCTACCTCCCCGTCCTCCACAGTGCCACCGGATAAAGAGAGCCGCTGGATTGATTCGGCTGGTAGGAAAGCCTGTGGGACTTCTTCCACCACTATGAAAGCCTCCAGCGATTCGGCTTTGCTAGGGCGGTACAACCGTGCGCTATGGGACTCCCTGGAACAGTTTGCGGACCTTGTGCCACGCGACAGGAGGGAGGACTTCCTGGAAATTGTCTCGGAAGGGATGCTGGTTTCCAACCAGGCCATCAGTGCCGCTGCGGACATAGCGCTGTTGGCCGCACATGGCTACTGTCACGGAGTCAACCAGCGCCGCCATGCTTGGCTCAGGCTTACGTCACTCAAGCCTGAGGCGCAACAGCGGGTGGCCAATCTGCCGTTTTCCGGTGAAACACTCTTCGGAAAACATGCCGACGACGAAATGGCCCGGATGAAGGCCGAGGCTGAAACCCTGACGGCTGTGGGTCTGGAGAAACCCAAGGACAAAAAGCCTTACCGCCAGTTCCAACGGCGGTTCGGCTCGCAGGGGAAAGGAAGAGGACAGTCTTCTGGACAACAGCAGCAGCAACAACAGCAGCAGTTCCGAAGACCCTTCCAAAAACGTCAGAGGGGTAGAGGTGGACAGCAGTCCTCTACCGCGACCAAAGGCCCGGCCGGGTCTCGCCCCTGAGCGGTTACTTCCCCTTCATCCGTTACCCGCTCCGGTGGGGGGAAGCGTTCAATTTTTTTTGGCAGAGTGGAGAAAAATTACTCAGGACAAGTGGGTGCTGAATATTGTTTGCAATGGATACAGTCTTCGGTTCATCAGCCCTCCTCCATCGATTCCTCCGCTCAGCTCCCAGTATCAGCTGCGCGAGCTCCAGGCGGAGGCCGATATCCTGTTAAGGAAAAGGGCGATAGAAGATGTACCTCTGTCTCAAAGGGGAAGAGGTCTGTACTCCCGGTTCTTTCTGGTCCGCAAGAAGGACAAGAACGAGTTCAGGCCCATTCTGGACTTGCGACAGGCAAACAAGTGGATTCGCAGAGAAAAGTTTTGCATGCTGTCGTTGCATCAGATTTATCCTCAGTTGCAACGGGGAGACTGGCTATGTGCCATAGACCTACAGGATGCATACTTCCATGTGCCCATTGCACACAAACACAGGAAGTTCCTGCGATTTCAAGTCGGCACCAATCACTATCAGTACACGGTACTTCCGTTCGGGCTGAAGTCTGCGCCCAGGACGTTCTCGAAGTGCATGGCAGTGGTAGCGGCACACCTGAGGAAGAACAAGGTGTTTGTCTACCCGTACCTGGACGATTGGTTGATCAAGGCCTCCTCCTTCTCGGAAGCTCAAGCACACTTCCAGAAGACGTGCGTTCTGTTGAACAAGCTGGGGTTGCACATCAACATGTCCAAGTCTGTTCCGATTCCGGTCCAGTGCATTCAGTACTTGGGAGCCTCCATCGATACGCTGTCAGCAAGCGTGTCTCCTTCGGAGGAGCGACGATTATCCCTCCTTCGGAAGGCTCAGGCTCTCATGTCCACTCCATCTACGACAGTAAGGACGGTGTCTTCTCTACTGGGATCGATGGCCTCTTGTATCTTCCTGACGCCACATGCACGGCTGCACATGAGACCGCTGCAGGAGTGCTTAGAAGATCAGTGGGACCAGAGGAGAGGTTCTTGGGACGACAAAATACGACTGTCTCTGCATGCTCTTCAGTCTCTGAAGTGGTGGTGTTCAGCGGAGAATCTCCTCAGAGGGGTTCCCTTCCACAAGGACACTGTCGTGATGGATGCTTCTCTCCAGGGATGGGGAGCGCACTCCGGAGACTTACAGATTCAAGGGACGTGGTCCCCGACTGAGTCCACGTACCACATCAATTTCCTGGAACTCAGAGCTGTTCACTTAGCGCTGAAGGCTTTTCACCCGTCCTTCTGGACCAACTCTCTGCTTGTACAGACGGACAATACGACTACGATGTATTACCTCAACAAGCAGGGGGGCTCGAGATCCCGCACTCTTTCGCAGGAGGCGCAGGCGATCTGGCACTGGCTTCTGGCCCGAGGACTGTCGATAACGGCCACTCATCTGCCAGGTGTGCATAATGTTCAGGCAGACGAGCTGAGCAGACTGATTCAGGAAAACCACGAATGGGTCATAAACGACGAAGTACTAGGAGAAGTCTTCGCAAGGTGGGGAACTCCAGACGTAGATCTGTTCGCCACCGCCGAAAACAGCAAATGCCGAGACTTCGCCTCCAGGTACTACCAGCCAGGGACGCTGGGGAACGCGTTATGGATCAACTGGTCGAACAGCTTTCTGTACGCTTTTCCACCCATTCCCCTGATCCCGACGGTTCTCATCAAGCTGTCCCAATCCAGGGCGAGGATGATTCTGATTGCCCCGGAATGGCCCAGACAGTGGTGGTTCACGGACCTGCTTCACCGGTCTCTCCTTCCTCACATGAAGCTGCCGTGCAGGCCGGACCTTCTCACGAAGTTCGGGGGGCGAATGGTGCACCCCAACCTCTCGTCTTTGAGTTTGGCGGCATGGCTCCTGTAATAGTGCAATATGGCCATCTGAATCTCCCAGAGGATTGTATGGACATACTGAAGGAGGCCAAGCGACCTTCCACTAGGACTTCTTATGCTTACAAGTGGAAGAGGTTTTGCATCTGGTGCAAGTCTAAGAACTATGACCCTACGACATGCAAGGAGGATGTCATCCTTCCATATCTGCTACATCTGGCGCAGTCTGGCCTTAATGTCCATTCCATTAAGGTTCATCTGGCTGCTTTGACTGCCTACAGGAAATGCCCTTCACAGACTTCCTTCTTCCAGATCCCTGTGATCAAAGATTTTCTGGAAGGCTTGAAGAAAGTATTCCCTCCTGTCAGGCTTCCTTCGCCTTCATGGGACTTGAATGTGGTGCAGTCCAGGTTGATGAAGGAGCCTTTTGAACCTATTCATAAGGCTTCGTTGCAGCACCTGTCCTGGAAAGCGGCGTTCCTCGTGGCCATTACATCGGCCCGCAGGGTGAGTGAAATTCAGGCGTTGTGTTGCCAAGAACCTTATACTGTATTTCATGCTGCTAAGGTTGTTATGCGTACTCACCCTAAATTTCTTCCCAAGGTTATTTCTGATTTTCATATCAACAAGACTATAACTTTACCTACGTTCTTTCAGAATCCTTCATCTCCAGCGGAAAGGTCCTTGCATTCCCTGGATGTTAGGAGGGTGCTGAAATTTTATCTGGATAAAACCAAAGATATTCGTAGGTCAGACCAATTGTTCATCAATTATGGATCAGTCAGGACGGGTCTTGCTACCTCTAAACAGTCCATCTCGAGGTGGATTGTGTCCTGCATACAATTGTGTTACCAACAAGCTAATAAGACCTTAGGGGGAAAACCTAAGGCTCATTCCACCAGGGGCAAAGCCGCCACGACGGCTTTGCTTCGTAACGTGCCAATTGCGGAAATCTGCAAGGCGGCCACTTGGAAGTCGGTCCATACCTTTGCTAAGCATTACTGCCTGGACTCTGATGCCAGGGCAGACGCTCAGGTTGGGCAGGCTTCGCTGCGAAATCTGTTCGCACAATAGTGGTGTTATTTCTCGTTTCTCCACCGCCGCTTTGGTGTGGGGATGGGCTTGCCATTCTATTCACTAGATTATGACTATACACAGAGATCCAAATAAACAAAAGGATTCTATCAAAGTGTGCTGGTGATAAAAAATTTTAATATTTGGGTTTTAGGTTTTGGTGAATTTTAAGGTGTGGTGTTTTTGGCTCTGAGACGAAGGCACTATGTGCTTTTAAAATACCCCTCACACACTAAGAATCCCCTTAGTGTCATGCTTCATCATTGGGGTCTTCCCGTCCCTCTACGGGGCGGGGCGTGCTACGACCTACGAGTTGCGCGGGAGCACTGTTGTTGTGACGAAAGGCTATGTGTTGGTGCAGTGTGGGTGATAACAGATAACAGAGATCCCCTACTACAGAAGGAGTAGTTTCTGTCCTGTAACTCCAGTTCTGTAGTAGGGGTATCTCTGTTATAGTCATAAGCGCCCGCCCTCCTCCCCGGTGGAGAGAGATATTCATGTACGGAATGCTACAGGTCTGGCGTGTTACGCCTTCAAAAAGAACTGAAAGTAACTGGGACCTGCAGGGCATTCTGGGATACTGTGAAGTTCTGGAAAGTTCTCTTAAAGGCACAGTATCCTGTTCTGAGCCACATAATGGCAGCCTATGGGGCTTGTCTGTCCAGGTTCTTCTCTCTATCATTCCTGAGGGATTTTGCTGTTAAAGCAAGGGAAATCTGTACAGGCTTTGCTGTTTTGTGGATTTTTGTGGTGGAATTTCTAGTTGAAGTACTGGACAGTGTAGCCTTTTTAGGCTGCATTATCTGTCTTTAAATTCTCTCTTAAGTGTCTGTGCAGTTCTGCATTTTTCGACACTGTAAGAGATTATTTTTGATTGCTCCGGGGTACAAGCACATGGGCGGGACTATTCACTAGATTATGACTATAACAGAGATACCCCTACTACAGAACTGGAGTTACAGGACAGAAACTACTCCATCTAGTCAGGGTCTGCTTGAAAAATGGTCAATGTGGTGTGGGCCCCAAGGAGCCGTGAGCCTCTCCATATAAAATACTGACAATAGGTTTAACGTCTGCATCAGTCGGACCCTACAAACCCATCATCAAGCTTCCCGGGTTCCAGCAAAGACTCTGCCACTATGATACATGCTTTTTCCTACAGTGTCAATGCCTTTGCTGACTTCATTGAAGCTGGAGGATGAAGGGCCTATTGTGCTTTTTGATTCAGGTTGTACTGCTCTGATCTTGACTGAGGCAGTGATTGGTTTTTGCTGAACCGCAGCCTTCTCCCTTGGCCCCATTTAGTCCTGCATCAGCAAGGCTGGGACCAATCAGACAATAACATCGTACAGATGGGTCCTGCAGATTGCCTGGAAGGTATACGTCTTACCCTTCATAGCAGCTCCACCACGCATTCTTCCTTTCTCTGAATTACTGACGGAGGACCATCTATCTGTGTTACGGCAGGAAGTGCATGCTCTTTTGGTCAAAGGGGCTATTGCGTTGCTGTTGTTCGTCTCTCTAGTTTCTGGTGCCAAAGGAGGACTGATGCTTTCATCCCATTTTAGAACCTCTCAAGGCCTTCCTCCAGAATAATACATTAAAAATGCTCACTTTGGCCCATGTCTTATCCACCTTCGACCATGGAGACTGGAGGGTGGCGTTGGATCTGCAGGACGGCTATTTTCATATACCCGTTCTGCAGGCCCATCAGCGCTGACTGCAGTTTTGTGGTGGAACAGAAGCATTTTGAGTTCAATTAGGTCCTCTTTGGTTTCACCAGTGCCCCCTGAGAGGTTCACAAAAGGATGGCAGAAGCACAACATCGGAGGTTGGGGGTCCTAGACTTCCCCTACCTCAAAAATTGACTGAAAGCGGGCTTGCCCCAGACAGTCGTCAACCACCACCAGACTATGGTGAACCTCTTCTCATCTTTGGGGTTCACAGGTCAATGTGCTGTAGTTTCACCAGAGTCCTTCTCAGATGCTCTCCTTCATCAGAGCTATTCTGAACATGATTTGGTTTTGTGCCTTTTCTCCAGAAAGTTGAGTCCAGGATGATGATTGTGATCTTTCAGCCTCTGTCCCGGATTTCTCTGAGTCTGCTGGGACTGATGACCTCCTGAGTTCTGTTAGTACAGCACAGCAGGTGGCACATGTGGGTTGTGCAATGCAATCTGAAGTCTCAGTAGGACCAACATCAAGGAGACCTCTCTGACCAAATCCAGATTTCAGAGAAGACGACAAAGGATCTGCAGCGGTGGTTACTGGATGGCGATTGGGTCAGTGACAGACCCCTTTCCATACCACACCCAGAGCTGACAGTGGTAATTGAAGCATCAACTCTGGGTTGGGGCAGCCACTTGGAAGAGGTGGAGATCAGAGGCCTCTAGTCCCTGACAGAGTTCTGGCTTCTGGAGCTGAGTGTCATCTAATTGGCAGTGAATGCCTCCTTTCAACACTTTAAGTGAATGCCAGCGGAAATGGCAGTTGTATTGCAACAAACATGGCATGGTGGGGTAGTGAATTTTGGACCAGGAGACACAGCACCTCTGGAAATGGCTGGACCATCATGACATTTTCTAGGTCGTGAACCGTTTGGCAGGATCTTTGCCTTTGTGGACAAGCTCTGCTGTTTATGCCTAGCGATCATGAGCGGCATTTGCAACGGAGGTGGTGCAAGGTCTCTTCTGTGAATGCGGGAGCCTTGGCTCTGTCTATTTGCCACAGCAGAGAATACGCAATGTCAGCAGTTCTGCTCATCCTCTGATGAGGCTGCCCCTCCTAGTGGATCTGCTGTTTTAGCAACGGCAGATTTATGCACCCAGGCCTCAGAATTCTCCGGCTCCATGCTTGGAAATTAAGCGTTGACAGCTGAAGAGCTTCAACCTTTCTCTGGAGGTAGTTGATGTCATCTTGGCAGCCAGACATCCCTCGACTAAGACCGTGTACACCTGTGGTTGGGACACATTTGTGGCTTGGTGCAGATTGGTCCCTTCCAGGCATAGTTATATGATGCTTTGTTGTTTTTGTCCCTTGCCTGGCAAGACTTTACCCTGGATACAGTTAAAGGGTATATTTCAGGGGGGCGGCGGTTTGTGTCATTTACATTTTTTTTTTATTTAAACAGTTGCTGGATGAGCCCTCATTATTGAAATCACCTGTTGTGGTGCATTTTTTGGAAGACCTACAGCATGTTTCCTCTCTCTCCCTTTGTCATGCCTCAGTGGCAACTTAAATTGATTCTCACAAATTTGATGGGCACTTCCTTTGAGCTGCTGCACAGCTGTCCTTTGCGGGGTCTCATCCTCAAGGCAGTATTCCTCGTTGCCAAAACATCGACGCAGCCAGAGAGTGAGCTTCATGCTTTCTGTGTCAGCCCACCATCCACCACCTTCTTTCCAGACTAACTGATTCTGTGACATAAGCATCGTTCCTGGCGAAAGTAGTAACTCCATTCCTCGTCGGCCAGAATATCAGCATACCTGTGTACCTTGCTCCATGTCACCCCTCTAATGAGGAGGAGAGACTCCTTAGCTTGAAAGCCAAAAGAGCACTGAGTTTTTACATTGACTGTACTAGAGCACACTTGATGGATGATCAGCTTTTTGTGGGATTTGCTGAAAAAAGCCATCTGAAGCTGGATCGTGCTCTGCATTACAATCTGCTACACATGGCCAAAAAGCAGCCTCTGGAAGGACTGTGAACTCATTGCGCCATGGCCAAACCTGCTTTCATTGGGTTGGCAAGTGTAGTCTTTGTACTGCACATATGCCATGCAGCTACATGGGCGTCAATATGTTTATGAAGCACAAGTGTCTGGATGACATAGAAGGGTATTTCACCCTCTTGGTCCTACAGATGTTTTTGGTTTGAGATAGTCATTCACGGACTTCTCCAAATAGGTTCAGCTTTGGTATCTATACAAAAGGTGACAAATCTATGGTTAGAAGTATCTGTCAGAAGAACAAGTTACTTACCTTCGTAATGCTCTTTCTTATAGATACTGTCTAACAGCAGGTTCCTCAAAAGCCTTCTCTGTTCTGTGAAATTACCTTTCCATTAATAAGATCCCAAATATAGGTATCTGCACACTGCATAAAGTCAATTTGCTGTTGGGGATCTGAGTCTGAGGGAGCGGACAGCCTCAAAAGAAGCTGACGTCAGCATGCAGGTGTCATATAGGCTTTGCAAGCCATTAACCTAGCAGAGCAGTGTCAGTTCGGTGCCACCTACTGGCGTGAAGAGATACTGCTGAAAAGTTTCCGGATACTGTGTGATGCTTGGGGAATATTCAAAAGGAGAGGAATCTGTGGTTAGTCTCTCTACCAGAAAGAGTGTTACCAAAAGCAACTAACTTGTTTCTCTGTTTTTTGACAAAATAGCAAACCCTTTAACTTCTTCGCTGCTAGGCCTTCCCCACCCGGGCTAAGACTTTTTTTTGGCTATTTGGGGTAGTGCACGCTAAGGCCCCTGTAACTTTTTGACCACATAAGGTATCCATGCCAAATTTGCGTCCTTTTCTTCCAATATCATGGGGATTGTAAAGGTACCCAGGGTTTGTGGATTTCCCTGGAGGGGTCCCAGAAATTAGCCAAAATACAGCTAACTTTTGTTTATTTCTGGAAAAATGTGAAAAAAGGGCTGAAAGTGTCTGGGTTTTTCCTTGCAAAGGGTATCAAAAAAGGGTTTGTGGGGCTGAAATCACAATTCTCCCAGCTCTAGGGGAATGACAGACTTTTGTCAGAAAACCAACATTTTTTACACAGTTTTGGCCTTTTTCTGAGACATAGCCTATTTTTGCTTTTTTTTGTGCTTTCAACCTCCTTCCAGTTAATGGTAGAAATGGGTATGAAAGCAATAGTAGATCCTAGAACGCTATACATTTTAGAAAAGTAGACAACATATTGAATTCAACAAGGGGTCATTTGTGTAGATCCATCAAGGTTTCTTTATAAAAAACTAACAGTTAAATATAGGGAAAATTGAAAATTAGTTGAAAAAAACAGCCTTTTGTGTCAATGTTTTCACCTGTAACTTCTTCTAATTATGACAGCTCTTTGAAAGCAATATACTGTTACATCCACTGGACCTTACTGGTTGTGGGGATATATAGTACTTGTAGGTTCACCAAGAACCAGACGAACCCAGAGTAAAAAACTGAGCAGCAATTTGCAATGGCTTTTTATTATGTACCGGGTATATTATTGTGGGAAATGTATATATGGAAAAAACGGTATAAAAGACACCTATGTTAATCTGAAATTGGAACAAAATATAGAGTTTAGAAACTGTAGATATTTGCATATTTCCGAAATTGGGAATATTCATACTAGCATGAGAATTATCGGTAATTTTTTTAAATTACTTCTTTTTAGGTCGAGGACCTAAAGGCTGCACTTGCGCAGTCTGGGGTCGGAGAATTAATGTCCCTTAGTAGCGCTTTGGAACCCGCCTCCCTTCCCTGTTTCTCCTCCATTGGCTGGCTTCCTAAACGGAGGCCAGCCATTGGAGGAGAGATGCGTCACTCCGATTTAGCCCCGTCTTTTTCGGATTTGGGGGCGTAAGTTTTGCTGTTCTTTAGACAGTGACGTTATCTGTCACTCAAAACAACAAAACCAGGCCCCCGAATCCGAAAAATTCGGAAGCTGGCGGGCGCCATTTTGCTGGTCGAGCCGCGTCTACCAGGACATGAGGTAAGCCTCTGCTCCCCTGTTTGTGCCTTTCTTCGTGCCCTTGCCCCCGTTTGTGCTGTTTTTCTGCCCCCCCCCTGTTTGTGCCGTTGTTTCTTGCCTCTGACTCCCTGTTTGGCAACCTCTTCCCTCCGCCCGCACGTCTGGTTTTCCCTTCCTCCCTTGTGCCGTTTTTCGTGCTTCTGTCCCCTGTTTGTTTTTTTGCCTGTTTACTTAATGACGCTGCTCGAGGTTGCTAGGACCAGACCAGGACCCGGCCCTTTCCCACGACCCCGCTTGACATTGCCCTGCATGCTCAGACTTCTGGAGCAGGGTCTCTCACCTGCCTCAGGTGTACAATGCTCATAACACCTCCCCTTCCTCCCCGCCTCCTGCCCCCAGCTCCTCGGACATGAAAGAGCTTCTAATGGCGACAGACCGCCGTGGACAGCATCGGTATTCAGCCCCTGGAGAGGGCAGTGCAGCGGCGGCGGCACTGGCGGTGATTGCTGGGCCCGAGGGCGCTGACGTAGGCTGCAAGATCCGAATGTAAAGACCATGGGACCCTATGATGCAAGTCGTAGACCTGTCTCGCGAGATTTACATCTCTCTCTGAAGTTCTCCTTCGCCACTGTAATGAGTCCTGGAATGCAGGGGAGGAGACAGAGATGTCTGCGCTGATGACACATTTCAGCAAATTACTTTTTATGAACTATTTTCCCCAGGCCTCGAGATCTGAAATGGCATGGGTGGAGCACGCCGGCTTCTTTAGGGGTTCACTCGCAAAGGCCATGGTCTCAAACGGGAAAATGACACTAAGGCCCCATTTTATGAAGACGATGATTCCAAATCCCCTTCCTTCCCCAGGGCTGGCTACCTTTGAGTAAAGAGCAAACCTTAGCAATTTCCCCTTCTGTTGTATAATTGTCATTTAATTACACGGTTTTCTCTAGCGCTTAAGCAAAAGTACTGCTTTAAAAGGGCTGTATTTAGTCCTTTATTTCTGTAGTAGGGGATCTCTGTGTATAGTCATAATCTAGTGAATAGTCCCGCCCATGTGCGTGGACCCCGGAGCAATCAAAAATAATCTCTTACAGTGTCAAAAAATGCAGAAATGCATAGACACTTAAGAGAGAATTTAAAGACAGATAATGCAGCCTAAAAGGCTACACTGTCCAGTACTTCAACTAGAAATTCCACCATAAAATCCACAAAGCAGCAAAAGCCTGTACAGATTTCCATTGCTTTAACAGCAAACTCCCTCAGGAATGATAGAGAGAAGAACCTGGACAGACAAGCCCCATAGGCTGCCATTATGTGGCTCAGAACAGGATACTGTGCCTTTAAGAGAATCTTCCAGAACCTTCTCCCAGTATCCCAGAATGCATAGCAGGTCCAACTTACTTTCAGTTCTTTTTTCCGGCTCCTGCAAGCAGGACCCTGGAGCATTGAGCTCTCCCTTTTCAAGGGTTTTGTTGGTGTTTTTTCACTAAATTCGATTTTGTGTACTTTTAAAGTACTCTGGTGACTTTCTTCTTGGTTTTCTGCACCCTTTTGTTGTCCATAATGCCTGCATTATTTGACAAATGCCCGGAGTGCTCCAGGAAGAAGGCCAAGTCAGATCCCCATGAGGTGTGTATCCTCTGCCTTCCCTCTTCCCACATCCCAGAGGAGTGTGAGATCTGTAAAGGCTTCTCTGGCAGGACCCTGAAGGACAGGAGGAAGATCAGACTTCAGGGCCTTGAAGAGAGAAGACTGAAGGCTCAAGGTGGGTCTGGAGGGACTTCTACTGCCCATGCTGAGGCCTCTGGGGGGCTCCCCTGGGGCAGGAAGTCCAGCAAACGTCCACTGTCTCCGTCTGGGTCGGTTGCACTGACCACGACGTCGAGAGGAAGGTCCACGGCCAGTTCCCGGTCTCCCCAGGGCTCTGGGTTGAGAAAACGTCGCCCGTCGACGTCGAGGGACTTACACAGGCCGCCGTCGAACCCAGTGTCGATTTCTTCGTCGTCGGCGTCGAGTGGACGGCATCGAAGGACCCGGCGTCGGCGCTCGCCGTCGAGGCGACACCGCCGTTCGCCGTCAAGGGCGAGGACATCGTCGTCGTCGAGGGGATCCTCGTCGTCAAGGCCGCCGTCGAAGCGGACAAGGTCGCCGTCGAGGCAGAAGAGGTCTCCGGCGCAGAAGGAGTCGACGTCGAGGCGATCGAGGTCGACGTCGAGGCGATCGAAGAGGTCGCCGTCGAGGCGGTCGAGGTCGCCGTCGAGGCGTAAGCGCTCGCCGTCGAGGTATAGAGGATCGTCCATCTGGTCAGGATCGACGTCGAGGCATAGAAGCCGGTCGACGCCGAGGCGTGTGAAACGGTCGACTCCGAAGGGCCGCTCGACGTCGAGGGGACCACGTTCGACGTCTGGACACCGGTCTTCGACGTCGGGGGGTTGTAAGGACAGGCCGAGGACTGTGGGGGGCTCCCCTCAGTCAGGAAAGGATGGTGGGTCGCCGGGAACGGTGTACTCAGAGGTGTATACCCCGAGGAAGACTATTACACCTCCTCCTCCTCCTCCTTTGCCTAGAGGTCCTCCTCCGAGGGCTCCAACCCCTCCTCCATTGCCTCCTCTACCTGCTCTTCCGTCAGGACCACAGGCCCCTGTGCCTGGTGCTCCTCCTCCGGTTCCACCGAGATCGGTGTCAATGCCCAGACTTCCGACACCTCCGAAGAAGACTCCTAAGTTGAAGGTTCCTCCTAAGCCCAAGACGTCCGTCCCGGGGAAGCCGGCGGAGCGTCCCAGACCCAGGAGATCGAGGTAGCGCTCAGGGAGGAGAGACAGATCTAGGAGTAGACACGGATCCTCCTCTAGATCCAGACATCGCCATAGGAGGCATAGGTCCAGGTCCCGTTCGACCTCTAGGACCCGTTCATATTCACCTACATTGTCGGATTCACTGGAGACGAGGGTGTCTCCGATAGATGACATTGGCACGTTCCAGGAGGTTCTCCTGAGGGGGGCGGCGAAGTTGGGGATCAAGGTGACGGCCCCTACGCCGACGACTTCTGTGATCTTCTAGACTTTGCACAAGAAGCACCTGTCTCGCCCCCTACTGCCTTTGGTGCCAGGACTGGTTGAGCCTGCTGAACAGCTCTTCCTTACGCCGGCGGTGGTGAAAGCCGCTCCCTCCAGGCTTGTCAAGAAGTACAGGGCGCCAGAGTCGGACCCGGCCTTCTTACGGATGGACCCAGTGCCTGATTCGGTGATTGTGACGGCGGCTAGGAAACTACATGCTACCTCCCCGTCCTCCACTGTGCCTCCGGATAAGGAGAGCCGCTGGATTGACTCAGCTGGAAGGAAGGCGTGTGGGACGTCTTCCACGACGATGAAGGCCTCCAGCGACTCGGCGTTGCTGGGGCGGTACGACCGTGTGCTGTGGGATTCCATGGAACAGTTTGCGGACCTTGTCCCGCGGGACAGGAAAGAGGAATTCATGGAGATCGTCCAGGAAGGGATGCTGGTTTCGAACCAAGCCATCAGCGCCGCGGCGGATATCTCCCTGTTGGCCGCACATGGATACTGCCACGGTATCAATCAGAGACGCCATGCTTGGCTCCGGCTGACGTCGCTCAAGCCTGAAGCGCAACAGCGAGTGGCAAATCTGCCGTTTTCCGGCGACACCCTCTTCGGGAAACATGCAGATGACGAAATGGCCAGGATGAAGGCCGAGGCTGAAACCCTGACGGCCGTGGGCTTGGAGAAGCCCAAAGACAAGAAACCCTACCGCCAGTTCCAACGACGGTTCGGGTCGCAGGGTAGAGGAAGGGGACAGTCTTCTGGGCAACAGCAGCAGCAGCAACAACAGCGGCAATACAGAAGACCCTTCCAGAAACGTCAGAGGGGTAGAGGTGGACAGCAGTCCTCTACTGCGAACAAGGGCCCGGGTGGGTCTCGACCCTGAGCGGTTACTTCCCCTTCGTCCGTTACCTGCTCCGGTGGGGGGAAGCGTTCAATTTTTTCTGGCAGAGTGGAGAAAAATTACTCAGGACAAGTGGGTGCTGAATATTGTTTGCAATGGATACAGTCTTCGGTTCATCAGCCCTCCTCCATCGATTCCTCCGGTCAGCTCGCAGTATCAACTGCGCGAGCTCCAGGCGGAGGCCGACATCCTTTTAAGGAAAAGGGTGATAGAAGATGTACCTCTGTCTCAAAGAGGAAGAGGTCTGTACTCCCGGTTCTTTCTGGTCCGCATGAAGGACAAGAACGAGTTCAGGCCCATTCTGGACTTGCGACAGGCAAACAAATGGATTCGCAGAGAAAAGTTTTGCATGCTGTCGTTGCATCAGATTTATCCTCAGCTGCAGCGGGGAGACTGGCTTTGCGCCATAGACCTACAGGATGCGTACTTCCATGTGCCCATTGCACACAAACACAGGAAGTTCCTGCGATTTCAAGTCGGCACCAATCACTATCAGTACACGGTACTTCCGTTCGGGCTGAAGTCTGCGCCCCGGACGTTCTCGAAGTGCATGGCAGTGGTAGCGGCACACCTGAGGAAGAACAAGGTGTTTGTCTACCCATACCTGGACGATTGGTTGATCAAGGCCTCCTCCTTCTCGGAAGCTCAAGCACACTTCCAGAAGACATGCGTTCTCTTGAACAAGCTGGGGTTGCACATCAACACGTCCAAGTCTGTCCCGACTCCGGTCCAGTGCATCCAGTACTTGGGAGCCTCCATCGATACGCTGTCGGCAAGCGTGTCTCCTTCGGAAGAGAGACGTTTATCACTCCTTCGGAAGGCTCAGGCTCTCATGTCCACTCCATCCACGACAGTGAGGACGGTGTCTTCTCTGCTGGGATCGATGGCCTCTTGCATCTTCCTGACACCACATGCGCGGCTGCACATGAGACCGCTGCAGGAGTGCTTGGAAGATCAGTGGGACCAGAGGAGAGGCTCTTGGGACGACAAGATACGACTGTCTCTACATGCTCTTCAGTCTCTGAAGTGGTGGTGTTCAGCGGAGAATCTCCTCAGAGGGGTTCCCTTCCACAAGGACATTCCCACTCAGACTATCGTGACGGATGCTTCTCTCCTGGGATGGGGAGCGCACACCGGAGACCTGCAGATTCAAGGGACGTGGTCCCCATCGGAGTCCACGTACCACATCAATTTCCTGCAAATCAGGGCTGTTCACTTGGCGCTGAAGGCCTTTCAACCGTCCTTCCGGACCAACTCTCTGCTTGTACAGACGGACAATACGACCACGATGTATTACCTCAACAAGCAGGGGGGCTCGAGATCACGCACTCTGTCTCAGGAGGCGCAGGCGATCTGGCATTGGCTTCTGGCTCGAGGACTCTCGATAACGGCCACTCATCTGCCAGGTGTGCAGAATGTTCAGGCAGACGAGCTGAGCAGACTGATTCAGGAAAACCACGAATGGGTCATAAACGACGAAGTACTAGGAGAAGTCTTCGCAAGGTGGGGAACTCCAGACGTAGATCTGTTCGCCACCGCAGAAAACAGCAAATGCCGAGACTTCGCCTCCAGGTACTACCAGCCGGGGACGCTGGGGAACGCGTTATGGATCAACTGGTCGAACAGCTTTCTGTACGCTTTTCCACCCATTCCCCTGATTCCAGCGGTTCTCATCAAGCTCTCCCATTCCAGGGCGAAGATGATTCTGATTGCCCCGGAATGGCCCAGACAGTGGTGGTTCACGGACCTGCTTCACCGGTCTCTCCTTCCTCACATGAAGCTGCCGTGCAGGCCGGACCTTCTCACGAAGTTCGGGGGGCGGATGGTGCACCCCAACCTCTCGTCTTTGAGTTTGGCGGCATGGCTCCTGAAATAGTGCAATATGGCCATTTGAATCTCCCAGAGGATTGTATGGACATACTGAAGGAGGCTAAGCGACCTTCCACTAGGACTTCTTATGCTTACAAGTGGAAGAGGTTTTGCATCTGGTGCTCGTCTAAGAACTATGACCCTACGACATGCAAGGAAGATGTCATCCTTCCATATCTGCTACATCTGGCGCAGTCTGGCCTTAATGTCCATTCCATTAAGGTTCATCTGGCTGCTTTGACTGCCTACAGGAAATGCCCTTCACAGACTTCCTTCTTCCAGATCCCTGTGATCAAGGATTTTCTAGAAGGCTTGAAGAAAGTATTCCCTCCTGTCAGGCTTCCTTCGCCTTCATGGGACGTGAATGTGGTGCTGTCCAGGTTGATGAAGGAGCCCTTTGAACCTATTCATAAGGCTTCGTTGCAGCACCTGTCCTGGAAGGCGGCGTTCCTCGTGGCCATTACATCGGCCCGCAGGGTGAGTGAAATTCAGGCGTTGTGTTGCCAAGAACCTTATACTGTATTTCATGCTGCTAAGGTTGTTATGCGTACTCACCCTAAGTTTCTTCCCAAGGTTGTTTCTGATTTTCATATCAACCAGACTATAACTTTACCTACGTTCTTTCAGAATCCTTCATCTCCAGCGGAAAGGTCTTTGCATTCCCTGGATGTTAGGAGGGTGCTGAAATTTTATCTGGATAAAACCAGTGATATTCGTAGGTCAGACCAATTGTTCATCAATTATGGATCAGTCAGGACGGGTCTTGCGACCTCTAAGCAGTCTGTCTCTAGGTGGATTGTGTCCTGCATACAGCTGTGTTACCAAAAAGCTAATAAGACCTTAGGAGGTAAGCCTAAGGCTCATTCCACCAGGGGCAAGGCTGCTACGACGGCATTGCTCCGTAATGTTCCGATTGCAGAAATCTGCAAGGCGGCCACTTGGAAGTCGGTTCATACCTTTGCTAAGCATTACTGCCTGGACACTGATGCTAGGGCAGATGCTCAGGTTGGACAGGCTTCTCTGCGAAATCTGTTCGCAAAATAGTGGTGTTGATTCTCTTTTCTCCACCGCCGCTTTGGTGTGGGGATGGGCTTGCCATTCTATTCACTAGATTATGACTATACACAGAGATCCCCTACTACAGAAGGAGTAGTTTCTGTCCTGTAACTCCAGTTCTGTAGTAGGGGTATCTCTGTTATAGTCATAAGCGCCCTCCCTCCTCCCTGGTGGAGAGAGACATATTCCTTTAAGGAATGCTACAGGTCTGGCGTGTTACGCCTTCAAAAAGAACTGAAAGTAAGTTGGACCTGCTATGCATTCTGGGATACTGGGAGAAGGTTCTGGAAGATTCTCTTAAAGGCACAGTATCCTGTTCTGAGCCACATAATGGCAGCCTATGGGGCTTGTCTGTCCAGGTTCTTCTCTCTATCATTCCTGAGGGAGTTTGCTGTTAAAGCAATGGAAATCTGTACAGGCTTTTGCTGTGTCGTGGATTTTATGGTGGAATTTCTAGTTGAAGTACTGGACAGTGTAGCCTTTTAGGCTGCATTATCTGTTTTTAAATTCTCTCTTAAGTGTCTATGCATTTCTGCATTTTTTGACACTGTAAGAGATTATTTTTGATTGCTCCGGGGTCCACGCACATGGGCGGGACTATTGACTAGATTATGACTATAACAGAGATACCCCTACTACAGAACTGGAGTTACAGGACAGAAACTACTCCTTACTGTTGATTGGAAACGCACAAGCTTGTTGCTAAAGCCACTTCGCATGATGAAAGTTACCCACGAAGTGCACAAAATACAATTCGCAATACTAAATCCCAGCATCATATTGTAAAAAGAATGGATTTGGGTTGCTTTCTGACAAGAATGATATACCGGACTGATTGGAAGATGACATCAGAGTGAAATGAACCTGTGAAAGCCTGGGGGGCACCTGCCGTGTGTTTTAGTCTAGGCTGCTGTAGCTCCCAGGGCACAAACAGTTCTTTACCTGATGTGTGCTTGTCTGCGCTGGAGATGGGGCCTCAAAGACATCCCCATACAAAGTATTTCGCAGGTCACCCATAGGCTGAATTGCTGGTGGGAAATGCATTCTTTTATGATTTGAAAGCTCATTTACTTATAGGGATCACTGCAGGTGGTCTCTACGTAAGCAGACAGACATGAGCTCCTCGTCTCTACTCGTGATCACCCTGCCGCCGCTCCCTTACAATTCCCTCCCAGAGCGCTATTATGCCTCAGTCACCACCTTTTTTTTTTTAAGGTGTTGTGCGAACCCTCCCAATCAAACACAGTTACCCTGACCCATCATCCACGGACACCAGCAGTGGGTCGGAGCCAGAACTGCCATCACCTCAAGGGCAAAGACTCCCCACCCATCCTCACGGCCACCCTTCGCCGCCCGACGACAGGGGGGGGCGGCGGGCAATCCTCCGTGTGTGGTGGGGGTTGCTGAGTGCGCAACACAGCTGTGGCGAACGAGCTGCAGCTTCTCTGTGACTGCCCAAAGCTCCCAAATCCTCCCAGCTGTAAGATCCAGGCACACTTTGAGAGATTACGATCGCGCCCTCCCACCAGGACCGATCGTGGGTTTGAAAACAGCGTTTCAGCGGGGCTATTCTGGGCATGCTGATGCGAGCTCTTCTTTTCCGGTAGAAATCGGGAGAGTCCCCTGACAAAGGAGGTTTACCGCGACTCCAGGACTAAGAGGATCTTGATTTGGGCTTAAGCCCCGCTGCAGAAAGTATAACTTTTTGGGGTTTGCGCAGGGATTTATTGAAATGTCTGTTTTAATGAAGACAGTTTGCATAATTGTACTGTGTTGGTCATTTGGCACATCGTGACAGCATTTTCATTGTCCTGACTTTTTGTTCAACTTCTCAAGTTCTAAGCAATTCTCTCCAATAACAACCACAGACGGGCACCCATTTTGTTTTCCTCTGCCCCCTGGCTGTGCTAGCTCCCCTGCCCCCTGGCTGTGCTAGCTCCCCTGCCCCCTGGCTGTGCTTGCTCCCCTGCCCCCTGGCTGTGCTTGCTCCCCTGCCCCCTGGCTGTGCTTGCTTCCCTGCCCCCTGGCTGTGCTTGCTCCGCTGCCCCCTGGCTGTGCTTGCTCCCCTGCTCCCTGGCTGTGCTTGCTTCCCTGCCCCCTGGCTTTGCTTGCTTCCCTGCCCCCTGGCTGTGCTTGCTTCCTTGCCCCCTGGCTGTGCTTGCTTCCCTGCCCCCTGGCTGTGCTTGCTTCCCTGCCCCCTGGCTGTGCTTGCTTCCCTGCTCCCTGGCTGTGCTTGCTTCCCTGCCCACTGGCTGTACCTGCTTCCCTGCCCCCTCGCGTTGCTTGCTCCCCCGCCCCCTGGCTGTGCTTGCTCCCCTGCCCCCTGGTTCCCCTGCCCCCTCGCTGTGCTTGCTTCCCTGCACCCTCGCTGTGCTTGCTTCCCTGCCCCCTCGCTGTGCTTGCTTCCCTGCCCCCTCGCTGTGCTTGCTTCCCTGCCCCCTCGCTGTGCTTGCTTCCCTGCCCCCTCGCTGTGCTTGCTTCCCTGCCCCCTCGCTGTGCTTGCTCTCCTGGGTGTGTGTGTGTGGCTCTGGGTGTGTGTGTGTGGCTCTGGGTGGGTGTGTGGCTCTGGGTGGGGGTATGGCTCTGGGTGGGTGTGTGTGGCTCTGGGTGGGTGGGTGCGGCTCTGGGTGGGTGTGTGGCTCTGGGTGGGTGTGTGGCTCTGGGTGGGTGTGTGGCTCTGGGTGTGTGTGGGGCTCTGGGTGTGTGTGGGGCTCTGTGTGTGTGTGGGGCTCTGGGTGTGTGTGTGTGGGGCTCTGGGTGTGTGTGTGGGGCTCTGGGTGTGTGTGTGTGGGGCTCTGGGTGTGTGTGTGTGGGGCTCTGGGTGCGTGTGTGTGGGGCTCTGGGTGCGTGTGTGTGGGGCTCTGGGTGCATGTGCGTGGGGCTCTGGGTGTGGGGCTCTGTGTGTGGGGCTCTGTGTGTGTGGGGCTCTGTGTGTGTGGGGCTCTGTGTGTGGGGGGCTCTGTGCATTTGCGAGCTATTAAGCTATTGGCATTGTAAATGACAATGCCATTTATTTAACGATTAAGCTATTGGCAATGTAAATGACAATGCCATTTATTTATGATAAAAAAAAAAAATGTCATGAGCAATGCCATAGCTCTACCTTTAATAATGCCGAGACCATTGCATTGTAAATGCTTGTTTACACAACGTCTTTCATTTGGAAGGCAGAAATGCATTGAAAGTCAATAGGTAATAACAGTTACTTTACAAATCTGAATTACCCTAAGTCTCCCGATAAAAATGGTACCTCACTTGTGTGGGTAGGCATAGTGCCCAAGACAGGAACTAGAAACCCAGGGGAATCCAGGATAGGGAGACTTGACTGCCTCTCACCAGGTTCTGTTACCCAGAATCCCTTGCAAACCTAAAATTTTGTTAAAAAAAACACATTTTCCTCACATTTCTATGGTGTAAAGTTCATGAATTTGCATGGATCCACAAATTTCCACCCACCCCGCGTTCCCCAAAAGTCTTCCCAGAAAAATGGTACCTCACTTGCGTGGGTAGGCCTAGTGCCCGCGACAGGAAATGGCACAAAACGCAACATGGACACACGCCAATTTCACTGTGAAAAATGACCCTTTTTTGGCAAAGTGTCTAGCTGTAGGTTTTGAACCATAGCTCTGCCAGCACCTAGGGAAACCTAGCAAACCTATACATTTCTGAAAACAAACTAGAGACCAAGGGAAATCCAGGATGGGGTGACTTGACTGACTCCCACCAGGTTTTGTTACCCAGAATCCTTTGCAAATCAAAAAAATTTACAAAAAAACAGATGTATGACATTACAATGCATGCTTTTACCACGCATGCTTTTACATCGCAGTTTTTACAACGCATACCATTACAACGCATAGCGCTTTGGGGTGCTGGATAGTGAATAGTTTAATTTACTAGTCCAACTCCAGTCCCCGTGGATAGTAGGGAAGGTGTTGGATAGTAAATTAAATCTATTCCCTATCCTAGAGCGCCCCCCAGAGCAATGCGTTGTAATGGTTTGCGTTGTAAAAGTTGCGATGTAAAAGCACTGCGTGGTAAAAGTTGCGTTGTAAAGGATGTTTCCCCAAAAAAACACATTTTCCTCACATTTCTGTGGTGTAATGTTCTGGAATCTGCATGGATCCACAAATTTCCACCCACCTGCGTTTGCCAAAGCCTTCCGAGAAAAATGGTACCTCACTTGCATGAGTAGGCCTAGTGCCCGCGACAGGAAACGGCACAAAACGCAACGTGGACACATCCCAATTTCGCAGTGAAAAATTACCCTTTTTTGGCAAATTGCCTAGCTGTAGTTTTTTAACCCTAGCTCTGCCGGGACCAAGAGAAACCTAGCAAACCTATACATTTTTGAAAACTAGACAACCAGGGAAATCTAGGATGTGGTGACTTGACTGCCTCTCAATAGGTTCTGTTACCCAAAATCCCTTGCAAACCTACAAAATTTTCAAAAAAACACATTTTCCTCACATTTCTGTGGTGGAAAGTACTGGAATCTGCGTGGATCCACAAACTTCCACCCACCCCGCGTTCCCCAAAGTCTTTTGAGATAAATGGTACCTCCCTTGTGTAGGTAGGCCTAGTGCCCGCAACAGGAAATGGCGCAAAACGCAACGTGGACACAACACAATTTCACACTGAAAAATGACCCTTTTTTGGCAAAGTGCCTAGCTGTAGTTTTTGAACCATAGCTCTGCCGGGACCAAGAGAAACCTAGCAAACCTATACATTTTTGAAAACTAGACAACCAGGGAAATCTAGGATCTAGGATGTGGTGACTTGACTGCCTCTCAATAGGTTCTGGATCCCCCAACGTTTCCTTATCCAGAATCCCCTGCAAATCACACATTTTGCTGGAAAAATCACTTTTTTACACCTTTCTGTGAGGGACAGGTGTGGCATCACTGGGCTGACCCAAATTTCCTACCATCCTGCGATCCCCCTGATCTCCCGATAAAAACGGTGCCTCACTCGTGGGGGAGGCCCAAGTATCGCGACAGGCAAGGGCCCAAAACATAGTATAGCGACATCAAATTTGCCTATCACAAAACGACCTGGTTTTGCAAGGGGGGGGGGGTCACCTGGTTTTTTGGCCCCGTACTCAGTGGCCACCTAGGGAAACCTGCCAAATCCACCCATTTCCGGGGTGTTGTATGGCGTTTTAGGATCTGAGCGAAATCTGAGCGAAATTTGGCGATTCATGCCCTTACATATGAACACTTCACATTGCCCTAATATAGGCATAGAAATCATACACTTATTTAGGCATAGCCCATGCAGTCCAAATACAGGCATGGCTACTTCTACCCGCATCAAAACGTCACAACGATTTTTTGGAAAATCGGCTTAAACAGTCAGTGTCCTCCCGTTGCTTGAATATTGATTTATCCAAGAACTCATGTACTTTACAAAGAACTACTATTCCCTTGGGGTTCTTTACTGACGTTATTATGCCGGACTTTACGTCAAACTAGGCACCTTCAATATATATAAATATGCCTTCACTTGCTCTAGCAAAGACACAGTGGTTCAGGAGCAGTTCGACTATCTACTTGCCCGACGCATCTCGCTACAGCAAGTGCCGAAGGAAGCCGACCCTCCAGCTGATGCACTGATCGAGAAGCTGTCCTTTCTCTCGCTGAGAATCCAGCTCCAGTGTTTCCAAGCTCCCCTCGCAGGGTGTTGGGAAATCGAGTCCCGAGACAGAGATACCAGACCTCCTTCATTCTAAACAAAGGTAAGAAGCTGATTAGAACCTAAGAGAAATCTTGGATAGATTCTTGGCAAAAGCAATTAAACCTAGACTACACAATACTTCTTCCCTCGTACTAGACTTAGGTTAGGTACATTGGGGTAGGCGTATTTTAGAAGCACCAGTTGAGTACTTTTAGTCATTGTTATTTATGTATGTATTTTTATATGGCTTAGAAACCATACAATGCTCTTACAGTATTTTTTTATAATATTGTTCTTGCTGTACGCATTATACTTTGCAGCCTGCATTACGATTGTAGCAGTTCATTTCTTTTGCATGAGAAAGAAGACTGTTCAATAAATCCTTTTATTGAAAACGCCCGTCTCTCTATTTCTCTACACCGCTGTAGAAACGAAGCATGCACGATTGACTGAGTGAAATTCTTATCTATTGTTTCCACGACTCTAGAGATACATTTGTTATTTGTGGGAAACAAAGTTGTCATGTTTATGCGGTTGTCAGAAACTAATCCCTTCTTGCGTATTTGAGAAAGTTTCTTGTGACCTCTCAGCTAGCTGGCACTCACTATTAAGTTTAATATATTCGATAGAGACCTAGTCGACCTCAGTCCTACGTCTAAACTATAGGATATATTATTCCAATGCGCAGAGCCTATTGGGAATATAGAAACTACACTACATGGCGCCCAACGTTTGGTAAGGTACTAATTTAAAGCTAGATACTAAAGTAACTCAGGCCGTGCTTTTCTCAGAGACCCCTTTTTCCCGTAAATACTCCAATAGACGTATGGAGTGAGTAAAAGGATAAAATATCTGCCATAACTGAGTAGGACGAAAATCCTATATATTAGTTTTTGGTATGTTCAACGTAGAAGGATACAGTGTTCTAAAATATTGTGCACATCATCTTTGTTTCCTTGAAACTTGCTCTGCAAACTTTCATTAAACAATGTCCCCAAACAGGGACAACAACGCAACCGGTGGAGCTGTAGCAGCTGCAGCCCTACCAGGCGTAGACATTACAGGTTTTAATGAAGACGACCCGGATGCTATAATCATCCCGGAAAATTTAAGGAAAACCATAACTATAAAGCTTATAACAAATGGCCTATCATCAAGAGGTGGTAGGGTGAATTTGTCATAGAGGCACATGAATATCGGCAGACAGAGGTATTCTATTCATGGATTGTCTTCCCTGACGCAGATCCAGTAACACATGTTTTTCACTTCTACAAAGAAGAGGAACCTCCAACGGAATACAGTCCTTTCGAGGATGTTGAAATTCCATTAACATACCAGGAACATGCGATCTGGTTTAAAGGCGCACTACAACATCAAAATCACATTACCAGACTCGGTCCATTAGGTAGACCAGGAGCAACATGGCCAGTATTAGCCAGCTATACACCACATCCTGCCATTGAAGAAATTACAGGTGCGGAACTATTAGTTCAACTAAAACAACTAATCAAAATACATAGAAAATTGGTTCAATATGTCATGCGGACTCTAACAGTCCAACCTCCTATAAGGATTCCACAAAACACCCCTTACCAGGGGAACACAAAAAAAATTACACCACAGACTATACAATCAGTCAAAAAGGGAACACATTCCATTCTGGATAGCTCAAAAAATTACTCAAATCGAGGCAGTATTTCCTGATACTACCCATCATGAGAAACACAGGATTTTAACAATCTGTTTACCAATAGGAATCGCACTACACCAGGAGGACTGTGACACTTGGAGTATAGTCTTTGCTGCAATCTACACAAAAACACAAGGTGTTCCGTCTATGGCGGTAATACCAGATGTCCTGAAACAGATTCAAAATGAATACGGGGCAGAGCCTGCTTTAAATCTAGGTATGAAACTACTGAAGGATTTCAAACAGGTCTCAACAATAATATTAGCTAATATTAAAGGTGAGGCAACATCAGTGGAAGAGAATTTGATGTAACTGAGCAACCTTATGAACTGGTCAGAATAATTGAAAAATCCTATGAAGAACTAGGTAGAGATAGTTTGGGTGGGAAACCAGTTAAACCCCAACTAACCGAAAGTCCTGAAAAGGTCTTTATTAAAAACAATCTCACTGCTCCTAAAAAGAAGTGGGAGAACACCAAACAAACTTCTAAAGAGAAACGTTCTCAATCCAGAGGCAGGTCTCCTCAAAAGGAGCCCTCTGAAAAAAAGGTATAACCTTAGGAATAGGGAAAATTTGAGAAAACCTGATAGATATCAAGATATTGATACACGTTCCTCTTGTACCTTTCAGACTTCCTTACAGAAATCAGAAAGAAGAGGACGGTCAGAACAAAAGGAAGACCAAGTGAAGTCCAAAGACGATCAACACATTCCAAAAAATAAGAAAACCCAATTCACCAAAAAGAAGGTAGCAGGTCTGAAAATCAGACATGCCGAGGATCTTGAGGACACAACTCAAGAACGGGGAGTGGACTCAGGCAATGCTGGACAGCACAGCAGAAGTAACCGTAGCTCACAAGAAGATGAAGGGTCATCTGGAGACAGGGGACTTGAATGAGTACATCAAAGTTGAAACTGCTGATACCAGCGTTAGTGTACCCCACAAGTTATATGAAGTAACCCCCTACGGATGGAGGGGGATATAACTAGAAAAATAAGAGCACTCTTTTGGGAGAAGCTCTCTAAGGGTTATGACATTCTTCTAGCTGAAAAAGAATGGCCACCTGAATTTGTCAGGGAGTGCTCACATGGCGAAGACATCATTATGCCAGCCTTCTCTAATCATATAACAGTTCATTTAAAGTACACCTATGCCAGAAAATGGGCTGTAGCCCAGGCTCCAGCATTATACAAAAATCATGTAGGATGGGATGAGGATTCCCCTCACCATAAAATCCAGTTAAAACACAACCCACTGCACAGAGGCAGTACCCAGTTAAGCAAGAAGCTAAAAAACAGGTCAGGGAGATATTAGATCAACTTGAATACCAAGGGGTGATTGAAACATGCACCTCGTCAATGAACAATCCTTTGTTTCCTGTCTCCAAACCAGACAATACATATCGTCTAGTTTGGGATTACAGACATTTAAACTCATGTTGCAAAACCTTTGCAGTACAAAATGCACACAGTGCAGCACTAATGAATAACATTGTGTGTAAAAAATATAAAACCACATTAGATATTTCTAACGGTTTCTTCTGTCAAAACATCGCACCAGAAAGTAGGTACTTGGCCACTTTCTCAATTATGGGGACACAGGGTCAATTCTGTCGGCTCCCCCAGGGATTCAAGAATAGTCCGGGGTTATTTTCAGCTAGAGTAACAGAGTTACTACGAACCTGCCTTCAGAAAAAAACTGAAAACTTTTATGTTTCAGGTCTAACTAGTTAGGTCATGAGGTTAGCCAAACATGACTCTTAGTCCTGTATTATTATTGCCCTGGTTTTTGCTTCTGTTGTCTCTGAGCGCGGAGATACTCCTTTGGGAGTTTATTCAAGCGCTTTATAAACCCGCAAATAAATAAAATAAATAAACGTATGATGATGAGACATTATCTTATGTCGATGACATCTATCTAACAGACAAGACTTGTACAGGAACTTGAACAGAGTGAACACCATAATACTTGGCTTTGCTTCTGAAGGGTATAAATTCAATTTTAAGAAATCGAGAATTGCCCACCTCAACGTCCTTTTACTAGGATACGAGTTATCAAGTGAAGGCAAAAGCCTGGCAGGCAACTTTCTAGAAAAGTGTGCGCTGCTCCAACCCCCAAAAATGCTGAAAAACTTACAGTCAATTTTAGGTTTCCTGAATTTCGGAAGAACTCACATTCTAAATTACGCAGAAAAGGTTAAACCTCTCTACGAATTAATCAAACCTGATTTCAAAACAGTTAATTGGACTCAAAAACACACTGATATTTTGTGTTCTGTACAGACATGTTAGCCACAACACTCTCGCAAACCCGCGTAAACGTACGCAACCTTGTAATTCGAATAATTCCAGGAAGATGTGGATTCACGTACTTGACCATTGTACACACAGGCTGAAATGAAATTCACCTCTACAGAAAAAATTCTGACGGCGGTTTAAACTGCAGTAGCAAAAGAGAGAGCCCTCGCACAGGGAAAACGCAAATGGTCGTTACTCCTGTACCTGCCTTATAGGCAGTAACAAAAGCGAGCATTCCGAATGCAAAGGATTTACATCCGAGATGGATACAATGGATTAATGCTGTTGCGGCAGCAGACATTGAATACGTTTTTGACCATTATTTGAAAACACAAGAATTTCTACAATACGAACAAGAATGTCCTCTGCCCACTGAGATTCTGCCTCTAGAACAGTACAAATGTATAATTTATACAGACGGATCAGCACAGCCCACAATTGGGGGTAAACAAGCTTATAGTGCTGCGTTAAAGGTGCTCGTGCTAGTGATCGTTAAAGGTCCCTGGCGCGATGGTAAATTCTGACCTATGGTCACAAAAACGCAATCTGTCAGACATTGTTCAGCTCAGCGAGCTAAACTACAAGCTTTCAAGATGGCGCTTGAAAATACCGATCGCGAATTCCCCACACTCATAGTGTGCAATACTTATTACTGCGTCCAATCTTACAATGAATACTTGCAGAACTGGATACAAAACTGTTTCAAAGATGCAAAGGGTGGCACAATCAAGCATAAGTTGCTTTGGGAACAAGTAGTTCAGTTACAAAAAGAACTACAAAAAACTCCAGTGATCCATACACTGAGTCATCAACGTGATGGCGTTCATGTTGCAGGGAATTCATTGGCTGATGAAGCCGCAAAGGCAGCTGTGCAAATGGCTTCCGTAGCTGCAATCACTCGTTCAAAAACGAAAATAGACAGCGAAATAATGTAAGCTGTCAATGCATCAAGCTAAGACAGTGGTAAAACACTTCCAAAAGGCTTTCCACTCAAATACTCATACCTAACTGATGCAAATAATATTCCTTTTGCTCGAATCCCTGTAGTGGGGGATAGAGTAATTCCAAACATGGAACATAGATTAGGACTAATTTTAGCAGCACATGAGAGCTCGCTTCTGCACACGCAGGTGATTTCACCACAGTGTTCCTATTAAAACAGAGATACTGGTGGCCGTGCATAAGGAAACAGACCAGAAATTATGTTTTGAAATGTGAAATCTGCCAAAAGATGAAAGTCTCTACAGTGAAACTTCCTGCGCAGACGCCCCTGTTAATCTCAGATAAACCATTAACTTGTGTTTACCTGGACCACTGTGGAGGGATGGTAACTATAAATATATCTTGGTCGCAGTAGATTCATGCTCGAGATTCATTTGGATGTGGCCTCAGCGCTCGGCTGATGCCCGAAATGTTATAAAAGATTTGCGAGTCTTTATAGGCACATACGCAGTCGGCACGCTACATTCTGATCAAAGTCCTGCATTTAGCTCAAAGGCTTACAAGGAGGCCATGGCCAATCTGGGCATTGCATTGAGGTATTCTAGTCCATTCCATCCTGAGGGAAATTCGTTGTGGAAAGAAAAAACCGGGACATAAAGCAATCTATAACAGCTAGGGTATTAGGCTCGGTGGGTCAAACATCTTATAAGTGTCCAACATAGTCTAAACAATCTGCCAAGAAGTTCTCTAGGGGGAATCACTCCATATGAAATCCTTTTTGGAACAAGAATGATTGTCCAGGACCTTGATCATCAAACTTCAGTGGTAGAACAAAAACCTTTTGATATCAAAGACCGTTTGGCTGTTTTGCAGGACTTAAATGAAACAAGGAAAAGTCAAAGCAACACATTGCAGAAGCCAACGACCACTGAAGGAGAACCACCCGTCCCAGCAAGGCCTGCCTGGATTCCAAAAATTGGGGATCTAGTCAAGGACAAGAAGGAATTTGGGCCTTCTTACTGTGCTATGCTAGCAATCCATGGATCAAGAACAGTGTTACTGCTGCCCCTTGCTGGAAGAAAGGAGAACAGGTTCATGTCCATCGACCTGGTATAACCACATCATGTGGCCAATCATAAGTAGTAGGCCAAGTGGACTCCAAAGATGTAGCAGATGACCTAATCTGGCTACTATCCAAGAGGTTCAAACTGAGAGACTCATCACTTTTGAAGAATCTGCAATGCGAAAAGAAGGACTATGCAACAAAGCCATGGAACTTGTGCCTCTTGAAACCCAAAGAACAGTCAAGAAACACCTGTATATAATGATATAGCTTCGAACTATACTAATATGACAAGTGAGCAGGTAGCTCCAGCCATTTCGAATAATCCGGATGCAATCCCTACAATCGACAGAACTGCCTCTGGCTATTTAATTAATTTTTATACATTTTCCGAGGATCCCAGTGAACCTGAAACGACGCCAACAAAACCAACTTTTAAAGAACAAGCTACTGACCTTTTTAATCAAATTGAAAAAACGTATCTGGTTTCACCATGGGTTGAACTTTTGGATTGTGTTGGGTGTACTTTGTCTTCTACTTTGGTTGACTCTTGTACTACCTTTGGGAATGCTGATAAATGGAAGATATAGTAAAAAGGACACAGCAAGTAAGAACATCAACTTACTCCTCAAACCACACAAATCATCCCATCGTGAACAAAGAGACAGTGAACATCACAGCCGTTCCTATACCTGGTGGTATAGCTTGGGACAGAAATGATTATGAGATAGAAGTGAAGCTAGAAGGCCTCTAGTTTCATCCCTTTAAGGCACACATGTTAGTTGTCTTTCCCATTGGAAAAGAGACTTCCACTCCGTTTTTTGTTTAATGCATAAATGTCTTTTTAATTGATTTGAATTTCACTTCTGTTTATCAGCTTCATAAGTTTTTCATGTGGATTATAACCATGTGCATTTCAGGCAATGTCATTTCGAAGTATCCAATGCATTTCGGGCATTCTATTCATGCCCTTCATCAGGGAATCGACACTGTAAACATAATATAATAACAATTACAATGTTGTTTTATGGTAACTGTGAATCATAATCACTGCTAGAAACTTCGTAAAGTGATATCTATGCGTTGTAAAACGTTGTGTGTACAGTGATATCAAGTGAGGTTCTGAGAGTTCGTTATGCGTGTACATGCAATTAAAGTTCAGAACATAACCGATAAAACAATATGGAACAAAAGAAAACGACGCGTCACTCACAAGCCTTTCTTCATGGGTTTTGTTTACATCTGTGAAAGAACATAAAAGGCCTGGTTAACAGTGTTATGGGAGCGTTTCGGGAAAGCGTTCGGAGGGCATTCAGCCTGTCGGCTGATGCGAACTGACCTGGGGTACTGGTTTGGCGTGCTTGAATCTGTAGGTAGTCTTCTGAAGCGTCAGCACGGGCGGGCTCTGGCTGCGCTTTGATAGTTTGAAAAAGTGCCGGTCATGTGACCATGGACATAGTCGAAAGACTATGGGTGTCGTCGGTTCATGCGTGGGGTGTGGGGGTGGTTGTTGTCATTAGAGGTCCTTATTAGTGTCCTAATCGGGGTGGGTACCCATGTGGTGAAAAGAGAAAAAATAGGATTAGGAGTTAATGAAGGGTTTAGTGGAAAGGCTAATAAAAAATGATATAAAAAGGTACGCGAAAAAATCGTCTGGGGTTGCGAGGGTGTCCCGGGTAGGATTGGAACCCTGGGATGCTTGTAGTACTAGTGTGATGCTCTGCAGGTGGGGCTATATGGAGATCTGTTATGTTAACATGGGGGCGAAGTGAGCAGTGGATGAGTATGTGCTAGATTGTGTCTGGTGGTTATTTGAGCTCACACAGTATTAACAAGGTTCAGTCATCGGAGCAATTATTTACAGATAACATGACAGTTCAATTCTTTCATTTAAGCCCGTCGGCTTTTGTGTGGAAAGTTTTTGGATCCAGAAGTTCTCTCTTTTAAGGAGGTGTTTGGTGTTGTCTCTCCCCTCGATTTTCTGGACGGTTTCAAGTATGACAAACTTAATTTGAGAAATGTTGTGGTGTTCTTCTACAAAATGCGCTGATAAGGCTGACTTTGTGTTCTTCAATCGTATGTTAGATTTGTGTTCTGTTAGACGCACTTTAATTCGACGGTCTTTATGCAATGGTACGAAAACAAACATATCTTGACTAAAAAGGAATGGACGGACAATTTAAAAATGATCATTAGATATATTGATGATCTATTCATCATCTGGACAAACTCAGAGGAGAAACTGCAAACCGAACTGACCAAATTCAACAAAATAGACCAACGAATCCAACTTACATGGGACATATCCGACACCATGGTGAATTTTCTGGATGTCAAAGTTGCAATAACCCCACACGGACTTTCCACGGACCTATACGTCAAACCAACAGACAGAAATAATATGTTACTGTACTCTAGCTTCCATGAACCAAACTTGATAAGAAACTTACCTTTCTCACAGATGGCCAGAGTGAAAAGAATCACCTCTGAGGAACACACCCTCAACACAAGACTCAAGGAAACAACTAACAAATTCATCAATAGAGGGTACCCCCAAACACTAATGGAAGAAACCAAAGAGAAGATTGACGAAATCAACAGAACAAAACTTCTAACACCTAGAGATAAACCAGAACAAACACGGACAGTAGTTGTTTCAAAATTTTCCACAGCCAGTAAGAAATACAAAAAAGTGATCTTGAAACATTGGCCAATATTGAACATGGAACCCGACTTTAAACAAACTTTCAACGCACCACCGTTATTTGCATTCACCAGAGCAAAGAATTTTGGTGAAATTTTACAGACCAAACCTCTAGAAACCACAGAATACTCAGGAACCAAACCTTGCTTCAACTGCGGCAACTGTAACAGCATAATTAGAGGAAACACGATTAATCACCCAATGCAAGGTCACCCCATCAAACTCAAGGTAAACGCTACATGCGACACCAGTAACTTGATCTATGGAATAAGATGTCCATGCGGTAAGATGTACGTCGGAAAGACAGAGCGTCGAATTAAAGTGCGTCTAACAGAACACAAATCTAACATACGATTGAAGAACACAAAGTCAGCCTTATCAGCGCATTTTGTAGAAGAACACCACAACATTTCTCAAATTAAGTTTGTCATACTTGAAACCGTCCAGAAAATCGAGGGGAGAGACAACACCAAACACCTCCTTAAAAGAGAGAACTTCTGGATCCAAAAACTTTCCACACAAAAGCCGACGGGCTTAAATGAAAGAATTGAACTGTCATGTTATCTGTAAATAATTGCTCCGATGACTGAACCTTGTTAATACTGTGTGAGCTCAAATAACCACCAGACACAATCTAGCACATACTCATCCACTGCTCACTTCGCCCCCATGTTAACATAACACATCTCCATATAGCCACTAAACCCTTCATTAACTCCTAACCCTAATTTTTCTCTTTTCACCACATGGGTACCCACCCAGATTAGGACACTAATAAGGACCTCTAATGACAACAACCACCCCCACACCCCACGCATGAACCGACGACACCCATAGTCTTTCGACTATGTCCATGGTCACATGACCGGCACTTTTTCAAAATATCAAAGCGCAGCCGGAGCCCGCCCGTGCTGACGCTTCAGAAGACTACCTACAGATTCAAGCACGCCAAACCAGTACCCCAGGTCAGTTCGCATCAGCCGACAGGCTGAATGCCCTCCGAACGCTTTCCCGAAACGCTCCCATAACACTGTTAACCAGGCCTTTTATGTTCTTTCACAGATGTAAACAAAACCCATGAAGAAAGGCTTGTGAGTGACGCGTCGTTTTCTTTTGTTCCATATTGTTTTATCGGTTATGTTCTGAACTTTAATTGCATGCACACGCATAACGAACTCTCAGAACCTCACTTGATATCACTGTACACACAACGTTTTACAACGCATAGATATCACTTTACGAAGTTTCTAGCAGTGATTATGATTCACAGTTACCATAAAACAACATTGTAATTGTTATTATATTATGTTTACAGTGTCGATTCTCTGATGAAGGGCATGAATAGAATGCCCGAAATGCATTGGATACTTCGAAATGACATTGCCTGAAATGCACATGGTTATAATCCACATGAAAAATTAATGAAGCTGATAAACAGAAGTGAAATTCAAATCAATTAAAAAGACATTTATGCATTAAACAAAAAACGGAGTGGAAGTCTCTTTTCCAATGGGAAAGACAACTAACATGTGTGCCTTAAAGGGATGAAACTAGAGGCCTTCTAGCTTCACTTCTATCTCATATTCCAAGACGCCGTTGGACCCTCGACGTCACCTTTAAGCACCATAAAACTTGAACTAACCTTTTTCTCAAACACCACAATAATATCAGCTGTGCATCTATCCGACATCTCATTACAGAAATGATTATGACATATTTGGTCCTGCAGAGCTGTTGAAGATTCTACACCAATTCAAAGTTTCCTTGAGTGACTTTGTTTCATCTAGTACCTTTTCTGATGATTGGGACTTTGAGACTGTTAATAATATGATGTCAGACTTAGAAATGTCTGCAAAATTTGCAAATCATGAATACTTAGAAGGTTCATCAGGTTATGAACAAATGTACTGTTATAATCACTATGGTCATCATTTCTTGCATAGAACCCCAGACATGTTTATACTTATAATCAATGGGAACATTGTCCTACACCACCAAAGGGTAGCTCAAAAACATTTTTTGACAAATTTCCATACTTTTCAGGTTATAATATTTCAAATCCGGAATCATTTTATTTTTAAAAATACAAATAAGGGGGAGGAGCCAAGATGGCGACGGAGACGGACGAGTAGTCGCCCGGCTCCCCGAGCCTGTGTTCCCTGCTACACTATCCTGACCCTGATCCTGCTACAACGCGGCAGTGGACGGAAGTAGAAAGCGCGCTGATGCCGGGGGTGTTTGTCCGGAGTCCCTACCTGCCCGCTCGCTGGTCCTGTTGGCGTGTTGACCCGACGGCCATTGCCGACCCTGGGACTGGTCCCCGTATCGCCGCGCACCGCTGGAGACGGCTGGAGCTCCTGAGGGCCGACCTATGAGCGATGTGACTGCCTTTCCCCTGCCAATCTATGGGCTGTGACGGCGCCTGTACTGACCCCACCAGTGGACTGTGTGTTTCGACCGACAGTGGGTCTTCTTTGCTGCTCCTTTTTGTGCGACGCTGAGGGGTACCGCGCCGTTCCTTTCTTTGTTGCCGCGGACCTGGTTGCGTGGGCTCGCCCGGGTGCTTCTTCCGGCTTTATCCTGCACGACGGCGGCTTGGATGCCTGTCGCACGATAGTGGCGAGCCCGGTTATTGCCCTGAGGTTGTACTCCCGTGGCCCACTGTCTGATTCACCTACGCGGTCAGTGTTCCCACTGTTGCTTCAACATGGCGGCCGCCCCCTCCGCGGTCATGGTGGATTACATCTTGTCTCCCGACGGGGTCACCCTGCCTGGCACTGGGAAGTGTGTGGACTGTCGTGGCGCACCTCGGCTTACGGACACCTTGTATCGCCCGCCTGTCTTCACCCGTGCCTCCGTGATTGCCGCGATTGCCGACTTGAGGGCGGAATGGCGTGGGTGTTTTCGCGCACTCTGTGCAAAAATGGACGGTGTCGCTCTTAGATCGGAGAGTGCTTTGCCTTCTGGCTCCCCTTGCTGCATCGATCGATCCCCTCCCTACATCGCTAGAGGTACAGTGTTGCCCCGTGAATGTGCGATGGAGCAACTTTTTGTCAGTGATGGCTTTAGCGGACTGCTGCCAGATCGTCCTATCGATGCTACATTGTATCCTATCCTGCCACAATTCCCTGATACTGGTTCTTTATTTTTGTTCATGGCTCCGCTGGCGCTGCAGCTACTTTGTTTGACTGTATCTGCCATGTACACTGGGACAGCAATTTCTTGTTCGATACGACGACGGATGGAATTGTGGATGGACTTCTTCTGGATCGCTTTCATTGCAAGTGTTTGTGGGTGTCCATTTTGTGTTTGGGGACTTTCTCTTCGTCGAAGGCGGCCATCTTATCCCTTTGTTCTAGTTGGGGCGAGTCCTTTTCCGTATGCGTGTTCAGGGAGACGCTTGAGATCTGGCCAGGGTTAAGAGGCCCTAATCTATGTACTGTAATTGAGGGGCGGGTGGGGACCCGGGATGGGACGCTTCCTTGATGCGTGCTGCCGTGCCATGTGATGTCTCCCCCTGTTTTATTGAGTCTATGAAGGTCCTGATTTGGTCATTAAGTGTGGGGTGGAGATTTTTATGGCCGGGGAGCTCCGGGGACTTGGAAGTGGCCCTCCTCGGGTGTTATAAATTTCTTTTTCTTTTCCTCCTTTTCTAGATCTATATTTCGGGTTCTTTAGTGGGCGACAGACACATTGCCAGGGGGGGGTAGGCCGTAGCCTCTGCATGATGTAGGGTGGGGGGAGGGATTTGTTTTTTGCTTTTAGTTTCTATGGGCCTTATTTTTCTCTATTTCTTTGCACTTTTCTTAACCTATTTCTGTTCTGGGTCCGCTATTGGGGTTAGTGGGGAGTGGGTGGCGCTGTGCATGGTGCGTAACTGCTGGCTACTGGACTTGTCGTTTTATTTTGTACCGCCATGCTGTTTGGAGTTTTACCTTCCACTGTGGTTTCATGCGATGATGTTACCTGCTCCTGTTAGTGCGGCTGTTGTACGGACTCGGTTCTCCTTGATTTCTATTCTTCACTTTATTTTAGGGTAAAATTTAAAATGTAACCTTCAATGCTCCTGTTACTGGCGGCACGATTCTGCTCAGTGTAATGTTACTTGATTGGGGATGTCTCCTGGTGCCGCCTGGAAACTGTATTGCTTTCTATTGTGCTCCACAACTTTTTGTGGCCGGCCTGGAGGTTGTAGGCCAGTATTTGTTCTCTGTTTGTGCACAATAAAGGTTTTCGAAAAAAAAAAAAAAAAAAAAAAAAAAAAACCAAATAAGACAGGAATGAAAAGTATGCTGACAAATACAAAGCAAATTTATTCTGCTGCCTTTTATGCTCAATTGTCTACTATAGGTTTTGACTTTTGGAAAGACAACATTGAGACAATAACTGTCTGGGGCACAAAAGACTGGCAGGTGCAGGGACTAGCAGCTTTATTTAGAGCCTGCATCATGCCTGAACAAATAATGTTTTTAAATAACACTGTTCAACAGACATCTTGTCTTGGCTTAGCTAAGATGAAAGATTTAAACAAACCGTCCATACCTACACCCACATCTGATAGTAAGAGCACTTCAGAGGGGGTGGTTGACATAAAAACTATTTTGCTTAACAACAGAACAGATCCTGATTGGAAAAAATGGTTAATCTGGCCCACAGATACAAACAACTGTCAAGATAGATTCCTGAATAAAACACAAGGGTTCACATTCACTAGGCCAGATCCAAGATATGTCCAGAGACAACATCCAGGGATAGTAACAACATACAGTGTAGGAAAACTGTGCCTTGAGTGGCTACAAAAGTCCACACTAACAGAGGTAAAACAACACTTATCTTTACTTAAAGATGGCGTTGATTTAAGGGACTTATTACAGGGACCTGCAAAACATCCTCATAAATGTTTTATATACGCTGGTATCTACGCCTTTTATAATGAAGCTTGGAAAGCAACACAAGCAGAGACTGCAGAACGAATACGAGAAATTGATCATATTAATTTAGAGAAATCTCACTCTGTAGTTGACAATGGGTTAACGACTCTGTCATCCAGAATTTATTCTTTGGACAGCATAGTATCCTCTGCCATAGATATAATGGAACAGGACTTGCTCATGTTACAGCATGTACAGTCACAATTGCGTTCTATAATGCTTTTAGGCTGGACGTTATAAAATCTTCGTTCTGGCTATGTGCCGTGGCGTCTAATCAACACCACGTCATTGTTTTCTGAATTTAACCTTACAGATAAACAAATCACTTTGTCATAAAGAGGAGCAGACTATACGGTGCTGTGCATTGAAAAACTGGAAAGATTGCCATTAACTGTTTCTGAGAAGCCAGCAACAGAACGGATAATACACAGAACATTCACTCTGCCGGTGACGATTTTCAAATTCTAGTATTGCTTTCAACATATACCAGCAGGCGAATATGAAAGGTTGGGTAAAGAAAACATCAAGTCAACCTTGGATTTACCATATATAAACAGATGTTGGAGTGGGGGTAAAGAAGTATTTCTTAGTGGTACAAATTGTGAAAACACACTAAGCGGTACACTCTTATGTCAGGGTATTAACTTACATGGGGCCTGTGATGGTTCCTCGAACAACTTATCCTGCCACCTGCAAGGTTCTCCAGCTGCAGTGATAGACCCAATTTTTAAGCAGCTTTCGAATGGAAGCTATATTATGTTGAATGATCCCAGCTGCTGTGGCATGTTGCCAGGAATAGCCTATCTTGTAACTGTGTCAGCCAGGGTTACTTGCTGTATGCAAGTATTGTTTCCTAAAACCAAGAAAGACGGGGAGTCGCCGTTATGGCCTTCACTGAACATCTCTTCTATACGAATTGATACTTTAAGAAGAATGATAGCCATTCTTTTACAAAAAACTGTGCCACTGACCTCGTCCAAAGAGACGTATGATCTGCAAGTTGCAAGGACTTCTGCAGAGATACATGCCCTTTTATCAACAAACTGCCCTATACATTTCGGTGGAATGTTGGGACGTATCTTAAACATGTCTGATACCAGTGGTATGGTACATGTATTTATGATAGTTTTTTCGGGACTGTTAGCACCCTTTGAAGCAGTCCTAGGCATTTTTCCAAACTTCGTGCACTCTGTGTTCGGCGGCCTGGCTCTCATTTTGGGCTCATTGCAGGGATACTATTTTTGTTCCTTCTGCTCTGATATGGCAAGTCAAGTCAAGTCACCATCGACACCCAGATCATCTTGGAGAACACCCTCCTGGCAATTTAGTGTCATGAGCGCATGATACAAATACTGGGCTTGGCTCGTTTAAGAGATATGAATATCACATGGTTTCTATCATTCAGATCAATCTGGCAAGATTGTATCTTACCTGTTCTACAATGCCTGCTATGTGGAGAGGAATGTGTGCTAGACATCTGTCTGACACTCCCATCAGCCTTGCCAACGGATGTTGATACTTTGCTTGGACCGGTGACTGTTCATGCACTGTGTTGTCCCCAGCGGCTAGCAATCCTGATGACAGCATTCGTTGAGATCTCACAGACGCAACATGCTGACGGTGAGATACATGGAGCAACAGGCACACAGGTACCATCTACTTCGAACATTGCAAATGCGACTGACGCTGATGGCGATGCTTCGCACCTATGTAAGGTTGATCTGCTTAATGAGGTAGTCCAACTTTCACCTACAGAGGTAGATGAATTCTTTAACAGCTTAGAAGATTTGATATTTTCTCCTACCAATGACACTGACTTTTGAAGTTAGCACACAGTGTTCTGCGAGACTGTGAATTCGACCTTCATTTTTCCAAAACAAACTTCTAACGTTGGGACTCTACTTTTCTATGATTTGACTTTTTTACAAAATTGATTTTTTTCTTTTTGGCACAAAGTAATCTGCTTAAATTAGAACTATTCTTAGAGAACAAGAATTCTTTGATTACTTCCAAGAGACAATATTTGACCTTGTCCCCAACCAAACAAATTATAAATTATGTAATGGAATGGTCTCGACCTTTTTCTGTATTTAAGAGCCATTTTCATAAATATGTTTTAGTGATTCAATCAGATAGCAATTCCAATGTCATACTATATGCTTTGAATGAAAACATTGCTTTTAAAATGCGTATAGCACAAATGCTCTTTTCGTGTACAACCAAAACCAATGCAATTTGTATTTTGGGTGGGGTTTTAACACATCATGCTTTAAATATGTTTTATGGGTTTAGAACTTAGTAATGTCGTACACAATAAAGTGAAGTGGGTGTTGTATGGCGTTTTAGGATCCGAGCGAAATTTCCAGATTCATGCCCTTATATAGGTACAATTCACATTGCCCTAATATAGGCATAGAAATCATACCCTTATTTAGACATAGCCCATGCAGTCCAAATACAGGCATGGCTACTTCCACCCGTATCAAAACGTCACAACGATTTTTTGGAAAATCGACAGTAAGGGACCTCCCCTTGCTTGAATATTGATTTGCCCAAGAACTCATGTACTTTACAAAGAACTACTATTCCCATGGGGTTCTTTACTGACGTTATTATGCCCGACTTTACATCAAACTAGGCACCTTCAAGGTATAAATATGCCTTCACTTGCTCTAGCAAAGGCACAGTGGTTCAGGAGCAGTTCAACTATCTACTTGCCCGACGCAGCTCGCTACAGCAAGTGCCGAAGGAAGTCGACCCTCCAGCTGACGCACTGATCGAGAAGCTGTCCTTAGACTTAAGTTAGGTACATTGGGGTAGGTTTATTTTAGAAGCACCAGTTGAGTACTTTTAGTCATTTTTATTTATGTATGTATTTTTATATGGCTTAGAAACCATACAATGCTCTTACAGTATTATTTTATAATATTGTTCTTGCTGTACGCATTATACTTTGCAGCCTACATTACAATTGTAGCAGTTCATTTATTTTGCATGAGGAAGAAGACTGTTCAATAAATCCTTTTATTGAAAACGCCTGTCTCTCTATTTCTCTGCACCTCTGTAGAAACGAAGCATGCACGATTGACTGAGTGAAATTCTTATCTATTGTTTCTACGACTCTAGAGATACATTTCTTATTCGTGGGAAACAAAGTTGTCATGTTTATGCGGTTGTCAGAAACTAATCCCTTCTTGTGTATTTGAGAAAGTTTCTAGTGACCTCTCAGCTAGCTGGCACTCACTATTAAGTTTAATATATTCGATAGAGACCTAGTCGACCTCAGTCCTACGTCAAAACTACAGGATATATTATTCCAATGCGCAGAGCCTATTGGGAATATAGGAACTACACTACAGGGGGTCTCCAGGGAGGTATGGCTTGCGTGGATCCGCCAACGTTTCCTTACCCAGAATCCCCTGCAAACCTAAATTTTAGCTGAAAAAAATCACCTTTTTCACACATTTTCGTGTGGGAAAGTTATGACATCACCGCGCTGACACAAATTTCCTACAACCCAGTGTTCCCCCGGGTCTCCCGATTAAAACTGTACCTCACCGGTGTGGGAGGTCCAAGTACCCGTGACAGTCAAGGGCACAAAACGTATTGAGGCAACATCGCCTATTCTATTCCATTCTATTCTTAGATGGAATTTACACCTTGGCAGAGAGACTAAAAAGACAAAGATTCCTGCACAGCCATCTATTCCTCAAGCACACACACATACTGGCTGGATTTGGCACGCGGGCGAGTGATGGTTCAGTATATAAAATTTTATTAACAAGAGATTGCACAAAAATGAAATGCACTGTCAATGATTAAACAGACAAAAAACTGAACCAGTGACTCGCAGCTCGTGATCTGTAGAGCCACAGCAAGGCACCAACCGCTTTACAAGCCATTCACACACCTTTCATATGTGATACACACAAGACAATTCACACCACCAGCCTCGAAACCAACACATTACAACATTCACAAAAAGGGACAAGGTACACCCTGCTTCAGAAAGACAAAAAAGACAAATATTACTGCACATCCATCTAATCCTCAAGAACACACACATACTGGTTGGATTTGGCACGAGGGAGAGTGATAGTTCTGTATATACAATTGTATTAGCAAGTGATTTCACAAAAATGAAATGCACTGTTAATAGTTGAAAGGATGAGAAACTGAACCATTGACTTGAGAGCTTTAAAGCCACGACAAGGCACCAACCTCTTTACAGGCCATTCATACACCTTTCATACGCCATTCACACCCCCAGCCGCGGGCCCATCACATTACAACACCCACACCAGCAGACAGCGCCATTCAAGGGCCCATCACTTTCACATGCCCACATTCCTAACACAGCAACCACACAAGCTGATGGATTGTGTGGAGTGGCGCTCAGCTAGCAGTGTGTGTAGCGACCAGCAGGAAGTCACTACTCACACACCGCCTGCCGAGCGCCAGTCCACACACACCGCCAGCCAAGCACCAGTCCACGCACACTGCCAGCCAAGCCCCAGTTCATGCACACCGCCAGCCAAGCGTCAGCCCGCGCACACCACCAGCCAAGCACCAGTCCACGCACACCGCCGGCCAAGTACCAGTCCACGCTCACCGCCAGCCAAGCACCAGTCAACGAACACCACCAGCCAAGCGCCAGTCCACACACACCACCTGCCAAGCACCAGTCCATGCACATTGCCAGCCAAGCTCCAGTCCACGCACAACACCAGCCATGCGCCAATCCAGGCACACCGCCAGCCAAGCATCAATCCACACACACCGCCAGCCAAGCACCGGTCCACGCACACCGCCAGCCAAGAGCCAGTCCATGCACACCGCCAGCCAAGTGCCAGTCTACGCACACCACCAGCCAAGCGCCAGCCTACACACACCGCCGAATCTACTCTAAATCAATAAATGCAGCAATATCACAAAACGCAACAGCAAAACATATAATCAAGGGCAATTTATTCAGTTATCGCCACTCCAAAAAATTTAAAATACTAACATTACATAGAGGTCATATTGGTTGCCCCAAAGGGAGCGTGCAAGATAGAAAGATGTGAATCAAATAGTATTGAGTGATAAAAGAGGGAAAAAAGAAATGACAGAAATTGGTGACATAAAAAGCACTATTTTTTATACTTTTTTAAGAGGATCAACAATCATCCATATTATAGGACCTGGCCATAAAGCAATTCATCCATGACATTAATACATGTAAAAAACCTATGTGTTTTTAAATTTAATGCACAAAAACGGGAGTTAGAACATATAGGTCCAGATCAAAAAAATCAAGGAGGCGTCGACGTTTCGACTCGACTTGGGGCCTGACGGTGAATTAAGCCTGGGCCATGCGAGTCTTCATCAGGACTTAAAACGGGCAACCTTAACTTAGTAGATGACCCTATAAAATAAAGAAATATATAACATATGTATACAATTTTCATTAGCAACAGCACGCTCAGACATATATTTCTTTATTTTATAGGGTCATCTACTAAGTTAAGGTTGCCCGTTTTAAGTCCTGATGAAGACTCGCATGGCCCAGGCTTAATTCACCGTCAGGTTTTTTGGAGTGGCGATAACTGAATAAATTGCCCTTGATTATATGTTTTGCTGCTGCGTTTTGTGATATTGCTGCATTTATTGATTTAGAGTAGATTTGTATACTCATGAAGCATATAAATTAATAAGCACTGACTAATGTGATATTGAGAAGGAATAGTCTTTGGACCATTGTTTTGTAATATCGTTTGATACCCAGGTCCTAGACACTTTGGGTTACCCCATTTGATTAATGGCTACACACACCGCCATCACATTTAGGATTTTTTTATACAAAAAAGAAAACACTAACAAATTGCAAATAGATACAAGTCTACTAACACAAAATCTGAAACAAAATACATTGCACTAATGCCAACCTTGAAACAGACTACAAATGTTTAAACAATACAGACCAGGCAGTTCATGTTACCACTCATGGATGCTCCAAAAATTATTTTGCGTGTTGTACGCTCTAAAACAAGCAGGCACACACAGCCCAGGGTTAAAAGGGTACTTGGGGAAGTACATACAAGTCTCCTTCCGGGAACCTCTTTGCCAAACAGAATCTACATCTCCTTGCGGGAAAGTCTTTTGAGAGTGTGGGAGGAATGTAATCAGGAAAGTGGCAATCTTTCAATCGAGCCATATCCTCCACCACTCCAACTCTAGGAACACTTGCCTGTTCCACAAAAACAAGGCTGCCTATCACAGACTGCTGAAACTAAACAAAAGTCAACTTTGACGCAGGAGAACACTCCTTGAACACAACAAAAGCATTGAAAGTTGCTAAATTGAAGAGATGGATGGCCAACTTCTTCTACCAAACGTAAGCCTTACGAATAGCAGTGTACGGTTCCAACCTCTGATCTACTGTATCAACACCACCCATGTGCTTATTGTAGTCTAAAATGCACACAGGTTTGCGCACTTCAGCAATCTGACCCCAAAGAGGCACAGGTGAAGTACTCTCATCGTGGATTGTAGTCAGCATGTACACATTCCTCCTGTCCACAAATTTCACAGTTAGTAGTTCATCACTACACAAGGAACTGCACTGTCCCCTCTGAATTTTTTTGCAAACAAGCTCTTTTGGATAACATTTACGGTTAGAGCGGATTGTGCCACAAGCAAAAGTGTCCACTTTGAACAATTCCTTAAACAAGCACAGCACAGCAGTGTAGAAGTTATCAAGGTACAAATGGTGGCCTCTGTTAAACAGTCCTCTAGCAAGATCCCACACAATTTTCTCTGAAACTGCAAAAGTGGATGAACAACCAAGGGGGTCAAGGGGTTCAATAGTACAATCCCTACCAGTGTACACATGGAAATAAAAAACATACCCAGTCCTACTCTCAGACAACATATACAGCTTAATTCCATAGCGTGCCCTCTTGCTAGGGATGCACTGCCTAAAAACCAAACGGCCCTTGAACAAGACCAAAGACTCATCAATAGATATTTCTTTCCCTGGAGTATAGATCTCTGAAAATCGATCTACAAATTGATCAAGAACAGGCTGAATCTTAAAAAGACGGTCACAGTTAGGGTGATCTTGTGACAACGCCAAAGAATTATTAACAAAATGCAGCATCCGTAGCAAAAGTAAATACCGATCACAAGTCATAACTGCAGGAAATATGGCCGTTGCCATCAAGGGACTGGTAGACCAATATGAAGCCATGGACGGCTTCCTTATCAAACCCACCAATAAAGTCAAACCCAAAAACATCTTCATCTCTTCCAGATTTGTGGGAGTCCACCGGTTAGCTCTAGAGTGGGGCCTAGGTTTGTCACTGTTGTCCCTCAAAAACTGTTCAGAATATAAATTAGTCTGCTCAACAATCTCACCCAAAAATACATCATCCATAAACAACTGAAAATACTGAAAAAACTATATAGGCAAAACATTTTCACAATCCACTCTACAACCTGCATCACCACTAAAGGCAGGCAACACTGGCTGCACCATGTTTGGATCAACCCAGCGTCCAGCACTTCCAGTAGGAAGCCTGGCAGCCTCAGGCTGCAAACCAGATGCCTCTTGCACCATCGGCACAGCAGTAGCCTCCTCTAAAACAGGCATTTCATCTGCACTGAGAGTAGCTTCATCCACACCAAGAGTAGCTTCATCCGCACTGAGAGTTCCTTCATCATCCGATGATTCCATGTGGAGCGAAAACTCACTGCCTGAATCTTCCCCTCCCTCCTCTCCGTCAGTTTCATAATCCTGCTCAGAGGAAGATTCAAGAAGCATACCAACCACCTGCTGAGCAGTCAGTCTATGGCTAGCCATAATGCTTACTAATAAAGGTAACTTGTCAAACAAGTCAACAACAACAAACACTTTGTAAAATAAATAATAAACAAAATGTGTCTTTATCAGAAATACCTATATACTCCAAAACAATACCACTCACTTGCCAGAAGTAGCTAAACTCACCACCACCTACTCTGCACAGACACAGTATGGAACAACATTATCCCACTAAAAAAGAAAGAGTAAAGAAAATGACACATAAGACAATGCAATACACATCGCAAAGAATTTACTGCTCAAAACACTAACTAAATATGCTGTTATTATGACACCACTTACAAAAAAAATCATTCAAACATGACAATTATACTCATTTGGAGTAAATACAACAAAAATGTTTTTCTTACCAAAAAAATGCAACTACTCAAAACTGCAGAACAACCACTGTCGAAACCGCAAACAGGAATCAAAAGCTTTTCACTAGAATAAAAAGGAGAAAAAAACATTACAATCACATGTGCAAATAATGCACCAGTCCACACACAATCCACCAGCCAAGCTAAGGGGTACGTGGGCCTAAGAGTATAAATAAAACATGCACCCCCGTAAAAGGGGAGAAACCCTTGCCCTTGAGGCCACTCTCCAACACAATTTGTTTTTAAAAACCTGGTGTCTAGTGGCTTCTGCCCCCCTTGGGGACAGATGGGCCTAAAAACACACTGCTATTCTGCCACCCAAAGAGGGCAGAAATGGCCACAATCATCCTCCCATAAAGGGGAGTGACACTTGTCCAAGGGGCCGCTCCCCAACATTTAAAATAAAAACCCTGCTGGCCTAGTGGCCCTACAAAAAAACAAATCAGCCGATCTGCCCCTCAGGGTGGCAGAAATGGCCAAATTCATGCTCCCCAAAGGGAAGCAACCCTTGCCCAAGGTGCCACTCCCCACAAACTAATTCCTGGTAGGTCTAGTGGGCCCCAATTTTAAAAAAACATGGCGCGATCTGCCCACCAGACACAGCCACAAACATTGCCCCCAAAGGAGAGCGACCGTTGACCATGGGGTCACTCTCCACAAATAAATCCCTGGTGGTCTAGTGGGCCCAATATAAAAAAATTGTGAAATCTGCCCCCCCGCCCCCCATACGGGCAGACAGCCACAAACAATGCCCCCAAGAGGGAGCAGCCCTTGCCCAAGGCGCCACTCCCAAAGAAATTTTGCTGGTGGTCCAGTGGGCCATTTATTTATAACCAGTGGCGAAGTCTGCCCCCCAGGGGGGCAGACCAAGCCACACGACATTGCCCCAAAAGGGGAAGCGACCCTTGCCTACGGGCCGCTCCACCAAACAGTAAACAGTTGTGCCTTTAAAAAAAAATCCTTGGGGCCTAGTGGGCATTCCTGCTGTACGATCGCACGATCGTGCAGCAGGAATGCTCTTTTGTTTAAATACCACCCTCCCCAGAGCCAAAACTCACCTCTTTCTTCCAAGCGCGCCGAAAGCAAATGGCTTCCAGCACATCGGGGAAGAAAGGGGAACCTCCAATGACACGTAGAGGGGGGTAGGGGGAAGCAGGGGAAGGGCTTCCCCTGTGAAAATACCCAGATCGGCATCCCATGGGGGGAGCGCCAGCGCTTACCCCGTGGGTGAGTGCCATGACGGCCTGGAGCCGTCATGAGCTCACGCCCACTGTGCATCATGACGGCTCCAGGCCGTCATGAGCACAGAAGGGGTTAAAGTCTAACCTTTATTTGTCCTATGAGGATGGTGCCTTGGGTGAAAATCTTGGCAGCCCGGGCTGCTTTACAGTACCACTCGATGAGTTCAATACACATGCAGACAGTTTTTGTGAGGAACTAGCTAAAAGAGGCTATCCTAAAAAGCTCTTAAAGCATTCGAAGAAAAGGGCACGCTTTACACCACGGGAAGAATTGTTGAAGGTAAAAGCCAAGAAGGAATTGGAGAAACTCGTTTGTGTTACCACCTATGGGATTCACACTAACAAATTTCGCCAAATCATACTGCGCAATTGGCACTTGTTAGAGGGAATGGAATACCCACTACAAAGGCCAATCTTCGCAATGAAGAAAAATCAGAGTGTTGGTCAACAAATAATTCGAGCCGACAGTTACATACCGAAACCAAAAAGTGACCTGATGACAAAATGGAATCTTAAACCCATCACAGGCCACCATAAATGTGGCACTTGTGTGGCCTGCAATAATGTTGTGGAAGGAGATGAATTTTGCCATAATGGTAGGAAATGGAGACATAGCTTACATACAAATTGCAAAAGCAAAAATGTCATTTATGGGATTCTGTGTGCATGCAATAAATTGTATATAGGAAAAACATGTCAACAAGTAAATGTAAGGATAACCCAGCATCGCTCGCGACTGAAGAGGAAAGTGCAAAATGCCCCAATGGTTGAGCACTTTCTGGCAGCCAACCACAAAGAGACGGATTTCAAATGGACAGTTTTAGCTGGGATGGACCCACAGCACAAATCGCCTAATGTAGAGAAGGCGTTGTTGCGCAAAGAGGCCTATCTGATACTTCGCTTTGACACCATAAACACTGGTCTGAACTCGATTAGTGAAATCACCAGACTTTGAGTGTTGAATGCAAGTTTATACTTCAAATCCCAGAATGCACTGGTCCGGTTAACTAACTCGCGCCACTAGTGATTGGTGGAGAAAATAGTGAACCTTTTAGATAGGCCAGTGCAAGTGAATCTCTCCCTCTCTCTGTGTGATGGAATGAGGAAGTGAAAGGCGATGTCAAAATCTCAGGTATGTGCAGTTTGACTGACTTAGAGTCGACAGGAGAAAACACAGTTCCTGCGCCTCGGTAATGAAGACTCTTTTAATCTTAATAATTTTGGATAACAAGCGCTCACGTTTTCCCTTTAATCATCTTTAGAAGCTGTTCGTGAAGGTTACTCCGCGCTGCTCCCAAGCAACAGCACGCGCGTTTGAATACATTCAACTTTAAAAGCTGAAAATCTAAACGCGACTCATGTAAACATTCCCGCGCGCGCCTCCATTATAATGATTTAGAGTCCTTATTTTTAACTTTTGCAAATAGGAAGCGCCCTCGCTTATCAAACAAAGAAGCGGGTTGCCAAAGCACCACCGCTTGCCTTCCAAGTAATAGCACGTCAACTTCTGAAGCCCGCAGTGGAAACGCGCCGCTTGTAATGAACGCCACGCGCGGTTTCCACAAAAATGACTTCAAGCCTAAAGCCGGCGGCCGGCCTCTGATGTTCAGTGCACAAATTGATAATTCCAGGGTGAGTAAGGGGTGCCCATGTTTATCTATACAGGAACTCTGTACTTGGGTTGCGCGGCAAGAGTAAACTGGAAAGAATCTTGGAATTCGGTTAATGAAGACGTTCGTGAGAGGCTCGTGAGCCACCCCCATCTCTAAAGCGGGACATAAACGCAGTAAGTTGTTCGAACCCTCAGCCTGTAATGTTGAGTTACAATGTGACATAGAGCGATATAAGCGAGTAATGGTCATTTTAAATCATGTGTTACAGCGCTTCCCAAAAACGAGTGGTGATAATTACCAGAATTAGAAAATAGAAAAAGTAGGAATCCTAAAGGCACTTTCCCCATTTTAATTCAGGTAAGAGACATCCAGCCATTTGTCTCTCTCTCTGTTTTAACAGCATTTCAAATGGTCAGAACTGCACAATATCAGTACCTTACGTGAAAATACGTTTTTCTAGAAATACCCACAGACTCCATGAATTCATGAATGTTGCTATGGAAGACCAGAACTTACCTCAAGTTCCCTGAGGTATGTTCCATTTTTACAGTTGTAGATATGAGAAGGACCGGGAAGGTTGAGGGGAGCTATTTATATTAAATGTCCACAATTTGGTTTATGTTTTCACTATTAGGTTTGAGAAACGAAGGAAGGAATTCATTTGGCCCTGATGAGAGTTTGTGAAGAACCCTCCCAAACTCGAAACGCGTAGGCAAACGGGATCAAGTCCTTAGTCTGGATTCATAGTTAAATTGTTTAGGAACTTGTAGCCTACTAGCACTTCCACAGAACGTTGGCAGTGCTTTCAACAGACACAGTGATAATCTGTTTGATGGTCAAATAATTGTGAATGAGCATCCATCATGTTTTGATTGAAACATTTTTTCTTCTTTTCTTATTGTGAGACATGGTATCACTTTTTTTGTACAATATTTATATGTTTTCACATTGTATATGTAATTTTGATTCAAAAAATATTTTTTTGCACATTGTATATTGAATTTTGATTTAACTTTCGGTGTTGTGTTGTACCAAGTGAACATCGCGACATTTATGGCTAGTACATGAAAGGCTATGTCATTTCTCTGGACTTTATGAATAACAAACAAAAAATTTTTTTAATTGAATAAAAACTAGGCAATTAATTGCCAGGATAAACATATTAAATTTTGTTTATCTTCTTTTTCACCAAAACTGTATGGTGTTAAATGTGAAGTGTGGGTTGCTTTTTGTTTTTCAAAGTATCTTGGGCCCTTACCCCACTTCTGTCCATATGGGTCAAACTCTTTTTTGCTAGAAAGCGTTACAGTACCATGGCCTAGTTTTGTATGTTGATCTGAGAATTACTACTCCAAGTGTTCCATATAGACTTTTCCTCATGTCTCAGCGTGAATTAGAAAAACGAGGCTACCAAGCAGTGGCAGACGGCACGGATCGGGTTACGGGAATGGCAATGGGGGTGGCAAGAGGAGTGTAAAAAACGAGAAAAAAACATATCTCCTCGCCGCGTCCCTCCCAGTCAGACATCCAGGCTCCCCTAACCATTCACAACGCTGCAATGCCGGGTTGTGATTGGTCTGAGCACCATAGTTTGGCGCTCAGTCACAGAATAGGAGGCTGGGCACACTCTCCAACCAGGCTGTAATGCAGTGTGGGTGGAGAACAGGCAAAATACGCATGATTGTTTGGCAAGCCCAGGAAGGCTGGGCAATGAGTCATTGCGCACTTGCAGTGTGCCCACCCCTACTCCCCCCACTCTCAGAGCAGAGCAGCCAGCCCCTCAAAGACGCCACAGCAGGAACAAAAAAATGTATAATAACAGCACCAGAGTAGCTGGTGAAAAATACTTTGTTGTGCTAGTGGGTCCTTTCTACAAAGATTTCCTGTGTGTGTTCCACATTCATTGGGTAATGCAGGATTTGTATGTCAAAATAAGAAACCATACTTCAAATTCGAGATTAAAGAGAGAGGTTAGAGGTCACAAGGAGTCACTCATTCTTTAACTTAGTGTATACTGTCCTACTTATTAGTTTTTTACATACAACCAAGGTCAATCTTTCCTCTTCATCCATGAATCTCTTCTTGTGGTTTTCAACGCTGGTGTTCCTCAAAGTTCTTGCTCCACTTATTTGCTAAAATAGAAAACATCATCAGTATTATATACGGGGATGCAGAGATCATCAATCATTCGGTTTTTGTATCTAATCACTGTTCCTTTTTCACATTATCTATTGTCTAAAGAGCTATTTTGTCAGTTTTCTTTGAGTATTTTTTTCAGAACAAATACTTTTCTTTGAGTATTTTTGATGATCTAAATCGTAATAAAGATTATGGGCCAGATGTCCGACAGTTTTTTGGGGTTGCAAAGGGTATTTCGGCCCCTTTGCGACAGCAAAATAGGTCAGCCCAACGTACTAACCCTATTTTGCGAGTCACTAATCAATTAGCGCCTCACAACATAGGGTTAGCGACTCGCTATTAGGAAGGGACGTGCTAAGGGCGTCCCTTCCTAATAGCGAGTCCCTAACCTATGTATGACTGTTTTGCAGCCGCAATTACGGTAGCAAAACACTCGCAGTTTACCACCCTTCTGAGAATGGTGGTAAAGCACTCGCAAACGGGAAGGGGTCCCCAGAGGACCCCTTACCCTTTGGAAATGGATGTGCAAATATTTTTTAAGAGCAGGCAATGGTCCCACGGACCACTGCCTTCCCCTAAAAAATCAAACTGAAATGTTTCATTTTTATTTTTTAAATGCATCCTGTTTTCCGTTAAGGAAAACAGGCTGCAATTAAAAAATAGAAAAAACTGCTTTATTGAAAAAGACATGGTGGTCTGCTGACCCGAGCCGGCCATTCCCAATGGGGTCGTAAATTGCGACAGCCTTATTAATATTCATGAGGCTTGCAATTTGACACCCCATGGGAATCAACAAACAGTGTCTGAGACACTGTTGTACCTTGGATTATGAGACTCGCAATTTGTCGCAATTTGCGAGTCGCAAAATCCAATGGTCGTACATCTGGCCCTAAAACTGTAAAAATGTTCCAGTGATGCAAGACTTTCAGTTTAAAGTAGCTGTTGCAGGATTAAACAAATGCACATTTCTCACCGTTAAGAGTCTGGTAGCATGTGTTTCTGAGATGATGACAAAAAGCACTTAATAGAGGACCAGGCAATTTCTGTTTATCTTCTTAGGTTTAAGAGAAAAACAACACAAGCTCACTTGTCAGGACAAAACTGTTTGGTGGCAGGTAATGTTAGCCTCCACAGAGGCGCATATAACATGGTAATTCAAGTGGCTACAGCAAGATGTCTGGCATTTTTCTTCCATCCTGCTACAAAGCTATCCCTTCATTTCGGTTTTGCTACATTGACCATCATCCAGGTCCATAGAAGCATTATCTACTCCTAGTGTGAGACATTGGGACTTGGTATTTACACAGGCTGATTTGAAGCTTCATTTGTAGGGCTTATATGGTCACTACATGGCCATCTCATGTTTCATTTGCAGATATTATTTTGCATATTATACCTTCAACATGTCCTTTACTTGCCCAATGTATCGTAACTTGGTTTCCAGCCTGTTCGGTTACAAGAGTTATGCTGAAATAGTGACCCATCTTAGTCATTGGGGTTGAAGTAAAAGTGGCGGGGTGTCCCATTTTCCACCTGGCACATCAGGGAAGCGGCTAGAACCTGGAGGTTTGGATTAGATCAATTTGCAGAAATTAATTAGTGAACTTTCATTCCCATGGTCGCTTTTTTCCTTAACAATATAAATTTAGCTGTGTTGTTTTAAAATACTCTAGCCATCATTTAGTGTAAATGGAGATATATATTATGATGCACTGATTGTGTCTAAACTTATTTTTACTAAATTTGTGTAATACTAGTACAGCTTGAAGGTTGCTTCACAAGATCCTGGTTCTTTTTGCCAGCTCCCTCTGGGCACCTTCTGATGCCAAAGAGGTGCTAGACATTTTGGACTCTGTTGCTCTGGTCCTGACACCTCCTTTCAGGCACCTCCACAGGCTTTAACCCTAGCGCTGGTTCTGTGGAAGCTACCTCCGCTTAAGACCTCAGTATGTCTGGTAATGGTGCTGCTCTCAATGTTTCTGGTACCTTTCAGAGCGGAGTTAGGTGACACCCCTTCCCTACTGCTCATCCAGACAGCAAGTATAAACACCTCATTTTCTAAGGCACAAAGAATTTGTATCTGTCAAAACAGAGATTGGTTAACCACTAGCCTTGAAAGCCAGATACAGCTGGAGCAATGGAAGATGCCAGGTAACCCTTTCCCCCTACATGGAACCACCTGCGAGTACGTATAAACCCACTACGCAGATAACACCACAGTAGGGGAAGGGGAAAAATGGGACAAACGAAACAATAAAGTTGCAGCAGCGAAAACACTCAATGGAGAGATGATCTGGAGTTGTAGACTTCACTCCAATGGTAGCCCCTTGTTCCCTGTATATGAGACACAACCCACATGAAGTTTCCACCCTAACCCATCACTATATATCAATATTCAATATGTGATGTACTGTACTTACAGTTAATACTGCCACACTCATCCCGAGACAAAAAGGCACAAAAGGTAAAAATAAAGAAAATAAATCAAGGCATTTCTTCACCACAGAGTCTCAAAGTAAAGTACACACTAGCAATAGACACTGCTTAGGAGGCAGCAATAAGTCACTGTAGGAGTACTTATCTTAGACCAGACCTCTGGTAGCGGTGAGTATTTCCTTTTGGGTTCAAAGGGAGTCTGTCTCATGTAACACACAATTCCAACCTGTGTTAGGGCAAGTAACCCAAAAAGAAGAAACAAAAAATAAATGAGAAAAGAGAACTGCGAGCCTCTCAACAGCTCATGAAACTATTTGAACCGATGTTGGCTCGTAATGACTCTCCAGCGTGTGAAGACTACCTTGGTTTGGCTACCCGAGGAACACACAAAGCAGAGCGCTCCAGCGCATACACGGAGAGCAAGATTCTCGTAGGTATGCGCTTCAGCGAGTTTTCAGAGATATTCTGCTGGGAGAAGGGGGCGCGAACGCGTGCATTAACTAGCTCGTGGCAGCCTCATATGCCTTCAGACACTGCCCCTTGCAATACGAGAAGACTTGGACATACAAAGTTCAGGCAAACGCTAACAACTGCCATTCGAATTCAGGTGACAAGCACCAGGTGATGAGAGGGAGAAGCTTAAGAACAGCAAGAAAAGGTAGGACAAGGAAGTACTCCTGGCATTCTGGGAGATGTAGTCCCAAGTTTCCTGCTCTCCCATATCACCTCATACATACGAAGGGGCATTCTGTAGTTCACTCCCCACACTTCCTTTGCCTTAACGTAACAGTATCAGATAGGCTGACCTTTGTACTATCAATGCGCATGCCTGCTTGAGAGGTTTGTTCCTGCCTCATAAGGAATGGTGATACTGTTACCATTCTGGGCAGTGTTATACATGCGGCACATTTTCATTGTCTGCACCGGGTGCACCTTTTAAAAGGTGCACATAGCTCAACCAATGTACATGCACTGTATTAGCATGAATCTGCTCTCCCAAAGGTAGCCGCGAACTCGCGCTGCCCTGGGGTAGCACATTCATGTGAAAAACAGAGCAGCTGCTTTGAAACCTCTCCGTCTTTCACTGTGCAGGCGGCAACCCGACTGCACTATTGGCGGGGGGAGGAGAGAATTAGGGATCCCCTTGCAGGCGGGTGCAGTGAGTGACAGCACCTGCATGCAAGGGGATGTCTGGGGGGACCATAGGACCCCCTGTTCTCCCTCCAAAGGGCTGCCATCAGGGGCCGCCCTGACAGCTTCTTTGCCTCTGCGCCCACGTCTGTAATATAGCACGGGTGCAGAGGCAATGGGGTTTCCCTCAATTTCATGGGACCATGCCCCCATGCAAATGAGGGAGCACCCTCTGATGATAGCACTGGCGCTTTATGTGCACCAGCGCTATCAGTATTACAGAAGGGGACGCACAAGCGAATATCAATGTGCCCCGTTGCACCACCGGGGCACTAGGGTCATACGAACCCCTGAAACCCATTAAGAGATTGTCCACTGAGTTCTCCAGGTCTAATGTTGAAGTTTCCATACTTATTCTGAAATGTCGTCTGTTTTTTAACTGATATAATGGTATGGTTTCTGGTGATGACAGGGACTTTGTGCAAGCACACTCGGATGCGCTCAAAAGGATTTTCCAGAGATGTTCAGACTACATTGATGGATATACCATTCGTCAATGAGAAAACTTTTAATGAGAAGACTCACTCCAATGGTAGCCCCTTGTTCCCTGTATATGAGACACAACCCACATGAAGTTTCCACCCTAACCCATCACTATATATCAATATTCAATATGTGATGTACTGTACTTACAGTTAATACTGCCCCCATGCAAATGAGGGAGCACCCTCTGATGATAGCACTGGCGCTTTATGTGCACCAGCGCTATCAGTATTACAGAAGGGGACGCACAAGCGAATATCAATGTGCCCCGTTGCACCACCGGGGCACTAGGGTCATACGAACCCCTGAAACCCATTAAGAGATTGTCCACTGAGTTCTCCAGGTCTAATGTTGAAGTTTCCATACTTATTCTGAAATGTCGTCTGTTTTTTAACTGATATAATGGTATGGTTTCTGGTGATGACAGGGACTTTGTGCAAGCACACTCGGATGCGCTCAAAAGGATTTTCCAGAGATGTTCAGACTACATTGATGGATATACCATTCGTCAATGAGAAAACTTTTAATGAGAAGACTCACTCCATGGAGGGGTTGAAGAATAGTAGTGTCAGAGTGGACTTGCATCATCAGCTAAACAATTTCATCAACAATGAAGTCACTTTTACAGCTTGCCGAGGCAATGTTCCCAAGTAAAGCAGATCTCATAGCAATTCTTTCACTTCTTTGAAAGGGAACCTCCTGGATATAGGAAGATCAGAGGGCCCTTTCGTCCTTTATCCCCTGCTGCATCAATTGGCAGAAATCACATCTCACTCTGACTCATTGAATGTTCTTCTTTGTAATGGCCCTGGAAACGACGAATACCGGGGCTTTTACTCAACTGATCTCAGATATTCAGGATAAGATCCCTACGTATCAGACTCCAGTGCCCATTCTAGTCATGATAGAGCTCTGCCTTTTGGTCTCAATGGTTTAATGCAGTTACTGGACACCCAACGCAGGGTGAAGAACAAAGTCTTATTTCATAAACTAGGGATTTGGCCTAGGTCTACAAGGTTTGGCTTTCCAACCCACTGGTAAATCCAGGTTATTGTAGCCCCACAAAACCCCACCGGGCATTCCTCCTGGTGTGGCATTGTTGCTTTTTGAGATTACAACAGTCCATTGAATGGTTCTGGGACACATTAGTAATTCAAACCCAATGTTGTTCTCCATAACAGAACACACAGGTTCTGTACTAAGAAAATATATTCTATATGTTCAAGAGTTCATTTCCACAGTCTCATCCTGTTGCATTGTACAAAAGTAATAACCACACAGAATGTAATTAAAACAACACTGAGGTGTATTACAAGCAGGGAGATTAATATGAACATTTCTAACATGATTAGAAGGTTCCAAGCAGACTAACACCCAAAAAAGTACGTCTATAGTCTACACTTTGAGAGCACGGAGTACCTAACATGCCTCTAGAGTTGCTTGGGGCTCGGCACACTGCACACCTGTTCACAGCTGGGCAGCTGTGATGATCGTACTTCAGCTGGGAGAGAGTGTTCAACACATCAGCTGGGCTCAGCTCCTCTCCTCTGTATCGACGCTCTGCATAGGAATTGATGCTGCATCAGTATGCGAGGACCTTGTGTAATGACATTAGGAATAAGGCTTCTCTGCGTCAGTTCAACAGGTTTATATATGGCTGACCACTGACTTCTACCTAACATCGGCAGCATTTCTATTTATTAATCTGAGACATAAAATCAGCATGATGAAAATACATCAACTTGGACTATATGTTTATTTTACACATCCAGTGTCAGACGTTCAAATGTAGATATCATGAAGCTTGTCATAGACTTGTGTTGCCTTGTGTGCTAGCAAAGACATTGTTTACATAAATTGACACTTTCATGAGTTTTGCGAAAGATAATGATGTGCTAAATGTGTACCGACGGCAGACAGGCTATTTTGACATGCTCAAAATGGGCCCTGGCTTTGGGAGTTTGCAACATTCTCAGTTTGTACATCTGAGTATGACATAATTAAATTCATATGGCATGAATAATTAAAATAACACTAAAGAAAGCTAAGTATAATCCATGCTCTAACAATAGACGTAAAACTTTACATCTAAAATAATTCAACTGATAAAATAAGTATAAAATAATACTTTAAGCTTTGCACAATTATTTTCTTTCATTCCTTGCATGCTTCAAGCAGTAATGTAAAACATTGTATCATGTTAAAAAGCATTATCATATCGGAACATCAGTTAGGAAGAGATACGTTCTGATAATTAGGAAGAACAGGCATTATATTTAAATATGCCGAATCGAAAAATTAATGTTGTTAGTCTAAATATGGAAATGGAATTAAAAATATTATGATAGCTCTTCTTCTCAAGGAAATTCATGACACTGTCTTTTGCACTCAATGCTTATTCTTGTCCATTTGCTCAATCAAATTGTAGGGCAACCACTCCTAGTTGTCAGTTGAAGATGATTTCATAACAGCAGGATCATAGACAGCGAAGGAATGATTTATGACATGAATTGGCAATGCAGACATGTTACCAGCTGCTTGTATGGTGGATGGACAGAGCAGTGGAACAGATTTATGGTTCAAGACCACGCAGATGATGAGAATGCTTTGATCGGTGGCTCAAGTAACACCAGCGGTGCAAGCCAATCCTCTGGAAGCTCTTCAAAGGGCAGAGCCAGTCCATCATGGTGGGCTTTTTGCAATATGGGCAATTGCATTGTTCGACAATGCTTCTTGTATGAGCGCTTTCACCTTTAGGAAAGTCACTGGGGGCTGCTTCAGATGAAGTTCTAAGAAAATTTCAGTTGTACAGTTGATACACCAAAATATGGGTTTTACTTGTAGAGCCCTCATTTTGTGAAATACCAAAATCCAGCTCTCACTAAGTCCATGAAGCCACTTATGTCCCAGATAGTGCACTAGGTTTTCTTGTCACTTTTGCTCAGCTCTATACGTGTACTCCATGTTGTTGATATTCTTGTTGAATCAAGGAGAAGGATGGTGGGATATTACTCCAAAAAGACTTTGTAGGAGAGTAGGGTCTGCAATCCTATGATCACCCAGATTTTTTGCTTTTTGCTGCACTGGTTTACGACTTTCCCTGGCTGTGGGCCTGCTAATCAGACCCACAGCCTAGCTGTTCTCTCTATCCAAATTGTACTCAGGTACTGAATTGGCACTGGGCCCTCTCCAAGTCCCTGTACCCAGGGCTGAGGTGTACCCAGAAGTCTCCCAGGGGCTGAAGCATGTATTATGTCACCCCTGGGCTGACTAACTAAACTGACACAACTGGCTGCACGACAGCTGGGGCAAGGTGGTGTACTCACCCTTTGCTTTAGATATAGTATACCTATATCTAACCCTAAAATGGACACACAGATCTCCTATCAGTCACTCCTATGGCAGGCCTTAACAATCCTGAAGGCAGAGTGCTTGGAATCGTGTGAGATGGTGCTCTGGCATGAGCTGAGCCTGTCTGCGGCTTTCGGGATCCATCCCTTAGCCGTTTCCATGATATCGCATACCATATACTCTTAAGTGCATTATAATCCTCGCGGTTATATGCCAACTCTGGTATCGCTTTATCAAAACATGTCGAGTAAGGTGTCATACGAATTGGAATACTAACCCCTCGCCAATTCTGGCGACGGGGTTAGCATCCCACCCTTCTAGAGGGACACGACATGTATGTAACCCCTAACCCCGGTTAAAGTCAAACAGAGCCTCAGCTCCACAAAATGGATGCTGCCACCGAGACACAAGTCTGCCCTCCTGCTGCTGGGAGTCCTCCCAGAGCAGGAGATAAGGACAAAGGGTTTCCTGCCAGGGGCGGTGCCAGCACCGTCCCAGACAGGGTTTTGTGTATTGTAGGTAGGCAGGGCTTTAGAGGAAGGTGACTGCACGTGGCACCCCGGTGCTCACTGTGCATAGGCTGGCTGGAACCAGTTCCAGGGTCACTCCAGACCCTGTGCTGGGGAAAAGCCCGCCAAGGAAGTGGGTGTAACCACCCCCCTCCTAGTCCCACCCCTAGGGCAGGACTTAGTCGCGTGCCAGCCCCTTTTTACAGGATAAAGGTAGGAACTGGCCCCCTTCCAAATCAGATCATCTTTGAATCCTGAAACTACTTTCCACGAAAGGAACTCAAGACTTCTTCCTAAGATTTCTCCCTTGTGACTAAGGAGTAGTCACCCTGCATCCGCAGGCACCATCTTAAGAACACTGCGGTCTGCTGCAAGTCTCTCCTCCGGATCAAGACTGCCCAGCTCGACGAGAACCGGCTTCCCTGGCACCTCTGACCTCTACCTACATCATCAGTCACGCTGAGATTCGTGGGTGTGACGAGACCTCGAGGGACCGGCTATCTGCAAGACTGCACGACTTCTTTCCAGCAAGCCCGCCGAGTAATTTCCTGGTGAGTGCTTTGGGGTCCGAGAAGCCCCGACCCTGAGCAGCCCCAGCACCGAAGTGCAGCCTCCCAGCATCTCCACGATCTGCGTGGGGCCCTTCTGCTTTTTGCTGCTCACCGCGTTGTTTGGCTACTAGCCCGCTGGCTTGTGGCCTTCTGAACGACGCCCGACGACATTTCTGCTGCTGGTCTGGTTGCTCCAGGCTGGCCCTTGCTCCCTTCCAAAAGAGGAGCACCCCGGACCCTCCTGGTCCACTCAAGACGCCATTTTGAGTCCACCGCGTGGGCTTGAATTAGCCAAGGCTTGTTGCCCAATCCTGGGTAACTTCGACGCCGACAGCTTCATCCATCGTGGGACAGCTCGCCTCTCCATCCTGGTCGCCGACAACGCCTCCTGGTCCGTGAGATCTGCAGAGCCAGCGTCGCCCACTCACCTAGTCGAGGTGACTTCGCCCGGTGCCATCCTGGTGCCCACTTAATCACTGGCTAGTGATTCAAGAACTTGGTCCCCTCTGCTTTCAGGTTTTCTTCTTCCTTGATCCAGGCTTGGATCCATCGAACTTTCCTTCACTGGTCGCCTGCCAGCAACTTCCTTCTTCCAGGCTCCTGGTCCGGCAACGAGATTCCCGACGTCTTTTCAGACCTATGCAGCTGCAGCCCCTGGGCTAGGTAACTTCGGCACTTCGGTGTCCCAGCATAGCCTCACTATCCTAGGGTCAGGATCCACTGTCGTTTTCTTCCTACCAGGTCGGGTTCGCCCGTGAACACTAACTTTGCCTTTACTAGCTTCCATAGACTTTGTCCCGCATCCCGCGTGAGAGTGCACACTCTGCACCCGAGTCCCCTAGGTCTCCTAGAAGTAATCTAACGATTCTATAGTCAAGTCCTAGCGATTCCAAAGCCTATTAGTACTGTACTTACCTGCTAGTAATTTCGCATTCCACTTTTTAAGTATATGGTTTTTCGTGCCCCTCGGGCATTTTTGTATAACGTGCTAACTTAAGTATTTTCATAAGAGTTTTGTTGTGTGCTTAGCACCCTGTCCTCATAAAGAGTACAGGGTTGTTGTGATTCTAATAAATACATTGTTTATTTTCATAACACTTGTGTGGTGTCCTTTCACTGGGTGTTCAAGGGGTAATGTGATGGTAAAACAGCTGGCTTAACACGCCCTCTAGAGTCTTAGCCTTAGACTGCTCGTATCCATGCTACTAGGATAGCTGGTCTATAAGGTTGACTTACAACCAATCATCAATAAGGGTTGTTTGGACTGATATATAGTGATCACTAGAATAGTGAACACTGCACATCAGGCCAACTTCTCACATTGGTGAGCAGCGGTTGGGATTTGAGCTTGCTGTTGTTTTACCACACATGCCCTAAGAATATCTTGTGAAAGATCACATAAGTACTAAAGGTACATATAACTTAGCTTAGAATACTCTGAGTTCTACTGAACCAGCTGTTGTAGCTCCTAGGGCCTAGCACACCCTAAACTACAACTCTAGCAAGGGATCAGTAGGCAAACATATAGTGTAGGTAAGTGCACCACTTACACCTCACTAGAAAAGCATGTCTACCCAGGGAGATTCTACTGAGACTCCCCTGGTCAGTGTTGACCCTCCACAGGTCACTTCAAGATATGCAGCTCTCAGTTTCCAGGAGATGAGACAGATCTGTGTCTCCAGAAAACTGAAGCAGGGGTCTAACCCCACCATTCCCTTTCTGATAGGTCTCTTAGAGACATATGATGCCAGAAAGCTTTCTCAGTTACATGAGAACATGCCAGCCTTAGAGGGGACCTCTGGGGATCCAGACCTCCCCAACACTGCTACTGCAGTTGAGGAGGAGGAGGATCAGGAGGAACTCTCTGGGGATGAGGTAGACAAAGGTCTTGAGGTAGTCAGAAGGCTAACCAGGGCCAACTTAGACTTACTTGGGCTAGGATCTGGGGGACCCCCAGTACTAACCCGAAGTGGGCCTAACCTTGGAGTTAGGAGAGATAGATCTCTTTCTAGGGACTCCAATAGATCTCTGCACTCTAATGCCTCTTCTCAGGGGAGAAGGAATCCTCCACAGAGGAGATTTACTTCCCCTCAGAGAAGGGAGCATGAAGCTAGGATGAGACAAGCTGAACTGAGGATTGAAAGGGAAGAAATTGCCCTGGCCAAAGAGAAGCTTGCCCTGGCAAGAGAGCAGCAGATGAGTGGGTTAGCTCCCACTGGTGGCAGCAATCTCCCAAGAGATAGAGAGAAGGGTTTAGATACTAAACACCTGACTAAAATAGTGCCCCCCTTTAAGCAAGGGGATGATATCCAGAAATGGATGGCTGCTCTGGAGAGGGCCTGCACTGTGCAGTGCATTCCCCAGAGTCAGTGGGCAGCTATACTGTGGCTCTCCTTTGATGGTAAAGGTAGAGATAAGCTCCTCACTACAAGAGTAGAGGATGCTAACAATTACCAGGTCCTGAAGAATACACTGGTTGATGGGTTTGGTTTAACCACTGAGCAGTACAGGTTGCTGTTCAGAGACACCCAGAAAACTCAGTCTCAGGACTGGTCTGACTTTGTGGATTGTGCCACTAAGGCTTTGGAGGGCTGGTTGCTGGGTAGCAAGGTTACAGATTACACAGGATTATATAATCTAATGATGAGAGAACAAATTTTAAACAATTGTCAGAACCAGTTGTTGCACCAGCACCTTGTTGATTCAGATCTGACCTCTCCCCAAGAATTGGGAAAGAAGGCAGACAAATGGGTCAGGACAAGGATCAAGCAGAACCAGAACCAGAACCAGGGTGGTCAGAAGAAAGCAGACCAGAAGGGTAATGTTAAGAATGAGCAAAATGACCAGAAGTCTTCACCAGGTCCCCAACAAACCAAAGAGGGTGGGGGTCAGGCTTCCCAGAAGAAGAAGACTCAAGAAGGCCAGTCAAAAAGGTGGTGCCAGTACTGTAAAAGTAAATCTCACTGGTTTAGTGAGTGCACCAAAAGAGGAGGACAAACTCCTGCCACTACAGCCCCTAAGGCAACTGCACCCCCTAGTACAGTCAGTAGTGGTAGTGTACCTCCCAAGGCATTAGTTGGGTTAACCTTGGGAACTGAGGGGTCTGACAACTTAGTTGGCACACTCACTCAGGCTGTCCTTGTCTGTACAGGGGATATGGATATAACCCCTGAAATAAGTCCCAATACTTTGGGCAAATACAGGCAGACACCTTTGATAAATGGCAAAATGGCTCAGGCCTATAGGGACACTTGTGCCAGTGTCACCATGGTGACACCTAACTTTGTGGACCCTGGACAGATCATGCCAGGTACTGATTTCCTGGTGACCAATGCCAGCAATGTCACTACTAGTCATAGTGTGGCAATTGTGGCTTTCTCCTGGGGTGGAGTGAAGGGACAAAAGAAAGTTGTAGTCAGTTCAGACCTCCCAGTTGATTGTTTGTTGGGCAATGATTTGGAGTCATCACAGTGGTCAGAAGTGGAGCAGAGGACTCACATGGAAATGTTAGGCTTGCCAGCACATGTGCTTGCTGTGACTAGGTCACAGGCCAGAAAATGCCCCACTGAACAGGTGCTGGATCCTGAAATTAGGGACCAGACACCTTCCAAGAAGAAGAGCAGTAAGGGTAAGGCCTTGCCTTCCCCCTTGCCCCAGGTTGAGGATCAAGTCTCTGAGGAGGCTGATCTGGAAGAACTGAGGGAAACTGAGCCTAAAGAGCTTGAACTTGATCAAGTTGAGTTTCTGGGCTCAGGGGGACCCTCCAGAGCAGACCTGGGGAAGGAACAGTTGAGCTGCCCTTCCCTTGAACCCCTCAGACAGCAGGCTGCTGCTGAGGCTGCAGGGAATGCCACAGGTGCCCACAGGGTATACTGGGAAGATGGACTCCTGTACTCTGAGTCAAGAGACCCCAAGCCTGGTGCAACCAGGAGGCTGGTCATCCCCTTGTCTCTGAGAGGTTTCCTTCTCACCTTGGCCCATGAGATTCCCCTTGCAGGTCACTTAGGTCAGACAAAGACTTGGGACAGGCTTGTCTCACACTTTCACTGGCCCCATATGAATGAGAATACCAAGGAGTTTTGTCGCTCCTGTGTCACTTGCCAAGCCAGTGGTAAGTCAGGTGGCACAACAAAGGCCCCCCTCATACCACTACCTGTGGTGGGGGTTCCCTTTGAAAGAGTGGGGATTGACATTGTTGGTCCAATGGAACCCCAGACAGCATCAGGGCACAAGTTTATACTGGTGGTAGTGGATCATGCCACCAGGTATCCTGAAGCTATTCCCCTTAGGACCACTACAGCCCCTGTAGTGGCAAGAGCCCTAGTTGGAGTGTTCTCCAGAGTGGGTTTCCCTAAGGAGGTCGTTTCTGACAGAGGTACAAACTTCATGTCAGGATATCTGACTGCAATGTGGAAGGAGTGTGGTGTGAACTACAAGTTCACCACACCCTACCACCCACAATGCAATGGGCTTGTTGAGAGATTCAACAGGACCCTCAAAGGGATGATTCATGGGCTACCTGAAACTCTTAGGAGAAGATGGGATGTCCTGATCCCCTGCCTCTTGTTTGCTTACAGAGAGGTCCCACAGAAGGGGGTTGGCTACAGCCCTTTTGAGCTTCTGTATGGACATCCTGTAAGAGGACCCCTGTGTTTGGTGAAGGAAGGATGGGAGAGACCTCTCAAAAAGCCTGCAACCAACATAGTGGACTATGTACTTGGTCTCCGCTCCAGGATGGCTGAATACATGGAAAAGGCATCTAAAAACCTTGAGGCCAGCCAAGAACTTCAAAAAGCTTGGCATGACCAAAAGGCTGTTCTGACTGTGTACCAGCCAGGACAGAAGGTGTGGGTGCTGGAGCCAGTGGCCCCAGCAGCTCTGAAAGACAAATGGTCTGGGCCCCACACCATCATTGAGCAAAAGGGAGAGGTTACCTACTTGGTGGACCTTGGAACTCCCAGGAGCCCTCTCAGAGTGCTCCATGTTAACAGGCTCAAGGCATATGTTGACAGGAAGGACATGAGCTTGCTCATGGCCACAGATGAGGGACAGGAGGAAGAGAGTGACCCTCTCCCAGACCTGCTCACTCAGAATCCTGATGATGGATCAGTTGATGGTGTTGTCTTTTGTGGCAGCCTCACTGAACATCAGCAACAGGATTGCAGGCAAGTTCTGCAATCCTACAGACATATGTTCTCTCTGACACCCAGCCAAACTGATTGGTGTACCCATGATGTTGACACTGGAGACAGTCTGCCTGTCAAGAGTAAAATCTACAGACAGCCTGATCATGTTAGAGACTGCATCAAAACTGAAGTGCAGAAAATGTTGGAGCTGGGAGTCATTGAGCCCTCAGATAGCCCTTGGGCTAGCCCAGTAGTTCTAGTGCCAAAGCCTCACACCCAGGGTGGTAAGAAAGAGATGAGGTTTTGCGTAGACTACAGAGGCCTCAATGCAGTCACTAAGACTGATGCCCACCCAATACCAAGAGCAGATGAACTTATAGATAAATTGGCTTCTGCCAACTTCTTAAGTACATTTGATTTGACAGCTGGGTATTGGCAAATCAGGTTAGCTGAGGAGGCCAAACCCAAGACAGCATTTTCTACCCCTGGAGGGCATTATCAATTTGTGGTAATGCCCTTTGGACTGAAAAATGCACCTGCCACCTTCCAAAGGTTGGTGAATCAAGTCCTCACTGGGCTGGATGACTTCTGTGCAGCTTATCTTGATGATATTGCTGTCTTTAGCTCCACCTGGGAGGATCACCTGGTCCACCTGAGGAAAGTGTTAGAGGCCCTGCAAAAGGCAGGCCTCACTATCAAGGCCACAAAGTGCCAGATAGGGCAGACACAGGTTGTGTACCTGGGCCACCTTGTGGGTGGAGGCCAGGTTCAGCCACTGGAGAGTAAGATACAGGCCATCAAGGACTGGACTCCTCCAATCACCCAGACTCAGGTTCGAGCTTTCTTGGGCCTGACTGGGTACTATAGGAAGTTTGTCAGAAATTATGGGTCCATAGTGACCCCTCTTAATGACCTGACAAGCAAAAAGATGCCAAAGAAAGTTCAGTGGACAGCAAGCTGTCAGAAAGCATTCAATGACCTAAAGCAGGCCATGTGCACAGCACCTATCCTAAAGAGTCCAGATTACTCCAAGCCATTTATTGTCCAAACAGATGCTTCTGAGTTGGGTGTGGGGGCTGTTCTGTCTCAACTGAATTTTGATGGTAATGATCAGCCTATTGCTTTCATTAGTAGGAGGTTGACACTCAGAGAGAAAAATTGGTCAGCTATTGAGAGGGAGGCCTTTGCTGTGGTCTGGGCCCTGAAGAAGCTGAGGGCCTACTTGTTTGGCACTCACTTCACCATTCAGACAGACCATAAGCCCCTCTTGTGGCTAAATCAGATGAAGGGTGAAAACCCCAAACTGCTTAGGTGGTCCATTTCCCTACAGGGGATGGATTTTACAGTGGAGCATAGACCTGGTACTGATCACAGCAATGCTGATGGGCTCTCCAGGTATTTCCACTTAGAGCAAGAAGACTCACCTGGTCAATGTTAGTTTATTGTCCCAAAGTTTGGGGGGGGTCATGTAGGAGAGTAGGGTCTGCAATCCTATGATCACCCAGATTTTTTGCTTTTTGCTGCACTGGTTTACGACTTTCCCTGGCTGTGGGCCTGCTAATCAGACCCACAGCCTAGCTGTTCTCTCTATCCAAATTGTACTCAGGTACTGAATTGGCACTGGGCCCTCTCCAAGTCCCTGTACCCAGGGCTGAGGTGTACCCAGAAGTCTCCCAGGGGCTGAAGCATGTATTATGCCACCCCTGGGCTGACTAACTAAACTGACACAACTGGCTGCACGACAGCTGGGGCAAGGTGGTGTACTCACCCTTTGCTTTAGATATAGTATACCTATATCTAACCCTAAAATGGACACACAGATCTCCTATCAGTCACTCCTATGGCAGGCCTTAACAATCCTGAAGGCAGAGTGCTTGGAATCGTGTGAGATGGTGCTCTGGCATGAGCTGAGCCTGTCTGCGGCTTTCGGGATCCATCCCTTAGCCGTTTCCATGATATCGCATACCATATACTCTTAAGTGCATTATAATCCTCGCGGTTATATGCCAACTCTGGTATCGCTTTATCAAAACATGTCGAGTAAGGTGTCATACGAATTGGAATACTAACCCCTCGCCAATTCTGGCGACGGGGTTAGCATCCCACCCTTCTAGAGGGACACGACATGTATGTAACCCCTAACCCCGGTTAAAGTCAAACAGAGCCTCAGCTCCACAAAATGGATGCTGCCACCGAGACACAAGTCTGCCCTCCTGCTGCTGGGAGTCCTCCCAGAGCAGGAGATAAGGACAAAGGGTTTCCTGCCAGGGGCGGTGCCAGCACCGTCCCAGACAGGGTTTTGTGTATTGTAGGTAGGCAGGGCTTTAGAGGAAGGTGACTGCACGTGGCACCCCGGTGCTCACTGTGCATAGGCTGGCTGGAACCAGTTCCAGGGTCACTCCAGACCCTGTGCTGGGGAAAAGCCCGCCAAGGAAGTGGGTGTAACCACCCCCCTCCTAGTCCCACCCCTAGGGCAGGACTTAGTCGCGTGCCAGCCCCTTTTTTACAGGATAAAGGTAGGAACTGGCCCCCTTCCAAATCAGATCATCTTTGAATCCTGAAACTACTTTCCACGAAAGGAACTCAAGACTTCTTCCTAAGATTTCTCCCTTGTGACTAAGGAGTAGTCACCCTGCATCCGCAGGCACCATCTTAAGAACACTGCGGTCTGCTGCAAGTCTCTCCTCCGGATCAAGACTGCCCAGCTCGACGAGAACCGGCTTCCCTGGCACCTCTGACCTCTACCTACATCATCAGTCACGCTGAGATTCGTGGGTGTGACGAGACCTCGAGGGACCGGCTATCTGCAAGACTGCACGACTTCTTTCCAGCAAGCCCGCCGAGTAATTTCCTGGTGAGTGCTTTGGGGTCCGAGAAGCCCCGACCCTGAGCAGCCCCAGCACCGAAGTGCAGCCTCCCAGCATCTCCACGATCTGCGTGGGGCCCTTCTGCTTTTTGCTGCTCACCGCGTTGTTTGGCTACTAGCCCGCTGGCTTGTGGCCTTCTGAACGACGCCCGACTACATTTCTGCTGCTGGTCTGGTTGCTCCAGGCTGGCCCTTGCTCCCTTCCAAAAGAGGAGCACCCCGGACCCTCCTGGTCCACTCAAGACGCCATTTTGAGTCCACCGCGTGGGCTTGAATTAGCCAAGGCTTGTTGCCCAATCCTGGGTAACTTCGACGCCGACAGCTTCATCCATCGTGGGACAGCTCGCCTCTCCATCCTGGTCGCCGACAACGCCTCCTGGTCCGTGAGATCTGCAGAGCCAGCGTCGCCCACTCACCTAGTCGAGGTGACTTCGCCCGGTGCCATCCTGGTGCCCACTTAATCACTGGCTAGTGATTCAAGAACTTGGTCCCCTCTGCTTTCAGGTTTTCTTCTTCCTTGATCCAGGCTTGGATCCATCGAACTTTCCTTCACTGGTCGCCTGCCAGCAACTTCCTTCTTCCAGGCTCCTGGTCCGGCAACGAGATTCCCGACGTCTTTTCAGACCTATGCAGCTGCAGCCCCTGGGCTAGGTAACTTCGGCACTTCGGTGTCCCAGCATAGCCTCACTATCCTAGGGTCAGGATCCACTGTCGTTTTCTTCCTACCAGGTCGGGTTCGCCCGTGAACACTAACTTTGCCTTTACTAGCTTCCATAGACTTTGTCCCGCATCCCGCGTGAGAGTGCACACTCTGCACCCGAGTCCCCTAGGTCTCCTAGAAGTAATCTAACGATTCTATAGTCAAGTCCTAGCGATTCCAAAGCCTATTAGTACTGTACTTACCTGCTAGTAATTTCGCATTCCACTTTTTAAGTATATGGTTTTTCGTGCCCCTCGGGCATTTTTGTATAACGTGCTAACTTAAGTATTTTCATAAGAGTTTTGTTGTGTGCTTAGCACCCTGTCCTCATAAAGAGTACAGGGTTGTTGTGATTCTAATAAATACATTGTTTATTTTCATAACACTTGTGTGGTGTCCTTTCACTGGGTGTTCAAGGGGTAATGTGATGGTAAAACAGCTGGCTTAACACGCCCTCTAGAGTCTTAGCCTTAGACTGCTCGTATCCATGCTACTAGGATAGCTGGTCTATAAGGTTGACTTACAACCAATCATCAATAAGGGTTGTTTGGACTGATATATAGTGATCACTAGAATAGTGAACACTGCACATCAGGCCAACTTCTCATTGAGAACATTGAGCAAAATAACAGTGGTATCAGTCCAAAATTCAGCTTTAAATCCAGTCACCAGACCAGTTCTAATGTTCTTGAAAAAGCGCATAATACCATTTATGCTAAACAAGTTAAAAAACATTTTTAAAATGGGAGTTACTGATACAAGTTCAAGTTCAAGTTCAAAACGCTTTATTCGGTTTGCAAAGCACAACTATATAAGCAATCACAAGTACACATATTAAAATCATCACAGATACATAAATATTGATAGTAGTATCCTTCAGTATTGATAACAGCACCTGTCATTAATCATTAGCTTCGGAGAATAGACGTGAACATATTATTTGACCCATGATATTATACATACATCTGTCTCTTGCGGCCTAAACTACATATTGTTGCTATACAATATCTGTTGGTTATTCTGATATCAAACAAATTGCAAAAGATGCAAATACTCTTAACAGGGAACATCATGTGCAAATTTCGCAATAAGGTGCCTTGTACACTCTAAACTCCGCAATGTGCACATTTTGCTGTTAACTACCTTCAGTAAACATTTAAAGTACCAAAAGAAATTTCCAGAAATAACAAATGGTCTGAAGGGTAATGTGCAAATGTAAGCAATAATGTGCAAATTACGCAAATAATGCAAAAAATATTCTAGACTCTGCAGTGTACAAATTTCGCTGTATGCTACCTTCAATAGCCAATTAAAGTGCATAATAAATTTCCCAAAGTGGCAAATAGTCTGAAGAGTAATGTGCAGTTTAACCGCATCGCTGCGGCGGCTTTTCCCGCTGTGCGCGGCGGTTTTAAAAAACCCGCGGTTCATGACGAGCTCAGCTCGTCATGAGCGCACGGCAGGTAACGCTCATGACGAGCTGAGCTCGTCATCAGCCTGGAAGGGGTTAAACATTAAAACATCATATTCCAAAAAGTTCATATAATTTGTAAGAGAAAAGTGTCGAGTGCATTCCAGACATAGTAAATACAGTCACCAAATGTAATGCCACTAAGGCTCTTAAAGTGCTATTATGCTATGATCTAAATCAAATCAACGAAGCATAAACTCATAATACTATAGATTTTCTGACTGCTATACATTTTAGGATATAAATTGCTACATGGAAACAAATTTCTGGACTTTCCAATGAGCACATTAGTTTCATGGCCTCTGTAGTGGATCGAGTATTGTGTTTTAAAAGTATAGGCTTCAAATAAAACTTTGTTAAATATAAATAAAATTTCCAAAAAAGTAAAAAGTGGCAACAACTTTGTTTGGATGTATTTTCACATGGGCATTCAAATTTAGAACTTTTTTTCATGATTGGAAAAGCCACAAGGTGATGGGTTGGTCCCTAACCTAAGACGTGTTAAAACAAAGCGGTGGGAACGTCTTGTCACTCCTGTCAAATAGGCCTGAAAACCAGTTCTTAAGTCCAATTGCTGATAAAACACTAGGGTAGCTTGGTCTCCAATCAATATACTGCAGGTCTCCCTTTTGTGGGCCAGAAAAGTACCTTTTAGCTCCCTTTTTTGATATCTGTGCTACATATTCCGGCTCCGTATAAATGTCACAGTTGAATAAAAGACTAAACCATTTTGCTATGTAGCTTATCCAGGGGATACGGGAACAATGGTCCAACTTTATACAGTCATTAATTATAGACTGGGTGAATACAGTTTCACTTTTGGACCAAATAGAACGCCATAACAATAAGGGGCGAAGGTGTAGTGTATGAGCCACTTTAGTGGTCTGATGATCTTTGATGACCCTCAATCACCACCATTGTGAACTGACTTTAGTGTGCTATGTTACTTTAGCCTTAATGTAGGATGGTCTTGCATTAGAATAATCTTGCCAAAGAATAGAAAGTAGGGGATGTCGAGGTGCAGTGTTGTTGGTGATGGTGCACACAGGTGCTCCAAAGTGGATACTAAGGGATTAAGTGCATAGTGTTATTTGAGTTAGGTGAATTAGGACTTTAGCCTATTGGCTTTGACGTGGTATAATAGCATTCTGCTTTCCAAGTAGTAGAGGCCTATGCTTGAGCAACTCCATATTCTAAACTGCAGCCATCTTCTGAGCCTCTGTAGGTGAGAGGTTATATTTTAGATTACATATGTTGTTCACCGGCAGTGAACCAGAGCAGACCAGTTCTTATCAGGAGGAATGTGCCTTCTTCGCATTGGCGCCATAACAAAACGCTTGGCCAGCTGCTGTTGGGTGCTTGGTGTGGAAAGGTACAGGAATCTTGTGAGAAAGGTAGGCGGGTTCTTCCAGAAGCTTCGATAGAGGATAGAGTTCTATATTAGAGAAAGGGGGTCCGAGAGAGGGAGAGATTCAGAGATTCAGAGATTCTGAGATGCTGAGAGGCAGAGAGATGCAGAGATGCTGGAGAGATTCAGAGATTCAGAGATGCTGAGAGCTGGAGAGATGCTGAGATGCTGGTCTGGTGTTTTGGCGGTCTTATGATACATCACGGTGCAGACGTGCAGACGTGTTTGTGCAACAGAGAGTCCGGAACCAACCAGAGAGAGGGAAAGAGAGACGGACCCTTCTTCAGATGACAAGATGCTTAAGATTATGTTGAGGTGTTCCATGTATATCTAACTTTATCTAACTATGCTCTTATTTTAGGCTCTATGTATATGTACTGTGATGTTTAGTTATTTCTTTCTTTTGTCATCCTATTATCATGTAATAAAGAAACCCTAGAGCATATCATTTGTTTGCATTCCTTGTGAGGGAAGGTCGGGACACTTTTTTTTACCAAGTACTTACAGAGGGATGGGCGATTCCCCTCTAATGGGTAATTGTTGATACGGGAGGGAAATCGGCTCCCATCAGGGATGTCTAAATTACATTGCTAGGAGGAGCATGTGCTGTGTACACTCTTAGATTAGGAGGTGTTGTGAATTTCTGCGTACCCTCTTGGATTGGGAGGTGTTGTGACTTGTTGTTATTTGCGAGCTCCTCGGCAATGGTCTTATATGTTGTCAGTGTTTATTCCTTTCTTGGGTAAGTATTGTGAAATGTGGTGTCTTTCTGGAACCTGAGAAAGGATGTGGTAAGTAATGACCTGGTGACTGACAGAAGCACCAAAACATACAGAAAAGTAGGTCGTTACAGAAGGGCAGCTAAATCTGATATATAATTGATGCCAACTTCCCTGTGTATTAATTCGGTGGAAGCCGACAAAGGGACACTCAACAGCCGTTTAAGAAAGTTGTTTTCGTCTTGCTGGAGTGATTTGTCACAGCTGTGACCCCATACCCCCACCCCATACAGGGCAGAGGAAACGCACCTGGCATTATATATCGCTACCATATCTTTTGGTCCATGATCACCAGGTTTTGTAGCAAATCTAAATATGCTGTTGGTGTTCCTGTTCATCTTATGGCGTATGTTCTCATATTCAGCTAGTCACTTCCCGTTCCCAGCAAAAGTTATGCCTAGGTAGCAAAATGACTTCACCATTTGCACCTTTGTATTATCCAAATAAAATGACCTTGTTAAGTTAGTTTTCTTACTACAAGACATAATAAATGTTTTAGATTTGTTGATTAAAAGTTTTCTTCCATTAATAAACTCTTTAAAATTATCAATAAGCCGCTGGAGACCTATAAGAGTACGTGAGAGTAAAACAGAATCGTGGGTAAATAATAAAAACAGGAACAGGCTTCTTATCTATCATTGGGGCATCAGCCGGTATTTGACCTAAAATATCATCAATTTGATTGATAAATAATGAAAATAAAAGAGGCGCCAGCACGCAACCCTGCCGGATTCCCCTCCTTACATCAAAAAAGGGAGTGTGTTCTCCTGTAGGCCCATATCGTACACTGCGTGATAATCTCTCGTATACTCTGACCAGGAAAAACACAATCTCTCTGGGGGCCCCAGACTCGAGCAGAGTTGACCACAAGAGTGAATGGTCCACAAGATCGAAAGCACTGCTCAAGTCTGCAAAACATAAAAACAAATTGCCCCCCTTCACTAATGTGTATTTACTAAAGAGCAAGTCAAGGTTAACACATTGTTCTAGAGTTCCTAGACCCTTCCTAAATCCATATTGTACAGGAGATAAAATCTTATTGTCTGAGGCCCAGGTTTCCAACCTTTTCAATAAAATCCTGCTCATGACCTTTATGGATGAATCTAGCAGGGAAATTGGGCGGTAGTTGCAAGCTTCAGAACGAGAGGCCTTTTTAAAAAGAGGAATAATCAATGACTGACCCAAAGACGAAGGAAAGTCTCCTGATGCTGCAGCATTTAAAATCCTAGCTAAAATCGGGGCCCAGAGGTCCGGTTCATCTCTATATAAATCAATTGGGACCCCATCAGGTCCTGGTGCTTTACCTCCCTTGCTATTTAATAACCCCTCATGTACTTCCTCTATACTAATTAGCAGCGGTAAAGTAGGCCATGTAAAAATCATAATTCAGTGTTAAAATTGAGGCCTCCCTATCCGGATTAAAAATGTTAGAAAAGTGTTCGATCCATGCATTACAGTTTACATATGAGGTAAGTTCAGGCATACAATCATTTTGTAAAAAGGGGCTGTTTACAATCTCCCAGAACAACTTGCTATTGTTTGTGTCTGCGGCCAGGCTTAATTTTTCCCACGCTTCATCTTGAAGCTCCTTTCTCCGTGCCTTAATAACTAGCCTATAAGTGAGGCGAAGATCATGAATAAGCGTTTGATTACGGGGTTTGGTACCTAAGGCAGATTTCAAGTTGTGTAAAGCCTGGGAGCATTTTTTGTCAAACCATCCTACATTAGTCTTTTTATTGCTTTTAATGCCCCTCGTAAATATGCTATTGATTATATTATTTATCTTAGAAAAAATATTGAGTAGTATATGTGGGTGGACCTCATCGCTACCAAGCGCATCCTGCCCTGCAGGCATTTTCAGAGCGTAACTAGGGCGTCCTTGGCATCCCAAACTCAGGTCTTGATTGGACTGTAAGAAGGATCAAGGAAAGAATGCCATGCTGCACCATGGAACCCTCAGAGAGAGACTCTACCATCATGGACTGCACCTGCTTTAACTGGTTGCTAGCTAAGCAGAGGGACTGTGTCTACCATGTCCTGCTCAAGGAGAAGTCATGTTCAGTGCCCAGCCAAAGCCAAGAGACTACAAGGGCCAGTTGACTGTTCTCTTGTTCGCAGCACAGGGACCCAACAGCAGAAGAAGCCTGTTGGGACAAGTTGGTAGCCCAACGTCTTCAACCCACCACCAACAGCCAACGGACCAAAACCTGACGCACAAAGTTGCACCCAAGTTTGTTGAGCTTGGGAGTGTTGTTGGAACACAGCTGGAACAACCAAAGGGCCAGTTATCGACCCAGGAAGGATTGAACGGTGACCACAATACTGGGCGACTAGGAGTGCAGTGGCAAATGGACTTCTGCCAACACCGAGAGGACTTCAAGGGACATTGAACCTGTGACCAGGATCACCTCACCCCCCTCATGGACCAAGGAGTAGTCGTAGCAAGACCCCATTCAACCTCATCACATTTACAGCATCCTTGAGTACCCCTACAGCAGGCCTTATAGCCCTAAGGCAAGGTGCATTATATTACATGTGATGACATATCTGCATGAGCAGATATCCCCTTGTGATGGCTAGTTCAATTACTGGATATAGCAAGTGATCAGGGAAGTCATCTTAAGGACATGTACGGGGCACTGGTCATTACGAGTTACCAAGCTACATTATGGCTTCATTGAAATTAATGCTGTTTGGAATCAAATACCTTCTTTTAATAAATCTGTACTGTTATTATGACGTGCACCCAGAGGGCACCAGAGGATGCTTGTTTCCAGTCCAGGGAGGACCTGGCCTGGCATTTCGGGCTGGACTGCTCCCATGAGGAACTGGATCAAGACTGATTTGCATATGGCTGGGTCCAAACTGGGATGGCATTGTAGGCAAAAGAACGATGGATTAAACCCAGATCTGTGACTGGGGGTGAGTGGTTGAAAGGTTTCACCACTCTGTCCATCATCTTGTTGTGTGTGCTACGTTGGCCCTAAATGTAATGTAATTGCAAAAAACACAGTTGATGGACAGAATGTAGAACAATGTCATACATTCCCTCCAGTACAAGGATCTGGGCCTAAATCCATCGTTTTTTTGCACTCCACACCACCCTGGGTTAGACACTGGCTATATGCAAATCAGCTCTGACCCTGTGCCTCATGGGAACAGTCCAGTCCGAACTACCAAGCCATGTCTTTCCCAGATCGGAATCAAGCATCCAAGGACCGGTTTCTGGCTATCAGCCTTCATCAGCCTGGATAGCTTGACTCCAGTGGTGTGGAGAGCCTGGGACTCACGTCTGAGCATCCCCAGCCCACTCGGGGTGAAATTGCAAAAAACACAGTTGATGGACAGAATGTAGAACAATGTCATACATTCACCCCAGTACAAGGATCTGGGCCTAAATCCATCGTTTTTTTGCACTCCACACCACCCTGGGTTAGACACTGGCTATATGCAAATCAGCTCTGACCCTGTGCCTCATGGGAACAGTCCAGTCCGAACTACCAAGCCATGTCTTTCCCAGACCGGAATCAAGCATCCAAGGACCGGTTTCTGGCTATCAGCCTTCATCAGCCTGGATAGCTTGACTCCAGTGGTGTGGAGAGCCTGGGACTCACGTCTGAGCATCCCCAGCCCACTCGGGGTGAAATTGCAAAAAACACAGTTGATGGACAGAATGTAGAACAATGTCATACATTCACCCCAGTACAAGGATCTGGGCCTAAATCCATCGTTTTTTTGCACTCCACACCACCCTGGGTTAGACACTGGCTATATGCAAATCAGCTCTGACCCTGTGCCTCATGGGAACAGTCCAGTCCGAACTACCAAGCCATGTCTTTCCCAGACCGGAATCAAGCATCCAAGGACCGGTTTCTGGCTAACAGCCTTCATCAGCCTGGATAGCTTGACTCCAGTGGTGTGGAGAGCCTGGGACTCACGTCTGAGCATACCCAGCCCACTCGGGGTGAAAATTGCAAAATACACAGTTGATGGACAGAATGTAGAGCAATGTCATACATTCACCCCAGTACAAGGATCTGGGTTCGGAATGTATGACATTGCTCTACATTCTGTCCATCAACTGTGTATTTTGCAATTTTCACCACGAGTGGGCTGGGTATGCTCAGACGTGAGTCCCAGGCTCTCCACACCACTGGAGTCAAGCTATCCAGGCTGATGAAGGCTGTTAGCCAGAAACCGGTCCTTGGATGCTTGATTCCGGTCTGGGAAAGACATGGCTTGGTAGTTCGGACTGGACTGTTCCCATGAGGCACAGGGTCAGAGCTGATTTGCATATAGCCAGTGTCTAACCCAGGGTGGTGTGGAGTGCAAAATAACGATGGATTTAGGCCCAGATCCTTGTACTGGGGTGAATGTATGACATTGCTCTACATTCTGTCCATCAACTGTGTATTTTGCAATTTTCACCCCGAGTGGGCTGGGTATGCTCAGACGTGAGTCCCAGGCTCTCCACACCACTGGAGTCAAGCTATCCAGGCTGATGAAGGCTGATAGCCAGAAACCGGTCCTTGGATGCTTGATTCCGGTCTGGGAAAGACATGGCTTGGTAGTTCGGACTGGACTGTTCCCATGAGGCACAGGGTCAGAGCTGATTTGCATATAGCCAGTGTCTAACCCAGGGTGGTGTGGAGTGCAAAATAACGATGGATTTAGGCCCAGATCCTTGTACTGGGGTGAATGTATGACATTGCTCTACATTCTGTCCATCAACTGTGTATTTTGCAATTTTCACCCGAGTGGGCTGGGAATGCTCAGACGTGAGTCCCAGGCTCTCCACACCACTGGAGTCAAGCTATCCAGGCTGATGAAGGCTGATAGCCAGAAACCGGTCCTTGGATGCTTGATTCCGGTCTGGGAAAGACATGGCTTGGTAGTTCGGACTGGAATGTTCCCATGAGGCACAGGGTCAGAGCTGATTTGCATATAGCCAGTGTCTAACCCAGGGTGGTGTGGAGTGCAAAATACGATGGATTTAGGCCCAGATCCTTGTACTGGGGTGAATGTATGACATTATCCTACCTTCTGTCCATCAACTGTGTATTTTGCAATTTTCACCCCGAGTGGGCTGGATATGCTCAGACGTGAGTCCCAGGCTCTCCACACCACTGGAGTCAAGCTATCCAGGCTGATGAAGGCTGATAGCCAGAAACCGGTCCTTGGATGCTTGATTCCGGTCTGGGAAAGACATGGCTTGGTAGTTCGGACTGGACTGTTCCCATGAGGCACAGGGTCAGAGCTGATTTGCATATAGCCAGTGTCTAACCCAGCGTGGTGTGGAGTGCAAAATAACGATGGATTTAGGCCCAGATCCTTGTACTGGGGTGAATGTATGACATTGCTCTACATTCTATCCATCAACTGTGTATTTTGCAATTTTCACCCCGAGTGGGCTGGGAATGCTCAGACGTGAGTCCCAGGCTCTCCACACCACTGGAGTCAAGCTATCCAGGCTGATGAAGGCTGATAGCCAGAAACCGGTCCTTGGATGCTTGATTCCGGTCTGGGAAAGACATGGCTTGGTAGTTCGGACTGGACTGTTCCCATGAGGCACAGGGTCAGAGCTGATTTGCATATAGCCAGTGTCTAACCCAGGGTGGTGTGGAGTGCAAAATAACGATGGATTTAGGCCCAGATCCTTGTACTGGGGTGAATGTATGACATTGCTCTACATTCTGTCCATCAACTGTGTATTTTGCAATTTTCACCCCGAGTGGGCTGGATATGCTCAGACGTGAGTCCCAGGCTCTCCACACCACTGGAGTCAAGCTATCCAGGCTGATGAAGGCTGATAGCCAGAAACCGGTCCTTGGATGCTTGATTCCGGTCTGGGAAAGACATGGCTTGGTAGTTCGGACTGGACTGTTCCCATGAGGCACAGGGTCAGAGCTGATTTGCATATAGCCAGTGTCTAACCCAGGGTGGAGTGGAGTGCAAAATAACGATGGATTTAGGCCCAGATCCTTGTACTGGGGTGAATGTATGACATTGCTCTACATTCTGTCCATCAACTGTGTATTTTGCAATTTTCACCCCGAGTGGGCTGGGTATGCTCAGACGTGAGTCCCAGGCTCTCCACACCACTGGAGTCAAGCTATCCAGGCTGATGAAGGCTGTTAGCCAGAAACCGGTCCTTGGATGCTTGATTCCGGTCTGGGAAAGACATGGCTTGGTAGTTCAGACTGGACTGTTCCCATGAGGCACAGGGTCAGAGCTGATTTGCATATAGCCAGTGTCTAACCCAGGGTGGTGTGGAGTGCAAAATAACGATGGATTTAGGCCCAGATCCTTGTACTGGGGTGAATGTATGACATTGCTCTACATTCTGTCCATCAACTGTGTATTTTGCAATTTTCACCCCGAGTGGGCTGGGTATGCTCAGACGTGAGTCCCAGGCTCTCCACACCACTGGAGTCAAGCTATCCAGGCTGATGAAGGCTGATAGCCAGAAACCGGTCCTTGGATGCTTGATTCCAGTCTGGGAAAGACATGGCTTGGTAGTTCGGACTGGACTGTTCCCATGAGGCACAGGGTCAGAGCTGATTTGCATATAGCAAGTGTCTAACCCAGGGTGGTGTGGAGTGCAAAATAACGATGGATTTAGGCCCAGATCCTTGTACTGGGGTGAATGTATGACATTGCTCTACATTCTGTCCATCAACTGTGTATTTTGCTAAATGTAATGTAAGGCACACTTGTATAGCGCAGCTGCCATCCCAAAGGTATCCTGGCGCTTAGATTACCAATCAGCCACTGCATGCATCTAAACTGAGATAGGCAAGGATCTAATCTCTGGGAAACAATCTGGTTTTCAGTTCCTTCCTAAAGCGTGACAAGGTGCTCAATTGTCTAAGCTCCGGAGGCCAAGCATTCCAAAGTCTGGATGCTGTAAAGCTAAAGGATCTGCCACCCATACGAGCTTTATTGACATGGGGAACACTGATCAGATTAGCAGAGGAGGAGCGCAAATGTCTAACAGGAAAGTACCATACAAATTTCCTGTGCAGCAGTTTAGGCCCAGTTTTATGTGTTGCCCTATAGACAATGCAGAGTGCCTTAAATTGGACTCTTTGCACAATCGGCAGCCAATGTAGGTCCTTTAAGGCCAGTGAGGCCGAGGCTCTACGTGGCCGATTTAGCGCCAGCTTAGCCACCATGATCTGTACTCTTTGTAATTTTTTTGTCAAGGAAGCTGTGGCACCTAAAAGGAGTGCATTGCAATAATCCATGGCTACTTGTATGCCCAGACGTGGGTCCCTTGCTCGCTGTGCTACTGGATTCAAGCTATCCTGGCTGTTGAGGGGTGAAACCCCGAAATTGGTCCCAGGATGCTTGTTATTGGTCCAGGGAGGACCTGGACTGGCACTTAAGGGTGGACTGCCCCCATGAGGAACGGGGTCAAGACTGATTTGCGTATGGCCAGGTCTAAACTGGGGTGGCATGGTGAGCAAAAGAATGATGGAATTAACTCAGATCTGGGACTGGGTGGTTGAGAATGAGAAGTTTCAGCACTCCGTCCATCATCTTGTTGTGTTTACATATAGGGCGTGTAGTCATTGTCTACTACCCTACACTTCCCTTAACGCGGGGGGAGGGGCGGGGGGGGCTAACGGTCCAACATGGCGGACATGCCTTAACTAGGCTCTTGGCCCGGCCGGGCATGCGATCCTGCAAACATCGGGGACACTGCAGGGCCATCCTGGGTCCCATACCAGCTGCCTACCTCCTAGCATTGTGGCGGAGCTGAAGAGCGGAGCCCGCTGCCGATCGTGCTCAGCTAGTTGCAGTGAACTATCTGGAACGGGCTGGGTTGGTACTGGCGTGCTGAGGGCCTCCACATGCGGTGTGCAGCTCCAATGATCCTCCCGACCTGGGGAGATACCACCAATGTAGTGCACCGTCCTGAACGCAGACCCAGCACCGAGACGTGGAATCCATCGGACGGTGCTGCGCTGAGGTGCCCTACTGCTCCCGGATGTGATCGGCGGTTCCGAGGCCAGCCAGCCTGAGGCCTGCAGCCCTGGGGTGGGGGCTCGCAGTGTGTCACGGCAGCCCAGGCGGAACGAGCGACACCGAGTACTATCCTGCGATGTCGGTGCGCACTCTGCGACAGGGCCCGACTGGCGGTAAATGAACCGGTTTAACGTAGTGAAGTCCGCGGTCGGGCCGGGAACCTGCTGAAGAACGCGCTCAGCTAACTGTAATAAACTATCCCGAGCGGGTGTAATGGAGTACAGACGCTATTTTGAGTTTGTACAATCTTTATTTAGGAGCGCCGGGGCTGGCTTACCTAGCGGTCGGCGCCAGGGAAACAGTATGGCCGCCTTCCACTTCCTCTGTCGTCACTACCTGTTCCGCCTTGGAACAACTAGAGCGCTGCCACATCTCCCCCCTTTAATCACAATAAACAAATTTACAAAAGTCTTACTTCCAGTCCATCTCATAGTCCTTGAATCTCTCCGGTACCTTAATTCTCCGTCCTGCTCGAGTTTCTCTTCTCTCACTCGTTCTCTCTCCTCCTATGGTCTCTTGTTCCTTTCTCTCTCTCGCACCTTCCGCTCTGCCGTCCTTCGCCATCTTCTCACTCTCTTCTTCGCCTCTGCTCCTTCCTTCCGTGGTCTCTCTACTCACTCTTTCTTCACCTGCCGTTTGTCCTTCCGTTCCGTTCACGTACTCTCCTTGTCTTTCTCCACCTACACTTTCTCCATCCTCTATGACATCCTCTGTTCCTTCTTCCGCCTCATCTTCCCACTTCAGTATCTTGCTGCATTTGGCCATTCTGTCCATGGACCAAATCTTACCATCGCTCAGGAGAGCTGATCTAGCGTATGGCTCCACCACCTTGAGGGGAGGTGAGAACTTGCTCTCTCCTTTCTTCTTCATGATGGCAAGCTTCACCCTCACCCAATCACCTTTGTCAAGTTCTGTACTTTGAGTGTTCCGTCTTCTGTTGTAGTGTGCCGTGTAGACCTCTTGGGCTCTCTCCAAATTTTTCCTGACCACCGCCGGTGACCACTTACTCTGGACAATCAGCTTCCTCCATGCAGCATTGTCTTTGGTGAAGGCCTCCCTGCCTCTTAAGATCTTGAAGGGGCTGTAGCCTGTGCTACCCGGTGTGATTCGGTATGCCCATATCATCTTCTCCAACTCCATTTCCCAATCCTTACCATCCTCAATGGCGGCTTGAATGGTGCCCATAATCACTCGATTAAAGCGTTCCACCTGGCCATTTCCCGCCGGGTGGTAGATCGGGGTGTGTTTCACTTCAATTCCGTTTCTGTTGGTGAAGGCAGTCCACTTTTCTGACGTGAACTGGGGTCCATTGTCGCAGGTGATGATCCTCGGGATGCCTTCGCTGACAAATGTGGTACGCAAAAATTTTATCACTGCCTCAGTATCCACTCGTTCCAAGACTTGTAGCTCGGGCCACTTGGAATACCTATCAATGGCAACCACCACGTATTTTTGAGTGCCCTCCTTGTTCAGGACCGGTCCCATTATGTCCACTGACAACATCTCCCACGGGCCCTCTGGAATTGGAAATCTTCCCAGCGGTGGCCTCAGCATGCTCTGAGCCTTGTCCGATTTCGCGCAAGACTCGCAAGAGCGCACGTGTCTTTCTACCTGCGCGTCGATGGCTGGCCACCAGTATGCCTGTCTGGCTAAGGCTTTCGTTTTTGTGATGCCCTGGTGCCCTTCATGCAGTAAGGACATCAACCGTTCCAATATGTTCCTGGGCGGTACCACTTTGTCCCCACGGAGTAAGAACATTGGGTTTTCGGCCAAAGACAGTTCCTCTCGGACCTCCCAGTATCTCTTCAGCTCCTCCTTTAAGTGCCTCTTCTCTGGCCAGCCATGAACGACATATCCTTTTACGGCCTCCAGGTCTGTGTCTTCCCTGTAGGCTTCTTCCCAGTCCTGGGCGCTTATTACCTCCTCAGTGTCCTGGATGGTGGCTACCACGTATCCTTCCCACTCTTGCCTTTCTTCATTCTTTGCCTCTTCCATGGCAGCTGCCCTGCTTAGGAAGTCGGCCACTTTGTTCTGTGGCCCTGGAATGTGCTCGACTTCATAGACAAAGTCCAATAGCCGTAGGGTCATCTTGGCAATCCTGGGTGTGGCATGGTCATGTCCGCTTGATGTCAGGACGCGAACTAAAGGCTTGTGATCGGTTTTCACGAGAAACTTGGCACCCCACAAGTATTGCCTGAATTTTTCTACTGCCCAGACTACCGCCAGCATCTCTTTCTCCACCACACTGAACTTCTCCTCATTGGGCGACAACGAGCGGGAGGCGAAGCTGACGGTCGACATCTCTCCTGACTCCTCTCTCTGCATCAGGACCGCTCCTAGGCCTCGGTCACTGGCGTCCGTGGTGAGAATAGACTCAGCTCTGGGGTCAAATCCCTTGAGGGGAATGGCTGTACCCATTTCTCGCTTGAGTGCGTCGAATTCTTCTTGCTCCTCTTTTCCCCACTGAAACCTGTTCTTTTCCTTGAGCAGTTGTCGTATGTAGTGTGTCTTTGTTGCGAAATGAGGGATGAATTTGCTGTAATACTCGGCCATCCCTAGGAATGACCGAACATCTTCCTTCCGTTCTGGAGTGGGCGCTTCCATGATGGCTCTCATGTTTGTTTTCTTCGGAGTTATGCCTTGTCCACTCACCTCATGGCCGAGGTATGTGACCGACTGCACTCCCAAATTGCATTTCGTCCACTCGGCAGTCAATCCACTGTCTTGCAGTTTCTGTAGCACCTTGTGAAGTTTCACGTTGTGATCCTGCCTCGACTTCCCCATTACCAGAATGTCATCCTGGAAGAAGAGGACATCCTTAAGGTCTTTCAGGAGTTTATGCATGATTTTCTGGAACACGGCCGCGGCGGAAGCTAAGCCGAAGGGCATCCTCACGAACTCATAGCACCCGAAGGGTGTGATAAACGACGTGAGGTGGGTGCACGACGGATGAAGCTTAACCTGATGATAGGCCGACGAGAGGTCCACTGTGGAAAACCATGTGACGTCCTTTGTTTTTGCTAGCATTTCACTGATGCGCGGCAAGGGGAATTTGTCTATGACAATGTTTTTGTTTAACTCCCTTAAGTCCACGCAGAGACGTACCTTGCCGTTGGGCTTTTGGGCTACAACCAGGGGAGACAGCCACTCCCCGCTCTCTATCGCCCTGATGACTCCCTCCTTTTCCAACCTGTCCAGCTCTATTTGTACTGCCTCTCTGCTGCGGAACGGAATGTTCCTCACTCTGTGCACTACTGGTACCGCCCCTTCCTTCAGTTTGATGAGGTGCGTGTACTTGCCCAACTCGCCAATCTGCCCGTTGAATACTTTGGGATATGTTTTCCTCCACAGCTGCACGTCTTCCCTGACCGCCATGTCCATGAGTAGGATTTTCTCTATGCCACCCGGGTTGAGCTGGATCCCCAAAGCTCCTTGGTCCTTCCAACTCAGAACGGACGGGCCTCTCTCCGCTACATACAGCTTGCACTGCGCATGGCGACCTCTAAATTCAAACAAGAGCGGGCAGTATCCCAACATGGGGATCTTTTGTCCAGTGTACGTTACTGGTCTCACATCCATGGGTAGGAGTGTTTCTTTGATCTTCGCCGCAAAGTTGTCTTCCTATACCTGCCTCTGAACTATTGAGATGGGTGCTCCGCTGTCCGCGATCATCTCCAAGGGTATCCCCCCTATGTGCATGTCGAGACGAGGCCTGTCTGTGTTGGAACCATCCATCTCCAGAACCTGGACATCAATGTACAGGAATTCTTCCTCCTCACCTTTGTCGTCCTGATCACTGGAATCCTCTCTCTGATCATGGTCTACCAAGCGCACTACGGCATTCTTCGGTTTCCTGCGACACACCTTCTCGTAGTGTCCAAAGATGTTGCAGTAGGAACACCTGGCCTTGAAGGCGGGGCACGCCTTGTCATTTCCCATGTGGTTATTGCTACCACACCTGTAACACTGGTTTTTTCCTGTTCTGTGTGTCTTGCTGTCCGCCTGTGATTTAGTGGAGAATTCAGCTCTATTTCCTCCCTGGTTCTTCCGCGTCTCAGTTTGCTTCCAACGGTCGTTCCTGTGTGGCACCATTACTCTACACACTGCTTGCGATTCCTGGGCGTCCTTCTTCGCTGCTTGGGCACACCTTCTCGATAGCTCGGCTTTCTTTACCATCGCCCAGATCTCCTTGAGTGGAGCGTCGCCATTCACCCACAATTTCTCTTGTATGTGGGTACTAGAGGTATGCATAATAATTTGATCCCTGATGAGTTCATCATGCAGTCCACCAAATTTGCACGTGACAGCCAACTTCCTCAGTGCTACGACGTACTCGTCAACAGACTCTCCGCTCTTCTGTGTCCTTTGAAAGAAGTTAAATCTGTCGATGGCGACACACACTACAGGCCTGTAATGTGCGTCTAAGTCTTCGATGGCGTGATCAAACACCTCCGTATCCGTTGCGGCTCTTTCCCCTTTCACGATAGTGTCATAGATCCTGAGCCCTTCTGGACCTAGGTTATGGAGCAGGATCTTCTTTTTCCTCTTACTCGTGAAGGGTGTATCGCCTTCCTCCTCTAGCGCCTCCAGATAGTTGAGGAAGTACCTCTTCCAGTCCTCCCACTTTCTTTCCGGTTCTCCACTCTTCGTGAGAAATGGCACTAGCTGGGTGAGTGATGTGCTCTGGCTCGCCATGGCTTGGACGTTCCTCTTGGCTTGTGGTGCAGAGACTGTTCGCCTGGATGGACTCCCTGGGGCGCCTTGCTCTCCTCCTTCGTCTTCTCTGTGTTCCCCTTCGCTGTCCTCTCTCAATCCACCCTCTGTGGCGAGAGACGCTGCCCCCGAGCTGCCTCCTGCCTTTTCACCCGATGGGCCTGCAGTATCCGCCAGCGTGCGCCTATTTTTCTCTGTTGCTACGGCACTTGCCAGGGCTTGCAGTGGTGCTATGGGGCTTGGTACCTTGTTGTCCCCTCGTGGGTGTCTCCTGCCGCCTCGCTGAGTTCTCTGCCTTCTCCTGATGTTGTTCCTGTAAGCAGTAGCCTGTTCTGGGTGCCGGAGATGGTGTGTGTGTGGCCCCTCACTGGCTTGTGGTCTTCCTGGTGCTTTTCGCGCTTTTTTTCTTTTTTTTTTTTTTCCTTGCCGGCACCTCTGCCGCGCTCCTGTTGCCGTTTTCCGCCTCACGCGATATGCGTGCGCACCGCAGGGGTCGCGTGTGCGTTCGGGTTCCTCACTCGTCCCGACTCGTCGCCATTGTAATGGAGTACAGACGCTATTTTGAGTTTGTACAATCTTTATTTAGGAGCGCCGGGGCTGGCTTACCTAGCGGTCGGCGCCAGGGAAACATTATGGCCGCCTTCCACTTCCTCTGTCGTCACTACCTGTTCCGCCTTGGAACAACTAGAGCGCTGCCACAGCGGGCTGGCCTGGTGCTGGGGTGCTGAGAGGCCCCGTGGTTGTGTGCATCTCTGGTGCCCTCCGGACCAGGGGAGATAGCGCCGAACTACTGCACTGTTTTAATTGCAGAACCAGCACCGTGTGGGAAAATCTCAAGAAACGCCACCGGTTAGTGCCGGTCTGAGGTGCCCTGCTGCTCCTGAGTGTGATCGGCGACTTCTTTGCCGGCCGCACTGAGGCCTACAACCCTGGGACACGTGTGGGGACAGCAGCCCCGGCAGAACGAGAGACCCAAGTACCACCCTACGACTTCAGTGTGCACACTGCGACATGGCCCGACCGGGGCTAAGTGAAACTATTTGCTGCATTGAAGACCACGGTCAGGGCCTGGGACCTATTGACGAACTTGCGCTGTGACTCCGGGGATGCAGTGGTGAGAGCATGTGGGCCACCCTGTAGACGCGCCATATAGACGGAGGCCTCCTCTCTTCTCCCCAATCTGAGGCTACTGGTTTGGGGCCTCTCTGAGCCATGGCGCCTGAGGTCCCAACCAGGAAATTGAACGCTGGGAGTGTTCCGCCGAGGTGGGTGTAAGGACCACCACACCCTAAAAAGACGACCGGAGGCACCGCACTAGCAAGTGAATTGGGAGACTGAGCTTGGGACAAGCAGTCATTGGCTGGAATGGGCTACTCCTTGGGCTGCACGGTGGAGGCCTAAAATGGCAGACTGAGTCGGCCCGATACAAGAGGTGGTGTAATATCCGAACACTTATCCCAGAAAGGAGTCTACAGTGTGGGGCTCTGGTGGACTACCACAGCGCAGATTGGGGGTGGGGCGAGAGAAGGGCCCAGCCACCCCTATAGGAGTATAACAACATCAACAGTGTGCCTACATCTCGCCAGATTCTTCTTTAATAATGCGCACGGATGCCAGCGCATTATACCCTCATTCACCAACCATGGGAACAACGTAAAAGCACAGCAAATAAACTGCCTTGCCTCCTTCCCCTCCCATCGCCTTGGCTTAATCTCCCCCTGCTAAGTCCAGAGCAGTACTTGGGACCACGGTTCAACTCGCGATGGGCCGCACAAAGGGGAGGCAGCCAGACCCCTGCTGTCAGGAAGTGTCGAAAACACCGGAGAGGAGGATTCAGCTCAGATCCCAGCCACAGACTGCATTCCACCAACAGCCATAGAGTCCCCACCAGACAAACTGGACATTATCCTGCAGGAGGAGCACGACTCTCGAAAAGCAATCGAACAGCAGATGGGTGCGCTAACCACGGGGTTCACTCTTCTAAAAGCAGATCACAATAAACTGGCTACTACCGTGAAAAGTAATGAGGTGCACATCACTGAGATCCTACCACAACACAAGGCACATACGGAGCAAATAGAGCAGCTGCGACGGCAGGTGGCCAGCCTTCAAGACAGGGTGGAGGATGCTGAGGGTGGGTCGCGCAGAAATATTGTACGCATCGTGGGCCTGCCAGAACTCTGTGAAGGAGCCAACCCTACACACTTTGTGAAACAATGGTTATGGGAAACAGTAGCTCCAGAGGGGCTGACCGACTTCTTCAGCGTGGAAAGAGCACATAGAGTATCCATGAGGAAACCGGTAGCTGAAGTGCCTCCTCGGCCCATGATCGCTCAAATACTTAACTACAAAGACCGAGACACTTTACTCCGCAATGCCAGAGAGAGGGCTCCAATTCTATTTGAAAACCACCGGATCTCGCTGTATCCAGATTTCACATTCGTGGTCCAGCGTCAAAGGGCCTCCTATCAAGAAATCAAAAAGAAACTCAGAGCTCCTAATCTCGAATACGCCTTGCTTTTTCTAGACCGCCTGAAAGTCATGCATGAACAGGAATCTTACTTCTATGGGGACCCGGAGGAAGCTGCCGAATGGATAGAGGTCACTTTTTCTGCGGCTGCATCACAGGAGTCAACACACAGCAACAGTCAAAGACTGCGGCCGGCACAAAGGGGGAAAGCATACCGGGAGACAATACACTGCATGGACACCAAGAAGAGCCCCTTTCCGGAACAAGTCCTGGAGAGTAAAAAATCAACACTACGTACAGCGGCGACGCTCAGTGACCGAGACCAGCTCTCCTCAGTCGAATCTTCGGAGGACTCCAACCCCTCATCGGACTCAGAGAACAGCCTGGCCATGTTTTCAACACTCACCCCACAATTAGTGAAGGAATACCTGGGTTAATTCCAGTACTTAATTACAGAGTCTGGCCACAGTGCGGCCGGAGGTGCTGGAACACTGATTCATCTGTCATTATGGCCCTATAGTGCTCCCTTGAATTCATTAACGTCAACAATTGGCCAGGCCTGATCCGAGATACTCCAACCATGTTGATTCCGATCTTGGAGTTGCTGCTGGGCAATGTAACCACTGCCCCCTGTAGCGAATGCACAATGTTATGAGCTGCACTGTTTTCAGCATTGCTATCCGGTTTGGTCCACTGTTGTTTTCCTGGTAGACCTTGTATTAGATTTTGTAAATGGGAATTATGCACCTGACTCACTCCTACTCAGGTTCCACAGGACCGCCAGTTACCAGGAAGGGATGGGGCGAAGGATACTTCACATACACTCATGGCTGCTGTAGGAAAATACACTATAACAACCTGGAATGTTTGGGGCATGGGGTCCGTGAACAAGAGGCACAGAATTCATGCACAACTGTCCTGAAGAAAGTCACACATCATGTTCATGCAAGAGACACATCTCACTAACTCAAAGGCCTCAAAACTAGGCAGAAAGTGGAGGGGGAAAATCTTTCACACCTCCTACTCGGGATTTGTGAGGGGAGCTGCTATATGGGTAAGGAATGGCACCCCTTTTATAGCCCTGAAGCAGCTTATAGATGTGCCCTGGTCCACGTCATGCTGGATGGCACTCATATTGTGCTGGGCAGCATATATGCTCCTAACTCTGAACAAGTCAAATTTTTGGGAATCCTAGTACTGACTGACTGGGTATGTTACCTCTGGATTTTGGGGGGGATAATCAATGCTGTCTTAGATATAAGCCTAGACCGATCTCACCCCCCATTGCAGGGGACTGCGCCCAGGAAACAGGCGGATGCACTTCGGGGGTGGGCTGAAGGTGGTTGCTATCTGATGCATGGCGTCTTAAAAACGTAGGCCACCAGGAATATTTGTTCTATTCTCCACCCCCCACACAGACCGCATACATGAATAGATAGTGTTCTGCTCCCCAACCCTGGTCACCCAAATTATACATGCTACATACCATGGGAAAACGCTGTCAGACCATAACCCCTGAGAGATCCCCCTCTCCTAGGGTAAGGTTCCATCCCCGATCCCAACATGGATATTGCACCCGCAGTTACTCAAAGACTCCATGTTTTGCACCACCCTTGCTGCAACCATTACTAACTACTTCACCGAAAACACAGGCACTACGGCCTCTCGCTTCACAGAATGGGAAGCATTAAAGACGGTAGTGAAAGGAGTAGCTATTAGCACCACAGTGGGAGCCCGCTATACAGTTTATAAGGAACTCCAGGAAGGGGAAGATAAACTGGGCGGGTTGAAGAAGGCAGCGGTCTCTGACCCTACTAAGGAAATAGCCCTACAAGAAGCACGTGTAACACATACAGAGGTACTTGAGCGATTGCAGAATATAGTTCTCCAAGCATATACACACTGGCAACATGCAGAGTCCGAATGATCAGGCACTCTCTTAGCCAGAATATTACTAGATGCGCCACTCCCTACCCCCATCCATGAGGTTATAACGGCAGAAGGCTTGAGATTAACGTCTTAACCGCGGTGGGAATTCAGCCGCGGTGGGGGTGTTCTAAAAGGTGGGCGGGGCTGCGACGGCCGTTGGCCATTCACAGCACCAGGGAGCACGGAAAGGGTTAAATACGCAAGTAGATATTAATTAAGCGTTTAGGGACCACTATAAAAAAACTGTATGAGGCCCCTATGGACCTCATACAGACCGGGAGGCGTCCTTCGCAGCGTTTCTGTACAATCTTAAATTCCCTCAGCTAAGGCAGGCATACAAAAGGAGCTAGCAGCACCTACAACTAGAATTGAGATCAGGGAGGCGATTGAGGAATTAACACATAACAAAACCCCGGGGATGGACAGACTACCTGCAGAGTTCTATGATACCTTCTCTGCTGCGCTGGTCCATCACAGTGTGTCTCCCTCCCTAATACGATACAGGCACTAGTCCCTTCCATTTCCAAGCCGGGAAGAGACCTTACCAACATCTCTGGGTACGTGGACGCTCTCCCTATTGAACACCGAGTACAAAATCCTAAGTAAGATACTGTCCCGACGCCTCCTCCCCTTTCTGCCACAACTCATACACATAGACCAATGTGGATTTGTCCCAGCCCGTAGCACATCTCTTAATATCAGGCGTTTATACCATGTGCTGACCTCCACTACATCATACTTCCCCAGAGCAGGGTTCATCTCACTAGACTTGAGGTAGGCTTTCGATTCCCTCAGCTGGAAGTATATGCTGGAAAGACTTGCAAAATACGGCATCCCTCCTGCATACATACGATGGGTTCCATTATTATGCACGTCTCCCACAGCAAGAGCCCGAACAAGAGTACACTCCCAGTCTTATTCAATCAGCGGTGGTACACAACAAGGTTGCCCGCTATCGCCCCTACTGTTTGTACTAGCACTCGAGCCCCTAGCCATAAAGTTCCGGAAAGAGGTGGAAGAGAAGGGTATGCACTTCGGCGGCACTACACACACCCTGTAATTATATGCAGATGATATTATTCTATACCTAAACAATCTTCAGGAAGACCATGGGGCTATCCCACACATCTTTACTCAGTTCCAAAGAGTCTCCGGTCTCACCATTAATGAAACCAAATCGTATGCCTTCTACTTTCATGCTAAGGAACAACTATAACCTGTCCTCTTCGACCCTCTAATACTCCCAATTGCGCCCACCACTTTTAAATATTTAAGCATACAAATATAACTGGGACCGCAGCAATTGCTAGATGGCAATCTCTGTCGAGCAGTTAAAACACTCAAAACCCAAGTAGCTTTCTGGTCGTCACTGCCACTCTCAGTAACAGGCAGAGTGGCCATTACCAAAATGGTCATACTTCCAAGACTGCTCTACTACTTTACCAACTTACACCAGTAATGATCCAGACTGATATATTCAACACCCTGAACTCTCTCCGGCTGGAGCTGATATGGGGAAAGGCCGTAGAAGAGAGGGACTATCAAAACTTCATCTGAGAGCGGGAAAGGGGGGCATGGCTGTCCATGACTTTAGGGCATACTGTTATGCGAGCCAACAACAATGGCTGACATACTGGCTTGCTGGACATAACCTCCACGAGATACGCTTCAGAAAACAAGCCATAACCCAAGGCTCCCTCCATACCCTACTGTTGCCTAAGGGACGTGCCCTGCCCAAAGCCCCCTTATTAATGAAGGTTGCCCTTACTTATTGGAGAAGGACCCTACACTACACAAATCACAGACTCCCTTACGCCCCCAATATTCCACTGAAGGCAATTCTCACACCTTCAGGGGTAGTCACTACCCGGAGCTATTACATTAGGCAGCGGATCCATTTTAAAGTACTGTGCATATCTTTCAAGATTCTGAAGGGCCTACCGCCTCCCTTACTGTGCCAACTTTTGTGCTCTTACATCCCGGGCCGCACTTTGCGTTCGTTGGACCAAGAACTAGCGGCAGCCCCTCGGTTCAAACTCAGTCGGGCGGGGGGTCGCTCTTTTAGGGTGCGGGCAGCCGCGCTCTGGAACGCTCTCCCCTTGAAACTCCGGACCCTTGGCGACTTGCTTTCCTTCCGCAAGGCCGCTAAAACCCTTCTGTTCTCTGAGTTATGTTAAAATCCATACCCCCATTTTTAAATAATATTTTCTGTTTTCTGTTGTGTTGTGTTCGCCACCTTGTCGGTGCGCCGGGACGCTCCTTCGCTGGAGCAGCCGTGCGCAATACAAATAGCCCTAACATAACATAACATATGGGCACAAGAGGGCGTTAATACTGTAGGGGCACTCTTCGGTGACATCATGTTATTAGATCATGAAAACTACGCCAGGGAACAAGGGGTACCGAGATCCCTTTATATATTGCATGCACACATCACTAGGTATGTCAAGCAGCACTGGGTACCGAGGAACGAAGAACCCCCTACACACGAGCTAGTACACACACTAAACTTTATGGGTAACGGATGTCACCTAACTAGGTGGCTGTATGGAGGAATCCGCACCCACTCAGCAGCCTCGGTAGAGGCACTGAAAGCCAAATAGAATGCAGACATTGGACGGAGCTGTCGGACAAGGAATGGGATCTCATTCTTTAATATCCCAAGAGAGTGTCCAGGAATGCTAAGTTAAAATGTATTCAATACATGGTATTGCACAGGGCATATCTTACGCCACACCGATTGAACAGAATAAACCCAGAAGCGAACATGCTCTGCCCACGATGTTTCACACATGATGCCGACCTCATACACATGCTTTGGGCTTACCCAAGCTTGTTGGCCTTTTGGGCTACCATCATAGAAATCCTTGGGACTGTAACTGGAATTCTTGTCGGGGACACAGTAGCATATTGTATATTGGGCCTATGACGCTGTCCCAAGAAACAGAAAGTTCAAGCCCGATTTGCTATCCTTGCCTTCTAATAGCAAAGTGGTCAATTAGCATGAGGTGTAAGTCTGCTAGCCCCCCGGCGGCGCTCAGCTGGCAAGGGGAGGTCGTCAGATGGGGAAGAACAGAGAATGCAGCGATTGGGCGCGAAGAGAACAGGGGCCTGCGGAAGTGTAGCGGGATCGGCAGGCAAAGGCAGGAGGCGGGTTTTTGTGGTTAAGGGATTTATTTGGATGAACAGTCTATCGGTGCAAGTTTGGCGGGAGGGATGTCTCCGGGGTGATCGGCTCCTCTGGGTTCTTCTCCTCGGTCTGGATTCTTCTTCCGGAGTACGCCTTCGGGGACTCCTAACGGGCGGAGGCTCATCCGTCTCCGTGATGTCTCCAGGCACGCCGCTCAGGAGAGAAGAAAAAGAGAGGCAAGTATCAGTGGCACGTCTGCCTTGTATAGTACAATACCAGGGAAGGGAGTGAGGGAATCACCGCTCGTGCACAGTACAGGGAGTTGTGAGTGACAGGGGAGGGATTTAAACTATGGTCTGCTGGTCATCTCCACCTCTTATCTACCCAGCCCGTGATACGACTTCGTACCTCGTTCAGCCACACACCTCCTGGCGTGCGGCTTGGCGGCTCGTGATGCCGATGGCCTCCTGGCTCCCGCGCCGCCGACGGGTCTCTCCTCCTTACTGCCGGGGATGTTACTATGCTTCTTCCGGTCTTCTCTTCTTCCTCAGGGGTTTCCTCTTTGTTCTGCTCCTCTCTCGTCTCCGCTCCGACTTCTCCTACGCCTCCGGTGTACATGCACACCTGTGTGTTGTCCGCCGTCGTATTTGACGTCTGTGTGGGCTCTTCCTCCTCACCATAGGGCAGCCAGTTAAAGGGACCGTCGTCCTCGTCGTCCTTCTCTCGCTGTTCCTCGGATTCCGGAGTATGCCCCCAGTACATTGTCTGTGAAGAGAAGAGGGGGGGGTCATAGGATGAGCAACCGGCCGAGGGCGGCACCCCCCCAGAAGTTGTATGTGCCGGTAGTCCCGCGTTACAGGAAGACATTGAGTTCACTAGACTGGGACACAATGCTGGAAGCATTTCTCACCCCTAGAACCCAATGTGATACACTTCAGGCCAAGCAATACAGAATACGCCCACCATAGGAACGGTGCCGGAGCTCCCCCGGCCACTCTGCTTATTGAATAAACTCCTACACGCCGCGCAGGCAGCACGGCAAACACACTTATACCTAAACTAAGTCCTGCATAGCCACAAAGGAGATGGAGTGAGTCAAGTAGGGAAGGTGGGGGAGGGGGGTAAGGGTGAATGGGATTGGGGGGTGTTGGGGAGGGTGTTTCTTTTTTTTCTTCCTTCTTTATTGTTATGTATATTGATACCTTGTCCCACGATTCGCGCTGACAGGGTCACAGGTACATTATTGCTGTTATACTTTAATGGACACTACTGGACATTTTGCATAAATTCTTCTTCTTGAACTGTCATTATGTACCGAACCATAGCACAACTGTCCAAAGGTTGAAATTGTATGCGAAAATCAGTAAAGTATATATTTTTTAAAAACAATACTTCCGTTAACGCCCTTAAATTCAGTATTTAGGTAGGCCACTGACACTAGGAACTCAGATTTGATTACTGGGAACCGAGGAAGGACGAAGAAGGACCGACAGAGCGAGAACAGAGGACCTGCACCAAAGATTGGTGCCAAACTCTGCCAGGCAGCTTGCCCCTCAACAATCACAGAGACTGACTTGTTCAAAAGCTGCACATCCTCCCGAAAACCCTTGGAGGACTGTCCAGCATCTCAACAACCAGCAAAGATCTCCCTTGGGATGGAGGAGCCACTCCCCTGCATCTGAAGACGCTGACTTCACTGGCCCAGTTCACTGTTTTGCTGACCCCCGGGTTCACAGAGGAAGCAACTTGCCATGAGGAGGTCACTGGAGTTCCGGAGGTCAGCCCCATCGCTTCACCAAGCCTCGAGATGCTGAGTCCTCCCTGCACCAATACCAGGATTATCTGAGCCCTTGAAAATACCAAGACGAGTTGCATGTCCAGTCCAGGCCTCACCAATACCAACACCGACCTACTGACGAGGGATGTCAGGATCTCCAAGGCCAGCACTGAGAGTTACCCTGCAGTCTTTTTTTCCTCCCCTCTCCAGGTCATCAACACTATGTTAGAGCCTCTAACAGCAGAGACCGGCCAGACAAAACACCTCTGCACCGAGCCCCCCAGCCTGGGTTCAAGTAAACCAGCGGTGTCCCTGTGATCCAGAGACCCTCAAGGGCCGAGCCTCTTATTGGGTTCTGCCAGGCTTGTCCCCAAGTCCCTGCATGCAGCCTTTCTTTCCACAGGTTCTTCTTCATAGACTTTAACGGGTGGCGTTCAAAGTTACCATTGCGATCAGCACCTCTGCACCCGGACACACCAGGGCAGGTAAATCCGAACTGCTGATGGTTCTTTGAAACTTGGCCCCTAAGTACCTTAAGTCCAGGAGAGTAAGCCTGAGAATTTTTTGTAAGTGTAATTATGCAGTGAATGTTTCTCTGATTGGATAACATTACCGCATTCAAGGCTCATGCCTCAAATCTGACAGCTTCGATTTTCTACTGTTTTACCTGTAAAAATCTATACTGTCTAAAATGCTTACATGATTCTGATGATTTTGGTGTCTAAAATTATATAAACATTTGTGTTTTTTTTCTAAATTGGTCTCGGGTTTCTTTCTGAGTGCGTGTCTCATTTATTGACTGTGTGTGTACAACAAATGCTTAACACTACCCTCTGATAAGCCTAAACTGCTTACCCACAATACCATAAATAGAGTATTTGGGATTATTAATTTAAACCCTGTAAACTAATAAGAGTTGTCTAGATGTTCTGCATAGCGTACCTCATTTTGGTACCCTTTATAGAAAGCCAGCTTCCTAAATTGTAAATTCTGTATCACCAGAACCCTCTGGTGGATTTTTTTCATTGTGGTGTCATTCATTGTGTAGTCTATTTTCATAAATTGGAGTCGGATTTCTTTAGTGTCCTGTCGATTAATTCTTCATTGGTTTTCGTGCTGTTTAAATGCTTTATACTTGTTCATTTTCTAGCAAAGAAACATGGACCTTAACATGGAAAACCTGTCTTCCTTTAAGAGAGATGAGCGTAGAGCATTTTACAGGGACAGAACGATTGACATGGGGGCTGGGGCAATGAAAAATTAGTTGATTAAGGCACTCAGAGTTTGGGAGGAGGTTCACAGGGTACCTCCATGTCTGGAGAAGGAATTACCCCAAAGTAGTGGGGAAGAAGATGATGTAGAGGACAACTACATCCTGAGTAGAGCAAGTAGGACAATTACACATCCACAGGCACACATGCAATCATAGCATCATCCTTGACTGCGATTTAACAATGAAACGACAAGTCAATCTATTTGTCTCTTCCTGCTTCCACACCCTTTTCTTCCTCCTCCGAATCGTCAGATTGATCCCAGTCAACACTAGATAGACTGTCACCCAGGCCCTCTTCACCAGCCACCTCGATTACGGCAACACTCTCTATGCAAGCATCTCCTCCCAGCTCCTCAAAAGACTCCAGACCATGCAGAATGCAGCAGACAGACTCATCCTTGACTTCCCTAAATGGACCCACATCACCCCCCACCGCAGAAACCTCCACTGGCTGCCCATCCAGAAGAAATGCCAGTTCAAGAACCTCATGCACACCTACAAAGCTCTACACAATCAAGGACAGTCCTACATCAAACATTGAATGAACTTCTACCTACCTGCAAGACACCTGCACTCCTCCTCTCTTGCCCTCGCACCCCCGCATCCCTTGAAGCTGCAGCGGGCCGCTCCTTCTCCTACATTGCGGCCAAGACCTGGAAGGCCCTTCCCCTACACCTCCGAACAGCACCCTCCCTGGCGGAATTCAAAGAGAAACTCAAGACCTGCCTTTTCAACAGAGACCTGGCACCCTTAGCGCCCAGATACCCCTAGGGGTGACAGTGCTGTGCTTTACAAATGCTGATAGATAGATAGATAGATAGATAGATAGATAGATAGATAGATAGATAGACACCTACCCCTTTTTCTGGACCAAGGATGGACTGCAGAGCCAATAGCCAAGCAGGCTCTAGGTTCAGCCAGAGATCCCTGCAAGACAGCATGGCAGTCCTGGATCTTGAAAAGAGAGCTATATCCCTGGCTAAGAGATGACTGACCCTAGAGGAAAGAAGAGCCAGACTGGGATTAGATCCCAAAGAAGATGGTGGCAGTAGAGTGGTAACTGGAGGTGCTGGCAGTGGTGCCCCTGATTTAAGATTGCCCAAAGGCATTGTCCCTAGTTATGTCTTGGAGGATGACATAGATGAGTGGTTGGCCTCATATGAGAGAACTCTCAAGATGCGGAAGGTCGGTACACAACAGCTTTTGCCAGCAGTTGGTAGGGATAGACTGCTTACACTTGAGGATGAGGTAGCAGAATCCTACCCACATATGAAGGCAGCACTTGTCGAGTTGTTTGGTCTCACTTGTGTGGAGTATAGACTCAAATTTAGGACAACACAACAAGGGGCAACACAAACAATGGTTGACTTAGCTGACACTTCAGTGAAGGCATTTGATGGTTGCATTAACGCAACAAAGTAGACACATTTGAAGGGCTCTAAGATTTGATTGTCAAGCAGCACATTTTGACAGATTATCACTAAGAGAAGTTGCACCAGCATCTGGTGAGATCTAAGCTGTCCAGCCCTAGGGAGCTGGCCAAGACAGCTGATGACCGGGTTTTTACCAGCCCTGGGCGATGACCAGAAGAAAGGTGGTCAGGTTCCCTTCAGGGAAGAGAGAAGGATAAAGATAAAAAAGATGGATAGCCCCAAAGAATCCCCAAAAGATGCCAAATGGTGGGGAGCCTCGAGCCACAACCCAATCCAAGGGGAGGAAGTATCAGGATAAAAAGTAACCCCTTGAAGGGTGGGGTGTGTTTTGACTGCAATTTGCTAGGACACAAGAGGGGATATTTCCAGTGCACCAAAAAGGGATCCATTAATGACCAGTATAAGGGTTTGGCCAGAGTAAGGATGTGGTGGAAGATTGCTCCTAGAGATCCCAAAGGGCTTTCAGATGCCACATTTGTGTCTCTGGGTGGGGAGAACATTAAACCTTTGGCTCACTTGCCTCCAAGTATAGAGAAATACTCCAATACGCTAAACATCAGTGGGGTGGAGGTGAAGGCTCTGAGGTAAAGGTGCCAGTGTGACCATGGTTATGTCAAAACTGGTTTTCCGCAGACCAGGTGCTGCTAGAGAAGGTGCTCGAGATTGTCAATGCTGACAAGGTCACACCCTATGGCTGAGGCTGTCTTTGACCAGGGAGGAGTTACTGGCCCAAAGAAAATAGTTGTGTTCCCGTCCATCCCTGTAGATTGCTTGCTGGGGAATGACGTGGAAGCCTCTACTTGGGTAGAAGTAGAGAGGAGGACCCATGCAGCCATACCGGATCTACTTGAGTCGGTATGTGTTGCCACACAAGCAAAGATGGCCCTGAAAGAGAGTAAAGGGATCCTGGGGTCTGAAACTATGGACCAGGTCCCTAAAGTCAAGAGAAGGGGTGCAGCAATGTCGGCGGCTCAGCCTCCAAAGGTCCAAAGGTCACACAGGAGCCCAACCCTTAGGGGAAGGCCGGGTGCCTGCAGAAGAAACTGCTCCTGGAAACTTTCCAGAGCTGGCCCTACTGTAGAAGATCTGCGACAGTTAGCCATTAGAAAGTAACAACTAGTGGTACCCATAAAGTATACTTGGAGGAGGGGCACCTATACAGTGAGCCAAGGGATCCCAAACCAGGGCCATCCAGGAGACTGGTGATCCCTCAGAAGTATTAGGAGTTCCTCCTTGACCAGACCCTCCAGGATATCGCGATTTCGCAATTTCGCGATTTGCCGCGAAATCAGCACTTTTTAAAAAATGCCGCGATTTTTACAAAAATGCCCGCAAAATCGGCATTTTTGTAGAAATCGCGGCATTTTTCGCTATAACCTGGGGGGTCTGCTTTATTCAAAGACATGCACCGGTTGCCCCACACCTGTAGATGATCTACAGACACTGGGGTCAGAGGGTTAAAGCAGCTCGGCTGCAGCTGGCAGTGTGAAGGTCTAGGCTCTTTGTCATTCAGAGCTGCCCGGGACTGCGCTCATTCGCACCTCTTCCTGGCCCACACGAATGACAATGGGAGCCCTCACCTTGCACATCAACAGGAGGGGAGGGGGGGATGGGTTGTTGTCACAGAGGATCGGCCTATTTTTGCAAGGATTGTAAAGACACTTTTTTTAAACATTGTGGAACGAACAAAAAAACATGGATTGTTTTACTAACTTTTGTTTTTACTTTTGGATGAAACCGGGTATTTTGTTTTCAAAGTTTCCTCCGTTGGATTTGGCGTTTCTTTTGCGCTGTACTTGAAAGTGGAGGTTGTGCAGCAGAAGGGGGGGCTTGTTTTGAACCATGGCAGAGGGGGCGGCCAGAGGGAAGTACCGCATCTACAGGAGCGTGTCCTTCAAGCGCCTGGAGATCAGGAGTGCCCCGGCGGAGGGGGCTGGGGAGCCGGAGGGTGTCGCCCGAGCCTCGGGTGAAAAAACTCCCCGGGCTCCTCTCCGCTCTTTGAGTGTGTCCAGAAAGCTGTCCAAAATCTCCACTGCCGGTGCCAGCAGCACTCCCAGCCCGGAGCCCAGGCGGCCCGCCCGCTCCCATTCGCCCTCCGTCAGGCAGCTGTCGGAGCGCTTCAGTGCCGCCCCCAGGGGGGCAGAAGGGCAGCTCCGGGACGGAGGGGTTGTTCATGCTGGGACCCCCGAGCGCAGAGGACCTCTGGGGGTGTCCCCCGAGCCCCCCGCTTCCTGCTCCCCAGGACCAAGCGAGAAGGCCCGAAGCCCCGAGGGTCCCTTGGATGATTTGGCCCTGGAGGGCCTGCGCAAGGCGGACCCCAGGGAGCAGACCCCCGAGGCCTCGGCTCTCTGGCCCAGCGTCACCGAGATGCGCAAGCTGTTCGGGGAGAGCTTCAGCAGGTACCCCAGGGGCCCCGAGGAGGGGAGGGCCCCTGGGCAGACCTGGAGGGACCCCCTGCTAGCTGGCTACCCCGAGCACTTCAAGCACCCCAGGGCCGAGGGCCCCCCCGGCCACCACAGCTCCTCGGACAGCTTGCCTGGGGCGCCCTCCGCCAGGCGCACGAGCCTCGGGAGTGAGGGCTGGCCGCCTTCCAGCAGCAGCACCCCCGAGGGCAGCCTCTGCACCTATGAGGATGAGGGGAAGGATGGATGATGAGGGGAAGGATGGATGGATGGATGATGAGGGAATGGATGGAAGATGAGGGGGTGGGTGAAAGGATGGATGGATGATGAGGGGAAGGATGGATGGATGAAGAGTGGGTGGGTAGATGGATGGATGGATGATGAGGGCAAAGGATGGATGGATGATGAGGGAAAATGATGGATGGGTGATGAGGGGAAGGATGGATGATGAGGGGAAGGACAGATGGATGGCTGGATGGATGGATGATGGGTGGGTGAAAGGATGGATGGAAGGAAGGATGGCTAAGTGAAAGGGTCTATGGAGAGAGAAAGGGAGGATGGATGACTAAAATAGTGGATGGGTGGAAGGATTAGTAAGTGAAAGGATGGCTGGATTGGTGAAAGGGTAAATGGCTGAATGGATGAGTGAATGGATGGATGGGATGAAGAGTGGATGGATAAGTGTACAGATGGATAGGGTGAAAGGGTGGATGGATAATGGAGATGAGTGAAAGGATGGATGAGGGGATGGATGAAGGAATGGATGAAAGAAATGATAGATGGAAGGATACATGATGGATAGGTTTGCAAATGGTTGAATATGTTTGGAAATGGCTGGGCTTACTTATATACTATTGCGCGACCTCTGATGTGTCTGTAAAACGTACCTATTGTCCTGAAATTTTGTCCTGAATTTTGAGCTCCTGTCCTGAATTTGTGTCCTGAATTTTGACCCTTTGTCCTGAATTTTTACACTCACCGTCCTGAATTTGCACCAATGCCTGTTGGTCACCCTATTCGCTGGCTTGGAGATGGAGCGCCGTGCAGAGATATCTGTCCCTCAAGATAAACAGACAGAACCACTCAGCCGAGAGAGCTGAGGCGCACACGGGACGGGGTATCTGCAGAGGCGCGCTGGACAAGGGATGAAGTCTGAGGGTTGAGCTCACCTATTGCAGACCATTTCCCCCTGGGAGTGAGCCATGGGAAAAATCCTAGAGGCGAGAAATTTAACACGGGCGTCAAGTGGCCCCATGTCATGGGTGTCAACTTCAACCAGTCCCCGCTTTTAAATCGGAGACGATTTGCAGGCTGACATTTTGCAACGAAACTACAAGTACCAACATGCAGTTCGCTACTGTGTAACAAGTGACCACTTGGCGGTTTTGACTGCTCTTTCTCTAGTGGTTAGGTCTGTCGAACGGGCATCCGGTGGGATATCAGGTTGTGTTCAAAATACACTGTACTATTTAACGTGCTTACTAATAAAAGGGGCGATAGGTATAGCCATCATTAGTGCAGCAGGTACAGTGGCACCCAGCTCTAAGGCTATTGCAAGACACAAACTGACCTGCAATGGTACGCCTCTTCTGGCGCAGGGCTTTGCAACGTGACGCATCTGGGAGATGCGTCACGTAGTAAATACCCCGCACCATGGTGCATCTTTTGCGCCGCCGCTGCGTCACAAAAGTGACGCAACGGCGGCGTAAAAGCAGCGCAAGGGGCTTGTAAATCTGCCCCAAAGTGTCTACATTGTAAAGAAACCAAATATACATAGCTTCATGTTGTTAAATAACTAAAAAAACTAAGATATCTGTGTTTGTTGTAGGAAAAATGGCCACATAAAATGCCGCTAAATTGCCGCTAAATTTCCATATTTGTGCCGCTAAATTTCCATTTTTGTGCCGCTAAATTTGCTATTCCATGCCGCTATATCCTGGGGGGTCTGCTTAACCTTACCCATGATATCTCCTTAGCTGGGCACCTAGGGCAGACCAAGACCTGTGAGAAGCTGGTCAAACACTTCTACTAGTCCCAGATGACTGAGAAGGTCAAGGAGTGTTGTCAATCCTGCCCCACCTGCCAAGCCAGTGGCAAGACGGGGAAAAACAAAGGCTCCACTGATACCAGTAGGTGTGATTGGTACTGCCTTTGACAGGGTGGGGATTGACATTTTTGGTCCTCTGGACCTCCCAACAGCCCCAGGGAATAGATTCATATTGGTGGTAGTGGATTATGTCTCCAGATACCCTGAAGCTATCTCCTTTAGGACAGTCATTGCCCCTGCCCACTCCATGAAATCTTCACCAGGGTTGGGTTTCCTAAGGAGGTAATCTCAGATAAAGGCACACATTTCATGTCTGCCTATCTGAAAGCCAAGTGAGGTGAGTATGGTGTGACGTACAAGTTCACCACCCCTGCTATCCCCAAGGAAATGGTCTAGTTGAAAGGTTCAACATGACCATGAAAAGCATGATCCTGGGGTTGCCTGATAAACACTGGAGAAGACAGGATGTCCTTCTCCCATCCCTACTATTTGTATACAGGGAGGTCCCCCCAAAAGGAATTAGTTTTAGTCTCTTAGAGCTACTCTCTGGCCACCCTATAAGGGGTTCACTAAGCTTGGTTAAAGAAGGCCGAGACGGACCCCTCAAGGAACTAAAGTAGGACATAATGGACTATGTGCATGGCCTTCACTCCAGGAGTACATGAAGAAGGCTAATAGAAATCTGAAGGCCAGCCAGGCTCTTGTGAAGCACTGGTATGATCAGAAGTCCTTTATGGTTGAGTATCAGCCAGGACAGCTGGTGTGGGTTTTGGAACCTGTGGCATCCAGGGCACTGCAGGACAAGTGGACTGGGCCATACTTCATCATAGAGAAAAAGGGGGAAGTGACCTACGTGGTGGACTTGGGAACCCCCAAGAGCCCTCACGGAGGCATCCATGTGAACAGGCTCACATTGCTCTATGACAGGTTGGACCTCACCATGTTGATGGTGACAGCTGGAGGAGAAGAAGGAGAGACTGAACATCTCCCTGACTTCATGTCCTCTAATGCCCAGGATGGAAGTGTGGAATAGTATTTTCCTCCACCTTGACAGAACAGCAACAAAGGGACTGCCATAAATTACTGAGGCAGTTTGCTGGACTGGTCTCTTTGACCCTATGTCTGATGACATGGTGTACCCATGATGTGGACACTGGAGACTGCTTGAGTGGCAAGAGCAAAATATACAGGTTGTCTGACAATGTCAAGGCCAGCATTAAAGCTGAGACTGCTATGATGCTGGAGTTGGGGGTGATTGAGCCCTCTAGTAGTATATGGGCCAGCCCAGTGATGCACAAGCATAATCCCAAAGGTGGGAAGCCTGAGATGAGGTTATGTTTGGACTACAGGGGCCTCAGTGCAGTCGCTAAGATTGATGCCCACCCTACCCCATGAGCTGATGAACTGATTGATAAAATGGGGGTAGTTAAATATCTGAGTACCTTTGACCTGACATCAGGTTATTGACAGATAGTTATAACATAAAAGAGCCACCGGAGATTTAATTTTCCAATTATAGATCCCGCATGATTCCACTCAACATGGTATACGTTGACAAGCATACACAAAAAAATGTGACGGAATGTCTTCACACACTACCAGGTGTCATGCTTCATCATAGGACAACCCAAACTCTCCCAAAAAACTGGTCTCATTGCGAGCGGGCCTTCACCTGGAGTCAGGGAGGCACTTCTATTTAAGAACGGACCAGTGATCTAGATAAACTAAAAACCAATGTGACATCCTAAACAGACCTTTATATTTACTAGAAATTACACTTGGTATTAAAACCATTTGAGGAGAAAAGGGGAATTAGTACCCCATCACCACTGTACTGTCAACATGTTTCTGCCTGGTGGCTCATGTGAGTCCACGGCATTCCTCAGGATGGAAACACGGGATCCTGGTATGGCAAAAATACACTAATTGCGCCACTAATAACAAAAAGGTCCACTTCTTTTGTCGCCTTTGTGAGCTGGCACTAAATAAATACAATTCCCACATGGGAAGAGAAGAGAGCAAAGAATAACAACAGAAAAGCTCTATTGGAAACCCATCAAAAACCAAACACATAGAGTTGCATGTGTGACAACATATGCGCCTATTTCAAATAAGTTTAGTACGTCAACAAAAGGAACTTGAGGATTCTAAATGGTGGGACCAAACAAAGGCCCCCCTATTTTTTGCATTCAAGAGAACTACTAACTTACATGATGAGCTGTAAATAAATCCCACCACAGACAACACTCTGGGACAGTCATCCTCCTGTGAGTCGTTACCCATGTGGGAATTGTGTTTCCTGCCAGCTAACAAAGGTAACAAGAGAAGAGGACATTAAAAAAGGCAGACCTGGAATCTTAAGAGCACTAACTTACTGCAATAGTGAGAATGGTGTATGTATTTATATATTTAAATGAGTTTTATATAGCGCGAACATGACCCACGAGGGTATCAGAGTGCTTTACAAATGATCAAGGTGAGAGAAACAGGTAAGTCCGACCATAATAAATAGTAATAACAATCACAATAACAGTACAGGAAGTGGCAAAACCCAGGCAGGGGCAAATAACTTCCAAGAGTTCAACAAAACACTTGATAAATGATCAGGGTGAGAGAAAAAGGTAAGGCAGGTAATAATAAACAATAATACAGATCACAATAACAGTACAGGAAGTAGCAGTACTCAGGTGGGGTGAAGAACTCCATCTAGTCCAACAGAGAGATCAACAGAACAGGTCAAAGTGTCGGGAGATATATTACTAGAGCGAACAGTGTGCATTATCGGTGCTGGAGAGACATGATCATGGGAGCTAGAGCAAGAACTTGTTCATCAATAGCACTTTCACTTGTTTTTTGAAAGATGCAGGCGAAGGGTTAAATGGGATTTCAGATGGTAGGGAATTCCAGATTCTCTGGGCAATGACAGAGAAGACTCGATTGTATGTTTTCCTATTCTTGCATTTCTGCGGATTCAACAGTAACACCAAGGTGCTTATTCAGGATCTAGAGCCACCAGACAGTTCCAGATTTTGTGCAATGTACCTCGGGGTGTTGGAGTGAATGTCTTTCTGTGTCATGCAGGCAAATTTTAAATGAATTCTTGCCTTGTAAGAGATCCAGTTTATGGATTTCAAATCAGGTGTGATGTGGTTTTTACATTTAGATCCAGTAATGAGCCTTGCAGCTGAGTTAAGGGAGGCCCTTAGGGGGGGGCAACTTTGATCTAGGTAGGCCACAAAGGTTTACATTTCCATAGTCCAGCCTAGAAATCACTATGGCTTGAACAACTAACTTGAAGTCATCGGGGAAGGAAGGGTTTGATTTCCTTAAGATGCTCAATTGGAAGTTAGCTCCTATGGTGGCTAAGCTGCTGTGATCCTGCATGTGCAAATTCTTATCAAGCGTTATTCCCAGTGATTTTGTGGAATCGATGAAATGTGGGATGCAATTGAGGGCAAGTCCTCAATCTGTTCCCAAACTTGTTCTCTCTGACTCCCAGTCAAACCACCTGGTGTACCCATGAAGTGGACACAAGTGTCAGTCTGCCTGTCAAGAGTAAAATCTACCCTCAGCCTAACCATGTCAGAGACTGCATCAGGACTGATGTACTAAAGATGCTGGAATTGGGGGGTCATTAAACCTTCGGATAGTGCTTGGCCTAGTACTGTAGTCCTTGTGCCAAAGACTCACACCAAAGATGGTAAGAGAGAGATGAGGTTTTGTGTAGACTATAGAGGTCTCAATGCAGTCACTAGGACTGATGCCGATCCAATTTCGAGCATTACAATGTGGCGACATCTCACCCCAACCAATCGCACAGCTTAGATGTGCTGACCTCGGCAATTTGTTCAAGAGGAGCAAACTCCAGACCATAATGGACTGGGTTGCTCCTACTACCCAGACTCAGGTCAGAGCTTTCTTGGGTCTGACTGGGTACTACAGGAGGTTTGTTAGGGCATATGGGTCCATAGTGACTCCCCTTAACGATCTCACCTCCAAAAGAATGCCTATGAAGGTTCAGTGGACAGTCAGAAGGCATATGATGACCTGAAGCAGGTCATATGTACTGCTCCAATTCTGCAAAGTCATAACTACTGCAAAACCTTCATTGGCCAGACAGATGCTTCTGCGATAGGGGTAGGTGCAGTTCTATCACAACTTAATGCAGATGGCTAGGACCAACCAGTAGCTTTTATAAGCAGAGGGTTGACCCCCAGGGAGAAGCGTTGGTCAGCTATTGAGAGGGATGCCTTTTCTGTGGTCTTGACCTTGAAGAAGTTGAGGCCATACCTGTTTGGTACTCACTTCATTGTTCAGACAGACCATAAGGCCGTGTTATGGCTAAAAAAATGAAGGGTGAAAGTCCCAAACTTTTGAGGTGGTCGATTTCCCTACTGGGTATGGACTTTTCAGTGGAACATAGTCCTGGAAGCAATCATGCCAACACAGATGGACTCTCCAGATATTTCCACTTAGAAAATTAGGACTCAACTGGGTAAGGTTAGGCTAATCTCCTTTCGTTTTGGGGGGGTGGGGTTGTGTAGTAAAGTAGGATCTGCTTTCACGATTACCCTCACTTTTTGCTGGTGTTATTATGTTTTTTTTACTAGTCTGACTGAGATCCTGCTAATCAGGACCCCAGTCACTATGCTTCCTCCCTAAATTTGACATGGCAACTTCTGTACCTCCACAATTTGCTACTTGTGTACCCCTATACGTCCCTAGTATATGGTACTTAGGTACCCAGAGCATTGGTACACCAGGCGGTATCCCATGGGCTGCAGCAGGCATTATGCCACCTATGTGAGACCACTCAACCTGTGACTAAAGGACTGCCATTATAGCCGGTGTAAACTGGTGCTTACATCTGAGGTCACTATACTTAAAACGTATAGGTCACCCCTAGGGCAAGCCTTTCAATCCTGAAGGTAGGGTGCAGGTTTACAAGTGTGTCGGCGACCCTGCATGAGCAGGGCACCCCCCACAAACCTTGGAATCTATTCTCCAGGCGTTATAAGTGAGGGCAGCCATTTTATTACATATAGTGACCATCCATCATTACGCGATGGCTAACTATATAGTGACTGTGCCAAAACTGGTATCAAACATGTTGGACTCATATCCCAACACCGTTACCGGTGTTGGAGGTATGATTCAATGCACTGGGGCGCACCTCCGGGAAGTCTCCAGTACTCCCGGTAACAGCCTTCCAGGGTCTGCCAGCAAGCTAGTTCTGTTGCCGACCCCAGACACAAGTCTGCCCTCCTGCTGCTGAGCTGAGCTCAAGGAGGGGAAGGTAGAACAATAGGTTTCCAGTCACAGGGAGGTGTGACCACCTCCTAGACAGGATATAGTGTATTGGGCTGGGGAGAGGTCGCTTGCCAGCGGCACCAGATTTGTTTGAAGGGCACATTTGGTGCCCTCCTTGCATACTCCAGTTGGAACCAGTTCTGGGAGACCTTGGCTCCCGCTCTGGTGTGAAACTAGACAAGACTAGACTAGACGCTGTTCAAATCCCAAAGACTCTCTTCAAGGAATCCGGACCCCTAGACAGCGAGAGCCTACCTCGCCAACGCTGCAGTTCTTGTTTTCTGGAGCCCGGAGCCTGTTGGTCTTGGTCCCCCTCCCGCAGCCGCACTTGTCATCCTGAAGCGGCCGCCGAGCGAAGGGGGGCACAGGACTACGTTTCCCGGCCTGCCCCGCAGCGGAAGACGGCGCTGACATCGCGCCAGGCGGCGCATAAGAGCGCGTCACCCCGGTGGAGCGGGTGATGCTGTTCAAATCCCAAAGACTCTCTTCAAGGAATCCGGACCCCTAGACAGCGAGAGCCTACCTCGCCAACGCTGCAGTTCTTGTTTTCTGGAGCCCGGAGCCTGTTGGTCTTGGTCCCCCTCCCGCAGCCGCACTTGTCATCCTGAAGCGGCCGCCGAGCGGAGGGGGGCACAGGACTACGTTTCCCAGCCTGCCCCGCAGCGGAAGACAGCGCTGACATCGCGCCAGGCGGCGCATAAGAGCGCGTCACCCCCGCGTCGCGGGAGCGCCCGGGGCGAAGCCTGGGCAAAGGGCGGGCCCTCTGTGGCCCTCAGAGGCCAGAGGAGGCTAGGCTAGGCTACCCCTTTAATATCTATTACGGCCTGGCTTTGCATGGAATGTGCCCAGAAAAGTCTACACATCTTCAATACAGCACCTAAAAAGGAAGAAGAGAAAAGCGCCACCAGTTCTGCTATCGAAGTAAGATTTTCTTATTTCAAGTGCCCTTTTATCTTTACCTTTCTATAGACATAAGGAAGAATTTAATTGCTTCATAATCATGTCTAAAAAGAACATTCCGAAGGCACCGGATACACCTAAGAACACCATGGACAGCTATCTCGTCCAGGTGGTAAGCAAGATAAATAGTGATCGTAGGCAATCATTGGGCCTATACCAGTCTCCTACCCTCCCCTCTATGAGCCCCTCTGCTACCCCACAAACAATTGATGCTATACAACAAGACGTTATTATCTTTACTGGTGAAACTGACTCTACAGGCAATGCAAGTATGGACATAAGTGGCACTAATGGGGCCGACATGGAGATTCACACGGACACTGATGTGGACTTACATACTGACAATGTGATGGAAGAAGCACCGTCTGTAAAGAGGGCAACTAGGGTAGTTAGAGCGTGCCGAAAAATGCAAAAAAATCGCGGGGGGGGGAGGCCAGGGAAGAATAAACCTACCCCGTCACCAAAACCTCAAAATAAATGCCGGGAGTATGAGAAAAATACTAGGGAGCTACTGGATGAAGCTCTACTGTCCAAAATTTCAGAGCTGTTAGAGGTAAAAATTCAGACATCTATTAAGCCTCTGATCAGCAAAATTGATAAACTTACTGCAGTAATAAAAAAATTGGGAGGTACTCAAGACACATTAGCTGACGCTATAGGTATTGTCTCAAAGAGTGTTACAAAACAGCTGGTCTGCCAAGAGACACACAATATGGGTGGGATAGAATCAGACGCACCTTCAATAGAGACTATTCCCCCTGAGAATCCACAAAGTGGTCCTACCATCCAAGAACCAGTAAAAGAGGTACCTATAGACCCACCGCTTGCACCAGCTCCCTATAACCTTGAGAGTGATTCTTCACAATTTGCACTAGAAGCTGCGCCTCTGATTTTAGTATTAGCAAATGTCCCCATTCTATCACCTGACCACACAGAATCAACCTCATCCCTAACAAGCAAGGCATTACATTGGCTCTCGAACAACATGAGGATGGCACAGGGGGGAGAACAGCAGTTAGCTGATGAAGTCAAAACGGCAAGGAGAGTTACTTGGATTGGGAACAATTCCAAAAAATGGAAGGGAGACTGTGTTGTGCTAAATTTCCATAATTCAGCCACGCTTTTGAATATTTTGCCGAACATTCTACCACCCCAACGAAGAAGTGGCACCATAATCCCCCTTACATTGGAATTCTTCTACAAAGATTTGAAAAAGGTATCAAAACAAAATGCTCTGAAGTCACCATGGATGGCAAGAAACAAAAGATGGGGTGGGGGACAGATGCATTTTGATTCCAGCAATAGGGTTGGTGCATGGCTAGGCGACCATCAAAAAACGCCCTGTTTGACTACCCAAGGGCCAAATTGGAACATGATGAATAGACGGGGTTTGTACAATCATGTTAATATGTATGCGCCAACACGAAATGATAATTACGTAGGAGGATGGCTAGGTGACCAGCTGAACTTGCCTTACCCTAATACCCCAGTGTCCAGATGGAACCCAGCTATAAATGGATGGGGGTTTGTAGCTCCGTCATACAACTGTGGAGTTAGTACCTCCAATAGGTTTGGGGTTTTGGCTGGCCTTAACGACTGCGATTGACTCATGGTCTGTGGACATTCTATTGAAGAAGGGGATACAACTACTAGGCATAACCCCGAAGCTGAGCCCAACAAAAATGCATTGGTTTGCACGGGAGAACCGATATCCGATTGTTCCACTATACAAAATGACGTGATTCGAACATTGGATGGTGATTCCCCTGAGATTATTAGACAACTCCATGTACAGGCAAACCATGAAATCCTAGAAATAGACAAAATAATTTGTTGGAACATTGCAGGGCTGAGAAAAAACCTATCCGATCCAGATTGGCACCAATATCTTGATAACGGGGACCTCATCCTGTTCCAGGAAACCTGGGGGTTAGAAAATCACTTTAAGGTTGATTATAGGTCTTTTTTTATTCCTGCAACAAATACTAATGGAGGTAGACCATCTGGTGGTTTAACAATATGGGTAAAAATTACAGGGGGGACAAGTTATGAGCAGATAGAAACTAACAACCCTGACCTCCTGATGATCGAACTAAGGAAGCCTAAGGGACAGATCATCTATGTGATCAATGTCTATAACAGACCCCATCAAGCACGCAAAGAATCGCCAGTCATAACCCACCTAGGTAACATCATGGCAGGGTTAGACCAGATTGCAACGGTAATTGTAGGTGGCGACCTTAATAGAAGTTTCGAGCCGATACTAGGTCTCGAAGACATCTATAAAGACGAGGACAGCGCCAATAATATACCCTTGGTTGACACTACATATAAAGTAGCCTGCACTGTGAGTGCCCTACAATTACTGAGCTTAACACTTGAGTATGGGCTGCGTGCATGTAATGGGCGACTGCCTTCAGACTGCCCTAGTAATCCAACATTTATTAGAGGGGATTGCTCTAGCCATTTAGATTACCTTATGATTTCTAAACATCTATGGCCTAGGGTAGTGGACCTGAAGGTGGATGCTCGCATGGAGAGTGACCATTACCCTTTGACTCTTTCTATGCAGAACCTGTTTTCCAATTCTATCAATAAGAAAGTTAGACAAAACTTCCTACCACAAGGGCCTCTAGAAGCAAACAACCGCAGGTCTCTAAAATGGCCAGCAGTCCTAGGAAATGCAAACATTGTTAGCCAGATCTACCATGTCTTTGTCAGACACATGTCCCCCTTGACGGAGAATAGATCTGGAAACCATAACCCTTGCTTGATAGAATCCCATGACCATTTAATTGGCCAGCTTAGTGAGATCTTGGCTAGAGTGGCAAAAAGATCAAATACCTCCCATAAATGTAAAACAACGGGTAATTCTTGGTATAACCAGGAATGCCGGAGAGCCAAAACGGAGCTAATTACTGCAGTCAGGGGAAATATATCAGATAATGTTAAAACCAAAAGAGCCCAGTACAAAAGATGTCTACTTTTGGCCAAAAAAGAATGGGACGAGAGGGTATGGTCTGACCTGTTAGATGCTTGTAAGTGCAAGGACCAGACCTCCTTCTGGAGCCTTATTGCCAGTGGCACCAGAGGGGCAATAGACACTAAAGATAGATTTCTCGAAGAGAGTACTTGGGTTAGGCATTTTTCACTATTATATGCTAGTGCCGATTCAGGTGATAGCGAAGACCAGACCAATACGTCTTTAGAGATGGCACTACAAGAATCCCCTCTTGTATTCACTCTGAATGAAACGATTTCAGCAATTAAAGCTGTGAAGCCAGGAAAGGCCCCCAGACCGGATAGAATACCAGGGGACCTCTGGAAGCACGAGGACTATATCTGGGCTCCCTACATTATTCTACTATCCAACGAAATTGCTACCGGTGCCCTTGTCCCTGAAACATGGAAGGGGCGGAGATTGTAACACTATTCAAAAAAGGTGATAGGGTGATAGTGCGCAGGGTTCGACCTATCAGCTTGATTGACGTGTTGCAAAAAATCTTCGCCTGTCAAGTTCTTAGCCGACTTGTCTCATGGATCGATGATCACTCCATTTTTACTAGGTACCAGGCTGGTTTTAGATCTAAAATAAGCACAGTGGACCAGGTTTTTAGATTTTTATGTTTAGTCTGGAAATACACTATGATAAGGAGCTCCCACATATATGTGGCCTTCGTCGACTTGAAAGCAGCCTTCGATATGGTCCCTAGGGCAGACCTATGGAGGACACTAAATAACATGGGCGTCCCCGGAAACATTCTACAGCTATTAATTAGACTGCATGAGAACAACTATGCACAAGTCAGATGGGGACCAAATGGGGAGCTTAGTGGGAAAATAAATATATCTAAAGGGGTTAGGCAAGGGTGCGTTCTGGCACCTACCCTATTCTCCCTTTATGTTAACGACATCCCTGACACCCTTTTGGGCTGCGAGCATGACTCTCCCAAATTGTGTGGTGAAGCCGTTCCGGCATTGTTATTTGCAGATGACACGATTTTAATCTCTCAGACACCTAGAGGACTTCAGAATCTTTTAAATAAATTTAATTTGTATTGCCATGACAGGAAATTGGAAATTAATTCCTCAAAAACAAAGGTCATGACAATTAATCCCCATAAGGGGTTTAACAAGGTTTTTAAAATAAATGATGAAATTATTGAAGAAGTCCCCAATTTTAAATACCTTGGTATCATTTTAGATAGTAAATTAACATGGAAAACACAACTCGAAAATGCTAAATTGAGGTTGACCCAAAACCAGTTTCCAATTGTAAAAAAACATAGGAACAGTCATTTTAAAGCTGTCTCTCCGGCCATTGAACTGTTCAAAGGCAAAGTACAATCATCTTGTCTTTACGGGGCGGACCTTTGGGGTTATGCATTGAAGGATACTTTTTTAGTACGTGAGAACTCCTTCATTAGACAGCTCCTAGGTGTACCGGGCTCCACACCATTGACTCCCGCATTGTGGGACCTAAATTTCCGACGCACCGATGACTATGCCTCCCTTCGCCCGCTGCTCTATTGGGTTCGTTTGTGGTCCACAGAGGAGCTGGTGGATTACAGAGAAGCATTGAGGGAGATAATGGCTATAAAAAACACTACCTATTTGCCATGGTTAGTGTATGTCGAAAAATGGTTTGGGAAATTGGGCCTGAGTAATTTTTGGTTTGACCCTGAATCGCTAACCAATTCTTCAAAAAAACTCCTGAAACAAAGGTATTGGGAGTTTATAAATGATTCAGTGTTAACCAAACCCAACATAGGAACTTTGACCTCAACATTTTTTGAAATAAAAATGACTGTGCAATTGGAGCCCTTTATGGATGAAATTTATCCCCCGTTTGCCAAGAGTCTATATCTAAAATTTAGGTATGGCATTTTACAAACGAGGGTCATGACAGCCAAATGGCACTGTAATAAGAGTGTAAACGGGAATATTGACTCCAACTTATGTGAGTTCTGTGAAATGGGGTTGAAAGAGGATGAATCCCATGTATTATTTATATGCCCTGCTTATTATAGCGCTAGGAAAAAATGGTTAAAGCCTATATGTAAACTGTTAGGCTTTCGCCAAGTTGAGGCTGGGCTTAGATTATTCAAGGGTGATACCTCACAACCAATAGTGTTTAGCTTGAGCCGTTTCCTCTTATGTGTAGCCTTGATTAGAAAGAGAAAAGGTTTTAAAACCTAATCCTATTTTCACATGGATTATTGCTGGCTAGAATAGCATCCGCAAGTTAAGTATAGAGGAAAACAGAACTGGTTTTACATTACATGTTAAAGTACTGCTTGTTTTTTAGTGATCCTGGTGCTTCTTTTTAACTGTAATTATTCCACTGTTTTTATATTTAATTAGTGGTCCCGCTAGATGAGACAGGCCGACTGCAATGAATTGTCTTCCATTTTAAAAAAACATCTTTGGGACATGTAAATACCTTTTTTTCCTGTTACAAGAATCACGTGCTGCTATCTGTCCTCAAATCTAACTGTGACTCTGCATTTGTTTGTATTTTTTTTTAAATGTATTGTATCTTATAAGGGTTTTAACCGAATAAAGATTGAAATTGAATTGAAACTAGACAAAGGACATGGGAGTATCCTCCCCTCTGTCCAGCCCCTCCTCTGGGAGGGATCCCTGAGTCGTTCTAACCCCCTTCTTAGGCTATAAAAGGGCTTACTTATGGGTGGGTCTTCAAATTCGTCTTGTGACAAGACTCAATTTTGCCTGGAAACGAGACTGCCTCACGGAACACTCCTGCTGCTCCCAGTCTCGCTGTTCTACAAGTCTTCTTCATCGTCTGTGTCTGTGCTTTTTCCAGGATCTTTAATGGACCTGTGGGCATCAAGGACACCCAAAGTAATCTCCCTTGGAGTAAAGGAGTCACTCCCATTGCTGGTCCCAACGTTGATCCTTCTTTGATTTCCACAGTTGTTGCAGCTGCCAAGGCTTGCTGGTTCTCCTGCCAGGCACCAACCCCCTAGTTTTTTACTTCCAACGTGTGACAGCTCGTGCACTGATCCTGGTCTTCCTTAGTATCGCCTGATCCTTATAGGTGCAGCGACAAGGTCACCATCATACCTCCTGCATTATCCGACATCGGTGAGCATTGCTCTTTCGTGTCTCCTGGTCATCTCCGAGTGACATAGTCTCTGTCCCCTCTGCTTGCAGGATTCCACTGAACTCTTGCACAGTCTTCGCCAGCGGCATCTTTATTGAAGTCCTTCATTGTGGTGTACGGCGGTTTCCGATGTCACTTCGCATCTATGCACCCAGCTTCCCTGGTGTAGGCATCCTGGTTCCTGGGGTATCTGAGGGTAGGGTGACTCTACAACCTTCTGTCTTCCACTGGGTTTCTTCAGGGCACACTGGGAAGGGTCCTTCTTCTTCAAAACTGCAACAGCAGCTTTCCCGTTGACTTTTATTGAGTACGCTGCTGATTTTCCAATCTGCACACAGCCTCCGTGGGGTTCCAGGGTACTTACTTTGGGTGGTTCCTTGTGACCCATGCTCTTCTGAGTGTCCTGGTCCAAGTCCTGACTTTGGTAGCAATTCGCATTCCCCTTTCTTAGTATATGGTTTGGTCTCCCCCTGGAAACCACTGTGTATTGTGCTTACTTACCTATTTGTAATTGAAGTATTGTGTGTATTTGTTTTTACATCTCCTGGTAGGAGATATACAAATGTGTTAGCGAGTGTTGTGTAATAAATAGACATATTTTTATATATACACTGCGTTGTTCTTTTTAGTTTAACCTACACTACATGATTAGATCTGGTAAAACAAGTTGCTTAACACTCCTTCTGGGTCAGCCTGAAGGCTGCTCTCCACAGCTACAACTCACAGAACTTTCTACGGTTGTCTAAGACCACTGAAATCACCATAAGGGTTGTCTGGATTAGTGCAAGGTGCTTCACTTAAATAAGTGTGGACCATATACTAAACCAGCCTCCTTCACAGTGGATTTTTGTGATTTAACGACTGATCAATCAGGAAGAAGCAGGGATAAGAGGTATCCTGGTTCGCAATGAGGGATGATGCCTCAACTTCGGGGCTGGCTTACTCCTCTGTGGCGTAATGAAGGCTGAACCCCGCATTCGTTTCAGAGATGGGCTGATTGTCAAGCGCTAATATATCTAATGATTGAGTGGCCAGTTCAAGAGTTATCTCCTCACACAGTTGGACCCCTGTGAGAGCCAGAAGCAACCTCAGACTCCCTTGGACGAGTGCCACTTGTCCCCTGCAAACTGCAGGTAAAGCAACGCTCTGGATTCAAAGAATCATTGGCCCTTGGACCCTCCGAATGATCGCCCAAATTCATATGGTCTAGTGCATTGTGGGAACTGTAGTTCTGCCCTTCACAAAGTCACAGGCAGCTATCGTGTTCACCGGGACCTCTGGGCGTCGAAGTACCTATCTGCTGTACTTATCACTGCCAAGGCATGTTGGTCGCTAGTCCAGTTACCGACCCTTTCACTCGACACTGCATCTAGAGGGAACTCCATATCACTTCAGCAGCAGACCCATTGTTGAGGTTTTGCACCCTGTTACCACGCATCACCATGTAAGCGGTAAAAGTAGCCGTCCTGCGGCTCCCGTTCAGCACCAGGGACAGCCAGGACAACTCTGCACCCGGGCTCCATGGGCCAGGTGAAATTTAACTGACTGTCATGGCTTGGTCCTGAGACCCGGATCAACTTTACCCTCCTTGGGATTCATGCAATTCAACCTGCATGTGACTGATTGTCACTGCCACTTTTTCCCATTGACCGCTATGCAAAAGATCTGCAGTAGTGATTTGCTGTGATTTATGTTTTCTTCTAAAATCCATAACCCTGGTTATATGTATCTGATCACGTTTGTTTTGGTGTCTAAATTAAGATAAAAATCGGCTTTATTTTTATATACTGGAGTTTGATTTCTTTGGAGTCATGTCAACTACTTATCATCCATGTTGGTACTCTGAAATGCTTAATACATGTTCCTCTAGTAAAGCCTGACTGCTCTTTACCACTCTACTAGGACTGAGCTCAGGAATTATTATTGTGAATCCGAGGACCATCTTTGGGGTCTGTGAGAGTATTGCAGGGTGAAGCCTAACCAGCATCACCACATAATGCTCCAACTTCGTACAGTGTACGAAACACATCCAGATATAACTCAATGCGTAAGGCTTCCAGAGTCTCAGAGGTATATTCTCCTCATATTGGAGAAAAGTTTGTATTCAAATTTTACATCAACTGCACATAATGAAGAGGCCCACTGCACCCATCTCAGGTGTAGAGCTTCAGCATTGCGAATACTTATTTTAGTGGCTGCATCTAGTGCAGGAACAGGAGAAACCACAACCATTTGTTTTTCCTGTGCTCACAGATGCTATTTTTATTTTTTTTAAAGCTGTCTGTACAGCTGCCAGGGTTTTTACTCTATGGAGGCAAAAATTATTTCATCTGGAGAATGCATGATTTATAAACTAAGGGAATTAACTGTCCCTCATTGTAGATTACGTGTGCAACCTGAGTGGTTTGGTACAATTCTTAATACTACTTTTCTCTTGTTGCCCCTAGTCTGTAAACATTTTGTCTCTAGCATTTCTGCTTGCAGCGCATGCCAGATATCAGTGTGTATGTTAGTCCACTGGTCTGCAGAAGACGTGAGAGAAATTAAGTTGTACAAGGTAGAGTGGCACTAATTAGTCCGAAGTTAAGAAACCCCATGAGGTACTGTAACTTCTTCAGTGTGTCAGGAGGCTGCAAGATACCACATTTCTAAAGGAAATCGGGCGCCAGTCCCTTGGACTTATTGGATGAATCATATCTAAGAAAAGTCACATTCAGGCAGGCAATTCTAGATTTTTTTAAATTCATTTTGCAATCGTGTGATGTTAGTATTGTCACTATCTTGTCCACTCTAGTTAAGTTTGAGTGTGTAAGGGGAAACAGCAATAACAACGTGGCTGTTACCATGCACTGCCTTTATAATGTGACAGTTACAACACGAGTGCCATCTCCATGCATTACCTTTTCCACGCTGGATTTTACAATGAAGATACCTTTACCACATGTTCTCTTTACAACGAATTTCATTGTTAAGGCATATGCGTTTTAAATATAAATATTTTTGAGGTACGTTTTAAGTTTTTATGTATATATGTATATTTATTAGGGAAAGGTCCTTGTATTTTTTGGGTGGTAAATGTAAGTGTTTTGTAGGTAAGCATTAATGCCTTAATTACAGGGGTGGGTTTTCCGTTAAAGGCGGAGGAGCGTCGCCCCACTGCTCTCAGAGCAGGAAAAATAAAATGATAATAACCTGGTTATTATCATTTTATTTTTCATAGGTTCAGGGCTAGGTTAGGGTGGGGTGGGGCTGGTAGCACAGGGGGAGGAGTGGTTTTCACACTACAAATGCGCATGATGGTTTGGCCAGCCGTCTTACGCCGGCCAAACAGTCATGCACACTTTGCATGTTCCCCGCCAGGCTGTAATGCACAGCCTGGTGATGAACATGCCCAGGCTCCCACTGCGTGTCTGAGTGCTGAACCACGCACTCAAACCAATCACAACGCTGCATTGTAGTGCTGTGATTGGCTTAGGGGAGCCTGGGTGTGCTTTCTGGTCTCGGCCCGAGCAGAGGGACGACGGAGCAGAGACGTAGCGAGAAGGTAAGTGTTTTTTTTTCTTTTTAGTATTTTGAACTCTGCTCCCCACCGCCCGCCCCTCCACCCTTATTTCCTACCAGCCGGTACTGCCCAATTAGGATGTCGGTCGGAAAGCTTCCGACCACGGTCTGTGGTGCTGGTTTTAATTCCAACCGCCGTAATCGTAATACGGTGGTCAAAATTCAAACCAGCCGGTCATTCGAGCTAGCTTCCCACAGGCTCAAGGAAGCCGTCGGCCAGTCAGAAACGGAACATAATCCTGGGATTTTGATGTTGGTTTCCGACAGGCTTTCCATGTTGGGTTTTCCAACATGGAATGCCTGTCGGAAAGTGACTTTGAGGGCCCCTACCAGGGCCCCCTCTCTCGGCGTCCTCCGGTTGGGGGCTGAGGGGGCACCCATGGTGCCCCCCCCCTGTAAATCCCTTCACCGAGTGGCAGGCACCGTAAGTGGCTCCCATTTTTCAATGGGAGTTTGTGCTGCGATTGGTTTCTGAATGCTGCACAAGCTCCCATAGGCAAATGGGAGTCTTCAACCGCAACATGTGTGATTACATCATAATTGCAGTTTTGGACCGCTGACCCAAGGTCGGTCGGTCGGTCTCAAAACCGCAGGGATGTCGGTCGGAGAGAAAAAGAGGGGGGTGAAAAAAAGTGGATTACCCATGTTAATTCCCATAGAGATTTTCGACACAACTATAGCTCGAACAGCTGAACGGAATTACACCAAATTTGGCAGAAAGATTGGTCTTAGTTCAGAAAGCAAAATTTGAGATGTCATCAGTGATGTCATGAGTGATGTCACTAACCATGTTGTGAGTGATGTAATATGTAAGGTCATAAGCAGTGCATGCCTGGGCATAAATTATAGTTAGCTCAGGTAACTATAACTGCTGAATTTCACTGTTTTTTTACGAGAAAAATCTGAGCCTAACTATAACGTTGCTGTAACCTTGGGCTTTTTCAGTGAATATATATGTATACAGTGGTGTTTTGTGGGCTGTAAAGCCTGCTGCTCCTGTGTGATATGTTTGGACATGACACATTAAATTCACTGTGGTGCGCATATGTCTTATGTGGTGTCTGTTTTTGTTTCTGACATTGTTCCAAAGGCTGTCACTTTTGGGTGTCTACTTTGGTATGCTTCATGTGTTTATGACTGGGTCGAGGACGAAGGACGTAGAGGTAATGTCCTGGTTACTTACTGGTAATCCTTATTACTCTTAGTCCTACTAATCCTGGATCCAGTCATACTTCCCACCTGCACTCCAGGTATCAGGCCTTTGTGTGCTTGGCATTTCCGGAAGTCCTAAGGTATGTGCAGTGTATTATAGCCCTAAGCAGGATGGTGGGTGGGGTTAGCAAGCGTTTCCTGTCTGTGATTGGATACTACCTCATGTGTTTATGACTGGGTCGAGTACGAGTAGGACTAGAAGTGATGAGGATGAGGATGACAGGTAAGTAATCCGACAACACCCTCCACCATGGTGAGCGCCATGCTTCTATTCAAAACCTTCATATGGCTGACCTAAACCACCTTGTCACACCAAAAATTCATTTTGCAGCATCCGCATTATTCAAGTTTAAAGAGAAGCAAATAACCCTAGCAATATTGTGTGTACTTGTCGTTTTGGGTCTCCTTTGACTAATGAAATGCTGCAGTGTACAGTGAACGAAATAACACCAAGTAAACTGACAAACCACCCTTTTGCAAACTTATGCATCTGCGTGTAAGGCCATAGCAGCTCTCTACCTCATTAGCATATTAAGTATAGAAGACTACGGGGTAGATCTACAAGAAAGTGCCGCAGCGTGGCACCACAAGCCCTTTAGCTGCACCACGCTGCAGCACTTTCAGAGCACAGGAATGCGACATATCTACAATGTTATATCGCATTCCTGTGTTCTCCCCTGCGCTGGCGCAGAAACAGCTGCCATGCGCCAGCGTAGGCACCCTTGCACCATGGTGCAAGGATGCCTGCGCCATGGGGAGATTGCTTTTGTGCAGGAAGGGGCCCCTTTCAATGTGTGCTGTAGAATGCAACACGCATTGAAAGAGGAAAAAACTAGGAGAAATTAAAACATTTCTCCTCGTTTCGCTTGGCTACGCCATAGGGTGGCATAGCAAACTGACGCATTTCAAGGTTTACGGTTTCTCATAAATCTGTAAATGCATCAGTGGACATGGGTGTTGCGTGGGAACACCCACTGCAACACCCATGTCCCGACCCTAACACGCAAAATGTTGCGTGACGTGGGGTGATATTTAGAAGCACAGGTTAAATCACGCAGGATGACTTTACCTGTGCTTGTAAATATCCCTTAGCAGGCTGCGCCACCGGTACGTCACGCAACGTGATGCATCGGACGATCACGGGGCTTGTACATCTGCCCCTATACCTTTTATTATTTGTGGAGGGTTCTCGTGGTTCTCATTAGGTTGTACAGGGCTGGTGGGGCATTTAAGCACGACTCATTGTGTTCTGTCTGGTGGACCAAAATATTGTGATGAAAAACAGGGGGGTGGGTAGTGGATGCCTCTTTGATCTCACCAATATAGGCCACTTTAGAGGGATGTTCTAAGGTTTTTGCCTGTGCGCAGTTATATTATGTAATACTCGTTTTTGGTCTCGGCGTACTTTATTGACGCAACTATTGGGTAGGGTTTAACCACCATGTGCCGTAATTCTGTAGTACGGTCAGCATTTATTGCCAAAATGCTTCCGTTCCTGGCAAATAAAATGAATGGAAAAAAACATTTTAGGTTTGTGATACTCAAGTGTTTAAATACATACTCTGTTGTGCAATTTATCCACTAGATGGCAGCATTGACTACACTTTTTGCTTTGGTACATCAGGAGTGCATCCATTTGCAGTCATTTTGCAAGTACAACTGTCTGGTGGTCTATTTAAGGAACACAGCGAAGTGCTGCACACCTTGACATCGGAGATAAACCTTAATGGAAAGGGATGTTTTTGTTGTTTATCTCTTTGTCTTTACTTTCTCTTCTCGGGCAATCTGACAGTCGCATCATAAGGAGCCAGGAGCTTCAACCTTTACCAAAGGTAACTAATTCCCCCAAAAATGGTTTCCAGAAAGTTTCAGACACAATCTTATCATGTGTTCAAAGATCCGTAATTGATAACTATTTCTCAGGCGCTTATAATTGTTTTTATTGACCATGTTCAACAATTTGTGATGGGTATATTTTATTTTATTTATTATTTGCATTTACAAGGCGCGACAGCTAAAAAAAAAGGGTTTCCCGGCGCCATAATGGACTACTAGGTGCAGCAATAGAGCGGTGGTGAAATGGAATTATTGGTCAAATAGCCTGGTCTTAAGAGCTCTGTGAAAGCGGGTGTAGACAGTTTCGCTGCGGATAGCCAGGGGAAGAGCATTCCAGAGGGTCGGACCAAGATAGGAAAAAGAGCTTCTGCCCATCCTGGCAAGTTTAAACCTAGGTACCGTGAAATTGCCAAGAGTGGGCGACCGCAAATGACAAGTAGGAACGTAGGGGCATACAAGGGATTGTAGATACTGAGGTGCCGTGCCTATCTTGATCTTGAACATGTAGCTCAGGGCTTTGAACTTGATACGGTTCTCCACCCTGAGCCAATGTAAGTTGCGGAGGAACCCGGAAATGGGTGAAGCTCTGGGAACTCTACAAAGAAGCCTTGCTGCCGAGCTCTGAACCAGCTGCAGTCTAGGGATCACTGCCTTGTTGGAGCCCAGGTACAGAATATTTCCGTAGTCAAGCCGTGAGGTGATAAGGGCATGAACCACTGTTTTTTGGGTGGGGATTGGCAGTATCCAGATGATCTTCCTGAGCCATTTAGGATGGTAAAGCACACTGCTGTAACCTTGACTGCTTGATGGTGCATTGTCAAGGCGTCATCACTGGTTATGCCCAAATTCGGACATGGCTGGAGGGTTGTGGGGGAGTACCCATCTCGGCTGGCCAGTGTAGTGGACCCCAGAGATCTTTCCTCTTTCCCAGGATCAGGACCTCGGTTTTCTCACCATTCAGCTTGAGGTAGATTGTTATTCATCCATTTTGCAATATCACCAAGGCCCTGCTGAAGGAGAGCAGGAGTACAGGGGTCGGTGTTTGGAAGAGAGAAGATGATCTGGGAGTCGTCTGCAGAGATAAAGAACGTCAGACCAGCTAGTTCCGTATATCAGCTAAAGGCCTGATGTACAAATTAAAGAGAAACTGGCTAAGGATAGAGCCCTGGGGTACCCCATAGGGTAATGAGTGAGTGTTTGAGCTGGTTGTAGCAGAAAGGTGCGGTTGTCCAGAAAGGAGATAATCCAGTCTAGGGCAGAGCCACGGATGCCTAGGAACCTCAGCGTCTTAATTAAAATGGGATGGGAGATCGTGTCGAACGCTGCGCTAAGGTCCAACAATATGAGCGCCACTGTCTCTCCAGCATCGAGATTATGTCGCAGGCTCTCAGTGACTCCCAACAGTGTAGTCTCAGTGGAGAAACCGGTTCGGAAACCGGATTGAGAGGGGTGAAGGATGTTATTTGATTCAATGAAATGTGAGAGGTGGGAGTGGTCTCTCGAGAATTTTAGAGAAGGCTGGCAGAAGGTCGGTAATTAGAGAGAGTGTCAGGGTCAGCAGTGGGCTTTTTTAAAAGAGGGGTCACCAGAGCATGTTTCCAATGTTAGGGGACTGTTGATTCAAGTAGGGAAGAATTCAGAGCGTTTAAGATGACGTGCTGATGATGGGTATCAAGCTGTTTCAATATTGAGATTGGGAGAGGGTCTTTAGGAGAACCAGACTTGACTTTGTCTAGTATGATTTTAAGAGAGTCTATGTTTAGAGGGGCCAGGAGTCTAAGTAGGAGGTGCGTGTGTTAGACTCCACAGAAGGTTCCAGGTGGGGAGTGACCATAGGGTCAGGGAGAGGTGCGTGTTTTAGACTCCATAGAGGGTTTCAGGTGGGGAGTGACCATAGGGTCAGGGAGAGGGAGTATTCTGGGACAAGATTATGGATTCTGCCATCGGAAGTCTGCGAGTATGGGAGTTCGTAATTTCTAGATAGATTTTTCAATTTTGTGTGTAAAAAAGCGGACACGATTGTCACATGACTTTAATTAGAGGTTAAGGCTTAGCTTTGGTTTCTGAGCCGGCAAGTTCTTTCACTAGTCCGAAGAATGTTTTTGGGCAGTTAGCAGCTTCCGATATAGTTTTTGAGACAAAACTGGCCCTAGCTGAGTTGCAGAGGTTTTGGTAGCATGTTCTTGCCTTAGTATAGGTGTTCTTGGATTCTAGTGCATATTCTTTCCTCCATCGCCGTTCCAATGCTTTGCATTTGGCTTTTTCCGTTTTTAAGGTATCGTTGAACCATGGGGCTGGAGGTCGATGGTTGTTTAATCGTTTATTAGAAAGAGGATGGCAAGAGTCGATTGCATTTGAAAGCCAATTGTGAACATTTGTAGACAACACGTCGACCGGAAGGTCAGGTGAGGGTACATTTGAGCACAGAAGAATGTTTAAGGCATTTAAGTCAATTTTTTTCCAGTCCCTTTTAGGGAATTTGAGAAAAGGGACTAATGGAGTTGATGCGGTAGGAGGAACAAGTCTGAATTTCGGATAAAAAGTGGTCAGACCGGAAAATGGGCATAGCAGGGGCACATTGAATGTGGGGAAGGCTAGAAAAAATGGGGTCTGGCAAGTGACCTGCTTTGTGAGTTGGACCGAAGTTGAGTAAATTGATGTTCATAGCGGCCAGATCGGAGATAAAATTGCTACATATATGGTTAGAAAGATCGTCTAGATGTAGATTAAGGTCGCCTAAGAGCGAGAAATTTTTAGAACTCATAAGTAACGGGGTAATATAGTAATATGGCTGGGGAATGAAATAGCCCACGAGGTAGGTTGTCCTGGCGGGCGATAGACTAGCAGGCCAGAGAGAGTGAAGTTAGGGTTTAAGGCTAGTTTGAAAAGGGCGGCTTCACAATCGGGAATATCCAATGGATCAAATCTGCATTGTAGATGATAATGGCTATACCCCCACCCGAGTTGGACACTCTGTCCTAATGGACAATGGCATAGTTGGGCGGCAATGCTGCAACAACGTCAGGTCCGGCACTCTCGTGAAGCCAGGTCTCCGTAAGGAACAGAGCGTCAGGCTGCTCATCAAGAAGGAGGTTGAAAATGTCCAATGTGTGTTTAGGGAGTGAGTGGCAATTAAGACTAAGGAACGTGAGGTCTTTAGTGGGGGGCTGTCATTTGAGTGTTGCAGTTTAGTCCCGTTAGTGTAGGGAGGCGGGACTGGGAGGTGATAGGGGAGAAATTACAGCAGGGACAAGTATTTCCAGTTTTCTGCTGAGTACATATGGCAGTCTTGTTTGGTTGGAGGGAGGAGAACCAAGATTTGGTCAGGTGAGAGCGTAATCCTTTTAGTGGGCATTTGACCAGAGGCGGTGGCCCCCGGCCCCGTTCGGGCGTGGACGGGCGCAAACAGGCGTGCCTTTGGCGCGCCTTTGACGCACCACTGGCGCGCCCGTGCGCGAAGCTGCCGGCATTTGAATTTCTAGCCTACTGCCCCCACCTCTAGCCCGGAAGTGAACCTGCCGAGCGTCCCTCCACACCAATCGGGAGAACCCTTGGTGGACCGGGAAGCGCTAGGCAAAAAGGGCGTCAGAGGACAGAGTGCAGGTAGGAAGTTTACTTTGCAAATAAGCAAATTAAAAGATTCAAATGATTTTCTAAAACAAGAGAGTTTTAACTTGACACAATAATGACAGCAATACAACTTCAAGCACTCTCGCCACACGAGCGTCCTCTGCGCGAGGCTGCCAGCACCCGAATTTGTAGCCTACCTCCCCACCATAAATAAAAAAATAAAAACCAACCATGTAAATGAAAAAATTCCACTTCGAGTTAGTACCCTGTAAACCAGAGTTTGCCATCTTGCACATCTGTTTCTGTTGGACTGGGGTGCCCAATATTTCAGCTCGCTGTCCACACTGTCTTTCCCTAATGGTATCGTTGAAACGTTTTTTAGAGTTATTTAGACCCTGGTGACAGTGCGATAATAAACAAATTGTAAAGGTATTTGCGCCTGCACTACTCTCTTTTCTGTGCTGAGTGCTCATTGTTCGTGCACTTGTCACCAGCTTTTAGCAGTAGTAGCTATGAATACCAGTCATTGATAGTGAAAATAATGTATTTATAATTGGCACAAACACTGTGTCTGCTTACTCTTCCCTATTTTTGCTCAGTTAAATAAATTAATTGTGAAAACTTGGAGGACAAAAAGCCTAAAAGAAATTTGCATCTGGGAATTTTTGGACCGAGATTGTGAAACTATATAAATCGCTTATGTAAGATACTTTTTTTTAAATAGCTTGTTTGGGGAACTAAATGCTTAAGAGCTTCTCGCATGTACCATCAGCTCATTGCTACACATATACCGTTGCCAGTACCCCTTGAGGAAATAAGTAAGCAATTTGGTGCAGTGATCTGGTCTCGACCCAGAAAACCACTCACTACTTATTAAAACATACTCAGCAGGTAATGAGTTTCTAATATTTTATTGTGATATTATTTTATTTTGTTGCTTTCTCTTTTTGCTTTCTCTTATTTTTTCACGTATATTGTTTTTGTTTGTGTCGTTCCTGATGTGGATAAAAAGTTTCAACACAGAAAAAGCCACACACCTCTATAAAACAGAATCAGACTCCGGTCTGTGATGGAAATGTTTGGAAAGTCGTACCTTCGTTTTGTGGATAGTGCTGCGATGGAACAATAGCAGAATGCACTATACAAGGTCTAATTAACAATAATATTATACTCCTTTCTAGGGTTGTTTTAATCCTTAATACACATTTGAAAATACTTTGAAAAACAGGCAAAGTAAACTATAGGTCCCCTGCAAGTCTCTGCAAGGCTAAACAAACTGAAAGCCCATTACATCCTTCAGTGAAGAAATGATTTAGTAAACAACATTGTTTTGTTTGTTGTATTCTCCAGTTGGGCGTAGGAAATGGATGAATGAAAATCGTAATTTAGCATGTTTAGCATGAAATGAGTCTTCACATCAATTTTTTTATTTAAATCTTTTTTTATTTTAAAGAGAAAACCAGAGGTAGGGTCTTTCTGTACACAGCTCATCACCTACAACCCTTTGCAGGGCCGGCCGCATAGTTTAGGATAGGCACATAAAGTGCAGATGTTGGTTATCAATGCAGACGTTGCACAGCAAGTCGCCTACAACCCATGGCGGGCCGGCCGCATATGACAAAAGGCACTGTGTAGGTGTTTCTTGTGAAGAAGCGTCTAAGCAAAGAGAACAAGGCAACCCAAATTCAACATAGATAGGAAAGAAAAGAGATAAACTTGAAGAAAGAGAAAGTAGAGAGGGAATTAGCAGGGAAGTGTGTAGAGGGGACGTATAGAATAGAAAGTGGTAAAGAGCTGTTGAAGGAGGGTCAAGGACATATATGAGGAAACAGGGGGTGTAGACTATAATGATCGTGAGGTCCAAGAGTTGAGATCCAAGACAATTTCTAGGAGAGATAGAGTGGCGGGTGGGGGAGGGGGGAAAGCAAAGGTGTAGGGCTTTCAGTTTGCCCCTCGGGGAGTACTGTGACAGGCGAGGGACAGGGCCAGGCTGATTATGTAGAGACTCTGTCAGAGTCAAGTGGGCACACAGCGTCTTCAAAGAGGTGCAGGAGCCGAAGCTTTGGGGGCAAAAGGCGTGCGTGTTTCATTTTACAAATGTTGGTGAGCAATGGCTGGCATATTTTGGTGAAGTGAGTGTCGCGAGATTGCAAGTGCGCGGTAAGTAATTCCATGGTTACTATGTGCCACAAACGCATGAACCAAATGTTATTGGGGGGGCTCAGTTTTTTCCAGTACAAGGCTATGAACTATTTAGTGGCACCTAGCATATGGAGGGCGATGTGCCAGTCGCTAAGGATGAGTGCGCGCAGATTGTCAGGTTTGAGGCCCAGAAGATTTGTAGCTGGAGTGTCAGGAAGGGGGAAGCCAAGCACCATCTCAATATGACTAAGAACCTCTTTCCAGAACAAAGTCAAGAGCGGGCAGGCCCACCATATATGGATAATATCCCCCGGGGAGCTCAGGCACCTCCAACGCAGGGGGGAGGAGGCGGGAAACATCCTGTGCAGTCGAAGGGGAGTGCAATAACAGTGCGTCATAATCTTATACGCAGTTTCCCGTTAAGAGACGCTGCGGTACACCTTCGGGATGTCCCGCCACAGGCGGTTCCATTGGGCGGGATTAATGTCAGAGGAAGCTGTCGATTGCCATTGACATTGGTATGGGTGGAGAGTCACAAGTGGGGGGTGTTGTAGAACCTGGTAGGTCAGAGAAACAAGCCCCATAGAATCATCGAAGGAACACACTAAGCGTTCAAAAAGAGTGAACGCACGAGTGGCGGCCTGTGTTTAAGAGGACGTGAACACCCGATGGTGAAGTTGCACGTATTGGAGTCTTGCTCCTTCCGAGAGTCAGAACTCTTCCTTACATTGCGCAAAAGTTTTCAAGACGTTGCCTAAGAACAGATCCCGGATCGTTCTGCATCCACCCTCCAACCAGGCAGAAAAAACCTGGGGGTTGACAGCCGGCGGTACAAGCAAATTTCCAGCAATGGTGGCATGGGGGGGACGGAAAGGTAGTGGGCCTTTAGGAACAGCTACTTTGTCCCAGATGTCCAGTACTGTCTTGGTGGAAAGGGCAATATAGGCACTACGGGAGCGTGAGGCCCTGGGGAGCCAGGGAAGGTCCCAAATAGTTCGTCCAGTTACTGCCCTGTCCATATGGAACCAAACTTTTTCGCTCTCCTTCGCCGTCCAGTCAGCAATGAAGCGAAGGTGGGAGGCCCAATTGTATTCTAGTAAGTTGGGACACGCAAGCCCGCCCCTGTCCCTTGGGAGCCTAAGAATTTTGTTGGAGGATCGCAGCCTGCGGCCACCCCATATGAAGTTAGTGATTTCGTTCTGTATATTTTGAATCTGGTGCTACGGGATGGGGTGGGGAGACATTGAAGAGATAATACATTTTCGGGAGTACTGACATTTTGACGGTGTTCAGACGGCCCAACCAAGAGAGAGTGAGAGGCTTCCAAGTGCGTATGTCCTCCAAAACCACCTGCCTGTATTCCCGCCAGTTGACTTGGGACCACGTGGCAAGTGAGGGAGTCAGTTGGAGTCCCAGGTAGCGAATGGAACTAGTAGCCCATTTATAAGGGACAAGGGATTGAAGAGTGGGGATCTCCTCCTTTGGGATTGTAAGTTCAAGGTCCATGACTTCTCGTGGTTAATTTTAAGTCCAGATGCCAGTTCAAAGGATCACAACAAAGAGAGTAATGCCGGAAGAGAGTTGTGTGGGCGGGACATTGTAAGAATCAGATCGTCAGCGAAAAGAGCCACTTTGTGTTGTTGACCCCCGAGGGGGATGCAATGAATATTGGGTGCCTGCCGGGTCATCACGACCAGAAGTTCCACCACGAGGGCAAACCACAGGGGGGAGAGTAGGCAGCCCTGCAGTGTGCCTCTGTGTATAGAGATAGGATTTGTGAGTTGACCATTAACCCGCACTCAAGCCTGCGGGGAAAGATAGGGAGCCATGATCCAGGCTATCAAGAGCGGACCCAGCCCGAGTTTGTGCAGCACAGCTCGAAGAAAGGTCCAGTCCACTTGGTCGAATGCTTTTTCTGCGTCGAGCGATAGTAAACATGCAGGTATGTTCCAATGTTGGGCCTTCCCTACGAGATGCGCAACACGGCGCAAGTTATCCGCTCCCTGACGATGGCGGGTGAAGCCAACCTGGTCAGGTTCTATGAGGTCGGGTAAAAGAGGGTCAAGTCGTTTAGCCAATATTTTAGTGTATATTTTACGGTCCGAATCCAGAAGGTCTATGGGACAAAACGAAGAACAGAGTGTGGGGTCCTTTCCCGGTTTGGGGATGAGGGCAATCTCTGTTAGCCCCATGGAGAGGGATAGCCCATCAGTGTCAGTAAAGGAGTTGAAAAGATGCAATAAGTGCGTCTGGAGCTGCTGTAAAAAGATTTGATAAAAAGACAGGGGAAGACCGTCCGGGCCCGACACGTTTCCAAGGGGTGAGATCCTTCAAAGGGCTCGCAAGTTCCTCTTGGGTAAGGGGCTCCTCCAGCAGTTGAGCGTGGTATCGACTGATAGGCGTCTAGGGGCAGTTGTCCAAAATGGTTTGCACCCTGCCCTGAGACAGTGTATCCTTGGCATATAATGCCGAATAATATGTATAGAAGGCTTCGCGTTTAGCCGCTTCAATGGTTGCCTGCGTGTCATCGCCAGTCTGAACATTGGCTATGTGTGCTTTGGCCAAACGCACCCGAAGACATCTAGCTAGAACCATACCCACTTTGTCCCCCCTTCAGTGCTAAGAGAGCCCGCTCAGCTTTATTAGTTTGAAGGGAGCGCAGTTGGCCCCAGAGGTTCACCAGGCACCTTTTATTTGCAAGTGAGGGGCGCTCCTGGTCCTGTCGTTCAAGGGCCTTAATGTTCCTAGTTAAGTTGTTTTGTAGGAGCCGCGCTTCTCGTGCCTGTGCAATAGCAAGAGATATGATGTGGTCTTGGATCGTGGCCTTGAATGCGTCCCACACTGTAGGGAAAGAGGTTTTGGGGATGTCATTAGTTGCAAAGTAAGACTCAATGGCAGTTCGCAGGCTCTCCACATCTACTGGGTCCCGAAGTATATGCAGAGCTAAACGCCAGCCTGGGGCCCAAGGGGTGCAGGCAGCTGGATCTCGTAGGAGAAGCTCAAGATGGGCATGATCTGAGACAGATATGTTGGACATGGAGGCCGAGAGCGATTCGCTGATTAAGGCATGGGAGATAAAAATGTGGTCAACACGCGAATATGTGCGGTGCACATGTGAGTACTAAGAATAATCGCGATGTCAGGAGAGTGATAGCGCCAAGAATCTAGTAGGCCAAGATCCGAAATCTGTCTCTTGAGGGCCGAGGACATAGCCCCTGTCCAATGAAATGAGGCGTCACTGCGGTCCAATGTGGTGTCCCACACCATATTAAAGTCAACCCCCAGGATCAATGAAGGATCCGGTACAAAAGGGGGTGGTGCTGGACGGAGCATCTGAACCAATCAAACACTCACACCCAGTCAAAAGATCTGGGTTTGATGCTCCGTCCATCATCACACCCTTTTGTACAGCTTTGGCCGCCATAAGTGTGGCAGGGTATGCTCAGACGTGAGTCCTTTGCTCACTTTGCCACTGGAGTCAAGCAAGCCCGGCTGAAGACGGCTGTAATGCCAGAAACCGGTCCTGGGAAGCTTGATTCCGGTCCGGGGAAGATATGGCTTGACAGTTCAGTCTGGACTGTTCCCATGAGGCACAGGGTCAGACTGATTTGCATATGGCCATGTCTGAACTGGGGTGGCGGAGTGAGCTAAAGAACGGTGATGGATTAAACCCAGATCAGTTGACTGGGGGTGAGTGTTTGTATTGTCAACGCACCGTCCATCATCACCTTTGGTTTTTCTTTGTTCGCCCTAAGTTGGCAGGGTAAGCTCAGACGTGAGTCCCTTGCTCACTTTGCCACTAGAGTCAAGCAAGCCCGGCTGAAGACAGCTGGAATGCCAGAAACCGGTCTTGGGAAGCTTGATTCCGGTCCAGGGAAGACATGGCTTGGCAGTTCAGGCTGGACTGTTCCCATGAGGCACAGGGTCAGGCTGATTTGCATATGACCATGTCTGAACTGGGGTGGCGGAATGAGCTAAAGAACGGTGATGGATTAAACCCAGATCAGTTGACTGGGGGTGAGTGTTTGTATTGTCAACGCTCCGTCCATCATCACCTTTGGTTTTTATTTGATTGCCCTAAGTTAGCAGGGTATGCTCAGACGTGAGTCCCTTGCTCACTTTGCCACTGGAGTCAAGCAAGCCCGGCTGAAGACGGCTGTAATGCCAGAAACCGGTCCTGGGAAGCTTGATTCCGGTCCAGGGAAGACATGGCTTGGCAGTTCAGGCTGGACTGTTCCCATGAAGCACAGGGTCAGACTGATTTGCATATGGCCATGTCTGAATTGGGGTGGCGGAGTGAGCTAAAGAACGGTGATGGATTAAACCCAGATCAGTTGACTGGGGGTGAGTGTTTGTATTGTCAACGCTCCGTCCATCATCACCTTTGGTTTTTGTTTGTTCGCCCTAAGTTGGCAGGGTATGCTCAGACGTGAGTCCCTTACTCACTTTGCCACTGGAGTCAAGCAAGCCCTGCTGAAGACGGCTGTAATGCTAGAAACCGGTCCTGGGAAGCTTGATTCCGGTCCAGGGAAGACATGGCTTGGCAGTTCAGGCTGGACTGTTCCCATGAGGCACAGGGTCAGACTGATTTGCATATGGCCATGTCTGAACTGGGGTGGCGGAGTGAGCTAAAGAACGGTGATGGATTAAACCCTGATCAGTTGACTGGGGGTGAGTGTATTGTCAATGCTCCGTCCATCATCACCTTTGGTTTTTCAATGAAGGATCCACCTGTGGTATATGTTCCCGCAAGAGTGCCCGTAGATATGGGTCCTGTGCCGGATTGGGCGCATAGACATTGCACAACGTAAAAGAGCTATGCCTGATCTTGACCCCCACTCTGATCAAGTGGCCATCATGACCTCGAAATACCTTGGATTCCCCCTGTCTGACGCCAGGTCTACAGAGAATTGCCACTGCAGCCATTTTTGTAGGGGCTGTAGCCCAAAATTGGAGAGGGTAGCGCGGGTGAGCCATTCGGGTATATCAGCCTTCAACAGGTGGGTCTCCTGCAGGAGGATGACGTCCGGGTTTTGCTGCAGGAGGTAGCGCCAGATCTGGTGTTGTTTGTTAGGGGAGTTAAGTCCCTTAACATTAAGGGACAGGATCCTCAGGCAAGAGACAGTAGCCATGTTTGTGTCAGGGCCTGTAGCAATCCGTTACACCATTGTAGGGAGCTGCGTGGTGTAATAAGTGGGAAGGGCAGAGGGATGTCGCTCCCGTTGAAAGGGGGGGAGCGTCGTGGGGGGCACCCCCACCAACCATGGAAAGAAGTAGAGAAGAAAGAGCTTCCTCTTTCCTGGGGGTGCCCCTGCAGTTCCGCTATCCGTGCGCCCCGATTTGCGGCACTGATGGATGTCCAGCTCCGCTTTAGAGGCAGCTAAAGGTGGTGGCTATCGGGAGCTCCCTCAGCGCGCGTCTTACACCATTCGCGGCGAGACCACGCCCCTCCTCACATCAATTTTTAACATGGGGGCATATTTTGCACGGAATAAAAAACCAAAACTCAATTGCTGCCAACAACAGCCACTTCTCTTCTAGTTTTCGCATGGTCCCCATGCTCACATGCCGAGAATTGTATTGCGAACGGCGGTGTAATTCCACAACATTGTGTAATGCCATACCTTTACATCACAAACATAAGAAGCATGCCACAAAATTCCTGAAAACACCCGCATTACGCCCGCGTAATTTAAATCTCACTTGGGCCTGAGTGTGACTGCAATTTGGTAGAGCAGAGAGTTCAATGATCAGCCATGAAGACTAGCAGTGAGGCCGAGGACAGAGGGAGGCATGTCAGACCGATTGGGCTATGACAAAATGTACCCGGCAGAGCTTGTATTAGCTGGACACAATGTGAAAGAATCCTTTCACATGGCTGTCAGAGGGGATGCCATCTATCTCTGGTCATAAGGAACACATGAGCCGGTTTATGGAAAAAACAGCAACGTTTGAGTAGAGCTTTACACCTCCGCCAGAATGCATTTTTTTTTCAATTCATAAACAATCCCAGAAGAAACTCTGGAGTGTTGCACCAGGCGCCAATTTCCAGGTATACTACTGGGAATGTCATGTGGCATATCCCATGGACTCTTATCCCTTCTGTGCGGAAATCTGTAATGCGTAGTTTTCATCACAAGGTTAATAGAGCCCTCTGTGAGAATGCACTTTTTTTTGCACCAAGCAGTGTTCTTATGGAGAAAGCCCTTCCGGACCTTGGGGTCGATTATGATGGCGGACGGACTTGCGTCTGTCCGCCACCCCTGAGTATGAGGGACCGTCTGCATGGGCAGCGGCGTTCCCTCCATGGCAATTAGGATGTGACCGCCACCCTGCTTGAAGCAGCACCCGCCGCAATGTAAAAAATGACAACAGTGCATTTGCATGCACAAAGCGGCAGGCACCGCGCGGTGCCTGCCGCTTCGTGCACGCAAAGGCAGGGGGTTTCCATAGGTTCTCCCCATGTGCACCCCCCACCCCCCTTCTCCCCAGGGGGCCCGCAACGGGCCCCCAAACAAAAGTCTGTATGCCTTTCCACGGCGGAAATGCCGCCGTGGAAAGGCATGGAACAGCAGACATCCTAATATGCCTGGTGGTGTCTGATAGACACCGCCAGACATAATAATAATAATTCTGAGCTTTTAAAGCGCCTGGTTACACTTGCCAGTGTGTCCCCGCGCTATCAAGGACTTGAGCAGCAGCCTGGACAGATGGAACAAGACTAGTCCTGTGCCGGTGAGCTAAGGCTTCGGAAACAAGAGAGTTTTCAGCTCCTTCCGGAACAGCATCTCCGAGGGTTGCACCCGGAGCTTGTATGGGAGGGAGTTCCATCTCCGTGCGGCTTGGAGACGGAAGGAGCGCCCTCCCATTCTTGCCTTATTAATTCTAGGGACCGAAAACAAGCCAGCGCCCATCGACCGCAAGAGCCGAGTGGGCTTGTAAGGAGAAAGTAGATTACGCAGGAAGCCCGGGCCCTTGCCATGGGCGATCCTGTGACTGACACAAAGTGCCTTAAACTCTATACGTTCCCTAATAGGGAGCCAGTGCAGTGTCTCCAAGGCTCTTTTTGAGGAGGCTCTCCTGGGAAGCTGAAGCACCAGTCGCGCAGCTGCGTTCTGGATATGCTGCAGTCTTGTGATGCAGCTGGCCTTAGCTCCCAGGTAGAGGACATTCCCATAATCCAGCCTCGAAGTAACCAAGGCATGAACCAGGGCTCTTCTGGCGGACGCTGGGAGTAGGTCAAGTGTCCTTCTTAGACTGCAGAGAACTCCAAAACACGTCCCTGCGACACGTCGAGTATGATAATCATAGGACATTTTGGAATCTATCCACATGCCCTAGATCTTCACTTGGTCCTTGGGGACAGGTAAAGGGCCCAAGGCCTGAGGCCACCAGGCAGAGGTCCACACCGAGGGGGATTTGCCAACAATAAGCACCTCGGTTTTGTCACCGTTCAGTCTGAGACAATTTTTGGCCATCCAACCTGCCAGATCTTGAAGGCAGGATGCAAATCTGCTAAAACATGTTAGAGCTTTTCCGCCTCGGTCGGAAGGCAACCGCGGCGGAAAAGCGGCGGACTGTCTTCCTGACCCCCCAGCCATCCTAATCTGGCGGTTTTTCCGCATCCTCCGCGCCAGCGGATACTTCCGCCGGCCCGGAGGATGCGGAAAACCGCTATCATAATCAGCCCCTAAATGTGGGCATGAACCATTACCTTGAGTCAAAGTGATCGTCAATGTAATGAAGATTGCATTCCTGGTCGCAGTCATCTCTAATGTAGGATATACAAAAGCTTACAATGAAGCACCAAAAATATTATCACTGCATATACATTTATAATGTAAGAGAATAGGCATACAATTATTGGATTGCAGTTTATAATATACCGGACGCAAAATTGATAGATTCATCCTTATTTAGTTCTAGTCTATATTGAGAAACAAATGTATTCAGTGTGGATAACGTGACTGCTCTGCAGATCACTTGTAACAAAACCCCAGCAGATTCAGCCCAAGATTTAGACACTTCTCTTGTTGAGCGACCCTGCAAGTTTTAGGGAGTTCACATCCTGCAGGCAAATGTTCCCACTAATTTGTTTCCTCTGTGTGCGGCAGTGTAAAGTCTCTGTGCGCTGCAGCCATGGCTATGTGCGCCAAGAACGCGACTGTGCCTGTAGACCAGTGCTGTAAGTGGGATGAAAAAAGTAGGAGGGTCTCTCAAAGGGGCGTGACCGATGCAATTAAGGTCATGGCTTTAAAGCAATTAAGCAAAAAATTTGAGCGTCGCAGAGTGTACAGCCTGACTGATATTTTGCTGCTTCTGTTATTGAATCCAGATATATAATACAAGTAACATTACACCTACAAGAGCCAGGACTATTGGCTTTGTCAATTATATTTATTTATTTATTTTGAAGGTTTTAAATAGCGCTAGCTCCACCCAAGGGTATCAGAGCGCTTTACACCAGCAATGGAAATAAACAAGAAAACAATCATAGCAATCAACTAAACCGATTATACAGGTGATCAAACAAAAAAAGGAACAATTTAGGGAAAATAGTGAGCAAAATATATATAAGATAAGCGAAAACCAATTGAAAGAACCAGAATGTTGTTATAAATAGTAATTTTACAGTATGCCAAGGGGGGCTCAGTGGATTTAGTAGGGTGTGTGGGTGGGGGATATAATGAGGGTGAGGGGTGTCAGGAGGGGGGTGAATGAGTGTGGGGGGTAGGCGGAGTTGCCTAAGGTAGGAGGAGTGAAAGGAGTCAGAAAGGAGATCAGGGATTTAATTTCCCAAAATTTAGTGAAAGTGAATTTTAAGGTTTCTTTTGAAGCTGGCATAGGAGGGGTTGCATCGAAGGTCTGTGGGGAGGGCGTTTCATATGGTTGGGGCCTTGCCAGAGAAGGAGCGGGATTTCAATGCGTTTTTTTTTAGTAAGGGGGTATGAGAAGAAGAGTGTTGGTGCTACTCAGCGTTTGGGCACAGCTAGCTTTTTTGAGTTTAGTTGTGAGGTAGGTTGGAGTCTTCTGATAGAGGGCTTTGTGTGTAATACAGGCAAGAGGATCTGCCTTCGATGGGGAGCCATTCGAGGGTATTGAGGGCAGTGGAGATGCGGTCAAAACGTTTACAGTTTGTTGTTAGTCTGGCTTGTTGCATACATTTGTTATATGTAATATTGCACTCTTTTGTGGTAGAGGGTGTGGCTTAATGCTTGAGCTGTCGACTTAGGAGATGGTTTCGGGTGAGCTTAACATCTTGTGATTCTGGGCAAATCAATTAATATCCCCATGCATACCAAAAAAAATTATCTAGTAATAATAATAAATCATGTAAAGCTCTCCAATACTTTTGGGTTGAGTTCGAACTATACAAAACTTGCTGCATTTCTTTTCTAAATGCAGGACTGATGGTATGCCTTTTGAAACTATTTATGTTAAAGGTAGCCCATGACGGGCGCTGTGATTAATATCAATTCTTTCAAAAGGCCCACAATCAGTTCCGCAGCTGCACTGCATTAAGAAAAGAAATGCAGCCAGTCTACAAACACAAAATGTGGATTCAGGATCATCTGAAAGCACACGTCATGCTTTTAAACTTGATGCAATTCTATTTTTACAGTGCAGCTGCAGGGTTGATTGTGGGCCTTTTGAAAGTATTTATGTTAACCACAGCACCAGTCAGGAGCTGCCATTTAAGATAAAAAACTTACAAAAGGCAAACAATCAGCCCGCAGCCGTGCTCTATTTAGAAAAGAAATGCATGAAGTTTAAAAGCACGAACTTGTGCTTTCAGATGATTCTGAAAGCACACCTCGTGCTTGTACACTTGCTGCATTTCTTTTCTAAATAGAGCGTGGCTGCAGAACTGATTGTGGGCTTTGAGAAAGTATTTATATTAATCGCAGCGCCCATCATGGGCTGCATTTAAAATAAATACCTGCAAAAGGCCCACAATAAACCCCACAACTTTGCTCTATTTAGAAAAGAAATGCAGCAAGTGCAGGAGCGTTTTAAAACCGGCGGCACAAACGCTCTCCAATGATGAGCTGTGTGTGCACACTTCACACACGGCACTGCGCACTCGGGGGGACAGAGGTCGCGAGCGGGTGCGCCTTACATGGAACAGTGCCTGCAGGTATATATGTATGTGACATAACCTGCTAAACTCATATAACTTCTCTATTTGGTGGCTACTTTCTTACCCTTAGTTGCAGCTATATGTGAAAAAAGGGCCTTTGAGACACAAAGTCCTTTGTTATTTGCAAATAAATGAGTAATACCCTCTTTATATTCAAATAGGCAGGCAAAGTATTCCTTGTTCCTTTTTGTAACACTGGTAAAAAAAAATTGTGTGTAATAAAATTTCTTTTCAGTTTTTGGTCTAAATTTAGGATCTGATCTGAGTACAACTCTATCTGGTAAAAATGTTAGGTACAGATAGCACTAGCAATATCTGCCAGTCTAATGGCTTAAAAAGTTTCTTCTGTAAACTCTTAGAACCACAGATATACCCCCTTAGCTACTGGAGTAGGAATCACTGGTGCCCTCATTTGGAAGCCTTTTAATAGTCTGAAAGGTAGAGACATCACTTCCGAAATGTCACCCCATGACTGCCTAAAGCCTCTAATAGCGGCACATTATATAGACAAAGGGGATAGTGCTAAAACTAACTGTTGGAAATGACAATCTTTTGCATGGTGTACCCCTAGATGTTTCCCTTGACTGTTTTGCTGGCTGTAGGATTCTGTGCATTTTATCCCTAAAAACCAGTGGAAAGTGCCTTTGGTCCTCTTTCAACATGATGAAATTGGCATACTTTTTATCGATATATATTTGACTTATCTATAAATCCCTAGTATATGCAATAAAGGGTACCCCAGGGCCTGTAAGTCAATTATCTCTAGTGGGCTACAGCACCCATTGTGCCACCCACTGTTGTGACAGTGCAAACATGACAGCAGACCTACCATATGTAGCCTGGCTATGCAGTTTTAAACTGCAAATTTGACATGTCACAATAACCCCTTTTGGCCGGTTCAAAACTTTGTTTGAAATATTAATAAGTCACCCGTAAGTAGGCCATATTGGCCTTAGGGAAGGTTGCCTGGTATTTAACAGTAGGGCATGTACAAGTTTCATGTTAGCCCCCTAACAAGGCTGATGGTTTCATGTGAAAGGTATTGAGATACAGTATTAGATGTACTGATGTTATTTTCGGCTGGGAAACAGCTACCACCTTCCTTCTTAATTTTTTTGAAATATTTATTAAAAGCCCAATTCAGTCAGATTTTTTATAAATATTATAGAAAAAGTACTTTTAGAAAGTTAACATATCCCTTCTTATAGGCTCTGGTGCCCATTAAATGAGTGTGAAATGTCACTTCCTTGGCTGGAGTTTACAACACTGCCCTACTGGAAGAATCTGAACCCCCAAAAAGTACAAAGATAGACATCTTCATCGGGCAAAGCCCCCAAAAGTATCCTGTTGGCAACAGACCTTCCTTGTATGTGAAATTCAAATTACTACCACTTGGAGATTTCATGCCAAAAGACAGTGCCTTTACCAGAACCTTGTCCAGCATCTATCTGACATCATGGAGCTTTCTTTGGCCACATCCTCCTGTCTTGCCCCGTTGAAAATGTTTGACTTCCATTTCAGAGGCTAAGTCGGAAGATAAAACTTCCAACCTTGTCAAACCTGCCTTCTGTATTTGACAAGCACTTCATTGTGGTCTGCCTTGACTTGGGCCGAGGTACAAATCAAATGCAACCAGATGACCTCACTTGGCGCTTATCAGTTTTTGGTGCTATTTGTATATTTAAACTTTGAAAAATCATCACTCTAATTTACCTCATTGGATTTTGTTGTTTTGGTGTCATTTTATTTCTTAAAATTCATTCTATGTTTCTAAATTGGTTTAGGATTTTGTGTTCTGCTTTTATTACTGTTTTGGTACTGTATAAATACTTTACACATTGCCGCTAAGTTAAGCCTGTCTACTCTGTGCCATAGCTACCAGTGGATTGAGCTCAGATCTATTTAGTGACTTTAGTAGTTTCCCCTGACATAGATTTTATACCCTCCCTCAACTAATACCCCATTTCCTTACACTAACAAAAGCCCTCTGTCGTAATCTGGCATTTGTAGAACCTTGGCTCATGCCATGGAATGTAGTAATCCATGAGAATGTCATGGATCAGGCATTCAGTGCCTGGACAACATGCTGTCAAGTCGGTGTTTCTGTATGCTGGAATAAACGTCAACATTTCAACTAACAAGGTTTATGAAGATTTAATACTGGTGACGATTGGTCTCTTGCCTGATTGGGACAGGCGATATCATCACCGACTCTCCTGCCTGCCTGCTCTTGTACACCGTTACTGGAGACTTGGCTACGAAGTTATCCACTTGGACTGCCTTACAGTGCTAAGTTTGGACCATTCTATGGTAACGTATGTCCTGGCTGCAGTCGAACTTGAAGCTTGACTTGGGGAAAAAAACGTAAGTTTTGACAGTTTGGGAATGGTTGGACAGGAGCGAGGCTTACCTTGTCAATGGCTGTGCCGCGCGTCCTTGCAATGGGCGAGCCTCCACGTGTGATGTGTCTCTTCAGACACACCTGTGAAGGGATCTCAGGTTTTACGGATCTTTATACCATCATTGCTATCAGAAAGAATGTTGTGAAGGTTGACACTGGCCGCACGTGGAGTATGTCCAGGCTGGTGAGGTACACTGGCAAATCTCCAAGTGTTCATGTCCCTGATGGTTGTGATCCTGTGTGTGAAGACTTCCGTGGCAGTGATGTGGGAAGTTCTGCGAAAAGGTGCAGAAATTCGCCTATAACGCTGAAGGATTATGCTTTATGCTAACGTTTTTGTTTTTTGCTTCCTCAGGTTATGATAACATTTACTGTACCTTTGCTGTTATTATTTTAATGTGTTATGGGTTTTTTCCTTTTCTCTTCTTGTTTCTTAAAATGTTGTTTCCCCTTTTCTATTGTAAAGGGGATGTGTTGTAATCTGGCATTTGTAGAACCTTGGCTTATGCCACGGAATGTAGTGATCTATGAGAATGTCATGGATCAGGCATTCTGTGCCTGGGTGACCTGCTGTTAAATCGGTGTTTCTGTATGCTGGAATAAACTTCAACATTTCAACTAACAAGGTTTATGAAGATTTAATACCATCCCCTAAAAATCCAGAAAGTGTATCTGCTCTCATGACTTTGCTTCTAAACCATATCCTGACAGCATTTTTCAAAATGTGCACAATGTTTGAAGTAGTCTGAGTGTCAGTAGTTTCCTTTAAGTTAGAATGTCAACTGCAACTTCTCTGGATCATCCTAAGTTTTGCAAGGCAGCTTCTCAATTGCCATGGCGTGAGATGTAATTCGTTAGTTATTTCTCTGACAGCACTGGAAATTATAGAGGCTGGGGAACAATCGTAGGTGATAACATTGCTTTATTGCTGGCTGTATGAGCACCGGCAACCATGGTCGATGGGTCTAAACAAAACTATTAAAATTACTTCTGCCGACTTGTAGCACCTTTGGCAAGAGGGGATTGTTGAGAATGCATATAGTATCCTGCTTGGCAATGGAATCATTCTTTTTTCCCACTGCCCAGGCCTTTTGACACCACATTTCTTAGCAAAATTGAGGAAGTAGAGTATTGCTAGGTGATGCAAACAGATCCAACATGGATTGCTGAACAATTCCACTCTCTGAAACATGAACTGATTGAGATGACAAGACACTGATGTTGGTAAGTTGAGACTGAGTTTGTCTGGCTGACTGTTCTCTCTCCCAGTCATATTCATTACCCTGAAAGAGATTAGATGATTCTCTGTCCAAGAGTATTTGGCTGTTGCTATTTCAGTTAGAGCTTTGTTTCTTGTTCCCCCTTGCCTTTTCACACATAATGTTTTCAACCTAATTGTAGCTTTTGATAAAAAATGACGAGTTGTCTAAGTGGTGATCATATGCTTGAAGGGCATAGCAAATGGCCACCAATTTCTTCTAATTTGACGAATTAACAGACTCTGTCATTGACCAATTGTTCTTTATCTCTATTCTTTTTGGAAACGCTTCCCGGCCCATGAATGTGCACCTGAAGTTGTCACTAAGGTGTTTGGTACTGGGAATATATTCCCCTCTGTGACTTGTGTGGATCTAACTTCACTTTCTGGCAAAAGCTTAAAGTAGGCTTAAGAATTGTGACAACTGATTCTGTAGGCTATGCATTCTCATCTCCAGAAGAAACAGATATCCCTTTCCCATGTCTCGCAGAGCGCCAATGAAAGACGTTTTCTAAGCGGGTTGAAGTCTGGACACTTGATAGTTGATGAATAAAGCCCAGAAGTTCCAGGCTTATGCAGAGCTTGTTTACACCGGTAAATTAGATTCAATAAAATTCTGACACGTACATCTGGAATATGGAGATCTCCGCTGCAGTCCTTGGTGCCAACCGGATTGTACATTGAGTTACGCACCTGCTGCTGATATCTGTTGAGTACTCTAGGTCACATGCATCAAGTTAGCTTTTCCTCTTTAATAATACCTGTTATTTACTGTGTCTTGGCACTAAGTAACAAGGCAATAAAAGACCAGAGCAATTATTTATTAGAAAGCCACGTTTTTAAAGACTTACGGAAGCTCAGAAGAGAGATAACCATTTTCATTTCCAAAAGAAGCAAGTTCCAGTTACGAGTGACACAGACCACAAAGCTCCTGACACCCCAAGAGGGAAGTTTATAAAATGGCACCACCAGATCTCTGGCCCAGCTGGACCGAAGAGTGCTCTCAGGAACACACCTTCTGAGTTTTTCTCTTAGAAAAGCTGGACTTAGTCCCTGAAGCGCTTTGTAGTTAATACAGAGTGATTTGAACACTATCCTCTGATGGACAGGAAGCCAATGTAGACTCACTAAGGCTTGGGAAGCAGAGTGGGCTCATATTATTATTATGCGTTACTATTATTACTATTGTATAGTAAGTCATTTGAACAGGGTTGCTTTCAGCGTCCAGGACTTCTGCGGCATGCCAAAAAGAGCTCATCACAACTACCGGTGGTAAGGACACACCAACAGGGCAACCACATTTACAGCTCTGGACTTTCTTGTAAACAAATTAGTGCATTTTCGGAGTTGTAGTGCTGGTTTAACTCAATTGATTCAATTGGACTATCAATTGATTACTTTACCGATAAGTAATATGTAAATGATTGTCAATCAAGAGCCTATGCCACGGAGCCATCAGGTCACACATCGTGTGGAATAATCATGAGCTGGATAGGGGACTGTGGTAATGTGCTGCAGTGCTTGTGTTTATAAAGCACCATGATCTCCAGCTATCTGGTACACTTTCCCTTGCATCTTCTGAAAAATGAAACGCTATAGCTAGTGTAGCACGAAAGCGTGGCGCTTTGCTGCGTGTGACCTTACAATAGAGAGACAGACTAAGCAGATCCTCCTGATTGTCTCCCCTCCTCAAACTTGAGATCTTAGGTTGCCCCAAGTCATTAGCTCATCCAGGTTTGCTTTTTGTGTTCATCGGGATCCTTTAGATCCTATAAACTTAATGTGCCACTCGATCTGGTGTCCTAGGAATCATACAAAGCCATGCCTATGACTGTAGACATGGACCACTCGGAGTGCTCTGCCCTCCTTTGCCTGCTAATGCGGCGCAACCCTGCTTCAATCTGCAAGATATGGCTGGGCAGCTGGACTCCTGGGTACAACCCTACCTATGAATAAACAACACAAATATCCACTGGTCTAATAAGCAAGATAAACGTGAGAAACCAGCAACTGGATTGATCTGATTTCTACAACTCAGGTAAGAAAAATTCTTTTAAAAGGACGGATTCCCATCACTCACCAGTGGTGACAGGCTTCATCATCTGTTTCTCCTCCTAATGCCACACTAGTGGCACTAGGAGCTACAACCCATGATTAAGGAAAGGGCAGATCGCGGATGTTTTAACCTATTGCAATAAAACACGCTGTGTTTGGACCTCTAGATGCGAGTACTCGATTATGTGAGAATCGTGAATGCAGTGCAGTAGTGCGTGTGTGATGTGAGTTAAAATTAACCAATGGATATCAAAATTATTTATTCACGCCTCTCAGAGATCAAAGCATAAAAACAGTGCAAAAAGACAGTTTTAAACAAATAACTGTCTAGATGTGAAGGGTCATAGCTACTGCATGCTATCTTCAGCCACAAACCTAAGAGCTGCATGGTGGCATATGAAGCCACTCATGCAGACAGGTGAGCGTTACTGCATTGAGGGACAGAGGAAAGTTCCCCTTCTCTCACATATTAGTAATTGCATTTATATACCTCTCAATACCCCTGATAAGGCATTGAAGCATTTTGTGGTTGGTCGCGCGCTACTCCGGGACCCAAGGTTAGTGGTCAATCCAGTGGTTATTAATTACTGTTGGTTATTGGGACTAATATTACGCCTTGAGCAAACTGAAACATGCATTTCTTCAATTTTCTTGGTGGCACATCCAATTAATAGGAATTAGGTGTGATCCTTATTGTAAACTGATGCAACTGGAAGGTGTGATGAGTAGATAGGCTAGAGGCAGTTAGATATTGTTTGAAGTCAATAAGTGTACCTCCATACAAAGGGAAGCTGAACATTTTCCCTGCATACCAAGTACTTGAAAAGCGTGGTTAACTTTTCAGTAAACTACTTTGTTTAGTTTTTCTTACTTCATTGAACATTGAAATACCAAACACAATTATGTTCTTTATGATTCCACCTTCTTCAAAGGGGTAGGTAATCAGTCGTTTAGATAGAGCTCACCAGTTTACCAGTGTTCAGCAGCACTGCAGTAACTGGGTCAGATTTTTTAAGTAGGCAATGGAGAGGGTGGAGGCATAGACCTGCTTGGGGTCTATGGCACCTATGAAAAGTGAATTTGATTTCATGTGGTCTACTAGTCCAATAGTTTCCCCTCCACATAAGTTATCCTGCTACCTGATTTCCTTTTATAACTTAAGGATTTCTTTCTCATTCCAATACATTATTTTATCATTAATAAAACTTCGTTTTGAATGATCACCTGGAAATCAGGGCGTTTGTAAAGACTTAGGGGCACATTCATCAAGCATTTTTGTGTTCACAAATGGGCACACAGAATCGTCCCGTTTGCAAATGCAAAAAATGCTTTTCAGATGCAGCAAACCATATTTTACGATTTGGTAACCTGTTACAGAATCGCAAAATGGGTTTGAGATTCACTATTACGAAGGGGTGTGTTTAGGGGCATCCCTTTCTAATACCGAATCGCATCGGTATGCATGAATGTTTTGTGACTGAAATGCGTTCGCAAAACATTCACATTTTACCACCTAATTCAAGAAGGGGGTAACCCATTCGCAAATAGGACCCCTTCTCCTTTGTGAATGTTTGTAAAAGCATTTTTTTAAGAGCAGGCAGTGGTCCCACGGACCAGTCTACTCTTAAAAAATGAAAGGAAAACTTTTCTTTATTATTTTTGTAATACGGGCTGCTTAACAAAAATAATGATTGCTTTATTTAAAAACAATCACTGACATGGTGGTATGCTGACCCCAGCACGCCACCATCTCTGTGATTTTTGCGATTCCCAGGGGCTCGCAAATTGCGACCTACCTCATTAATATTCATGAGGTGGGTAATTTGCGGTTGCTTAGGAATCGCAGAAAGTGTTCAACACACTTTCATGCATGCCGTTTTGCGATTACCTAATTGCGAATCGCAATGATTTGTAATTAGGGAATCGTAAAACGGTGTGTTGATGCATCTGGCCCTTAGTTATTCTGAAGCAAATGACACCCTGACAGTACACATCTCTAAACCAGTGCCCCACACTGACTGCATGCCTGAATGAAAAATCAGTCACCCAAACAAAGATGGGTTGGATTACCACACCTGCTTGAGTCCCCCACACCTTTTTGCTTCACTCCAGTCTTAAGCACAGCTGCAATGTTGTCGCAACACAATAGGAGCACCCCTTCAGTCCTCACGCAAAACGCCGACACTCTTCCCACATTGGCCATAGTGTGCACACACATTATACCAATGGAGCACAAAGAAGAAAGTGGAGTGCTATGCATCCGCGAATGAGCATTTGCAGTCACCTTTCGGGGAAATGAGGCACTGTGCGAATGCTGCTATAATACAATCCATCTTCCTCCAGCAAAGGCTTGTGAGATGTTTTTGCAAGGTCTGGGGCAAACAAATCATGTGGAGCCCTCTGGACACTTCTTCTATTCTTGCCAGGTGCCAAAAGCATCTGTTTTTAGGTATCAAAATATTTGAAACAATAGTAAAGATTTACATCATGACAAGGAATGCGAACATATTGACATGGCAATAGGGACCATAGCAGAACTGTGCATAAAGTGGAACATAAAGGTGCTCCCAGGAGTAGAAGAAATACATTAAAAAAAATGTGATGAGGGAAATAGAAGCATGTGAAAAAGGGAGGGGTAGGCTAGAGAAGAATTAAGGAGAGGACAAACGGGAGGAAGAGAAGAGGAAGGCAGGACTACACGTGGAGAAGGGTTGGAGTAGGTGAGCAAAAAGGCAGAGAGATGTGCGTTCATGCGTTGGGATAGCAGAGTAGCATGGCACATGGGGGCTAGACGAAGGTTACTCCAGGTAGAGCTTGCAAAGTGAATTTTCAGATTTCTTACGAAGGTGAAGTACTGATTCTGCGCATAAATGCTTTGATAAACTAAATCAGCAGTGGGAACAGGTCCTTCTTCAGCAGCGTTCCTTGATGACAAGACTTTAGAAAAATGTAGGTTGATCCTGGGCAGCTCATGCGCTGCTCTACAGAGGCATGCTGCATTGAGGTAGGGGCTTGAAGCTCCCCCACCCTCTGCCCACGTTTTTCATTGGCTTGTGTTATTGTCCACTGTAAACTGTGGCTGTTCATTGGTCAAAAGGCTTAGTAGTCCCTTCTTAGTACCGCCTTATCTCAGTTTGTAACCTCCCATGGAGACTTCCCTGTTACTTTTGTTGTAGCTGGGTAGGCTTTAATTACAGCCCCGAGCACTATTTTTTCAAATAGCTTTGGTCTGTTGCAGGCAGGACACGCGCTCTCCTAACACTTGTTTTTTATTTAGCAGGCATTTGAAATGCAATAGGTATGGCATTTACAAGAGTTTAAGTTATTGTCATTGTAAATGACAATACCTTTTATTTATCTGTTTTAAAAAAACAACACATAAATAAAAGGCATTGCCATTTACAATGACAATAGTTCAAACGCTCGTAAATGCGAGACCTATTGCATTGCAAATGCTTGTTCTTGTCAGGAGTTGCACTTTGAGCAAGCTATGACACAGTTTTTGACAGAAAAGCCTTCTGCCCAACAAAGCTGCTTGGAAAGCCATTCTTCCCAGCAAACAGGAGAATCTATCTAGGATTTTGGCCCTACCTTTTTTCGAACAGGACCCCAGGTCACCAGGCTGTCCTCACTATTCTGAGTGACGACTGCTTCCTTTCAGTAGTTCACAAAAACCTACAAGTGCATTACCCCTACCAACTCTTCGACAATAACGTGGGCAAGAATTTAGGAAAATGCATTCACCATGCTCACACTAAACCTTCCTAACTGTATCGACCTTCAGTATTTATTAATTAGCAATTTCTTGGACCCCACCTGCTCTTTTCAGTTGCTTCGGTGCAAAAATGGATTGGGACCAGAGGGTGGTGTGGAGTAGAAGAGGCAACAAAGATGTTCAAGTCAATGAGTCAAAAAAGATGCGAGGGCACTCGCACTGCCAGCACAACCTCTTGTTTCAGTTCCTGTAATATCTGGATGGCATGGCGGTGGAGGGCAGGTCTCAGTTCCTTGGAGAATTAGAAATGGTCCGGTGGGTGAATCAGTGCTGACCTCAATCTCCACAACGCCTCTGGGCCTACTTAACCATGGAACTTACCTCGGCAACGTCGCAAATTACTGATGCACTACATATATGTATGTATATGTTCCTCCCTGAGAAACACGGTGCTAAAATAGTGTTGTATGCGAATGACACACAACTGTTGTTTTCCTGTGAGAGAGGTGCCGTTTTCAACGGCAGTATGATTAACACCTGCCTATCAGAAGTATTTCGGTGGGTTCAGGCAAAACCAACTGAAATGTAATCCCGAGAAGTCGGAGATTATTTTTTCGGCTCCCATCCCTGTGTGGATTGGCATCAATGGTGGCCGCAAGATATGTCCACCCCTGCATCCTCAGTAAGTACCGTGAAAAATCTTGGGGTCAAGTTGGATGCGGCTCTGTCTATGAAGACTCAGATCTAATTTGTGGCTGGAACCTGCTTTGGATTATTGAAAATGTTAAGGGACTTTCTCCCTCTCCTTCCTGTCTCACACAGGAGGACGGTAGTCCAGTCCCTGGTGGTATAGAGACTGGACTATGCAAATGCCCTGTATGTGGGTCTTCCAGACTACTTACTCAGCTGCCTACAAGTGGTCCAGAATGCGGCGGGCATAGCCATTTTTTCGGCAGGGTCTAGGACACGAATGACTCCTTTTCTGGCTTCTCTGCACTGGGTGCCAGTTTGTAAAAGGATTCATAATAAAGCGTTAGTCTTGGTTTTTAAGGTCTTCTATAAGATAGGGGCCCCATATCTTGGAGAAAGGTTCCAGCACTATGTTCCACAATGGACCTTGAGGTCCTTCGCAAAGCTGTTGATGTCTACACCTACGTTTTTGCACTCCCGAGTGGGCGGCAGATCCTTTCAAGTGGTGGCCTTGCGTCTATGGAATAGCCTGTCCCTCTCTCCGAGACATCTACAGGATCTCCTCTCCTTCAGAAAGAAACTAAAAACATGGCTTTTTCAACTTTAGTCTGTCATGTTTTAGTTTCTGGTGTTCTCTGGTTCTGTGTTACGTGGTGTTTTCGTAGCGCGGGACACTCCACAGAGTAGCCATGCGCTTCACAAATACCTAGATAACATAACATAACATAACATCTATGTATATTTATGTATAGTAGCTCCAATTCCTCTGCAATACCCGGCCGGGTCAGAAGAAATACAGCACTCACGTGGTTTTTTCTTAGCTTTCAGCAAAGGTTTATTCAAAGAACAAACGCGTTTCGGGAGAAACTCCCTTAGTCAGTGTTCACATCCGAACGCGCTGTGCGGCACCATTATGTGTATTCGTTTGGGTCATTGAAAAAAACAACAGACATCAGCGAACATTCAAATTTGCGCGCCATCTTTGAGTGTACATTCCATTCAGAAGGATTTCTTAATATATGTTTCAATCATGTTATTCTAACAATTCATCACGCCGTGTATCGGCAAATATGTAACACAGAAAGTACACTATCTAGTGTTACATCAGTCATGAGGCCTCCGACTCAGATGCCACTGTGAGTGAGTTATCTGGCGATGAAATGGCAGGTCCCGAAATACCAACTACCAAAACCCCTTTTCAACAGGAATTCAAAGTAATCCGGGAAAGCTGGTTACGAGATGGCAAAAACAAACCCCCGGAAGGGGTAGGCAAACCAGACGTGGCGGCTGGAAGGGGAAGAGGCAGCGGGCAAGTAAGAACAACTCCAAGGGTAACCAGGAGTCAGAGAAGAGGAAGATGGTAGGTGCATCTGACCATCTCACAATAGTGAACTTATCCCACAGACTCCTAACAACTACGGAAGAGTCCGTTTTAAAATTGGGACTTACATTCTGCCAGAATAGCGACATGGAATATACTCAAACTAGGATCGATCTTTATAAATTCATCCGTAAGATCAAATTACATAAGTTTTTCAAGGTAAAACCAACTGCCAAAGAAGTCAAACATCAGAGAAACAACAAGAAGGACACTGACCTTTTAACTGTCAATGACTTGACTGCGTGTGAAGTTCTGCAAAATGAGATCAGAGGGACACATAGAAACGAATAAGACAAGTAATACCCTCACACAGAGATTAGCCAATGTTGAAATTGACCAGGAAGCACCCAAGAGCGGTTTTAAACCTACATCTAAATTTGTTCCACAAACCGCGGTGGATGCTATTGACACTTTCTCTGACGCGGTTATCAGGGATCTGATGGCCATGAGGACAGAACAAGGTCTCCAACGGAAAAATTTCAATGTTATAAAAGAACAAAGCTTAGCTATAAAAGGTCTGTCGGAAGACAAAACCATCGTATGTAAACCTTCCGACAAAGGAGGCAATATCGTCATCATGTCGAGAGAGCAATATGTGGCAGAAGCCATGCGTCAATTACAAGATATAACCTGTTATGATGTGATAACTAAAAAGGATTATCTTGCGAGCATTGACACTTTGTATGATCTGCTAAAGAAATGGCATGACAAGCAGATGTTGGAACTTGAGGAATATCTTTTTCTAAAAACTGTGAACCCGATTCTGCCTTGTTTTTACCATCTGCCCAAGGTTCATAAGAACACTGTCAATCCCCCAGGGAGACCAATCATCTCCTATATAGGGGGATTAACTGAGAATCTTTCGAAATTTTTGGACCACTACCTGTTTGATTTCGTACTTTCATTGAAGTCATACATCAGAGATACTTCAGACTTCATTGAAAAGGTGGAAAATTTAGACTGACAACCAACTTATATGCTTGTAACCCTAGACATAACAAGTCTTTATACGTGCATCGAGCATGAACAGGGCCTATATGCTATAGAATATTTCCTGAACAAGAGACAACTAAAATATGCTATGCACAACAAGATGTTGTTAGAACTTACCAAATTTTGTTTGTATAATAACATCTTTCTTTTTCAGGATGACATATACAGACAGCTATCTGGTACGGCGATGGGCTTCTGCTTCGCCCCCAGCTATGCAAATTTATTAGTTGGCTGGTGGGAGGAGCAGGTAGCCTGGGCCCCCAGGAATGCGAAATGGAACAACAAAGTGGTAGCATGGAGCAGGTATATTGATGACCTGTTCCTTGTCTGGGATGAGTCAGTAGCAGAGGCCAATGAGTACATACAAGCGCTCAATAACAATGATTGCAATTTGAGGTTCACGGGAGAGGTGAGCAAAGAAAGGGTCAATTATCTGGACCGCCAAGTCAGTGTGAGGAATGGTAAGACATGTACCCAACTCTACCGAAAACCAACGGCAGGCAATAGTATATTGCACGCCTCCAGTAGTCACCCCCGTAAACTTATAAATAGCATCCCCTATGGGGAATTTCTAAGACTTAGACGCAATTGTACCCTAGATGAAGACTTTGAACAAGCAGCCAGTGACAGTATGGACAGATTCTCAAATAGGGGATATAATCCCAATCTTTTACATGATGCTCTAAGTAGAGTGAGGAGATTGTCCCGTAGCTCCCTTTTCGAAACAAAGATTCGTCCCACTATTGATGGCAAATTTCGCATGATTACACGCTATTCAGCCAATTCTTTCCGGTTAAGATCCATAATGATCAAACATTGGCATATTTTAAAAACTGACCAAATTGTTGGATCTGACATACCAGCTGTTCCACTTATAACCTTCAAAAAGGCCAGATCTCTACGTGATCATTTGGTTCAGAGCCATTTGAAGCCCCTAGAGAAGAAGCACGGGACTCTGAAAGATGCCAAGGGTTTCTTCCCGTGCGGGAAGTGCAAAGCCTGCACAGCTAGTAAAAGAACCCTGACATAAGATGTGAAAGGCTGTAAAGGGGGTAAGAAAATAAACAAATTCATGTCTTGCCACACAGATTATGCTGTTTATTGCTTAATGTGTCCTTGCCAATTGAAATATATTGGCAGCACAATTAATCCTGTAAAATTGAAAGCGCTAGAACACATGCGGGCCATTGTGAATAGAGATTTTACCTATCCAGTGGCTCGACATTTTGCAATTAAACACGACAGCAATAGGGATCTTTTGAGATATTTTTGTTTAGACTGTGTGCCCGGAAGTCCGAGAGGTGGTAACAAATTACAGACACTCAGGAGACTAGAGTCTCGATATATAATCGATCTAGAGACCAAGGCACCGGGAGGTCTGAATATGGGAGAGGAAATGTCATCACACTTGGGACAATCCTAAAATACCAGTATCTGGAGAACAGTGAATGTTAAGGTGCTTTAATGAACGGTTGAGAAGATATTCAGCACCTTGAGAATATGTATGATATAAGGGTTATTAAAATGTGAATTTAAAATGCACCGATATTTTTAAATCACGTTTGGTATTAGATAAGTCTGGGGCATGTCAAATATTGCCTGCTCATGAAATTATCCTGAGATTTATGCGGCCACTTAGGCTGCAATTGCCGATACACGGCAAGATGTTATCTGTAAATTGGTGCCCTGATGAATTACGATATTTGTATTTATGGAGATGTTATAAGTTTTATAACATCAGTTTCTCGGAAATTTATGTCCAGGTAATTAGTGCCAGTAAAACCTCATGACTGATGTAACACTAGATAGTGTACTTTCTGTGTTACATATTTGCCGATACACGGCATGATGAATTGTTAGAATAACATGAGTGAAACATATATTAAGAAATTCTTCTGAATGAAATGTACACTCAAAGATGGCGCGCAAATTTGAATGTTCGCTGATGTCTGTTGTTTGTTTCAATGACCCAAACGAATACACATAATGGCGCCGCACAGCGCGTTCGGATGTGAACACTGACGAAGGGAGTTTCTCCCGAAACGCGTTTGTTCTTTGAATAAACCTTTGCTGAAAGCTAAGAAAAAAACCCGTGAGTGCTGTATTTCTTCTGACCCGGCCGGGTATTGCAGAGGAATTGGAGCTACTATTTGTTAGGCGGGACACCGCCGCGAAACAGCACCCGCTTTTGAGTGACTTGTGTTATCGGTGGAAAGGAGTTTGGGTATATTTATGTATATACATATATAGTCACTGAAAAAAACATAGGTTTCAGAGACGTTATAGTTAGTTGGACATTTCACTTGTACAAAACCATTGAAATTCCCCCGTTATAGTTAGTTCAGGTAACTATAACTCGCGCGCCCGCAATGCACTGCTGATGACATCACATATTACATCACTCATGACATGGTCCGTGGCATCACTCATGACATCACTGATGACATCTCAAATGATATCACTGATGACATCACTGATGACATCATCCAGTGAATGTGTGTTTTTCTGAAAGTTAAATATGTTTTATATATGTATATCTCAAGGTCGATGGAAGAATAAATGGGTATATAAGTGTCTAAATGGTTGATTTTTTTGTGTAAAATTGCTTGTATAACGGACTGATTACATTTATCTTAGTGAATACATGGGTTAGGGAGTAATGTTTAAATATATAAATATCTGTATCAGTCTCTCACTTTGTGTATAAGTGACTGCATGGGTTGGTAAGTTGCTACATGTGTGTCTGTATGGGTTATTAGTTGTTTTTTTAGTATCAGTATGAGTGTCTGAGTGTCTGTATGGTTCAGTGGGGGGTATTACTTAGTGCATAGATGCATGAATGAGTGACTCACTGTTTGTATGTACTGAACATATTATGTGTGCAGGACTGTATAGATGGATGAGTGTGTGTATGAGTGTGTTAGTGAGTGTATGACTGCCTAGTACTGTCTTTATAAGTAACTACATATGTTTCAAACTAGTATATGTGAGTATTGGTGTATATAAGTGAGTATATGTGAGAGTGAGGGATTGGAAGAGTTCCTGTACAAATAAGTAGGTGTTTCTATAAGTGATTGTTTAAGAGAGTATGTATGTGTAAGTTTCTGTAGCTGTAAGTGTGGTACTGTGTGTATAACTGTAAATGCAAGTAAATGGGTGTTTGATGCTTTGTTTGCATGTGTGACTATGTGTGTAACTTTATGGATGAGTGGCGATGTGTAACAGGATGTATTGGTGTATGAGTACATATGATGAGTGAGTACATGTATGAGTGACTGTATAGGACTGTTGGTGAATGAGTGGATGTGTGTGTAGATCTTGTAATTACTGAATAGGTGTGTTGTAACTGGTATTGGTATGTCCATTGTTTTAAAAATGTTAGTTTGTATTTTTGAGTGTGTGTATCAAAGGTTATATTAGGGCGAGAGGAGGTGTCATCAGTGATGTCATGAGTGATGTCACTGACTATGCCATGAGTGATGTAATATGTGACGTCATCAGCAGTGCATTGCGGGCGCTCGAGTTATAGTTAACTGAACTAACTATAACGGGGGAATTTCAATGGTTTTGTACAAGTGAAATGTCCAACTAACTGTAACGCCCCTGAAAACTATGGGTTTTTTCAGTGAATTTCTAAGGTTTTTTAAATGCTAATTCCTAACTATAACGTGCCTGAAACCTATGGTTTTTTCAATGAATTTTGTAATGTTTTTTTAAATGCTAATTTGTAACTATTATGTGCCTGAAACCTATGGTTTTTTCAGTTAATTTCTAAGGTGTTTTAAATGCTAGTTTCTAACTATGCTTACAGAGGTAGGACATGTGAAGAAAGAAGAAAAAACCCAAAGAAAGAAGAAAAAGAAATGCAGAAAGAAGCAACAGAAGTCCTCAAAGATGAAGAAAAGTGCAGGAAGACATTCAGAGGAGCAGAAAGAGGCCTTGTTGCAAAATCATCCTGTACCCTCAGCTTTTTTCAGATGGGTACTGGTGGTAACTGCCTCTGACTAACCAGTCCTAGAGCCAGTGCTATGCTAAAAGACACTTAGAATACAGTTAAAACACCTACATACACTAGGGAACACTATGGGGCTGATTCTGGAAATGCTTCCCGACCGAATCGGGTTGGAAATTGTTTCCGACCCACTCGGATCGGGAGAGCCCGACCTACCAAGTCTGATGCATCCGGATGCTTCCAGATACGATTTAGTTGGACTCCCATTGACTTCAATGGGAGCACATGTTCCTAACTGCATCATAATTGGGCACTGGGTCGCTCCCGATCCTATTTGGAAGGAGCAAATGCCATTAGGAGGCCTTCCTAGCCACATCAGGATCAGGCCCTGGGTGGGAATGCTTTCCAACCCGCATCAGAATCGTGCCCTAAGCGCTGGGGTACTCCTGTTATTAGCATGACCTCCTCTGTAAGCCCCTAGTATATAATAGGGCAGGGGGATTAAAACAACCTCTTAAAACGCGCCAGTAAGTGCCACAGAGCTGCGTTGCAGAGAGGTGTAAAAAGTGGCACGGCCTGGACCACCTCTCTGCAACGCAGCGCAGTGGCGCTTACTGGAAACACCTGGTGGGCTACCTAACCCCCTGGGGCCCGCAGGATTGAAGGGGAATTATTTCCCCAACTTAAAACGTGCCATAGGGCGTGTTTGCACATGTCACATCAGGCCATGTCCCCTCCCTTCCCCACTGTGTAAACACGCCCTGTGGTTGTTTTAAGTTGGGAGATTAAGTCCCCTTGAATCCTGAATTGAGGAATTAATACCTCTTCAATCCTGAGGGTCCCTGGGAGCCAACTAGCCCACCAGGTACCTCCAGTATGCGCCAGAGAGCTGCGTTGCAGAGAGGTGTTCAGAGGCCACGCCCCTTTTTACAACACTCTGCAACGCAGCTCCGTGGTGCTAACTGGAGGTACCTGGTGGGTTAGTTGGCCCCCAGGGACCCTCAGGATTGAAGAGGTATTAATTCCTCAACTTACAACGGCCACAGGGTGTGTTTGCAGACATGTCACCACAGACCCCGCCCCCTCCCTTCAACGCTGTGCAAACGCACCCCGTGGCGCGTTTCAAGTTGGGGCATTAACTCCCCTTGAATCCTGAGTGTCCCTGGGGTGCAACTAGCCCACCAGCTACCTTCATTAAGCACCACAGAGCTTTGTTGCCGAGAGGTGTAAAAAGGGGCGTGGCCTCAGAACACCTCTCTGCAAAGCAGCCCCCTGGAGCATACTGGAGGTTCCTGGTGGGCTAGTTGGCCCCCAGGCACCCCCAGTATTCAAGGGGAATTCGTTCCCCATCTGCTAACGCACCAGGGAGCGCGTTTGCAGAGTGCTGGAAGGAGGAGGCGTGGCCTCTGGCGCAATGTCGGTCTTTTATTATTTATCTTTTTAAGAAGGTGGCTGTATGGCCCCCCTTCTTTTTTCTAATTTATTGGCCCTGGGGACCCCCTCGCCCAGGGCCTGCCCCCTATTTTTTTTTCATTAAAAAATTCAGAAGGGGGCTGCGTGGCCTCCCTCCCGAGGCCTTAATCGGCCCCCGGGGCATGGTCTTTTTTTTAAAATTATTATTTTTTTGGAGGGGGCTGCGTTGCCCCCCTCCTCAGGCCACTTATGGCCCCGGAACCCCATCCACTGGGGCCGGCCTTTGTTTTAAAACATTTTTTTTAAATAAAATTTTGGGGAGGGGGCCACGTGGCCCCCCTCCCGGGCCACTTGTAGCCCTGGAGACCCCATCCCCCGGGGCTGGCCCTCTCCGTTGGGGACCGTGGGGGGGTCCCAAATCTCCCCGCGGTCCCGCCAGCTCCCCGCGTCCCTTGGGAGCCGGCATTGCTTTTATTTATTTTTTTTATTTTTTTATTTTTAGCTGTTTTATATCGCGCTCAAATACTACCAGAGTGTCCTGGCGCGTAAGAAGAAACAAGCATGTGGCCAGAGGGAGAGAAGAGAACAGAAATTAATAAGCCATTCTGAAAAGATATGTTTTGAGTGCCTTTTTAAATGTCACAAAATTTTCAGTTAATCTCAGGGAGAGAGGGAGGATATTCCAAGTCCTGGCCGCGGTGACAGCAAGTGATTGGCCTCCCAAACGAACTCGCTGAAATCGAGGTACTCTTAAGAAATTACCATCTGCAGAACGCAGAGCCCTAGTAGGGACATAGCGGGAAAATCTGTCTCTCAAATAAGAAGGACCAAGGTCATGAACTGCTTTAAAAGCTATAGTAAGAATTTTAAAGGTAATCCTCTGTGCTACTGGCAGCCAATGTAGTTCCTTCATGTGAGCCCGAGGACTTTCTCTATATGGCACATTGCACAGTAGGCGAACAGTCGCATTTTGGATGATCTGGAGCTTTGAGACCAAAAAAGCCGGAGAGCCACACAACAGAGAGTTGGCATAATCAAGTCGTGATAGAATAAGGGCTCTTGCGACCGACTCTCTTGCTGAAGAAGGTAGATAAGGAAAAATCTTCCTCATAGCTTTTAGGGACCCGAAGCACACCCCAGTGAGTTTTTTTATGTGTGCCTCGAATCGCAAATCCTCCCCAAACCAGACTCCCAAATTTTTAGCAGGGATATTGACAGCGCCTGGCTGGGGAAAATCAGAAGGCCATAGAGTTTCTCTGAAATTGGACGGAAACTGGCCATATAGCAGGATTTCTGTTTTATCTTCATTGCACTTCAGCTGTGCTGCTGCTAACCAGTTAAACACAGCGGAAAGGCATGAACGCACTACCTCAGTGTCAGTGTTCGCATCTGGCCACGTGAACAGGAGCTGCGTATCATCCGCATATGCTAATATTTTCGCTCCCATTTCTTCAGCTAAAAAAATAAGAGGGGTGAGATATACATTAAAAAGGAGGGGGCTCAAAGTAGAGCCCTGGGGAACTCCTGTAGTAAGGGATTTAATCGAGGATGAATAAGGAGGAATCCAGACCTGCTGAGATCTTTCTGTAAGAAAGGATTTCACCCAATCCAGAGCAGAACTCACTATGCCGAGATCGGCCAGTCGTGCCAAGAGAAGTGTGTGTGGGACAGTGTCAAACGCAGCAGAGAGGTCCAATAAAATTAGGACCGCTCTGCCGCCACTGTCCAGGCACCCTCTAATCGCCTCTGTAACCTCCACCAGCGCTGTCTCCGTGCTATAGGCTGCACGAAAGCCAGATTGGGCAGGATGTAACGCCCCTGAAGTTTCCACAAAGGCATTAAGCTGGGAGAATGCCAGCTTCTCACCAACTTTAGCCATAGCTGGTAAAAGAGAAATAGGTCGATAGTTATTCGGCACAGCTGGATCCGCGCCTGTTTTCTTAAGCAGTGGCAGAAGCTTAGCCTGTTTCCATATTTTCGGAACTGTTGCAGTGGAAAAAGATAGCCCTATTATTTGGGAGACTTCGGAAGCCACAACTTCGGCTACTTCGGCCAACACCCGGGCCGGACAGACATCCCCGGGAGCACCAGATTTTAAAGATTTAATTGCTGTCAGGGTGTCCTCGACCGAAGGAGGAATAAGTCTCTCCATGATGAAGGTGGGAGGAACCTTAGTTTCGTTGTTACCTATCATGTTATCGCCTCCTCCAACTGTTCTCAAACTGTGTTGAATATTAACAATTTTCGATAGGAAGAAGGAGGAGAGCCTTTCACACCATTCAGTAGAAGGACTCATGGATACCTGCTCAGCACAGGGAGAGAGAAAGCTCTTCACTATCGAGAAAATTTCCCGACTATTGTTACTAGCTCTCTCAATTCTTTTAGAAAAAAACTCTGTTTTTGCATGTTTAATGCTAATATAGTAATCTCGCTGCGCTGCACGAAACACTGTTTTAGCCTGTGGACAATAAGCTAATCTCCATGCTCGCTCCAGTTTTTTGCAAGCAAGTTTCAGAGTACGGAGGTGGGGCGAATACCAAGGTTGAGATGGCGTCATCCTATTTCTGCCTGGATCGGCCTTCTTCGAAGAAGAAGTCACCGCTGCATTCATCCATCTGTCGTAAACCTGTAGCGCAGAATCCATATCTGCCCCTAGGATGGGTCTGTTCAAATCAAGATGGGTCATCAAATTACCCACATTGATTTTTGGGGGGCCCATTGTTTTAGCAGACTTAGGAGGATCTCTCAAGGCGGACCAGGAGAATCTAATCAGCTGATGATCGGACCAGGTAACTACTTGTGGGGCCTCAACCATCAGTGGGAAGTTGGTGCATACAATGTCTAAGATATGGCCACCAGAGTGGGTAGGGGAGGAAACCCATTGGGTAAGGGAGGCCAAATCAAAGTAGTCATATAGCAGCTTTCTTTCTCGGCAGTCTTGAACATCAACGTGGATATTGAAGTCACCCAGCATTAAAAAGCGAGAGAACCTCAATGCACGGGGAACAAGAGTCTCAGAGAGAGCTTTAAGAAAGGGGCCAGAATGACCTGGAGGCCTGTAGATAAGGGAACCGCCCAGTGTGAAATGAGGGGATAGACCTAAGGCAAAATTTAAAAGCTCACCTTCCTCTAAAAAATCTGAGTCTTCCACCTTAAGAACCCAGCATTCTCGAAAAATAATTGCTAGTCCCCCACCCCTGCCATCCTTCCTGTCTTTCCGTTGGATTTTAAACCCTCTAGGAATGGCCAATTCAATATCAGGAGCACAAGACCCATTCAGCCACGTTTCTGTAATAAACAACAGGTCTAAAGTACCATCTTCTAGTAGAGCGAAAATATCTAGAGCATGTTTGCTCATTTTCCACATGGGGAGCTGCTACGATGCCTCTAACCGCGTGGAAAAGCAATTTGGTTTGGATTTTGAAAGAGAGAGCAGGTTTCCCTGCTCTCTCTTTCAAAATCCAAACCTAGGGGCATATTATCAAGGGGGTTTATCTCCGCTTTTTTGGCTTTAAAAGCCAAGAAAGCGGAGATAAAATTTTCTCCCTATTACCTAGCTGTCGCTAACACCAGTTAGCGACAGCTAGTAGGAGTTAGCGACCATCTCGGGCCCCACTTTGCATGTCAGTGATATTTATCACTAATGACATGCAAAGTGGGCGTGCCAAGATGTTAGCGACTGGAAACAGTCGCTAACATCGCTATCTCCAAAAGCTAACACCAGCCCTGAGCAGTTCTTAGCCATGTTATCCAATGGGAGGTGGATAACATGGCTAAGAGCATTAGCTCGGTAATGCATGAATATCGCTGACTTTTCAGCGATATTCATGCATTGCGGCCGTTTTTTATCGCATTTGCGATAAACCTTGGTAATACCAAGGTTTATCTGCGATAAAAATCGCCGCAGCTCTGCGCTAAAATTTTGTCTCTAACCAAGCAATAGCGATAATTATCGCTATTGCTTGGTAATATGCCTCCTAGTTTGCTATGGCAGGGCGGGAGCCGCGAGGTTCCCGCCCTGCCATAACAAACTACAGTGTCTCGGGGTAGACACCCCGGGACACTCCAGGAGCCGGCCCTGGGGGGGGTGGCGGTCCCCAGGGCCATCATTGGCTCCATGAGGGGGGCTTCGTGACCCCCCTCCCACTGAATGAGAAGTGGTGGGGGTGGTGGTCCCCGGGGCTTGGGGGTCTGTTACGGACCCCCTATTTTTAATATGTAGAGCCCCGGGGAGGTGGCGGTCCCCGGGCGTGTGTGGGGGGGCTCGAGCCCTACCACGCAGGCTATTTCTTTTTTCTTTAAACACGAGATCCGGGGGGTGGCGGTCCCCGGGGCTGCGGGGGGGGGCTGTGAGCCCCCACAAATATTTTCACAAAGCTCCAGGGAGTGGCAGTCCACGGGGCTTGGGGGGGGGCATTGAGCCGCCTGCACATAATTTTGAAAAGCCCCGTGGGTGGCGGTCCCCGGGGCTGGGGGGCCTTTGAGCCCCCCCACCCATGTTTTTTTTTAAACCCCGCGGTTGGCGGTCCCCGGGGCTGGGGGACTGGGAGCCCCCCGCACACATATTTTCGAAAAGCCCTGGGGGTGGCGGTCCCCGGAGTTGGGTGGCCCTTTTGGGCTCCCCATCACAAATCACACATTGCCCCTAGGATTTGGCCCACCCGGGGGCTAAATAGCAACAAAGCACGGGAGTCCGCGCTTCGTTTTTTTTTTCTCTGCAGGATCCGCACATCCTGCCCAGATTTTGCCGAATTTTTTTCTTTTTTTAAAAATGTTTTTTAGGGACACCCTAAGCAGGCCTAGGGGGTCAGGATGTTTCTACCCTCCCCCTTTTTGCGTTTTGCACCTTAGTTTGACTGATTTCTTGTGCCTCGGTTCTACCGAGGCACAAGATGGCTGCCAACACTTCCTGGTTTGGAGTGTTGACAGCCAATTAGCATAAAGCTCGTGATCGGGAGGGTGCACGGAGGGTGCGCGGATCCTCCGCGGCCATAGATATCACTATCTTTATTCCTTAATTTCTCAAAAACTACTGAACGGATTAACACCATTTTTAAAAAGGTCGCTTTCTGGGTCAAGCAGTACCTTTTTGCCAAATGTGGTGTAATTCCGTTCAGCAGTTTTTGGTATAACAGTGTCCTATGGGAAAATTATGTTTTCACCACTATTTTTTTAATTTCTCTGGAACTACTGAACGGATTTACAACATTTAAAAAAAGGGCTCTTTCTGAACCAAGGGCTACCTTTTAGCACAATTTGGTGTAATTCTGTTCAGCAGTTCGGGCTGTAGCCGTGTCTAAAATTTCCTATGGGAAATAACATAGAGAAAACACGTTTTGGGACCCCCTTTTTTCTCGGCCCCCGCTTGACAAAACACCCCCAAACTTTCAGGATAGGAGTGGACTGGAGCGCCCCACGAGTTTTGAAAATTCCGCAAAGATTCATCAACTGGCGCCAAAGATATTTGGAATAGAATGTTGCGGATTTCTTATGGAAAATAGGTCCTAACTATAACTACCGACTGGCGACCGCCAGTAGGTAATGTATATATATATAAACATATATATATATATGTACATACATATATAGACATAAATATATCAATATATATGCACATGTATGTATATGATATATATATATAGTGTGTATATATTTGTGTGTGTGCTGAATAATTGGATAACAGTACATTGAATGACTTTCAACAACCTGTGCCTAGAACGTGCAGCCTGTATGCTATAGTAATAATAAGACCCACAATGCTTAGGTTCCTTCTGACTTTCTGGACTGCAGAAAAACTCCGCATTATGGACTTTCTACACAACAGTTCTCTTTATGACAGGGTTCAGCTCCATTATTATGGACACTGAAGCATCAGCCTTTTAAAAGAGAGACTTCATGAGCTCGAGGCGGTGGACAAGACTCCCACTGCTTAGCCGCCCACTTCTTTCTTCTTTCGGCTTTGCACAAAAGGAGCATTTAAGCAGATTTTATATTTAGCTTTCCTCGTAGATTTGGTATAGACTGGAGAGCAGCCGTGTTTTATGAACATTTTCTATACGTTGAGTCAACTGTTCTCACTTCCTCAAAGGCAGCGGTTAGGGAAGAGTGTGGGCCTAGCCACTATGGGGCAACTGCACACGCCCTTTTAATTTGTCCCCGGACCTTCTCCACTCATTGTCTCTGCATATTTAAATTTCGTTTTTCAACCTATACTTAAACTATCCTGCATTCAATATATTTATGTACTGTCATCAGTATTTTCAAATTTGCACATTCAGTTCACCTAAGTTTAGATACAAAAGTTTAAAGGGAATTGCAATTGAGCAATTTATTCAGAATGTTCTGTTTGCAGTGGGTGTATGGTAGCAGTGTTTTTTTTTTTTTTTAAAAACCATTTATTTATCTTATGCATAGTACACAGCGTCTGCCTACAACCACTACGGGCCGGCCGCTATGACAATCAACAACATTCCAGGTCGTCTTACTATGCGGAAAGCTAAAAATAAGAGCGCTACGGTATATTAGCAGCAGACATAAGAAGAATAACGTAGGTTTCATTTTATAAATTTAAAGAGGTGTCATACATTCAGACCAGACAACCGAAAGGGCGAGCCATACGACATAGTATCAACTAAAGGAGCAGCAATAGTTAGGATTTGTGCGTTGAACATTGTAGGCAGGATACATAAACACCATACTTCATTTCGCGCCAGTCAGTGCCACCCAGTCAATATATCACTGCAGGATTTATTCGCAAACTTAACCACTATATAGCAGGACATGAGAGGGCACATTCTTACAGCAGGAAGAAATGATCCAGTGACATACAATAAAGCAAGTTTTACGTGGAACAAGCCATGTAGGAGGATACAGGCCCTCTAAGAAATATAATCGGGAAGTGAAAACAGGATATGCGAGCATTCAATGGCTGTGTACTAATATCAACGCCGTACACACAAAATCCAATAAACAGTGCAAACAACATAAGCACAGAGTGCTAAATCCTACCCAAAAGGAACACCACCCGACCCCCCGTCCGATCTAAATATACGAACAAATGAAAAAGGAAAAAGAAATAAAAGAAATATAAAAGGAGAAACACAATCGTGCAAGATGGGCGCCACCCCGGGCCAGGCATCCCGCGGCTAATAATACAGAAGAAAGTAGAGAGCTGGCGAGAAGAAGGGTATGGCAGTCGCGACGGAGCGTCGAAACAGAGAAAAGTGGCATAGCGACAGATCCCAACCCACTCATGCCAGAGAAGCGAGGACAGAAGCGGCACCGCTATAAAGGGATAGAAGAGGGCCATAGAACCAAAAAGACACATCTGAAAGACCCCGCCCACCCGTCCCACCCCGCACCCCTGCAGAAGGCTACGGCCTACCCTCCAAACAGCGTGCCTGTCGCCCTAATCCGAAACCCGAAATATAGTAAAGAAAGAAAGTAGAATAAGGAGACAAAAAAAAAAGGAGGAACGGGAATACGAAACAAAAATAAGATGTGAGGGAGGAGCCAGAGGATATGAACAAACACACTCGGCTACGACCCTCCCCCGACCAGCAAATGAATAATTATCAAATCAATGCTACACCTTCACATACAGCAAAAACCGGCAGGGGGGGGAGGGGGGAGGGAGATTTTAACGTTTCACAATGTCGAGAGTACAAGCATCAGTGCAACGGACAGGTAAACCAGCAGTCTATCAGTGTCTTGCAACTTACCCCCAGCCCTTCCTAATCACGAAACCAACCCAATAAAGGATAACATGGAGCGGACCACCCAGCACAGAATAATCGTAATGTTGACCAGGGTTACGGCAGTGATGTAGAGTAGGGAGAGCCACCATACTAATGGAATACAAAAAGTCAATGAAGCAAGTCAATTGTAGCAGCAACGACAGGGCAAGCAAAAGCAAGCCGGAGTCCAGTTTCGCAGTTCGACAATGCAAAGGTACCCCACCAGGACAAAAGCTCGAATCCATCGAAGCGGGAGCAAACAGCGGTCCACCATAGTTCCCAATAGTCCGGGAAGGAGCAGATCTCCGCGTCGTGTGCAAGTCCTCGAAGTCCGGGCGGTGAGAAAGCGGAGGTTCAAAAGCCACCGGCCCATCAAGCGGCCGAAGAACAGCGACAGCAACTCCTGGCGCAGCCGAAGGGGACAAAGCAATGGAGGCATCAGGACGATAGGGGTGCATGAAAGAGCGACGACGCAAAATGGCGGCGGGCCGCATGGGGTCGGTAGAAGCACCGGGGGCCAAGACAGCATACAAGGACATCAAGGCGTCCAGGACATCTCCGAGCGTGGGCGCTCGAGCACAAGCCCAAGCCTCCGCGCAATCCGGCCAGCAAGGTTCGTCGGTGCAGAGCGGATCACCCCACACGTTGTTGGTAGCCATTTTGTGAGTTTCGCCGCCCCGCACTCCACCGTGGGCCCCCAAACAGTTCCCAAATGTAGGACTTTACAGACTTCCGGAGGTTCCCAACAATGGCCTCACCGGCACAGAACGGGCCGGTGCTCAATGGGGGGGGCCCCCTCCGATCAGTGGCGGGCCCCACAAGCGAGAGCCAGGCGCGGGGTCCAGGGCTACCGGACAGAACAAAGGCGAAGGGACCCCTTCACACAGTCAGCCCCCGACACATCTCGTCCCCCTCCAGCCGCACGGTCCACAAATCGGGGCCGGTTCAGGATCGCCGGGGCATACACACAACGGCTCCCACCAGTGGCTCACTCTCGCGGCCGAGGCCGGCAATCTCAGCACCGTCGGTCGGGTCCCACAGGCGAGGTCCCGGTCTCGAGCGCCCGGAGGCCCCAATCCCACCGAGGGCACAGCTGCGGACCCACAGCACGCAGGAGTCTCCGGACCAGACGGTGAGTAAGAGTGGGTCGTTAAATTCCAAAATCTGTAGTGAAGTATCGTCGCAGCACAGGATATATTGCAGGATATTCGAGGTTGGCCGGAGGGCCGACGGAGCCGAGCTAAAAGGCGGCCATTACGCTCTCGAGCTAGGCTCCTCCCTCCTATGGTAGCAGTGTTAATCTACCATTAGAAGCAGCATAATACATTTGCTATTAGTTTTTTGATTTACAAAATATTTCTGAATGTCCAATAACAAGAAATAATAATTATGGGTGCAGAGAAAGGAGGCACGTGGCTCCTTCTCACCAATCTCTGTTTTTAAGTGTAACTAAGGAACAATGAAATGATAATAGCGTGATGTTATCATCATTTTATTGTTTACATCTGCTTTGCAGGCGCTGGGCGGGCGGGGCCGCTCTGCTCTCAAACCACTCATAAGTTCGCAATGACACTTTGACCTCCCCTCTTGGGCCGGCCAAACAGTCATGCATACTTTGCATGTTCTCCATGCAGGCTGCATTACAGCCTGCATGGAGAAAATGCACAGGGCCCCAGTTCCCATCTGAGCGCCGAGCCACGGCGCTCACACCAATCACAACACTGCATTGGAGTGTTGTGATTGGTCTGGGGAGCCTGGCAGTGCTTCCTGGTTCAGCCAAGTCTGACGGAGGAGAGACAGTATTATTATTATTATTTTTTTTACACCCCCCGCCTCACTACCCCTGATCCCTGTCAGCCGCCATTGTGCAGGTATGGACCTAAGGTTGAACAATCTCCAGAAAAGACCATCGTGCCACATTTCAGCATCTTGAAGTGGTCTGTGGTAGAGGGACATGGGAGGTAAACAAGTGATGAGGCTCCCAAAACAGAATGATGGGCTCGGTTTGATCACCTTGAAGTTTGGAAATCTTTCCTTCTTCCCGCTCCAGGGATGTCAAAGGTGGCCTGCGGTGGCCTTACATCATCAATGACAGTGGAATGCTGAGGATGTCATTGACAGGTGTGATTATAACACACATCAGAGAGGCTCCTCCTTCCTCAACAGGTGGATGTTGGCTGACAAAGAGTTTGTATCAATCCTGGTCTCTTGTGAGACTTCGTCTGGATGCCCCGCATGGAATCGCTCAAAATCTAAATCCAGTATGTTGATCCTTGGCGTGAGGACAGCTAGTCCGAAGGACTCTGTGGACTAAGGGGCAGCGCCTTACAACAATGTGAAGCACAATGGGAACAGCTTCCTGAGTGAAGACAAACACTCTCAGAGGTTCAAAGTACCCAGATAAGGTTTAATGAGAGGGTCACAGCTACGTAGCGCAGGTGTTAAAGCTATCCACAGTGCACAAACAACAATTTATATACATGTGAAGGGCAACCCCTTAGCACTCCCTAACCTCCTTAGAAGTCTCTCTCTATTTCTAGGTTATTTGGCGCAGAAACAGCTTCAGGTTGAGGAGGGTCAGTGTATTTACAAACTGACTGTGTTTTGACCAGGCATTGCTGGCAATTGACATGGTGACCTTTGCAGTGTCTGGTAAACCAAGAATGCATTCATTGAGCTAGAGCTGGGCAGGGGTACGCCGTGTGACTGTTACATCAGTTCACACTCAGAATAGACATACAAACTACAGTGAAAATAGAAAGTGGTTACACAAGGTGGAGTTTATTTTCTAATTCTATCAGAGTACCTGTGCCCTTAGTATGTATTTGAAAGGGTTATAGTAGCAGGGGCAAAGCCAAAGACCCCAGGAATTGAACAGTATTTCCAATTTCCTGTGCAGCCTGTAAAGGCTGCACAGTGGGGCGCGCTTAACCCTGAATTTAGCAGTAGGGACAGCACATCAAAATGTAGGAACAGACATGACTTATAAAAGAGACATAAAGCAAAGGTACAATTTCTTCCAGCTGGGAATATACCATCAAAAGAGTGCAGGAAGTCTGAGGGTGTCTTCCCATCTGAAGTTAACCATGCCTGACATTTCGGGCTGGACTGTTCTTAATGGCGCAGGATAAAATCTGAATAACCTATGATTGATCCCTTCAGGTAGTGCCATTGCAGGCAAAAAACAATGGACTGCAATGCAGCTTTAAGTAATAACCAGTGGGTAAGATCAATTCAAGCATTGCAGTCATTCTGTAGAAGTGTGGGAAAACAATAAGGCAACAGAGGGACTGTTGAGGGCCAAAAGTAAATTATGTTGATCCTGAGAGCTATAGTAAAAAAGCTGGGCTGATCAGAAAAATGGTAGAGGCTGTGAAAATCAGACTTTGGGACATAGAGTCTTGAGTAAAAGATGCACAAACATAAATACTGTCCACAGAAGTCCATCCGAGGGGATTAGTCCATTGTGTATAGATGGAGAAGAGATGAGGGATATGGCTACTGTTTTATACAAGGGTGACACAACTGCATTAGTCCCCCTAGATGGCATATAGGAAAGGCTTGAGAAGGTCCCAATCACAGCCAGTTTGAGAGTCCTAGGAGTCCCACTACTTGAGAGAAGCTGAGATTTGACTGAGGTGATTGACCACAGCCAGTATGGGTCTGGCTTCAGTAGGAAAGCATATTGACTTCCTCCCACACACAGGAAGGACACCGAAAAGAGTGAAACAACCATCATGGTACTTTCAGATGTACGATCTGTAGGTAATGGCGTAAGAAAGGTACGTTTTTAAGTATTCTGATGTTTATTATCCTGAGCCCAGAGATGGAGATAAGGAGAGTCCATCATTAAAGATCAGATGGAACTGTTGAGTTTAGTCCAGACTGTGCCCCTTCACACCTTGGGTTCTAGAAGAAAACCCAGCTATTGTTTTTCCTAAAAAGAAATGGATAGGCAGGTGTAGACAAGGTGAGCAATAAGTAGTATTTCCTACCTCTGTTGATAAATTGTTAGTGTCAGAAAGAGCTAACCTTGTAGTCAGGATCCAAAGTCGAGCGATACATGTTTCTGTATCAACCCAACACAGTAGAGATATGCCAGTTAGTAGTAGATCTGGGGTAGGAGGAATGGGATATGAGAGAAAACAGAGATAGTGGTGATCCTTCTCTGACTCATCAGTTCTGCTGGGTATGGTCTTCTACTATTCACAGTGGTTATCTAAAATAGATAAAACTATTAGATGTGATCTTTTGCAACACCAATATTGAATAATATACTAACCTGCAGTCTGTCTCTTCAAGGCACAGAGACATATGGGACCTTCCACAAACATATCTATCTAGTGAAGAAGACCTGTCCAAAGAAACTGATATGCCTAAGTATTTGTAAAGAGAAAGAGGACACTCAGAAGAGGACGGAGCAATCCGGATGGACACTCTGATAAGCTCAGTGAGCTGAGGTGCTACAGAGTACTAAAGAGACAATTGTATTGCAAAATTTCTCATAATGTTTGCAACAGTTTTAAAATGAATCTGATAAAGTTTAAACAAAAACATAATATAGATACAAATGCACTGAGAAAAAATAATTCCTTTAAATTGTAGTATATGAATAATTTCTAGGTCACACCTAATCAAATAGAGAAGTCTCCAAAAACAGATGTGGCCGCTCTATAAAGCATCAGCAGTTTATGGAGAGTTAAGCCACAGTGCACGATAGCTGCTGCCACTCTATGAAGAAATAGAAAAGAATTGAACAGTAATATCACTGGTAAATAGAAAGTCAGTCAAATAGAAATCAAAAAACAAAAAATACATTATACTGAATTGATCATAGTATGATGTCGTTTTATTGAATTATTAAAACGTAAAACATTTTTAACATGTACATATGTTAAAATGTGGTCATTAACAAAGTCACTTCTTTAGTAACATTCAGAAAAAATATATTTTTTAAATTATTATCTTCTACAAGGTTGTTATGCTTTGCCGTCATTTAAAAAAACATTTTTATCAATGACCCTTCATTTAATGTGTTAAAATGTTAAATATGAAACAATGTACTTAATTATTTCTAAAACATGTTTGAACATTATTCTACTATTAATTTCAAACTAAGGGCCCGATGCATCAAGATAGCATTTTGCAATTCTCTAATTGCGAATCACAAGGATCCGCTATTAGGGAACTGCAAAATGCAATTTATGAATGTGTATAGTACACGTTTTTGCAATTCCTGGGGGGTGGCAAATGACCTACCTCATGGATATTAATGCGGTAGGTCGCAATTTGACACCCCCTTGGAATCGAAAAAATCACAGGGATGGTGGCCTGCTGAGGTCAGAAGACCACCATATCTGTGATTGCTTTTAAATAAAGCAATCTTTTTTTTGTAAAGCAGCCCGTTTTCCTTAATGGAAAACAAGATGCTTTACAAAACGTAAAATGAAAACTTTTCCACTGCCTGCTCTTAAAAAATGCTTTTACAAATATTAACAAAGGGGAATGGGTCCCTTAGGAACCCCTTCCCATTTGCGAATCGGTTACCACCTACTTAAAGTAGGGTGTAAAATGCGAATGTTTTGCGACCGCAATTCCAGTCACAAAACAGTCATACATACCGATGCAATTCGTTATAAGGAGGGGATGCCCTAAACACGCCCCTTTCTAATACCAAATCACAAACTCTTTTGGCGACTCGGTAACAGGTTACTGAATTTCAAAATTAGGTTTGCTGCATTGGAAAAGCAATTTTTGCATTCACAAACGGGCAGATTCTGCGAATCTACCCATTTGCGAACACAAAAATGCTTGATACATCTGGCCCTAAGAATCTTGTGCAGGTGCCCCGTCATTGGAAGCATGCTCTAGTGCTCCCTTTACTGAAAAAGACTGGTTTGGATTCCCTTTGCTGCTCAAATTACAGGCCCATATCTCTTCGTTCTATCTTTTCCAAAATATTGGAAGAACACAACAATTTTCAACTCTCTGCTTATGTGACAGGTCATAAGCTATTTCATCCATCACAGTCTGGCTTTCGTCCTGGTCATAGTACTGAATCGACTCTGCTTGGGGTCATGGAGCACCTTAGGCAGCAGCTTGACTGTGGTGGTACGGCAGCGCTCATCTTATTGGATTTGAGCGCTGCCTTCGACACGGTCTCTCATTCCATTCTGGAGGATCGCCTTGAAATCTCAGGAATTGTAGGTGTGGCCTTGCAGTGACTGATCTCTTTTCTAAAGGATCGCTCCTTTCAAGTTTTCTCTCAGACTGCTAAATCGAACTCTGTAGCCTTGCAGTACCGCAAGGCTCGATCCTGAGTCTTTTGCTTTTTAATCTTTATGTTCGCCCCTTGGTGGCCATTGCGGAAAAATCTGGGTTGACCATCTTGTCGTATGCAGATGATATGCAGATTATCTTCTCTCTGTCACCTGCTCAACATCAGGACCCTTCACTACTTCAGCTTGGTCTATGGAACATCTCCTTGTAGATGTCCAGAAATGCTTTAAGGCTGAACAGCTCCAAGACTGAGGTCCTAATCCTGGGGAACAATACCGAGCTCTGGGGAGCCAGCCATCGGCCTGCCTCTTTGGGACCTTTACCAGCTCCGGTCCATAAGGTTAAGGACTTGGGTTTTACCATGACAGTAAGCTTTCTCTTGTAGTCCAAGTGTCGTGAGTCATCTCTGCTCACTTTTCGGCCCTCAAGTGGCTAAAGAAAATCCTTTGGCTAATTCCACCGGCTGCCCAGAGAACTGTTTTGCAGGCCTTGGTGATCTCCAGACTTGATTATGGTAATGTACTGTATTTGGGTGCAGACAAGGCCTCCCTCAGCCTTCTCCAGCTCATTCTAAATGTGGCAGCCCGCTTGCTATTTCGGTTGCCTCGGCACACTTCTGTTTCCCCTCTGCTTCATCAACTCCACTGGCTCAAGGTTAGCAAGCGTATGTAGTTCAAGGCCCTTTGCTACATGTTTTGAGTTCAGCACGGCTTGGCCCCCTTGTACATACAAAACCTTGTCAAGCCTTATCAACCCTCTCACAAACTGAGATCGGCCAGCCTCTCTCTCTTCTCAGTTCCTAGAGTGCGGCGGACCCGTATGGGTGGCAGCTCATTCTCCTTCATGGGACCTAAATTGTGGCATTCCCTACTGTTGGAACTCAGGACCTGTCAATCTCTCCTTGCCTTCCAGAAAAAGCTAAAGACCTTGTCCCATTTTCAGTGCTGGGTAACCCGGTTGGATAGCTGTACGCTTTATAAATCTGTTAAATAATAAATAAGAATATATAATTGTTTTTATACATTTTGGAAATAGTCACAGTAAATTTGCTTTGCCTACTGCTAAACCCTATTTTAGCCGGTGATAGAACTTTGTACACTGTACCCCTGCTAGCTAGTGGGAGAGTGATTGTGCTCCTCCTTTCAAAATGATGACATTTGTATGCACCTAATTGACATATTTACCTTACCAATAAGTCCCTTGTACAGGGTACCAGTGTATACCTAGGGTCTGTAGTTAAATGTCACAAGTGGACTCCAGCACCCATTGTGCCATTCACTGCAGTAGCACTGTAAACATGACTGTAGGCCTGCCACCAAAACCCTGGGGTTTCAGATTGGAACTGCATATTCAACCTGTCAAAATAGACCCTTTTGGCAGGCCTAAACCTTCTTTTTTAATACATTTGATCCCCCCTAAGTAGGCCTTGGTGCTAATAAGGCAGAGCACACGTTTAAAGTTAAACGTCCTTATGATGACTAGCCACTTCAAGCTATTTTCAATGTAGCATGATGGGTAGTTTCAAGGGAAAGCCTTGGAATTCAATGGTTTACTGAAACAACATCGATGAAAAAATATAGACTACATAAATATTGACTCCCTGTACTTAAACAAATACAAAAATGTCGACTAAAAAGTATTGATGTTAAAAATATAGATGTACAAAATATCGATGTATATATATATATATATAAATATATATATAAAACAAATATTATATAATAAATATTGATATTCATTTTAACAAAATAAAAATACATTTAATATACATGTTAACAAAAATATAATAAATAAACTTAATTAAAAAAAGATACACACACACATATTTATGTATACATATATATATATTTACTTTAAAACAATAAACTATTATAACTATTATTTAAAATGTATTTTAAACATTTACAATTATATAAAAAATAAAAATATAAGAAAAAAAAGTCTATAATAAATTTAAACCATAAACTATTAAAAAATATTTAACAAGTAGGGAAGGCCTACCACTGGAGCATCCCTGCATAATTACTATCACTCGACGCAGAAAAAGCGTTTGATCAGGTGGATTGGACCTTTCTTCGGGCAGTCCTGCTTAAAATCGGGCTGGGCCCAGTAATGGTAGCCGGATCATGGCCCCCTATCTTTCCTCACAGGCCCGAGTGTGGGTCAGCGGTCAGCTCACAAACTCCATCTCCATACATAGAGGCACGCGGCAGGGATGTCCTCTTTCCCCCCTGTTGTTCGCCCTTGTGGAAGAACCCCTGGCCGTATTGATCCAACAAGCCCCAGACATCCAGGGCATTCTCGTTGGTGGCCAGCCGCACAAAGTGGCTCTTTTTGCGGAGGATTTACTTCTCACATTATCCTGCCTGCACACCTCTCTCCCGGCCCTCCTCTCCCTGCTACGGTCCTTTGAATTGGCATCTGGCCTCAAAATTAACCACGAGAAATCCTGGGCGCTGAACCTCACAATCCCTCAGGACGAGATCCCGGCACTTCAGTCTCTCATCCCTTACCAATGGGCTACCAACTCCATTCGCTACCTGGGGCTTCACTTAACTTCCAGTCTCAACACATGGTCGTAAATTAATTGGCAGGACGGCAAGAGGGCGGTCCTGGAAGATTTGCCAGTCTGGAAGCCCCTCACCCTCTCCTGGTTGGGCCGCTTACATGCAATTAAAATGTCGGTGCTTCCCAAAGTCTTATATTTATTCCAATGTCTACCTACTCCTATCCCACAACACCAGATCCAAAGTCTCCAACGCGAAATCACTAACATCATCTGGGGCTGCTGTAGGCTGCGCTTCTCCAGCAAAATTCTTATGCTACCCAGGGACAGGGGTGGGCTAGCCTGCCCCAACTTGCTGGAGTACTACTGGGCCTCCCACCTACGCTTCATCTCCGAATGGACGGCACGGGAGAGCGAGAAGGTCTGGTTCCTATGGACTGAGCGGTGACTGAGAGAACTATTTGAGACCTCCCCTGGCTGCCCCGGACCTCACGTTCACGTAGTGCCTACATTGCCCTTACCACCAGGACAGTTCTCGACATCTGGGACAAAGTGGCTGTCCCTAAGGGACTTACAGGTGCAGGGAGGGCATTCATTCATTCCTATGGGCCTGGGGGCCCATAGGAATGAATGTCAATTACCGAATCGGTAATTACCGATTCGGTAAATACCGAAAAATTCAAGGGTGGCAGGGTGTCACTTTGACACCCTGTTGCACCCCTGATTAGTGCTTGTGTGCCATGTGGCACACATACATGCCCTTAGGGGCATGTATGTCCTAAGGGCATGTATGTGTGCCACATGGCACAGGTGTAGGAATTCGTTATTTACCACCAACTAATAGTTGGTGGTAAATAACGAATCCTCAAAGTCCTGTAGCACTGTTTACAGTGCTACCTACATCTCAAAACACAGATTCGGTAATTTTACCGAATCGGTAAATTTACCGATTCGTAAATTTACTGATTCGGTAAATTTATCGAATCTGTGTTTTTTAATGCCTTACATCTCAGTATCCAAATACCGGTCGGTAACGGCCGAAAATCGGTATTTTGGGCCGTTATCGACCGGTATTTGGATACCTACATCGGGCCCCTACTTCTGTAGAATGGGGCACGCTCGTCTCCAACCTCCGAAGCTTCAGGGCCTACACCAATAGCGGCCCGTAGAGGGAGTTCTGTGGGGCAGTGAGGCGGGGTGGGGAAGGGCGAGGGGGGGTAGTAAACACCGAAATATGGATGAACGGAGGTAAGTAAACATTTAAATAAATACAACGAATTTCGTTGTGTGTGCTACATTGCATTTTGCGATGCAGCGCACGCAACGAAATTCGTTTTATTAATTTAAATGTTTACTTACCTCCATTCATCCATATTCCGGTGTTTACTACCCCTTTCCCTGCACCTCCCCCACCCCGCCTCACAGTCCAACGGAACTCCCTCCATGGACCGCTACTGGCCTACGCTTTTTTGATGATGCTGTATATCACCCCGACAATGAGTGATATTTTGCATGTCCCGACTGAGTCTCCCTCGAAGCAGGGCCCATACACTTTGAAGGGCGTGCTGCTCACTCTGCACCCCTGCCTCATCCCTCCACCACTACCCTCCCCCTCTTTTTCTTTTCTCTCTTTTCCTCTCGTCTTCTTCGCTATAATCCTTGGACCTGCACCCCGGGCTTGACCCCTATATCTTTCTCCTCACCCTTAATCCCTCCATCCTGGGATCTCTCTTTCTTCCTCCTTTTTTCCTCCCTACGATCTTCTGTTATCTGTCCTTCATCTGATTATCTATCTCAGGTCATCTCTATATTTCACCAACGTTGCTTATGTTTTTTTGTGGTTTTTTTCCCTGTTCTTCTTGGTTGAAGGACCCTTACAATTGAGCTTTACTACTGTACCTGCTTTACTACGCGGCATGCGTTGTATGCGACTTGCTGTGTACCATCTATATTGGCAAAACCCACCTGCATCTTGCATGCCTACCTAAATCACGCGGCCGGCCCTTCAGAGGGTTGTAGGTGACATGCTGTGTACATGAGAAAAATCCTTCTGGTTCTTTTTAAAATAAAAAAGATTTGTATAAAAAAAAATATTTAAACTTACATATCCCAATACAGTCAGTGCCACAGTAGGGAGAGTGTTGGAAAGCAGAGAAGTAAAAAATATTATTCCCACTCCAATAAGTACAAGAGTAGGGAAAGTGTTGGATAGCAAAAGGGTACAAATTACTATTCCAACTCCAATCAGTGCAACAGTAGGGTAAGTGTTAGATAGTGGAGGGATTACTTTTACTATTCCCACCCCAGTGAGTGCAACAGTAGAGAAAGTGCTGGATAGCGGAGGGGTAAACATTACTATTCCCATTCCAATGAGTACAACAGTAGCAAAAATGTTGGATAGCGAAGGGGTAAAAATTACTATTCCCACTCCAGTGAGTGCAACAGTATGGTAAGTGTTGGATAGCGGAGGGATTAAATTTACTATTCCAACTCCAGTGAGTGCAACAGTAGGGAAAGTGTTGGATAGTGTTGAGGTAAAAATTACTATTCCCACTCCAGTAAGAAAAGTGTTGGATAGCGTAGGAGTAAAAATACCTATTATAGAAAATAGATTCTGACATCGTTTTAGTTCTTTCCCAGATATCGAAATGAACACCTTCAGAAGAATAAAATCTATAGGAAAGTTCAAAAGCTTTAATATCAGACACCCTCCTGAAAGATATTAAACATAATAAGGTTGCCAGTTTCATTGAAATCTTTTTAGGGAAAGTAACTCATTGACAGGCCAGGACATGAAGACATTGAAGATAAGATTAACATCCCAAAGAGATTCATAACGAGCCCTAGGAGGTCTCCTTAGTCTAATACCCTTCATGACCCTTTTGATAAGTGGATTACTACCGATGGCAAGGTTATTATTTAGACAATGACCTGAAGAGATAGCTGATATCTGTAGCAGTTAATGGTTCTAAAAGAAAGACTTGACTCAAAAAGATGTGCAAGGTAGTTAGCTACAAAATGTAAAGGACATTGAACGGGATCCAAATCCCTTTCAAGGCACCAACCAGACCATTTGTTCCATATTCCTCTGTATCTCTTTCTTGTCCCAGGGGCCCATGATTCTTCCAGTAAACGTTTAGCTTCTCTCGAAAGTTCAGAATATCTCCCTGAATCCCTGATATCCTCCAGACAAGAAGGTTCATTTTGCCCTCCAAGACTAAAGGGTGTTCTTCTCCGTCTGGGCCTTGTAGTAGGCCCAAACATGATGGGATCAACCATGGGAAGTCTACCGCCAATTCCATTACACCCGGAAACCATACTTGGGATTTCCAGAAAGGAGTCACCAGAATTATGTTGCATGATTCGAGTCTCACTTTCCACAATAGTCTCTGAATCATTGAGAAGGGAGGGAAGGCGTAGCCCTTCGTTCCTTCCCGAGGTTGGAGAAAGGCATCTACTCCTGACGCATTGGGGTCTGGCCTCCAACTGAAGTATTTCGGAACTTGGTTTGTCAAACGGCTGGCAAACAAATCTGTCAGAATTGGACCCCAAACTTCCTGAATTAGATGAAAGAATTTGGGATTCAGCATCCAATCGATGGAATCGTGAAGAAAACGAGAATTCCAGTCTGCCCTCAGATTTAACGAACCGGGAATATAATCTGCTCTGAGGGTGATTTTGTGTTCCCAACAGAAATACCATATTTTCTTCGCGATATCCGAGAGATTTTTGGATTTCGCTCCACCCAATCGATTTACGTAAGAGACGGCTGAAAAATTGTCCAGACGGATTAGAGTATTGGAATTCTTCAGAACTTCTCTGAAGCTCATAAGGGCATTTAAGGCTGCTAGCATTTCCAACGAGTTTATGTGGAGGGATTGTTCTGAAAAAGACCATCTCCCACTGGTTTCTAAGTTGTTCAGACGAGCACCCCAACCACGGTTGCTCGCATCTGATTCTAGGATAAAGCCTGGTACATTTCCGAATATAGCTTTTCCATTCCAAGCTTGGAGGTTGTTTAACCACCAATGTAGGTCTTCTCGAGCGTCTTCTGAAAGGGGAAGGGAATCTTCATACCAGAGACCCTTCCTCAGGCCTTGAGCTTTCAATCTCTGTAAGCCCCTGTAATGAAGTGGGCCCGGAGAAATTGCTTGTATAGAGGATGAAAGGAGACCCAAAACTCTGGCTAGGTCTTTCAGACGTATAATATCTTTTGAAAGGACGTAGGAAACGTGTTTCCTGATCTTGGTAACCTTTTGGTGGGGAAGGATTAGGTTGGATAGAATAGTATTGACTTTGAAACCCAAGAATTCTATTTCTTGAGATGGGGTTAAAATAGATTTTTCCAAGTTTATGATAAAACCCAAGTCCCGAAGGAGGTTCATAGTGATATCTAAATGTTGCAAAATTTCTGTCTTGTCTTGAGACATGATGAGGATATCGTCTAAATAAATTATAAGGCGAATCCCCCTTTCCCTTAGGTAACTGACCACCGGAAGAAGAACCTTGGTGAAACACCAAGGGCCCGAAGATAGACCGAAGGGGAGACATTGGAACTGATAAAGAATTCCTTTCCAAGTAAATCGGAGATATTTTCGGCATTCCTCGTGCATAGGAATGGTGAAATAGGCATCTTTCAGATCCAATTTCACTAGCCAGTCTTTGGTCTGAAGGATGTCCCTCAAAAGATGGATACCCTCCATCTTGAAATGTCTGTAGATTAGAAAATTGCTTAATTTTATTTTTAATTTATAACAGGTCGCCAACCTTTGTCTTTCTTTTTGACTAAGAAGATAGAACTTAGAAAGCTTTTCGTTAATTCTGAAAGTGGAATTTTTATAATAGCTCCTTTCTCTAACATTTGGGAAATCTCTGTCTCTATTAATTTCGAATTTTCCTTGTCTAAAGTGAGTTCTCTGGGAGTTGTTTCCTGAAAGGGTTCTTCCCAAAATTCTATTTTGAATCCCACAACAGTCTCCAAAACCCATGGATCTTGAGTGACTCGAAGCCAATTCTCTTTGAAGTGTTTCAATCTTCCTGCCACCTTTAAGGGGATAGAAGGGGTTGTGCTTACTGTAGTTTCCTTGATTGGATGATCGAGGTCTGCCACCACGGGATCTTGAGCCCCTTCCTCTTTGTGGATAGAAGTTTGAGTTTCCACGGAAACCTCTATAGGGACGATAGCCTCTGCTGTCTTGATAAAACTGGGACCGAGATGAGGTGCGGCTGACAGATTGTCCCCTTCTGTCAGCCCTTCCAAAAAGTGATTGAGTGCCAAAGACTCTACGCATATTTGACTGTGCCCTACTAAAGGCATTAAAGGTGGAGACATACTTCCCGAGTGTTTTAACGAAGTTATCTCCGAATAAGAGCCCTTTTGTGTTGGACATATCTTCACTAGCTGAGAGATCAGCTAGTTTCGGGTTCATCCTTAGGAGAACAGCCTTTCTGCGTTCAGTGATTAGATTCACATTAGCATTGCTAATAAGGCAAATAGCACGTTGTGACCATTCTCGAAGCACCTCTATATCTATAGGTGAGTCATTAGCTTTAGCCTCTTCGGTGATATCCAAAATTTTTGAGAGTGGTTCCATTACATCCAGAAGTTTGTCTTGAGCTTGTTTAAGGCACCTTTCTATTCCTTTTCTAGGATCCCTTCCAGATTTGAACAGAAAGGTGATTAGGTCAGGATCAAGATTAGGAGTATTACAAATCTTGTCCTCTGCAGAGGGACGAGGGCACTCGTTCTTTAAGAGATTACGAGTATTGATATCAAGGGGTTTTCTAACCCATTGTGATAGATATTTACCAACATGATCCATAGGCCACCATTCGGTGCTACGGGGTGACGGATGGTAGTGGGGTTAAACATTTCCCCACCAAATGGGTCTTTGACTGAGGTGGAAGTAGAAGGAATTTCTAGATCTTCATCGATATCATCAAATGAATCCTGAGGATCAAATATAAATTCGTCAGAATTATCATAATCTGTTGGTTGACTTTCGAAATAATCATTAAAATCATTTGTCCCGTAGAGGGTACCGCCTTCTATTGTGCCGCTAGGGGCACCTCTTCTCCCTGCCTCAAGTAATTGAGGTCTATCTATTGTGCTGCAAGGAGCACCAATAAATATTGTGGCGCGAGGGCCACCAATCTCACATGCATTGTGGCATGATTCAATAGAATAATTCTTCTTTTGCAGTACCTTTCCTTTTTTCTGCCCTGCAGATGTTGAAGGAGATTCCCCATCCGAGAGAGAGAAGTAATTCTTCTCCGTAGGTGAAACTCTCTTTCTTTTTGCAAGAGCAGCGTCAACAGCTTCTCTAATAGAAGATCTAAATTCCTCTCTAAAGAGGTTTTTAATGTTGTCAGCCAAAGGTTCTTTAAGGGAAGCATTTGCATCATTGATGTTGTCTTCCATGACAATATAGGTAAATTATAATAAAATGTAGATAGATTATAAGTTTACATAAACTTCTCAAGGGTTAAATATAAGAAAGTACCCTTTGAAAACGATTTTAAGAAAAATATTCTCTTATAAAATCGAGTTCTTCACTTATCTTAAAGGAAGAAACTCTTCTGACAATTCTCGGTAAAGGCCAGTAGGTGGCGATCTTCGTTCAGTTAAAATCCTTTATAAATATTATTAATAGTATCGGTTAGTTTGTCAGTTTGCTTCAAAAGAGGTCCGTACCCCCCGTCTCCGTTACACTCTCGTAAGAAAGTTGTAACCAAGGAGATCAGGAGAGTATTTCAGCAAATCTCTGTCGCGTATTGAAGCGCGAGGCTGTTCTGAGCCTCCATGTCTCCGCGTCTCCGCGTCTCCCAGCCAGTTGCTAGGAGACGCGTGAGGCTTTCAGAGAAGCACAATGGGCATGCGCAGGGCCCGACGTAAAGCTGGCAGGTACCCGTGTCTCTTGTCGGCGTTTCCGTTCTTCTTTGCCATTTCTTCCTTTTTATTTTATTTTTTTCAAACAAACAATGCGCTTTAAATCATTTAGCGGTTCTCGGTCATTGAGGTATAAAGAGTTCGGAAGAAAACAGATTATACATATCTCCCATTGTTACAAAGTATTCAAATACCTACCACCAACTAATTTCTATCGATCGAAGGGAAAAACAGAAATTAGAAGCCTAATCCCGACCGTAAATTGGACTGGGAACTGTTAAAAACTAAGAAGATAATTGTATTAAGAAACAAGTTAATCAAACAATATTAAAACAGACTCAATAATTGAATAAATAAATAAACAATAGTTATTTAGTAATAGTAGTAATAGTAAATCCATCTAAAACATACCAAAATGTCCTATAAATAAGTCAAGATGGTATGCTAGAAAAGTAGTACTTATCTGTGTCAGAGCAGCAAACAAAAGAGAAAGATAGGAGCCTGCTCAACAGAGTTGTTATGTTTTTAAAGTTCTATTTTATTGTGATGTAATGATATTCTTTAAAGGGCTGCATGTTTGGGCAGAAAATAAAAGTATTTGCATTATGTTAGCCTCCGTATGTCTTTAATGAAATCAAGATTCTCTCTTCATATTAATTGGAGACTCGTCATTCCCACTCCAGTGAGTGCAACAGTAGGGAAAGAGTTGGATAGCAGAGAGATACAATTTACTATTCACACTCCAGTCAGTTAAAAACATAAAATCTGAATAAATATTAAAAACAAAATAAAAATAAATAAATATGTTTAAAATTAAAAAAACAAATATATTAATTATGTAAAAAGAAAACATATTTTAATATTATTACAGATAACAAATACCTACAAATATTATGTAAAATAAAATAATAAATACAATTCCCAAAAATTATTATTTTAAACTTGAAAATATCTACAAAAACATTGATTAATACATAAATGTATTTATTTTATTACCTACCCTATAACACCACAGACAACACAAAACACTTCTAAAATTATTTTTAAAATGTACTTTCATAATTAACAGAATTAATTATGAATCAAAAAATATTATTAATAAAACCAAATAAAAATAAATTAACTACCCACACTTTAAGACTATAAGCCCCACAACACACACCTATATTAAAACTTATTTTAAAATAAAAAAAACAATTACTATTAAACAACTAATTATAAAGTAAAAGCAACACAGCAAAAAATAAACAATTACCCAAAATAAAAATCAAATAATTAACATTAACAACTATATATTAATTAATTAAACACACATTACTTCCTGCCCTTTACCCCTATAACCACCACAACACACACCTAAAATTAATTACACAATTATCATAATTAATTTTGTATTACATTAATGAATATCAATTAACAAATAATTAAGGATAAAACAATTAATTACTTGCCACCCTCTACCCCCATAAACTCCAAAGCACACACCTAAAATTACGATAATTATTTACCAATTAATTAATATTAATTAACAACAAATTATTCATCAATAAAAAATACTTCCTACCTTTTACACCTAAAAACACCGAAATGCACACATCAAATTAATTACACAATTACCATATTTAATTCCCAATTAATTAATTAATATTAATTAACAACTAATTTTTAATTAATTAATAATACATTATTTTACACATTGTACACTATAAAATCTCAATTGTATTGATATTTTTAAATAAAAAATAATAATTAATTTAATATAATTATATTGCTTCCCACTCTATTCCCATTTAAAACCACAACCCACTACAGAACTGAAAAACGCAAAATTCAAATAAAAAATAATTAATAACTACTAAAAATGTATCATATATATAAAAAAATTAAACTTTTCTTATATTAAAAGAATACATCATATACATTTAAAAAATATACTAAAATACATAGCATTAATTGAAAAATCTATATTTTTAACAACTATATTTTTGCAAACGATATTAAGCACTTCATTATTTTTAAAATCGATATTACTTACTTTAAGTCGATCTTCTTGACCACGATATTCTTGCTGTCGATATTTCTCACTCACAATATTTATGACTCAATATTTTTGCCAGTCAATAGAAAAAACTCAATATTAAGTCTGCACACCGCCGTATTCAATATTGAATACTAAAACTGTATCTCAGGAATGGGGCGAGCTAGAAAAATAATTAATCAACTACTTTTAGCAATTACTAAAAAGTTCAATTCAATGGTGAAGTTGTTTTTTTTCCAAATATTACAGAAAAATAACATTTAGAAAGTTTACCCTGCATGAGGTCCCTGGAAGATAAACCTGCATTTTGCTCTCCCAATTTGGCCAGCCTGTAATTAGAATTTAAATAGGCGTAAATGAGGTGGGAACTTGCTCTTGGGAACAAACTAGGCTGAATGAATGGGCAGAGATGCTCCATCTTAACCTGACAGAATATGCATAGTCTGAGAGGATCCTTTTTGACATTAGAGTGCCAAGTCCTGCTTGAATATCTAATCCTGCTGCACAGGTCTGCTGAGGTTTTTCATATAATTACAAAAAGGGGGTGGTGATGGACAGAGTATCTGAGTTAATCAGAACACTCCTACCCAGTCAACAGATCAGGGCTTGATCCATCACCGTTTTTTAGCTCACTGCACCATCCCAGTTCAGAACCTGGCTATATGCAAATTAGTCTGTCCCTGGCCCAGTGCATCATGGGAACAGGGCAGACCAAACTACCAAGCCAATTCTTCACTGGAAAGGAAACAAGCTTCCGGGGACCGGTTTCTGGCATTACAGCCGTCTTCGGCCCGGCTTGCTTGAATCCTGATGGTGCAATGAGCAAGGGACTCACGTCTGAGCATACCCTTCCACACTCATGGTGGCCAAAATAATTACAAAAAGGGGTGGTGATGGACAGAGTATCTGAGTTAATCAGAACACTCCTACCCAGTCAACAGATCAGGGCTTGATCCATCACCGTTTTTTAGCTCACTGCACCATCCCAGTTCAGAACCTGGCTATATGCAAATTAGTCTGTCCCTGGCCCAGTGCATCATGGGAACAGGGCAGACCAAACTACCAAGCCAATTCTTCACTGGAAAGGAAACAAGCTTCCGGGGACCGGTTTCTGGCATTACAGCCGTCTTCGGCCCGGCTTGCTTGAATCCTGATGGTGCAATGAGCAAGGGACTCATGTCTGAGCATACCCTTCCACACTCATGGTGGCCAAAATAATTACAAAAAGGGGGTGGTGATGGACAGAGTATCTGAGGTAATCAGAACACTCCTACCCAGTCAACAGATCAGGGCTTGATCCATCACCGTTTTTTAGCTCACTGCACCATCCCAGTTCAGAACCTGGCTATATGCAAATTAGTCTGTCCCTGGCCCAGTGCATCATGGGAACAGGGCAGACCAAACTACCAAGCCAATTCTTCACTGGACAGGAAACAAGCTTCCGGGGACCGGTTTCTGGCATTACAGACGTCTTCGGCCCGGCTTGCTTGAATCCTGATGGTGCAATGAGCAAGGGACTCATGTCTGAGCATACCCTTCCACACTCATGGTGGCCAAAATAATTACAAAAAGGGGGTGGTGATGGACAGAGTATCTGAGTTAATCAGAACACTCCTACCCAGTCAACAGATCAGGGCTTGATCCATCACCGTTTTTTAGCTCACTGCACCATCCCAGTTCAGAACCTGGCTATATGCAAATTAGTCTGTCCCTGGCCCAGTGCATCATGGGAACAGGGCAGACCAAACTACCAAGCCAATTCTTCACTGGAAAGGAAACAAGCTTCCGGGGACCGGTTTCTGGCATTACAGCTGTCTTCGGCCCGGCTTGCTTGAATCCTGATGGTGCAATGAGCAAGGGACTCATGTCTGAGCATACCCTTCCACACTCATGGTGGCCAAAATAATTACAAAAAGGGGGTGGTGATGGACAGAGTATCTGAGTTAATCAGAACACTCCTACCCAGTCAACAGATCAGGGCTTGATCCATCACCGTTTTTTAGCTCACTGCACCATCCCAGTTCAGAACCTGGCTATATGCAAATTAGTCTGTCCCTGGCCCAGTGCATCATGGGAACAGGGCAGACCAAACTACCAAGCCAATTCTTCACTGGAAAGGAAACAAGCTTCCGGGGACCGGTTTCTGGCATTACAGCCGTCTTCGGCCCGGCTTGCTTGAATCCTGATGGTGCAATGAGCAAGGGACTCATGTCTGAGCATACCCTTCCACACTCATGGTGGCCAAAATAATTACAAAAAGGGGGTGGTGATGGACAGAGTATCTGAGTTAATCAGAACACTCCTACCCAGTCAACAGATCAGGGCTTGATCCATCACCGTTTTTTAGCTCACTGCACCATCCCAGTTCAGAACCTGGCTATATGCAAATTAGTCTGTCCCTGGCCCAGTGCATCATGGGAACAGGGCAGACCAAACTACCAAGCCAATTCTTCACTGGAAAGGAAACAAGCTTCCGGGGACCGGTTTCTGGCATTACAGCCGTCTTCGGCCCGGCTTGCTTGAATCCTGATGGTGCAATGAGCAAGGGACTCATGTCTGAGCATACCCTTCCACACTCATGGGGGCCAAAATAATTACAAAAAGGGGGTGGTGATGGACAGAGTATCTGAGTTAATCAGAACACTCCTACCCAGTCAACAGATCAGGGCTTGATCCATCACCGTTTTTTAGCTCACTGCACCATCCCAGTTCAGAACCTGGCTATATGCAAATTAGTCTGTCCCTGGCCCAGTGCATCATGGGAACAGGGCAGACCAAACTACCAAGCCAATTCTTCACTGGAAAGGAAACAAGCTTCCGGGGACTGGTTTCTGGCATTACAGCCGTCTTCGGCCCGGCTTGCTTGAATCCTGATGGTGCAATGAGCAAGGGACTCATGTCTGAGCATACCCTTCCACACTCATGGTGGCCAAAATAATTACAAAAAGGGGGTGGTGATGGACAGAGTATCTGAGTTAATCAGAACACTCCTACCCAGTCAACAGATCAGGGCTTGATCCATCACCGTTTTTTAGCTCACTGCACCATCCCAGTTCAGAACCTGGCTATATGCAAATTAGTCTGTCCCTGGCCCAGTGCATCATGGGAACAGGGCAGACCAAACTACCAAGCCAATTCTTCACTGGAAAGGAAACAAGCTTCCGGGGACCGGTTTCTGGCATTACAGCCGTCTTCGGCCCGGCTTGCTTGAATCCTTATGGTGCAATGAGCAAGGGACTCATGTCTGAGCATACCCTTCCACACTCAAGACGGCTGAAATGCCAGAAACCGGTCCCCGGAAGCTTGTTTCCTTCCCAGTGTAAGAATTGGCTTTCGTAGTCTGGTCTGCCCTGTTCCCATGATGCACTGGGCAAGGGACAGACTAATTTGCATACAGCCAGGTTCTGAAACTGGGTTGGTGCAATGAGCTAAAAACGGTGTTGGATTTAGCCCTGATCTCTTGACTGGGTGAGAGTATTCTGCTTAATTCAGAGACTCTGTCCATCACCACCCCTTGTTGTAAATATTTTTGTCCACCCTAAGCGTGGAAGGGTATACTCAGATGTGAGTCCCTTGCTCATTGCACCATCAGGATTCAAGCAAGCCGGGCCGAAGACGGCTGAAATGCCAGAAACCGGTCCCCGGAAGCTTGTTTCCTTCCCAGTGTAAGAATTGGCTTTTGTAGTCTGGTCTGCCCTGTTCCCATGATGCACTGGGCAAGGGACAGACTAATTTGCATACAGCCAGGTTCTGAAACTGGGTTGGTGCAATGAGCTAAAAAACGGTGTTGGATTTAGCCCTGATCTCTTGACTGGGTGAGAGTATTCTGCTTAATTCAGAGACTCTGTCCATCACCACCCCTTGTTGTAAATATTTTTGTCCACCCTAAGCGTGGAAGGGTATACTCAGATGTGAGTCCCTTGCTCATTGCACCATCAGGATTCAAGCAAGCCGGGCCGAAGACGGCTGAAATGCCAGAAACCGGTCCCCGGAAGCTTGTTTCCTTCCCAGTGTAAGAATAGGCTTTTGTAGTCTGGTCTGCCCTGTTCCCATGATGCACTGGGCAAGGGACAGACTAATTTGCATACAGCCAGGTTCTGAAACTGGGTTGGTGCAATGAGCTAAAAAACGGTGTTGGATTTAGCCCTGATCTCTTGACTGGGTGAGAGTATTCTGCTTAATTCAGAGACTCTGTCCATCACCACCCCTTGTTGTAAATATTTTTGTCCACCCTAAGCGTGGAAGGGTATACTCAGATGTGAGTCCCTTGCTCATTGCACCATCAGGATTCAAGCAAGCCGGGCCGAAGACGGCTGAAATGCCAGAAACCGGTCCCCGGAAGCTTGTTTCCTTCCCAGTGTAAGAATTGGCTTTTGTAGTCTGGTCTGCCCTGTTCCCATGATGCACTGGGCAAGGGACAGACTAATTTGCATACAGCCAGGTTCTGAAACTGGGTTGGTGCAATGAGCTAAAAAACGGTGTTGGATTTAGCCCTGATCTCTTGACTGGGTGAGAGTATTCTGCTTAATTCAGAGACTCTGTCCATCACCACCCCTTGTTGTAAATATTTTTGTCCACCCTAAGCGTGGAAGGGTATACTCAGATGTGAGTCCCTTGCTCATTGCACCATCAGGATTCAAGCAAGCCGGGCCGAAGACGGCTGAAATGCCAGAAACCGGTCCCCGGAAGCTTGTTTCCTTCCCAGTGTAAGAATTGGCGTTTGTAGTCTGGTCTGCCCTGTTCCCATGATGCACTGGGCAAGGGACAGACTAATTTGCATACAGCCAGGTTCTGAAACTGGGTTGGTGCAATGAGCTAAAAAACGGTGTTGGATTTAGCCCTGACCTCTTGACTGGGTGAGAGTATTCTGCTTAATTCAGAGACTCTGTCCATCACCACCCCTTGTTGTAAATATTTTTGTCCACCCTAAGCGTGGAAGGGTATACTCAGATGTGAGTCCCTTGCTCATTGCACCATCAGGATTCAAGCAAGCCGGGCCGAAGACGGCTGAAATGCCAGAAACCGGTCCCCGGAAGCTTGTTTCCTTCCCAGTGTAAGAATTGGCTTTTGTAGTCTGGTCTGCCCTGTTCCCATGATGCACTGGGCAAGGGACAGACTAATTTGCATACAGCCAGGTTCTGAAACTGGGTTGGTGCAATGAGCTAAAAAACGGTGTTGGATTTAGCCCTGATCTCTTGACTGGGTGAGAGTATTCTGCTTAATTCAGAGACTCTGTCCATCACCACCCCTTGTTGTAAATATTTTTGTCCACCCTAAGCGTGGAAGGGTATACTCAGATGTGAGCCCCTTGCTCATTGCACCATCAGGATTCAAGCAAGCCGGGCCGAAGACGGCTGAAATGCCAGAAACCGGTCCCCGGAAGCTTGTTTCCTTCCCAGTGTAAGAATTGGCTTTTGTAGTCTGGTCTGCCCTGTTCCCATGATGCACTGGGCAAGGGACAGACTAATTTGCATACAGCCAGGTTCTGAAACTGGGTTGGTGCAATGAGCTAAAAAACGGTGTTGGATTTAGCCCTGATCTCTTGACTGGGTGAGAGTATTCTGCTTAATTCAGAGACTCTGTCCATTACCACCACTTGTTGTAAATATTTTTGTCCACCCTAAGCGTGGAAGGGTATACTCAGATGTGAGTCCCTTGCTCATTGCACCATCAGGATTCAAGCAAGCCGGGCCGAAGACGGCTGAAATGCCAGAAACCGGTCCCCGGAAGCTTGTTTCCTTCCCAGTGTAAGAATTGGCTTTTGTAGTCTGGTCTGCCCTGTTCCCATGATGCACTGGGCAAGGGACAGACTAATTTGCATACAGCCAGGTTCTGAAACTGGGTTGGTGCAATGAGCTAAAAAACGGTGTTGGATTTAGCCCTGATCTCTTGACTGGGTGAGAGTATTCTGCTTAATTCAGAGACTCTGTCCATCACCACCCCTTGTTGTAAATATTTTTGTCCACCCTAAGCGTGGAAGGGTATACTCAGATGTGAGTCCCTTGCTCATTGCACCATCAGGATTCAAGCAAGCCGGGCCGAAGACGGCTGAAATGCCAGAAACCGGTCCCCGGAAGCTTGTTTCCTTCCCAGTGTAAGAATTGGCTTTTGTAGTCTGGTCTGCCCTGTTCCCATGATGCACTGGGCAAGGGACAGACTAATTTGCATACAGCCAGGTTCTGAAACTGGGTTGGTGCAATGAGCTAAAAAACGGTGTTGGATTTAGCCCTGATCTCTTGACTGGGTGAGAGTATTCTGCTTAATTCAGAGACTCTGTCCATCACCACCCCTTGTTGTAAATATTTTTGTTCACCCTAAGCATGGAAGGGTATACTCAGATGTGAGTCCCTTGCTCATTGCACCATCAGGATTCAAGCAAGCCGGGCCGAAGACGGCTGAAATGCCAGAAACCGGTCCCCGGAAGCTTGTTTCCTTCCCAGTGTAAGAATTGGCTTTTGTAGTCTGGTCTGCCCTGTTCCCATGATGCACTGGGCAAGGGACAGACTAATTTGCATACAGCCAGGTTCTGAAACTGGGTTGGTGCAATGAGCTAAAAAACGGTGTTGGATTTAGGCCTGATCTCTTGACTGGGTGAGAGTATTCTGCTTAATTCAGAGACTCTGTCCATCACCACCCCTTGTTGTAAATATTTTTGTCCACCCTAAGCGTGGAAGGGTATACTCAGATGTGAGTCCCTTGCTCATTGCACCATCAGGATTCAAGCAAGCCGGGCCGAAGACGGCTGAAATGCCAGAAACCGGTCCCCGGAAGCTTGTTTCCTTCCCAGTGTAAGAATTGGCTTTTGTAGTCTGGTCTGCACTGTTCCCATGATGCACTGGGCAAGGGACAGACTAATTTGCATACAGCCAGGTTCTGAAACTGGGTTGGTGCAATGAGCTAAAAAACGGTGTTGGATTTAGCCCTGATCTCTTGACTGGGTGAGAGTATTCTGCTTAATTCAGAGACTCTGTCCATCACCACCCCTTGTTGTAAATATTTTTGTCCACCCTAAGCGTGGAAGGGTATACTCAGATGTGAGCCCCTTGCTCATTGCACCACCAGGATTCAAGCAAGCCGGGCCGAAGACGGCTGAAATGCCAGAAACCGGTCCCCGGAAGCTTGTTTCCTTCCCAGTGTAAGAATTGGCTTTTGTAGTCTGGTCTGCCCTGTTCCCATGATGCACTGGGCAAGGGACAGACTAATTTGCATACAGCCAGGTTCTGAAACTGGGTTGGTGCAATGAGCTAAAAAACGGTGTTGGATTTAGCCCTGATCTCTTGACTGGGTGAGAGTATTCTGCTTAATTCAGAGACTCTGTCCATCACCACCCCTTGTTGTAAATATTTTTGTCCACCCTAAGCGTGGAAGGGTATACTCAGATGTGAGTCCCTTGCTCATTGCACCATCAGGATTCAAGCAAGCCGGGCCGAAGACGGCTGAAATGCCAGAAACCGGTCCCCGGAAGCTTGTTTCCTTCCCAGTGTAAGAATTGGCTTTTGTAGTCTGGTCTGCCCTGTTCCCATGATGCACTGGGCAAGGGACAGACTAATTTGCATACAGCCAGGTTCTGAAACTGGGTTGGTGCAATGAGCTAAAAACGGTGTTGGATTTAGCCCTGATCTCTTGACTGGGTGAGAGTATTCTGCTTAATTCAGAGACTCTGTCCATCACCACCCCTTGTTGTAAATATTTTTGTCCACCCTAAGCGTGGAAGGGTATACTCAGATGTGAGTCCCTTGCTCATTGCACCATCAGGATTCAAGCAAGCCGGGCCGAAGACGGCTGAAATGCCAGAAACCGGTCCCCGGAAGCTTGTTTCCTTCCCAGTGTAAGAATTGGCTTTTGTAGTCTGGTCTGCCCTGTTCCCATGATGCACTGGGCAAGGGACAGACTAATTTGCATACAGCCAGGTTCTGAAACTGGGTTGGTGCAATGAGCTAAAAAACGGTGTTGGATTTAGCCCTGATCTCTTGACTGGGTGAGAGTATTCTGCTTAATTCAGAGACTCTGTCCATCACCACCCCTTGTTGTAAATATTTTTGTCCACCCTAAGCGTGGAAGGGTATACTCAGATGTGAGTCCCTTGCTCATTGCACCATCAGGATTCAAGCAAGCCGGGCCAAAGACGGCTGAAGTGCCAGAAACCGGTCCCCGAAAGCTTGTTTCCTTCCCAGTGTAAGAATTGGCTTTTGTAGTCTGGTCTGCCCTGTTCCCATGATGCACTGGGCAAGGGACAGACTAATTTGCATACAGCCAGGTTCTGAAACTGGGTTGGTGCAATGAGCTAAAAAACGGTGTTGGATTTAGCCCTGATCTCTTGACTGGGTGAGAGTATTCTGCTTAATTCAGAGACTCTGTCCATCACCACCCCTTGTTGTAAATATTTTTGTCCACCCTAAGCGTGGAAGGGTATACTCAGATGTGAGTCCCTTGCTCATTGCACCATCAGGATTCAAGCAAGCCGGGCCGAAGACGGCTGAAATGCCAGAAACCGGTCCCCGGAAGCTTGTTTCCTTCCCAGTGTAAGAATTGGCTTTTGTAGTCTGGTCTGCCCTGTTCCCATGATGCACTGGGCAAGGGACAGACTAATTTGCATACAGCCAGGTTCTGAAACTGGGTTGGTGCAATGAGCTAAAAAACGGTGTTGGATTTAGCTCTGATCTCTTGACTGGGTGAGAGTATTCTGCTTAATTCAGAGACTCTGTCCATCACCACCCCTTGTTGTAAATAAAGAGGTTTTTCATATGACACACAGGGCTCACTTCAAATAGGCTTCCCATGACACAGGCTGAGACCTAGGCAGAGCCCTTCTTTTGTCCCCCCAGGCAGTCAGGCCCCAAGCACGGTGGACCTCTTATTGACATTACAGTGTCACCGTCTTTTTGCCAGGTCTGCTGGGTTCACATGTAACAAGTCGAGTGCACTTCAAAGGGCGAAGGCAGGATGTCCTGGGGGCTTTAGAAGGATTGGTGGATTGGAACGCAAGGGACTAAAGTCAGAAGGTAAAGTCTGACCAGCGCTCCATCATAGTCAGCGTCAATTGGTGGCTAGGTCCTGTTCTACTGCCAACATTGACTATCATTGGCAGTTTGTGCTTCTATGCAAATAATAATTCTATACATGATTTATCAATGATCCGAATTTTCTTTTTTAACACGCAGTAAACTTGTTATTTCTGAAAAGGTGTCTTTATTCTTTACTAAAATGTATGTGAAATGTATAATTTCTTAAATGTATTTTCATTACAAATGTTATCACTGATTCTTCGTTAACTTAATTGACAAATGTTACAACATTTTTATATGAATACAGTACACTACCTTAAATTCCACAAAAGCTAAGACAGTAAATTTGTTTGGGGAGGATAGATATGTTATTTAAATCCTAGTACCACAAATATTGAGGTGAGTGCATATATTTGTCAGGGTAACAGCCCAACATAAATCAAGGAAAGTGCCTATATTTGGGTATTATTATTTACTATTCTGAATCTAAACCTACCAACATTGGGGGAAGTCTATATATTTGGAGAGCTCAGGTTTACTTTTCTTAATCCAATTTTGCAACCATTAGGTAAAGTACTTGTATTTTTTGGGGGGAGGGGCATGGCAGATTCACTATTCTAATCTAAAAAACAAAAACTATGGTTTTTGCATGTATTTGGTGGGTTCAGATTTATTATTCTAACTTCAATTCTGCAAACATAGAGGAAAGAATACATATTTTGGGGTGGGTGAAATTTACTATTCTTACCCCAGTCCCACAAATATTGGGGGGCTTATTTGGGGGATGGGGTCTTACATTTACCTTTCTAAATGTAGTTCATCCTAAATTGGGGAATGTACATATATGACGATGGGTGCTGCCCAGATTTTCTATACTCACTACAATCCTACAAACATTCAAACATTGGGTAAAGTACGTACATTTGTGGGACAGAGGCAGAATTACAACTCCAGTAGAATAAAAATTAGGAAATGTGCATTTTTTTGGGGATCAGTTTAATTTTCTAGCTCCAATCCCACCATCATTAGCAAAAGTACCTATATTTACAGATATCATCATATCTACTATTCTAGCTCTAATTCCATAAACATTGTGGAAAATACATATATTCGTAGGGATTTTGGAAGGCAGGTCCTTTGGGTTCTTGAGGGCTGCTGGCTGCAGGACACACCGGGATTTCGCTGGAGCAGGTTCGAGGTTGGGACAGGCCTGTAGCGCTGGGGCCAAGTCATTTGGCATCCTCCTCTTAGTTCAGCACGGCTTCTTCGGTCCTAATTCTTCTCTTCTTCTCGTCGGTTCTTGTCTGAGGAGGCGAGGTTCAGGGTTGCCCCTAAATACTAGATCTAGGGGCGTTACAGGTAAGTAAAGGTAGGGACCAATAGGTCCCTTCTTTGGGGTGGTTACACCCCCTATTATGCCACCCTCCAGTGGGAGTGGAGCATATACCTCTCTCTGGTTGGACGGGTCCCCACATCTGCAAGATTTCAGGGACTGAGAGTTGTGCTTCACCTTGCCTCCCCCACCTGAGGGGTGGGGTTGGCAAAGGTGAGCATACCTCCCTTCCTTACTTGGTTTTCCCACCAATTTTCCTGCCCAAAGTGGGGGGGTCAGAACTGGTGGGGGCCGGTTGCCAGAAGCAGCAAATGGATGGGGTAGCTCACAAAGGCAGCAAGCCTTTGAAGTTTCCCCTCATGGACCCTGCCAATCCTGAGGGAGGATCCGTCCCAGGATGTGCATGTTTTCAGACCCCCAAGAGCAGCAGGCTCTCGGCCTAGGGGTCCAGCAACATGTAGCAGCTGGCGAGCAGTCACTCAGCCAGGACACTAGTGTTATGTCGTTTTTCAGGTGCATTTTTCATTAAATCCCACACTGGCATCAGTGTGGGTTTAATGTACTGAGATGTTTGATACCAAACGTCCCAGTTTTCAGTAAAGCCATTATGGTGCTGTGGAGTTCGTAACGACAAACTCCCAGCACCATATACTCTTGGTGGCATTACTACACTTAAAATAATTGGCTTAGATACTGTAGGGCTACAGGGCTCATGCACCTATACCCTCACCACTGGTATAGTGCACCCAGCTAGAGGGGTGGTTGACCTAAGCCAAGGCAGTGGGTTGTAGGCATGGCACACAGGTATCAATGCTATGTTGATTCTTCACTTTGTTCTGCACCAAAACACGCAGCCTGCAATGGCAGTGTGTGTGTGTGTGTGTGTGTGTGTGTGTAAAGGTACATGGCCTCTAGGGTGGCACAATAAGTGCTGCCGCCCTTAGAGGCCTTCCCTGGCCACAGTTCCTATGGTACCTATGGTATCATTTACAAGGGACATGTGGCCAAAGAATACCAATTGCGTTTTGTTTTAATGCAGTTTAGGGAAAGAACATAGGTCCTAGGTTCGTGGTTGTCAGGAACCCAGGGCACACTCAGTCAAAGCGCATCAGCAGTTTGGCAAAAAGTGGGGCCAACCATGCAAAAAGAGGGCACTTCTTACGCAAGGTTAAAAGCTTAGCATTTTACATATTATTGTGTGGAACTGTTTCTAATTGCAGGAAGCCTTGTTTGAATAATGTCGCTCACCTGTGAAGCTGTAAAGCACTTCTGGGCTATTCACAATGGTTACTTACACGTGTGAGTAATTTACTCTTGTAATGTACGGTAAACATCGTTTACAACGATTTTTACAAATCTCATGCCATTATAACATGGTCATTACAAAGACTGCGTTGTTACATCGCATGCCATTACAATACAAGCCGTTAGAATGACTAGCTGTAGGGTCAGAAGGTGTTGGATTTTAAATCCAACACCTTCCCTACTGTTGCACAGACTGGAGTTGGAATAGTAAATTATACTATTCCAACATCCAGTGCCCCCCCACAGCAAGTTGCAGTGGTCTGCGATGTAACAACACCGTCTTTGTAATTATCGCATTGTAATGCCATGCATTCTAAACGCATGCGTTGTAACGTGGTCTATTTGTAATGTACTCTTTTATACTTTTGAGCAACTTTGCTACTTTTGGCTATTTATAAAATCAGAGTGTAAAGTTACTCAAATGGTAGACTTGCAGCTCTGCGCCTCTGAAAAAGGTGGTCGAGCAAAATTTACAAGTGTAAGTTACTGTCAAAAAAGAAACAGTAGTAAGTCCAGCACCACACATGGCCAACTACTGATACTGCAACACCCTTCCTTAGAAAATAACAGCGTTAGGGACTTAAAATAAAACCCTGTAGGAAATAATGTTAAGTTAAATTAAATTATATAAAATTATTACAAATCTACATAAACATAAGTTAATGTTAAAAAATCTAAAAAGAAAACATATTTATTATTTAATTATGAGATATTTTAACACCTTTTTTGACTTTATAAATAAACATTAATATTAATTAAAATATGGTTAATTTACTTTTAATTAATTCTAAGCATATCTTTTAATAATTTAATAAATATTAATGCACAGTAAAAAACGACGAGGTGGGAATAACATTTTTGATTTAATCTTCTGAAAAATATATTTTATTTTATATAATTTGTTGAAATTAATGGATAGTGCTGTAGCATTTTTATTTTGTTCTACATTTAAATAATTATATAAAATCAATCTACATTAATGGTTAGGCATGGGTGGTGCAGAACTTACCTTAGGCCTGAGCCAGATTTATTTACTACTGTTTTGGGTCAGTTTTTGGCTAAAGTAATTTTAGAAGTGCAATTTGTGAATAGCAGTGGGCTTACTCTTTTGTTGGTGAGGCCATATCTCTCCCTATACCTCTCTCTAGACCCCTATAAACCCCTCCTTATTCTTCCCCAACTTCATCCATTTCGTAGTTAGTGCACCTATTTTTCAACCACCGCCCCAAGAGCCCACACTTATTATTAAGGGGCTGATTATGATGCGGCCCGGAAAAGCTCCAACCAACTGTCCGGGCTGTCAGACCGCATTGTAAGCATCCCCTTGGTTTACTTTCCGATCACCGCATTACAATGGTCAAGGAGCCCGTCTGCCCATCTGCCAATTAGCCAGTCTGAACCGGCTTATAATTCCAAAGGGCGGGCCTTTCCGCCCTTGGGATTACGATGCACAGTTTACGGCATGGTTTTCATGCCGGCCTGTCAGACGTGGAAACCATGTTGTAAAGCGTGTTTGGGGGCTCCCAGCAGGGTCCCCTTGTGTTTGCGTCCTCAAGTTGGGGGCCGAGGGGGCACCTATGGTGCCCCCCTGTTGATCCCTGCACCCTGTGGTGCCTGCCACAGGGTGCAGGGATGAACAGCTTCTCCCATTTCCCTATGGGAGCATGTATTCCTGCTGGTTTACGGTCGTAATGAATGCTCCCATAGGGACCGCCGACCAGAGGTCGCTCTGTCCCAGGACTGAGACGGTGTCGAACGGACTTAAGTCCGCCCAACATCGTAATTAGGCCCTTTGTAGTAAACTTACATCTGTGATGATCTCCTCATAGAAAAGCTAGGCGAGAAGGGATGGAGATTTACACTTGTACTTTTGTGAATAGCCTTGTGTAGTGATTTGGTTGTCATCCAGTAGTACTACTAAACGAATATAAAATGCAGCTTGCGAATAAGCCTCAATGTTTGTACAGGCCACACCTTACGGGGAACCAGATGACCTCTGACCATGGAGATTTGTATAGATAAACGCTTTGCTTTTGATCTCAGCAGGTGTCTGGTGGCTGACTTGGATGGTTCTCCATTGGTCAACATATTATGTTGGCACATCTAAATAAATATGTAATCTGGGGTTACCTGAGAAAAGTGTTTTTTAATTCTTCTCCAAGAGCCATATTGTAATTAATTGAGGGTGGGTCCCATTGCGTCAGATAAAAAAATCACTAACTCCTTTAGGTGGAAATGAGCCAGAGGAACCACAAAAACGGTTGATGCTAACAGCCCCTGCAGCCTCAGCGATAGTTCCACTGGAGATGAGTTATTTTTCAATAATGGCACTACCAGACTTTGGATTGTTTCCATCCTGTCCTGAGGTAAGTGTATGTTTGCTAACAAGATTTGAAAATAAGCTTCTATACAAGTCAAATCCTGTGAGAGAACAAGTTGAGACTCCTCTTTGTTTAGGAATCTACCGTCTTTAACCCCTTGGGTGCCATGGATGTAATTGTTATGTCCTGGCCTGTGGCGCTCCTGTACTGAGGATGTAACTGTTATGTTCGAACACACACCCACACGTGAAGCACTGGCTCCCCCTGTTTGACCCCACCCACATGCCCCCATCAGGATGGCAGCGGAAGCGCTTCCGCTGCCATTCCCGACCCCCTCCGGTGATCTAATGACATCGGTACACTCACAGCACCCTATCTTCATCAAGTGCAGCCGGGGATGCGCTGGAAGCCATTTACTTCCAGTGCATCCAGGGAGAGGACTCTTTTTGGGGGAGCCTTTCTCCTGTTTTTTTTTTTTTACAGGAGTATAGAGAAAAGATTTTCCCCTTGCGTCTGTAGGGAGTAGATTCTTGCTCCACGATCACGGGTGAGTCAACATCACTAGACACCAGGGATGTTTGTGGATGAAATTTGGGGAAGTGACCTCTTACGCAAGAGTCGCTCCCCTGGGAGCCTATTTGATCTGTTTCACCCCCCGAGGGCTGATTCGGCGTTTTTTTAGGCCTATCAGCCCCTGGGGGGTGGGAGAAGGGTTGTTGAAACCTGCTAAAACCTAGGGAGATATATTTTTATGTTGATTACGTGGAGCGATCCATTGGGTAAAGGTCACTCCCTTTGGGGGCAATTCCTTTTGGTAATTTCACCGCCCCAGATTATTTTTATTTATTCCACCCTCCCATAGGGCAGATGGGCTGATCTGCCCTTTGTGGGGGTGGAAGCCCACTAGACACCATGGAGTTATGTTTTGAAAGGTGCAACCCCTTGGCTGCCTTTATTCATTTTTATTCCGGCAATCCCTGAGGACAGATTGGGCATTTTTAGGCCGATCTACCCTCTGGGGTGTGTTTGTGCCCCCTTGAGAGATTTGGGAGTGGATTGAGCCTCAGGGTGGGTGGTAGCACTTAACTCACTTGTGAATAAGGTTATTTATGTGGTGGGAGATCAGCTTCTGGGATAAGGTTTACTTCCATCTGGTGGTGCCATGCCTTCTTTCGGGAGAATATCAGTGTCTTTTGATATTTTGTTATCATTTTAATTCATGTTTGAATTTTCTTTTCTTGTTTTATTGTATAGCCAATCGTTTCCTTTGTTTTGTTGGTGAATCCTGTTTGCGGTTGCAGCTTTGGCAGATCTCCAGTTTGTGCCATTGTAGTTGGTAACCTACCCATTTTGTAATCTTTTCATTTAATGTGTATCCTTCACCTGTGTGTATGATTTGTTTTGTTAGCTTGTTGTGTCTTTCAAAGTAACATATGGATTTGTGCTTGTTGTTTTTTCTTCTTTTTTTCCAGTGGGACTTCTCTAGTGCTTGCTGTGCAGAGTAAGTGCAGTTGATCCTGTGGGTAGTATAGTTTTAGAGTAAATAGGTCTTCATGTGCTTTTATTGATTTACTTTTGCTTCCAGATTTTACTAGATCCCAGTAGTTTTACTTGGTTTGTGTTTGATAAAGCCACACTTTGATGATTACTTATTTTATTACGTGTTGGGTGTTGTTGACTTGTTTGTCAAGTTACTTTTCTTAATAAGGATTATGGCTAGCCACAGGATGACCACTCAGCAGGTTGTTGGTATGCTTTCTGAGCCTTCTTCTGACCATGATAATGAGACTGACTCTGCATCTGAGGCAGAGGAGAAAGGCCAGGATTCTCGCTGTGAATTATCTATCTGAGAGGAATCATTCGGTGATGAAGCCACTCTCAGTGCAGATGAAGTGCGGATGAAGTGCTGCTTTTAGAGGAAGACACTGATGTGCCAGTAGCGCAACAAAATGCTTCTGGATTGCAGTCTGATGCTGAAAGGATTCCCATTGGAAGTGCTAGACTCTGGAATGACCCAAACATGGTGGAGACAGTGTTGCCTGCTTTTAGTGGTGTTTCAGGGTGTAGAGTGAATACTGAAAATATTTTGTCTATGCATTTTGTTCAGTTGTTTATGTTCGATATATTGTGGGATGCGACTGTTGAACAAACTAATTTGAATGCCGAATACTATTTTAGGAACAACAGTGCAAGATTTAAGCCCCACTCTATAGCTACCCGGTGGAATCCCACAAATCTGGATGAGTTGAAGAAGTTCTTGGTTTTAACTTTTTTGAAGATCTCACTGGCTGGATCATCAAAGCTAGAGATCGCTTTGCCCCTCCCTCCAGCTTTCCCCGTTCTCGGCACAGTAAGTCCCACAAGTGGTCAACTCCACCCTAAAAGCTCAGCAACTTGAACTACGCCAAACGGAGCGTAGGTGGAGACGTAATTATCTGTCCATCGACAGAGAGCTATATATCGCTGCGAGAAAAAAATATAAAGATGCTATCATTGCAGCTAAAGCTCTCCACATTTCGGAAAGGATCCTCACCGCTCATAACAAATCCCAGGAAATCTTTTCAATCATGAGGGAGCTTACGTCTGATGCAAGGACTCTTCCGTCCCAGACCCCGACGCAGGAAACTTGCAATGCATTAAATAATTTCTTTATCGAAAAAATTGCCAAGATCAAGAATACGATTCCTTCAGTCCTCCCTGATGACATGCCAGCTTCCCCCCCTGAAAACCCGCTCTCCTTCCTTTCCTTCCCTGCCCTTGACCCCAGCACTCTGGCCAAACTCGCTGCTCGAGTCAAATCTGGCTCACCCAATGACTGCTGTCCTCCCTCTGTCTTCCGCGACATCTGCCTGTCCATACCGGACTGCATCTTGCCCTTATTAAATGCCTCACTGGAGACAGGAGTAGTACCTAATTCCTTCAAGGAGGCTGTCCTTGTGCCCCTACTGAAGAAGCCGGGAGCTGACCCGGACAACCTCGCCAACTATCGGCCTATTTCTCTCTTGCCCTACCTATCCAAACTCCTGGAGGCACAGGTCACTAGCTGCTTATCTGAATTCATCGAGTGCTCTAACTTCCTCGAACCTAACCAGGCGGGGTTCAGACCAGCACAGGTCCCATCTATCTGCGGAGTGCCTCAGGGATCTTCCCTGTCCCCTTTGCTTTTTAATCTTTATCTTCAGCCGCTTATCTTTTCCTTGAAGAGGTGGAATATCACCGTTTTCAACTATGCAGACGATCTGCAAATCATCTTTCCGCTTAACACCCCCAATGCAGCCCTCGATTGTCAAGCAGTGATGCTACACATCCAACACTGGATGAACTCCCACAAGCTTAAATTGAACCCGGGGAAGACCGAGTTAATCCTTCCAGGAAACAGTCTTACTCACTGGGGCCCTCAGTTTTGGCCAACTGAGCTCGGCTCCCTGCCTGCCCCGGCTAAGTCAGCAAAGAGCCTTGGGGTTATAATTGACTTGGATCTTTCTCTTAAGCCTCAGATTGGTGCGGTTGTGTCCTCATGCATGCTCCAGCTTAGAAAGATCAGGAAAGTCTCCCATCTCTTGACACCAGAGGCCCTGATACAAGTACTGATTGCCCTGGTGCTCTCCCGCTTGGATTTTTCAAACTCCCTGTACTACGGCCTACCTAAATTCCTCCTTAGTAGGCTCCAGATTGTACTGAACCAAGCGGCAAGGCTGGCCTATAAAACCCCGAAGTGGCAATCTGCGAGACCTCTACTTCACAGACTCCACTGGCTGCCGGTGGAGCAGAGGACTGCATTCAAGATCGGCTGCTTGACCTTCAAAGCTGTGTTCGGGACCTCCCCTGCCTTTCTCAAATCACTGGTCATCCCCTACCGTCCGGCACGTAATCTTCGTTCCTCCCATCGCCTCTTGCTAGCTGTCCCTGCTACCAAATTTTTAAAAAACGGCGGTCGGAGATTTGCCTACCTAGCCCCCGTCCTCTGGAACCAGTTACCTCTCCCTCTTAAATCTGCCAATTCCCTTCTGGCTTTTAGAAAACTTTTGAAAACTCACCTCTTCACACAGACTGGCTAGACGCTCGTCTCTCCACCTCACCGGCACTCAGCCAGCGCCAGGAAACCTTTCGGTGTCAGTGCGCTATATAAGTCTCCCCTAAGATAAGATAAGATAAGATGGGCCTGATAAGGAAGCTGTTGCTGTCTTCATTTTGGTCTACTAGACACTTGATGGCAACGGCTATATTTCCTGCAACCATGAGTCATAATCTGTATATGCTTCTTCGGATGCTGCATTTTTTTGATAATGCTGTAGCGTTGCCACAAGATCACCCTGATTGTGACTGTCTTTTTAAGGTTCAGCCTGTAATTGATCACTTAGCAGATCAGTTTTCAGAGATCTATGTTCCAGGGAAAGAAATAGCTGTGGATGAGTTTTTGGTCCTGTTTAAGGGCTGATTATGTTTTAGGCAGTACATTTCTCGCAAGAGGGCATGTTATGGAATTAAGATGTATATGCTGTCTGAAAGTAGTACTGAATATATCTATAATTTCAGGGTAAACACCGGAAGGGATTCCAGTATTGACCCCCCTGATTGTCTGTCAACTTTTGGAGTTAGTAAGAAAATTGTGTGGGAACTTGGTAGAGGACTTTTTAACAAAGGTCACCATATATACCTAAATAACTTTTACAGTGGTGTGCAATTGTTCAGGTAATTGTTCAAAGTGGACGCTGTTGCTTGTGGCACAATCCGCTCTTACCGTAAAGGTCTCCCAAAAGAGCTTGTTTGTAAAAATTTTGAGAAGGGACAGTGCAGTGCCTTGTGTAGCGATGAACTACATGTTGACTACTTTCCGTGATGAAGTACTTTACCTGTACTTGTTTGAGGGTCTGGTTACTGAAGTGTGCAAACCTGTGTCCATTTTAGACTAAAATAAGCACACGATTGGTGTAGATAGAGTAGATCTGAGGTTGGAACCTTGACTGATATTTGTTATGTTAACTGGGTATTTGTAGAGCGCGCAGCTACTCAAAAGATTGTCTCGGTGCTAGGTGGGTGTAGCAGATCAGACTAAGTAAGACGACGCAGAAGCTTTTGCTGGATAAACCAGGTTTTTAGGGACTTCCTAAAGGAGAGAAGATCATGCATCTGTCTTAGAGTTAGCGGCATCCGGTTCCAGAGTATGGCAACTTGCACCTAAAAAGATCTGCCTCCAATTCGAGAGCGGAGGAATACGAGAGTGCGTGCTAGCGACAGCAACAAGGAGCGCAGGGTGCGCCGAGGGTGGTAAAACTGGACTCTTTTCCTGAGATAAGGGGCTCCGATGTCAGGGAGGGCCTTAAAGGCCAAGACAAGAGCCTTGAATTGGATCCTCTTGCGGATCGGGAGCCAATGAAGAGATTTCAGATGGGGGGACATCCGTGTCCTCGGGACGAGTAAAAGTTTCACCCTGGCTGCAGCGTTTTGGACCACCTGTAGGCGGGTAAGTAAGTATTCTGGTAGTCCTAAGTACAGGATGTTAACGTAGTCCAGCGTGGATCCGATCAGGGCCTGGAGCACTGTTTTCCTGTGGGGGACCGGAAGGAGGGGTAAAAACAGTTTTAACATTTTCAGAAGGCCAAAACATTGTCCGGGTACCACTTGATTCTGTGATTTCATATTTAGGGTGTCTTCCCCTTTCACCCCTAGGTTTTTAACTATGCTAACCGAGGTTGAGCGGATGCATGTCCTGTGGCCACCAGTTGCGCCACATATTGTTGGGGGGCAGACCGAAAAATATAATTTCAGATTTTTAGGAATTGCATTTCAGTTGATTTAGCTGGAGCCAGGCAAACACCCCCGATAGTTACAAATAATCAACAAGGTCCATCTTACGTAGAGTTAGTGTATATCCTGGTGTTCATGGAATACACAATGTGTGTTAAAATACCCCTCAATTTGTGTGAATATAGTACCCAGGCAAATCTCTAATAAACACTAGCACATGAACAATGGCATTTGCCAAATAAGGAAAAAATAAATAAAAGAAATAAAAGTGATCAACAAACGTTTTTGCACATTGGATACATTTTAATTATTACTACACAACATAATTCAATGAGAAAAAAGTTTTGGTCCAGACGAAGGGGCATGGCGGCCCGAAACATGTTGACCCGCACAGGAGAGTAAGCCCATTAACTTGCTTTACCTCTCCGCATCACTTTTTTAACAATACCAGCCAGTGTTTATTAAACATTTTTTTCTACCACTTGGCCAGGTATTTTTTAACTTCACCTATTTATTATCACTCCTGACCCTACTGACACTCACTCCCATTCACTCACATAGCACCCTCAATATGAAAAGGTGCTCCAGCGTAGTCGCTTGTCGCAGCACTGCCCCGTCCGCGCAGCGGGGCGGGAAGACACCAATGATGAAGCATGACACCAAGGGCCCTTTTGGTGTGTGAGGGGTATTTTAACACACATTGTGTATTCCATGAACACCAGGATATACACTAACTCTACGTAAGGTGGACCTTGTTGATTATTTGTAACTTTCAGGAGAGGAGGATGCGCCTTCCTTGGTGCCGTTAAGCACCACCTCTTCACTCCCCCCCTTTTTTGATCAACACCCCCGATAAGCAGGAGTTGATCACTTCGCCTCTGAAGTGTGTGTCCTTGTCGCAGGTAAAGAGCAGCTGAGTGTCGTCAGCATACAACACTATCTTTGCTCCATGGGTCTCAGCCAAATTCGCTAGGGTGTTGTAATTTTACAGCGATTAGGTTGAGCGTTTGCAAAAGACATCTTAGTTCTAGTCGTTATCTTGGCATTTAGTGGACTCCATTTTGCATTCATGGCAGCCATTTTGTCTGCCACACGCTACCTCGTGTCGAACATGTGCTTTGTCCTATCTTTCTGCCCATGGCGCTTGAATCTGCCCAGCAACAGGCTATTATTAGCGTCCCCTTGTTTTGCCACTGACCGTTAGGGTCCACATCTGTTAGCGATTAGCCCTAAATTGGAATGTGTTAGCCGAAACCCCAAGACTGTTAGCTCCTCCCACTGATCGATTGTGCTTCTCGATATTACCTTATATGTACATAAAATGTGCTCTTGTGCTTTGTACCGCCTTCTTTTGAGCCCCTGTGTGGGTATAAATAAACCACGCCCCCCTAGTTCGGGGTGCTACTTCTTGCAATGCCGCAGGGTACTGTTTGAATTGTAGCACCACCTCATGAGGTGTAATTAACATTATGGGGCACATTAGGATGGCGGACGGAAGTGCGTCCGCAGCCCTGGAGTAAGCGGAAAATGCCTTTTCCGTGTCCGCCTGCCGCGGACACTCCGTCCGCCATATCAGGATAGGAAAGAGTGTCAAAATTCCGTCCGCGACGGAAGAGCACGCACCGCTGCCCAACTACACCCGACCACGCGGCGGACGTAACCAATCCAGAGACTCCGCCGTACGGACTGACGTCTACGACCGTCCCCCAAATCAAGATGGCGGAAAATACACATAAAACCGCTGCGGAAAAACAACCTGTCTGAACACGGCGGATTCCCCACAGCGAAGCTACCATACATAGCAGAGATACCCACCGCAAGCTGCTCGCCACCATGGACCCAGCGCTACACGCTTTCCCGATGCTCTTCGCGATCCACCACGTCCAAGTCTTGGCCCACTATCGACGACGACGCAGGTAAGGCACAAATCAATCGCTGTCTGGAGGGGAATACCTGCAAGGGTCGTGACGTTGGGAGGGGGAGTGTCATGTTACCGAAACCACTGATCACAAGCAAATACAAATACACAATTGTAGTACGCAAACAGGAATGACTACGACAAACCACGACACATGATTGACTACCTTTATTACACATAATAGGGGTTTAATCACAGTGTATGCGTGAGCATGGGCAAAGTGGGCACCAGAGCATGAACATCAGAGGCAGCACATCAGAGGCCAGAATGCAGTATCAGAGCATCAACAGGGCATTGTGCCCAACAGAGCAGGTACATCAGAGTCAGCACATCAGAGGGCAGAATGCAGTATCCAAACAGCAACAGGGCATTGTGGACAACAGAGCAGGTACATCAGAGGCAGCACGTGAGAGGGCAGAATGCAGTATCAGAGCATCAACAGGGCATTGTGCCCAACAGAGCAGGTACATCAGAGGCAGTAAACCAAGAGGGCAGAATGCAGTATCAGAGCATCAACAGGGCATTGTGGACAACAGAGCAGGTACATCAGAGGCAGCACGTCAGAGGCCAGAATGCAGTATCAGAGCATCAACAGGGCATTGTGGACAACAGAGCAGGTACATCATTGGCAGCACATCAGAGGGCAGAATGCAGTATCAGAACAGCAACAGGGCATTGTGGACAACAGAGCAGGTACATCAGAGTCAGCACGTGAGAGGGGCTAAGTGCATCAACAGTCCATTGCACTGAACATGTCCATCAGAGGCAGCACGTGAGAGGGGCTAAGTGCATCTACAGTCCATTGCACTGAACATGTCCACCAGAGGCAGCACGTGAGAGGGGCTAAGTGCATCAACAGTCCATTGCACTGAACATGTCCACCAGAGGCAGCACGTGAGAGGGGCTAAGTGCATCTACAGTCCATTGCACTGAACATGTCCATCAGAGGCAGCACGTGAGAGGGGCTAAGTGCATCAACAGTCCATTGCACTGGACAGGTCCATCAGAGGCAGCACGTGAGAGGGGCTAAGTGCATCAACAGTCCATTGCACTGGACAGGTCCATCAGAGGCAGCACGTGAGAGGGGCTAAGTGCATCAACAGTCCATTGCACTGGACAGGTCCATCAGAGGCAGCACGTGAGAGGGCAGAATGCAGTATCAGAGCACCAACAGGGCATTGTGCCCAACAGAGCAGGTACATCATTGGCAGCACATCAGAGGGCAGAATGCAGTATCAGAGCATCAACAGGGCATTGTGCCCAACAGAGCAGGTACATCATTGGCAGCACATCAGAGGGCAGAATGCAGTATCAGAACAGCAACAGGGCATTGTGGACAACAGAGCAGGTACATTAGAGGCAGTAAACGAGAGGGCAGAATGCAGTATCAGAGCATCAACAGGGCATTGTGCCCAACAGAGCAGGTACATCAGAGGCAGCACGTGAGAGGGCAGAATGCAGTATCAGAGCATCAACAGGGCATTGTGCCCAACAGAGCAGGTACATCAGAGGCAGTAAACGAGAGGGCAGAATGCAGTATCAGAGCATCAACAGGGCATTGTGCCCAACAGAGCAGGTACATCAGAGGCAGTAAACGAGAGGGCAGAATGCAGTATCAGAGCATCAACAGGGCATTGTGCCCAACAGAGCAGGCACATCAGAGGCAGCACGTGAGAGGGCACAATGCAGTGAACAGCACCTCACATCACAGAATCAGGTGGACTGCGTGAACTACCTGCCTCGGACACACTGCCAGCACCAGAAACAGGAGTGTGAGACACAGCCACAGCCCGAGTGACTGACACATGGGCCACAGACCCAGACACACTGCCAGCACCAGAAACAGGAATGTGAGACACAGCCACAGCCCGAGTGACAGACACATGGGCCACAGACCCAGACACACTGCCAGCACCAGAAACAGGAGTGTGAGACACAGCCACAGCTCGAGTGACTGACACATGAGCCATAGACCCAGATACACTGCCAGCACCAGAAACAGGAATGTGAGACACAGCCACAGATGTAGTGACTGACACATGAGCCACAGACCCAGACACACTGCCAGCACCAGAAACAGGAGTGTGAGACACAGCCACAGATCTACTGACTGACACATGAGCCATAGACCCAGATACACTGCCAGCACCTGAAACAGGAGAGGGCACAACTGAGACTGTGCTACTACATGATGCATGACAGCAAACAACAGACACAGTGCCACTGTCTGATACATGAGAGTCTACTGCACCAGCGCCACTGGGGACACAGAAATGATGAGCCACAGGGCTGTATGGGCCAGGAGGCAGGGTGGCCCTTGGAGCTGGGGATAGCTGTACTTGAGCGACATCGGGGTGGGCAGGTGTCAATGGTGTGTGTCTGCGTTTCTTAGGGATATGTGAGTGCACCCTGGACAGGACAGGACTGGCAAGTGGTGGGGACTCTAAAGAATTATCACCCACCATAGGTGGAGCATCTTCTGCCGGGGGTCGGCTTTCTGGGGACGTGCTGGAGCCTGCTTGTCGTTTGCTGTGTGCCTGCCGCCTGGACTCAGAATCATGTGTAATGGGGGATGCAACAACAGGGAACTCCCTCCTCTGCTTCTGACGGGCCTGGATGGGAGTGGAGGTATGGGGGGACTCCGCCGCAGAGACATCTGTTTTCCGTTCCTTCGACAACATCAGCCTCAGTGCAGCCAGGGGTGATGTATGCCTGTCGTTGATTGCGCCAGTGTCCATGGTAGAAGCCTTGTCCCTAGTATGTGCCTTATCCGTAGGAGGAGTGTTGGCTCTGGACTTTCCCTGTGCCCTGGACGATGCCCTGTTCCTGGCAGCAGACTTGTCGTCTGTGGTGTACCTGTCTCCAGAAGACACCTTCTCCCTGTGTGTGTCCCTGCCCTTGGGAGATGGCCCTTGCTCTGTTGTGTGCCTGCCCTTGGGACTCTCCCTGCTCTTTGGAGGTGCCATTGTCTTTTGACTGTCCTTGTCCCTGCCCTTGGGAGATGGCCCTTCCTCTGTTGTGTGCCTGCCCTTGGGACTCTCCCTGCTCTTTGGAGGTGCCTTTGTCCTCTGACTGTCCTTGTCCTTGGGAGTGGCCCCTTCCTTAGTATCGTCCTTGTCCTTGGGAGTGTCCCTGCTCCTTTGAGGTGCCTTTGTCCTCTGATTGTCCCTGTCCTTGGGAGTGGCCCCTTCCTTAGTATCGTCCTTGTCCTTGGGAGTGTCCCTGCTCCTTTGAGGTGCCTTTGTCCTCTGACTGTCCCTGTCCTTGGGAGTGGCCCCTTCCTTAGTATCGTCCTTCACCTTGGGAGTGTCCCTGCTCCTTTGAGGTGCCTTTGTCCTCTGACTGTCCCTGTCCTTGGGAGTGGCCCCTTCCTTAGTATCGTCCTTGTCCTTGGGAGTGTCCCTGCTCCTTTGAGGTGCTTTTGTCCTCTGACTGTCCTTGTCCAAGGGAGTGTCCATGGACTTGGGAGTATCCCTTGCCTTGGGAGTACCTTTTGTGTGGAATGCCTGTGTAGCATGTGAAGGCATGTCCCCCAACACCACTTGTGGATCCTGTGTGTGTACTCCAGTGTATCTGACGTTGTCTTTGTGAACAGATTTTGCTGACCTAGGGGATGGTGTCTGTGCCCTCCGTGCCCTGGCGTGCTGTCTGACGCTGCTTCTAGTGCAATAACCTGTATTAGAGTCCTGGTCAGAATATTCACTCCCCCCCGAGACCTCCAGTGGTGTAGATGGGGAAACAGAAGTAGGACCCTGTCCATGCGACTGTACAATGGCAGACGACACACTGCTTGCCAATGACTGAACTGTCCTGTGTATACCAGCAAGATCGCCATGCATCCCTTCCATGAATGCCACCACCTGCCCCAACTTCCTATCATGGTCTTGAAATGCATTTGTCATATTGGTCTGCCCCACACACAGCTGTCGCAGCAGATCAACAGCCTCAGCACAAAGTGCATTTTGGGTCACCGTGGCAGGGGCAGCGGTGCCTGCACCGAACGCCACTCTGCTCCCCCTACTCCTGCGTGCACGAACAGTACATGGTGCAGTTGGCGGCAGTGTGGGCTCTGTGTGCTGTGTCCCGAACGAAGGTGTTGATTGCCCACTCCCAGTCCGTGACAACAGTGCTGGCTCACCAACACTCTCGGTAGATGAGGACAATGGTGTCTTTACATGCGAGTCCTCAGGGACGGTCCTGTCCCCCTCTCCGGCAGTGCCCTCCTCTGTGTCAGTCTGCGTGTGCGCGATGTCTGATCCGGATGCATTGCCTCCACTCATCTCCGCCATCTGTGGCTGAGTGCCCTCTGCCAAAGCTGAAATGCACAGAAAAGAGGTGTAAGTCATGGGCACACTCACGTACAGAAGGACAAGTAATCCCTAATTCCATTGCTGACAAAGTTCTTCTAGCCCCCATCCTGCACACGGCCCACCTCTACCAGTCATCCTCACATGACATCAGCGTTGTTGGCCGTGACACATGTACAGCATGCGGACAGGGCAGGAGCATGTACATCTGCACACATGTCTTGCCATGGGGCCACGGACCACTACGGCATGTGCTCAAACACTCAACTACTAAGCAAGTGGCGTGTCAACATGCCGGACCTGGATGTCAAATTACACTCACCCAATGGCACCAACATGGCATCGCTGGGATACATACGCACCACGGAAGTCACTACTGTGTCTGGGCACCAATACATGCATTGCACTCACAAGTAACATACACAGACAGTCTGCTCACCGCTAGTTTGCTGTTGATCCACACTCAGCCGTTCGGACAGGTCAGGATGCGTCACAGCAATGATACGGTGCATGAGAGGGGTCATGGAGCGTCGGGCCAGACGTGGCGTCCTTGGAATCATCCCCAGTGTCACTTCCGCTACATTCTTGCTCAGCCTGGAAATGTCGTCCCAGCGTTTGTAGCAGTGTGTATGTCGTCTATTGCACACCCCCAATGCCCGTACATCACGTGCTATGCTCCTCCACATGTCCTTGCGAAGGTGCAGCTTGACCTACCATGATGGGAGACAAAAGGGTGCAAGTCAGTGGACAGTTGGCCTGTCACACAGATAGGGGCAACACGTATCTGTCAGCAGCCATGCACATTCCGACAAATATGTCGGGCCCACAGTACACAGCTAAGATTGCAGAAGCCAGGAGTCATTGACCACCTCATGCACACCAACATGTCCCACACTGCACTTACCACCTGTCCGGGTGCGCCGTAGAGCCGTCCAAAGTTGCGGAGCACACCGTCCACGAGGACATCAAGCTCCGCGGCGGTGAAGGGACGAGACCGGATCTCTTTGACTCTGGACATGGCAAGATCACGGAGTATGGCACTAGAGCAGCAGTCGGTGGTCAGCTCAGCAGCAGCAGGTCGAGGTGATGGTCACAGGCAGCAGTCGGTGGTCAGCTCAGCAGCAGCAGGTCGAGGTGATGGTCACAGGCAGCAGTCGGTGGTCAGCTCAGCAGCAGCAGGTCGAGGTGATGGTCACAGGCAGCAGTCGGTGGTCAGCTCAGCAGCAGCAGGTCGAGGTGATGGTCACAGGCAGCAGTCGGTGGTCAGCTCAGCAGCAGCAGGTCGAGGTGAACAGCCAGCACTGGTTCCCAGGGTAGGATGTGTGCTTTTTAACATCACACATATATAGGGCCCTGAGCACATGTCAGTGGTATACGTCGCCAGCAATTGGTCAGCCCTGGATGCGTGTTTGTAAAAGGGCCAATGACTGGCCCTGGAGTGGCGGTGCACTGCTTCCGCTACTTTCGATTGGCCATACGCGGCCAGCGTTCCCTCTCCCCATTGGCTGCATGTGCACGGACCGTCACGGTCACACATCGGCAAGTGCATGTGCAAGCTTCCGGAACGGATGTTTGTTTTGCAACAATGTTCTATCACTGGCGCCACCATTGCAATGCATGTATTCGGCGGGGGAGGTGCAGGCCAACACAACCATTAGATGTAGTCAATGGACATGGCAGTTCATGACCCCCCTTACAGTCACATTGCATCATCCACCGTATACCGGCCGTGCCAGGCCCGGCCTAGGAGCGCCGTGCCGGCCATGTCAACCACCGCCTTGCCACGCCCGGCCTAGGAGCGTCGTGCCGCACATGTCCACAACCGCCGTGCCAGGCCCGGCCTAGGACCGCCGTGCCGGCCATGTCTACCACCGACGGGTGTTCAGTCGCCTGGCACGGCGGTGGTTGACATGGCCGGCACGGCGCTCCTAGGCCGGGCCTGGCACGGCGGTGGTTGACATGGCCGGCACGGCGCTCCTAGGCCGGGCCGGCCCGGCCGGTATATGGTGGATGATGCAATGTGACTGTAAGGGGGGTCATGAACTGCCATGTCCATTGACTACATCTAAAGGGTGTGTTGGCCTGCACCTCCCCCGCCGAATACGTGCACCGCCATGGTGGCGCCAGTGATAGAACATTGTTGCTAAAGAAGCATCCGTCCCGGAAGCTTGCACATGCGCTTGCCGATGTGTGACCGTGACGGACCGTGCACATGCAGACAATGGGGAGAGGGAACGCGGCCCGCGTATGCCCATTCGAAAATAGCGGAAGACGTGCACCGCCATGGCGGTGCCAATGATTCTATATTTTCAGACGCTGCACCGTGGTGTATTGTCTGCAGTTGCGTCATGAGGGTTGTGAGCGTGATAGGGAATCTTCATTTGTCATGCACTATTCCATGTGTGTCCATACTATGCTCATCGGAGTGCACACAATGTGCAACACTTGTGCATGTCGACGTGTTGACGTCGGGTGTGACCCTACAGACGTTTTTACTTCTGCACATCTACACAGTACATCACAGCTGTATCGCCACATTCTGAATCTGTTGTCAGTGTGTGGTTCATGTGAGGTCACTACAATGGTGGGGGTGCACCTGCATTCAGTGTATGTGTGTTACCTGTTGTGTCACCATGCATGTAATGTCCTTATGCTCACCATTATTGGTGTTGGCATTGCTGCATGATGACATGGTGTGTGCGTATCATTATCGTTTGTGTGCATGCACTAGCATGTGTGTCTGTGATGTGGCTTCTACACATTAGGGTCATGACACATGTCTTGTCAGTAATGTTGACATGTGACTAAGTTGCGTTGTACGTGTTAACACACTTCCTGTTGCTAGTGGCTGCACATTGTTAATGGGGCACTCCGTATTGTAGTTACTATCAGAGATGTCACACATATGACCATTGTCCACAACATTTATCTTCTTGCTAATGTTGGCTTACATGTGATGGAGTTGCACACCTATGCGTTGTTTGTAAGATGACTCAAGTTACATCTCTCTCCCACACAGGAGGGCTCCAAATGTGCATCGGCGATACACTGTGCTGGAGGATATGGTTGACGAGGAGGTGATCAGGAAATTCCGGCTAGATCGACGTAGATTGATGGAGCTTGTTGCCCAATTGTCTCCTCATCTGCAGCCACGAAGGAGGTATCCTGGTTCCATTACACCCACAGCAAAGGTGATGGCGGCACTACACTTTTTTGCTACTGGCACCTTTCAGTACACAGTTGGACATGCTGGGGGGATGTCACAGTCCATGTTCAGCATGGTACTTCGGGATGTTCTAAAAGCTATGATGCTGTACAAGGATGACTACATCCATTTCCCACGGCCGGCAGAGTTTCCAGCAGTCAAAGCAGACTTCTATGCACTGGGCCAGATACCACACGTAGTGGGTTCCATTGATGGCACACATATCGCTCTCATTCCACCACGGGCACGTGAGCAGGTTTATAGGAATCGGAAGCACTTCCATTCGCTGAACGTGCAGGTGGTGTGCCTGGCCGACAACATCATCTCCCATGTGTGTGCAAGATTTCCAGGCTCCGCACATGACGCCCACATCATGCGGAGCAGCATTGTCCCCCAACTGATGGCAAATCTGCGTCCCGGTCATGCGTGGCTTGTTGGTGAGTATGCTGTGGGGACTTTTGTGATTTGTGTGTGGCATGGGGTACCCACCAATTCTGGTTGTGATATTTGTGTCTGTCTTCCCCCTACATAGGCGACTCGGCGTACCCAAACCGGCCCTGGCTCCTGAGTCCCATACGTAATCCTACTACAGCGGGTGAAATGCGCTACAATGATGCACATGGAAGGACACGTAGAGTGGTGGAACGTACTTTCGGACTGCTAAAGTCTAGATTTCGGTGCCTGGATAAGACCGGAGGGGCCCTGCCTTACTCACCAGGCAAAGTATGCAGGATCGTGATTGCCTGCTGCATGCTCCACAACCTGGCCGTGCGCAATGACATTGAACTGCTCTTGGACCCTGAAGACCAACAAGTTCCTCGGCCTCCTATCCCACCCATGTCAACTGATGAGGATAGTGGTGAGGAGGAAGGTGTGGACCAGAGGCGCCAGCTCATTGATCGCTACTTCCCTTGAATGTGAGTAACTACCTCTTGTGCCGGTTGACAATGGCTTATGTATGTTTGCTGGTGTTGTGTGGATGTGGTGTGCATCAGCTGGGTGTTCTGCTATGTGATGATTGCATAGGTGTGTATTTATTTGGACATGCAAGTCTCCATGATGTGTGTCCTCTCACCCAATGATTTTGTGTTGAGTGTGGTTTGTGGAATGTTGCTGTGCTGTGTGTTGTGATGGGTGTGCATATGTTTCCTGACATGTGTTTGCTGTCTCTGAATTTCCCTAGGTCACTCCTGCAGCGGCATGATTTTGTACGACTTGGATCCCTGCACCTGGTTACGTCTGTTTCTGAGGCAATCATGTGCTTAAACATGGAGGCAACACATCATTGAGTGTGTAAGTGGCATTTATTTACAGGTTGTGCATTGGTGCTGGTGAATATTTACAAGTAAGTGTGGGGTGGGGGAGTGTGAGTTGAAGGTAATGGCAGATTAAATGTCCGCGCTGACACCACATTGGGTGATGTCAGGCTAGTCCAGCAGACCTGTGCCAATGATTGGCTATGTGGGACAGGATAGTTGCCAGGGTGAATGGCTGGCTCAGGCAGTGTCAGAGTCATTGTCGGCCCCTCTTGGTGCGTGTGGATGGAGCACCCCCACTGCTCTCACCCACTTCCAGCCTCGGACGGCCCCTCCGTCTTTGAGGTGGAACGGACTCAGCTGGGGGGGCAGGTTGCTGAGGGGCCACATCCGTCGCCTGGGGCACAGGTGGCGGTGGCGGTGGAGGTGGTGTTGCTGGCCGTGGCGTCTGGACACTTGGTTGAGGGGGGGCGGGATTGTTGCGGGCTATCCATTCCCTCCACATTGTTGTCTGCTGGCCCATGATGTCCACTATCTGGCCAAGGCTGCCCGCAATGTCCCGCAACATGTTTGTGTTGTCCACCGAGTCCTGGTGGGCACGATCTGCCTGTTCCTGGCTACGGTCGTAGGAAGCCTGGCACCTGGCTAGGGCTTCAAGTGACTGGTTCCACCAGTCAGATTACGATCACCTGAGGGACAAGATTGTGCAGATCAGTACTGTGGACATTACATGTTCATATCAATTTGATTACATTTCAGTGTCCTGTCGTACACACCCCACCCACCTCTCACACACACCCTGTGGACATGGGGGCCTGTTGGGAGTTGTAGTGCTTGTCTCTCACACACCCCACCCACCTCTCACACACACCCTGTGGACATGGGGGCCTGTTGGGAGTTGTAGTGCTGGTCTCTCACACACCCCACCCACCACCACCGCCCTCCCTGTGAACATGGGGGCCTGTTGGGAGTTGTAGTGCTGTGCTCTCACACACCCCACCCACCTCTCATACACACCCTGTGGACATGGGGGCCTGTTGGGAGTTGTAGTGCTGGTCTCTCACACACCCCACCCACCTCTCAGACACACCCTGTGGACATGGGGGCCTGTTGGGAGTTGTAGTGCTGGTCTCTCACACACCCCACCCACCTCTCACACACACCCTGTGGACATGGGGGCCTGTTGGGAGTTGTAGTGCTGGTCTCTCACACACCCCACCCACCTCTCACACACACCCTGTGGACATGGGGGCCTGTTGGGAGTTGTAGTGCTGGTCTCTCACACACCCCACCCACCTCTCACACACACCCTGTGGACATGGGGGCCTGTTGGGAGTTGTAGTGCTGGTCTCTCACACACCCCACCCACCTCTCACACACACCCTGTGGACATGGGGGCCTGTTGGGAGTTGTAGTGGTGAGCTCTCACACACCCCACCCACCACCACCGCCCTCCCTGTGGACATGGGGGCCTGTTGGGAGTTGTAGTGCTGTGCTCTCACACACCCCACCCACCTCTCACATGCACCCTGTGGACATGGGGGCCTATTGGGAGTTGTAGTGCTGGTCTCTCACACACCCCACCCACCTCTCACACACACCCTGTGGACATGGGTGCCTGTTGGGAGTTGTAGTGGTGAGCTTGTAGTGTAGCTCCTATTTTCCCAATAGGCTCTGCGCATTGGAATAGTACCTACAGCAGTAAAGGCCTAGGCCAGACGTTAACTAGGTCTACTACTGTCGAAACTAGACTTAATTTTTGGGTTTGCCAGCTAAGCTCAGAGTTCGCTAGAAACTTTCTCGAATGTTCAAGGAAGGATTAACTCCCCTGATTAGACAAGAAGGGATTTAGTTTCTGACAACCATAGAACATGACAACTTTGCTCTCCCCTAATCAAGAGTCAATCTCAAGAGTCGTGTGAGCACAAGGCAATTATTTTACTCAGTCAGTACGTGCATTCTTAGTCTCATCAGAATGTAGAGAAAAGGAAGAGACGGGCGTGTTCAATAAAAGATGTTATTTATTGATCAGTCTCTTTTCTCGTACAAGAGAAATGGATTGATATTATTGCAATACTTATAGTTAAGTAAAGTGCATACATTAGAAGCAATAGTATAAAATAATACTGTAAAAACATTGATATGGTTTCTGAGCCATATGATGTTTAAAATGATTAAAATATATTTACATACACATATACATTTGACTAAACGTACTCAACTGGTGTTTCTAAATACGCCTACCCCGTGTACCTGACCTAAGTCTAATGCGTGGGCGGGAATAGAAAGTTACAGTTTAAGTTAAGTTTGTTTTTGCCAAGTGAATAACTAAAGAATTCTCTAGGAGGGGTTATTCAGTTCTGTACCTGGAATTTAGGATGAATGAGGAATGGTATCTCTTTCTCTGCTCTCGATATTCCAGGCTGCCTGCGAGGGCTGCCCAGAAGCGCCGGTGCTGGGTCTCTCGGCTTGAGATAGCAGCGCGTCTCTCAGCGCGTCAGGAAGGCGGGGCTGCTGCCTGCGGGGTCTGCTTCTGCTCTCGGCTTCGGCAAGTATGGCTGCTCCGTCTTGTCACCACGCGTGTGTTTGCATAGGGCAAGGTCGGCAATATTTATACCTTAAAGGTGCCGAGATTGACGTAAGGATGGACATAGGTACGTCAATAAAGATGTCATACGACTTGCTCGTTAGCACATTCTTTTGCAAAAGTTCTCTGTGAAATCAAAACAATGGCCGCACGGATTTTCCAGGTTGTCATAGGTTTGATTTGTTATGAGAACGTCGTATGCCTTATCAGGGGCTGGAGGAATGTCGCTTGTCTAATTAGATCTCAAGCGTTATGACCTAATCAGATAACACGTTCCTGTGCCGTAGTGTGACTGCGTCAGATAACGGTATCTGCATCATGGGGGATTTCTTGCCTCATGGGCTGACTGTTAGTTAACTAGCTAGGTAGTTTAACCAGAATAGGGTCAGGAATAGGGGGATCGATTCAGAACCTATAGAAATACACCACACCCACTCCACGCTAACTATGGTCATATCTACTAATCTATGCATAGTATAACATAGTACAACATACTATAGAGTATAGTGTATACCTTACCACCCCAAAATACATAAATGCATTTCGAAATTTTCAAATATACTGAAAAATTGCAGTCATATATATTGTATGCACTTAAGCTATGAATTAAATGCAAAAGTAAACACGCATTGTAATGCATTATTGCTTTTTGGTATATGAGAAATACACATGAAATGGCTCTTAATATAGCTATACAGAAAGGAAGGTCTAGACCATTTCATCACATAATAAAATATTTGTGAACATACCAGCGGGCAGCTAAAGTCTATATAAAGTATCTAAAATAGAAATCTTAGTTCTCTAGGAATAGTTTCTTACTTTAAGCAGAAGATCAGTGTCCCGGGGAAAAAATATATAGAAAAATATTTTAAGGGCTTGCTGAAAAAAGTTGCTGTCCGTGAACTGGATTGTAATTGTTCATGTGACTTTATTTTTAAAGGTTGAAGGCCGAATTCAGGGAACGCCGTGTGCGAGTTTACTCAAAAGTCTCTATTTCTGTTCCGGAGAGAACATCATATCATTCAGGCTTTCGAAAAAACTGTCAACAGCTTCATGGGAAAGTTCCACTAAGTCGGAAATAGGGGTAACCATGCATTCGTGCGCATGATTGTCTCCATTGACATTCTGATTTGCATTGCTGACAGAAGGTCGTACCTGTTCGATGCTGCTTTCATCTTGAACTTCACTACTCTTCAATCGTAGTGGTGAAGATTCCAGGAATGCCGTCATCAGAATTGGCAGCCTTTGAGGGCAGCACAGTGCGTGAACCTTGGTAGGAACCAACAGTGTATCTGCATCCACCGGCGCATCCGATTGTAGCGTCAGACAGGTGTCTAACACGCATTCTTCTCCGCATAGCAGACACCTTAGTACAGGTAAAACACACCTTTGCCACATTGGTCGAAATGATAGAAACCAAGTCATGTTTAGGTCTCTAAGCCGGGAGGGTCCCAGGATTTTTGATATCCGGTCCCGGTATCCAATGGCTAGGATCGTATCTTCCATTGTCGCGAGAGTTTGATCTGTGACATGGGTTGCCATAACGAAAAATAAGGACTAGGAATAGGATTCCTGCAATTAGTCCCAGGATCAGGGGAAGTCCGCCAAAAATCGAATGGACGAAATCTGGAAAAATACCCAGTATGGCTTTGAATGGTGTTAATGCCATCGAAAATACTGTCTTAAATACCTTTGAGACCCCAGTGGTATCAGAAATATTTAAGATTTCGCTCAGGATTTCCGCGAAATGTACGGGGGAATTAGTTGATAATAATGTATGTATCTCTGCAGTCGTCCTTGCGACTTGTAGATCATACGTTTCTTTAGATGACGTGAGCCTTGTAGGCGTCTGAAGAAGCACTGTTTTCATTCTGCTTAAAGTGTCTATTCGAATAGAAGTAATTTTCAAACCGGGCCATGCCCTTGCCTCCCTGTCTGGTAAGGAGCTGGGGAACAAAGAACGTCCACAGCACTTGACCTTCGCCGTCGTGGTGACGAGATAAGGAGTCCCGGGCATAAGACTACAACATCTGCGGTCTACAATAAGAATGTAACTCCCATTATAGAGTCTTTGAAAGAATGGTTCTATTTCAGTTGCAGGTGCGCCTTGCTGGTGACATGAAAGGTTGTATGAATTCCCTTCACAGGCTCCGTGCAAACTAATACCGTTACACAGAAGCGTGCCGCTTAGTGACATAGCACAATTGTTGCCACTAAGAAACACTTTCTGTCCTTTGTTACTGACACATGCATGTGAATAGGGCAGGTTCCAAGTTGTTTTAAGGTACCCCTTTCCCAATTTCTCGTACATGCCAGCCTGTATATATTTTTGGCAGTATTGAAACCTGAAGGTTGAGATTGGAATATTTATGATTCCGTGGATTATCCATTCACTGACAGGTCGTTCTGACATTGTCATTGGTAATCTTTCTAGTTTTTCAATGCTCAAGATTGTATAATCAGCACCCTTCTGCGCCATACCGATTTGTCTATCAGTAAGGTTAAAGATTTGGAATAGTGACGTTGTGTTGATTAAACGCCAAGGCACATAGCCTGAACGCAGATTTTGTAACGTCCAGCCAAGCTGTACAATAGAGCGCAATTGCGACTGACCATGTTGTAATAACAGTAAGTCTTGCGATAATATGTCGATTGCTGAAGACACAATGCTGTCCAATGAAAATATTCTGGAGGACAGAGTCATTAACCCATTGTCCACTACAGAAAGTGATTTTTCCAAATTAATACGTTCAATTTCACGTATTCTCTCTGCTGTTTCAATTTGAGTAACCTTCCAGGCCTCATTGTATGCTGCATATACAGAGGCTGCTATGAAACGCTTTTGACGCTGTTTGCGTGGTCCCAGTATGAAATCACGCAAGTCAGCACCATCAGTAAGTAAAGTTAGGTGTTGCTTAATTTCAGGCAGTGTGGAAGTTTGTAGCCATTGAAGGCATAATTTGCCCACACTGTAGGTTGTTATTATCCCTGGGTGATGTCTTTGAAGATATCTAGGGTCTGGCCTGGTCATTTTGAAACCCTGTGTTTTATTCAGGAATCTATCTTGACAGTTATTTGTATCTGTGGGCCAGATCAACCATTGTTTCCAATCAGGATGTGTTCTGTTTTGGTTAAGTATATGGCTTATGTCTATTTCTTCATCTGTATCAGAGTTATTGCTAAACATTGTTGGCTTTGGAATAGACAGGTTATTTAAATCTTTGATTTTGGCTAAGCCAAGACAGGTGGTTTGTTGAACAGTGTCATTTAAAAATATCATTTGTTCTGGGATCATGCAGGCTCTAAACAAAGCTTCTATACCCTGTACTTGCCATTCTTTTGTACCCCAAACACTTTTCAAATCAACATTTTTGTCCCAATAATCAAATCCAAAAGTATTCATTTTTTCAAAGAATGAATCTGAATATATCAATTTCGTGTTGGTTATCATGGTTTTCATCCCTGTCTTGTTTGACAATTTGTAATAAAATGTTTCAGCATTAGTTATGTTAAAACCTGAAAAATATGAATATTTGTCATAAACGGTTCTAGAGCTCCCTTTTGGAGGTGTAGCACAATGTTCCCATTGATTATAATTTAAAACATTTCTAGGTTGTGCAGATTTATGCAAGAAATGGTTACCATAATGGTTATAGCAATACATACTATCATAATTTGTAGAACCTTGCAAATAATCATGTTTTGTAAATTTAGCAGACATTACTAAGTCAGACATCATATTGTTTATACTTTCAAAGTCCCAATCATCAGCAAATGAGTTTGGTTTTGCAAAGTCACTCAAGGAGATCTTTATTTGGTGTGGATATTTCAGGATCTCGACCGGACCATAAATTTCATAGTCAGTGTTGTCCCAGGCTACCCCACCAGGTATTGGAATTGCTGTGAAGTTGGCTGAAGAAAGTTCTGAAGAAAGTTCTCGTTTCTCGACGTGTGAAGATGTGTGTGGTTTGAGGACCAAGTTGATGTTCTGACTTGCTGTGTCCATTTTAGCATATTTTCCCTCAATGAAGCGTCCCAAGGTAAATACCATGATGAGCCAAAGTATGAGGATAAATGCACCAAAACCCACCCAAAATTCAATCCATGGAGAAACCAGATATGTTTCTTTCAGTTGTTTCAAAAGTTCCTTAGCTTTGTCTTTAAAGGATTTTGATGATGGCTGTGTCTTTTGTTCGCTGAAACCTTCAGAGGAATCATCGAAGTTGATGAAGTAACCAGATGCAGTTCTGTCAATTGTTCCAATTGGTTCAGGATTTTTGTTTCCTGCATTTTCACTTGGAACTTCATTGTAGATTGGTGTGTCTCTGCTAAATGTCTTTATTTGGGTTTTCAGAGGTCTGAGTTCTATTGCATTGTTGCATAGTCCTTGTTGTTCTTCTTTAGGCGTTTCGAATGTGATGAGCCTCTTTGTTAGGACCTCTGTACTGGTAGCAAACCTTGGTGTTCTGCTACTTATTGGGAGTCCACTTAGCCTACTGTTCGTTATTGGCCACATGTTGTGGTTTTACCAGGTCGATGGATACAACTCGGTTGTCCTTTTTTCCAGCAAGTGGCGGTAGTACAACTGATCTTGTCCCGTTGACAGACAAGACAGGAACTGCTTTTCTGTAAGAAGGCCCAAATTCCTTCTTTACCGCGATCTTCTCCCTGACTAGATCCCCGACTTTTGGAATCCAGACAGGTCTTGCTGGGACAGGTGGTGATTCTTCAGTGGTTGTTGGCTGTTGTTTCAACTGTATGTTGCTCAGGTCTTTTCTTGTTTTGTTTAAGTCCTGCAAAATAGCCAAACGGTCTTTGACATCAAAGGTTTTTTCTATTACCACTGAAGTCTGACTATCAAGGTCAGAGATCAACATCCTAGTTCCGAATAATAATTCGTACGGACTGAATCCCTTCAGAGAATTTCTTGGCAAGTTATTTAGACTACGTTGGACACTTATTAGATGTTTGACCCACCCAGCTCCCGAACCTAATGTCCTTTCTATTATAGATTGCTTTCTGCCTTGGTTTTTTCTTTACACCATCCCATACCCTCAGGAAGGAAGTGAGAAGATTCCCGCTGGGCTGTGCTCATTTGGCCATCCTTTCCCCCCCAGGCTGGATTGCCTGAGTGAAAAAAAATGGTCGAACGTAGCATGCTCTTAGCGTATATGCCATTTAGACTCGCAAATCTTGTATAACAGTCCGGACGTCAGCCGAGTGCTGTGGATCTACATTATAAGTGGAACTAGCCTGTGTATGTTAATCGCAAGCCATTCTTTTTGTTGGTAATATTATCTGCCTTGATACGACGAGGTATTAAACTGCTTCTCTCCCCACTGCGATCTCTGTTGCAGTTTGGGCAGTTTTTTACAAACACGGTGTAGTGCAGGCTCATGCCTGGCCACCAGTACCGTGATTGTAATTCTTCCAGAGAATCTTTTAATTTAAGGTGTCTGAGACCCTCGCCCATGTGTGCGTCTGCGATTAACAAGTTTCTCCTGTCCATGTTTGGAATCACTCTATCCCCCACTCCAGGGATTCGAGCAAAAGGGACGGAGTTTGCATCGATTATGTATGTATAATTGAGTGGATAATTGATCGGTAACGCTGAGCAGTCGCCTTTTGATGATGTTTTCACCGCCAGCAATGTTTCGCCGTCAATGTATTTTAATGTACGCTTTTTTCGATCTACGGGAGCCGGTTTACTGGCTGCCGCTGCGGCTGTTTCAGCCAATGAATTCCCTACAACGTGAACGCCATCACGCTGGTGACTCAGTGAGTGTGTCACGTGAGTCTTTGGTAGTTCTTTTTTCAAAAGAGCTACTTGTTCCCAGAGCAGTCTCTGCTTTATTGGTGCATCTGTGTCATCTTTGTAACCGTTCTGAATCCATGTCTGCAAATCCTTGTTATATGCTTTGACGCAGAAATATGAATCTGACACTATAAGTGTCGGGAATTCGCGATCCGCATTATCTAGCGCCATTTTCAAAGCTATTATTTCAGTTTGTAGTTCTGAATTAGTTTCTACTGAGTGTGATTTTGTTAATAGAGGTCTTAGTTTACCTCCGCGCCACACTTCTTTTGTAATCTCACATGTGGGATTGTATGCATGTTCTCCCCAAACGGAGGGTTGAGCATGTCCGTCTGTATAGATTACACAGGCGTAATGTCGTAGAGGCAGAATGTCGATTGGCAGAGGATACGTCTTTTCATATTTTAGATTTTTTAATTCTTCTAGTTCTGGATCAAAGTAGTAGTATACTTTGTCCGTTGTGATTGAATTCACCCATTGTATCCATTCTGGATCCAATGTTGTTGATGGTAAATTACACGGTGTTGTTAATGCCTCAAAGGCTGATTCAGCTGTTCTGACTGTGATATGTCTACCGTCAGCTATGTCTTTTTCTCTAGCTATTGCGGTTTGAACTGCTTGAACAATTTTTCCTTTGTTGCTGAATCTCTGTTCAGCTTTTGTGTACAAGTGTCATTTGAATGCAATTGGTACCTTTTCTCCCTCATTAGAGGTCAGGTATGTAAATCCGCATCTCCCTGGGATGACTCGGATCACACGGTTGCGTGTATTATCACGGGTTTCTAATTTTGTCTTAATTAGCATGTCTGTTTGTAAGGATCTCAAAATTTCTGTGTGTGTTTGAGTCCAACTGGATCTTTTAAAGTCTGGTTTAATTAGATCATAAAGGGGTTTGACCCTTTCTGCGTAATTTGCAATGTATGTTCTTCCGAAATTTAGGAAGCCTAGAATTGACTGTAAGTTTTTTAGTGTTTTAGGAGCTTGGATAACGGCACATTTCTCTAGGAAATTGTCTGCCAGGCTTTTACCTTCACTTGATAGCTCATATCCTAAGAATAGGACCGTCAGATGGGCAATTCTGGACTTTTTGAAGTTGAATTTGTAACCCTCTGCAGCGAAACCAAGTATTATGGTGTTCACTCTTTTCAAGTGAGTCTCCAAGTCATCATCTGTTAAGTAAATGTCATCGACATAAGATAATGCTTCATCATCATATAGTTGTAGTAATTCTGTTACTCTCGCTGAGAATACCCCCGGGCTGTTCTTGTACCCCTGGGCTAACCGACAGAATTGTTTTTGAGTGCCATTTACTGAGAAAGCTGTTAAATATCTGCTCTCTGGTGCTATGTTTTGACAAAAGAATCCGTTGGAGATGTCCAAGGTTGTTTTGTATTTTTTGCGCACTATGTTATTCATTAGTGCAGCACTGTGTGAGTTTTGCACTGCAAAAGTTTTGCAACATGTGTTAAGGTGTCGGTAATCCAAAACTAGGCGATATGAATTGTCTGGTTTGGAGACCGGAAACAAAGGATTGTTCATTTGTGAGGTGCAAGTTTCAATCACCCCCTGGTATTCTAGCTGATCTAGTATTTCATTTACTTGTTTTTTAGCTTCTTGCTTAATTGGGTACTGCCTTTGTGCAGTTGGTTGTGATTTTAACTGGATTTTGTGAGGAGGAGAATCCTCATCCCATCCTACATGATTTTTATATAAAGCAGGTGCTAAGGCCACTGCCCACTTTCTAGCAAGTGTGTATTTTTTATGAATCGGGATTTGATTCGAGAAGGCAGGCATAATTACTTCTTCGCCATGAGGGCACTCCCTGACAAACTCTGGTGGCCAGTCTTTTTCAGCTAGAAGGATTTCATAACCCTTGGAGAGGTTATCCCAAAATAGTCCCCTTATTTTCCTAGTCTTATCTCCCTCTATACGTAATGTTATCTCGTATATTTTGTGGGGCTTGCTAACTCTGGTATCTGCAGTTTCCACTTGAAGGTATTCATTCGTGTCCACTGTCTCCAGATGATTCATAAGGACTTTGCGAGCTATGCTCACCTCTGCTGCGCTGTCTAGCATTGTCTGAGCCCACTCTCCGTTTTTCAGTTGTGTCCTCAGTATTCTCGGCATTGTTAACTACCTTGATACTGGCTACCTTCTTTTTTGGAAATTGTAATTTCTTTTTCAGTTGAGCAGGTTCCTTGTCTTTGGACTTGGCGTGCTCTTCTGATCGTCCTCTTCTTTCCGATTTCTGCGAGGAATTCTGAAAAGATTGAGAGGGACGTGTATCAATGTCTTGATATCTATCAGGTTTTTTAATATTATCCCTATTTCTAAGGTTATATCTATTCCCAGAGGGGTCACTCTGGGGTGACCTTTGTCTCGGGTTTGGAGATTTCTCTCTTCGCCTAGGAGACCTTCCTCTGGACTGGAATTTCTTTTCTTTAGGATTGGATTGTTTGTTCCCATCCCAGTTCTTTTTTGGTGAATTATTATTATTATTAAAAAACATTTTTTCTGGACTTGTAGTCAGTTGCGGTTTTACTGGTATTCCACCTAGACTATCTCTGCCTAGTTCTTCATAGGATTTTTCTATGATTCTGGCAATTTCAGCTGGTTGGTCTGCTATATCTGTCTCTTTTAACCTCTGGCGGATCGCCACGTTTGCTGCTTCACCTTTTATGTTGGCTAATAATATAGCCGAGACCTGCTTGAAGTCTTTCAGTAATTTCATACCAAGAGTTAAAGCAGGTTCTGGACCGTATTCATCTTGAATTTGTTTTAGCACATCTGGTATCACCGAAATGGATGGAACACCGTGCGTTTTTGTATAGATGGAAGCAAAGACTGTACCCCAAGTGTCACAGTCCTCAATGTGTGGTGCGATTCCCATTGGGAGACATATAGTCAGAATCCTGTGTTTTTCTAATGGGGTGGTGTCAGGAAACACCGCCTCTATTTGGGTAATTTTCTGTGCCAACCAGAATGGTATTTGTTCCCGTTTAGCTGGAACTTTACCTAGGCAGGATTGGATGTTCTGTGGTGTAATTTTATTTGTGTTCCCCTGGTGAGGGGTCAGCTGTGGTAGTTTAATCGCTGGCTGAATTGTTGAAGTCCGCATTACATACTGAACTAATTGTCTGTGAATTTTTAGTAGTTGTTTTAGCTGTATTAACAGCTCTGCTGCAGGCATTCTTTCGATGTCTGGATGTGGTGTGTATCCGGCTAGGACCGGCCACGTTGCTCCTGGTCTTCCTAAAGGACCGAGCCTTGTAATGTGATTGTTATGTTTTAGGGCGCCATCAAATAAGAGCAAATGCTCTTGGAATTTGAGTGGTACTTCCACCTCCTCGAAAGGAGTGTACGTTTCAGGAGGTTCCTCTACTTTGTAATAGTGGAAGTACTTTGTTACAGCATTTGCTGCTGGAAAATGTATCCATGTATAGTATACCTCTGTCTGCCGATATTCGTGTGCCTCAATTACGAATATGACTGTGCCACCTCTAGGTGTCAGTCCATTTTCTATAAGTTTTAAGGTTATAGATCTCCTTTTGGCGACCTGGATGAGTATTATATCCGGGTCTGCTGTTTGCATGGTAGCATCAGCATCTGCTATTTCAGTAGCTAATCTAATTGCCTCTCTTTCATCATCACTCTCTGCCATTTTACAGACAGGATGGTATTATGTTTGTTTGCAGATCAGGTTTCTTATGGAAACAGAGATTAGATGCACAATATTCTGGAACTGTTTTATCCTTCAACGTTGACTAGACCAAGAACCATACATAGGAGTTCCCTCCTGCGAGGTTTTGGAGGATATAATAACCTTTCACCCACTCCAGACGTCTTTGGAGTATTTGGGAAAAGGGGTCTGAGTGAGAAAGCACGACTGAGTTACTCTAAATGTCTTACGTTCGTTTTATCGCCCTTTCCAAACGCGTTGGGCGCCATGTAGTGTAGCTCCTATTTTCCCAATAGGCTCTGCGCATTGGAATAGTACCTACAGCAGTAAAGGCCTAGGCCAGACATTAACTAGGTCTACTACTGTCGAAACTAGACTTAATTTTTGGGTTTGCCAGCTAAGCTCAGAGTTCGCTAGAAACTTTCTTGAATGTTCAAGGAAGGATTAACTCCCCTGATTAGACAAGAAGGGATTTAGTTTCTGACAACCATAGAACATGACAACTTTGCTCTCCCCTAATCAAGAGTCAATCTCAAGAGTCGTGTGAGCACAAGGCAATTATTTTACTCAGTCAGTACGTGCATTCTTAGTCTCATCAGAATGTAGAGAAAAGGAAGAGACGGGCGTGTTCAATAAAAGATGTTATTTATTGATCAGTCTCTTTTCTCGTACAAGAGAAATGGATCGATATTATTGCAATACTTATAGTTAAGTAAAGTGCATACATTAGAAGCAATAGTATAAAATAATACTGTAAAAACATTGATATGGTTTCTGAGCCATATGATGTTTAAAATGATTAAAATATATTTACATACACATATACATTTGACTAAACGTACTCAACTGGTGTTTCTAAATACGCCTACCCCGTGTACCTGACCTAAGTCTAATGCGTGGGCGGGAATAGAAAGTTACAGTTTAAGTTAAGTTTGTTTTTGCCAAGTGAATAACTAAAGAATTCTCTAGGAGGGGTTATTCAGTTCTGTACCTGGAATTTAGGATGAATGAGGAATGGTATCTCTTTCTCTGCTCTCGATATTCCAGGCTGCCTGCGAGGGCTGCCCAGAAGCGCCGGTGCTGGGTCTCTCGGCTTGAGATAGCAGCGCGTCTCTCAGCGCGTCAGGAAGGCGGGGCTGCTGCCTGCGGGGTCTGCTTCTGCTCTCGGCTTCGGCAAGTATGGCTGCTCCGTCTTGTCACCACGCGTGTGTTTGCATAGGGCAAGGTCGGCAATATTTATACCTTAAAGGTGCCGAGATTGACGTAAGGATGGACATAGGTACGTCAATAAAGATGTCATACGACTTGCTCGTTAGCACATTCTTTTGCAAAAGTTCTCTGTGAAATCAAAACAATGGCCGCACGGATTTTCCAGGTTGTCATAGGTTTGATTTGTTATGAGAACGTCGTATGCCTTATCAGGGGCTGGAGGAATGTCGCTTGTCTAATTAGATCTCAAGCGTTATGACCTAATCAGATAACACGTTCCTGTGCCGTAGTGTGACTGCGTCAGATAACGGTATCTGCATCATGGGGGATTTCTTGCCTCATGGGCTGACTGTTAGTTAACTAGCTAGGTAGTTTAACCAGAATAGGGTCAGGAATAGGGGGATCGATTCAGAACCTATAGAAATACACGACAAGCTCTCACACACCCCACCCACCACCACCGCCCTCCCTGTGGACATGGGGGCCTGTTGGGAGTTGTAGTGCTGTGCTCTCACACACCCCACCCACCTCTCACACACACCCTGTGTCCATGGGGGCCTGTTGGGAGTTGTAGTGCTGGTCTCTCACACACCCCACCCACCTCTCACACACACCCTGTGTACATGGGGGCCTGTTGGGAGTTGTAGTGCTGGTCTCTCACACACCCCACCCACCTCTCACACACACCCTGTGGACATGGGGGCCTGTTGGGAGTTGTAGTGCTGGTCTCTCACACACCCCACCCACCACCACCGCCCTCCCTGTGGACATGGGGGCCTGTTGGTAGCCCTCGGACAAACAAGGTCAGATGGGGCGGAAGAGCTTTCTCATCTGTGGCCCCTAAATTATGGAATGCCCTCCCCTCGGAGATCAAATCCCAACCCACCATGGTTCTCTTTAAGAAAGCGTTAAAGACGTGGTGTTTCATCAAAGCCTTTCATTAATCATGCTCTTTGACCGTACCACTTTATTTGGTTAGGCGCCTTGACGCCCTTCGAGCTAAGTTGCGCGTTATAAAACTTGCCTCATTCATTCATTCATTCATTTACATTTTGGTGAGTATGTGGCCCACGTGCATGGGTTGGGGCCTGGGAGATGTGTCTTTTCTGTTGTGTGAGGCTGACCATGTCGTTCTGATCGTGGTGCTTGGTTAGTACTTACCGGCCTCTTCTCCTTCCTCAAGTCCTTCTAGGCTCTCTGGGTGCAGTATGCCCAGCACCTTTTCCTCCCAATCAGTGTAGGGTATGGGCTCCGGGGGTGTGCCACCGCCAGTGTGATTAGCTCTCACATTGTTTTTGGCACGGATGCCTTTCACCCTGGTTTTCAGGTCATGCCACCGCCTCTGTATCTCGTGCTTTGTCCTTGGCACGGTCCCTGACGCATTCACCCGACTGACGATCCTGTCCCACATGTGATTTTTTTGCGCCACGGTGGTCTGCTGGACTAGGGCCCCGAATATGTGGGGCTCAACACAGATAATTTCATCCACCATTACCTTCAACTCCGTCTCCGTGAATTTAGTTTTTTTTTTGGGTGCCATGGTGTGTGGTGCTCAGGGTGTGGGTTGAGTGAGTTGGGGGTGCAGGTGTGTGTTGTGTGGTGTGTAGGAATGGTGTGGTGGGTGTTTGTGTGGTGGGTGTGGTAGGGTGGTGGTTGTGTGTCTTCAATTGGTGTATGTTGTCGATCGTATTGGGCCTCTTGCTAGCAGCTATGCTGTGATGCAAAGGATTGTGGTAGTGGGTGTGTGTCATTTTATAGTCGTGTCTCAATGGTTGTTGGCAGTCAGGTGGTAGGTGGGTGTGTTGACTAGTGTGCATTATTGGGTACTTGGGGGGTGTCATTGTGGCTTGTGATTGGTGTTGGTGTTTCAGGTGGGGGGTAGTCCTTTTTCGTGTGTTAGCAATTTACTTCCGTCACACTTTTTGACATTGGTTTGACGGTAGGGATGTTGTTCGTGTTGGGCTTCCGCTGTGATGCACTGTTTCTCGTTGCATTCTTTCCGCCGCGGACGTGGATGGTGGTGCGTACCGGGGTACAGGCGGCGTTATCCTAATCGCGGACACGGGCGGACGGGGTTTGATTGGTTCCGTCCGCTTGCGGCGGGCTCTGGTGTACTCCGTCCGCCGCGGACGGACTTTGGTGTTCTCCGTCCGCCGCGGTCGGGGGTTCGTACCAGTATGATCCTAATCGCTACGGCGGTTTATCCGCGGAGCGGTCCGGAGTATCTTGCCCGCTTCCTTGGCGGACGGGACACGTTTCCGTCCGCGATCCTAATCGGCCTCTATGTTTTGTATTTCCAGTTCCTGTGCCAACTTCTTTCGTTTTGTCTGAGGAATTTGTGCGGAGAAGGGCGAACCCCTTGCACTTGCGGGCCGGGCTGAGGCTTGCTACGACAAATTGGCGCCGGCACGTGGGGCTCATCGGCGACTTGGATGCCCGAAGGATTGGTCGTGACGAAGGTTCGGAACCTCGCTAAGGACGCGATCGCTGCCAGAAGAGACCCGAGTCTTGGCACCCGAGGCGTTTCTTCCCTTCTTTCCGATCCAACCATCCAGGCGGCGCCGGTCCTCGACTGAGATCTCTTCTGTTGGTCTGCCGTGCAGTGACCGTTTGGTCGAAATTAGAACTTGGCAGTTGAAATCTGGACAGCCTATGATTGGTAAGAGCCGTTTTTCGGCACCTATTGTAGGTTTTGGATGCCCTTGTATGGTAAGGTAGTTTTTAGGAACACTTAGGGGTCCATTATGATATCGGGCGGATTGCCTCCGCCAGGCGGAGGCAATCTGCCCGATATCATCGCCAGATTTCCCCCCCACCATATTAGGATGGCGGGGGGGACCACGGCGGACAGAAAGACCGTCCGCCGCTTTTCCGCCCCGGTCGCCTTGCGGCCGGGGTGGAAAAGGAATAATATGGTGGCGGTGTCTAACGGACACCGCCAGCTATATTATGATGTCTGGTTTTTAGTGCCTTTCCGCGGCGGCGATGCCGCCACGGAAAGGCATGCGGTCTTCACTCTGGGGGCCCCCTGCGGGCCCCCAGAGTGAAGTACAGGTGGGGGGTGCATATGGGGGGTACCTGTGGTACCCCCCTTCATTGTCATTTACAAAGCGGCAGGCACCGCGCGGTGCCTGCCACTTTGTAAATGACAATGTGAACCTGCATTTTCAGCAATGTTATTTACAACAAGGGGTGGTGATGGACAGAGTCTCTGAATTAAGAAGAGTACTCTCACCCAGTCAAGAGATCAGGGCTAGATCCAACACCGTTTTTTAGCTCATTGCACCATCCCAGTTTCAGAACCTGGCTGTATGCAAATTAGTCTGTCCCTGGCCCAGTGCATCATGGGAACAGGGCAGACCAGACTACAAAAGCCAATTCTTACACTGGGAAGGAAACAAGCTTCCGGGGACCGGTTTCTGCCATTTCAGGCGTCTTCGGCCTGGCTTGCTTGAATCCTGATGGTGCAATGAGCAAGGGACTCACATCTGAGTATACCCTTCCACGCTTAGGGTGGACAAAATTATTTACAACAAGGGGTGGTGATGGACAGAGTCTCTGAATTAAGCAGAGTACTCTCACCCAGTCAAGAGATCAGGGCTAGATCCAACACCGTTTTTTAGCTCATTGCACCATCCCAGTTTCAGAACCTGGCTGTATGCACCCCCCACCCCCTTTTCTGAATCGTTTTCAGCAATGTGGCGGACAATGCAGAGAGCACCGCCCGCCACAATGCTGAAAATACAGGATGTGCCCGCCACTGTGGCGGGCACATCCTAATAGCACCCCCGGGACCCCCGCCCTTATGGCGGACGGTCTCGATTTACGATGGGATGACGGGCGGGCAAAGTCCTTCCGTCATCCTAATGAGGCCCTCACTGTGGCATATTTGTATTTGGAATATACTAGTCTAATTTGTATTTGGAATTTGTATTTGGAATTTGGAATTTGGAATTTGTATGATTATATGTGTTGCAACTCATATAGGCAGGTAATGTGAAGATTTTTCTTCAACTATTTGATTTGAACGGCGCAACGTACTAAGAAAGTACCTTAAGCGCTACTTTACGTATAATATTGCATATTTTGCAATATTTCTGGCATGCCTGTTTCCAGCGCACTTCGAAGGTTGTGCTGCTTTTGTAAGGGTACCAATTTGCGACTTGAGGAATCACAGCCGGCTCCCCCAGAAGGGACGCCTAATAGGGATATGTATGTGAAGTTTGATCTTTCTGCCATAATGTACAGCACGTTGTGGCATAAATATACCAAAAAGGATCCTGAGTTACGATGGCCACTGCATGGGTCATTTGATGCGCGAAAGATTGAGTATGTGGAACGATGTATGTTCAGCGAAGGTCTAGACGTGATATGTTTGAATGTCTACGTATGTGGGAAAAAGAAGTACGACAGCAAGAGAAGCGTGAGCAAACGTTGATTGAGAAAGAACAGCGAAAGAATGTGTATGAGAATGCGCTGGAGTTGAGAAAGAAAGAAGTGAAAGAGTTAAAGGAGCGAGAGGAGAAAGAACATAGGTTGCAGGTATCTGGCCAATATCCTGTCCGACAACCTCTCTATCCTGTCCTTAATAAACCGCAAGATGATTTTTTGTTATTAGATCGACCTCCACCTCCGTATACCGTTCCGTCCGCTCCGACCGAACGCTGCGAGGATTCTGACACAGATCAACAGAAAGCGCGGGACACTCGATCCATGTTGTCTGCTGAGCGTTCGTCCGAGATCAGACAAGCTGCTCATAAAGCACTACGTAATATTAATTCTGCCCCCGATCTTTTAGCTATTATGAAAGATTGGTCAGAAAAGGAGCAGATATATTTTTCTGCGACATTTGCTGACGAAGTTGTAGAAATGTTTTGAATTTTTTTTCCAGTATTAGAACCTAATGATATAGCATATGATCGTAAACAGTTACGTGATGGTTCTTTTGTTTCTTCCCTGGTAGAAGACGCGATTAGGCGATTGGTTAAATTACGAAATGAGGCGTTCCATCTGAAGGAGCAGAAAAAGAATGCGGACGTCGCTCCACAGTCCAACCCGCCCGGAGAGACGCAGTCTCCTATCCTTGTGAAAGATAAGAGAGTACCAGCCGAAATGAGACCTATGCGGGAATCCGCACCCTTGTATGTTCCTCCTAAAGGAACGGGTGATAGCGACGATAAAACTTCTGGTGATGCTAAGGGATATTTTATTTATAATTGGGTGTATACTCCTTGAAATAGAGCAGATGTAATGGCGCTTAAAATAGCGTTACCTGATCTGCGTAAAAACCGAGCCGCCTTTTATGAGGAAGTTGAAGGCGCTTTAAATTCTTGTACTATGACCCTATGTGATATAGATTTATTTTTCGGCCTAATTTTGCCCCCAGATATGTGGCGGACTGTTCGTAAAATTGATGACCGTGTTACTTTTGGTGCCGAATGGAAAGAATTGGAACGCATAGACGCGGAAAGAGAGCCCGCCCAAAAGCCACATCAGCTAATACTAGATCTTCCTGCAGCGATTTTAACTAAACTTAAAACAGTTATTCCCCCTAAAAAGATTGATTGGACTGTCTTAGCATCGTGTAAACAAAAGGTAGATGAATCGGTTTCTGATTTCTTTACACGTTTTGAGGAAGCTTTTCATGACTTTAGCGGTCAGTCTTTAACAGAGGATATGGGCAGACACTTGTTTGTCGATAAATATGTCACAAATATGCTACCAGGAATAGCCAGCCGCTTAAAAGCTAGTGAAAGTTCTTGGACTACATCCTCTCCAGCATCCGTTTTAACAATGGCTCAATACTATGAGCGTCAAGAGTTAGAAGCAAAAGGTAGTGAGGATAAGAAATCTAAAGAATTAAAAACAAAAGTTATGTTGGCCCAGGTTTACGGACCGCCCTCTAGAGGCTCTGATAGAGGCTATGATAGGAGTTATGATAGAGGCGGACGAAGATTTTTCAATACCTCCTACACCCGTACGAATTTGTCTATTGATCAATGTGCGTATTGCAAGGAGCTTGGCCATTGGATGACTGATTGCCCAGTGTTGCGCGCCCAGCAGAATCCACGAGGGCGGGGACAAATGAGAACTCGTTCAGGGTTTTCAGGGCCTAGGGACAAATACGAACGATCGTGCTCGATTTGATACGAATGCACGAACACAGAATAATCGAAACACTTTTGATAGACGAAATCAATATCAAATGTCTGATTATGTCCAGCCTGATCTTTACGATTCATAGGATTGCCTAGGATGGGGTAAGGAATCAGTTGAAGTTCCAGTAGATCAGACAGGTCCCTATGTTACAGTGTATGTTTTGGGTTCTACTGATCGGTTTCTGGTTGATACAGGAGCTACTCGTAGCACTTTATCTAAACAATTGGTTCCGAGGGCTCCCCTGTCTGGCACGACTATTACTTTGATAGGTTTCGATGGAACACCTTCCCTTAGCCCATTGTCACAACCACTTGCATTCCATGTTGATAAATTTAGTGCTTCATGTCCATTTTTACTTTCCCCAAATACACCAGACAATATTGTGGGTCTTGACATGTTGAAGTATTTTAGAGCCACGATACGATGTTTCCCTGAAGGAGTGCGTGTCATTTTGAATGATAATTACTCCGAGCCTGAAAGAATTTGTTTAGTTAAAGAAGATATTGCATTAGCTTCACTTCCCAAAACTTTGTGGGCTACCTCAGACACTGATGTGGGTCAAATGGTTATCCCACTGGTTCAGATTAGTGTCAAGGAGGGAGCTATGTTACCCCATTTGCCACAATACAGGATCTCACAGGAGGGTGAAGAAGCACTCATACGAATTGTACATGATCTCATCCAAGTTGGGGTTGTTGAGGAAGTCCCATTTAATGTTTGTAACAGCCCGATTCTTCCAATTTTGAAGAGAGACACTGATACACGAGTTTACAGGTTCATTATAGATTTGAGAGAAGTGAATAAGATTGTCGTGCCACAGTATCCTGTGGTTTCTGACATCACAACACTTCTTACTTTGGTTCCTCCAACTGCTTCTACATTTTCTGTTATAGACTTGAAGAACGCTTTCTTTTCAATCCCTATTCATCCTGACAGCCGATACCTGTTCGGTTTCACTTTGAATAATCGATCGTATCGATTCTGTAGAGTTCCTCAAGGCTATACTGAGAGTCCGAGTATTTACAGTCAAGCATTAAAAAGAGAACTTGATTCTTTTGCTTTGCCCGAAGGTGTGGCTCTCATACAATATGTCGATGACATCTTGTTGGCAGCCGACACCCCAGAACAGTGTGAAAAATATACGCTATCTTTGCTTTCTTTTCTTGCTTCACATCATCACAAAGTGTCTAGAAAGAAACTGCAATATTGTAGACCAAAGGTAACCTACTTAGGTCACCTTTTGTCTAAGGAGGGACGTGCATTGACATCAGATCGCATACAAGCCATATTAGATACACCAGTTCCTACCACACAGAAAGGAGTACGTGCATTTTTGGGTCTTACTTCTTTTTGTAGACAGTGGATTTCGGGATTTTCACACATTGTAAAGCCTTTGTTAGCACTTTTGACGAAAGATACCCCCATACCTCTTCCATGGACAGATGAATGTGAAAATGCTTTTCGACAGTTACGACAAGCTCTTTGTTCAGCACCAGTGTTAGGCACACCAGATTACACCAAGCTTTTTACACTTTATGGACATGAGAAAGATGGGTGTGCATTGTCAGTTTTAGTCCAGTTACATGGCGATAAGCAACGTCCTTGTGCTTATTTTTCAGCAGAACTTGATCCTGTTGCTAGAGCATTACCTGGGTGTTTTCGTTCAGTTGCGGCAACAGCTGTGTCAATACGGCAGAGTGAGGGAATAGTTTTGTCACACAAGCTGTTAGTGTTGGTGCCCCATGCTGTTGATGCCCTTTTGAATCAAACAAAGAAGCAGCATTTAACTAGCGCACGTCTGACAGGATACGAACTGACATTGCTAGCTCCTCACATTACATTGAAGAGATGTGCATCTTTGAACCCAGCTACTTTGTTGCCGTATCCGGTGACTCAGCCTCAGTCACAAGAAACGCATGATTGTATATTCCTGACTGAGGAACAGACAAAGGGTTGCATTGATCTGCAGGATACGCCCCTTTCAGATGTGGATGGTGAATTGTGGGTTGATGGGTCTTGCTTGAAATTACCAGATGGTACGACCTCAGCCGCGTATGCAATCACCACGCTTGAAACAATAGTGGAGACAGCTCGCATACCACAGAAATCGGCTCAAGCAGCTAAACTGATAGTTTTGACACGAGCATGTGAGCTTAGTGCTGGTTTGTGTGTGAACATTTACACAGATAGCTGCTATGCTTTTGGAGTAGCGCATGATTTTGGCCTACTCTGGAAGGAAAGAGGCTTTGTTACATCTCACGGAATGCAGATAATGCACAGAGAATTAGTGCATAATCTCTTGATTGCATTGACATGCCCAAAGAAAGTAGCCATAGTGAAATGTAGCGTGCATAAGAAAGTGACAGACAAGATTGGACAAGGAAATGCCTTTGCAGACTACGTGGCACGTGAAACTGCGATGCAGAGAAACACTACTCCCATGTATATAGTGAAGTCACAAGCTGAGAGATGGCATGATGCTAGGCAAGAAGTACGAGAGATACAGAGGACAGCCTCTGACAAAGAACGTGAGCAGTGGTCTGAAGACGGAGAGTTAGATGACGAAGGTTGTTGGAGAAATAAACAAATGGATAGATGGAAGCTGCCTATAGCTTTCGTACAACCTATGGTTCAGATGGCACATGGGCTAGCACATGTTGGAGCTTCCGCAATAACGAAAATGCTTACGCAAGTTTGGGAGCATCCAGAAATTGCTAGCACAGCTAAAAGAGTAGTACAGTCTTGCTTGATTTGTTTGCAATACAATCCTGGAAAGGGAACGCGAGTTCCATCTGGAGGTTTTGCTACACCTACTGCACCTTTTGAAGTCCTGCAAATGGACTACATTCAGCTTGAGCGTTGTAATAACCTGAAGTATGTTCTAGTGGTGATTTGTGCTTTCAGTAAATGGATTGAAGCATACCCCACAAAAGATAATACTGCTATTACTACTGCTAAGGTGCTATTGAAGGAGTTCTTCCCGAGGTTCGGTGTTTGCAGACTTTTATAGAATGATAACGGACCTCATTTTGTCGGGGAAGTTATCAAGTATGTCTTGAAGGGATTAGGAATCAAGCAGAAGTTCCATGCTGTGTTCCATCCAAAATCAGCAGGATTGGTGGAGAGGTATAATGCTACTCTGAAGCTGAAAATTGCGAAAATTCAAGCTTCTACGCACTTGACTTTGTTGTCCATCAGATCAGTACCACATTCTAGAACGGGTCTCACCCCATACGAGGTGGTATTTGGACGGCCAATGAATATTTGGGGAGTTCCGAAACCGAGTTCTGTGTATGATGTACCTTGTGTCTTAATGAGTGACTATTTGGCACAATTAACTGACAGTTTGGTTTCTATTCATCAACAGGTTTGAGAAGCGCTCCCCGATAAATCCGAAGGTGAAGGCCATGAACTCTGTCCTGGTGACTTCGTGATGGTGAAAGTATTTGAGAGGTCAAGCAGCTTGGAGCCGAGATGGCGTGGACCAGAACAGGTGCTCCTTGCCACGAGGACAGCGGTTCGGATCACTAACAAACAGAATTGGGTGCATAGCACTCATTGTCGGAAGGTATTGTCGACCTTGGTGGAACCTGCTGTGCTGACCGATTATCGAGAGATCTTGACCACGGAGAAAGGCCACCTGACAGATTTGCGGAGTTCTTCCCGGACCAGACGACTCCAGGAGCAACGCGATACAACTTGAGACCGAGGAAGTGATCTATAGTTTTGTTTTTGATAGAGACAGGTTGGGCAACCGCCCTGGGTAGTGGAAACGGAATGCCAATATGACAAGGGTGGGGGATGAGCCCTGCGTAGTGTAGTGACACCCGTCTTGATCTGTGGTGAAGAAAACAACGTCTACCCACGGGAGAAGAGCTCATTGACTATTTTTGTTTCTTTTGTTTTTTGTAGTATCTTTGAGAGAGTTGACTCTGCTACTATGATAACCACTAAGAAAAAGATTTTAGGAGTGTTAGGTGTTTTTGCTGTTTTGATAATTATAGCAGTGATTACTTGGTCCATTGAAATGATGATTCCTGCTCGTGAGTTTTTTGTGGTGCCTACTACTCCAGTCCCAGAAGAGCATAAGCATTTCACTCTTCCGTATCATGTATGTAAATGTATGTATGTAAATGTATAGGCATTTATATAGCGCACTACTTACCCGTAGGGTCCCAAGGCGCTTCGACCGCTGCGAAACCCTTCCTGGCTTCCCTGAGAGATGGTCCCTTAATGGGTATCTCCAGGGTGAGACCAGGCATCCCCGGCGGTCTGGTGGGGCCGTTAGTGAAGATGAGGCAAGCTAATGCCCAGAGTTGCCGAGTGTGAACGCTGATCAGAGTGGGCACCGAGGCGAGAATTATCGAGTCCGCTGACCCTGGTCCAGAAACCTGCCGCGCCGGGAATCGAACCCTGGTCCTGGTCCTGGTCATGAGCAAAAGCATCGAGAATCTTATCTCAATAATACGTTTGTTCAGATGCTCCATCATACTCACAATGCAACGAATGCCACAAATTGTTGGATATGTGGTATGCTTCCAGCACATCAAAAGAAAGGTGGAACACCGTTTATTCCACTTCCTTTTTCACATAATGGTTCTTGTCGAGCCTGGTACACTCTTCTTTTTGTGACTAGGAAACCTGCAGTAGGTGGACTTCTTTTCCGTCTGAATAAAGAGTGTTATCAAGATGAACATGGGTATCCTCAAGCAAATGGAACTATATGGGAATGGGAGGAATACCGACCGGACAATGCTTCTACGCCATATGTTTTTACCCATATGAGAGACTCTACCACAAGCAACCAGTCTGTAATTACTGTTACAAGGACTAAGGCAGACCTGTGCGTGAAAAGTACTGGACGAATTCCAGTTGGAACTAGTGATTGTGTTACTGTATTAAATATAGATGGAATAAATGATAGTTCGTTCTTGGCTTCGCATAACACATATCTAGTATGTGGAAGTCATGGGTATCATAGAGTACCAGTAGGGTGGTCAGGTATATGTTATGTTTCTTTCCTATTGCCTCCTGTTTTTCTGGCACCTGCTTCATACCACCGAGATTTTAAACTGTTTAGAAACATTTCAATGAATCGTTATAAAAGGACAATAAGAACTGATGAAGTGGATCAGACTGATACTAGTCTACAGCAATATGTTGATTTTAATTTAGGCCTGTTTCCTTTTGTTGGTGCTGCATTAAATAGCAGGAAAATACGACGATTGACTAGAGTTGTGGAAGCTGTAACAAATGAAACTGCTGTAGCTCTTGGCAACATTACAGAGGAGTTGCAAATTGCTAGAATTGTAACTCTCCAAAATAGGATGGTTTTAGATGTTATGTTAGCAGATAGAGGAGGAGCATGTAAAGTTATCGGTAGTAGTTGTTGTGTAATCATCCCAGATAATTCGCCTTCAGTATATGAAGCAATTCTTAAACTGCATAAGATAGCTACAATTATCCATACCGAAAATGGCTCCTGGACATTTGCTGGATGGTTTTGGGCTCTAATTTCTGCTTGGGGTTGGAAATTACTGACTGTACTATGTATTGCAATTGCAGTGATTTTCACCTGTTATATGTGTATCCACTGTGGCCCAGTCCTATGTTCTATGTGCATAACTGCTTGTATACCATCCAAAAGGAAAGCCGTGAAAGCACAACACATATTGGATAAGGAAGTGACTAACATAATGTGTATAGATATACGAGATGGGTGTTTAGATTACCCCAAAAGAGCATATGTCTTTAGCTAACGCTAAAAGGGTCGTCTGTTGTAATTTAACAGCGATTAGGTTGAGCGTTAGCAAAAGACATCTTAGTTCTAGTCGTTATCTTGGCATTTAGTTGACTCCATTTTGCATTCATGGCAGCCATTTTGTCTGCCACACGCTACCTCGTGTCGACCATGTGCTTTGTCCTATCTTTCTGCCCATGGCGCTTGAATCTGCCCAGCAACAGGCTATTATTACCGTCCCCTTGTTTTGCCACTGACTGTTGGGGTCCACATCTGTTAGCGATTAGCCCAAGATTGGAATGTGTTAGCCGAAACCCCAAGACTGTTAGCTCCTCCCACTGATCGATTGTGCTTCTCGATATTACCTTATATGTACATAAAATGTGCTCTTGAGCTTTGTACCGCCTTCTTTTGAGTCCCTGTGTGGGTATAAATAAACCACACACCCCTAGGTCGGGGTGCTACTTCTTGCAATGCCGCAGGGTACTGTTTGAATTGTAGCACCACCTCATGAGGTGTAATAAACATTATGTTTTGTATTTCCAGTTCTTGTGCCAACTTCTTTCGTTTTGTCTGAGGACTTTATGCAGAGAAGGGTGAACCCCTTGCACTAGCGGGCCGGGCTGAGGCTTGCTACGACAAGGAGAGACATGTAAATATTAAACAGTGCAGGGCTGAGAATAGAGCCCTGCGGGACTCCCACCTCTAAGGGGGGAATGGCAGCTGATAAAGGCAGAGCCCAGACTGTTTGTTGGCGGTCTGTCACCAAGGCAAACCACTTGAGTACCATCCCCCCGAAACCGGATTCCTGGAGCCTGAACAGGAGTCGGTCACGGGGGACGGTATCAAAGGCCACCGATAAATCCAGTAATATCCGTACGGCTTTGCCACCCCTGTCTAGGACGTCCTTGATGGCCTCCGAAATTTCTAGGAGCGCTGTTTCAGTGCTGAAGTTTGGCCTGACCCCGGATTGACTCTGATACAGTATGTGGTTCGTTTCCACAAAGGTGGAGGTGACTGAGCTGACATATTTTTCCAACGTTTTGGAGAGAAATGGTAATAGAGATATGGGTCTATAGTTTGAGGCTATCTTTGGGTCCAAAGTTGGCTTTTTCAGAAGTGGGAGTATTAGCGCCTTCTTCCACCTGCCGGGGACCTTCCCGAACTGCAGAGAGGCATTGAAAATCTGATTTACCAATGGGTTGATGGTCAGAGCCATTGATGCTAGGGTGGTAGCAGGGCAGGGTTCAGAAGGAGTCCCCAACTTCAATGTTTTCATAATTTCGGAAGAAGTAGCCAAGAGGAGAGGGGGGAACTCCATAAAGGGTGGGATCCTGGTCCAGGGGAGAGGACTGGTGGGCTCGGTAACTGGTGCAAGAGCAGGGAGGTGAGGGGAAAATGTGTGATGAATCTTTTTAATTTTATCAAAAAAGAACAAGGCATTATGTCCCACCCATGTCTGAGAGGGTGAGAAAGTCCTAGCAGCCGCTCTAGGGGAGGGGAATTCTTTCACTAGCTTAAAAATCTTCTTGCTTTTGTTATCTGCTGCCTCGATTTTCAAGGAGAAAAATAATACGTTTATGAAGATTGAGAACTTGTTTGTAGGCTAGTTTATCGTTGGTGTTTTTCTTGAGGGCAGACGTAAACCAAGAGGCAGAAACACGCGCGGACTTGACTGAATGGGAGTGGGGGAGAGCTCCGCTGCTCGGAGCAGGAGCCAATTGTCCAAACAGGTGACATCGTCCTCGAGATTGACCCTCAGGACGATAGGGTATTTTTCGAGAGCCCCACACAAAGCCTCTGGAGTAATGAGGTGGAAGGGTCTAAAACTGCCTGTACGGGGCTTTCTGTGGAATTTAAGATAAGTGAACTCACGTTTAAGAGTGCACTCAAGGAGGGAGGGGGGCTAGTTACAATATTTGCTGAGGAAAAAACCTGATCCAAAATGTGGCCCTTCTTGTGAGTAGGGGACTGGATAAAAGGCATCAACTTGAAAATATCCAAATATTCCCTTAGTCTAGTGGTGTCCGGGTCATCCGGTTTATCCAGGTGGATATTGAAGTCGCCTAATACAAAACAGTGTTTGTATTTCATCGTCAAAGGAGAGACTGCATTGCTGATCGACTCATGGAATAAACCGGTGGGTTCAGGGGGTCTATAAACTAGAATACCCACCAGCGATTGATGGGGAGATACCACCAAATGTAACCCGAGAGTTTCAGCTTCGATGACATCGTCGACAGGGACCAATGTGCAAGAATAATGATTTTTAAAAATAATAGCTGTGCCCCCACTTGTACCGCTGGGGCAGTCTTTTTTGACCAGCTGATAATCCTCAGGGTAGCCGTAGTAATAGTCGGGTTGGAGGCATCATTAAGCCAAGTCTTGGTTAAAAACATAGAGTCAGGGCGTATGTCCTCTAACAAAACGTAGATATTTAGGGCATGTTTCCTCATTGACCGAGTGTTGAGGTGCAGGCCTCGTAGTTTGCCTGGCTCATGGGACCACCCTACTTTGCAGGGGCCGGAGTTACCGGGGGCTCTCTGATAGCATGCAAAACCTTTCTCTGCAGTTGAGGCCACTGAGCTACATCGAGGCACACCACTGTGATGGGATCCGGGTGGGGGAGCACGGGGGAACGGCAGCTCACGCCCTCGCTCAATTCCCAGAGCCTATTACTACTGCAACATAGATGAGGACTAGGAGCAAGGAACTTACCGGCAGCGTGGCCAGCGCCGGCCACCTCCGGGACGCTGACGGGCTTGCCTTTGGCACGCACTGCGCGCGCCCGCTGCACAGTCGCAGCATCGCAGTATTTATTGTTAGGGAGGAGAGAACCACTATAGCGCTAACTGACCCTGACGGCCCCGCTCTGACAGACAGGTAACAGCAGGCACGTAACGATACAAAAGTAGGGAGGTGGAAAGGAGCCAAATATTAAGCAAATACGGAGGATTAAAAAGTTAAAAACATTCCAAGTTTACTTTCCAATCAATTCAATCGTTTAAAAGCGAGGAAGTGCAAAGTGCAAATAAATTAAATAGTAGCAGCAAGCAACGATTATGCGCCGTGATAGAAGCAGCCACACCTCACGCGCTGCGTGGTCGCAGCATTGCTGTATTTATTGTTAGGGAGCAGAGAACCACTAGAACGCTAACTGACCCTGACGGCCCCATTCTGACAGACGGGTAACCGCAGGCACGTAACGATACAAAATTAGAGAGCAGCCTCACCTCACGCACCAAATGTATGTAAGGCATACGTTTGGTATAAAAAGGTGACTATCCATTTAGCAACCTTCAATGCTTTTGTATTCAAGGATTGTTCTCCAGAGACAAGGATGAAGTGTTCAGTTTTAACAGTCTCTGGTAGGCAGCCTTGTTGTAGTGGAACAAACAAGAGTTGCTAAAGAAGCAGTGGTGGAGGATGTGGCTAGATTGAAAGATCAACACTTTCCTGATCACATTCCTCTCACGGTCAAAAAACACTTTCATGCTAAGAAATGAAGAGTATTTGCCCGAAGAAGTACCCGGAAGGATAGTCACATGTATTGCCCTGATTGTCTTTCTAGGTCTCTTCTGAGTGTGCCCACATGCTTTAAATTGTACCACACGCAACTGAGTTTTTGCGTGCAATCGTGATCATGAAAAGTAAACTGATGGTCTTTATTGTTTATATTTTTTGTTCAGATTTCACGGTTGTCAGTATGGTGTATTTAGTTTGTGTTGTTTTGTTTATAATTATAGTTTTAAATCTACTTTCAGTTGATTTGTGTTTTCTTTTTTGTATAAAAAATGTAATGGCTGTGTGCGTGGACTAGTGCTTGACTGGTGCTTTGCGTGGACTGGTGCTTGGCTGGCAGTGTGAGTGGACTGGTGCTTGGTTGGCAGTGCACGTGGACTGGCACTTGGCTGGCAGTGTGCGTGGACTGGTGATTGGCTGGTGGTGTGTGTGGACTGGCATTTGGCTGATGGTGTGCGTGGACTGGCGTTTGGCTGGCGGTGTTTGTGTAATGACACGGCTGGTCACTACACACACTGCTAGCCAAACGCCACTGCACACAATCCATCAACCGCGTGCCGGTGTGATTACTGTGTCAGTCATGTGAGTGTATGAAAGTGATGAGCCCTTGAATGGCGCTATCTGTTGATGTGAATGTTGTAATGTGCTGGGCCCACGGCTGGCGGTGTGAAGAGTCTTCTGTGTGTTACGTAAGAAATGTGAATATATGGCCTGTAAAGAGGTTGATGCCTTGCTGCAGCTTTTCAGCTCACGAGCTGTAAGTCATTGGTTCAGGTTTTTAACCTTTTAATTATTAACATTTTTGTGAAATATCTTGTTAATAAAATGTTATGCTCAGAACCTTCACTCACCCTCATGCCAAATCCAATGAGTATATGTGTGTACTTGAGGAATAGTTGGCAATGAAGTAATATTTGTCTTTCCTGTCTTTCTCTGCCAGGGTGTACATTGTCTCTACATTGCCTATTGATGTGAGTGTTGTAATGTCCTGGGCCCACGACTGGGGGTGTGAATAGTCTTGTGTGTGTCACGTTTGAAAGGTGTGTGAATGGCCTGTAAAGACGTTGGTGCCTTGCTGCGGCTTTACAGCTCCCGAGTTGTAAGTCATTGGTTCAGGTTTTCAACCTTTCAATTATTAACAGTGCATTTCATTTTTGTGAAACTTCTTGTTAATACAACGTTATGCTCTAAACCTTTACTCACCCTTGTGCCAAATTCAAGCAGTATCTGTGTGTACTTGAGGAATAGATGAATGGGCAGTAATATTTGTCTTTTCTGTCTTTCTCTGCCAAGGTGTATATTGTCTCTAGGGAAAATCTACCAATTCTAGATATTTTTGTTAACTAGAACCCTATGGGGTGTACAGGGTGGTTTGCCTCTTGTGGATCCCAACAGGTTTTACTACCCACAATCCCCTGCAAACCTCAAAATGTGACTAAAGTCACACATTTTCCTTGCATTACTGTGCCATAGCTATCTAGAATCAGACAGAAACCACAGATTTACTCCCATCCAGTGTTCCCCCATGTCTCCCAATAAAAATGCTACCTCACTTGTGTGGGTAGGTCAAGTGCCTCCAACAGGGAAGGGCCAAACACGTACTGTGGGGACCTTTGTTTTTGGTCTTGGGCCATCAAGGGAAATCTACCAAACTTAGACATTTCTAAAAACTAGACACCTGGGGGCGTCCAAGGAAATGTTGCTTGCATGGATGCCACAACGTATTCATACCCAGAATCCTTGGCAAACCTCAAATGTAGCTGAATAAATCACATTTTCCTCACATTTCTGCATGGGACCACTGTGCTGGCACAAGATTCCTACCACCCAGCATTCCTTTCGGTCTCCCTACAGGTTTGCCAGGTTTCCCTAGGTGCTGGCTGTGCCTGGGCCCAAAATCCAGAGCAAGGTACATTGTAAAACAAGCATTGGCATAGCCAATAAGTCTCACTTTTGGGACCTTATAAGTATTTAGTTGTACAGCCCAATATCCTTGGTGCAACAACATCAACTGTTGCATGGCTAAGCACTTATAAGGTCCCAAAGGCGAAACCTATTGGCTATGCCAATGCTTCTTACCCTTGGGGTGGAAAAGAAAAATCTTAACTCTGCAATAGTACAACCTGTTTGATGTAACTTCAAAGAGACTAGCGCAAACTTGGGGCGCTTTACATGAGCACCAGTTATATCACACAAGGACATATTCATTTCTTTTTTTTTAATCACAGTACCTCAGGCTCGAACCTGTTGTCTCAGCTCGAAGGTCGGCTGCTCTAGCCTTACGCCACAATCTCGCCCACAAGAACGGAAGCATTTTCAATATTATATACAACAAAGTGATAGTTGTTGCTCATTTATCTAATGGAATTTACAAACAATTGACAAAGCCATTAGTCCTGGCTTGTTGTTGGTGTAACGTTACTTGTTGTGTTTTATATCTGGATGAATGGAGAGAAGCTGCAAAATAATAGTCGGCTGGCACACTATGCTAAACACAGATTATTAGCTTCAGTGTTTTGAGCCACATCCTTAATTACAGCGGCCACGCCCCTCTGAGAGAAACCCCCCCAGTTCACCCATCCCACTTAAAACCCTGTGAAAGGTATGCATAAATACATGACATCGTTATGCAAATATGCACCTAGAAGTCTAATTTACATACCTTCCAGTCTAGGAGCCGTAGTTCATGTGTTCATGTGATGTGGCGAGGTTTGTGCTGTCAATGCCGTCATGGATATTGTGAATGTCTGTGTGTTTGCATGTCTACTGGCACTCACGAGACAACCATGTCTGGCATGTGTGGAGCAATCAGAGACTGCCAGAAGAAGGAAGTGACATGTCTTGCACTGGGGACATTGGCACACACATGCATGATGTGTTTAATCCATCTTGGTGAATATATTGCACTATGTGCAGTCCAATGCATGGGCACTCTTTCACATTGTACCCAACACTACTCTGCTGTGCCACACGTGGGTGCCCTGTACCAGGTGCAGCACGGTTAGGCACTGCCAGAACACTTGGAGCAGCAGTCCATACTGGCCACCATATGGCATGCCACCAATGATGCCTTAGCATGAATGTCCAGCAGCGCAGCAAGTACCTTGACAGGGGCAGACATGGCGCCGGAGCGGCAGTCGTACTAGTGAGCTCTCTGATGATGCCCGGGGTCACACGGTGAGAGTAAAGCCGCTGCCATCTCACGAGGAGGCGGGTTTACTCTGTAGAACGCAGACCCAGTCCCAAACTCCTTCACGCAGCAAAACAACCACAACATGTGGAAAACATATACAGTCCGTTACCCGCCACTTCAATGCTGCGATTCTGCGCAAGACATTGGGGAGGATGTGGCTTAAGGGCCAGAGCTGTCGAGTTTTTAACTGGGGAACCAGGTTAAAGTCTTGGTGTTCTCTCAGCAACTTGTGATCCTGGACGAATCACTTAATCTCCCCGTGCCTACCAAACACAAATGCTTCCTTATGTAATGTAACTGGTGCGATTGTAAAGCACCCCAATACGTTTGGGTCGAGTTTGCACTCTTTAAAACTAAAAAGAAAAAAATTATGTGCAGGGCAACAGCTCACTGGTGTGGCAGAGCCCGCGCTGGCCCGAACCTCTCCCACAGCCTGTCCCTTCTGCACCGTCTCCCAGATCTTCTCCTCATTAAGCGTACAGCCGGATCCCTCAACCATGGTTCCCCCCCAGGGGCTGGAGTGCTAAAATCAAGAACGGAGAGCGGAAGAACCAAAGTTATATAAATGCTGGGCGGGGTTGCGATATAGAGGGGGAGGATGGGGGCAGTATACATACTGTACCTACTTTGTTGTCTTATCCCACAGTCACTGGTCAATGTTTGAAATGTGGCGGCCTGGGATAAGCTCTTCCCTATGTGGGAGGAGCAAATGACGACACAGGTCCTCTCCGGAGAAGTAAAACATGTCCGTCCACGATCTGTCTCGTCTGTTTAGCGGCTAAAATCCACAAAGCTGCTATATAAGTATGAAGTGAGTGTATACATAAAGAAACTTTAAAAAGCACACGAGTCCTTTTCAAGCCAGTGTTCCAATATATTTCTCACCCATGTTAGTTAATGAAAAACACAGTCTGCACTTCTGTTTAATTTGTCCATGGTAGTGATGCATCATCGGCAAACTTGTTCTTTCCTATGGCATGTGCACTAACTCAACAAAATCTGTTTCCTCGACTGAAAAAAAAAAACAAGCACGCGAAAAGGAAAAAAACAAGCATTGGCCCAGTTGCGTGGTGGGGAGGGGGAGAAGCGGAAGTTGTGTGCGTGCTCAGCCGATGCTTACAAAAACAAGCATTGCGCGCATGCGCGCGCGAGGGGGGAGCGGCCCGGAGCAGGCAGCGTTTCCCTTGTGGGAGCGTGCGACCAAATGGCGCTGCGCGCTCCCGCAAGGAAATCGCCAAAACGTGTTGAGCCCGCTGCATTAAAAGCAATGCTACACGTGCACGTTTTTGCCTGGAAAGCAGCATTGAATCCAAGAGGTCTCTTTCCTATGGAGCGATTGCGGGCTGCGTAGGCGAGGCCTAAAAAGGGTCAGTTTTCAGTGGAAAAATGTGATGTGTCCACGTTGCATTTTGAGCTGTTTCCTGTCAAGGGCACTAGGCCTACCCACACAAGTAGGTACCATGTTTATCTAAAGACGTGGGGGAATTCTGGGTGGAAGGATGTTTGTGGCTCCCCACAGATTCCAGAGCTTTCCATCACAGAAATGTGAGGAAAAGTTGTTTTATAAGCACAATTTGAGGTTTGCTAAGGATTCTGGGTAACAGAACCTGGTGAGAGCCACACAAGTCAATCCATCCAAGATTCCCTTGGGTGTCTAGTTTTTAAAAATGAACAAGTTTGGTAGATTTCCCTAGGTGCCGGCAGAACTAGAACCCAAAATCCACTCTAGGCACTGTGCAAAAAAGGTTCAGTTTTCAGTGGAAAAATGTGATGTGTCCATGTTGGGTTTTGGGACATTTCCTGTCATGGGCAATAGGCCTACCTACAATACTGAGGTACCATTTTCATTGGAAGACTTAGATGAACACAGAATAGTAAAACAAGTGTTATTACCAATGGTCTTTCTGTGCATTTCTGCTTTCCAAATGTAAGACAGTGTGTATAAAAGAAGTCCTTTTGAAATAGATAGATAGATGTGCAAATTACCACTGCTTCTAAACCCCATATCTTGTTCCCATTTCGGAAATACGTAGGTTTCCTTTCTACCTATTTTTCACTGTTTGTATTTTACCAAATGTATTGCTGTACACACGGTACACAATACAAAAACCATTACAAGGTGCAGCTCAGTTATTGGCTCTGGTTCTTAGTGAACCTACAATCCCTATATAACTGAGAGGGATCCAGTGGACATAGCAGTATACTGCTTTCAAAAATCTGCCATAGTTTATAGAAGTTACAGGTGAAAATGCAAGAACAAACGGCTGTTTTTTTTTCAAATCAAATTCAGTCTTTTTTTATTTCAACCGTTACTTTCTGTAGGAAAACCTAGAGAGATCTACACTAATGAACCCTTGCTGTAGTCATAATTGTGTCTACTTTTCAGAAATAAATAGCTTTCCAGGTTACAATATTGGTTTAATATCCATTTCTACCACTAACTGGAAGGATGTTAAAAAATAAGCTACGTCCCAGTAAAATGCCAAAACTGTGTAGAAAATGTTGGTTTTCTGACATAAGTCTACCTGTTCCTGAAAGCTGTGAAGATGGTGATTTTAGTACCACGACCCCTTTGTTCAGGCTATTTGGAGGGAAATGACTAGACGCTTTCTTCTGCAGCACTTTTTTCCCATTTTTCCCAAACAAACCAAAATGTTGCTGTATTTCGGCAAATTTCTCGGTCCCCTCCAAAAAAATCCACAAACCCTGGGTACATTTAGAATTCTCAAGATGTTGGAGAAAAAGGACGCACATTTGGCCTGGATACCTTCTTTGGACAAAAAGTTATGGGGGCCAAAGTGCAAATTACCGCAAATAGCCCACAAAAGGCTTGGCACAGGGGGGGGTGGAGAAGGAGCAAGGGGAACCTGGCAGCAAAGGGGTTAATATCTTGCACACCACCACAGCATATTCCATAGCCTTTAAAAAGAAGAAACAGTGTTCAGCATACATACATTCTTCCAATTAGCATGCAATCCAGCCACCACTGTTGCAAGAATTTTAGTCAAATCTCTACTCGCTGATGTTTAAGCAGAAAGGAGTATACCTGGAACTGGTAATGCTTCTCTCTGACCATGGACCTCTGAAACTTCTGGTGTTCTTGATTTATAAGTACCTGTAACTATGCATCTGGATTATTCATTTCACTAGGAATTCTCCTTGATTAATCAAAGCAATAATTGATTGTAATGTACTCCTTCTGAATGTAAGTAAGTAAGCTTTATGTTTTGGGTAACTAAAACCGTAACAATGTTACATATACACATCTGTGCATTAATATCTATAAAAAAAGATAAAAAGAAGAGAGAGAGAACAAAAAAGAAAGAAGAAAAACCTTCAAACATTATATCAAGTTTAGCATAATACCATACAATACATGTTTTCATCTCCTCAGTAAAACAAAATATTTGTATTTAAAAAAAAAACTTTACTAAGAATAAACTTTCATTCTAGGCTGTATTTTTCTAGAGCTAGTTCATGGACTTTTAAATACTTTAGCAGCTTACAATTCAGTTGAGGGTCTGCAGGGTTTAGACTTTGTATGATGGCGGCCCTACATGTCCTGATCCCTCTTGCTTTTAAGTCATTCCTTAATAAAGTGACGAATGCAGTATATAAATAGCGGCAGATACAAATTAAGTGAGTAAAATCAGCTTTTTCCTAACCACAAAGTCAACATACTGTGGCACCGTTACGCTTCCAACTTGGTTGGTCTGCTAGTGTCGATAGCTGACCAAACTAAAGTACCATCAAGCTTTCTTTCAAAATGCTGAAAATGTGAGGCTTAGTTAGGGTGCCGCTTTTAAGGTCTCATAATTTTTAATTACTATCTATGCATGTGCTCTTTGACTGAAACTGTTTTTATCTTGTAGCAGGGAGTGAAGTTTTACCGTTTTATTGATGACTAGCAGCCCGTCCCGACGTTGTCCGGGTATGACAGAAAAGTCTGCAGTTAGAAAGCACCCCAGCGAAATCTGCCTTTTGCCGTCCTGCCGTGCACATCGTGCCCGGGCTCTGCATCCGCTGATTAAGGTGCCGATGCATGTGTACCTGCTCTGAAGTTCCAGCCTCACAGTCTGCAAATGCGGCACAGCCGTCCTGCCGTGCTTATCGTGCCCGGGTGTCTTCTGTTTGGCCTCTTCACGCACTTCACGGCGCATACTAAACAACACGGGGTGGTGCACTGAGACGCCACACTCCGCGTCAACGTCATCCGACGGCGTACTCAGCCCCCACACATGATAGAATGCTATTCTCACACTCCACGGCGTACTCAGCCGCCACACATTTCCAACGCGATAGAACGCTATTCTCACACTCCACGGCGTACTCGGCCGCCACACATTTCCAACGCGATAGAACGCTATTCTCACACTCCAAACATACGCACAGGCCCACCTCAGTGCTGGTGCTACTTCCACTGACTACTTTGTCCCACAAGGTGCTTTTCCCTTCCAAAGTATATGTTGCGCTGGTGTATAGCCTATGTCCATCTGCTTTGCCTCACCTTTCCAATGCTGTATGCGGTGTTCCGGTTGGCGCAGTGGTTCCAGAGCTTACCTGCCTCAAAGGTTTGGTCTCTCTCTTTATAATATTAGTATGGATTTGTCTAAAGGTTGTAAAAGAAAGGTTATAGTACCATAATTCCCCTATGTTGGTGGCAGATAGGGATTTAAATAAATATTGATTATATTAGAATATTTAATCATTTTCCACTTCAGTCCATAATGCTTTGTTAATTGGTGAATGTTCTGAATTTAATTTAATTTTATACCAGCTTTTATGGTGGAATACAATCTCCCTACCGTTTTATTAAGTAACCCAAATTCCAAGCGAACCAGCACTGGTGTTGCTTTTTGGGATATTTAAAAAGACGTGTTCGTAGGTGTCAACTTGTAGCTTATTCAGAAGTGTCGAGTCTTTTCCACGTAAGGCCCCACTGGTGTAAGATATTGGCAAGAATCTGACTGCTATCACACTTAACAGTGGTTTAAAATATGGGCATTCCAGTTTTTTGTCCAGTGTGTTGAGAGGAAATGTTAGGACCCTTTCTGACATGTAGTTCTTTTGTTCCTGGGGGTTAAATCAATTATCTAAATAAACTCCCAAATATGGTGACTTCTTACAGCTGCTTTCTCTCCTACCCGATTTTATGTGTATGGCCAGGTCGATTTTGGATCAGCATGGTTTTGGTTTTTAATGTGTTGATTTCCAGCTTATTGGTGATTCCCTTCTTTCGGCTAACGCAAGCTGGAGACCTACTAGTCCTAGACTCATTAAATCGTGTCATCGGCGTATGAAAGATGCGACAGGGTTAATTTACCCAGATGAGGTCGGTGAGAGTTGGTCTGATCGAGCCTTGGTGCTAAGTATGAACAGATTAAATAAATTGGGGGCCAGCACACATCCCTGCTTTAAGCCCTTGTTTGTGGCAATCATTCTTGAAACCCTGGTACCATCAACCGACTTTACTCGTATCCAAGTATGGATGTAAAGATGCATTATTCCTTGCAGTATTCTTTCAAGAATATTCCAATCTTTCTTTATTCTCCCTAGCAGGCATCAGTCTACACAGTCAAATGCTTCTTTGAGGTCTATGAAGCAGAGATGTAATTTTTCCTTTTTCCTTTTACATTTATCGGCTATTAGCGAGACTTCTAAGATGTTTGCTGTTGTTCCGGTCCCTTTCCTAAATCGAGTCTGGTTAGTCAGGATCAGTTATGCTTGCCAGACCACTCAGCGAGGTCTGCCAGGATCATTGATGCATAGTACTTTGCTTCTATGCCAAGTAGTGCTAAGATCCTGTATCTTGTCGGATTTGATCGATCTTCGCCTTTGAAGATTGGGTTAAATATTGAACCTAGCCAGCTGAATGGCAAACAGACTAGTAATTCTGCCTCTTTAAATAGCGTAGATATGTGGTCACCCAAGAATGTTGTGTCCCATTTGAAAATGGCCTGCGGAATGCCATTTGGTCCTGGTGCACCATCGCTTCTTCTTTGGCCTATTATGTTTATCACGTTTTCAGCTGAGAAAGTTGGAGATTATGCATTATCTGCAAGTAGGTTGCTTTTTCTTGCTATGCCCAGGTTTACCATTGTTTCAATCCTTGCACCATTTACGTGAGTGAAGGATTGTTCCAGTTGCAGAAGCCGTTAAGATTCAGGCAATATGTCCCCCTCGAATCTTCTGACCAGGAAGTCTATCCAGTCTTTCTCGTGGACGTTCGAGCTGTTTGAGGCTTTTGTTGGCCTGCTCATGTTGTTAACTATTTCCCAAAAAGAGCTTGAGTTGGTTTGTTTAGAAATGAACATCAGTTTTGCCCAGTACATCTCATTTCGTTTTCTTTTCGCTTCCCATAACACTCTTTTGTATTTTTTCCTCAACTGACGTACACTTTCCCATGCAGCTTGATCTATGTCTGTTGTTTTACAGTTCCTAACTGCTTTTCTTAGCTCTCTTTTCAATGCTTGCACTTTCCGTGAAGAAGCATTATGTAGCTTCCCTGGTATTATGCTGTGGTCTCCAGACATTAGTGATGTCAATTTTATTGTGAACTCCGTCCAGGAATGTATTGACTTCGTTTTTTTGCTGTGACAGGCCACTGCTAGCTTCTTTATTGTACTTTTCAGGTCCTGTAGTGAAGCGTTGATCCATCCACACTGGATGCTTTAAGTTGATCAAACTTATGTGGCCTACCAATGCAGGGGCATTAGTGTATCTGCTGGTTTTTGTTCCAAAATGTATATGTTGGTGAGAGTGATCGCTCAAGGTCGTAAATTCGATTGAAAACTGTTCTCATTCTGAATGGTCTATTTCCACTTCTGTGACCATTCTTATGGCTCTATTTCGTAGCAATAATTGGATCCTTTTCACCAATGATTTTTTTTTCATTGGATCCCAGGCAAAGTGGTTCACCTTATCACATTTTTAGAAAAATGTCTCTGAACTTGAATCCATAGCCTGAACCCAAGAGATTACAAATCCAATTAAATACTTTTTTTGCACGTTTCTACAAACTGAGTTATTCTGAGCCCCCTCACCACCCCCCATTGGTATTTCCGTGTTATGTATCATATAGTCATGCTTTAGGGTTACTAGGTTCGATGGCAGGAGCACCAGGTACTGTGGCAATTCTGTACAATGACTTGTATCCAGTTTCCAGGAGCATTACCAAACATGCCTAAATTCAGCAATACATGCTCCTGACGTAGCTGCCGCAACCTATAGTTCATCAGAAGGTCCATCTGGGAAAAATTGGTCCTGTAATTCCATCTTTCTAAAACCAGCATTGGATCTTCTCCTTTTTGCTCACATGAATCTGTAATTTTTGACAACTGTAGCTCGTAATTGGCACTAGTTCCTTGTCAAACACCAAAATTTGATACAGAATAAGCCTTTTTTTAAAGCCATATAATTGTTTGTCTATTGTATCTGATGGGGATATACATCCTCAAAAAAACAATGATTTATGTTAGGACTGATGGAGATGTTAATTCTAAATGATTTAGCATACATATTCACATTAATCTGCAGCAGGCATACTTATACACTGTACGATATGCACATTAAGTTGACCATAGTAGGCCTCAATTTAGAATGGATCACATTAAATTGTCCTGTCTTCTGCCTGCCCTCTATTTTTCCCTCTTTTGGGTTACACAAGCCAAGCTATACCATTCAACGTGATGTCCTTTCTTGTTTAGTTTTCGTGTGAATGTGTATCTGTTTATGGCCCTTGGAGAGTGAAATAATTTGGCCTTGGTGTGTAATTCCACTTCCTTCGTGGAGTTAGCAGAGATTTTCCCACTCCACGCTCCCTGTAGCACGTGGAGTCCTGAAAAACTTGGTTCTGCAGAGGTGAGTTTTTACCTCACTCACCAAAGCTATGTTGGCGCAAGTGAGGAAAATCTTACTCCAGACCACATCATGGCGCAATTTCTCAACGCTAGCAGTCACGGATGGCTGCTACCGCTCGCGTTGAGAAACCTTTTGTTCGCTATGAGATAGCTGCAGTAGAACATCTACTCAAACTGCAGAAAGAAGCAGTGCCCTCCTGCGCTGTGCTTGGTGCCCCTGATATTCTGTACAGCCACATGTACTGAAAATAAATAATTTTTCTGGGCTTGTGGGCAAAAAGTCCACCTGAAAATCGCTCAGATTAGGGGATTGAATTTTCAAATATTCTCTGATTTCTTCCAAAAATGGTTTCAAATCAGCTATGCCCATATCTACCTTTAGGTTCATGATCCTCCATGTCTTGGTCAGCTTTAGGCTCATTAGCCTGAAGCTGTTGCTCCTTTAAAGAGATATCACTTCTTGTTTCCCCCATTGCATAAAATAACTGATCCTCTATGTGAAGCGTGTGTTCGCTAAACTGAGTTTTTCCGTATAGTACTGCCTTTTTGGAGAGTCAATGACAAAGCTCAAAAAAACTCTCCCCACCCCATGAGAAGCTTTACCGAAACCAGAGCACAGCACTGATGCAGGTAATAGTGCTGTTGTCACATCTATGAACACCTGATAATAATAGTAATAATAAATAGGCACTATTAAGTGCACAGCTACCCCAACGGGATGTCCCGGCGTTATCGCAGACAGTGAGGAGGACAAATGGCAAAGCTAGACTATTCCTGACGGCTAAATAACCCGGTTTTAAGGGCTTTACGAAACAGAGGTACTGACTGAATGCGGCGTAAGTGCTTGGGAAGTTTGTTCCAACATTGAGTGGCACCCACCTCGAATGATTTACCACCAGATCTGGCTTTTTTGAATCTGGGTGTAATCAGCTGGCATTGGGTGTTGGACCGTAGAGTTCTGGTCTGAGCATAAGGGCGAAGTCTCCTTCTGAGATAGACAGGCCCTAGCCCTTTCCCCGCCCCAAATGCCAGTGTCAGGACCTTGAATTCAATTTGCTTAGCGTTGGGGAGCCAATGGACTTGATGCAGAAAGGGGGAGATATGTTGTCTGAGAGAGACACCACAGACTAGGCGGGCAGCAGCGTTTTGTACTGTCTGTAGTCTGTGGATCAATCCCAGGAAAAGGTCGAGGTATAATCCATTGACGTAGTCCAAATGAGAGGTTATTAGGGCATGCACTACCGTTTTGCGTGTAACGTTAGGCAGGTAATTAATACATTTTCTGATGGTTTTGATTTTTCCGAAACAGGCGGGTGCAACTGTTTGCACCTGCACTCCAAGGGATAGCTGTTTGTCCCATCTGACACCCAGATTCCTGACCGATTCTTTGGGAAGTGGGGCCGTGCCCAATTCCTCAGGCCACCATAAATTAGGGGAGAGAGGGGAGAGTTGATTAAAAAATAGGATCTCGGTCTTATCAGCGTTAAGTTTCAAGAAATTGCGGTCCATCCAGGCCGCAACATTCTTAAGACACGTCTTGAGGGCATCAAAAGTGGTGACAGATACTGCCTTGAAAGTGAATAGAAGCTGGGTATCGTCAGCATAGGAAACAATTTTGATCCCAGTATTAGAAATCATCTCCGCAAGCGGGGTTAAGTAATCATTAAAAAGAAGCAGGCTCAGGGGAAGCCCTGTGGCACGCCCCATTTTAAAGGTTTAACCGGCGATGTAAAAGGGTGAGTCCGGACCTGTTCTTTGCGGTCAGTGAGAAAGGACGCTATCCAAGTCAGTACCGTGCCCTGAATTCCTATGACCTTAAGTTGATCCAGGAGGATAGAGTGTGAGACTGTGTCAAATGCTGCAGACAAGTCTAACAGCACTAACACCGCATTTGAACCTCCATCTACCGCCCAGCGTATTGAATCAGCCATTTCATTTAATGCTGATTCCGTGCTATGGCCGTCCCGAAAGCCGGATTGAGACTCATGAAGAAGATCATTAGACTCAATGAAGCCGGCCAGTTGTTGATAAGTTAGCTTCTCCAAGTTCTTCGTGGGGGCGGGCAGTAGAGAGATGGGTCTGTAGTTACCAGGAACTTCCAGATCCGCATTCGCTTTTTTTAAGATTGGATGGAGAAAGGCATGTTTCCAGGCCATCGGATAGATTCCCAGTCTAAGTGATGAATTCCAGATGGGATTCAAGTGCGGGTTGAGGAACCACACCAGGACTTTATATTGTTTAGCTGGCATGGGGTCACTCGGGGAGCCCGATTTGCATTTTTGCAATTCCAGGAGCGAGGCTTCCTCTGATACTTCTGCAAACTCCGAGAGGACTAAGCTGGGGGGGGCTACTCTGGACCAGAATCAATAAAGATCTGGGATTCATCTCCTGGTTCAGGAAATGATCCGTATATCACGACAATCTTTTCCTCAAAGACTCAGAGAGTTTGTTGCATAGGCTCTGTGAGGGGGGGTGCGTGTGGGCAAGGGCTAAGGGATCGGTTAAAGGACTTAACAATTTAAAAAATCTCCGTGGAAGCGCTTTTAGCATTGTCACTTCTCTCCGCTAGGAACTCTCTTTTACTTTTAATAAGCATTCTACGGTATTCTTTAAGAGCTGCCCGATAGTCTTTCTTATTTTCTGCAGAATACGTCAGCCTCCAACTACGTTCTAGTCTTTTGCAATCCGCTTTTTTTTGTCTAAGCTCCTCCGAAAACCAAGGTGCGGAGGGAGAGGACATAGGTGATTTTACTACTTTCAACGGCGCAAGGGCCTCAAGTGCCCCACCAACCCACTTATTCAAGTGCAAAATACTGACGTCAAGATCATTGAAGGGGAAGGGTTTAGAGTCCTTAGTGAATTGCGTTATTGAGTCCAAGGTGATATTATTCCAATTCCTTCTAAATTCTTTAGAAATAGAGGTAGCTTTCTTAGGGCTGGGCAACATACGTTGAAAAGGGATCAGAAAATGATCCGACCATATCACAGGTATAGGAGCATGTACTGTGATATCAGGCAACTTAGAACAAATCAGATCCAAGGTATGGCCTGCTTTATGAGTTGGGGCAGAGACGTGTTGAGTCATGTTGTATCCTATTACGGTGGCAATAAAATTAGAGCTGTATGGACATGAGATATCTTCCACATGTAGATTCAGGTCCCCTAAGATAGTAAAGTTAGCGTAGTATCTGGCTTGCGCAATGCAGTCAGCAAGCCCCGCAATTTCATCAACGCTAGAGCTTGGTGGGCTATAGAGCAGGAGGCCAGAGCAGGAGGTAGTTGCAGAGAGCCTTATACAAAAAGATAGCCCCTCCATAGAATCCACTAGCTCAAAGGGAGCTGCTGTGATCTCCCATTTAATTTTATAAATAATGGCCACCCCCCTCCCCCCCTCCCCAATTTCCCATTCTGCCTGTTAGCACAAACAATTCCATAGCCATCGGGAATGGCTAGAGACAGAGCGGGATTGGTGTCCTCCCTAAGCCACATCTCTGTCAGAAATAACAGATGCCAATTATTATCAGTGATAGATTGGCATATATCCAATAAATGTTTGACCAAAGACCTGCAGTTAATCAGCCCGGCATTAAGTGTCACCTTCTGAAGGGCCGGGGGGAGTAGTAGAGACCGGGGTGAAGTGCATCTATAAGGACTAGTCCCATTGATGGAGAACCCACAGTGTGGACATGTGTAGTCTACCGTGGTGTCTCCAAGATTCGAGATGGGCAAGCATGGGCATGGGGGGGACCTAAGAGCGATCAGCTCTGAATGGTTATACGCATATCTAGTAGCAGTGCTGGAGCGGGCAGCATCTCTGGCCCTGGCCGCCGTCCGGTCGCGGACGGCACGCCAGTGGCGTGTCCGATGTGCGTCGGCCTCATGCTGCCAAGAAATAGTCAGGGGCTCCACAACCACTAGAGTGTCACCCTGCCACAATGGCCGCTCTAGTGTGCCCCCACAGGAAGTGGGTAGGAATCCCCCTGCTGGTTAGAATGATGACACTCCCTCCACACAAACAGCACGAACGAGCTGTGGTGGACCGGGGAGACAGTCAGAGCGAAATGAGAATGGTGAGCACAGCGCGCGAATATAATTGCAGTAAGATGATTTAAAAACAAGTATTTGTTAAAAAGTGAGCAGAAAAGTGCTAGCGCAGCCTGTCAGCCTTTGAACTCCTCAGGCTGTCTATAAGCCTATATGTCTGATGCAGGTAATAGTGCTGTTGTCACATCTATGGACACCTGGTACAGGTAAAAGTGCTGCAACCATACCTAGGAACACTGGCTGCAGGTAATAGTGCTGTTGTCACATATAGGGTGGTACAAAAGGGGGTGGTGATGGACAGAGTATCTGAACCAATCAAACACTCACACCCAGTCAACAGATCTGGGTTTAATCCATCACCGTTCTTTAGCCCACTCTGCCACCCCAGTTCAGACATGGCCATATGCAAATCAGTCTGACCCTGTGCCTCATGGGAACAGTCCAGCCCGAACTGCCAAGCCATGCCTTCCCTGGACCGGAAGCAAGCTTCCGAGGACCGGTTTCTGGCATTTCAGCCGTCTTCAGCCAGGCTTGCTTGAATCCAGTGGCAAAGTGAGCAAGGGACTCACATCTGAGCATACCCTGCCAACTTATGGCGAACAAAGTGGTACAAAAGGGGGTGGTGATGGATGGAGTATCTGAACCAATCAAATACTCACACCCAGTCAACAGATCTGGGTTTAATCCATCACCGTTCTTTAGCCCACTCTGCCACCCCAGTTCAGACATGGCCATATGCAAATCAGTCTGACCCTGTGCCTCATGGGAACAGTTGAGCCCGAACTGCCAAGCTATGCCTTCCCTGGACCGGAAACAAGCTTCCGAGGACCGGTTTCTGGCATTTCAGCCGTCTTCAGCCCGGCTTGCTTGAATCCAGTGGCAAAGTGAGCAAGGGACTCACGTCTGAGCATACCCTGCCAACTTATGACGAACAAAATGGTACAAAAGGGGGTGGTGATGGACGGAGTATCTGAACCAATCAAACACTCACACCCAGTCAACAGATCTGGGTTTAATCCATCACCGTTCTTTAGCCCACTCTGCCACCCCAGTTCAATCATGGCCATATGCAAATCAGTCTGAACCTGTGCCTCATGGGAACAGTCCAGCCCGAACTGCCAAGCCATGCCTTCCCTGGACCGGAAACAAGCTTCCGAGGACCGGTTTCTGGCATTTCAGCCGTCTTCAGCCAGGCTTGCTTGAATCCAGTGGCAAAGTGAGCAAGGGACTCACATCTGAGCATACCCTGCCAACTTATGGCGAACAAAGTGGTACAAAAGGGGGTGGTGATGGATGGAGTATCTGAACCAATCAAACACTCACACCCAGTCAACCGATCTGGGTTTAATCCATCACCGTTCTTTAGCCCACTCTGCCACCCCAGTTCAATCATGGCCATATGCAAATCAGTCTGACCCTGTGCCTCATGGGAACAGTCCAGTCCGAACTGCCAAGCCATGACTTCCTTGGACCGGAAACAAGCTTCCGAGGACCAGTTTCTGGCATTTCAGCCATCTTCAGCCAGACTTGCTTGAATCCAGTGGCAAAGTGAGCAAGGGACTCACGTCTGAGCATACCCTTCCAACTTATGGCGAACAAAGTGGTACAAAAGGGGGTGGTGATGGACGGAGTATCTGAACCAATCAAACACTCACACCCAGTCAACAGATCTGGGTTTAATCCATCACCGTTCTTTAGCCCACTCTGCCACCCCAGTTCAGACATGGCCATATGCAAATCAGTCTGACCCTGTGCCTCACAGGAACAGTCCAGCCCGAACTGCCAAGCCATGCCTTCCCTGGACCGGAAGCAAGCTTCCGAGGACCGGTTTCTGGCATTTCAGCCGTCTTCAGCCAGGCTTGCTTGAATCCAGTGGCAAAGTGAGCAAGGGACTCACGTCTGAGCATACCCTTCCAACTTATGGCGAACAAAGTGGTACAAAAGGGGGTGGTGATGGACGGAGTATCTGAACCAATCAAACACTCACACCCAGTCAACAGATCTGGGTTTAATCCATCACCGTTCTTTAGCCCACTCTGCCACCCCAGTTCAGACATGGCCATATGCAAATCAGTCTGACCCTGTGCCTCACAGGAACAGTCCAGCCCGAACTGCCAAGCCATGCCTTCCCTGGACCGGAAGCAAGCTTCCGAGGACCGATTTCTGGCATTTCAGCCGTCTTCAGCCCGGCTTGCTTGAATCCAGTGGCAAAGTGAGCAAGGGACTCACGTCTGAGCATACCCTGCCAACTTATGGCGAACAAAATGGTACAAAAGGGGGTGGTGATGGACGGAGTATCTGAACCAATCAAACACTCACACCCAGTCAACAGATCTGGGTTTAATCCATCACCGTTCTTTAGCCCATTCTGCCACCCCAGTTCAGACATGGCCGTATGCAAATCAGTCTGACCCTGTGCCTCATGGGAACAGTCCAGCCCGAACTGCCAAGCCATGCCTTCCCTGGACTGGAAACAAGCTTCCGAGGACCGGTTTCTGGCATTTCAGCCGTCTTCAGCCCGGCTTGCTTGAATCCAGTGGCAAAGTGAGCAAGGGACTCACGTCTGATCATACCCTGCCAACTTACGGCGAACAAAGTGGTACTAAAGGGGGTGGTGATGGACGGAGTATCTGTACCAATCAAACACTCACACCCAGTCAACAGATCTGGGTTTAATCCATCACCGTTCTTTAGCCCACTCTGCCACCCCAGTTCAGACATGGCCATATGCAAATCAGTCTGACCCTGTGCCTCATGGGAACAGTCCAGCCCGAACTGCCAAGCCATGCCTTCCCTGGACCGGAAACAAGCTTCCGAGGACCGGTTTCTGGCATTTCAGCCGTCTTCAGCCCGGCTTGCTTGAATCCAGTGGCAAAGTGAGCAAGGGACTCACGTCTGAGCATACCCTTCCAACTTATGGCGAACAAAGTGGTACAAAAGGGGGTGGTGAAGGACGGAGTATCTGAACCAATCAAACACTCACACCCAGTCAACAGATCTGGGTTTAATCCATCACCGTTCTTTAGCCCACTCTGCCACCTCAGTTCAGACATGGCCATATGCAAATCAGTCTGACCCTGTGCCTCATGGGAACAGTCCAGCCCGAACTGCCATGCCATGCCTTCCCTGGACCGGAAATAATCTTCCGAGGACCGGTTTCTGGCATTTCAGCCGTCTTCAGCCAGGCTTGCTTGAATCTAGTGGCAAAGTGAGCAAGGGACTCACGTCTGAGCATACCCTGCCAACTTATGGCGAACAAAGTGGTACAAAAGGGGGTGGTGATGGACGGAGTATCTGAACCAATCAAACACTCACACTCAGTCAACCCAGTAGTGCTCACTTTGCCACTGAATTCAAGATAGCCTTGCTGATGAGGGTTATGAACCCGAAACCGGTCCCAGGATGCTTGTTTCCGGTACAGGGAAGACATGGCTTGGCAGTTCAGGCTGGACTGTTCCCATGAGGCACAGGGTCAGACTGATTTCATATGGCCATGTCTGAACTGGGGTGGCGAAGTGAGCTTAAGAATGGTGATGGATTAAACCCAGATCAGTTGACTGGGGGTGAGTGTTTGATTTGCTCAAACGCTCCGTCCATCATCCCCTTTTGTATCGCTTTGATCGCCCTAACTTGGCAGGGTATGCTCAGACGTGAGTCCCTTGCTCACTTTGCCACTGGATTCAAGATAGCCTGGCTGATGAGGGTTATGAACCCGAAACCAGTCCCAGGATGCCTGTTTCCGGTCCAGGGAAGACATGGCTTGGCAGTTCGGGCTGGACTGTTCCCATGAGGCACAGGGTCAGAATGATTTGCATATGGCCATGTCTGAACTGGGGTGGCGGAGTGAGCTTAAGAATGGTGATGGATTAAACCCAGATCAGTTGACTGGGGGTGAGTGTTTGATTTGCTCAAACGCTCCGTTCATCATCCCCTTTTGTATCGCTTTGTTCGCCCTAAATTGGCAGGGTATGCTCAGACGAGAGTCCCTTGCTCAATTTGCCACTGGATTCAAGATAGCCTGGCTGATGAGGGTTATGAACCCGAAACCGGTCCCAGGATGCTTGTTTCCGGTCCAGGGAAGACATGGCTTGGCAGTTCGGGCTCGACTGTTCCCATGAGGCACAGAGTCAGACTGATTTGCATATGGCAATAATAGTGCTGCTGTCACATCTGGGAACACATATACAGGTAAAAATGCCGCAATTATATCACCTAGGAACACCTGATGCAGGTAATAGTGCTGTTGTCACGTATAGGAACACCTGATGCCGGTAAAAGTGCTGCAATCATACCTAGGAACACCTGATGCAGGTAATAGTGCTGTTGTCACATATAGGAACACCTGCTGCCGGTAATAGTGTTGGTGTCACATCTAGGAACACCTGATGCAGGTGAAACTGCTGCAATCATACCTAGAAACACCGGGTGCAGGAATAATGCTGCTGTCACAATTTCAAGCCACTTGATGCAGGTGGTGCTGCTGGTGTCACACTTTGCAGCTGTATCTGATGCAACTAATACTGTTAGTGTATGTGCACATGATGCAAGTTATTCTGATGTGGTCACAACGCATGCTTTAAACCCTCAGAAATTTCTTGTATGTTTTTTTAAGAATGTGGAGCTGCAGGACTTGTCGAAGTGCACGAACGTAAACTATTTGCATCATAACATTTCAAAATAAGGCCGTGAACTGGAGTTACTGCCCTCCAGGCCTAAAACCAGTCAGGTTATGACGTAAACGTCGTGTAAAGTGCCACAGAGTCCTGCTGCCGCTTGAGCAACGCTGGTCGGCTTCCAAGAGCAGAGCGCTCTTCTGATTGGTTTGGAAAGGAAGTTGGATCACGTGGTGCGGTGGACGGCTCAACCATCAGACAGAGGCGCAGTGTGTGAAGCGGAGGCAGAGCAGGGTGTGAGACCGAGACACCCGCATCGGGACTGAGCCCTCCGCCCTAGACATGGCCCTCAAAGCGGAGCTTCTGAAGCCCATCTGGCACGCGTTCACCGCGTTGGACGTCGACAAGAGCGGAAAAGTTTCTAAGTCTCAGCTGAAGGTAACAGCGCTGTTTGTCGTGTGTGTCTTTTATATGTCGTGAAGGCAACAAAGAGTAGAGTTGGCTGTGCAAATACGAGCGTATGTAAAGTTTGCTGCAGAGGTGAGTGCAAATCGTGAAGCAGCTCCTTCCACGTATCACTGTATTGAGAGTCCTCTGACGTAGGAATGCTGGTCCAACCTGAATTTTACTTTGGCATGCGACGGACGGCAGGAAATGTGCGTGGTTTTTTTTTAGCTGAAAATAACCTCCGGGACACTCACCAGTGGTCTGTCCAAACACAGTAGATTGCTTTTTAGATGTATTATGGCTTCAGCACTTGCTTTTAAAAGTTTTGCGACCTGCTTTTCCACCGTTACAGAGTTGCTTGTAACCAGATGGGTGTTTTGTTTCTGTGTATGTTTCAGTCGATTCAGCTGTTTGACTTTTACCAGCAATTTTGCAACACCACTCGATTTCCATTCACACATAAACGTACCTTAAAGTATCACTGCAGGGCAGATGCATTGGCATGTTTACTGTACACCTGCCATTGGTTGGCATATTTCCATGGGTTTCGCCCTCACCTCCCAGGTCCAATTTCAGAAACCTTGCACTGAATTTATTTCTATTTCACATTTGTACATCAGAGTCATGTTAAGGATTTTGGTGGTCCTCGTCAACAAATATTTTTGGCGAGGATGGTGGTGGTGAGGGGGGTTTGTTAGGAACAACTTTGAATTGTATTTGTGCTTTCATGATTGACTGGTTTAATACATATGCATGAGTGCGTTTTTCTTCAAACCGTTTCTAGGCGCTGGAATGTATTCATGTTACTCTGCCACTCCCGGGCGCTGCAGCTACACTGCCAGTTAATGTTTCCGTATGCAGCTCTACGAGATAGTAAAATATACATTAAAGTTTCCAATAGTTATAACAAGTAATGCTAGGTCTAGTTTAACGCACACTGCAGTTAATATAAGTAGAAAACTCAAAAGACCAGGGAAATGCCTTCCACCGAGCAGCGAAATGGTACACTCGTCCTGGCTACGCAGACTGGCAGCAGTTATGTGCATTGCTGCATAGATACTATACGTGGTGACTGAAGAACTGACCCCATCAGTTGCAGACCAGCCCACCTTGTTGCGCGAAAGGCACAAATGGTGGGAGCTGCTTGCAATAAGTCGTTAACCACTGGCAATTGCTCGGAGTAGCATTCCAACCCATAGTCCTATTGCTCACCATGCCACCTCAGTTTGGACTCAGCCATATGCAGAGCAGCCTTGACCCTGCTCCAGTGGGAAAAGTCCAGCCCGAATAGCCAAGCCAGGTCCTCTCTGAACCGGAACGCAAGCAACCCAGGACCAGTTTTCCCTTAGTTATGGGCTCACCAGCACAGGCGTAGCTTGGGCAGTAAGATTTGGGGTGGGGGGTGCGGATCAGATTTCCCAAAAGTCACGCTGGCATATAATGTTAAAATACACTATAGGAGAAGCCGGCTGTGTGAGTGACTTAAGGGGCAGTGGAAAGGGAAAGGAATGCAGATTGATAGCCGTACTAATTGAGAGGATCACAATGTTTTGTAAAAGAAACAACATTTTGTGGACTTTCAAAGCAGATCAGAGTGTGTGTGTGTGTGTGTGTGTGGTTTTTTGTTGTTGTTGTAAGTGTGTGCATGCTAAAATTCCAAATGAAATCCGAGAGGCATCCAACCATACCTGACTAAAAGCACCTGTACCCAACTATTTATCAGCAAAGACATTTACTAAGGGGGGGGGGGGGGATGTAACACCTCGCCACCTGAAGCTATGCCTGTGCTCATCAGCCAGTCACAACTTGATGACAGTGAGCATTGGATCCACATCTGGCCATACCAAGGCAATTTAGGGCATTACATGAAACACACAAAAGGTGATGGATGAGAGGCTGCTTGAAATAGTGAAAGAGGTGTGGCGCAGCGGCCAAGGCGACTGACTCCGGAACCCGGGGGCTCACGGTTCAATCCCCGGCAGCAGATCAGCCCAGCACCATGTGACTCTGGGCGATAGCTCGCTTAATCTTCCCCATGGCCCCCAGCGCCTTGACACCTTCGGGTAATTGTTTGCGCTTTTGGACATTTACAAATAAGTCTAACCACTGGCAATAGATCGGGTTGTCACCGCCAAGGAGGCAGGTTTCCTCTGTTTCTCTTTCTCACAGCAAGTTAGCAACCTGCTGCTGTGCCCGCCTCTCAAGCCCTCCAGGACATTGAGCACCAATGGCGCATCAAAACTTGAGGGCCCCCCTTGCAAAGTATACAGAGAGGCCCCCCTCCAAACTCACTTGGGAGCCCTCGGGCCAGGGTACTGTGCTGAGGGAGCCCCCTGGAGCTCGGGGGCCTCTGTTGTCTGGGTGTACTGTGGCGGTAACATGGGGAATGTTACTCACACAGTCTAGTCAGTGACTTGTTTATTTACTTATTTACTTTTTTCTATAGTGAAACTACCCAGAGGTGTCTGTGCGCTCTACTGTGCAAGAACATTATCGAAAAAAGTCTCAATAGTACATCGAAGCAATTGATGCATCAGCAACAAAGAATAACACAGAACTATCATGCAAGGATAGGAGAACAAGCAGATGGGGACAAGTGTTGGAAGGGAAACGCGTGGGACTTCCCACATCTGTCTACTTGCTCAGCAGGTGAAATTAGGCCTCTAGATTTTGTAGATCACTCTGTAGTTAAGGATAGAGGCTCTTTGTATGTTGCATTGTGCACACACACTCTTTTTTCTGTCTTTAATATTTCCGATCCTGTATTGTTGGGGTTCATCGTTGATGGTCCTATTGTGGATGCATACTTGATGAGTGAGAACAATCTTAATGCTGAGGAAGTCTTTGTTCATTTCACACTTCTTGGTATGTTTAACATCAGTTCTTTGCAAAACGAATGCTAGTTTGTGCGTACATGCCTGGTGACTTTCAGAGGATTAGATCCAAGCTTGGAGCCAGGTGACATTTCCACATCTTTGCCACAGCTGCCCACTATATGGACAGTTATTATGTATTGCCTGCCCATGGCTGTTCTTTACAGCTGTGCTGTTCTCTGTTGACAAAATCTTGTTAAATGTAGATTTTTTGGGTGAGCTTGATGCTGCTGCTTCTTAATCAGTGACAAGCTTTAGGCGACATGTTTGTTTGCTATATTTCCGCTGTCCCTGTACAAAAGATGCCTTTTCTACACCCAGGTCAGTGGTATATTAAGAGCTCCTTCTTTCACATGAGAATGTCCAATTCGGTTGATGTTTCCCCTCGACTTAATATGTAGATAGGTCCACCAGCCAATCAGGAGGGCTTTTGCAGTCCAGAAGTCTTATGCAGAAATGTTGGTGCACCCCGGATAGCTCATTGTCACAACTCATAAATGTGCTTCATCTCACAGCATTTGCTACCGTCAGGCTTACCTCCTGGTAGTTCACAACGCTATCGCGGGGTTAGTTGTTTGGTGTTGTAAATACATCTGAAGCAGAATTGTGAGCCAAAAAATGCATCTTTCAAACTTCTGTTTCCTCAAAACAGCTCTCAATCCATGGCCCCCTCTTTGTCTTGTATTCACCATCTTGTGTATCCTGTGCCTTACGCCTTCATTCATATGATTGCAGTGAGTGGTACAGGGTAGGAGTCAACTGTGACACAAACAATGACAGCAGTACTTAAATGCAGTCAGTGATGGAACCTTAGGAGTCACTCGTTACACTCACCAGGTGTGGTAAAATTTTAGAGGGCATGACTTTGAGTAGAGCCTGCCACTGGCAAACCCAGAACTAGCACGCAAGAGTCTGACTATCAAACTCAAGAAGACACTAATGCTTGCAACTAAAACATGGCACACGCTCGCACAGGTGTGTGGAAGTAATAGCTGGAGCTAACCTCAAATGGAGCCCAACACTGGGCACTCCAGAAAGGACAGCGTAACACACAATAAGATCGGCAGACACGAACCGAAACACAGGTCACCGAACATGACAAACTCACAAGAGCCAACACACCTTCAGAGCCCTGAAGAAGCTACTAGCAGACCGCAGCATAAGTACTGAAGACAGGATGTGCACACCATATCTGAAGCACGTGTTGTCACAAACACACTCTCATTTGGATCAGTACAAGGCAAAAAGACACGTTCCTTCTTCTCCATTTTGGAGTCTCCGATGTTGGGAAATTGCCAAAACTGTAATCAACCTTCTTCATATGCAGGACAAGACGACCAGTGCCGTGGCAATAATTTTGCTATGTACTCTGGATTCTAATGCATAAAATTGAAAATCACCCCTTCCTCTCATTTCGCAAAGAAATAGTCCTAGTTAGGGTGAAGCGCGACCCTTGCACACCTCAGCTGTGATACCACTGTGCTTGGTGCACCAGTAATACCTAAGCCCCTGAGGTTGCATAAGATAGTTTCCCCTCCATTTCTTCAAGAGGCCCGACTTTCATGGCAAGCTACAACCAGCAGACGGCATGCTAATTGTAGATGCGGCCAGAATACCAAGAAACTGGCAAATAGTGTGCAATAGAGTTACCCTCTTTCCTAACCATCAATGGACCTTTAATGCACCCTGGTGTCTTTATTGACAATTAATAGTCGGTGCTACTGGAGCGAAGAACAACACTTCATTGAGTCGTGTACCTATCACACAAATTTTACTTACGCCCTTAAGCTCTGTGGCCTAAGCACAAACAAATTGTTAAAATGGAGTTTTAGTTTGGCTAGTTAAAAGCAACCTTTAAAGACCAAAAGCCCCAGGTGAGTTTTGACTTTGAAAGAACCAGTTGTCTCAGTCTAACCCGCCGTGGTAGATGGGCAGAACTGACTGAAGTAAATAAAATGTTGTCCTACGTCCACGTAATATTGGAACCCAGGCTCTAGAGTGTAATCATGCTATTATTGAGATCTAATGACCTCCCGTTATTTGCTAATGCAGGCGCATGGCCAAGTTATCTCCATTCGTAAATAAATCTGTGAACCCGGAATTTGGCATGAAGCTCTAAAAAGTCATTGCACTACTGGTTTTCAACTTCTGTTTCTAAAACGTAACATAACCTTCTTAAGAGATGCTTTGCCTTTTATACTGTCCCTTGACAATGGACAGGTTTGATCTAGTCTTTTTCAAGTTATTTAAAGGTTTCTTATCTTTGTACTGATGCTGTATTTTTGGATGAATTGTGTTGATGTTGTATGCCTGTAAATATTCGACTGTCGAGCTTAGTCGAGATGAAAATGACAAACCGATGCATTTGAGACGTCCTACGATTTGAATCTAGAAATACACCCTTGTTCACGGGCTTTCTATTCTGGATTGAGCCTCTGTCACTAGCCCAAAACCCCGGGCTTATCAAAAGGGTACATTTTGTTTTTCTGTCCTTGGAGGGGACCATGAGTTTATCTTGAGATTCCGCAAGATCTGTGTCACGTGGCCTTTAGCAATCATGGAAGACTTGCCTGTTCAGCATGTAGTTTGAGGCCGGCGCCCTCTCACTGTGGTTTAGTCAGGAAAGAGGAGGCAGATGCCAACACGATTAGCCACAAAAGTGAGCTTTTTACCCCTGGATTTGATAAAGTAGGTTCCATGCATTGCACTTGTAACTCTTTGCTGTAGTTTATTTGAGAGTACAAGCGTGGAAAGTGCACTGGCAATACAAATTTGTTTTGGGTTGAAAATCACTTTAAAAAATATTTGTAACTAGTTAGAAGGAAAGAGAACGTAAGACATCTATGTTTGCTTTATGGCATACTTCTATGGAAGGCGTTTGATTTGAACAGGTCTGTGGTCCTGACAAAATGCATGTTTTCCTCTTAGCTATAGAAAGAGAGAGGCCAAGGATGAAGGGGGAGGGAGCAGAGCGAGAGTTTCAGAAGTAGAGGAATGAAGAACAAAGGAAGAATGAGATGGATGAAAAGGGATGACAGCGGTGAGGGGAGCAGGGATACCGTGAAAGTGTCTGCTAATTTTTAGTACATACCACTCTTACTGAATCTCTGCAGTGCCAATGCACTACTTCCACCTACCACAGTTAGAATGATGACCAGGGCTTTACCCTAGCAATCCTTTCAACCATCTGTTATTGCTTTTATTTTGAGAGCGCTTGGCAGCTACTCGTCGACCAATACGACGTCCTCCTCCTCTCCACCACTACCCTTGGATTGATTTGAATTCCAGACACCGCTTCCAATCTGACAGTGTGTGGATGCGAGAGTTAGAGGTGTGCAATATCTGGCTGACTCTGCCATCTTCCCTTTTGCTGCACTCCTGGTTATGTGTTACATTGTGATGCCAGCATGGGGACAACAATTCGTATTGACTGTAGGCTCTGAAGGCAATTCCAGACTTTTAGTCATTTCTGTAATCCTGCTCTCATTTATTAATTAATCACAATCGGTTTGAGAGCTGCTAGGGTTTTTGATAGGATATATCTGTATTAGATTTCAAGAGTGTTTTAATACCATGAGCCTTATTCCACCGCAGAATAACAAACATTTGCATTGTAGCAGGAGTGCCTCAAGCATGAGGTGGTGTTCATAGTACTGTATTACTTGCGGGAAGTGTACTGTATAGTAATGAGCTCTTGTACGATATCTTGTACATCAGTGCATGCCAATCAAGGCCGCCAGGTGAGGGGATAGGCTTCACTAGAAGACCAGGACTATTTTAAAGTACCTGGGGAGAAAAAAGTCTGATTCATTCCTCAGTGATGAGTATTCCGCAGTAAGGAGGCCCGGACCAAGAATGTTTTATCCCCTAATTTAATCCTTTTAGCAATTGGGACCATTACGACATGTTTGAGATGTACAATGCACATAAATCCTTGAACACTACATTATTATATAAGAGCGTACTGCAACCCAAAATTCTCATTAATCTGAGCAACAGAGACCAATATGAAGCAAAAAAGTGGATTTGGAGAAGGTCATGATGATTAAAGAAGAAGCAAAGAGTGGATGGGAAGGTAGTCCAAAAGTGACATTTGCCAAGACTGCTACAATAAGCTTGAACATCCAGAGATGACCATAAACACTGGGGACTAGCACAGATGAATATTAACTAGTGTAATGTTAACATTATGGTTAGTGCCTGGCATAAAACAAGCTGCAGCTTACAGCAACCTGTAGATACATATCTACCGAGCAGAACAGCAAGAAACAGAAGGCAGCTAGTGGTATGACAAACCCTTGATCTTTCATTTTTAGGTCTCGCCTAGCGACACAGCGCGAAAGCGCTGTCGCTAGCGAGATCTATTGTTATGACTTGCTTTGGAAGGGAGACAGGACATGTGCACGCGAAGGAAGGACTGCAATTATGAACGCGCCCGTGAACACGCACGTACAGCCACTCGATGTGCACATCTCCTGTCTCCCTTCTGTCCTTGCAAGCCTCACGCAATTTCACTTTTTTTTTTATGCGCACGTGCGCTCTACACGTACAGCATGCCCCACTTACCGGCTCTTGTGGGGACTCTGCACTGCTCCTCGGCTGGTCTTGCATCTTCAGCCGGTCACTGCAGCAACACGCGGGGCTCCGTGTTGCTCGCAGGAGCCCGCCTGAAATCCTGCTTTGGCCGCACCATGCAGCATTCACGAAGGCGGGGTGGGCTCCCGCCGGACTTCCTCTACTGCTTTAAAAAAATGTTTTTGCCTTGGGCGCTTTGGAGGCCCCCTCCCATGGCCACACGAGCCTTGCAGCACTCATTCAAGTACGGCGGCTTTTCAAGTCCACACGCGCCGCCACTGGGCATGGGCCGCAGGATACGCGCCGCCAGGCTGACTCTATTTTAGAATGCAGGTGAAACGTTCCAGGTACAGCGCATGCGCAGACAGCCCTCGCGCCAGGCTGACTCGGTACGTTAGAATGCGGGCGAAAAGTTCCAGGTACTGCGCATGCGCGGGCAGCTCTTCCCCTCTCAGGTCTCCTCCCCGGCCCGGATGTGGAGCTGCTTTTAAAAGAGGTACAGGACGAGTGGGGCTCCGGCAGTGCTCGTCTCCTCGCACAGAGCCGCAGCCATGTCGGACCAGGCCTCCTTCGATACTGACGTCATGACCCTGACCCGCTTCGTGATGCAGGAGGGCAGAAGGCCAAGGGGACGGGAGAGATGACCCAGCTGCTCAACTCCCTCTGCACGGCTCTCAAAGCCATCTCCTCAGCCGTCAGGAAAGCGGGGCTCGCGCACCTGTAAGTGGGCTCCACGGCGCGAGCCTCAGGCCCGTGCAGGGCACGCACTCTGCGCAACCTCACACAAAGCATGCCCGTTCACTCAGGGTGCACATCCACACACAGGCTGTCTCTTTTTGTACCACATCCTTGCAAGCATTTCTCATTCATGCACGCATGTTCACACTCAGTCTCCCGCCCAGCTCTCAAGCAGAAACCGCACCCTCTTTGACACACACAGCCACAAATACACAGTGACAGATACAAAGGATAAGTGCACCTACACACTGTCACCAAAGACTTGGAAACTGCCCGTCCCTCCCTCTCCACCACACGCATTCATACATGAACACAGACAGTCGCAAAGGGACGCAATAACATTTAATCACACTCAAAAAGACGCACACACTTGACGCACATACAGCTCACGCAGCTAAAACACATACACACACACACATATTATGCAAATACATTTAGACAGTAACACTCACTTTCTATCTCATTCTTTCTCTTTCTCTCTTGCGCACACACACTTTGCACAGGGATTTAAGCGGGGCGGGTTGCAATAGGTCTGGCATTACTAAATGTTTGAGCTATTGGTGTTGCATTATTATTAGCAATGCCAATAGCTCAAACTTTTATAATGTGAGACCTGTTGCATTGCAAATGCTTGCTTAAAGATGCTTTGGTGCTATTCAAAGAAAGACAAAGAAGGAAACCCATCACACAGAAGGTGTAAAAAAGACAGTGGTAGGAGATGGTGTCTCTGCTCATGAAGTCCCTAAGTAGACCCCAATATTTTTCAAAAAGATGAGGAACACCAGCTGGTAAGAGAGTGTTACAGCACCTGCGAGCCCTCCTCACAAAAAACCCCTTCAAGACTAGGTGGACAGAGAAATCCTAGAACCGTCTGGAGCTAGCCTCACGGTTACAAGTAGTAGACATATGCTATACAAATGCTGGTAACAGTTGTATGATGTTGCCTCTCAAGCATGGACCTCACAAGTCATTACAATGCAGCCACCACATTGGGACTCACTATTTTGGATGTGCTTTTACAGTGCAACCTTGCAGTTCTATCTATCTATCTATCTATTGAAACTGCTCTGTTTTTGTATTTGTAAATACATCTATCTAACCTACCTAATTCCTTTCTATCCCCTAAATTCAAAATTGTTCATATTTGTATGATGTTTTCTTTTCTCTTAATTTGGTATAATTAGGCCTTTATGTGTAACCTCAAACCTTTATTACTGTTAGTCATTAATCTTTTAAGGTATTTCCTTTAAAGAAACATATATAAAAAGTTTTAACATGGGTAAGCCGCCTTATTTAATGTTTTAATTTATTTTAAAGCATGTTTCACGGAAAGAGGTCTAACTGAATTATTTCCTGTAAATCACAGTGCTAAACTCATTGAACTTTCCTAAACACATAAAAAAAGTTACATCGATGTGTTGGGCAGCATTTCGTGTTTTTTTCAGTGCTGGTAAAGAAAAAAAATAATCGTTTGTAGAGCCCTCATTGTAGTGGGGTGAGGGGGTGCACTGCTGGTAACCCAACATTCTAATCTATGGTATCATAGATGGCTTTGTATCAAAATTAATTACTTTGATGAGGTGCTGAAGCACAATGCGGAGGAGCAGGCAGTGTTGCCACATAAATATACTCCCTTATTCCAGACACAACAATAAACTTAAATCTAAATCCCATGCTTTTTATCTCTCAGTCCTCTTCACTACCCCAAAACACTAACCACAGTGGCAGCACCACTGCTAAACCGTGTGTCGCCTGCATGATGCAGCCTAGCCTACTTGTCTGCCTTAGCTCGAGTGTGATTTAATGAACTGACATCCTTACGAGCGAGATTCCTATGGTTCGTTTGAAAAAACCTTGTTTGCCCATTAACCGCCCTTATCAGCAAATTACCTGTCCTGTAAAACTGTAAAAGGCGTGTCGGTTTGGCATTGCTTTTGTTTGCCTTCTCCTGCTTTTATCTCAAGACTATCTACTGAAGTATACAGCCAGGTGTTGCAAACGACTGTCTCCATATCAAGGGGTGGGCATTCTTTTCCAGTTCCGAGCTTCTGATGCATTCTGGGAGCCGTAGTCTTGGTTTGCTGAATTAAACCACTAATGTTATAGATCACCTCACAAAAAATGTGAACAAAAGAAGTTAATTCTTATTGTTATTAAAGGTTACTTTTTTAGTGTAAACGCTGAGTCTTGGGTCATCTTAATGCTGCATTGGCTGCCATGGTGCTTGTGTTATTTGAACAAGAGGCAGGATCAGACCATCGATGGATGCCCTTCTATTTTCTGCTGAAGACTCTTTGTTAGCAATTTAGTAGTGATAAAAACACTTCTTCAATCAAATCCGGTGGCAATGGCTATATGGAACCTATGGTATTTGTCACCTGTAAGATTTGCCTTTCCAGTGTTTAGAACTGTTACAGGAATGCATTACGCTGCTGGCTACACTCATATGGATAGAAGAGTCGGTTTATAAAATGTACCTAAAAAGATGTTACTCCTGAAGTAATTGTATTAGTGCACAAATGATTAATGAATTAAAATGGAGACTAATGCATCTCTTTTGCGTCCAAAAAAATGACCGGTGTCCAATGGCACCTATAATCTCCATTTGGACACAAAAGAGAGTTTGTTTTGGAAACTAAATTGTAATTAGTAAAAAGAAATCTTTACTTATCTCTGCACAAATTTCACTTTAAAAAATCTGGTAGATTTGTGTGTATGTGTTGGGGGGAGGTATGAAATACAATATTCCAAGCTTCTCACAACAGAATGGGGAAAAGCATACAGCATTACCACACTGTCCATGCTATCCTCGTTCCACACCTTTCTGTTTTGTGTAGCACCAAACAAGTTGTCTAATTGCTATTATATTATGCTTTTTAGCACTTTTAATTTACATTCTGTACGGAAATGGCATGTCCCTGGTATTTGCAGTATCACTACAAACTGTAGGGTCCTCCCCTTGCCATTCTAGAATTGTAGAAGTCAACATTCTATTGGAGATTACCATCTTTTGTGTGGTATTACAAAGAATACTGCGTTCACTACCCTATTTTTGCTGAGCCAATTCTTGTTAGCTTTAGGACTCTGCACAGCAGTGGTAGAGCGCTTGTGTTCTTCCGTCCCAACATGATAAAACTGCCTAAACCGAAGGTGCCTCTCTGACAGTGTCCAGGATTACCTGGCTGTTAATGGCTCTCCTGTGGTGTGATGTGTATTCCTTATAGCCATAGGACAATATGGCTTGGGTGTGAGGAAAGGTGTTTCTCTTCTGAGCAGGATGACCTGGGTGGTTGTACCAGACCCTTTCTGAGCTTCAAAGAGTAGCCTGAGGGCTGTACCCGGCCCATGCCTGACTTCCGAAAATGCCTGCCCTGTTGCAAGCAAATGCAGGTACACCTGGGCCTGCCTTCCCTTTGCTTCACTTGATAGACCGAAGCCAAACCCAAGGGAAGGGGAAGAACTGACCAGAACCAGTTTTAGGGTTAGACAAAGGTAGTGGCAATGGGCATACAAGTAGAAACCTCAGATCTGCCCTGCTGTCTGGGACAGGATGACTGGACCTGCTTTTCTTGAACCCGGGACCCCAGAAGTGACTACAGGTATCAGTTGACTTATCTCCTGTTTGAGTTACAGGGACACAGAGAACTTCCAGAGGCCTTTCCTGCTTTCCAGCTGACCAGACACAACTGGACCTGACTTGATCTCCTTTTCAGGCCTCTGTGGGAGTGGTGTCCCCAAGGTCCTGGACCCTGGTTTGAGTGAGAGTGTACTCCTCCCTCGTCAACTGATGGTTTTACCGGATCAGTGCAACGTGGCACTTAATGGCGCAGGCCTCACACTGCAACACTTCGCAGCTCCTGATCGGCATCTTCACCAAATCAGATGCACGACGGTGCAAGGGCCACACATTTCAGCAACTCACCGCTCTTGATGGATTGACTTCACCGGATCTGACTCTGACACTTGCATCGCAGCTCCATGCAGCTCCTGATCTGCGGCTCGACAGACTCGATGCACCGTGATGCTCTACTACGGTGAGATGGTAGCACTGGCATAATTTTAGGGAAAACAGGGAAAAAAGCATAGTAAGAAGGACATGAGGCTTACACCATGCCATTGCCAGCCTGTATGAATAGCTCTGCTTCATTACAGAGTGAGAAAATATGGCAAAAAGAGAGTGGCGTGATTTCCCCCCCCTCTTTTTGTTGTTGTGTTGTTGAAAAATGTAATTGAATTGAAAGCTTAGACAGACTTCAATACATCTTTAATGAATTCCGACCTGAACAGAAAACCTTGGGCAGCCGGGTCTCCTTCATTACTCGCCAGCCACTTCAGGTCAGTCGTTAGTGTTATGGTGTTTCTTCACTCCGCAGATAAAGCCTTATTTGCATTCTGCACAAGACATATGGCATGTTCAATCTATTGTCTCTTTATATTTCTATATTTTTTATTAAAACCTTTCTTTATTAAGGTGAATATAAATCGGACAGGTAGAGAGCAAATAGTGTCCACAAGTAGTTAAACACAACAAGAACTTTGTGACAGCTTATAAGTATAACATAACATGAGAGGTCTAAGGGGTCATGGGAGATGGACAAAATCCAGTGATAAGAGTGATCATAACCATTGATGTGGCCTAAGTCTGTCCAGTAAGGGATGGGTAATCGTCCCATCCTGAAGCCGGTGTCTTGGGGGCCCGATTGAAGGGTGGAGAGCTGTTTCTCCTGAAACATGGCTTAAGGTCCGTATTGGGGGGCTGTAAGCACGATGAAATGGCTGACCTGCATCTTGCCAAAAGGGATGGCTCCTCGACCTCTTTGCAATATTGTCCATCTGATTGTCAGGTCGCACACTGAGGAGGTACCAAGAATGTGCCTTACAGTTTGGTCATCTCCTTCAGCTAAAGATCGTTCAATATGTTCTTCAAAGACTTAACAGTAGGGAAGAGATATGAACTCATTTCATTTCATAAAGCTTTATTCGGAACGTTAAAAAAAACATGTCCATAAAAGCACATACTGTTACAGATACAAGCAATTCTTTAAAAAAGAAAAAACAAAACACATATTACATATATTATCCAGAGGGGGATGGAATAAATATTTAAAAAAAGCTTAAAAACACATACTTTTCCTTGCGCTAATTGATTTAAGCAAAAATGTAGCAGTAAAAAAGCAAATGTCCTCATTGTGCAAATTAAAAAGCAGTTTCATAGAGTCCATGATTGTTCTCACTCCAAATTTTTTCAGTATTGGCTTCAAATAAAGTTTCCGTAATTCACTGTACAATGTGCAAGATAAAAGAAAGTGCTTAGTGCTCTGTTCCGTTTTATTATCACAAGCGCAGGGTCCTGTAGGACGCAATTTAATATCTGGGCACGCAACAAGATAATGTACTGTTCCCATCCTCATTCTGGTTAGTACAAACTGATGCGAAACTCTGGTTACCTGTGACAAGTACGGATGAAATCCACTAAAGTTATTCATGCTATTGTACAGTACACAATTGGATAATTTAGAATCCTCAAGACAATGCCTTTCATTACAATAATTCAAGAAAATTAATTTCATATTTAATTTGGAGATATCGGAGGCACTGTATGGATCATTGATCACATTAAGTCCATAGATCTTTAGGAAGCATTCGACAATATATCTAATCCACGGGATTTTAAGATGCTGGTCCAAAGCAAGGCAATCCTCAATAATAGCTCTATTCAGTGAGGTGCCATCGCTCGACCAAATAGAGCGCCACAATAATAATGGTCTCAACGAAATCTTGTCATTTAAGGGTTGACACCCTGTTTCCTTATGAACCAAGGTGTTGGAGGTAGATTTGGGTAAACACAGGAGTCTTTTCAGGAAGTTATTCTCTTCTATCTGAAGGCTCCCCGCTGGTGACACACCCCATACGCCTGCCCCATATAGGGCTACAGAAAGACATCTAGATTGATAGATTTTTAACATGTCTTTAATGCGTCTACTCCCCAGCTTCTTGGCAAATACAAAAACCCCATTAGCGCTCCTAATCATCTTTGTTTTAACAGATTTATGTTCAATATCCCATCGGCCATTATTCGAAAAATTAATTCCCAGGTAGCAGAAGTTTTCTACTTTTTGGACCGGTTCACCATCGATAAAATAATGGGATTTGTTTTTTATTTTAGCTCGACCGAGCCCACATTCCATTACATATGTTTTGGATTTATTAATCACCAGTTTCCTATCAGGGATGTGGAATTCCTATAGCCCGACGCCCAGGACATATTGTTTGGGGTCAAGGGCAACAAGTTTTCATGTGCATTTTGTCCTTGGGACAAGTAGACCCAACCCTCTACAGCGCAAACCCTGTGGCTGCCAGTTTAAAGTACCACATTATGAATCAGGGAAGGACATTGTCTGCAAGTTAGGTAATATTTGTATACATGTTGCTGTTCGAACTTGTATTTATGCTTCATTAATGCAAAGACTTTGTTAGGGTGAGAGCTCTAAATAAATGTAGTAAGCTCAGACTGCACTACTGACAGTGGTTCTAGTATAAAAACGTATTCACACGTTTTCAAAGTTTAGCAATATGAGGCTATGTTTAATGCTCCCAAAATGATTTCTGATTAGATGCAAATATTTGCAAAAGCTCGAAAGCAAGATTGATGATTCTTTGCTTTCAAAATAAAATGTACACAAAAAATGGAAATAGGAAAAATACATTTAGCTAAACTACTGTAAAATTTTATGTACCATTTCTTTGCAGCATCATTTATTAAAAAGTGTTGATGCATGCTGGCATTCATTCATAATGGAAAATCAGTGTAACCCGTTTCAATAAGATTATGGGAGTAAAAAGTAAACAAGAACTGGCAAAGCCAGCAAGTCTGAAATTGGTGGTCAGCCTTTTTAATTTGTCAATGTGCGTCTTGTTTAGGCATGCTTTTAGTAAAATCTTATTGGTGTGGGAGCTGCTGGGCCTTCACCATTATTACATACATTGGCAAACGCAAAAACTTCTTTTTGGCCTCAAAAAGCACACATTGCCACTGTAGTAGCACTGAACAAAACTACTTTGTGAGCCAATATGCTCCTTGTGAAAGAGCAGAATACTGTCACTCACAGTGAAGCCAGCCAAAAGACAAAGAGAGAGAGAGAGAGAGAGAGAGAGAGAGAGAGAGAGAGAGAGACAGAATTTTACTAAACACAAAAGGTCATGGTTAACGCCAGACCCAATAGGGGCCCAATTATTAGTGAACGTCTCAAATGTGCACCCATGGTATACGTCCTTGCTTTAAGTGCAGATGTACATCTTTCGTGAATTCACAAGAATTTACAGAAGTAGGCCAAGAAATAGTAGTCCTAGAAAATATTTGTGAACTGCATTTTATGTCAAAACAACTAAAGAGCGACACGCTACCCAGTGTCTCCACCCTATAACCCACAATCAGGCTATCGAAAGTAGGAAATCAGGGGGAAGAACAGTAGCAAAGCAAGACAAAAAAGGAGAAAATACAAGCAAAAAAGGGAAAGAATGTGTTCAAGATAGAAAAACGAACCCTCATACACCAAACAAGTAGGTGTTTAATCTCATCATTGGGTTCTTTTTCTTAGAAAAGGGCGTAACCATTAGGCCCGTCAACATTTGGTGCAGTTAAAAGGAGTTATAACAGTTCCCTAGACCAAATTTAATAAAGGGATAGTCACACTCCATTAAAATCGAAGTGATAAGGCGCACACCCTGGGTAAGTGTCAATGCAAACCCTGGTGTACTTTCATTCATCAGGACCTATACAATATCAAAATAGAAACCACCACAGCAGAGGACACATCCTAAAGTGTGCCCAACCTGTGGTGCTTAGAATACATAGTGTTTCACCAACTCACGGAACTCCCGTACTGAGTCTCCTTAGTGAATACCAAGGAGCTTGAATTTCTAGTTACGAAAAACAAGTGTCCTGGGTTCATGGCAGGGGCAACCTTCACGCCCAACATTAAGGTTAAACGGGCGACTCCCCGCTAGCAACCTAGGCAAAACATTTCCATGACCCGGAAGGACTGCATTTTAGCATGAGCAACTATGCATGAGTAGATTTGCTCATGCAAAAATCTGTTGAATGTTTTTCTCAGTACGGGAAAAGATTAGAGAAGAGTTGGGGAAAACCCTTAAAAGATAAAAGGTAATAGGTTTGCATAGACTCAAAAGGGCATTCTAACCCTGGAATGATTGCTTACCACTACCTTCAGACCCAGTAAGTAGATCATAGAAATGTAACAAAATAAGGGAATTATTAGTATTCTAACCCCACTATGGTATGAGCCCTGGCATAATCAGAAAGGCTATATCAGAGCTCTTATATAATGAGATTCCTGCCATAATTTGTCGTCGCATTATATGGAACAAAAATTGACAAGTGGATTTTGTTACAGGACAAGTAGATTTATGAAGCAACTTGCCCCATGGACAAGTAGATATTTTATTAAATTCCACACCCCTGCCTATCTGCGATGAACTGCGCAAAGCTGTCCATCAAACGTTGAAGACCTAGGGGGGTCCTAGACAGTAACACGGCGTCATCCGCATAGAGTAACACGGGTATGTTAAGATTGTTAACTCTAGGGGTATCCGCCGCGACTGTCTGCAGGACAGAATCCATCTCATTAATAAAGAGGGTGAAAAGCAGGGGTGCTAAAACACACCCCTGTCTAATTCCCCTTCCAATCCTGAACTTAGTTGTACACTCCCCATTAGGTCCGTATCGGACACTGGTACTAAGCTTTTCATACAGGCGGGCTAGGAAGTAAATAATACCTTTCGGAGCCCCCATTTCTATCAGTTTGGCCCATAGTATAGCGTGGTCTACCATATCAAAAGCGCTGCTTAGGTCAGCAAAACATAAGTAAAGCGACCCTTGTTTGGCCTGGGTGTATTTCCCTACCAAAAGCTCTAAATTCAGACACTGCTCAATGGTGCCACGCCCTTTTCTGAACCCGTACTGACAATTAGTTAAAATCTCATTTGTTTCTGCCCATTCCTCTAATCTTACTAAGAGGACCCAGCTCATAATTTTGACAGAAGAGTCCAATAAAGATATTGGTCGATAATTCTTGGCGTCTGCACGGTCGCCTTTTTTGTAAATAGGAACAATTATTGATTCCTCCCAAGTAGACGGCATTTTACAGCAAATAGCTGCATTGAAGATTTTCGCCAGCAATGGGCCCCAAATCTCCGGTGCAGTCTTATACACGTCTATAGGTACTCCATCGGGTCCCTGGGCCTTTCCTCCTTTACTGGCTCTAATACTGACCATAACCTCATCTATGGTAATATTTAAGGCCATAATCGGCCAGCCTTCTCCATTGGGGACAGGTCTATTACCTGTATTAAAAATAATGGAAAAATGTTGGATCCAAGATTCCATGCTCACATTAGATGTGAGTTCTGGAACCTTTTTATCCTTTAGGAATTGGCTATTCACCGTAGACCAAAACAGAGTACAATTCTTCAATTCTGCTGCCTGGTTTAAATTGTCCCACGCTTCCTGCTGTAATTCAGTTTTTCTACGTTTAAGGATCAAATTATAATCTTGCCTGAGATTAATCACCAAGCTCCTGTCTCTTGGTTTAACTGCCAAAGCATTTTTAAGATTCCTTCGGGCAATAGTGCACGCATGGTCAAACCACCCCCTTTTGTGTTTTTCATTATGCCCAACCTTTTTAGTAAACTTCTTGTTGATGGTTGAATTAATGCTATCAAAGTGTTCAATACTGTCGACCGTGGTGTCATCCTTTTCTAGAATTGCCGTAATATCTATTAGACAACTTGTGGTGATAGCCTCAGATGTTATATCCGCTTTGTCACCCTTCCACCTCAGCCTATAACCATTCCGCCTATGAGGTTCAATATTAACAACACTACTTTGTTCACATATAGGGACACAGTCCCATATTATTGCATCAGTAGTTAAACAGTTATGATCGCTTAGCATAACATCAACCACCTTAATCGCAGAACATAACGGGATAAGGGTTGAGGACATGCATATAAAATCAATAATAGTATTAGCGCCTCTTCCTATAAAAGTCGGTATATTCTCGCCCTCATCATTTTTGGCATTATCCATGATTTCCATATCATGGTCTACCAAGAAGTTATTCAGGGTTTCTCCGTAGGAGTGATGGGGAAAGTGTACTTCAGCATCCCCCAAACGGTTATACACACCACATAACTTCTGAGATGATAATGGGCATACTGCGACATTAAAATCCCCCACAAAAATAAATTAAAAAACACCGTTAAAACTATTGACACAATTAGTCAATGCCCTATCTAGCTCATTAATTGCAACATGTCTAGTGCCATCAAATATATTATTGTAGAAATTAATCAAAAGTATATTTCTACCCGCTTCTTGCGCTAGCCATAGAATTTGTGAATGGACTCCCACTTTTACATATTTTTTCACCAGAACATATGAACTCAATTTGGACTTAATTCTGCGAGGTTCCTGGTCAGTGTGCTGGACCTATGGATAGAGTACTGGGATCCAGACTGCGAGTAGAACAAGGGTCAGGTGTCCCAGAGAGAGGCTCTCCATGTGTCCAGGAATGTATCAAAGTAATCAGTGAGTCCGGCAATAATCAGTTCGTAGGCAGATACCGTGTACATTTCTTGGAATCACACGTTCGACGTTGGGCATGCAGACGATCTCCAAAGTCTCAGGGTGCAGATCTTGCCGGAAGCCAGTGCTGTAGCTAGCCATCTGGATTGTTGGTTCATGGTGGCTGGGCATTGTGCAAAGTCATGGAGGAGAGCTGTTTGTGCTTTAAGTGGCCCTGTGAGCGGTACCCTTCATCAGATTGTATCCGTGACACCCATTCGGCCTCCGAATACGTGATCTGCAGTATGTCTGTCCACCATTCTCACAGAGAAAATGACAGCAGGGTGAAGTATTGTCGATCTTTCAGTATAAGGTAGAATCACTGAACACTCCTCATTGATCTAGTCCATGGTTCGCGTTACTTCTTTTAACAAACAATCCCTTTCAGCTGATTTGACCACAGCAGAGAAGATCTTTAACAACTCCTGAGCCTTGGTTTAGTTCCACAACCAGTGCTGGGGGGCCTGATTTCTGTGATTTATTTATTTATTTATAAAGTACAATGAATATGCCAAACGTACTTGAATTGTCAACTCAAAATGTATTCCAGCATCCAAATATCAGGCACACATACTTTTCTTTTTGAAGTTCAAGCATTCACAAACCTCGTTCCCAGCACACAGCTACACCTCCTAGCCAGATCCTCCTAGGATTTGATTCTAAGCTGCCTGCCAAAACGTGTTTTTATTACTAATTAGGCATTCCTCCATTTTGGACTGGAGAATAGAGGAGTTGTCTGCATATAGCCTAAGAGTTGGCTGGATACAGTCCATGAAAGAGGCGATCTTGGACATGCAGATGCCTCACCTTCTAACACGAGTCATTAATGCTGAGGCCAAACAGAATTTGTACTTGTACCCAGCTTTATTTCACTCCTTTTGTTGATGTTGGAAATAGTGGCCTCTATTTCCTTATTAACCCTATCTTGACTTGAGATGTAGTATTTGTGTCAACACCGTCATTGAAAACACTTGGCGACAGTGTTTTCAGTCTGTATCACTTCTGCTGTTAGGGCAACATGACTCGACTTCTTTAAATTGTAAATTTTTTTAAAATAAAACCTTGTTGTTCAACCTTGATAGTAGGAATGTGCAATCACCAGTTACCAGGTGTTGAAAGATTTCTGTAGATTTGGCAATGGTCCCTGGGGCTTCCATTTCAACGGGTGCCGATTACTTCCCTGTTTTATTTTTCATAAAACAGCTCTTTACGTTGAGTTCCCTGTATGCGATTTCTTTTCTTCTGTTCCCTCTTTTCTCCATTCATATTTTTTGGTTATTCTTGTTCTGCATTTTAAGTTGTTTACAGCATCCCACTGTCAATCTAAAACGTAAAGAACAAGAAGAAAAGCTCAGGCAGGGACGTGGTGCTCGCTGTGAGCATACTAAATACAGAACCTACTGGCTGTTTTACTTGAAGTGTGTTTATTGGAAGCTAGTCTTACTGTATGCATTATTTCTTCGGTGGGATTAGATTAACTGCATGGCTGTTACGCTATTGATTGTTTTCCTAGATTTCCCATGACAAGGTTTTCCTCCAAAGGCATCCTTATATTGTAAAACTTGTGTCCGGTTATCTCCTAAATTGAGAAAATAAGTGGATCTTTTTATATTTTGTTTGCATCTCATGGAAAAGTCAGTCCCAAGAAAGAGTTAAAAATGCAAGGGAGAGAAATGCTTATTGAAGATGACACCACTTGTCCCCAGTGGTGTCATCTTCAACATGTGTTTCTATCACTTGCATGTTTAACTCAGTTGTTGGGACAGAAACAATGAAAGCAACCCAGTTTAGAACAGGGCATGTTTTGGCTTCTGCACACATGGGCGTCCCTTAGGAAAAGCCGGGGTTAGTAGCTGTTAGTTCTGCTTCCACTTTGGAGCCCCTGACATTGTCCATTGCACCACAGGGCTCAGTGGTCCTTATGGAACGTATCAGTAGAACACAAACAATACTCCAGGAGCCCTCTTTGTACTTTGCACTCTCTGTCTTACCCCTGCTTCACAGTTGGAAAGAAGAGGCTGTTGATGGGCAAGGTGTCGGACAAGGGTTTTGCGCTATAATGTTACCGGGGGTGTAGCGGGTGCACATTTTATCTGGATAACTATGGCATGATGGAGTGTCAAAATCCATAACTGGGTAAAAACTGTTCCTAAAATGCACTCCAAATGTGTCACCCTTAATCTCCCTTTCCATTCAGTGTGCCCTCTACTCCTAGCATGGTTTACTCTGAGTGTTCATAACTCCTAAGGCGGACCGGTTTTTACACTGGGATGGCCGACCCACGAAGTGGGTGATCCCTAAAGCATATAATTCACTCTCTGTTTTCCACCAAGCAGCTTTAGGCCATTTAGTCCATATGCAAGCTGAACAAACACGCTCTTTAGCTAGCACGCAGTTCTCATCTGGTCTCATAAGTGAGCGTTCACTGAACTCTGCCTCATTTCCTGGATGCTTACTGCCCAGTTATCCCTTGATTAAAGTCCACTCTGCCCATTCCGCTTTCTCCCGTTATCATGCTTTTTATCTGTTGTTTGCTGGTTAACTCTATGAGATAGGTAAATTGTTATGTCTTGGTCAGCCTTGTAAAGATCAACCATGTCCTTATGATTAGGTCAGTCTGCATTACTAATAAGTGCACAGATCAATAACTGCTTGCTCTGAACATCTGCTTGCAGTAGACTTGTAGATTTAGTCGCCAGCTCTGTAGCATTAAAAAAATCTCTCTCTCTCTCTCGCTCTTCCCCCCATGCCCCCTTTACTTTCCCCTTGAACACATTTAAAGATGTCCACAGCTTGGTCAATCATTGATGAAACTAGGGCTCACCCCTTAAATCTATTGGATCATGTGAAGGCGGTGTTCGTTACGGAAGACTTGTGTTGGATAGTGTGCTGTTCCTGGGCTTATCAAGGGTCTGGCAGCTACAGAATGAAGGAAATCAAGGCAGCACATTTCCGTAGGCATGCACAGTAGGAATGGCTGGTGGTTATGGCCTAAAATAAGAGTCATTGATATTATGAAACCTGGATATAAATAGATGGAGTTCATTTTCATTATTGTGTGGTGTGGTTGAGAGGAGTCTACGGCAACATCTGTGGTATTCTTTCAACTTGGAGGAGGATTCACACCAAAAAACACTCCAATTATGTGGTGTAGGTTGATTCATATAAGCCTCTCAAATGTACATCTTAAGTATTACATTTGAAATGGCAAAGCACTACCAGAGTTCATTGTGTTCATTACGCTTTAAGGTTCAAATATAGTTTTATTGTGCATTTGTACATTGCATTCAAATAACACATGTTCTGTTCCTCAGAAGGTTTCTCAAGACTGAGAGGGAAACACTAAACAAAAACAAGCATTGGCAACTCCGGTTTTTCTCACCTATGGGAGAGCTATCCGCTTGGCAATTTCTTTTAGCCATATTGTACAGATGCATGGTTCCTATTCAGCATGGCTGAAAGTTAGGTTCGATACAAAAGTGCTATTATGTGGACAGTGCTGACTGTGAGGGGCAGTGATCCATTTTCTTAGTATGGGATTCTTCTAAGGGTGTGTAGTGCTATTTGCATCATTATAGCATCTTGACACCTGTTGGCATGACTTTTGTGTGTTATGTTATGTTAAAACGTTTTCTAAAGTCACCGATTACTCCAGCTGGAAGACTCAGCACTAGGATTGCTGTCCTGCCAGGAACAGGAAGGATCAGGAGGTAGCCCAGCTGCAAAAGGCCCCTAAAAAAAGAGAGGAAAGGGCGTGAAAGCTAGTAAAATCAGGTGATGCAGAAATAGGAGAAATTTGCTTCTATTTCTGGTGAAACTGGAGGGTGCAAGCAACAAAGAGGGAGAGGTGGGGGTGGAGAGGGCAAGCATCAACATGGGAAGGGTGGAAGGGCAAGCAACAACTCAGGAGGAAAGTGGTGGGGCAGGGCAAACAACAATTGGGTAGGAGGTGAGAAGACCAGGGGGTACAAATAAAAGGTAAAACAAAGTACCTCTGAAAGTGTTGAGCAGCTTAAGGACAGTTGGCAAGATAAGCAGTACTTGGGCCGTGCTCCAGGGTAGACAAAAACAGAAGCCTGCGCTTGCTGAACAAAGTGAAGCAAGGAAAGGAGAGTGACAATGAAGTAAACCAATGGTAAACAAAAAGCAGGCTGTAGGCCCCCTAAATAAACAACATCTCTCTCAAGCGGCAGCACACGCACTGTCTCAGGTGAGACATAAAGTATAGGGTGTTGGGAGAGGGTGGAGGAAGCAAGCAAACCGTCAAAGGTGCCTGCCAAACATTCTGATGGGCATAAAACAACCAACAGTGTCCCCAAAACATATGTGCACGGCCTTAAAGGGGAAGCTGCCTTTACCTCGCAGCATTTACACGCAAATTATCATCCTATCTCTATCCTTCCTTTGATAGGCAAGGTTCTTGAGTCTTATGTTAACAAACTACTTTTCTCCTATTTGGAGAGTCGTCTGCTGGATGCTTCTCATTTGGTCTTTCGACCCTCCCATAGTACTGAAATCACTCTTCTAGCGGTAGTAGACACACTTGGCTTATCTCTGGATGCTTGCAATCCAGCTATGCTGGTACTTCTCAGCCTGTCAGTGGTGTTTCATACCATTTCACGTTCCATCTTGGTTCAATGCCTCTATGAGATAGGGTTCTAGGGCACTGCCCTTAATTGGTTCATAGTTTTTCTTAAAGATAGGACTCAAATGATCACCATTGGCCCCTTTCGATCTAAAATTCTGTCTCTGGGCAAGGGGATTCCTCATGGCTCTGCTTTGAGCCCTACGCTTTTTAACATCCATGGTGCTCCCCTTGCTCAGCTAGTCAAGTCCTGTGATTTTGAAATATTTTCTTATGCAGACTGTACCCAAATAGTCATCTCTTTTGGGATGGACATTGAGAATGTTAAACATCGTTTTATTGCCTGCATGAGGAAAATTGCCACTTGGATGCCCCTGAACTGTCTTCAGTTAAACAGATAAAAAACAGAGATTCTACTACTCGGCAAAGTACAGCTCTACTGGACAGATGAATGGTGGCCTGCTAAGCTTGACCCTGCTCCTTCACCCAGAAAACCTGCTAGGAACCTGGGTATTTTTGCTATATAAGGTATTAATGAAGGACCAGGTGACATCCATTTGTGGCACGTGTTTCGGGACAATGCGCATTCTCATGAGGATTTTTCAATGGCTTCTGTACTAAATTCTCTAAAAAAAAAACCTTATCAAGGCTTTGATAATAAGCCATCTTGATTATGGAAATGCACTTGTTGTAGCGTCCAATGAGTCCCTGCTATCTAAAGTGCAGGAGGTACAAAATAATGCAGCTCATTTGGTTAACAAATTACTACCTGGCACATCTTCAGTTCCTTTGCTCAAAGCTCTTCATTGGCTCCCTGTAAGGAAAAGAGCACTATTCAGTCTACTCTGCCTGACTTACAAACCTCGTCAGGCAATGGACCCAAATATCATAGCAAGAGCACATCAGTGCAACTATCCGGGGAGCCAATTTTCAGCTCAACTTTGAGGTTCTTTAATTTTGACTCCATCCTACATTTGTCGTCATTTTGCGTTGCCTTTACACAGGCTGCTCTATTCATGAAGTGTCTCTGCCCTTTGGACTGCAACGTGTTGAAAACCCCCTCTGTCCTTGTTTTGAAAACCAATCTCAGACACCAGCTGGCCTAACTGCATACAGACATGTTCTGCCATTACTGATTGACCTATAGGTGCTGTAATTGATTGACTTATGGGTTGGGCAGAAACACACTTAAGGGGGACGTTCTGGTTACATGATGCCTTGTTTTGAATGTTTTCCTATTGGCTAATATTTTGCAGATCTTTTATGTCCATATTAGGTATTTTGCATGCTTGCAAAAGCTAGGCATGCCCCGTACGTTTGTGCTGAGTTTGTAACCCTAAGCATATAAAGGCCTCTGTGTTCTGTACTCTTTAGACTGCCTCATTCAGTTGCTAAGGCTCCTATGTGACGTGGTCTCACTTAATTAAGTTTAATAAGGATGTCTTTTCATATTTCAGCTTCTGTGCCAAGTTCTTTGTATTAGTGAGACCCCTGAGAATGAAGATTACAGTTCTTCAAATGGCACGGCCAACGTGGGCTTCATCAGAAAAGTGACTTTCTGAAGGAGTGATCTTGTCAGGAGACTGAAATCTACTGAGGAGGACATGACAGGATTCTACTACGAAAGTACTCTGTGCACAGGGATTCTGGGGATTCTCTGTCTCTGCAGCCCAGTATATTTCTGATCTTCCTGATTTTGATCCTCCACATGATGTCACTCCTGACTGAGAACCTTTTTGGCGTGAGTATTTTAAAAAAAGGACCGTTAGGTCATTTAGAACTTGGCAGTTAGAAATTGGACAATCTTTTGATTGGTAAAAGTAAGGTAGTTTAGTAACGCTTACTGTAGCTTTGGAATTTGTGTTGGCCAACTTTGGATTTGTATAGGTTTGTATATGCGAATTGCAATTTGTGTAGGCAGGTAATGAGGAGACTTTTCTCTACTTTGTATAAAATTTGAACGGTGCACGTACGAAGAGTACTTTAAGCACTACTTGGGGTATAATATTGTATATTCTGCAATATTTTTGGCATGCCTGTTTCAAGCTCACATCAAAGAATGTGTTGCTTTATTTGGAAGGTACCATAGTGTGATGTGAAATTAATTAGCTGGTTCTCCTAGAAGGAATACCTAAATAGGTTTAGGTATACAAACATATTTCTTCCTTGGCGGTTCTGCATCCCCAGGGAATTAAAATATGGACATAATACATACACGGATCCTTTGTTCTGTGCAATTTTATGAATGAAGATATGCAGAGCGATTTTTGGTGTTCTGCCAGCCAAAGCTAGTGAATTGAGTGTATTTTCGCTTCTTGGACATACATCAGTCTGTTAGGCTGTTTTTGCAGTCTTTTGGAACACAATTGAGAAACGTTTCTTGTAAATATGACTTACAACTAGTATTTACAAATGGTTTGGTTTAAGTACAGTCTGTGGGCTGTCCTTTGTTTCTGTCCTGAGTATTGAAATGTGGGTTAAATATGTGTTTAAATGTCTATGTGGTTTTCCCATTAGTGCAATTTCTATAAGTGAATAGCGATGGGGCTATTCACGAAATAAATGGCTAAAGCGCGCCGTATTGTGTGTCCTGAGTGTTTGACCCCTTTCTGTTTATGTCTGAAATGAGCTCAATGTCTGTTCGTGGTTTTTCCTGATGTTTTCAGTCTATTAAGCAAAATGTCTAAATGCTTAAAAACTAAAGTTTTAATTCACATTCACTAGGAATAAAAAAGCCCCCAAAAACGAAATTGGGTGTTTTGCAAAAAATAAATAAACTTACAGCATTTTCCTTAGATACATTGTATTAGATATTAACAGGCAAACACATCATCTGAATACATTGGATTTTGCTGTATTGCACACGCATTTTGAAACTTGAAATGTCTTAGTTTTAGTTTTAAATAGACAGCCACTGTGCTTACATTTTCAACACTAAGAAATAGCTGTTGCTGCCGCTAAGCAAGCAACACAAGAAGTCACAGAATAAACAGGAATATTTACTTAAGCCAGGACTTCGCCCTCAGTTAAACACGAGTGAATGTTTGCATTTCAGAATGTTGTTTTAAAAAGGTTACAAACATAAGGTTCATTATTTTGTATTGCAGGAAGACATTTCAATTAAGGGTTTTCCTCTCTTTAAGCATTTCTGTAAGCATATTCTTGGTTCTGTTGCTAAATAATAATTAACCCATGTAATGAAGAAACATTTAAAAAAAAAAAGAAACAGTAACAGATGCTGAAACAAGATAAGGCATGTGCAAGGAAACTAAAAAGTTAACGATGTCTTGAACATTGATTGACAATCTCAGATAAAGATCAATCAGGGAAATTGGCTTTGCGAGGTCAGTTTCAGGTGAAGAGGTCAGTTTCTTACAGTTCATTTCAGAGTAAACCTAGTTAATCTGTACATGAACTAGGGAGGCCAGGCCACCTTGTTCGCCAGGCTACCTTTGCAGGCCTACGTGGCACAGAGCAAAAAAAAAAGAAAATGAAGTCAGATTCGAGGAATTACAGAGCCTTAATATGTGGAATTATCAAAAATGATTGGGTTTATTAAAAATAATTATTAATTAAGCAAATTAATTATTAAAAATACGTGTTTCAAAATTCGTTTTTCATTATTCATGAAGCTTAATACTTATACTGTGACCTCCTAGCATTATAATTTAATTTAAGTTATGTTATACTGCATAAATGAGGACATTAGCATATAGAATTTCACTTGGCACAGGCGTGAAAAACTCATTTTTCTCAGGATTTGCATGAGATATGTCTAATATCCAATCTCTGCAATGTGTAAAGAACATTCTGAGGATGATTAATATGTATCACAATTATAGGATATATTTTTTTTAAGTGCCCCAAATATCAAAGTCGAATTTGGGTAAAATGTGGGCATTCTTGCTATTTACAATAGCTTTAAAGTGCTTTAGGCTTCAGTAAATGCATTCGTTTAGGTATAATACAAATTTGCAGGTTGTTCCCATTTGGGTTTGCTTTTAAATGGCTCAGTGAGCCAATGTGCCCGGTGCAGAGGTTTGAGTTTAATATCAGGGTGGAAGGTTTTAACTTTAGCTGGACTTACTGAGACGTTCATCCATTTAAGGTTGATGAAATTAGTACCATTGCAAACATGCATTTGTTCTAAAAACTGGTATGTGTGTTATTATGTTCTGCGAATTATTCACAGTAACTGTTTTAATAATCTAAGTATAGAAATAAAGTATAGCCCCTAACAGGAGTAATATATATATCATGTGTTTTTAAATAGGGTTGGTTATTGCAGGTTAGAAAGAGTTGGGAAGTCTTTTTGTCTTTTGTCAGCCTCAGAGTGAGGAAGAGGGAGAGGGCTGAGGAGCCCGCAAGGCAGATTTTGACCTTAAGTTCAGTGAGGTGGGAGTTAGGAGTAAGTGTAAACAGATAGAGAAATCATTGCTTGGAAAAGCAGGGCCTCAAAGGGTGTTGGCGCACGGGACACGCAGAGTGTCTGTGAAAGAGTTTTTATTTTTTGGACAGCCAAAGTTAAGGTGGTTTAGCATGTTTACAAAAGATGGTTGGTTACAGTTGATATTTTGTGTGTTATGTGCAGTGTCAGTAGTATGTTGAAAAAAAAAGATGTTTTTTTTTATTATGACTTCTTTGAAAAGAAATGTTCGTGCATTTTTTCATGATTTTGCATTTTATCGTTTTATGATTTGTTCCTGCTCGTCCTGTGTGTCAGAAGCGACACAGTAAGTTGTATTTGACAGCTGATCTCCACTGACTAGTGATCTGCTGTCAAAAGTGAGGAAAGTAAAAGAAAGTAATTTTGGTGTAATTTCGATTTTAAGCCTGACAAATTAAGCAGGCCGAATATTGGGTTTTGGGCTGCAGGTTCACAGTGCATAAAGTGCATGCAATGGTGTTGTGTGTCACCGCTTATTTACATATGCTATTGTACTTTGTCTATGCTTTTTGTGCTTGATATACAGCGCGTATATCTGATGGCTTGGCATGTGTGTGTTTTTATTTTTTTATTTTATGCATCTTTTTGTTTTATGTTGCTGCTTTAGATACTATTACAAGTTCACCTGTGTTGTGAAGGGTTCTACATGACGATGTATATCGCTGCACAACAGTTGGGTGAATTTGCGCTGATACTAAATTTCACAGATATGATTTTTCATGCTGTGAACAAGACAGACAACACTTCACCAGTGTATGTCAAATTTGGCTATATAGTATTGAAGTAAAATAAGAGATATACAGGATCAAAGTGTGTCATCTGCAATTAGTCACGATACTGTCCACTTCCCTTAAGAAACAGGCAGCCCTAGATTTATGTTTCCTTGATTGGACCTAAGGATGAAATGATAGATTTGTGGCTCTTGCTAAAGGTGACCTAAACTTTTCATTTTTTCCCTGAAAAAGGAACTGGAACATTAGCTGAGATTACTGTATATGGTGTAGGGGCCAGCGGTAGAGTTAAAATTTGTGTACTATTTTGACTTTTGTGCATCGCCTATACTCTTGGTATTATGTCACAAACTTGACTATCACCCGAGTAATTTTTTTTGTTCTTCCTATAGATTTTTCTTTTGCCGGTCTCCCCTGACTGATGTTGCATTTGTGCCTAGTTATTGGGGATTTTAGCTGTGCACTCGCATTTCCCTTTTCCGTATTCTTTTCACCAGTCAGCTCATTTATTCCTTTTGTATGACCAGACTGGTTTTCAAGAATTTTCTTTAGGCCTACTTCGATGTTTTCCAGTCTGACTGTCAGGGTAGTGATGGACTGGTTAACTGACTCAATACTATAGTAAGACAAGTTTTCCACCTCAATAGGAGACACCTTACGTTTTTTTTAATATGACAAATTCAATGCCTATTCTAATTTGGTTTTTAGTTCCTTTTTTCTGCTGCTTTAATTTTTGGTGGACCAGATATGTTCTAATCATGGAAATACTAGGACTCTCTAGTTCTTGTTTTTTGTTTCCACATTTTGATCATTAGCTTTTGTATTGCATAGTCCACCTGATGCACAATTATTAAAGGGAGGTATCTACATGTCCCTGATAATCTGTATTATGTGATATCTCTTTTGAGGTGTTCTATATAAGGAATTTAGGAACACCTATATGTAACCATTTAGAGAAAAAAAATGTGTTTACCCCATTAGACGATGCCACTATGTGTGAGGACATCCATTCAGATAGAATTCCCATGTAGCTATCTACCCTTAAATGGTAGAGGATATGCTCTCACATGGAAAGCCAATTGAAGAGGCTAGAGGCACTGTTTTGCCTACTGCCTTTGTCTTTGTATTCTATGAGAATGACAGTGTATTTTAGATCACAATAGTCCCATGGCGTATGGCCATTCCTTTGAAGATTGCAGGCCACTTGCTTGCAATCCCCTTGTTAAAAACAATAAACTGTTTTTGTACTAAATTGAAGGAAACTAACAACTGTCACATTTCCTACATCACTAGGTTCTGCGGGATTAAGTCATAATAACCTGCGGAACTCACCCACAATCCCATCAGTGACAGCTATAGATGAAAAGTCCCAGCACCCAGAAAAGTAGCAAGGCTAGACAGCGATCGCCAGCGCGCCATCAATGGTATCTCCAAAGCATCGTACTTGCTCCATCAGACGGCATTGGACATCACAGAACCAGTTTCAGTGCAAAAGAGCAAGTGAGAAGGATCCCTGTTGTTTTGAGGCTTCAGTTTTCCACATGTCATGTGCTGGTAACCTCTGACAGTGTGCAGTCCAATGAGCCCCTTGGCCTGAGTTTTGGCCACACACCCCCTTTTCTTTGCTCCAACGGAAAGGCAGTGCACCAGAGGATCCAAGATTGGCAAAAGGCACTACATTGTGGTACCTATGATTAAATGAAAGAGCAGCCCGAGCATCCTCTGACACTGAATCGAGAGTGTTGGAGCCTGAAAGTGTTGCTGAGTGTGAAAGTCTGTTGCTCTTTCCCGATTAATTGTACTTGGGTCTGCATGAGATGATCTGTGCCCATGACTAACGAAGAGCACAATATCTGTAGTGCCTGCAGCACAGGAAATATATTGGTGCACTGCATTGAGACTTTCAAGTGAGCTGTGAGTGTTTGCCAGGAGGGCACTCCAACGGATACTGAGAAGCACCATTTTCATGAAAGGCCTGAATGAAGAGGCCCATGCGGAAGAAAACAACAGAAGCAGATTTGATGGACAATAGAAGCCTGCGAGAGAGGCTTGGTCGGACTCTGGGTATTTCCTGTGCGATTGCACAGAATGGGTGTTTGGAGACTGATTTTTATTGTTTTACTGGCATTGTCAATAGTCGCTGAAATAACTAGGAGCCCTGAAAATGTTTGCAAAATAATTTTAGGATTTGCTTTTGCCTAGGGTTGTCAAAAAATTATAAACCTGTTTGTAATAGTGGTCATTACTTTCTTCTGCTATCTAAATGTTAAATGCTTTGTTCTCTTTGTATTCCTGCTGATAGCTTACATATTCCTGTTTTTATAAAATGAGTAGAATGCTCACCTAGCAATGAATTAGGATTTGCCTGTGTAATGGCAAAAGGAGGGACTGAGGTTCTTTAATCTTAACTCCATCTTACATTTGTCGTCATTTGCATTGCCTTTACACAGGCTGCTCTATTCATGAAGTGTCTCTGCCCTTTGGACTGCAACGTGTTGAAAACCCCCTCTGTAATTGTTTTGAAAACCAATCTCAGACACCAGCTGGCCTAACTGCATACAGACATGTTCTGCCATTACTGATTGACCTATAGGTGCTGTAATTGATTGACTTATGGGTTGGGCAGAAACACACTTAAGGGGGACGTTCTGGTTACATGATGCCTTGTTTTGAATGTTTTCCTATTGGCTAATATTTTGCAGATCTTGTATGTCCATATTAGGTATTTTGCATGCTTGCAAAAGCTAGGACTGCCCCTTACTTTTGTGCTGAGTTTGTAACCTTAAGCATATAAAGGCCTCTGTGTTATGTACTCTTTAGACTGCCTCATTCAGTTGCTAAGGCTCCTGTGTGACATAGTCTCCCTTAATTTAGTTTAATAAAGATGTCTTTTCATATTTCAGCTTCTGTGCCAAGTTCTTTGTATTAGTGAGACCCCTGAGAATGAAGATTAAGTTCTTCAACATCCTTAAGATAATCAAGCCTTTTCTTCCGCCCCAGGGCATTCAGCCTCCAGTACAATCCCTGGTTATCTCTCGACTGGAATATGGTTTGTTGACATTTGCTGGGCTACCTAAAGCTAGTTCAGTTCAGTTCAGAGCCACTCTAAACGCATCGGCCAGGCTCATCACAGGCTCCAGAAAGCATGGCCACATTTACCCAGGCCTAATTCAACTAAATTGACTGTCTATCGAAGCTAGGATACGTTTCAAGATATTCAAGATAGCCTGAAGCCTAAAGCTATTCATCACAACACCCCGGCTTACTTGGCTAAAAAGCTTGAACTATCTGGCTCTAGTCGGAACTTAAAAAGTTTGACCTTCCTACTTTTTAAACCTCCCAAATTCAAAAAGAAAAGAACGTACAATCATGCTTTCACTGATCTTGCTCTAAGAATTTGGAACGCTCTTCCTCCCGAGATCAGATCCAACCCATCCACTGCATCTTTCAAGAAACATTTCAAATGGCTAACCTTGAGTGAACATCGACAGCACTGACTTTACCTTATCAAGTCTCCTCTCTCTCCGTTTTTTTATATACCGCTTGTTCGAATTATATTATGCTTTTCTGTTCACTTGCTACCTCGTTCTATTGACCCTCTGAAACTTTACTGGTCCCTCCAGACCGGCTGACTCCCCTGTCCCTTGACCTTGATTGTCCCCCCCCCCCTTCTTTGTGTGACCGTGTGTTTATTTCACTACCTCTTTTGTTCCATTGTGTTGTTTTACTCTTGCTTTCGTTTGTACAGCGCTCTGATAACCGTAAGGCTCGGTTTGCACTTTATAAAACTTTTCAAATTAATATCTACAGGATAAACTCTTTCCTTATCTTCCTAGAAGAAATCTTAGATCAATGAGTCAACTTCTTCTATGCCCCCGGCTTATTGGTACGTCTAGGTATGGTGGCCGAGCTTTCTCTTATCTTGCACCTTACCACTGGAACAGGATTCCCTTGTTCATTTGGGCGAGCACTGATTTTTGAGGTTTTAAAAAACATCTCAAGGCCTGCCTGTTCTAATGGCTGCTTCTCTATTTGTCTGTTGCCTCAGCGTCAAGATGCCCCTTCGGGGGTGAGTTGTTGCACTATATCAAGCATCCATTAACATTACATAGCCTGTATCATGCAGGTAAGTATTTGTATGTTTACCACACACTACTTTACCTCGCAGGTGAGGTTATTGTTTTAAATGACATACTTTTTATGTTATTAAAAAAAAGTGATTTTAGGGTTTAGGGCTGGGTAGAGCTAAAAGGAGCTAAGGGTAATTTGAGGGTTCGGTGGGTAGAGGTGAGGGTGACTTCAGTGTTCAGGGGTTGGTAGATGAGGGTGACTTGAGGCTTCAGTGCTCGGGTGGGTAGTGATAAATTGAGGTGAGGGTTACTTGAGGGCTCAGGGCTGGGTAGAGGTTAGGGTAGGTAATGGTGCCCTGAGGGCTCAGGTGTGGGGAGAGCTAAAAGGAGGCAAAGCAACTCGAGGGCTCTGAGGTGGATCGAGGTAAACTGTGGTGAGGATGACTTGAGTGTTCAGGCATGGGTAGAGGTAAAAGGAGGGGAAGGTGCCTGGAGGGTTATGGGGTGGGTAGAGGTAAAGGGAAGTGAGGGTAACTTGAGGATTCAGGGGTGAGCACAGGTAAAATGAGGTGAGAGTGGTTTGATTGGATAGTATGACATGGTAAGGCCTGTCATTGTACACTATACCAAAACGAGGATGAGCTATAAACAAATACACCCTTATTGAATATTATAACATCTAACCTTAATAAAATGTAATACATTGTGTTGTTGTGGCTCGGAGAAGACTGGCTAGAAAAAAGCACCTTACTGGAAAGTGAAGGTTTGAAAAAACTGAATAGCAGACAACGAGCGAGGGAAGCTTCGGGCCGATGTAAAAAATAAAAATAAAATAAAGGGGCTTGAAAGAAGCTGAAAAAATTAGATAGAGTGACATAGGAGCATCTATATAGAACATACTAAAAGTGCACATTCATAAAAAAAGAACCACCATCCGACCACAAGCAGCGCGGAAGAACACTAACCCAGAAATGAATCAGTAATGGGTCCATGCTCCTGGGAAAACAAAATACAGAGACAAATTGAAACTGACATGCGCAGACACGCGCTCACCGATGAAAAGGAAGAAAATAAGAGTAACAATTAAGCCAACTTATGGTAAGTAATGGGTGGGCTAGTATTCGATTAAGATATATATAGATATACGAAGAAAGACCACTTTGATAAAAGTAGACCAAGGACACTAGGGGAATCCGTCAGAAATCTTTAATTCTCACTCTGTGGCGCTGCGTGATGCATTTCAGCTACATTAGCCTTCCTCAGACGCCTTACGCCACCGGATTGTACCTTCTCCCTCCTCAAGCAGTTCGTAGGCCCTCCCATAAGTAAGGGAGCAGCTGACCCTGTTAACTCATGGCAGCTGTGCTCCAGTATGGGACCACAGTTACCAGCATGCAGCAGGAAAATGTCAACGTAACAGGGTAAGTGATGCGCTTGAAATGCGCGCTTGAAATGCCTTGTGAGGGGGGCCATGTAGTGGCGGGTGCCGTCCGTATGTTGCGTGTGAAAGATTTCCTCAGACCCCCAACGCCCAAGCCACAATCACAGTTCAGGCCGGGCCGTGGAGAGCAACTGCAGTGAGCACTCTATCCCCGTGAAGTCACAGGCTGCCTCCTGACAGCAGCCGCTTGCGTGGCCTGTTCTCGTGGCGGTCTCAGGGTAATCAATTCCTTGATAAAAACAGAGTTCGTTGCCAGCTGAAACCCGAGACTCTTTGCTTGACGGGTCCTTGAAACGTGCTCCTGGCAGGCACGTAAAAATGCGAAGAGAGACCACTTTGATAAAAGTAGACCAAGGACACTAGGGGAATCCGTCAGAAATCTTTAATTCTCAATCTGTGGCGCTGCGTGATGCATTTCAGCTACATTAGCCTTCCTCAGACGCCTTATGCCACCGGATTGTACCTTCTCCCTCCTCAAGCAGTTCGTAGGCCCTCCCATAAGTAAGGGAGCAGCTGACCCTGTTAACTCATGGCAGCTGTGCTCCAGTATGGGACCACAGTTACCAGCATGCAGCAGGAAAATGTCAACGTAACAGGGTAAGTGATGCGCTTCAAATGCGCGCTTGAAATGCCTTGTGAGGGGGGGCCATGTAGTGGCGGGTGCCGTCCGTATATTGCGTGTGAAAGATTTCCTCAGACCCCCAACGCCCAAGCCACAATCACAGTTCAGGCCGGGCCGTGGAGAGCAACTGCAGTGAGCACTACCCCCCCAGTGAAGTCACAGGCTGCCTCCTGACAGCAGCTGCTTGCATGTATATATATATATATATATTGTCGCAAATGACAGCACCTGCAGGCCGTCTCAGATGACATCTAAAAAATTAAAACCAAATAAAGAGAAATTTGATGCAAATTATCTTTACTCAGTTGGTTGCAAATTAGATGCTAAAATACAATTTTATATTAGTGTTAAAAGCAAGTAATTTTTATGTATGTGTATTTAGTGATACTTACATAGTGCGAAACTAGAGGGTTTCACTTGTGCACAAAAACAAGGTAAGAGCCCAGGGAACGATGAGTCATTATTTACTAAAAAGCAGACTAAATCTACTTGATGAGATGTGTTTTCAGTTCTTCATATACCTTGCGGCTGAAATTGTGTATGTTCCAGACAATTTTTCAAGGCCTGACTTTTTGGTTCCCAATAAGCACATTCCCAAAAATGTATTTGTTTAAAAGCAAGTAGGACTGTGGGACCGTGATCACTTTATAAAATGCTGAAAATTAACCAAGTCTTAAACGTCATGTAAATAAGAAATTCTGTACTGCCTGTTGAATGAGCGAAAACATATCTACTCATTTTATTTGCACATTTCAGCATTGATCCTGGAGGATTATTCACCCAAAGACATGCCTTTAGCATCTGCCCTTTTCAGTTGTGCATAGGCAGGGATTTGCTCAAAATTCTAGTAGTCTGACAGTTGTAAATTGGCTAAATGGTATCTGAAAGGAACATAAATTTAGTTGTTAAGATCCTTTCTGACTCCTATACAGTCTTGGATACAGAAAACAGAGTCTGTATTGAATAGGGGTGCCCGCCGTTTGTATAGGAGAGCTGGTTCCATCCCAAGTGTTCACAGTATCCCCATAAGATACATTTACATACAAGTAATCTCCATGGAACTCATTTTTATAGTAGGGGGTGGTGGGTGGGGGGTTTACCTGAAAATATGTTATTAATTTGCCCTTCTGAACATGTCGGACACTCCTGTTACAGATATTCTGACACAGAGCCAGATGCTTATCCTTGTTAGTTAGAGAGAGCATGCATTTAATTTCTCTTTTGGTCCATGTGAGCGGATGATTGATGACCTAAATCTCAATTTTCAGGAGTCCCGGAATGAGATTTGTTTGTTTTAAAATACTGTTATTTAGTTTGCAATCATGTGCACTATCGGACAATTTGTATTGTTTTACAGTACTTCTCTGCTATTACACATGGTTAATTTGAACTAAGACTTCAAACCTTACCTCAGCTCTGTCTACCGCAACAGATATTATCACCCCCAAGCAAAGCGGAAAGTTTTGCACTCATTAAAAAAAAATATATATATATATATGTTTCTTGGATTTACCTACTTGATCTTTCTTTCATTAGGATTAACAGTGTGGCCTTTTTGTTAATGAAAGTATTTCTTTTAGTTGCTCTTAAGTCTCTTTGAAGAGTGAACTTTATAGATAGTATATATATGACTTGGAGTCTATCTAGTTGCAGTAGGAGGCATAAGTAGCTGTTTGATGTGATAAGTGAAATTTCAGAACCTCCTATTGCATTTTCAGTAGTGGGAGGATTCTTATTTTTGGTATGATCTTAAATTCAATGAATATATAGATAACCAAAAGATTATTTATGTGCTTCTAATATTGAATTTTGGTGGGTAGGCGGGGATGAGGGATAGTCACACTTACATAACCTTTTCACCAATGATACCCATATCATGGTTTTATTCAATCATGATTTATACATAATAAAACATATTATATAGGTAATATTCATATTTGGTAAATGCCTATAAAATAAAGGAGAATATTTCATTCTCAGAACTATGGCCGTTAGAGACACTTTAAGTCCAGGAATCCATTTGCTGTCAGTCTTTAAGTTTCATTTCTCTCTTTCCTCATCTGATTAATGAGGAAATGTGTTCGATGCTAACAAATTTTGTTGCTAACGGGATTATTTTGTCATAGTAGAGTGCCATTTAGTATCTGTTGTTTCTTCTTTATTTACACTTTGTTGGTGTTCGATTTTTGTCTTTAATGTCCGCATCGCATGATATAGCCTGCATACATTTCTTATCTCAAGGTGGTAGATGTGTACGTGGATTACATAACTGATAACACAATTCATGAAGTGTTTTATTTTATATCTCTTTGATCTTGAATTGGTTTATTAAAAGTGAACTCCTCTGTTGTGTTATTGTCAAAATCACCACTAGAACATTTAATACATGCAGGGAAGCCTTTCAATGGTGGTGACAGCCAATAACGTTTTGATTCCTTTTTCTTATTAATACATTTTGCAAGGCTAAGAATATCACTTAAAGTGCACCTGTTCTTCTTGGTAACTTTGGGATTAAATACTTTTTCTTCTTTGAGTACTAAATATACTTTAATTATTGGCCACTGCTTATTTATGATTTAATACACCAAAGTGTATGATCCTCCTTTATACCCAGCCTCAGCCTTTCATGCACCTTTTGCAGATTTTCATGTGTTCACTGTTTACAGTGTACCGTCAGCACTGTGTTAAGCATAGGAATGCTTTTCCAAAATGGATTCCCAACTACCTAGCTATGTGTGATTATATATATGTGATTATGAGGTTTGTTAGCAATTGCCAATAATGTTTTTTCTTTTGTTCATCACTTCTGATTAACCTGCGCTTGCAGTTGAATTTATTGATTTACCCCATATTACAAATGGAAGCATGTTTACAGAAAGTGAATATATATTTATGATACATGAAACCATAGAAACCACTGTTATATATATATATTTTGAACAGAGTTACTCCTTCTCCAAGAAGAAAACTGCGCAGGACACCTCTGGATGCTTAGATAAATTTATTTGGCAAAAAGTGGGAGCTGCCTACCGACGCGTTTCGCCAGCTCTCACTTTTTGCCAAATAAATTAATCTAAGCATCCAGAGGTGTCCTGCGCAGTTTTCTTCTTGGAGAAGGAATAACTCTGTTCAAAATTTTGAGGGTGACCGGTGCCAGCGCAGGACCGCCGCAACAAACGAAGCCCGGAGCAACCGGAAAATTGGAGTGTTTGGAATATATATATATATGTATATATATATATATATGTATATATATATATATATATATATATATATATATGATCTTATACACCAAACTGTGCTGTAATAATTCTTTATTAGTTTGATACTTTACCTGAGGAATTAATATTGTTTCATTTGGATTTGAATATGTCCTCTTCTTTAATTGAATTGATTCTTTATTTGAACTTATTTAAACATGATAGGTTTGTAGCTTATTAAACCAAGTCTTATTTTGGATTCCTCTTGTTGTTCGTTGAATACAATGTTTTTGCTATAGTTCCATATAATTCTGCTGAATGCACCCAGTGGAATGTTATTGTTATGAATTTTGGGATGACCTTGGAGATATGTTATACTGCACTGCGCGCGGTTGTTTTCTGTGTTCTCTTAAGTTTAATTTGCTCTTTTCTTTACTTGGAGCTCAGTCTAGAAATAAGATCATTATCATATAGCATCATCCATCTGCAGAGAAAGAGAAATAAATGGATTTCCCATCATCCATCTGTGTAGGAAGTGACATCACTCGTTCCCCGCCAAAACTGTTTTTTCAAAAAGAAGCCAATCAAGAGGACACATTTTCAGCTTACATCTGCACAGGAAGTGATATCACTGGGTTTCCCATCATCCATCTGCACAGAGAGGGACATCACAGGATTTCCCATTATTGATATGCACAGGAAGTGACCTCACTTGATTTCTCATCATCCATATGCACAGGAAGTGACCATTCCTCTCCTCTCCCAGGACCTCCTTAATGGCTGCTACACCGTGAAAATGCTGCAAGTGTGCCGAAGGCAAACCTGTTTGTGCCTAGACCTCACCCAGCACCAGCAACCCTGGTCCTCCCCCGCCCCGCTACCATTCTGCATCCCGAACCCCGGCTTACGCTCCACACGCTGCTGCCTCACCACACCACACAAGACGGAGGGAGCATTCTCCTGAGCTTCCTGCAAGTTTTCATGCACTTACCCACGTACAACACTCACCACACTGACAGCACCTAATCCCCCACTTTCCCATAATCTCACAGCCCTGCAACCACCCATGCAATACTCCACACTCGCATGCATGCTCCTCAACACCAGCTTACTCACAATCATAGCACTGAGATCTGGGACCTCCTGCACGACAATGCCACTGAGCTACTTTTCCTCACAGAAATCTGGCTGTATCCTGTATTGGCTCCCTAAATCGCCACAGCCATTCCCCCCAGCTACAAGATTGCCAGGCAAGGCTGACTTAAAAAGCCCATAGGCAGATTCGCTGTCATCCACAATAACACCAGCTGCACCACATCCACAGGCAAGTCATCCTTTAACATGGATCACTTGTCGTTCAAGCTCCACGTCTCCGCCATCTTTACCTTAAGTGGAACTCTCATCTATGACCACACACCAACTTCACCAACACTATCACGGACTTTGTTGCACCACTAGCTTTTACATCCCACTTAGTGACCCCGCCAATCCCAACTCGAAGGCACTCATTGAGGACCTTGGAAGTCTGTGCCTCACCCAATGAATAAAGGGACCTACCCATGTCGCTGGACATCTCCTCAACCCTATTTTCACCAACTTTGGCAACATATGAATTCACAAGCCCACACCAGTTCCCCTTACAGGCCATGCCCTCGTCAAGTTCAGCATCCCATGCTGGTCCAGCACCCCCCCCCCCCCGCCAGACCAGCTCACTGAAGTGGGAACAGCATCACTGACAAGGCCTAGAATACTGCTCAACACCCACTAACCTGAACACAGCCCCAAAGCCATCAAATATTTCAGCAATTGGGTAATCTCCTGGATCGACTCCCTGGTACCTTCAAAAATAAAAAAGCAACAAGATCCATAATCCAGGCCAAGTGGAACACAGAGGAAGTCAGACTGATGAAGCACCACTGCAAACAGGTGGAGCTCAAATGGAGAACGAGCCAGGACAATGGAGACTGGAACACGTTCAAATCCGCCTTAAACGCTACCACCAAATGATCTGGACCACCAACAGAAGCAAAGAAATCTTAGCCATTGTGAAAGATTTCATCTCCCCATCGGCTGTCTCCAACTCGAGCACACCCTGGCAGGACCTCTGCAACAATCACTTTCAATTCTTCAGCAACAAAATCACTGCTATTTACATGCCAGACCTTGCTAACCATCTCCCAATCATATTCAAAGAAACAATGCTAACCTAATTGCCAATCCTAACCCCATAAGTAACATCTTCTATGATAAAGTCCATACACTTGGGGCGCCATCAAATACCTTCCTCCAACATGCCTAACCCAAAGGACTGCAACCCATCTGCGACATGTTCACTCCCATTTTGAATGTCTTTACCTCTTGCCCAACCATTCCAGATGCTTGGAAGCACGCAATTCTCCTCCTATTGCTGAAGAAACTCTGTGGACCGTTCAACATTCGTCAAATATAGCTCAATCTCCCTGCTACCATTCCTAGCGAAGGTCGTAAAAAAAATCATTAACAGACACCTCACTGAATACCTCAATGACCACCAACTCCTCCACTCCCCAACACCACTCAGTCTGGTTTCAGACCCAGCCATAGCACTGAACCTGCCCTCATCAGCATCAAGGATGACATGTGCATGGCTCTGGACAGAATATCCACAGCAGCCAAGAAGGGAACTCCTCTCCACCTAAACTTGGGAACTATGCTGAGTTCTCTGCTTCCTTTTTTGCATAATGTATGCAGCACACTAAGCCTGAAAGGGCATTGACTTGACTTATACTGGGTGCTCCCTTGTATCTGGACAAAGCTAAACCTCTGTGAAGAACTCTCACTAGAGCAAAACACGTGCCAAAGGTTGCTTTTCTTCATTCCATGTTAGCTTGGATGATATTTTACCAATCCAAAACTGTAATACTCTGCCTAGAGTGTTAAAAGGCTTTTGTCATTTTTTCAGCTAGGCCTGGATGGCACTTTCTAATTCTATGCTTAAAGACTTTGTTGTAAAAATGGTAAAATGCTTTGTCACTCTAGCTTAGCGTGGTTGGCACTGTGCTAATCCTACCGTTACAAACTTTGCTAAAGAAACACATTTTAGGTGAGCAGATTAAGAGTATTGGTGTAGGGTGCTCCATAAAAAAAAGCTGCTCTCCATTTAAACTTTAAACTTGGGAACTACCCAGAGTACCCTGCTTCCTTTTTTGCATGATTTATGCGGCACTCTAAGCCTGAAAGAGTATTGTCTCTATTCATATATGTGTGTGTGTGTGTATATATATATATATAGCATATTCTGTACTGACTGCTCCCTATTGAGTAAGAGGATCACTGATGTCTAGATCTGTTCTTTGGTGCTAAGTTTGCAGACCATGTTTTAATGTTTAATCCTGGCTTAGTTTGGGGAGGCGTGGACAGACTTCTCTGTAGCCAGTTGATCTTGAGCTATTTGCTTGACAGGCGGACGTTATCCCGGCGGGGCCTGCAGATGGAAGAAGCAGCCATTGGGCTTGGCACTGTTATAAAGGATGGTTGAAAATGTAAACAAAATAAGCAGTGTTGCTTCGAAGTCCTCTTAGAGCGACATTGTTGTTCACAATATATCATTCTTCTGCTACTCCCTCTAGAGTCTGTCCCTCTAACCACTAAATGTGGGTTTCATTTTACATTAGTATCGCTGCTTCCATCTTTGTTTGACCCGAGATCCTGAGTAACACTCGTGATATTACTGAATCAGGTGTGAGTACATGATCTATTTGTGTGCTGGGGGTTTATTGTCTAGAGCAGGGTTCTCCAAAGTCTGTCCTACAGGGCCGGATCCATGTCAGATTTTTAGCATTTCCCCATTTATATGCATGCAGTTATTTTAAAAATCTGACATGGATCTGGCCCTTCAGGACCGAATTTGGATAATCCTGCTCCTCAAGCATCAATGGGGTCTATGGGTGCATGATCGGGATAATGATCAGGCCAACCGTAATACTAGCGAACACGTGCATAGCGTGCACGGGGATGCGATATTTTTTTCTAGTGCTTGTTGCACTGCTATTCTTCAATTCACTAATTATCCCTCTATCTGTACCACAACAATCGAAAAGAGAATTGTGATGTAAAGATATGCGCGGTAGCTGTATTGACCCACTAAGCTATCTTACCACTCGTTAAATGAGTCTAGTCAGACATTGTCGGCTCCAAAGTAGTGGTTTCTCCTTCTTTTTCACAATAAGTTCCTGTTTTATGTTTGCATCTCCAATTAATGCAAGAAATAAAGACGTTGTGGGTGAATCCTTTGATACAGAAGGTTTAACACAATCATTTGATCAGAATTTAAGAACTACAGTTGAATAGTATTTCTAACCATGTAACGTTTTCCAAAGACTCATGGTAAGCTCCAGAAGATACATGGAGAGGACAAATTTGAAAATGCTGCTTTTACAATTTATTTGCAAATGTTCTGACTCAGCATCCTGTGTGGAGAGATTACAATTTACTGCTATCAGATCAGCCCGAAGTTTTTCTGTGGCTACATTTGTGTGCATGGTGTGATGCCCAGCTCAGGGGCCCTCTGCAAAGCATGAAGAGCTCTTCTAAAGAATATTAATGGGCTGGGCGACATTTGTCTTTCTTCTTTCTCCATTGTATCTTCCTTCAGTATTTTAGAAACAAGGACTTCGTATGCCTGCTCTTGATTCTGAATGCTTATTTCCGATTGTTACTATTTATTCTGTGTGGTTGCTATAGTTGGTTTAAATTAGGAGTGAGGTCTGGAAATTATGAGTAAAACCATCCATGTCCAAAAATGTAAAAGATGTGGTGACACAGACCAAGCTGGTTGCAAGGGTAATTGTGAGATGAGAATTGAGGCACACAAACATGTGATGTGCATTATACTTGTGTATAGATTACATGAATCCGTGCTTGACACTTAAAGAGATTCAAAGCGGAAGTGCTCTTAAAAGAGAACACCAACTATAAAACCAACTTTTCCACTAAAATGCCCTCACCAAACTGATCTTATGATGATGTCCCAGGTTAACGGAATAGTCCTTTACACCCAGCTGCCCAACATCGCTATCCACAGGTGTGGACAGTACTTCCCACACTTTCTTAATTCCCTGAAATTGTAAAGACCTAAATTAGGTGGTGCTGGAGTTGGGTGTTGGTTGAGCTCTGATGTCACTAGTAATCTGCTGTTCCTCCCAGAAAGTGGGACAAAAGGGGTGGTGCTGGACGGAGCATCTGAACCAATCAAACACTCACACCCAGTCAAAAGATCTGGGTTTGATCCATCACCCTTCTTTAGCCCACTCTGCCACCCCAGTTCAGACATGGCTATATGCAAATCAGTCTGACCCTGTGCCTCATGGGAACAGTCCAGCCCGAACTGCCAAGCCATGCCTTTCCTGGACCGGAAACAAGCTTCCGAGGACCGGTTTCTGGCATTACAGCCGTATTCAGCCCGGCTTGCTTGAATCCAGTGGCAAAGTGAGCAAGGGACTCACGTCTGAGCATACCCTGCCACACTTATGGCGGCCAAAGCGGTACAAAAGGGGTGGTGATGGACGGAGCATCTGAACCAATCAAACACTCACACCCAGTCAAAAGAACTTGGTTTGATCCATCACCGTTCTTTAGCCCACTCTGCCACCCCAGTTCAGACATGGCTATATGCAAATCAGTCTGAACCTGTGCCTCATGGGAACAGTCCAGCCCGAACTGCCAAGCCATGCCTTCCCTGGACCGGAAACAAGCTTCCGAGGACCGGTTTCTGGCATTACAGCCACCTTCAGCCCGGCTTGCTTGAATCCAGTGGCAAAGTGAGCAAGGAACTCACATCTGAGCATACCCTGCCACACTTATGGCGGCCAAAGCGGTACAAAAGGGGTGGTGATGGACGGAGCATCTGAACCAATCAAACACTCACACCCAGTCAAAAGATCTGGGTTTGATCCATCACTGTTCTTTAGCCCACTCTGCCACCCCAGTTCAGACATGGCTAAATGCAAATCAGTCTGACCCTGTGCCTCATGGGAACAGTCCAGCCCGAACTGCCAAGCCATGCCTTCCCTGGATCGGAAACAAGCTTCTGAGGGCCGGTTTCTGGCAGTGCAGCCGTCTACAGCCCGGCTTGCTTGAGTCCAGTGGCAAAGTGAGCAAGGGACTCGCGTCTGAGCATACCCTGCCACACTTGGTGCGGCCAAAGCGGTACAAAAGGGGTGGTGATGCATCTGAACCAATCAAACACTCACACCCAGTCAAAAGATCTGGGTTTGATCCATCACCGTTCTTTAGCCCACTCTGCCACCCCAGTTCAGACATGGCTGTAAGTGTGGCAGGGTATGCTCAGGCTGGACTGTTCCCATGAGGCACAGGGTCAGACTGATTTGCATATGGCCATTTCTGAACTGGGGTGGCAGAGTGGGCTAAAGAACGGTGATGGATTAAACCCAGATCTTTTGACTGGGTGTGAGTGTTTGATTGGTTCAGATGCTCCGTCCATCACCACCCCCTTTAGTACCGGTTCCTCCCAGAAAGCCATGGTCATAGGACAGCCATGTTCTTTAAATAGTGATATAGTCTTTTTGGCCTACCTGTGGCCTTTGTGATTTGAGTTAGAGACTCTTGGTCAGGTTTTCTTCCTGCTTTGTCCACCGCAGGCCTACATTTATAAGACCATTATTGTTTATGTAACCAGATATATGCTAATACGTCCAATGACATTGGGTCAGAGGAAATTCATTATTATTCATGTAAGGAGACAGAGCTAGGATGGTGGTATTATATGCTGCATTATGATTTGATACTATCTTGATACATTTTCTTACTTTATGCAACTATGCCATTCCCATTGTTTGCTGTGGAGAAATTGTATATAAAAAGATGTATTTTGGGGATTGAGCCAGGTCTTTTTGAACTTTTTGCGTGATCGTCTAGGGATGCTGCCTGATTTTTTTATTGATTTGCTACATATTCTGGACTTAGATTATTCTCCTGAGTTTATGGGACACATGTCCTCATCTTTTCTTCAGGACAACACTGACCCCGCTTTATGTGCTTTATTTCTTACAAGCCTGATTATTAGAAACGGTGCCAACACGCTCTAATAGGGGACACTGCAATGCTTGCATTTTAGGGGGAAATAACACCATCCATGCTGGCTCTGGCAGCACAAAGCTTTTGTTTATCTGTGAGATGACTCCCCTGAGCTTTCATTGCTACTTGTTGGATTAGCAAATGGCATTTGATGGCACTTTCAGGGCCTCTTCACCAGATGTTGCATTAGACCTCAATGCTTTGTGTTTTACCCCGTTCAAGTCCTGAGAGGTGAGGTGGATGCGGAGTGAAATACATTTTCTCCACCCAACCATTAAAGGTTCACTTCCGATAGCTGCTTCGGATAAGGGTGTGAGGAACCCTTAGCCTCAGAAATCTGCAGCTGCCGCCTTTAGAAAAGTGTTGTCACATCCCACTGGTAGGATAGCGGTTGTGTTGAGAAGATCCTGTCCTCTTAAACAACCATTTCACTGAGTTCATTAAAACACGGCTTCTGACATTTAACCGTTTTATTCACTGTGCATAGAGTTCTTGCTCCATCCTAATCACAACTTTGCTCAATGCTTCTTATGGCTGTCCTAGTATCAAGGACAAAGAAAGGCAGGCTATTATACCAGTAAATTAAGCACCACATGGGAGACAAGTTTTGATATATCGAGGGGTATTGGGCAGTGGCGGGCGGTAATTTTAGCAGGGAGGGGGCATACTTGACGTACACTTGCCTGCGAATTTAGCGCATGTCTAGCTCCTGGCGGCCTAACCTGAAGAAGAAGAGTGCCTGTCATGCTGCCCTTTGTTCAGCCTGACACTCTTCGTGTTGGGAGGGGGGGGAGGGAGAGAGGTGGGCATGTGCACCCTTCTCCCGTACGGACTGCCACGGCTGATTTTGGTTATTGATTACAAGGGGAGTCCTTCTCCTAGCCCTGCTTGAGCGATATGCAACATCTGACACCTTTGACCAGAACATTCTCCTTGACACATAAAAAACCTACTGGGTACAGAAAACCTAGTCCTAAAATGGTTTACTTCTTAGCTCTTAAACTGGAAAATGGAAAAACACATGGGGTGCAAATGCTCCCCTTCTGTTCCCACTCCTTACGATGTCCCTCAGACTCCAGTTTCACTCCTATTCTGTTCAATATCTATTAAGCCGATGGATGAGCTCTGTAACTACCTAGACATAAGCTGCCATCAGTACACAGATCTCTCGCAGCTATTCCTCAGAGGGAACCCTCTCAAGGATGCTCTATTATTCAAATTCATGAATGAAATCAAAGATTGGATGTCTCTACACAAACTTATTCTCAATCAAAATGACTGAATTCCTATTATTATTTTTATCATAGAATCGCACTCTGACTTAATATTGGTTTACCTTGCTCTCACCCTTAGCATTTTCAAAAATTGTCAATGATTGTCAAAAAAACAAAATCTATTGGTTTCATTCTTGACACATCTTTCACTTAGGAGAGCACATCAAAAACGCAGTAAGAGTGGTCCAGTGCCAACTTACTATGATCAAGCTACTGAAGCCCTGCAAACCAAGGAGTGACTTTAAACTAACTATTAAATCTGATAATTAACTATGGAAATGCACTCCAAATCGGTCTACCCAAATACAGATTGGCACCTATTGAAACGGTGCTGTTATGAGCTGCAAAGTTAGTCATAGGGAACAAATTTCACATGTCCTCAAAAGCCTAAAGTGAATCCTGATACCAATGCAGAACCTGCATAGCAGTGCATCTAAACACCCCCCTTAGGTAGCAAAAAAGTTCAAGGTCTCTGGAGTCGCTTGTGACTTTGGGAGCAAGAGCTATCTGGGCCTTGAGGTCTAAAAATCTTTAAAGAAAACCTCCCTCAAACAAACTTTTTTTCGAACAGCTGCAAACTATGACACTCTCTGCTTCTATCCATTGAGAAAGCTTTAAGAAGGAACTAAGAGCAATTCTAGAAGGAGAATAAATGCTGTCCTACCTTTCTTAGACCTCTCATACATCCCAAGACAAATGCCTTGCTAAAACATTGTTTCACTGTTTCCATACATTTCTCCATCACGTTTCTTATTCTTTCAGTGTTGCATCAAATGATTGTGTGCTGTCAGGCGATCCAAAACCGTCTTTTTTTTAATCATGTGCTTATCTTACCATCCTGCGTTATGGCAATCCTGATATGCGCTTCGCCACTCCCTACCATCACTTTGATTAATAAATTGTCTTTCTGCATAATTTTTATTAAACCGCATAGTACTTATTCTGTACGTCGTTGTTTCTGTAAGTTGTTTTTTGCGATCGCTTCCTCAGATGCTATAGTTAAACAATGTACATCAAAGACCTGCTGTAGAGTGCTGCGACCGAGCAGAGGCCTGTTACGCGTTACGTTAAACGCTATTCAGGTGAGATCACTACATGTCAGTGGGATTCTATGTGCTGCTACTTGTCACATGTAAAACATTGTTTTAGTTGGTGGAGTAGTAAATATAAGTATGAACTACACAGAGCAGTGATCCATGGATCCGTGGATTTTTCCTCTCTGCCCCTCTAATGATTATTGCTAGATGTGTACATTATTATATGAGGTAGCTGTTTTGATGCACCATCTTGTTATTGCGTGCATATGTATTTTAGATTTGTAAATTGTACAATTTACAGTAAGGTTTGTACCATCCAAATAAAATATGAATGAATTGAAAACCCGCTATTGCAACAAGGCAGGCAGTCCCACCCGAAGAGCAGTAGTCTTGCACAATGTATGGCAGTTGCCCTTGGGAACTTTTTATGAAATTTGTCTCTCTTTACAATAGTTGTCATAAAACCACCATGTAAAAAAATCATTCTGTTAGGAGTATCCTTAGTCCTACCCTTGTGCCGCAGTTCTGCTTAGCAGGAAGGCCACAGAGCAGCAGTGTGCTTATAACAAGTTTACAAGGAAGTGCTTTATTGGCCACAAAGACCCACCCTGTCTCAGCCTGAAGTAACCCTCCGCCCGCAAGGCGTTCGGATCCTCGGTCAGCCAAGGGACATGCCTAAGTGCCTGGGCGGGGCTGGCAGGTATTCTGAAATACTCCGCCTCCCTTTCAAAATCTGATCAACTCAGTTGTAGTTCACATTGGGTAAATAATCCAATTTATAACGAGCATGCACACATAACATTCTGGAGGCAAGTCTCACTCCGCTTAGTAGACAAGAAAAAGAAGAATGTGTGTGTTGGGTAATATGTTAACCGGATTGTTCTGCCCATGGTAACAATGCTAAGTGCAATCTGAGCAAATCAGAGTGGGCCCATTTTCAATCTTGTGTACGAGGTTTTTGTGAGTCTGGTATTGTGGATCCAGGATGACTTTTTTTTTTTTTATCCACCTAATTTTTTTTAGTATGTGGTTATCTGGTTGGATGCCAGAATATTATATGCAGACATATTGACAGACAAAAATACTGTGTTAAAAATGTTGCCAACATGAGCTTTCTGAGCGAGCTCCTGGATTTAACTTGGTTCTCTATTTTGGTTTGCCTCCGAGCCACATGTGCAAAAATGTCATTGAATGTGCTTGAGTCATATTTCCTTGCATGTGTGCATTGTAGGAGTGTTTTAAATGTGCAGCCCAGGTGGCATGAAGCCAGTTACCAAAACTACACATTTTCGTTATGTACAAATGGCAATTTCTGGCTTACTCTGCAGGTGTGTGCACATTTTATAACTATACTGAAGTCTTCAAAGGCGTATTCTTCTTCAACATTAAAAATGTAATGTAGGAATGTAACCACCTTCATTGTGCTCCCTTTCCTTGTGTAACCTCATTTGTTGGTCACCAGCATGGTAGATAGCTTTAGTGCTGCAACCTTTGGTTTGCACAGGAGTTTGTTGCATTACGTGAGCTTTGTCAGTAGTAAGGGTGTGTTGGAGTATTCCAATTCATTTTGGAAGTCATTAAATAAATTCCCTTTCACCCTAGAGCAGTGATCAAATGTGTCTACAGTCTTCAATTACAGACCTTTAAGTTATACTTATCCGGGGAGGTTAAGGTGTCCTTCTTCAAATGCTTATCTACTGTTTATGCAAAATATTGTTGTGTGCAAAAATATATATGTACTGGAAAAAGAGGTCCAGATGAAACAAAACTGATCTATCTGCGGTATCTTTGTACACCTTGTAATGAGGGCCTAAGTGTTTGCTTGAAGGCATTAAGAAATGTTTTCCTAAAAAGCCATATATTTGACAGTGTCTTAACTTGAGACAACCTGTTGTGTTTAGGAAAGTATACTTTAGATTAGTCTAAACCTGAGGTCATTTGGAAAGTCAAAGTTGAGGTAGTCAAAAGCTCAGGGTATTCTAGAAAAGGGGTATTGGGGTTGACTAATCATTAAGTTGATTCTGAGCTTGTTCAAAACCTGGTGTGAATGAAAGTATGTGCCGAGTTAGTGTATTGCCTGGCGTGACTGGGAGAGTACTCATTGTGTCAGTCACAATCTTACTGTGATCAGAAGAGGTAGCTGTTGGGTAATTAGAAGTAGGGAGTGAATGACATATGTGTTTTGCAGTAGAAAACCTTGGATGTTTGGGAGAGTATATATTGGGGTAGCCTACATTCTTGGATGATGATTGGGGGAGTATGTATTAAAAGTAGTAAAAAGCCTTGGGTAATTAGAAGTGTACATATTGGAGTAGTCTAAACCCTTAGTTGATTGGGAGATTAGGTATTTGGGTAGTCTAAATCCTAATGTAATTAGGAGCATATAAATTGGGGTAGTCTAAAACCTGTGGTGATTAGGGGAGTAGGTTTTGGAGTAGGCATACATGTGAGTGATTGGTAGAGTACCCGCCTGGGGTGATTATGAGAGTATGTATTGGGATAGTCTAAAGCTTTGGGTTGGGAGAGTATGTGTTTGGGTAGTGCAGTGCATCTGGGGATTTGAATAGTAGTCGAGTCTGCTAACCTGGACATCTTGTTTACTATATTGATGATCATCTCGCAAGCTTGTATGTGACCTCTTTGGTCGCCATAAAATGGTGATGCTGATGCATATCTGATGCTCATGTAACCATGGACAAGATCAACAGAGGGAGTGACATGATTACGCAAAACACGATTCTGTGTGATGAGCATAAAAACTTTGACTCGTGTTCTTTTTCGGTGCAAAGTGTTATTTGATCTGCACAGCAAACATTTGTTGCATGATGATTGTCTCGATGATGGGGTAATGACTCGTGCCGTTTAGGCAGAGTTGCATCCTTTTTTTGTTCTACGATATCTGAATAAATATGAGGATATATTTGTATAGCACACATAGATCAGACTTATCTCATTAATTATTCTATTTCCTTATTTATCCTGCTTGGCTAAAATAGCAAATAATAGATCCTAATGAAAGTAAATTATGGCAATCCCTCCTGTTTTTAACTTCTGACTTTTTCACTATTGCTTTAGAATCTGACATCTATTAAAGCTCCGAAGGTGACAGAGGTCAAAGGGCAGGGATAAAATGGGAACTGATAAGATTGAAGTCACCTGGAAGAAACTTAATGGACAAAGCTTGGAAGGAACTCTTCTCCCTGTTTACCATGTCAAAATATGCCTTGTCCTGCAGTAAGGAAGCTCCATGGCTTGGCCGATTCCTTTCGAAACTCATCGAAGTCATAGGCTTCAATAAGTATCAGCAATATCTTAGAAACACAATTCTACAACCTTCCTTTTGCCCAGAGCCCTGGAAAATGTTCATCCAGCAGGACAGTATGTCCTTTTTGACACTTTGAAACATGCACAACCCTATTTAACGAAACTGTCAAACCACAGGGAGGGGAGACTATTTTGATGAGTGGGCCCTCTCACTGAGGACTCGGGAGAAAAGAAAACTAGTCTCTTTTGTAGCCTGCGACTGTGGCTTAACGGAGGATCCACCTCATTTCTTGCTGAAATGTGCTTTTTATGGCACAACCAGAGCAAATAAAATAAAGTGGTTAGAGATGAGCTTGAGACTGACAAAGGGTCAATATTATACTTGTTCTATGACAACTCTGAAGCCACAACGAGAGACTTGGGCTAATACTTAGTAATAAGCTTCACTTAAGAGAAAATACCAGGTAAATAGAGTGTCAAATGTAATTCTTCCACTTACGTCTAAAGAAAAAAAGACATTCACTTTAAAAATTATTTTGTTAATCTTTTTTTATTTCCAGTTGTTTTTATTAACATTTTCATTGACGCATGTCATTTAAAACTTTCTGTGCTAAAGATATTTCTGCGGAAAGCACTTGTAAATAAACTTTAAACTTCACTTAAAATATTTTCGAGTGATGAAAGCAGGCTTATGTTCAGACCGTCAGAGTCTTCCTTGATTAACATAAGCCAATCTTACTGTTGTGAGTTCACAAGGCTTCTGTCTAGTGTTCCTTCCAGGGCAAAGTCCAACTCGCAAGGCTGATACCAGGGATCCATTCTGAGCCGACTTCCTTATTCCACTCCAAGTGACTTTTAGCTTACATCATGTGGGGAGCTAATGGGTGACCATGAAATGTTTTCCTACTTGAACTTTGAATTTATTCTTCTTCTGAGGAGATGTTGTTTATTCAACACTAACATGTACTAGGGAGTTTTCCAGATAGACTTCAAATTACTGAATCACTTTACAAATGTCTGCAAACCACGCACAGCCAATTAAATGTGCAGAATGGATGAATGAAAATACCAGAACTGTATAAAAGCGCCTCGGTACCATACTAATGGTAAAATATGTTATGCAAATGTTGATAATGTAACATAAAAATATAACATTTGGCATGTAATATATGACTGTGCAGGATGTAACGGGTGCCACAGAGAGTAGGTGGAACTTGTATGTATGAATGAGTGACATCTAGTATAGAATTCTCTCCTGCCATGAAAGCTTATTCCAGACAGGCTTCTCTCTGAATACGCCTCTAAATACAGTCTGGCCCGCCCCTCCATTAAGGCTACTGGAATCAGCTGCCTTATGGCACAGTAAATCGTGCACCATATTTTAACAGCCATAAAAAGGCTTTGTTTCTAAGAAACGGGAAAACGTCTAATGCCTAGGGCTCCGAAAATCCTTGCATAGGAGCTAATTACTATAATGCTTTACGATTCCCTCCAATTTATCAGAGATCGGATTTTCTATCCTGTTGCCCTTCTCCACCTCTTGTGAGTAAATTAAAAAACGTTTGCAGATAGTGTACTTTCCAGAGACTACTTTTGACTGATACACACTACTCGCCTTAAAACAATAGGTCAACAATGGACTGACTTATGCGGACCTATTACTGGTAACTAGTTGTGTTCCAGGTTAAGTAGGCACATGGCAAGGCCTGCAGGCCAAGGAACAAGGGTATATCACTGATGGTGAAAGCATTCCTGAGATGTTTGGGCATGGTAGGTTTCTTGGGACTGTGAAGTATCAGTGGAAATTTGCTGTCAAAAGCGGCTTGTGGCTGTGGTTTGGCTGTCTCTTACCCATGCAAGAATGACACACGGGTGGTGGTGTGAATGTGCCCGGGCATTGAGGCTCTGTTATGACCCCTTGGCACGATTTGATTGTGGTGGTATTCCAAATGAAATAAGAGACTAAAAACCCATTAATATGTATCTCGCCTGCCTTGAACATCGGCTAACAATACCCTGTCCCATGCATATTGTGGGGAGTGTGCATGTTTTGCATCCTTCTCATCCCAGTGTGGTGATATTTAAGCTGAGGTTGCACTTAGATATCAACATATGCACAAGACGTCACAGTAATTGGCAGGAACCCAAATTCTCCACAGCCCAGGGCCATATGGTCAGTTAGATAAACCTCTGGTGTTTGCAGCAGGTGGGTCTGACAAGCCCCCTCTGGCAGTTTACAGAGTAGCATGCTGCCAGAGTGACTCAACATTCAAGGAAAGGTGTTGCTGCTTGTATATTTTGAGATGGGAAACTATCTTTCACCCATTTGCAGATTCACATATTACACTTTTTGACACGTTCTAAGCATACATAGATGCAAACCTGTGAGTACAAACTGTCTATAAATGTGGGTAAGAAAATTAGAATGATGAGGTCCATTTCATGCAATGGGGTGTCCGCAGCTAGAAACCCAGCTATTAGCCTTCTACCATCAACATTTAAGTGGCCTAAGATATAGATTCTCTCTAGGAACTATGGAGATGTGCAGTGGAGGGAGCCATAGGCGGATGTGGGTGGTAGTAGTTGCTTTCTCCTGCAGCTTCAGCCGGCTTCTCTTTTGCAAACTCACCATCAAATGTGGACCCTGAGCTACAGTTGATATGGAGACTGTGCTCACAGCTTTTTGTTTCCCTGACAGCAACTGACCTTAACTGCCATTAATTCAAAGCCAAAATCGTGGATATCGGAAAGCTACTGGAGTGGGCATTTAATACTTTCCACTCCAAAAGGCCACAATAAGGAAATAACACCACATGTACTCTGCACAGTCATATTTTCTGACAGATAAGCGTATTGCTAAACAGATATTAATGTTCTATAATTGAAAGTCTAGAGTTCAATATGTCATGCTGGGAATTGGTTTCCTTCACAACTCCCTAGAAAAGATCTCCAGTTGGATGACCACCATCGATTACTGGATTTTCAGACCCAACATCCTTACCTGTGCTAATATCTTTTACTCTCACGTCCATACTCCTTCCTCTGTTGCCAAACACTTTGAAATGCTGTTTAATCCTAGTATGCTTCTAGAATTATTCATCTGTACCACAGACACATGCAGCTCTCAGCATTGAAAAAGATTCAGGCTCACCACCTCCAGTTCCACGGTGACAAACCGTTTGTTACCACCCTTGATGTGAGCAGCTTTGATCATTGCAGCATCCTGCTTGCGGTTCTCCCTTCTCCTTCTGCCTCATTTGTTTTTCAATAGGTGCATTTTATGATCACTTACACCACCAACCCATATTCCATTACATGTGATGTGCAAGTTGTATGGACCAACATGTGCGCTCAGTGCAGACTTCTCAGTTTGTGTTTCAAGGCTATTCCCATCCAATATTGCCATTGTCCTACATGATCACTGCGTTCTGCCAATCTCGGTCATCTGGCTGTAGCCATGCCCCCTGTGCTCCAAGCCTCTTCCAGCAAAGGGGGGTAGGAATAAACTAAATAGCTTCATCAATCAGTGCTAAAGTTTCTATGCGACAGTAGCACAGCCCAAAGCAAGATGGCCTACAAAGACCGCCAGGTCATACAGTGCAACATGATACTGGACACAAATAGGCACTGATGCTAAATGGCACCAGCCATTAAACTGACGTTTATGTGCAAAGACACCTTTTTGATGTACGTGTAGTGTTGTGTTTATATATACACAACATTAATTTCCTCTGTTTACGTCTGGTAGAACAGTGGACATTTACGTGTAGGTGAGTAAAGTCTGGGCTGCTGAAACTGCATTTCTCTTTAGGACATCATCGGTACGTGTATCGCCTTGCATACTATTTATGAGCTTAGAATGTACTATGTAACCTCAAGGTCACTACTTCATTGGTCAAGGTCTTTACCGAACCAATGGCAGCACCTATGTCTTGCAGTCTAGAATGAGGTGGACAAGCCTAGGTCTACATAAGCGTTTGTACTCCTCATCAGCTTTTTGAGGTTCTCGGGCTCTGCCATCTGAGACGGCTCACGAGTCAAATAGATGGTTGCAGCTCTTTGATATGGAGAAAAGTAAGAGAGTGTTGTAAGCCTCTTCTGAGCATTGAGCTACAGACAGGTGATTTAAAAATCCTACTATGCAAAACCTCCATCGTGAGGATTTTTGTTAATTGTTAAGGTTTTCTGTTCTAAAGATGTTGGCAGTTGCCTGCTTTTAAACATGCACCCACCACCGAGCTGTAACGTGGGCCTCGCTTTCAGTGTTTTTGATACCTCTTTTAACTCAAATCTGTTTTATTTTGTACACAGCGTTAAGCCTACAACCTCATGTCGAGGCCGGCCGCGTATGGTGTATCTCTCGTTGTTCAGTGTCATTGTGGTCGGGAGAGAAGCTTTAACACAGCGCCTTGCCTACAACCTTCTCAGGAGGGCCGGCCGCGTGGCTTAGGGATGCATTGCTTAGAGGCTTGTCGTGTGCAAAAGTATATCCGCTTTAGCAAGTAGGGTATGTGGAGGGCAACTGGCCCAACTATCTCCAACTGCCCAATAGGGCGCAACTGTCTTGTAGAGAGACGAAAGCCAGAGTGGCAAGCAAGAAAAAAGGAAGTAGGAGAGACGGAGGGGCCGAAGAGTAGGCAGAGAGGGGGGGATAGGGTGGTGGGTACGGGCGGCGTGGCGGAGGACAGCTTGCAGGGGGACGTGCGTGTTAGCAGTAGCATCTGTAATGTGTATGGTGGTCAAGGGTGCAGCCTGGCCGGGTCTGTAGGGACGATTGCGTCCTCGAAAAGGTGCAGAGCGCGGAGTCTAATGGGCATATGTCGCGCATACTCTATAGAGCAGAGGTGTCGCACCAAGGGCTCCCAGACCGCATTGAAGCATGTATCCCGCGCCTGTAGCCGTGCCGTAAGTAGCTCCATCGCTAGGACCTGCCAAAGGCGCACAAACCAGGAAGCTATGGGTGGCGCCTCTGTTCGCTTCCAGTATAAGGCGATGAGTTGTTTAGCGGTACCTAGCATTTGGAGTGTGAGGATCCAGTCGCCGCGGGTGAGTGCCTTGAGCGCGGCGGGGCGTATACCAAGTAGGATCGTGCTCACTTCTTCGGGCAAAGGGAACCCCAACACCCCTTTGATATGGCTAAGCACCTCCTTCCAGAAAACAGTCAGGGTCGGACACGTCCACCATATATGCACAAAGTCACCAGTCGCAGAGTCACATCTCCAGCACGTCGGGGAGGCGTTGGGGAACATCTTGCTAAGGCGTAGAGGGGTGTAGTACCATTGCGTAAGCAGTTTGTAAGCGTTTTCCCTCTGTGGGATGCTGCGATATACCTTGGGTATATCCCGCCACAGTCTGCTCCATTGGGAGGGGTCAATGTCCGCGCCCGACGCTAATTGCCATTGCCTCTGGTAGGGATGCGCAGGCGTCGATGTAGGGTGCTGCAGTATGTAATATATTTGCGAGATCAGCCTCTTCAGTCCCCCGAGGGAGCGCGCCAACTTCTCAAAGGGCGTGAATGCTCGGGTAGCCGCTTGGTACATGTCGTCGCTTGCAGTCCAGTGGCGTAGCTGAGCATGTTGTAGGCTAGCCTATAGCGGCACCCTAAATTCCTCCCTGCAGTCTTTCCAAGTTTTGGGCAAGCCCTCAAGAAAGAGGTCTCCGACTACTCTGCAGTCCCCTTGAGTCCATTTGTCAAACGCCCGAGTCCGGTGGGCCGGGGGAAACTGCGGATTCCCCGCTATCGGGGTGTGCGGGGACGGGAACGTGGTCAGACCTCTGGTCACGGCTATGCTATCCCAGATGTCCAGCACCGTTTTCGTGGGGACTGTAAGGTATGCACTTCTGGAGCGTGCCGCCCGCGGGAGCCAGGGTAGGTCCCATATGGTACATCCGGTGACCGCCCGGTCCATGTGGAACCAATGCTTATCGCTTTCACGTGCACCCCATTCCACCACGAAGCGGAGATGTGCCGCCCAGTAATAGTGCACCAGGTTGGGACATGCCAGGCCTCCTCTGTCCCTTGGTTCCATGAGTACCTTCTGCGAGAACCGGGGGCGTTTCCCACCCCAGATAAAGGACGTGATCTCGCGCTGGAGGCTCCGAATGCAGTGGAGCGGTATAGGGGTGGGCAGACATTGGAATACGTAGAGAATTCTAGGGAGGATCGACATTTTAACCGCGTTAAGGCGCCCCAGCCAGGATATCATCAGGGGTTTCCATTTCCGAAGGTCCTCCAGCACCGCTTTGCGACACTCCGTCCAGTTCACCGAGGACCAAGAGTCTAAGTGGGGGGTAAGGGCAAGGCCCAAGTATCTGATGTGGTTCTCCGCCCATTGATAGGGCACAACCTTCTTTAGGGAGAGGACGTCCTCCGCAGGCACAGTGAGGTTGAGTGCCCAAGATTTAGTATGATTTATTTTGAGGCCCGACGCCCGTTCGTATAGACAGAGTACCTCGTGGACCGCTGGTAGAGACTCGCGAGGGTGCGTGAGGGTGAGGATCAGGTCGTCCGCGAAGAGCGCCACCTTATAACAATTCCCGCTACCTCCTCACCAATTCTACCTCTACTGCGATTCTTAAACCCTCCTCCCCCTTGTCCTACTCTCCCCCTTACCTGCCCCGGAGGTCTTGCCTCCCCCTCACCCCAGCTAGGATGCCCCCGTCCACACAACTGGACACGCAGCTTTGCCCCTGCTCCAACCACCTATCTCCCCAAGGGCAGAACACCTTCGCCATAACATTCCCTCCCAGCCTCTCCTTCAAAGCTAAAAAACGCTTCAAACAGAACATAATTAGGCTACACCCTGAAACGCTAGTTGTTGACACCTACCACTGCGCTACTAGAGGTTAGAGGAAAATGGACTTCATTTTCCACTCCAACAGACCTGACGTTTGGACAACGATCTTTTACTCATCCCTCCCCGTCTCCAAAACCACCTTCACAGAACATAATCGCAAACTAACTATCGCCCCCTTGACCCAACAGTCTCTGACTGGAGACATCTCCATCACCATCTATGAGAATGGCACCATTCTAATTCAGGCGAAAGACGAGAACCTAAAGTTCTTCGACTCTCTCTTCCCCACACTTAAGAGGGCCACTATCCATTACCCCCACAAACCCCCCCCCCACACATATTAGCTCATTACAAATTCCCAACCCTCAAATGTCCCCACCTCCCCAACGTCCCCTTTCTACTCGACCTAGTCACTCCGCCAATCAGACTACTCCTTCAGCCCTTGCTCCCCCTAGTACTCAACTCCCGTCCCCCATCCCCCACCCCCAACCGTCCACTACTCAGCCACCCTCCCAGCCCCAGAGGACCTCCAACTCCTCTCTAAGCACCCCTAGCTACCTATCCTCCGCCACTAGAGACCCACCCCAATTTCACCACCCCTCATTGCTCTCCCACTCTGTGAATCCGACGTCCTCTCCCGCCCCAGCTCACCCTCTCCTTACACCCCCGCCCTCCTCACATCACTCCCTTACTCCCAGTAATCAGCCCCCTACTCATCCCCAAAGGACCCCCACCCACCCTCTCCCCAGCTCCCAATACACCACTAGCCCTCAACCCCCCCCCCCCTTGGGAGATCCTCCCCACCACAGAGATCCTCCCCTCCTCTCCCCCTCACCCGAGCTCTCACTTCGCCTCGACCTTATTGAGGCTCAGATCGCGACCCTGGTCACTGGCCTGAAGGAAACCCTATATGCTCTAGGGAATCTCCAATTGCCCTTCCATACAGCCCCTCCTCCCCACATCCCTCCCCCTCTAGGAATGACTTTCCCACTACCAACTGGGTCCATCCGCACCCAAGCTCCCTGCCTCATCGCATTAAAGTCCAGACAGAACCGCAAACAGTCAACCCCAGAAGAACTATAACCTCCCTCTCCCCTCAGGAAGTGAGCGCACCTGTCGCCTCGCCCGAACTCCCCCCGAACGAGTCAGCCCAGGATCCGCTCACAAACCTGAATCACACCTCCTCGATACAAGTCATCACCGGAGTGGGTAGAAACCCCCCTCCCCCGGAGAGCCACAAGACCTCCACTGTTTCTTTCATCCATACCCAGAGCCAAGCCTGACAAACGAAAAGCGAAAGAAGACCCCCCCATCAACTGTATGCTTATTAACAGCCGGTCTGCAGTCAAACATGCTACGGAAATAGCAGAAGCCATCCTCTCTCATGACCTGGATGTAGCCTTCATCACGGAAACATGGCTAAACACCCTCCCCATTCTGGACATGCTGGTGCCACCCGGCTTCTCAATTATCCGCAAAGACAGGCCCATACACAAAGGTGGAGGCATAGCAATTATCCACAAGAATGACCTCTCCATCTCCGAAGCTCCCTCCTGCCTATACAGTTCCTTTGAATGCCTGTCGGTCAACATCAAATCTCACTGTCAGAGCTCACGGCAATGCCATCTCCTCTACCATCCCCCAGGCAATTCCAAGGAATTTAAAGATCAGCTCTCAGACCTCATCACCCAGTCAGCACTTAACAGTGACAACAGTTTAATCTTAGGCGACCTCAATCTAAGATGGAATGATTCCAATAACCCACTGATCCAATCTCTCAACACCCTTCTACAAGACAATGATTTGATCCAACACTGCTCAGAGGAAACGCACTACAGAGGAGCGACCCTGGATGCCATCATTGCGAACAAAAATGCAATCTCGATTGATCACATCATCCCGGTGGACTGGTCAGATCACCACATCATTCTCTTTGACATCCTTCAGCCGGCCCTATCCCTCCCTCCCACCCAAGCCCCCCCTAAGTGGGTTAGGAACACTTCCAGAATCCCCCAAGACAAGCTAGAAGAAGGTCTCTCCACACTCCTCCCGAACACGACGGAGTCCCTCTCTACCTCGGAACTCACCTCGCTCTACCATTCGAATCTGGAATGCGCCCTGGATCAGCTGGCACCTCTAAAGCTAAAAAAATCCAGAAGCATCCCCTCTAGGTCGTGGTTCTCTACTGACATCAATGAGGAAAGAAGACATCTAAGAGCCATGGAAAGAACCTGGAGGACCAACCCCACCACCCTCCATCGAGACCAACTCAAGACAGCACGCAAAAACTATTATACCCACATCAAGAGCAAAAAGTCATCTTTCTTCTGCTCCGCACTAGACAATGCCAAAAACCGCCCTAAAGAACTCTTCAACATTATTAGGAACCAAACTTCCATCCCTAAGGCAGTCAACCTAGTAGCATCCAAGACCCAATGCGAAAACTTTGCAAGCTTTTTCAATGAAAAAATCGCCAAAATTGATCGCTCATTCAGCACGAGCCCTGCACCCAACCTCAACCCTCCACTAACCCCATCTATCCTCTGGGCATCCTTCCAGCCGATTAAGGAAGAAATGATAAGCAATCTGATCGCCGCCGCTAAACCCTCATCTCACTCCCTCGATCATCTTCCCGCGAGACTGACAAAGGAATTGAAAAGCACTCTAGCCCCTATCTGGGCCAAGATCATCAACAGCTCCTTGAACGAGGGTGTCATCCCTGACTGCCTTAAACTAGGTCAAGTCACACCACTTCTGAAAAAACCTGGCCTGGATCTCACGGACTTGAACAACTTTAGACCGGTCTCGAACCTTCCGTTCCTAGCCAAAATTCTTGAAAGATGCGTGCTTTCACAATTAACCCAACATCTTGAGGATTCTAATCTACTGGACCCACATCAATCCGGGTTCAGGAAAGGCTGCAGTACTGAAACCGCAATCCTAAATGTCCTAGATGATCTGCACATGTCACTCGACTCCAACCAATGTAGCCTTCTCATCCTCCTCGACCTCTCGGCCGCGTTCGACACAGTGGATCATACCCTCCTACTCAACGCCCTCCGAGAGAGAGCGGGCATCGAAAAGACAGTCTTAAACTGGTTCTCCTCTTTTCTGAACAATCGCACTCAAAAAATAAAGATCAACAACTTCGAATCTGACCCCCTCCCCGTCAGCAGAGGAGTCCCTCAAGGGTCAGTACTCTCACCACAACTCTTCAACATCTACATGGAACCCCTCACCTCACTTTTAAGGAACTCCAACATCCCCTTCCACCTCTACGCGGACGACACACAACTTTATTTGAAAACCACTTCGATCGCAGACATTCACAGACTTAATGCGACACTCGTGGAGGTCCAACAGTGGCTCGCAGCCAATCACCTCAAACTGAATGAAGAAAAAACAGAAGTTCTCCTAATTTCGAACAAAGATGAAAACCCACAAATAGTGGAATGGCTCAAAGCCTTAAATGCCCTCAACGTCTCTCTAACGCCAACAGACTCCGCTAAATCCCTAGGAATCACTCTCGATCCCAAACTGGACATGAACAAACACATCTCTAAAACAGCCAAAAGCGCGTTCCTGAACCTGAAACTCCTATACAAAATCAAACCCTTCCTCCCCCCCAAAGACCTGAAACAGGCCACGCAGGCACTTGTGCTCTCCAGAATTGACTATGGCATCGCAGTGCTAACTGGAACTGCCAAGGCGCACCTAGGACCTCTCACCTCCACCCTCAACGCGGCAGCAAGAATGGTCACAGGAACTAAGAAATTTGACCACATCTCTCCAGCGCTCAAAGAACTGAAATGGCTCCCGATTGACCAGCGAGCCAACTTCCACACAGCTTGCCTCACACATAAAGCCCTGCATACAGGCAAACCGGAATACCTGGCCTCCAAACTCAAAAGGGCGGGTCAATCCAGGAACCTCAGACGCTCCAACACACTACTACTCATCCCTCTGAAATCACAGAAACGCAAAACCTCGAATAAATCCTTTGCGGGAAATGCCCCCAGGATCTGGAACGCCATCCCCCCTCACATCAGAATGACCGTCTCATTCCCGCAATTCAAATCGCTACTCAAAGCCCTCTTCCTTGAACACTCTGGTGCCTAAGGAGGCCCCACGCCGGACGGTCAAAGTCCCTATGACTGTCGTACTGACTCTATTTCCTGCTTGTTGTTCTTGATTCCTGTCTTGCTTATTATCATTGACTGCATATCTGTATTTGCTGTGAAGCGCTCTGATACCCTCGGGTCCAGCCAGCGCTATACAAAACTTCAATAAATAAAAAAAATAAAAAATTGTCTCTCCCCCCATGGGCTATTCCACGTATTCTGGGATCGCGTCTTATCAGCGCCGCAAGGGGCTCCACAGCCAGGGCGAACAGGAGCGGCGAGAGTGGACAACCCTGCCTCGTGCCTCGATGTATCGCCAGCGGTGGCGTTAACTGGCCATTTACCCTGATCCTGGCCTGCGGTCCTACGTATGGGGCCATGATACTCGCTATCATTCTGGGGCCCAGGCCTAGCTTCTGGAGGACCTCCTTCAAGAAGACCCAGTCCACCCGGTCGAAGGCCTTCTCCGCATCAAGCGAGAGAAGGCAAGCCGGAATGTCCCAGTGCTGCGCTTTGCCCACCAGATGGGCCAGTCTGCGCACGTTGTCGGCCCCCTGCCGGTCTCGGATGAACCCCACTTGATCCGGATTCACCAACCCTGGCATGTATGGATCTAGCCGCTTAGCCAGGATCTTGGTATAGATTTTCAGGTCGGTGTTCAGGAGAGCGATGGGGCGATAGGAGGCACATAGCGTAGGATCCTTCCCTGGTTTCGGTAGCAATGCGATCTCCGCCATCCCCATGTCAGGGGACGGACCCACCGTGCCCGAGAAGGAGTGAAACAGTCTCAGCAACTGAGGGCGAAGGTGGGTCTGGAAGACTCGGTAGAAGGACTGCGGCAAGCCATCAGGCCCCTGGGTTTTCCCCGTGGGGAGATCTTTAAGAGCCGCAGAGATCTCATCTTCTAGTATGGGCTCTTCCAGCTCCGCTGCACAGAGTGGTGACAGTGGGGTCCCCTCGAAGTCAGCGAGGACGGCTGCCCGCGCCTCCACTGATGCAGGTTCCTCCGCATACAGGGAAGTATAGTAGGCCACAAAGGCGTCCTGTTTGGCTCGCTCAGTGACGGCACGAGTACCATCCTGAAGTTGTAGATTAGCGATATGGGCTCTAGCTGCCCGTGCCCTCAGTCGTCCTGCCAGCTGTCGTCCCACCTTGTCCCCCCCTTCGTAGTATTTTTGTTTCAGTGCTAGAAGGGAGTGCTCTGCCTTGTTGGTGCGTAGGAGGCGAAGTTGTCCCCTGAGGTTCGCCAACTTCCTCCTGGACGCCAGCGAGGGCCGGTCTCTGTCCTGCGCCTCCGCCTGCTTGATCTCACTTGCTAGGTCAGCCTCCAGTTTATAGGCCGCCCGCCTTCTCGCTATCGCCAGGGAAGTGATGTGACCCCGTATGGTGGCCTTGAAGGCGTCCCACACCACCGGGAATGGTGTTTCCGGGATATCATTGAGAACGAAGTACGAGTCTATGGCTTCCCGAATGTTGTTAACGTCCTCCGGGTCTCGGAGGACGCTCGGTGGGAGAGTCCATCGTCGCTCCCGGGGGGTGTGCGCTAGTGGGTCTTGCAGCAGCAGTTCCACATGCGCGTGGTCCGATAGCCAGATATCTGATATGACGACTTTCAACGTGTCCCGCACCAGGTCCATAGAAGTAAAGAGGTGGTCAATGCGCGAGTACGTTCGGTGGGAGTGCGAGTAGAAGGTATAGTCACGGACCACTGGATTATGGTATCGCCACGCATCCACGAGTCCTAGGTCCGTAATCTGTTCTTTCAGCGTGGCCGACATTGCGCCCGCGCCGCTAAATGCGGCGTCCCCACGATCTATGTCTGGGTCCCACACTAGGTTGAAGTCCCCGCCTAAGATTGTGCGCGGTGCGCCGGTTTGAAACTGTTCCCGTAGGAGTGCCTGGAGATACTTATCTTGCGACTGGTTAGGTGCATATACATTGCCTAGAGTGAACTGCGTCCCTCCCATCTGTACTGTGGCCCGGAGGAAGCGTCCGTCTCCACTCTTGTAGGGTTTTGTGGATCCCCGCCTAAAGCCAGCTCTGCATAAAATGGCCACCCCGCCGTTTTAGTGTCAGCCGACGCCCAGAATTGTGTGGGGTACCTAGGATGTGCCATGCGTCCAGTGTCCCCCCGCAGGAGGTGTGTCTCCTGAAGGAAGACAATGTCAGGGGAGTGGTGAAGGAGGTAGCGCCATACCTGATTCCGCTTATTGGGGGAGTTGAGTCCTTTGACATTAAGTGTCAGAACTTTGAGGGGCTTAGGAATATTCATCGCCATGACACTAAGGGGGTTGGAGCCGCCTCATCACCCAGCATCCCCCACCCCGTTGAGCAAAGGGGACGAGCCTCCCCCGCCCACCTCGATCGCGCAGGCACTATCAATAGCTCCCAGGCCGCCACCCTACACAAAAGGAAAGGGAACCAAGTAAAGGGAAAGCTCGCGCGGGAAGTAGGAAGGATAGAACAGGCAGGAAAAGAGAGAATACAGAGAGGGTACATAACCACAACAGGCCAGCGTGGCCGTAGTACAATGTCCCAAGTTCGGGCATCCTCTACCCGAGGGTTTGGATGAACTCCGGAATGTCACTTCCTAGGGGACAAAGAGTGGGGCGCCTTTGTCAAAAAGATAAGTCTCAGTTGCCCCGAGGCCCGTCCGCCCCGCTGCTCAGGGTGGATTCGGGGGTAAGTAACACAAAGTCAGCGTAGGGACAGTTGTGTCGTAGCGGTCGGCTCAGCAGCGTCAGGTCCCAGCGGTGAAGAGACCATTCCCGAGCCGTCTGGCCGCCGGAGTCCACCCTCGTGGGCATCCGCAGGAGAGCAGCTGAGTCGCATTGCGTTCTAGAACAGTCTCTCTCTCATTGTCGCCTCGTCAGGGCCACCCTCAGCGTCCGGCTGGCCCCGCTCAGTGACGCGGCGGGCTCCGGTGTTAGGGGTGCACGCTGCCTGCTACGTCCGGCTACGTAGTCTCAGAGGGGCCGTAGATGTGTAGGGGTCGTCTATTCGCTCTGTGGGGGGCTCAAAGTCTCAAGAGATGTCCAGTGTATTAGTAGGGGACGCGGCAACGTTCTTCCCGTTGGCATTGGAGTGCCGAGGGTTCGGGGACAGTGAGATGTAGTTCACGGTGTGCGGGGCTCCGAGGTTTGTCTCCCGCAGTCGTCTTCAAGGGAGCGGATGTGCTCTATGATGTCCTGTTTGGCCTGAGACATGGAGCCTTCATCTGTCGGGGGAGATCGGCGGCGCCGGGTCACCGTGGTCCAGTCGGGTCGGGCCGGGTGTCTCTCCGGGCGTTTGGAGCGGGTGGGGCTGCGCTCTGGGGATTCCGAGAGTCTAAGCAACTGTGCCGCCTCGTTGTAGGAGCGGATGACTCTACGCTTGTCTTCCCAACGAAAGATGAGGGCAAAGGGGTGTCCCCACTGGTAGGGTATTTCGAGGGCCCGCAGCTTCTCCATCACCGGGCGGAAGACTTTCGTGTTGGGGGCCAAGTCTTGGAATATTTGGATCTTGTGGCCTCCGTAACGTAGGTCCTGCTTGTCCCTCGCCGCTTTCAAAATGGCCTCCTTCTCCGTGAAGTAGTGCACTCGGGTTACAATGTCCGGGAGGAGACCCGTCTTGCCTCCCGCACCGAAGATCCGATGGGCACGGTCCAAGAGCGGCAGGGGGGCTTCCTTTTTGCCCCACACCTCGTGTAGGAGTTGCGCCACATAGGCCATGGCGTCCGTCCCTTCCTCCCCGAGTGGCACACCCCGTATGCGGAGGTTGTTGCGGCGCCCCCTATTTTCAAGATCTTCCTGTTTGATCTGGAGCTCGATATTTTGCTCCTCCAGGGTTGCCACCCTCTGCCACAGCTGCTCCATATCTTCAGTGCGCGTGTCCACCAGCTTCTCGAGTCCGTCGACCCTGTCCCCCAGCTCTGTCACGTCCTTACGCAGTTCTTTAACGCACGATTGCACCTCCGATCTCAGGGATCCTATGTCAGACTTCAGGTCTGCCATGAAAGAGGACATGAAGGCTTGAGTCACCGGAGGGGAGTCAGCAACCGGTGGCGGCACTTCTTCAGTTGGCGCTGACGCTCCTGCCTTGCCCCACATGGCAACCACTGAAGTGCCCTTGGAAGTCGTCGCCTGGTCCGTCCTGCCCCCTCTTCCACGGGTCATATTCCGTCCGGAACGCAGCGCCCAGCCACCCGATGCGTCGCCCGTCGCTGTTGGCACAAGCCCCCCCTAGTGCTGCAGCAGTGCGGCGGCAGGCTAGGACACCACCAGTCTTCCTCCCCCCCTTCGAGTGCCTCCTCCCGTGTAGTCCTGTGTCGCCCAGGGAATGGTGGTTTTAGGCCCGTATCTTCGGGGAGTCTTAGGGTGGCATCAGTACTCGGGAGAGCCGCTATGGGGGTCAGCCCTCGCCCCGAGTCAGGGACGCTGTGTCGTTCGCCCCCTCCACTTGTGACGGCGCCTCTCAGGAGTGGCTGGGACGCAACCTGCCGCCCCACCTCTGTCTCTTCCCCTGGAGGGCAGCTGGGCAGCTCGTGGGGCCCCCCAGGTCCCCTGAATAAATGGAGGGGTACTCACGCTTCTGCAGGGTCTTCTCTCCCCCGCTTCGGGCCGGTCCACTAGGCCGCGAGGGTACAGGCACCAACAGGTGGAGCGGGTCGCCCAGCCAGCCGCCCACAAAGTCTGCTCCAGTCAGGGGGTTCGGGCCACACACTCCCGCAGCACCGGCCCAGTGAGCGGGCCCCGACCAACCCGCCAGCGAGGGGAGAAGCGCTCGAGCCGCCCTCTCGCCCTCCCAGGCAGCGGCGAGTGCTCCAGAACCCGCCCAGAGGCCGGGGAGCAGGGATGCAGGTCCAGCATGGGTGCACTCGTAGGATCGGCGGGGCTAGGCGCTCACCAGGGGTCCCACGAACAGCAAGGGAGGGCGCTCTGGGTGCAGGTGCCGGCAGGGGGAGCCAAGATGGCGGACGAGGCCCCGTCCGGGAGCGCAAAATGGCGGGCAATGCTTCCAGTGCGCCGAGTCCCGACGCAGTAGCTGAGAGTGCTGCCGAGACACCAGGCGGCAGGTCGGAGGGGGTCCGCCGGGCACAGTTCACTGAGGCAGTCCCTCGGCAGGCAGCGGTCCCGCAGTCGTGCAGCCGCCTCACTCCCGGCGCGGCCTCGCGGCTACATCAAAGCCGGGTCCTTGCGTTAGGCCAGCAGCCGGGTTGTCACCACGCCTCTGCTCGGGGATCTCCCCGCTGTCGGCAGCTCCGTCGCCGCTGTCCGCTGTTCCCGCGATGCGTCAACCACAGCCGGGTTCCGCCGCAGGAGGTCCGGCAGCGTTACCGATCCTCCCCCAGCGCTATGCACTGCCCGCCAGAGAAGCGAGGCCAGGGCGCGAAGGAAAGATGGCGGCGGTGCACCAGCAGTCGGACTTCCAGTTCTTCGTTTGCCCCCGGCAGTGACTCCTGCACCGGAGCGGTCGCTGCGGAGATCGCCTCTCTTCCAGGGGCCTGCCAGGTACCAGGGTCTCTCAAAAAGCCCCCCGAACAACGCTAATGATTGCTTATTCAGGCAACGGGGTGACGGAGCTCACTCGAGGTGCGCCCGCTTACATCGCCACCTTAGCCACGCCCCCTTGATACCTCTTTTAAGGAGATGCTTTTTGTTTTTGTTCATGAACAAATCTGGCTAGTTCTCTGCTTGAAATGTAAAAGTCCTTAAAATTATCCCTCTGCAATTTGGCTTCATTTTTCATCTTTTTACAAGTCATCGAGTACTTGCTTCTATATTCCACTTCTTGAGAAGAAGTAAAAGTGCAATTCAAGCATGACTCCCTTGCTGTGGTACAGGTGGGCAAAATGTGAATAAGGCAGAATTCCAATGACAGCAATTGTTGTTCTCTCTGCATGCTTATTTTTATGCTTCATGCTTGGTTTCCAACCAAATGCCACCTTCCCTAAGATTGGGACGCTCCTGCCAATAGATTTTACAGAAAGTTGATCCATAGAAAACAACTTAATCCCTCTGTAGATGGCCATGCATTGATGATTTGCTTGTAGTCATTTACATAGAGAAGATATCAGACATGCCTGACTATCCTTCACCTTTGGTTGTGGTCTGAATGACGTTCAAAGCCTTCCACCTTGTGATGGGCCGCAAGGATTTGAAAGGAAACTAGTGTATATTTTCTTTCTATTTTTGGTGTTCATCTTTCATACAATTCCAACTAAGCAATAGGAAGAATAGTACTGAGGAGTTTGGTCATGTCGATAGGGACATGTGGAAACTTATTTTTGTTATCCAAAAGATGGTTGGCATTTGTGTTTACCTGAGACAAGTTCAATTTATGCCATGCTCTGATTTAACCCCAATTAGAACAGACAACAAGGGCTTGTAGTTGGTCCATTCCTGGCACTACGTGTCCGGGTTTGAAGTGGGGTAGTCAGGACCTTCTTTGTGGTAGTAGACAATGTTTGAATGTTGCTGAGGTCCAGGTTCTTTGAGAAGTGCTCTGAAGCTCGTACGGGTACAATGTCTGTTCTTTCTTTGGTAGGCTTCATTTGAATACTAATATTTGATCCTTCATGAGGGATAAGTGAGATTGTTTGATGCTTCTTTATGCTCACAAAGAGCTACTCTTCACCTGGGCGAGTAAGATCTGGTTGTTAAGGTGCTTTACTATGCATCACTTCCGCCTTGGTGTGTGCATATACGGGTGCGTATATATGGATAGAAATAGATGTTTTAATATATTTTCAGCCTTTGTGTATGCTGTTGTACATCATTCTCCTAAAAATATATTTTGATTAAATGTCTTCTTATTTAACTCTGAAACGGTTATGTTATTATCAAATTCTGTACAGTATCTTTTAGGTCGAGCCTAACAGACAGCTGTTTGCAAAAACATACTGTTAGCTTAACAAGAGCATGCAGGGGCTTGGAGCCCTCCCACTGCTTACCATTATTGTTATTTCCTGACACCCTCATTTGCCTGCTTCTTAGTGTTGAACTTGTCCAGCTTTCGAATCTTATGTTTGGCCCTCACATAGAGCAAAGTCTCTTTACCATCCCTTTTAATTAGCTTCTATGCTTCCGCTGCTTGCTTTTCAAGCACTACCTTTTTTTCTTTTTGGTTAAGCACCCCACGAGAGTGCATCTGTATGACACATTTTTCCTGTCTGTACTCCGTGTTGTTCTGTCTTGCCCGTTTGCTTGTCGGTTCCCCCGCCATACTTTGTTTGATTTTGTGTTCTCCTCTTTGGCTTTTTCGCCTGTGTGCTTCTCCCTTACCTGCTCCTTGTTGCTCTCTGGCCCGTTGCTTCTCCTCACCGGCCCCTCTGTATTGCTTCTGTTGGCTCCACCCTTTGCATTCGTTCTCCCTGCACTCTGTGTTGCCCTATCATTGCCCTCCGTGGTGCTCGTCTCCACTCGCAAAGTCTGTGTTGCTCCCTTCCCATTTGTACTTACTCCATTTTGTAGACATGCGTGTGTAGTATGTGCACCTACAACATAACATAGTCAGCTACATTATAGGCTTTTTTAGTTATAAAGCCATGTTGCACAGAATTGAGTACGCTGTACAGCATAGGTAAACACCATTGACGAAGCCAACAGGTCTCAAAAGCGAGACTTTTGGTTTTGCCAATGCTTGTTCTTTTTTACTAGACGCAAAATATTTATTTTTCTACATATAATCAGTGATAGCTTTGTAGTATCGCAGATAAAGAAACAAATGTATCATTGTGTGGGTTTAAAAAGTGCCATTTGTAAAAAGTGTCACATGGGTGGACTATAGCCGACTCCCTGAAACAGAAATGGCCTTGCACAATCGAAAGGAGAAGTGCAACTACTTTTTTTTTTGGCTATTTGTAAGGAGCTTGCAGAACTGTGGTCATCGGACCAGTGGAGCGCAACGATACTGCTGCTGAAACATGAAACGTTCACGTTTCATGCACATTAGTTATTTTTAAACTAACTAATAAAAGCCAGGTTGGCAAAATAATAATTTGCAAATTTTAAAAACATCACCACTTGCAGAGAAATTGTCTTTAAAATTTCATAGTATATTGATCAAGAGTTGGGATCCACCTCTAGGTGTGTCCATTAGTTGTGAAGCGCAAGCAATCAAATGGCATAATGTTAACGTTGTGAGAAGCACTCTTAGGTAAGGTGCCAGAGCGGTAATCTGTTCAGAAATAGCCTCGTGAATTAAAATTTCTGTAAACCATAAAGTTTTACTGATAAGCTAAGTATGCATGCATTAGAAGGTTCTTTCAATCCAGGGTTGTTTGCATCCCAACCATATAGACATAGCTCATAGCGATAGAGATGGATGCAATTCCATCACATGTTGATACACCAGAAAAGCTTCCTTTTTAAAAAAAAAATATTTTTATTAAGATTTTCCCCTATATTTACATGTACAGAGCACTTATTTTTATACGAACAAATAAACAAATCAACAATTCATTCTCAATTGCTACAAGCTAATATAATACATGTACCTTCATTACAATGTTTAATCGGAAAAGAAAAACCCCAGGAGAATTTTTTCCGTAGATATGTCTATCATTACACAAACAGGCAAAACCAAAATATAAAAGAGGAGGAAACCTTAACCACTCAGTCCCTCTCGAATACTCTAACCAAAAACTCCTTCCTTCCATAATGTAATAGGTTCCCAAATCTGTTTTCCCAGTTTTTTCCCCTTTTTCCCCCTTCTAGCGTATATTGCAGTTTCTAAGTTGTATATTGATAATAATTTACCCAGCCATTGTGAGTAAGTTGGTGGCAAAGTTTCCAACCATGCCGTAGCTATAATTAATCTCCAAACTGCCATAGCCACAAAAATAAACTTTTTACCATCTGCTTGTGTATCTTCATTGCTTACTCCCAAAAGTATTAATGATGGAGTTAATAATATCTCTTTTCCTAATACAATACTTATAAAGTTCCCAATGTCCGTTTTGGTTGTTTGTAGATGTGGGCATAAGGCAAAGATGTGCAATAGATCTGCCATTGGGCTTCCGCATCTAAAACATGTAGTACCTGCAGGCCCTCCCCATTGTGCTAATTTTGCAGGTGTATAATACAAATGATAAAGGGTTTTATAATGTTGTGCCTGTAACGAGGCTGAACAAAGAGTTTGTTGTCCCAGCTCTAGCGACTGGCAAAACATTTCGTCCCTGTGTTCTATATTACTTGCCCACTTCCCTGCCCATTTTTCCATATCATCTTGTTTGGATTTTACAAGTTCAAAATATATTCTTTTAATCGTGCAGTCTACACCCCTCTGAATAATTTCCATGATTGGGTTCTTGCAAAATCCAACAGGTCCCCCCCTTTTCATGGTGAGAAAACTTCTAATTTGTAAATATTTAAAAAAATGTCTCGTATCCAAATCATATTTAGCCTGTAGTTCTGAGAATTGTAGTAGACCTTGTGGACCAAACATATTACCAATCATAGTAATTCCCTTCCTCCCCCATTCATCAAAAACTGGGTGCTTAAATATCTCAACTGGGAAAGTAGGGTTGTTATTCATTCTTGTATAAAAATTATATTTCCCTAGTCCTGATTTCTTAGCAAACGCTTTCCATATCATATATGCAGCTTGCAGTGTCTTGAATCTAGTCCTTTTAAAATAACTAGGTTCTGTAAACTTCAAGAGAATGTTTTGTGCTTGTGCCCCCATGACCAAACCATATATAGCTAGCGTCCCTAATTTATCTTGTCCTTCCACCTCTGCTCCTCCTAACAGACCAGCCATATACTGGAAGGCAGCTGCCCAATAATAAAATTTAAGATCTGGGACAGACCATCCTCCCCTTTCTCGAGGGAGTGTCATATAACGCAAGGCTCTCCTAGTTTTCCCCTTTGCCCATAGGAACCTATTAATTATATGTTCACAGCTCTTGAACCATTTAGCGTCAAATAGTAATGGGATAATTCTAAATATATATAAAAATTTGGGCAAAATCAGCATTTTTATAATATTAGTACGACCCACCATTGTCAAATGCAGATTATCAAACCTATCCAGATCTTTCTTTACTTTAGCTATAATTGGTGTGATGTTTTTTTCTACTAATATATCCAAATTAGCAGTGATAACCACACCCAAATACACTCCTGAAGAAACTACACGATCATCGAAACATTCTACTTGGGAGTTTTTGATTATCTGTGTCTTAGCGACGTTTAATGCGTATCCTGAAATTTTCCCGAATCTGACAGCCTCCATCTCTACCTCCCTTATTGCCTCCGTGGGATCCGATGTGATTACTGCCACATCATCAGCGTATGCGAGTATCTTACATTGGCCCATACGTGTATATAATGGAGTGATTCTTTCATTCAGATCTATTTTACGGATCAGGGGGTCCATATACATCGCAAACAAAAGCGGTGAGCAAGGGCAGCCCTGCCTAGTTCCTCGCCTAACCTTAAAGGTACGAGTCGAGCCTGAGTTGACCCTTATAGATGCTTCTGGGGCAGTGTATAATGTTTGGATTGCTTTTATATATCCTGTTCTAAACCCAGTTTTACTTAAAACCTGCCAGAGATAGTCCCAGGAGACCCGATCGAAAGCTTTCTCAGCATCCAATAACATAACAGCCATCGGGTCCCCTGCAACCTCTAATGCATCAAACAAAGTAATTACTTTACGCACATGATGGGTAGTACCCCTACCTGGTATAAAACCATGTTGATTATCCGAGACTAAATTTCCTATTACTTTGGCAAATCTTATAGCCAAGACTTTTGAGTAGATTTTCGTATCCGCGTTCATTAAAGTAATTGGTCTATACGACCCTGGTTCAGTAGCGGGTTTCCCCTTTTTAAGTATTATAACTATTTCAGCACCCCCCCAGCTACCAGGTATGGATACTCCCATCTGCGCAGTTTTCATAACTAAAGTCATTTCTGCAGCCAACACGTCCCAAAAAGCCTTATAAAATTCCATTGGTAATTGATCTGGACCAGCGGCTTTCCCTGAAGGGAGATACGTAATAGCTTTTTTTAATTCTTCCAAAGCTACTGATACTTCCAACCTTTCTGCCTCCTCTTCCGTCAAACTATCAAGCACAAGTTCATTTAAATAATCATTTATTTCCCCTAAATCACTAGTCTGTCTATCATCATAAAGTGCCTCGTAAAAGTTCCTAAATACTTCTCGTATTTCTTCAGAATCTGTACGCAGTGTTCCAATATTGTCTCTGATTTCCCTTACTACTCCCAGAGCCATTTTTTGCCTTGTGCGAATAGCCAATGTACGCCCGATTCTTTCACTAAATTCATAGCAATTTTCCCTTTTAACAGTAAAAATTCTAGCTGCCCATGCGGCAATATCTTCTTCTGCCTTCATTTTTGTTCTTAAAAGTTTATTTAGTACATTTTCCAATTCAGCCCCAGTTAACACGCATTGATGTAATTCTTCCTCGGCTTCCAAAATTGCGTTGAACATTTCCCTACCTCTAAGTTGCTCCTGCTTACGCTTAAAACTATTATAGCTTACTGTCTCCCCCCGTACCCCTGCCTTAAAAGTGTCCCAAACCATACCTACTGTCGAGCTACCTCCATTAATCTCAAAAAATTCTTTAATCCATTTTCTCATATGAGAAATATATTTGTCATCTTGTAATAGTGCCCTTTCGAAAGTCCATGTCCTTTCTTTCCTTCTCTCAGTAGATAATATTAAACTTAACATAAGCGGGTTATGATCACTGAAAATACGTGGTAATCTATCAATAGAGGCTCTAGATAGTAATGCCGAGGAGATGTAGAAATAGTCTAACCTTACGCATATTTGGTGTGGGTGCGAATAATAAGTAAATCCTTTCTCATTTGACCTGATTTTCCCCCACACATCTGTAAGCCCATTATTCATTACCAAGCTGAGCAATGCCCGATATACCCTTTTTTTCCTGCCCTTGTATTTCCCAAATGAACCAGCCCCAAGTCCGTCTGACCCATTGATATTGAAATCTCCAGCAATAATCAAATTAGGGGCCCACGATGCTAGCTCTGTGTCCAAAAATTCAAAAATTTCCGGATCATCTTCCGTAGATCCATATATGACACAAATAGTGGTCCATACACCCTCCAAATAGCATTCAACTAAAGCCCACCTCCCCCACTGGTCCCCCAATTTATTCCTAGTAATCACATTATTACTCTTTGCTAGTATAGCGACCCCTCTATTTTTAGCACCTTGCTTTGAACATATTAATACATGAAATCCTAGCTGTTCCAAAAGGTATTCTTGTGAGGCCATTATATGCGTTTCCTGTAGTAAAATAAAATCTGCATTCATTTGTTTTAATACAACAGAAACCCTTTGTCTTTTTTGCCGGTCATTGAGGCCACAAACATTCCATGTTACTAACTTGACACCCATACTTGTTTTGTAATATTTTTCTTGACTACATAATCTGAGTTGCTATCTATCCATAGACTTCTGTCTGCTCTTTTTAGTCTCCTTATTGTTTTGTCCGTTCCATCCTGAAACTCTTTAATTAATAAGTGCTCTGTACCCCCTCCTTCCCTCCCCCTCCCCTGACCCCCCACCCACGTTTGCCCTCCCCCATACTGGCAAATAGGTCAATCCTGACCTATATCTGAAAGCCAGGGTCCTTGGGTAGCCCCCTCTCCCCCTCTCTTTCCAATATATCATCCCCTCTGCTAAGTAGCTCTCGTCCAGGACCTTGTTTGTCATTCACCCTTCGCTGCCTATTGTTTCCTAAGAAAACCTACTCTTGTTACAAAACTATTTTTTATTTGCTGACTGCCTTACTGCAACTACTTGACTGTTTTCTCCTTTGTTCCCCCTGAGAGAGTCAAGGTATTCCTGAGCCATAATCTCTGAGTGGAAGATTCTAAACTGGCCATTACGACCAATCTTCTACCTAGAGGGAAACATTAAGTAGGCTTCACAGCCTACATTTTGAAAAGGAGTAATTAATTGGCGCATACGCCACCTTCTTTCTACCGTAGCGTGGCAGAAGCAAGGGCGGGCAAAGAAAGTTATTCCCTTATACGTGCGCTTTGCTTGTGGTTTTGCTTTACTCATTATCTCTTCTCTTAATAGGTAATTCCCCACGAAGATCAAAATTGCGCGTGGGCTATTGGGTACATTTCCTTTCCTCTGCGTCAATGGGAACCTATGTGCCCGTTGAATTTCATTTCCCCAGTCCCACTTGTCCAGTTCTGGAAATGCTCCCTTAAGCAGTTCAATCACAAATGCCCGCATGTCCTGCCCCTCTTTCCCTTCCTCCACCCCAAGAAGTCTAATATTGTTGCGTCTCTGTCTATTCTCGAACTCTTCGAGTTTCCACATCATATCTGTAGTAGTTTTCTCGTGCTCCTATCTGGTTTCTTGAAGTTTTACCACTGCATCTTCTACTTTGCTTGTTCTCTCCTCTACTTCAGTGACTCGCCCAGCCACTTCAGCATATAGTTTGTTTACTTTTCTTAATGCTCCTTGTATCTTTTTATTAGCCTGTTTTGCCCTACAACTCTCAGCTCTAGCTTCACTCTGTATCTGTTTCAAAGTAGTAAACAAGAGATCGAAATTAGAGTTGGAATTTGAGCCCGGACCTGAGCTCACATTAGGAATTACCCCTGCTGACCCTGTCTCTAATTGCAACAGATCTCCAGCACTTTCGTGATATAACTGGGAAGTAGCTGAATAATCCCAATCTAACTTTTTTGCGACTTCCGTCTGCTTGGGGTTCAGAGTGGTCCTGGCTCTGCTATGTCTACTTTTCAACTTTGTAACCCGGCGATTCATTCCTCTCTTCTGAACCGTGTCCAACTCCAACTCTTCTTCGAAATCTGATTCCTGACCCTCTCTTGAGGATGAGTTGAGCACGATTTCAATATCCGTATCCGTGTCCGCATCCGTTTCAGCCTCTCCACTTGAAACTATCTCTGATTCCTCCCCCTCCTCGTCCCCCTGCTCACTGTCCTCCTCCTCACCATCATTCCCAGTGAAGAAACATTCGTCACTAGGCGAACAAATAGGTAGCGTGGAAGTTATTATAAGAACATTATTCTGTGGGGCGGGGGTGGGGGGGCTTGTACGAGTCTGGGGCGCGCATCACACTCACTACTCCCAATAATAATATCACTCTGCCCCTCTGGATTGAGTGCTCTAGAAACAGTGCATTCGTCTTGCTCTATTAGTGCATCGGTAGGGATCAGGGTCTTGTTACCCCTTGTGCTATCACTATCATTAATACTGGGTTGAGGTTGAAATTGTGATATCTTATCACCATTCTGAGCACCATCTTTGTTCACATCCATCTCCCCCACTTCCACAATAGCAGACTTGCGTATTCCCAGGGGGGGCTCACTCCCTTCAGCAGTCTCTTGGGTCTTATCACCGCTTGTCTTAATCAAGTCATTGGTACCCGCTGTCTCTATTCCCTTAGAGACGCTCTGAAAAGAATCTCCAGATTGTATTTGTGTACAGGAAACCATGGCGTCAATCTCTCTTACTATGCTGGGCTCCCCATCAGTGCGCCTCACTCCCTCCGTGCCGGCTGTGTCAGCGCTGCATCCATCAATCTCCTCTGCTCCGGTCTGGATCACTTGCTCTGTGCACAACTCTGGAGCCTGCGCAGCAGCCGCTGGCCGATTACTTGCTCCGTCGCCACTTTCTCCATTAAGCTCAGTAAGAGCGGCCGCCTCTGTAACTTCATTCAGCAGAGACTGCGGCTGAGAAGGCAACTCCTGAATCATTTCAGAAGGCAACGAGTGTCTCCGCATCAACCCGGCAACCTCATCTCCCCTTAATGCTGTAGTTTTCACAGAAAAGGACTCGAGCACGGTAGGCTGACGGAGAGTTGTTTCTTTTGCACCGCCTGCTCGCTCCATCTGATCTTTTTTTGTAAAACCTGTCTTCTTTTTTAAGGTGTCTTTTTCCTTTGAGTTTTTTTTAAGAGAGTCCTCTTCTATTCCCTTTTGTACTCCCTTGCGGGCTGTGCCTCGGTGCCGGTTTTTCCCTCTTAGGTTAGATGCGGGGACGCCCCCGCTGCTGGAATCATCTTCAGGAAGAGCTGTTTTCTCCCATGGCTCTTCCGAGCCCTTAGTTCATTTCTGTTTTTTTGGTGGTGCCATTCTCTCCCACGCACTACTCCAGGTCAGAAATCCACGATTGAGAATCTTCCGGATAGTAGATAATCCGTGTAGGAAATGCGATGGCTTAAGGAAGAACACACCCAGCATGCCAGATACCTAGCTCTCCATATCGAGCCGTTGTACCTATTTTTTCGTCCTGCTCCTCCTTATTCAGCCAAGCTGCAAGTTTCTCGCCTTTAAAGGTCTCAGTAATCCTAATGAGGGTAGTTCAAAAACGGATCATTTCATTTAAGAGAGGACTGCTCCCTACGACCTCACGGCGGCCATCTTGCCTCCCCGCCCTCGCACCTGTTGCAGCTCTGATGCCCTGCCACCAGAAAAGCTTCCATTTAAATATCTCACTGCACTGTAGATGAGGTGCATCTTACGGCTGTGGCTCGACCATCGAAATCTAAGTTTACAAAAAGTTATGAGTGACACTTTTTTCTAGTCTATTCGAGAAATTGCACAATCCATCCAGTTACATTTAGTTTGTTGCAGTCTGTATTTCTCTTGCTCTGATAACATTGTCATCTGTTGGCTAGGGGGTTGATTAAGGTTTGTTTCAGTAGCTTCAATTGAGGGTGGAGCAAGGGCCTTTGGGTATTTTACTGACTTTTTCATCTGTTGGCTAAAGATGCATATATTTCATCTGCTGAAACGACTAGAGAGAGAACAGGACTTGTCTTCTTGTGCGCATTTATGGCCATTTGTAGTCATTACTAGCATAAAATGTTGGTAAAAGAAGCTCTTATGGTACCTTGTGCCATGTTAAACTGATAGTGAGCAATCCCTGCTGTGGAAAGCAGGCATACTGTTTCCATACAGCTTTCTGGAACTTTCATGGTTTGTTTCACTGCAAAGTTGGATCCTGTTCTTTTTCCGGTCGATTTGAAAATCTCCATAGCATTGTACCCAAATGTTCCAAATTTGGAGTCGAGTGCGTTCGATTTCTGGCGCTGCCAGCCTGATTTGAAATCCAGTGGAGTCTCCTATTTTAGGGGTTATTCTAAGGCAGTCCCAGGTGGACGCCAAGCCTACATACACTACTTGCTCAGATCTGAACGTGACCAGGGCATGAGCAAGCGCAGGCATGTATTTTCTGTGCTCAGTGTAGCTGTGTACACACATTAGCGGTAGGGTTCCCTAAGCTTTATGTGACATCATACACCACATAGTTATTTGGAAAGTGGTAGAATGACCACAAATGATAAATAGCTGCTCCCAATATTTTCAAACCAGGAATTAACAACGAGAAAAAAGACACTATGTGTTGTTTCTTTGTTGGCAGTCCTCTACCTAGTTGGCACTGAGCACTACAGAACAGTAACAATTCACAGGACAAAATACAGTTTACAGTGAAGAGAACAAAAGTTTGTGCAGGATTCTACATAAACCATGGGCTGTGGGACTGTCCATCTGACTTGCAATCTACAGTTTAGTGGAATTATTTCTGATTCAATCTGGAGCGTGATTTTAACGAGTTTTGCTACATGATAAAAAGTAACCATTTTACCAGTATTGTTACCTCTTTTAAAAAGCTTTTATTATTTAACTTAGAATGTAGTAGTTTATGAAGTATACATTCAGAAATACTTTTTGAAGATGATAAATGCTAATTCTGTGTATTTACAGTTCATCACATTTTACTCACAAAACAAATTATTTTAAAGCCCGTGCATTTTATGCTGGAAGATGGGATATGGGATAGTCAAACAGAAAAATTAAGTACCTCTAATAACTATCTTCGGGGAGAGACGTGCAACAAGAAGAAAAAAACACACACAAAAAAACGTACTGTCCAAATGCGACGTCCTCCACAGGGGTTGGATGCTGGTTCCTGGAACCCCCTTGACCAATCAAGGCGCTGCTCTCATGCCGTGAGACCAGGATCCTGATTGGAGGGAACAGCCTCACAGAGCGCTCCAGAGCAGATGTGCACTTTAAACATAAGTACATAGACGGCCTACCCTCCTCCCTGCTGCTGTCACTCAGCAGCGCCCCCACCCTCGTCCTGATGCTTGGCTCGGACAAGGATGAAATCTATTGGGTTTTGGGGAGATTTTAAGTGAGGCGTCTCTACTCCGCTCCAATGGAGGAGCTGCCCATGATGGCTACCTGTATGAGCACAAATTACTAATTTAAACATGAGATTTGTCTGTAAATTGATTTGTCCCCCATCAAAAATTACTCTCCTGTATTAAAATGGAAGACCAAAAACATTATCTTTTTTTTGACCAAATGTTAATGATGATGGATGGCATCAGGAAACGCACTTGGAAAGGGGATGCTATGCAAAGGTGGAATCCCAATCATTAGCTATGTTTATCCCTGTAATGAGATATTCCAGGAATGACTAAAATCTCATACAGTTGATTTCATATGACCATTAACAGTGACAAATACAATTAGATATTTTTCACTATTTAGACGTGCCTCGCTTTTGTCATGAATGTAGAATTTTCGATATCTTTAAAACTCGGTGGTAACGGTCCTTTATTAACTGGAATAGCCGTCAATAATTAACTGTAAAGATATTCATCATCTATTTTGGGTAATACAGATATGTTTATTGGCTCCTAGTAGACTGGAGATCTTTCACGGGCAACCATCTAAATTCCAATTCTGCGTCATTCCATCAGTCAAACAGGGAAGTTGAAATATTGCTTCCAGTGTTTTATTTTCCAGTCTCGTTCTGTGCAGTGAATAAAAAGTTCCTATTTCTAAAGAAAGTAGATTAGTCAGTTTTATTGACTAGCCACAATTTTTCTTAGTGGGTTTTAGTTGTCGTGTGTAACTGCACACTTGGGTGAATGAGATAATAAAATCACACGGCTAACTCATTGAAACATATTTTATGTTCTCCACATTACTTGTGCATTTGTTGTAGAAAGTAAACAAGCTTATTGTTTTAGAAAGAGCCTTAAGGAAGAAATCTTTTGCTATGTTTTAGGTTCTGTCTCACAATTTGTGCACATTGCTCAATGTTCCTCATGACCCTGTGGCACTGGAAGAGCATTTTCGAGATGACGACGAAGGACCAGTTTCCACTCAGGGATACATGCCGTACTTGAACAAGTTCATATTGGATAAGGTAAGGGCTATTTTCGTTTAGTACTCAATTTGTTATTAGGGTATCTAATTTTTTATCAGGCATTGTTTTTTAATAAAGCTAAGGAAACAATTTTTGTTGTGAGGAGAACCATTTGGGTGGTGAGCGTCATACAGTTGCTGTCAGAAGTCTTGCAGTTAAGGCTGCGCGATACCTTCAATTTGGGTTTTCCAGCACCAAAGTATTTGGATGAAGAGCCCAAAAATTATTGACCCTATTTGCTGTTGATTTAATTTGTACACAGAATGTTTGGAACAGTTTAGGTGCCTTTCCATGAACAAAACAGAACAAGCATTGGCCTAGCCAATAGGTCTCACCTTTTGGATCTTAAAAGTGTTTAGCCATGCATCACATTATCCTGGGTACTGTACCCCCAGGGATTGAAGAGCTATAGCAAAGCTGTACTGGTCACCTGTTTGCTTTTTATTGCTATATTTGGGTGTTTAACTGGTGCTAATGACGTGTAACCAATGTCCATTCAGTGTTACCAAGTTTAATAATGAATAAGTAAAAAATAAAAAACCGAAGTGTAAGACTTCACGTTTACATTTACTGCATCCTAAATACAAAGTAAATGTAACCGTGAAGCCTTATACTTCAGGTTTTTTTTTCTTACTAGGTTCAAAAGGCGAGACCTATTGGCTATGCCATTGCTTGTTGTTTTAGTGAACCTCTCGTTGAGTGGAGAACTCTGATGTTGTTGTTTCTGTTTGCAAACTTTACCGCTCCTAAAGAAAGGATAATTATGGAAATTAGTTGGCGAGAGCTGTGTAAAATCATCCTCGGGTAAAACCGATCACGATGCTGCTTGTGTGTGGCATCACTTGCCTGAATGCTGATGTAAGCCTCTGCCTGCACTCCTGGGCTCATCTCTTCGGCATCTCCGCAATGAGGAAGCACCCGCTGGCGTTACTAATCGCTTTTGCCATGGCGATTGAATTGTCAAGTGTGAGCTTTGCATGTTGGTAATTGTAGTTCTGAAGTATGGTAAAATACAAAGCGCACATTTGACGATTCAATCGCCACGGCAAAAGCTATTTGTAACGCTGGGGAGCAACGGCGGGTGCTTCCTCATTGCGGAGATGCCGAGTTCTGCAATCCACGAGAGGTTCACAAACACTCGTGCTTGTGCTGGGATCCACTAGAGCGAGCAGCGGTGCTCAGTCCATCTGTTTGCAATTAGCATGTACGCCGCTGCTCGCTCCCGCAAGGTGGATGCCAGCACGAGTGCTTGAAAAGAGCTGACCGATTTCTAAAAGTCCTCTCCTAGATCAGTGCATGCGCGCTGCCTAGGCGAGACCTAAAAAGGAGTCAGGAGTTCCACCTCGCTCTGGTGCTTTTAGATCCATGTAATTGTTGGGTAGCCTCATTTCTGTGCTGCATTAAATATCTGCATTGTTTATGTAGTGGTACATGCAGTTCAGACACTTACACCCTACCCAGGTAGAGACCCTACCTTTTAGGATTTGTCAGCAGCCATTTGTACACTTGCATCTACAATAATCCGTCTTTCGAAAGTGTTCTGATTACAACATGTTCTACTACAAATTAATGATAGATTGGATTGCCTTGCTCGCAAGGTCTTTTCTGGGTAGTGTTGTTCAGAGGATCTCTGGGGTTTTCATAGAATAAAAGATGATAGGAAATGTAGAAACTTTAACAATATTCTATGATGTAGTGTTACTGCAGCCTATATTTGTACATTGCATAGAAAATTCACAAGTAGTGAATTGACAGCTGTCTTCTATGCATTTGGAGGATGCAGCTACGTAGCACATCATGTGCACGGCATTCCCTCTCGTGAGTATGGTGGTGTGGGTATAGGTCAATTTCTTGCTAATTAGTTGATATGGTGCCCATTGCCTGGGAGGTATGGTGACTGTCGGGGATGAGATGTCAATAGTTTCAGTGTAAAAGAATCATGCAGAAGAGTCGTACATGGCTTTACCTTATTAGTCTATAGAACTTGTACATTATTATCTTTTTACCTGTGATATGCAGTCAAATGATGCTACACTCTGAATGGTTTCAAAACAAACTAAGTACATTTCCTGTAAGCACTACAAAACTCAACTTCTGTTAGTGATGGAAATTAATTCCAGGTGTAGGATATAGAATTATAGCGAAAATTTACATATTGGAGTGGGAGCTAGATGGGGAATACCGTGAACGCTAATGAGTAGGGAACAAATTAGTATTTAGGTCACGGAATGAAACGGCAGGCAATAAATAGAGAGCTTAGGATAGAATGGGAGATCAGGAGTTTTTCGCAATGGAGTAGAGGGTATAAAGAACCATGGTGAGTGGTGATACAGTTCGGGACCAGCAAGTAGGACAATGAATTGGAGTCTGTGATTAAGGAAAAGAATGAGAAACCATGAGTTGTCGATGGAATAAGTACGGCACTGGATGAGAGTCAATGAGGAGAAGGCTGATGGTGATAGAGAACCCAGACCGTATGTAAGTGAATGACAGAGGGTGTCTGTGAGCAGATGATAGAAGGGGCTACAATGTCCTGACTCAGCTGCTATGACCAAATGTAATGTACACATCACACACACTTACAAAGCAATGTCCTGATTCTTTGATCATTTAATTTTTTTCTAGAAATATCTTTAAAACAGGCATTTTTAATGCTACTTGTGCTATTTTCAGCATGAAATACCTGCACTAGAGATTAATATCATTATATTTTGATCGGAGAAACATACTTTTTCCAGTGAACATTTCATTGTGTAACTTTCGGCTTTTCAAGCAGACCACTCACAATCTGACTGTGCCTGAACAACGAAATTGCCCTTATTGGTTAGCGAGAGGTCAATGACTTACCTTACAGATCTAATTTTACATTTGTACAGGTTCATACCAAAAGGATGTTACTTTGGCCTACTAAGGAAAAAAATTATTTCCAGGTAAAAGTCTTGATAGATGTACTGTCATGAAGATATGTTGATCTGTGGAATCGCAAGGCCTACTTGGATGTACTAGGAAATATTTTATCAATCATAGTAAAAAGACATAGGCTCTGTGCTGTGCCCTTTGCATCTTATAAGAGGTACTAGGACTACTTGGAATCATTCGGATGTATTTGACTTTCTTGTTCAAAATCCATATTTTGTTGCAGCATATTGTAAATGGATATGCATTGACCCATCGAGCATACTTCAATTTGGGTTCTTATGGGCCAACCACTCTGAATGTATTTTCCATACTTGTTTTTTGAAAAATTCTGTTTTTTGCTTTAGACTGTTGTGAATTTGCCTGTGATCTTTCTTCTCTAATACCTGTTTACATTTGAAATACTTGAAACCATTGAGGGAACTTATTGGTCTTTTCTTTTTTTGCACTAGCCTTGCATTTTAGAAAGGTATCTTTCTTTTTTGTTCTCTGATTGAACTCCTGTGAGTAGCAATCTAAGAGCTTCATTTGAGGCTCTTGTTTGGATTTGTTTGTGAACTTTTTTAACCGGAATAATTTGAGCTCCTGACCTTAACTTGGGTGCCCTGTGAACCATGCTTATTATGCAAGGCGTCTTTGCAATCAATCGTATTGTATTTAGCAGTACTTTAGCAACATACATTTTTTATTGCAATATGTTCATTTTGTACTATTTGCAATCATCTTGAAGTTATTTGGCATTACTTTTTCAAAATATAGATTATGTTTTGTAAAGTGTTTTAAATATGGGTCTGTTGCTCTGCGTTCCACATACTTCTGTTTTGGGCACTGACACCAGCCTAGAATCGTATTGGCTTATTTTAGCCCTAGTCTTGTTTTTGTAGAATTACATTTCTTTGTCTCCAAAGCGAAGAGGCCTGTGCTAGCAACGATCTTAGGTTGTCAGTTTAGGCTTTCAACCGACCTTAGAATCGAGTGACCATCTTCCAACTGACTTCTTACTCCTTTTCACTTCTTTCCAGGGAATCTAGTCTAGGTGCCACAGGTAAAGGCAAAGCTGGAAAGGATAATACCTTTGGCACTTACTGTTTGGCCGTAATGGGCCTGAAAGAACCTATGGCTGGGCTACCTGTTCCACCTATTTTCCATCTAATCACATTACTTGATCTAGGAACTGTCTCCAATAGGTTTTAACCATTTATTTCCCTAAACACATATTTCCATAACAACATCTTTTCCTATGCATTGCCTTCCCTACCAAGATCACCTCTCCCCGCAGCCACAACATCTGCCATATTTTTGGCATCCGCATCATAGTGATCTCCCCATAGATCAAAGGGCGTTAGTTTTGACATTAGATACAAACCTCCAAGCTCACTTCATAATTTTAGTTTTGGAAAAACATGGACGATTATTTGTGAACCATAGAAGTCCAATTGAAAGTATGAAAAAGTCTACAGGAATGACCCCTCATAATTTTTCTCACTCTCCCTCTTGGATTATATTTACTCTAGTTGTAGACCAGGGTATAGCCTATGTATCTGAAAAGTGTGGGAGCCCTGCTTAATTGAACTGACCCACTGTTGTTGCTGCCGGCTTTCTTCGGGAGTGCCTGGGACCCCTTGCTCACCACCGCGGACCATCGCCTGCACCGCCGCCTGACTGCCGCTGCTGCCGGGGCTTGGACTACACTGCCCGGCAGCACTTGCGGCACACTCGTCACCAGCGCGGGATGAAAGCGCCAGGAGGCGCTTAAAAGGAGTGCAGGGTTCCTGCGTCGCGGGACGCGTGCGGGCAGTGTCGGGAGAAGCCCGGGACAAGGGCGGGACCGTCTAAGGCCACCCTAGGCCGAAAGGGGCTGGGCTGGGCCACCTCTCTTGGTTTTTGCACACTGAAGGTACATTTGATGAAACCGCTTTTAAACCCTCAAAGCTCCATTGTGGTTAACTGTTAATCCACCCAGTTAATTTATCTGGGTGTTCTTTTCATTGACTGTTCTGTACCCCCTGTTTTATTAATTTTATCTTGTGGGTATCCAATCATATAGCGCGTCGTAAGGCACAAACGTAGGCGTGTTATTATCGTGTGTTTTACCACCTATGTCGGTTTATTTCAGCTTTGAAATCTTGTGTGGTTGGCTTATATAAATAGTTAATAGGATTATGTCACTCGAATAGCTTGGTCATATTCGCGTATTGGTGCTATATTTATCCTGATATCTGAGCTGGCGGAGGGAGACTTTTGATTTTTTATAGAAACCTGGTGACATTTAGTGCTACTTGTTGATTATGTCAGGGGGGGCCATTCTAACAATGAGCAAACCGAAGGGAACTGCTGGAACATTAGATCATTTCATAACACAAGCAGAATCCGTACTGTGCCATGAAATCAAACTTGCCCAAAGAAGACTCTCATTGGACCCCTCTAAACTCCATACATACATACATACAAACCGGGGCGCAGCCGTTAGCGAATAAACTGAATTCAAATATAGGCACGGATAGCCAACACGATAATGTCCAACATGCTTTGAACCACTCCACAATAGACCTAATGGGATCGCTTGATGTAAATGACCAAGCAAGTCCGGGAGTATTTAAAGAAAAAAGTGAAAAGAGTGAAAAACCGCAGAGGGGGACAAGAACTGGTGGGAAAAAAGGGAAGGTGGGTGGAAAAGGGAGTTTATGTAATGGGGATTCTAATACATTGGAGCATGTGGGTAGTAGGCACAGAACAATAGGGGTGCAAACTGATGCTAACAACCACTTTGGACAAGGTAGGAAACACAAAGCTGCAGGAGAAGTAGATCAAACTGTGGTAGACAATTTTAAATCTGCCCTAGATACTATTCATGCTCAGATAAATGAATGTATGGATAGTAAATTAAGGGTCATGGATAGTAAAATTGCCCTGTTAAATGATACAATAAACCAACTAGATAACAATATTAGAGAGGGAAGTGAAACCATCAAATAAGGGGCAAACCTAATAGCTGAACTAAAGAAGGTCTTAATGGCCAAGAAGGAACCCAATGGTGTGGACAGTACTTTGATCCAATCGAGCATAGTGAATTTAAATAGTGCACAGCTAGGGAACAGAGCGGAGGCTACAGGGACAAATGAGCCAAAGAAGAAGGCTCTCATTTGTCCCGACAATAGTTTAATGGGCATAGAGCGTGTTAGTTGTAGGGCATTAGTGTACAGCCCAAAGGGGACAGATTTAATTCCTAAACTGGATATTTTGAATTTACCCCCTGCTGCATGTCCTTACGTTCTAGTCTTAACTGGTGTCCCATCATTGAAAAGGGACCAAAATGAATCCTGGCACAACCTTAGGAATAAAGTCGTTGATTGGTTATCCAAATTTAAAAAGTTTAATACAAACAAAATGAGCGAAATCCTGATGGTGCGTAGGGTAGGGTGGGTGGGGGATTCTCCTAAAGATGTACAGGGAGACTGCATTGTTGTTAATTTTAGATACCCCCACGTGATACGCACCCTATTGAAAGCACATGAGGAAGCATCAATTTGGAAAAGCAACATTTATCCCCTACCCCTGGGATACTTTTATAAACCGATGGAAACTGGGATTAACACCAACCAAGGCAACTTATTATTCCCCGAAATGTCTAAAAGCTTCCAAGAACTGTCTTCCCTGGAAGCGGTAGATTGACTGCACCAGTCTAACGTTCTTGCAAATGCATCGAATAGAGCAGAGGGGAAAGCAGAGGGGACAAATATAGTACCAATGTTGAATCCTTGTGAAGGAATGGGCGAGAAAGAACCATGCTGTGCGAGTGAGGATGCCCTAATATCTTCAAGAGGGATTGACCCAATATCCAGTGAGGAGCCCATGAGAGATGTTAGTCATAAGGCCCGCTCTGAGGTAAGTCATTTCATGGAACATAGCGGGCCTTAAGAAGAATGTCAGGGATCCAGAACGGGATGAATTTATTGAAAGAAGCGATATTTGTTTACTACAGGAATCATGGGCAACTAAGACAATTCATAGGGTAGGATATAAAACTTATTATATAGCAGCTGTTCCGTCCACAAGAGGTAGACCGTCGGGCGGATTTATTATCTGGGTCAAAGTGACCCTTGATATAAGTGTTACACATCCCTAGATATCCCTAGATATACTTGAGATAAAAATAGTGACCAAGGATAGTAGGGTGCTCCATATATACAATGTTTATAATCGGCCAGTATTGGCTTCAAAGGAGTCACAGATAATCGAGCGAATGGACTCCATTTTAAACTTAGTGGATCCAAGTGCAAGCATAGTAATAGGTGGAGATTTTAATTGCAACTATCAACCGATCTCAGGGCTTAGAATGATTTTAGAAGCGGAAGATATGGCCAATAAGATTCCTATTATACATAATTGTGAAACTGTCCCGTGTACTGCTCTAGCATTACAAATCATGAGATTAATGGTGGCCCATGGCCTAAGGGCATGTAATGGTCGCCTCCCATCAGATTTACTAAAGGTTTCAACTTTTTGAAGAAATACTACCCAAAGTAAAATAGATTATATAATAGTATCTCTTGATATTTGGCCCTTTGCTGTAGACTTAAAAATTATACCAAGAGTTGAGAGTGATCACCGTCCGCTTGAACTTATTTTAAATAGTAGATTGTTGCCTAGCTCAGCAGAGAGCAGTAATATCCCTTGTAACAGTATGGATAATATCGTAGTTAGTAATAATCGCCGCTCGGTTAAATGGGCACATATGTTGGAGCATGGCGAAAAGCTGGCAAGTATCTATAGCATTCTTGCGAACACCTTCTGTAACTTTACTACTATGGAAGTGGAAAAAAACATATTCCTTGAACTACACAAGGGCTTTTTTTAAGGCATTAGTCCCATTAGTAACAAAAAAGCCAATACAAGTGGGAAAAATGAAAAATCAAAGCCGTTGGGGAAACCTTGGTATAATAACGATTGCCGTATGACCAAAACTGAATTAGTACTAGCTATTAAAAATAACAGCAGTTTGATAGTTAAAGAAGCTAGAACAAAATACAAAAGAGTATTAGTGAATGCTAAAACACTTTGGGATGATGAAATTTGGCTTGAATTATTGTTAGCAGCAAAAAACAAGGACCAAATTGTATTTTGGAAACTTGTGGCCAAAGGAAATAAAAATGAAAAGGACTCTAGAAATGTTTATCTTGATGAGACTACTTGGATAGATCATTTCACAAAGTTATACGCAGCCCCTGAGATCGAAAGTTCCATAAACGACGAGCTATTATTAAGCCAGAGTGAAGGAATCCTAGAATTTAAATTGCAAGAAACCATTCTGCCTATTAACTCGGTTAAAAATAGTAAAGCCCCAGGACGAGATAAGATCCCAGGAGATCTATATAATCATGATATCGGTGTCTGGGGCCCTTGTATTAATTATTTGTGCAATTCTGTAGCTGCAGGAGCCAATTTACCTGAAACATGGAGGAGGGCGGAAATCATTTGTATTTTTAAAAAGGATGGTAGGAGCAATTCTGCGAACTATCGCCCTATTAGTTTAATTGACATTTTACATATTTTAAATCGTATTAATTCCTGGATTGAGGAAAAGCAGTTCTCTCAAAGTTCCAGGCAGGATTTAGAGCCAAAATAAGTACAGTAGTCCAGGTATTCAGATTCTGCTGCATGTGTTGGAAGTACGTAAACATAAGAAAAGGTCATTTATACGTGGCGTTTGTTGACCTAAGGGCTGCTTTTGATCTCATCCCCAGACATCTGTTATGGAAGACACTTAGCAGCCAGGGCTTACCAGCTAACCTCCTGGAACAGATCATTAGACTGCATGAAAACAACTATGCAAAGGTGAGGTGGGGCCCGGGAGGAGAATTAACTAGCCCAATCCCAATTAAACGGGGGGTTCGCCAAGGGTGTGTGCTGGCACCTACCTTGTTTTCATTATTTGTCAATGATATCCCATGTTTTTTAAAAGGCTGCAAAAATGACCCACCTAAATTGGGGGGTAAGACAATACCTGCCCTATTATTTGCTGATGATACTATTCTTATAGCTCAAACACCGAAGGGCCTACAATGTCTACTTAGTGCTTTTCAAACTTATTGCGGTAAAAAGGGCCTTGAGATTAATACCAATAAAACAAAGTATATGGCCATAAATCCCCACAAGTCTTTTAGAGAAAACAAGTTTTTAAATGGACAAAAATTGGAACATGTTCAAAACTTTAGTTATTTGGGTTTGTCCTTAGATTCAAATTTATCTTGGAAAACCCAAATCGAAAAGAGCAAGCTGCTATTAACCCAAAACACTCTACCAATTTATAAAAGACATGGAAATAGCCTCAATACGGCGGTATAGCCAGCACTTGAGGTATTTCGATTCAAAGCCCAATCAGCTGCTTTATATAGCGCTGAATTATGGGGGTCTTCATCCAAAAAGGCTTTTGAGGCCAATGAGAATACATTTTATTGAGCACTGTTAAAACTACCAGTGCGTACCCCGCTAATACCAACCATGCTTGATCTCAATATGAAACGCACTGATCACCATGCAATAATGAGACCCTTGATGCTTTGGGTCAGACTCTGGACAACACCTGAGCTGCTGGACTATAAGATGGCTCTAATAGAAATAAAAGATCTGGACACTAATAATTGCATTACATGGTTGAAACACGTTAGCACTTGGTTTAAGAAGATTGGCTTAGCACACTTTTGGAATAATCCTTCTATGTTAACCCCAAATTCGAAAAAGATTCTAAAACATTGTTTTGGGCTTTTATGGATCATTATAGTCTAAGTGATAGAGTGAATGGGCCTTTGACTAGCAAGTTTCTTACGTTCAAAGATAGTGCTTGCTTTGAACCATTTTTAGCTGAAGTAAATCCTCCACTTGCTAAAACACTATACTTGAAATACAGATATGATGTACTCATGATAAAAACATGTGTAGCAAGGTGGACTAACAATAGTAATGAAATATGCATGCTGTGCTCTCAAAAAGTTAAAGAAGATATTCCACGTTTTGTTCTTTTGCCCAGCCTATACAGTCCCTAGGAAAAAATGGATAAAACCTCTTTGTATAAATATAGGTGTGAGATCGTATAGAGAAGCAGAAAGGATTTTAAAAACTGATACCAGCCAGGTTACGCTCTTTGGTATTAGCAGATTCCTGCTGGCTGTAAATATTTTAAGAACAAACGTTGGTGAGAAATTGTAGAGACCTGTTATTGAGTTGCATGAGATGCCTAGGTAAACAGTATAATAACTTGTATTATTATAGGGTACATATTTGGTATGATTAGAATAATTATGTTCTAAACCTGAATGTTTAAATACTTAGGGGGCGATTAGGATGGCGGACGGACCTGCGTCCGTCCGCCACCCCCGAGGAGGAGGGACCGTCCGCAGGGGCAGCGGCGGTCCCTCCGGTGCAATTAGGATGTGACCACCACCCTGGCGGTCACATCCCCTATCTTTAACCTTGCGGCGGGTGCTGCTTGAAGGTTAAAAACGCATGTTTTGCATTTACATGGTGCCTGCCGCTTTGTGCATGTAAATGCTGGGGGGTACTATCCCCCGACACCCTGGGGGCCCGCAACGGTCCCCCAAACACCAAAGAACACATGCTTTTCCACAGCGGAAAAGCTGCCGTGGAAAAGCCCAGATCGTTTCTTACGCCGATGATACCCAGCTCCTCTTTACGAGTAAGAAGGGTGAGGAGTTTGACGGAGAGAGCATTCGAGAATGCCTGGGGGCTGTTTTCAGGTGGTTTCATCTGAACGGCCTCAAATGTAATTCAGATAAGTCCGAGGTACTGTTTTTCGGCTGTGCCTCGGACCCTGACTGGCATGCATGGTGGCCAATGAATATGTTCCCCCCAGCTCATGCGTCCCAGCTGGCAAAAAATCTGGGGATCAAGATCGATAATGGTCTGACTATGAGATCTCAGATCCTCGGTCTTACGGGCACATGTTTCGGCATTCTCAAGATGCTCCGGAAGTTTCTTCCTTTGCTCTCGGAAGAACATAGGAGGATCACGGTGCAGGCACTAATTGGCTCCAGATTGGATTATTCCAACGTCCTTTATTTGGGCCTTCCAGAATATCTTGTGCAGCGGCTGCAAGTAGTGCAGAATTCCGCTGCACGCGCCATCTTTGGCCTTCATAGGCGAGCCAGAGTGTCCGGTCTATTGCAGTCGCTTCATTGGCTGCCTATCCGGAAACGGATAATGTTTAAAACATTGACACTGGCTCATAAGGCACTCTTCGGGTCAGGAGCGAAATATCTCCAGCGCAGGGTGGGCTTTCATCGCCCGGTCCGTGCCTTGCGATCCGAATTTTTGTTCCTTGCGACGGTTCCCCGAATAAAGAAAGCCCGAATTGGGGGGCGTTCCTTCAGGCTTAGGGCGCCACAGCTCTGGAATGCCCTACCATTGGCCTTACGTCGTATCTCCAATTTGATGTCCTTCAGGAAGGGCCTAAAAACTTGGCTCTTTACCCTCTAATTTCCGTCTCCTACTGTCTGTTGCTGCCGCCTTTTCTTCTGTCTTCGTGTTATGTTTTCTTGGTTATGAGCCGCCTATTAAAAGCGCCGGGACACTCCAATGGAGTAGCCGTGCGCTATAGAAATCAAAATTAACATAACATAACATAACAACAAAGCATGTTACACCACACATCCTAATTTGGCTGACGGTGTCTTGCAGACACCGTCACCAAATAGCCCTACACACACCGCGGATCAGTGGCGGACGGACCTGCTGTCCGCCGCTGGTCCCACCGCAATCCCACCGCCATCCTAATCTGGCGGTGGGTGTTTTCTGTGGACGCGGCGGTGAATCCGCATCCTCCAGGCCGGCGGTGGCTTCCGCCGGCCCGGAGGGTGCGGATTCACCGTCATCCTGTCGGCCCCTATATTCATACGTGTGTATCCAAATTATTTGCACTTTATTTCCTCAGACAACCATGTTCTCATAATTGAATGATTTTAATTGTTTCTATATGCCTTTTTAAATTATTTATATAAGGTACTTAATATAATGATTGACGCTGCCCATCCATTATACTTATTAATTATTGAATTGTACCTAAATCTGGTATTTGTAACATTATGATCCCTTTTGCATGTACTTGCACTGTTTTTTTTATGTATTTTTATGATACTGCTGTATCGAAATAAAGATTATGAAATGAAAAGGGTGGGAGCACACCGCCTCACATCCCAGCCCTCCGTTCGCCCCAATGCATCATGCTAATGATAGAGCGCTAAGATGTTTTGAAAATTGTAGGGGTGCATCATAATCACTGATAGTCCGCACACACATATACTCATGGGTTATGTTAACAGAGAATCATTAGAAATGTGAATGTAATAACGAATAACGTGAATGTAATGTTAGAAATGTAGTTCGTTAGTTGAAAATGGTAAACGACCTATGAATGTAATCGCTTATTTCAGAATGCTTAGCGTATTAATTTATATGTAATGAAAATGCATTAGAGTTAAACATGCATTATAGTGTCTGCACATGTAGAAGTGACTAATTGTGTTTAAAGTGAAGAAATGAAATGCTTATAAATGCAATGTTTAAAATGTGTAATCCTTGATGTGTACAGGCCTTAATGGATCTTCATATTTTGCTCTGAAAGGCCTAATTATTTCTTATGTCAGCTGAATTATGTAGGCCCGAAATGTGTCTCCCTGGAAGCGCTCTCAGTTGAAGGAAGTCAGCAGATTCGATGTACGTGCAAGGTTATTTAGATTCACATGCTTTCTGTTGCAGGTGCAAGGACATCGTCTACGTTAGTTAGTTTGATGCTCTTTGTTTTAGGAGTTAGGTATGGAGGAGACCTGCTACAGTGTATCGTGGAATGCTGATAATTGGAAGCTCTCAGGAGAAGCCTGAGACCCAAGGTTGCACCAATCGTTATTGGGACGGAGTGCAAGTTTCTGGAAAGTTACCTTTCAGAGGTGTTTAGCCAAAGGAGGTGTTTCGGGGGCGTGTTCTATTGATTGTTCATTTTGTATTAGGGACAGTGCCCCAAGGGAGGAGTGGCAGAGAAGAGCAGATGGAAGCAGAGAGCAGTTAGGAAGGAAGAGAGGGATTGATTCTTAGAAGAGAGACTCAGCTTTGACTATTGATTCATGCAACGTGAGTGTACTTCTTAGGAAGCCTTAACGAGCTGACACCTTTTCTCGATTTGTGTTGGGAAATGCTAAGCAGGAATGTCACCTTAGTGCTAATGTAGGGATAGATCTAACTGATCACTTTTGATGTAACTGATGAAGACTGACTTAGACATTGGAGCATTTGTTGCTTGCCTAATTTTCCTAGAACTATTGATCCTTTTTATGCTACACCGAATCAGACTGGTACATAGAATGTTTTTTGTATTAGTGCTCATGTATTTTTTCAACCTCGTAATGAGGTGTTTGTATGTTCAGTTATTTTCAGCTTTGTAATAAAATCCTTGAATGGAAAGTTGGAGTCAGTTGTCCTTTCCGAGTCTAAGTTGATCAGTGCATATTGTGTGTGATAAGGACATTGGGTTCTCTCCTTTACACTACCTAGCAGATAAAAAGATCCAGTCGGTCGAGGATTCTTAGCAATGGTGTGATGAGATTAGAATCCGGCGTTATAACTAAAGGGAGTGCATGATAACACTTACTACAGTAACAGTCTCTAGATTTCCCCCTTGTAGGTGCAACCAGTGCCGTCTATCTCTAGGCACGTGCTTCAAGATAGTTTTCCTTCAGTAGAGAGCAACAAATTATTTTGGGGCTCTGATCAATAGGGTTTGCTTAACTGTTTAGCAACCCTTATTGATCGGCACTTTAAGATGTAGGCAAATGGTGGCTACCTGCTATGGTAGCCTTTTTAGAGTAAATCTGCTGTGCATACACCAGAAATTTATCCTGGGTATTTATACTGTGTATTTGGCTAGACCAAGAATCAGGTGATCTAAATCTTTTGCCCTAGAGAGCATTATATTGCCCTCTCTCTAAACGTAGGTTGCTGGTAATGAAAGAATGGAACACTTTTAAGGTACTGCTAGAGTTTAGGGCACAGAAAAAGCAGACTGTGAATATGAAAGCTCCAGGGTGGCCAGTTTGGCACTTACTAGAAGAACTGAAGCAACCTATCTAGAGTGGTGAGACCACTCAACTTTTGCGCACTGTTGCACCTGGTCTATGGGTCAGACCAGAATCACTTTCATTGATTTATGCTTTTCTACTTTTATAAACTCTTCACAAAATTTAACATATAAGTCTCAACACTTCAAAATCAATGTGGGTTATTTAATTTGCAAAAATCATCAAAATAATTAGTATCATTCAGCTTTAGTATTGACAATAAATGACAATTTCACAACAAGACTACATAATAAAGCTTAGTAGTAAACAGTTGAAGTGGCCATTGTAGTAGTAGCCCGATGCATTTCGAGTCCCTTGGGACTCTTCCTCAGGGGCCTGTGAATGGGAACCAATTTTTATATTACAAACATTCAAGATTCCAAATTTATCAGGCAAATGTAATGCGAAGACAAACAACGTGCATTTAAAAATTTCAGGCATATTATCAGAAAAACATTTTTGAACGGATACTGAAGTGTACCTTACAAACAGTAAAGCCGCCACCACACCACTGTGTGAAGAAACTAAACCAACCTTGCGGTAACTCATACTCACATCAATAGTTAACACAGTCCGCCCTGCCTGTGAACAAAATAAATATTAATAACCCGCTCTAACCGAAAAGAAGTGTGACTATGAGCCTTCTCAGTGAACACCTTACCTCAGGTTCTGTTCACTTCACGCTACCGCGTTACTCCCTTGTTTGCCACAATACCAAATCGTATCTGCAAAGAAACATGGAGAACCGTGCTCAAAACCTCTCTCCACTTAAACTTTCCCTCCGTAGTGAGGTCGCACCTCGCCAAAAACTTCCTACCTGACTTATCGTGCTCGTGCTTCTAATTGCTCCGCTCCTCTCCACAAACAGTCTATGCCGCAAGATGTCCCGCCGTGTTTTAAATACAAACTCTTTCTCAACAGCATTATGGAAAGCGAAAACGGTCTACCTCAATGTATCCTGACCTCTCGATTAGCAACATAGACAACAGACTACCGCAAAACCTGCCGGGCCGCCATATTGAAGCAATCAGAGTTAAGTGCAAAAAGTGCTAAATAAAAATGAAAATGTGTGAAAAAAACGTAAAAGGAAAATAATAACACATCCGGGCTGGGGAAAATAAATGAGATAATCAAGTCAAGTCCAATCAGTACAAATTCCGTTCGTATACGTACATGAAAAAATAATGCCTGCCAAAAACTCACTAGCATCTCTACAGGGTACAGTCACATATTTACAGAAAACAAGTGTAATCAATTTTTTCATTTAACCCTTTTGGTTCTTGTGTCCCAAGGAACCTAATCCAAAATATTTCTCTCTGAAGGAGTGATCTGGTGAGATCGCCTTCTTCAAGGTTTTCCGTTCTCTCCAGAACTGAAAACTTCAGTTGGGAAATGTTATGCCTATTTTCTAACCAGTGTCTGGCTAGATTGCTTTTGACGTTGGCATTCCTAATGGTACTTTTATGTTCAGAAATTCTCGTTTTTATTTTCCTTTCTGTTTTTCCTACATATACTTTGCCACACGGGCATTTGATGTAGTAAATCACGTTTTTGGAGTTGCAATCGCTGTCATGGTGCAGCTCTATGGTTTTTCCAGTCTGAGGATGATTTAAAGTAGTACCTATAATGGCATTGTGACAATGCACGCAATTTGCGCAATGTTTCATCCCTTTGTACGTCTGTTTTCTGCTGATTGATGGGGTTTTCAGTAATTCCTTCAAGTTTTTTGCTCTTTTATAAGCAAACATGGGCTTATGTGCAAAAATACCTCTAAAGTCTGGTTCGTGCTGTAAAAGTTCCCAGTGTCTTGTAATGATATTCTTGATTTTTACCGAACTCGTAGAATATTTAGATACAAAAACTTGTCTCTCCAGGGTTTTTTTAGGTTTTTGCTCTAGGAGATTCTCTCGGTTGAATAATTCAATCTTCTCCTTCGCTTTATTGAGTACTACTTCTGGGTAGCCTCTCTGGACATATTTCTGTTCTTGTAAGGTCAAATGTTTTCCCAATGTATCAGGTTCAGAACAAATGCGTTTTATTCTCATGTATTGCGATAATGGCAAATTGACTTTGAGATTTTGCGGGTGGAAACTCTGAAACAAAAGAGAATTATTCACATCTGTTTCTTTCCGAAATACTTCAGTCTGTAACCTTCCCTGTTTTACTGATACAAGAACATCTAAAAATGCAATTTCATGATCGCTGATACTATATGTGAATTTAATCTGATCCACATGCGTATTTAGACTCAGTATCTTCTGTTCCAATTTCTCTCTACTTCCAGACCAGAGTACGAAGATGTCATCGATGAAGCGTTGGTACACTAGACTGTTTTCACGCCATTCTTCGTCAGAGTAGATAAAATCAGCTTCAAATTTTGCCATGTACGTGTTAGCGTACGCGGGAGCTCCCGAAAAACCCATACTTGTTCCATTCTGTTGCAAATAAAACTTAGAATTCCACAGAAAATAACTGTGATATAGGCAAAAATGCAGCAGTTCTAGTATGAATGTCTTCTCTGCTCTGATATTCTCAAGTTCCAATAAAGCCCATTCTACGGCTTCAAGTCCTGCGTGATGTGGTATGGAGGTATAGAGTGATTTAACATCAATGGTGCATAACACTAGATCATGAGAAATCGGAATATTCTTCAATTTCAATAGAAAATGGTTGGTGTCTTTGATGTAAGACGGCCAGTTTTGAACAAATTGCTGCAAAAAGGTGTCAATATATTGCCCCAACGGTTCAAAAAGTGTTCCACAACCTGTCACGATGGGTCTCATTGGCGGATTTAGTTTATCCTTGTGGATTTTGGGTAACATATAAAGGCGAGGCCGCCTTGGATATTGTACTGTCAAAAACTGTTTCGTGGCGTTAGAGATATACCCTAGCTCAAATGCTCTTGCCAAAATAAGTTGCAAAGTGTCTTCCAGTTCCTTGGTGGGATCAGACTGGAAAAACCATAGAGCTGCACCATGACAGCGATTGCAACTCCAAAAACGTGATTTACTACATCAAATGCCCGTGTGGCAAAGTATATGTAGGAAAAACAGAAAGGAAAATAAAAACGAGAATTTCTGAACATAAAAGTACCATTAGGAATGCCAACGTCAAAAGCAATCTAGCCAGACACTGGTTAGAAAATAGGCATAACATTTCCCAACTGAAGTTTTCAGTTCTGGAGAGAACGGAAAACCTTGAAGAAGGCGATCTCACCAGATCACTCCTTCAGAGAGAAATATTTTGGATTAGGTTCCTTGGGACACAAGAACCAAAAGGGTTAAATGAAAAAATTGAAGTCGTGTTACCCAAAATCCACAAGGATAAACTAAATCCGCCAATGAGACCCATCGTGACAGGTTGTGGAACACTTTTTGAACCGTTGGGGCAATATATTGACACCTTTTTGCAGCAATTTGTTCAAAACTGGCCGTCTTACATCAAAGACACCAACCATTTTCTATTGAAATTGAAGAATATTCCGATTTCTCATGATCTAGTGTTATGCACCATTGATGTTAAATCACTCTATACCTCCATACCACATCACGCAGGACTTGAAGCCGTAGAATGGGCTTTATTGGAACTTGAGAATATCAGAGCAGAGAAGACATTCATACTAGAACTGCTGCATTTTTGCCTATATCACAGTTATTTTCAGTGGAATTCTAAGTTTTATTTGCAACAGAATGGAACAAGTATGGGTTTTTCGGGAGCTCCCGCGTACGCTAACACGTACATGGCAAAATTTGAAGCTGATTTTATCTACTCTGACGAAGAATGGCGTGAAAACAGTCTAGTGTACCAACGCTTCATCGATGACATCTTCGTACTCTGGTCTGGAAGTAGAGAGAAATTGGAACAGAAGATACTGAGTCTAAATACGCATGTGGATCAGATTAAATTCACATATAGTATCAGCGATCATGAAATTGCATTTTTAGATGTTCTTGTATCAGTAAAACAGGGAAGGTTACAGACTGAAGTATTTCGGAAAGAAACAGATGTGAATAATTCTCTTTTGTTTCAGAGTTTCCACCCGCAAAATCTCAAAGTCAATTTGCCATTATCGCAATACATGAGAATAAAACGCATTTGTTCTGAACCTGATACATTGGGAAAACATTTGACCTTACAAGAACAGAAATATGTCCAGAGAGGCTACCCAGAAGTAGTACTCAATAAAGCGAAGGAGAAGATTGAATTATTCAACCGAGAGAATCTCCTAGAGCAAAAACCTAAAAAAACCCTGGAGAGACAAGTTTTTGTATCTAAATATTCTACGAGTTCGGTAAAAATCAAGAATATCATTACAAGACACTGGGAACTTTTACAGCACGAACCAGACTTTAGAGGTATTTTTGCACATAAGCCCATGTTTGCTTATAAAAGAGCAAAAAACTTGAAGGAATTACTGAAAACCCCATCAATCAGCAGAAAACAGACGTACAAAGGGATGAAACGTTGCGCAAATTGCGTGCATTGTCACAATGCCATTATAGGTACTACTTTAAATCATCCTCAGACTGGAAAAACCATAGAGCTGCACCATGACAGCGATTGCAACTCCAAAAACGTGATTTACTACATCAAATGCCCGTGTGGCAAAGTATATGTAGGAAAAACAGAAAGGAAAATAAAAACGAGAATTTCTGAACATAAAAGTACCATTAGGAATGCCAACGTCAAAAGCAATCTAGCCAGACACTGGTTAGAAAATAGGCATAACATTTCCCAACTGAAGTTTTCAGTTCTGGAGAGAACGGAAAACCTTGAAGAAGGCGATCTCACCAGATCACTCCTTCAGAGAGAAATATTTTGGATTAGGTTCCTTGGGACACAAGAACCAAAAGGGTTAAATGAAAAAATTGATTACACTTGTTTTCTGTAAATATGTGACTGTACCCTGTAGAGATGCTAGTGAGTTTTTGGCAGGCATTATTTTTTCATGTACGTATACGAACGGAATTTGTACTGATTGGACTTGACTTGATTATCTCATTTATTTTCCCCAGCCCGGATGTGTTATTATTTTCCTTTTACGTTTTTTTCACACATTTTCATTTTTATTTAGCACTTTTTGCACTTAACTCTGATTGCTTCAATATGGCGGCCCGGCAGGTTTTGCGGTAGTCTGTTGTCTATGTTGCTAATCGAGAGGTCAGGATACATTGAGGTAGACCGTTTTCGCTTTCCATAATGCTGTTGAGAAAGAGTTTGTATTTAAAACACGGCGGGACATCTTGCGGCATAGACTGTTTGTGGAGAGGAGCGGAGCAATTAGAAGCACGAGCACGATAAGTCAGGTAGGAAGTTTTTGGCGAGGTGCGACCTCACTACGGAGGGAAAGTTTAAGTGGAGAGAGGTTTTGAGCACGGTTCTCCATGTTTCTTTGCAGATACGATTTGGTATTGTGGCAAACAAGGGAGTAACGCGGTAGCGTGAAGTGAACAGAACCTGAGGTAAGGTGTTCACTGAGAAGGCTCATAGTCACACTTCTTTTCGGTTAGAGCGGGTTATTAATATTTATTTTGTTCACAGGCAGGGCGGACTGTGTTAACTATTGATGTGAGTATGAGTTACCGCAAGGTTGGTTTAGTTTCTTCACACAGTGGTGTGGTGGCGGCTTTACTGTTTGTAAGGTACACTTCAGTATCCGTTCAAAAATGTTTTTCTGATAATATGCCTGAAATTTTTAAATGCACGTTGTTTGTCTTCGCATTACATTTGCCTGATAAATTTGGAATCTTGAATGTTTGTAATATAAAAATTGGTTCCCATTCACAGGCCCCTGAGGAAGAGTCCCAAGGGACTCGAAATGCATCGGGCTACTACTACAATGGCCACTTCAACTGTTTACTACTAAGCTTTATTATGTAGTCTTGTTGTGAAATTGTCATTTATTGTCAATACTAAAGCTGAATGATACTAATTATTTTGATGATTTTTGCAAATTAAATAACCCACATTGATTTTGAAGTGTTGAGACTTATATGTTAAATTTTGTGAAGAGTTTATAAAAGTAGAAAAGCATAAATCAATGAAAGTGATTCTGGTCTGACCCATAGACCAGGTGCAACAGTGCGCAAAAGTTGAGTGGTCTCACCACTCTAGATAGGTTGCTTCAGTTCAAGGCACGGCGTTTGGACAAACGTGCCACTTTTGCTGCACGCATGGTGAATAAACAAAAAATTCTTTAAAACATTTGCCTAAATATTTCGTAAAAATAGAGGTGTGCCCCTCATTCTTGTAAACTTCACTTACTAGAAGAACCCCATGTTTTTTATTTACATCGTTTTGTAAAGTGTGAACCAGACCTCAAGGTCATAAAGAGCTAGACAGCAGCAGTTCTGTCCAAATAACTATTATTGTACAGCAGGGCAGCTAAACGCAAAGTGCTGAAAAAAGAAAGGTTTTAGAGCCTTGGAGCCCTCTGTGCAGGAAAAGTCAAATGTTTACAATACTAGGACAAATAGTGTACAATTAGACTCGTACAACATCTTCAGCACCAGTAATGTATATAGGTCAGAGAATCTTCAACGAGCACCAGGTTATGGCCATAGTACACATCTGTGAATCATGTGGAGATATCTTCTTTAGCAGATTATATGACTAAGGAATGTGAGACAAATCAGTGATATGGAACTAGAGGGAAGATCTGTTTGCATTTGGACATCTCCTTTTGTTTCAAAAGTTGTTAATTATCATAATGGGGAAAACGCAGGAAGAACAAAGTGGCAGATGTATAATGTATCACGATAAGAGTCAGATCATATAAATGTACAAGTCAACTCTGACACAAATTGCCAAACTTCATCTTCATAATTAAATAGGACCTGGATAACAAGCGACCATTTATGCATAAATAGAAAACAGATAGGGTTCGTGCTCCAGGCACCTTAAAGCATTCTTCAAACAACTTGCAGGCATAGTTTGATCCTACTTGGTGGAAAATGTGTAGAGTGCCCCATGTGAATTAGAGAAAGGGAAAATGTGTATTCTGATTAGTTAGTTGCACTAAGAATCTGAGATCAAATGGCTATGCGATGGAAATTAATCTTCTTTTGCACATCGCATGTGCTAGGACTTCCTGACTTGGGGATCTTGAGTCAGGCCTAGAATTGTACTGAGTAGAGGAAAAGACTAGTTTGCTAGTCAATGTCATCTGCTGTAGCTCTAGATATCGGGTAATTGGCAAGTTGTCTGTGGGAAAAGAAAAGACGCTGGTGCGTATCAATAATCTGTCTGAGAAACTTGAAAGAAGTTGAAAGAAGTTTGACAATTGCCTACAATGGAAATGGGAAGTCATATTTGTATGCACGGCGTTCCTGGTCCATTGCGCATCAGATCCTAAATATGTGGGTTTCTTCAGCTTCTTGAGTTTGGGATACAGCAGGGGCCAGAACAATAAAATAAATGCGGAGAGTTGGTACAGACAACTAGCTCACCAATGGCTGGTGTTGAAGGTGCCTTAAGAGGTCTATGGGAGCTGAAGGATCTTGTTCTCGCTTACTCTATTTGTGCTGGTATTCTGGAGCATCTCTCCGTGGTGCTGGCATGGCAGCATTAATGAGGGTAATGACAAATTAAGAGCTGTTTGAGTGAGTTCTTCAGTATCATCAGACCACTGCGCACTGACTGCTCATCCGGCAAGTGGTACCACAGTCTATATACCAAAACATTGTGTGGAGTACAGTCCTTCCTAATATCATAGAGACCATCTTCAAAATATTAGAGTGGTTAAAAAGGCTTGAGTATCCCCATCTGGCAGGAAGGGACAGTAGTACTTTTTCATGGAGTTAGAGATTTTGTCCACAGTTGGGAAATAGGAGGATACAGAAAGCTGAGAAAGCTGAGAGTATCACAGGTGTGATGTCTCCTATAACACTTCATATTACTTTTGTTGTTGTTTTATTTTTGTGATTTTATATAGCATGGACATGGCCCAGTGGCATCTGAGCACTTTTCAAGTGAACAGTTACCAAACAATTACTTACCATACCGTCATAGCAGGAGTACAATAGAGACACAAACTGAAGAGTTATTGGGGGCAAAGATGGACACGAGCGCAGATCCCAGATGATCATTGTGGTAATTAAATTGATATACAACATTCAAAATGGCAAGGCAGGAGTGAGTGGGAACAAAATGAGTTTAACCTAAGTGTCTTTCAAAGAGAAGAGCTTGGAATTCTTTTTTTTAAGGTAGCATAGCATGTGGTCAGAAGGAGAGTAGGAGGGAAGAAGTTCCAAATTCTTGCTGTGTTTTATGAGAATGTGCTGGTACATGAGTCCCCTCATTTGAAGGTGGGGGCTCGAGGAGAAGGAAACTGGTGTTTCTAGTACCCTGTTTTGTGCCCTAATTTAAAAAATTTCTTTTCGTGTGCCGGTGAGGAGGATGCAGTGCAAGCATTTTTAAAAGGGCCCTCACCTCAACAGGCAACCATTAGAGGGCTAGCAGGATGGGAGTGATATGGCCAAATTGCTTGCACCAATAACTAGGCAAGCCACAGCATGTAGAACTACTCTGAGTGGACCTAAGTGAACTTTGAGGATGCTTAAGAGGAGCAAGATCCTGTAGTCCAGTCTGGGCACGTGTGCAACCGATTTTAGGTCATGTTCTGGTATGAGCTGCCTGATTCCAGGGAGCTGCCTTAGCTGGAACCTGGAGTTCTTGTCCATTGCTGTGATGTGATTCTGGGGGTTGAGTCGGATGTCGAGGATGAAACCGAGTGACTTAGCTTTTTAAACAATGGGGGATTGCCACTCCAAAGCTGGGAGGAATTCCATCCAATTTTGTACATGTAGTTTGTATTTTGTTGTTGATATTAGAAGGAATTCCATTTTCACAGGGTATAGTTTGAGGTGGTGGCATCCATGACTAGATTTTTATCAAGATGTTGGATAGGAGAGTGATGTCGTCAGGGGATGTGACCTTCAGGCAGATTTGGGTATCATCAGCATACAGGTAGAAGAGGATACCTGAGTTCATGGGTGTCGCAAAGAGACTTTGAATAGGCTAGGAGAGACAATCAAGCTTTGAGGGAACCCATTGTTGTAGGCTGACTGACTAAGAGACAGAGTTCCCAATTTTCACTACTTGGGAACTGTTTGTTAGATAGGAGGTGAGCCAGTTAAAGACTACACCTTCAATCCCCATTAGATTTTTCAGGATGTTTATCAGAGCATGGAGTGACAATGGAGAGATGGTGAAGAACAAGAAAACATGCATATCAGATCGTTTGTTGAAACCGAGATCGTTTTTCACCCTGAGGCGGAAGCCGGGGTTCTCAGCGCTCTCTTGCGCCTAAGAAACTGAAAACTTGGTTATTTAATCTCTAATAATTCAACAGAGTTACATAGGAGAGCAAACAAATGTACAGTGCCGAGACGCCTGCGGGCAATTGTTCGCGCTTAACAAATGTTAAAAATAAATAAATAAATAAATAAATATCCAGTGTCAACTATGTGGAGGGCACCTTCCAGAATCTGCAACATTGCAGTCTCGATGCCGCAGTCGTGACCGCAGCCAGATTGCAGAGTATCACAGAAGTTGTTTGCGTGAATGTGACGTGATAGTTGGGAGACTAGCAGCTTTCAATCACCTTACCTAAGAACAGAAGAATGAACACTGGATGGAAGTTGTTACAGTCACTGGGGTACAATGATTTCTTTTTTTCTTTTTTGCAGAGGGGAAATGTGGCCAACTTTTAGACCATTCTGGAATGAGCCTTGTTCAAGGGAAGATATGACCAGGGGGGCCCAAACGGGGACATGTTGTATGGCGAGGCCTTTACTGATAGAGCCAGGGATAGCATTGCTGATATGATTTGAGTATAGTTTTTTTCTCACTGATCTCCGCTTAGACTCAGACTGGAGGGGGATTGTCTCTAGTCTTTCTCAAGCTTTCTGAGATGCTTCCTTTCTTCACAGAGGTCTTTAGAGAACCAAAAATAGGGGTTGGGTCTTCTGCATTTGCTCTTGAGGCATGCAAACTCCTCCATCAAGGAACACATTAGGTTATTGACTATGTCTGTGGACTCGTTGATGTCAAGTTGATGAGTTATCGAAACATGATTTGGAAGGGTTATGATAGCCTGTGCTTTAATGTCGATGCTGCTTGTGTCCCTAAACTTGATTTTTGCCTTCAATTGTTGACCAGAGGTTTTAGAGTTTGTAAAGGACACTGGGAAGGGGATTAGAAGGTGGCCAGACCAGTCTGCCAGGTTGGGATCATTGGTTGTTAGGTGGAGAGTTCTGGATATGATCAGTCCTAGAGAGGAGCCCATACAGTGTCTGTGTTTCTGCCAGTGTTGATGTAGGTTATTGTTAAGAAAGCAGTAGAAGGTGTTGGGTTATTTGTTGTAGTCTGTGCCCCAGTGAAGATTGAAGTCACCAAGGAAGATGTTACACCAAGAAAGATGATACTGTTAAAGCTGATTAATTAGAATGTGAAGAACACCATGTATTTTTCGACCAAGATATTAATTATGCTGGGTGGTTGATAAATAATGTTTACTCTGCGGTTGAGTGCAGAGTTGTGGGAAATTTCCAGAGACATGCATTTGAAGAATTAAAAGCGACAGGAGGGGAGGAGCCTGCATCGAGGTTCTGTGAATGGCTGCTAGGCCCCCACCCAGTTTGTCATCTTGATCACAGAGAAGACTAGAATGGAGTGGGAGTACTAGAAGAGGCAGAATGTTTTTCGAGGCATCACTGAGCCAGGTTTCCATGAGAAACATGATGTTATGGTTGAAGTTTGACTGCTGAGTGGCAGTTATGCAGCTGGGGTAAGATGTGGTGGGTTTGTGCACAAGGTGACCGGCGGTGTGAAGGGGGTCTTGGATAAGGTTCAATTACACGTGATTTTAGGTGGGGGAGATCTGTGATTTTGGGTGGTAGTGTGATGTGGGTCAGGGGGACTGCGGTTTGTGATGGCAGTGGGAATGGGAAGATAGTCTTGTGTTTGGTTGGGTGGCTGACTATCGGAGACTTTGGTGTTTTCGTAGCTTTCAATGAGATGGTGTAGGCCCTTTTCACTAAGGGAAGAAAACACCCATTTAGGTCAGACTGAGTAGTTATCTCTGGGGATACTGATTGGCTGGAAAATATAATTTTTAGAGGGATGTTGTATGTTTCTTTCATGGGTTGTAAGCGAGTCCCTAAACAGAGTGCTTGAGAAAAGATTTTGGTTTTCTTAATGAGATATTCTGAAGAGCGCAGGCATTCCATGGCCAGAGGCAGTTGAGGCTCAGGAGAGGGTAGGGGCTTCTTTTGTGGATCAAAAGAGGGTCTTGAGTTATGCTTGAGGTTCAGAAATGCCAGTGGAGGGACAACTGATGAGGAAAGAGGGGAAGCGCACAGAATGAAAGAGGGGCAGGGGAATGGGAGATGTGATAGGAGTGGGAGGTTACCGAAGAAAGGAGGGTGGGTGAAGTAGAAGAAGAGTTGGGCAAAGAGGGTGAATATTTTAGGATTGGGTACTTGGGGGAGAAGGATCTGGTGTTGATGAGGGGGGAGGTTGGCTGGATAGTGCTAGATCATAGAGACGGAGGTGGTGGAGTGAAGGGAAGCAGGGAGGGTGACGGGACACGGAGTGGTAAAAGGTGGATTGATAGGAATTTGTAGAGAAGAGGCCGGTGTTAGCGATGCTAGCCTCACCACTGTGATTAAAGGAGAAGGTAAGGTGAGGAGGTGGGTTTCGCAGCTGTAATTGAAGGACTGTTGTGGCCTCGCTGATCATGGCAGTATGAAGCGTAAGATATTTGAAGGGGGGTCTGAGGATCCTGTAGCCTTGCCAGCAAACCGTTGAACTGTCCCGAAAAGCAAGCTTTAATAAGTGAATTCAAAAGTTGTTCACAATGTTATAGGACAATGCTTCTGCAGTAAATAGTTGCATGTGTGTTTACATAAAGCTATTGCATCACAAAATATATGTTTGTGTAGATGGTCAAATAAACCCATATTCCTGGACATATTCCCATTTTCTCAGCTGCAGCTGCAACTGTTGTGATGTTTCCTGGCACAGGGGTTAAGGGATGTGTGTTCCTTTGCTAGTTGGCAGTGCTCAATCCCTCTAGTAAGTAGTGAATCTTGGCATGCCGCCATGTTTCTCGGGCACAACAAGAAACTCTTTGTAATCAACCTATTTATTTCTTGCAAACATCAGATAAGTACCCAGTTTGTGTTGACAAATGCAGAAGAGGAAGATTCGAGAAGGTGCAAGACTTTCTCAGTAGAAAGTTTCAGATACTGCCGGTAAATGCTGCAGAGTGCAGATTGAGAATCTGAAGTCAAAGACGAGTAAGGTTGAACAGTAGCACCACTCTCTACCTCCTGGTTCGGAAACAGGCCACAGTTTAGTTTCCAGGAATAGAAATGCACTATGGCTACAAACATTGCAGGAAAAAGCATACACCAAATTTTAATGTTATTATTATGTCGCTACTGGTGATTTTCTGGCGAGCCTGTGGTATGTTTACAAAAACATCAAGATCACAAACCTATTCCTTATTCATATCACCCCGAGTGGGAAACAAGTGGGTCATCCCTTCTGAGAGGAGAGATTGGACACTCTAGTCTGTTTTGGACACGGTATTTTAAGATCTAGCTTGTGTCTGATATTGGGAGACAGAATATGCCCTATGTATTGGGTTGTGGGCCAGGCTGGTTATTTTACCCAGATGATGGGGATGCCACAACACATGTAATATTAGGAGAATAAAGTGCTCCAAGCACTATACATAATTGTGGTATTGCAAGTCACAAAGTTCAGTGAACCCCGAAAGCCATTTATTTCACTCTCTTGCATCTAATTAAGGATAGGAAAGAATGAACCCGTTTGATTAGACTCTGAAGCATTTGAGCTATCAAGAATTTTGGGGGTTATGAATCTTTAAAAAACTCTGATTAGCCAAATATAGAATTTAAGTCCGCCAGAGCCCGCAACTGAGAAAGAAAGCATTGTGTACTTGTAGACTCTGAAAGAGCCGGAACGGCCATTACTAAGAGTCTGGCTCGATTTTTAACCTTCATCTTCCGGGGTCTTAGAATCCTCTTTAGGTGTGGCCGAGGGACATCAATAGTTGTTTAACCAGCCCCTTGTATAAAAAAATATATATTCTGTGTACATACGAAGAGGGGCTTTGGGTGAGCACTCTTCATTCATTCATCTGTTCGGCTGTCATTTAGCATTTTACTTTCACCCATCACAGTATACAACATAACATGGGCAGTGGGCCAGCCCACTTCAGCCATTGGCTCTCTTGCACTTTGAGTGATCCTTTAGATTTTTAGGATTCTGGCAGAATGCCTCTACAGGTCTTCCTCTTTCTTTTCCTGTATTCTGATATGCAGCGCTGTACATTAAAGCGGTCTGTGTAAAACACTATATTTGCACTTGTACGTTTTTTTTGTTTTTTTTTAAATGAACATGGATTTATAAGCCTATTTGTTTGATGTCCACAACTGGTTGTGGTTCTTTACCTGCTAGGGTATCATCATTGTGCATCACATACCCACATCAACTATGTTGTGCTTGTAAACAAGGTGAGGAGTTTTTGGCTAATGCTTTCAGCAAAACATAAACATGGTTATACTCTTCAATAGCTACACAAGAAGCACTTTTGACTATCAATGGTCCTTGCTTCATTACTGAATCCCATTTCCATCACCAACTGTTGGGTGGAGACATGGACACAACGCAATATGTTTGAAATGAGTAGAGCTTTAAACTTCCAGACTGATGAGTATACAATATCGGGTCTTCTTCCCTTTCAAATGTCCCTGTCTTGGACATTACACACCTACCAACCATCTACTCATTGAGGAATACCTCAGACACTCTTTATTCCCATCGGATCACATGCATAACAACCCTTACGCAGTGGGGGGTGGGGGGGTTCCTTGTTTTCATAAGTAGCCCAGCTCTGGCTGTGGGTCATTAAAAGCAGGTGGGTGGATGGATCGAACTCTTGTCTAGGGAAGGTATTTGGCAGATTCCTTCCTGCAGGAACTGCTTATGGTCAATAGGGTGGGATTTCAGACTAGGCCATTGGCTCACAGTCATTCTGTGACCCTAAGCCACTTTGTCTCAAAAATTTGTATCTCTTAATTATGGGGATTCAGGTAACGATTAATAGAATAGAATAAACACACTACCTAGCCTAAAAGCACAACACATCAGTTAGGGTGTGCATTAAGAAATATTACAAGTAGCAATAGAAATCTGCTGACAAACAAGGGACCACATCAGAAATCCATCGAATGAACTCAAAGGCCTCAAATTCAAATGAAATATGGATTGAGGTGCAGGTAATCATTTTGACGCCATCTTTATGATGCATCATACATTTTCCCTCAAGCTGGAGAAGGTGGGAGCATCAATTCAGATCCATGTTTACGACAGCAGAATGCTAAGTTATGCGCTCATTGTTATGATCTTTCAGGTCAATCACTCCCCTATGCCCATTATATGCAAAGTGATCTTCAAGCTAGAAGCTAAAACTTCAGTATTTCAAAGTGTAATCCAAAAGTTGCTAAGTATATAGATGAGGCATCATTGGAAGAAGAATGCCTCTTCCCGGATGAGAACATAAACACACATGAACCTGTGGAGATGAGGGTCGTGACCCCTCGGGTAAACTGCACATTTTGTGGCTGTGTAAGGACTACAGAGGTATTGTCAAATACCAGTCTGTTTCTTATTGCTACGATTTATAGAAGCCTACACCGCAGTACTGGTGCTAAAAGAATTATATTGGGCCGTATCAAGATAAGGTGTTTTCGGATGAAAATTGATAATACCATCTATAGTGTCAAGGTGAGCCTTGGCAATGACTAGAAACAATTCTCAATTCATGAAACTCAGACTTGTAATTCTGGTAATTGGTGCCCAGGCAGAAGAGTTATGTATGGTGGACCGACCCGTACTGAGAAATTGTCCTTGGGCATTATTGGACAATAAAGTATTTCAGGGTGCCAGAGGCCAAAGAATAGAGCATGATGATATTTATGAATGTGATAAAATCACTAATTTTCTTGCGTTTCTTAGCTTACCTTTGGGATACAAAAGTAAAACCGCCCCTTAAAAATCCCATAGATTGCCTTTTTATGATATAAACTGCGGAGCTGACCATGCTGCTCTGAAAATCCTCAAGCAATGCAGACGTTTAAAATGCAGTTTTCTGCAGGATTGCATGTAGCTAAATTCTTGTGTCTACAGCGTCGCCGAAGATTCGTGAAATACCGGTTTGGCCAGAGTAAAAATTACAGAGGCGGAGAGACCTTAAACCGAAGGGCCCCAAACGAGAGGACAGGGAAGTGCCGCAACAGTGCTTTGGAGTCAGTGCACCATAAACTATCCATTGGCGTCCCCCCTGAAAGGAGGGTCTTCTTCTCTTCATAGTGCAAGATATGATGTTTAAGAAAGAGTTTATTAATCTAAAACGGGCAAATTAAACAACTGTCGATGACTGGTTTTTACTGTGATGTATCAGTCAGGAAAACATTTTTTTTTATTTCGTATAAATAAAGACTTTTAAGTGGCATATTTGCATGTTTATGTTATTTTTCTTCTTTATATGGCATTATTGCCTGGAAATAGAAATAATTGTAACCTATAGGAAGTGTGCTTTGCTTCATTCTGGCTACTTTTAACCGCCCACCTTTCTGACAATCCGCCTCCCTTGTTGCGTTGTGGTAGTGATGAAAAAGATGAGCTTTATCTAGGGATGCAGAAGGTGGTGCCTTTTGGCCTGCTTAAAATTAATAAAGTTCTTTTACAATTTTACAAACCTGGTAACCATCAGAAAGTTTGCACTTTTATTGTTAATGAGCGTTAAAATGTGTTAATAGTAGGTTTTTACTGAAGAAAATAATTAGTCCTTCTTACCTAGAGAATTTTTTCTCGAAGCGTGTTTTAGCAGTGAATAAAATTGGTCCTGGAAGAAGTTAGGCTAAGTACACAAATTTTAATTTTGTGAAGTGAAAACGTTTTGTTCTTCACCCAATTTTTTTTATGCTGTTGACTTTTTGCTTTGTCCCTTTCCTCCATAGCCCTTTTGTCTGCACAGCTCTCATTTTTTCTCCTGCTGAGCAGAGTAGCGTTGACTTACAAAAGGGGTCTGCAACCTTTTCTGTGGTAGAAGCTACTTATGTTTAATGCAAATCAGCCTGAGCTAGTAATACTATTAGTGCGATAATTGTGACCGCATCAGACAAGATTACATTAGTGGCCTCAATATACAGGATTGCTAGGAGCTACCAGCTCAGTGAAGAGGCATGATTTCCAACAGTAATGTAAAAAAAAAAAAAACTTTTCAAATTCGAATGTCTCTACACAGGTTATACACGAGGGCCATAACTGCAATGGCCCTGGACCAAGGAAATCATATTAGCAATCTCTGCCCAGCATCAGACGATTCACCACTCAAATATCAACCTTAAATATGTTTTGGAAAGTCAGTAGTTTTTTCTTTAAACATCTTATTATGAGTGCTGAAAATGCACAGATTTCTTCTCGAATATACACTCTAAATTGTGGGCTGCATCTCTTTATTCAACCAATCGGAAGTTTCTAATTTAGTAAAGTGAGCTGCACACAAGAGAGCTCTCTACCAATTTATTGTAAAATGCTCTGATAATCTTCGGGATCTTGTTCACACTATATAAAACTTTATAAATAAAATAAAAAAATTATAGGTTCCTGGATAGCTACCAGGAGCTCACAAGCTACTCGCTGGAGATGCCGGATTTACAAACCCCATTGTAGCTACTTGGCTGGGTTTTTCAGTTTACACCTGATATGAACCTTCTCCCTACTGGCCTCGTCTGTGCCGTTCCAGCATGCTAGACCCACACCAAGCCCATGCAACCATAGGCGTAAAAGTTGCACTTCTACAATACCCTGCCATCCTTGTCAGTTTCTAACATTCCTTGCTGGTTTCTCAGGCTGTGAGGGGGAGTGAAAGTACTTTGCCCCAGAGCAATAAGATCACAACAAGGAAAAACACCATAATAATCTTTTTATAGTTCTCTAGGCTCTTAGATTGCTTCATTTTATGCATGTGCTTTATTGTAGCTTTCTGTACATTGATCTGGGTGATGAAAGTAGAAACTAAGAGTTATAAATATCTCCGCAAAGCTAAAGAACTGTGCAGTACCTGATCTAGACCATCCACGCAGGTAGTGCAACTTGCGCTTGATTGTAGTGATGGCGCGAGGTGATGAAAAACTTTTTGTTTAAACTCGCAAAGTTAAACTTTCATAATAATTGTAACAGTATTAACAAGCATGTGGTGAAACTATTAATCAACTTAGTTTTAAGATGCATTCATTCAGAAAAACACGTGGGATTAACTTATGTGTTCTACGTTGCAAATGCAAAGAAAATAATAAACTAACCTTGTCTATTGTCTTTGTCAGTATTAAGTGCGTCTGTCTAACTAATAGCATGTGCTTATTTTATGTGCATACGTTATGTCTTTTCTGTGACAAAAGCTCGTGGAGAATCCTTGCGGTCTAAAAGAAGAAGGTAGATATAAATGCTGCTTTGTGTGCTCAGCTAGGTAACATAAATTAACGGGTTATTAATTAGCAAAGGGGGTGGGTAACAGAATGGGTCTCAAATCTCTAATTAATTGATGTCTTGTGTTTGTTTGAATAATAGTTTCCGAGTGAGGCCTAAGGCATGCTAAGAAATGGCGTTACGAATCCTGTCCAGAGTGGAGCCTTGCACATATTCAGGAGTGGAAACTTTTGCCACGTTGACATTTTTGTCAGAAAATGCAGTTTAATAGGTTGTGCTAAACGTGCTCTTGGAGAAAATGGCTCAAGGACAGGAAACCAGCAAGATTGCTAAGGCAAGGAAGTTGTGAACTGTATCTCGAGAGAAATGTTTCTTTTTTGAGGAAGCCAAATGACACGAAAGCAGAGGACAATAGGGCTTAAGAAAAGCCTGAACTTGGTTTAGAAACGGAGATGACCTAACGCCTTAATCGTGGACTGACATGGCGCAGCCAATGAGCGGCGTGGATTTCTGAGAAAATATGTAATTTGTAGAAAGTTTAGCTAGATAGAAAGGTATAAAACCTGACCTCATGGGCAGGAGGCTGCCTGCTCGTTTTCCGATTCCTGATTGACGTGACATGCTGTCGGACTTCTGGCTCACGTAAGGACAGCAGTCTTGATTTGATTTTTCCTTTCTAGGTGGAGCAAGAATAGTCAGGGAAATAGTTTGAGGGAGTGGAAACTGTTATTTTGCTTTAATTCATGCTTACTGGTTTGCTTTGAAGAGGTCAGTCTAATAAATCGTTTCCTTATAAATGCTGTTTTCTTATTGCTAATAAATAAAGATTCTTAATAAAATGCTCTTTCTTGAATAATAAAGTTAAAATAAAATTAGATTTTGAAACGACAAGCTGGTCTTGTTTATTCATGGTCTAGTTACCATCAGTTGATCCATTTGCCTAAGTGGCTTAATTAAAATGATACATGTTTAAAACCATGGTGAGAAAAGATAAACTGCAGTTGTATATAAATATGTAAATAGTTTGTGAATAGTTCTGATTAATTAGGTCACATGATTCAGTCGCCCAGAAATTGTCTCGTTCGTTTATGGGCCTTTATAAGTGATTTATGATTAATGGTAAGTATTGTGGTGTTAGGTAGCGTTGGTGAGACAGTTTTTCATTAGGGGCGCTGGATCAGTAGAAATATTCACACCACCTCTGTGGGGTATTACATTTTCAGAGGAAGCCTTTTTAATGATCAGCTGAAGCCAGGCTATCATAGTCTACAGAACTCACCTATGGTGAGTCCAGGTTTCTCTCCGCAACAAGATACAGAAGGCTGCAGGAAGATGGATATTTCTTTTTTTAGTCGATGTAGATGCCTCATTGCCTGGCAGAGCTCTTAGGGATATCCTCTTCCTCAGGAGAAAGAAGAGGAATCTGATTGTGCCCCTACTTTCTACGAGTCCCATCCTCCAAGCCGAATGTTGGAGGCTGGATGTTGCAGGTAGCAAGCATTGCCTATTACCAATGGTAGCTGAATTTCAGGATTGTCCTATGCTCTTCATTTTCGGATTCTTCTTAGATTCTCCACTTGCATTCCCCAATGTATATCTTATCTGTGCATTCTGAAGAAGAGGATTAACTCAATTTAGGAATCTATACCTCCCAGGCCATTCAAGTAGAGGCTAAATTCCAGTTGCCAGCCGTCCTTTAGTCTCAATTTTAACCACTCTATTATTTATTCATTTTAAAACATTCATTCGTAATTTTCAGAAAAAAGTGCAAGACCATTAAAACCTCAAAATTCATAACATTAGTTCTAGATTTATTTTTTACTTGACCATAATTTTTAGAAAGTGCTCTTTCATATGATCCTATTTTATTAGTATCCAAGAAATAAAGCAACATTTTTAATGGACTTATGTTTGAGATATCCATATTTTATGCAACTCTTCTGCAGTTGAGTTATGTTATGTTATGTTATGTTATGTTAAAGTGCATTTTTATAGCGCGCGGCTACTCTAAAAGAGTGTCCCGGCGCTTTCCACAGGCAACTTACAGTGTCAACTCAACATAACAGATAAAACAGAATCCAAAACAAGAAAAAGCCACCTAAACAGAATGATTAAAAAGCCAAGTCTTCAAATTCTTCCTGAATTGAAGCAGGTTGGGAGTGCTGCGGAGTGCCAACGGAAGCGCATTCCACAGCTGGGAAGCCCTAAGGCTGAAAGAGCGCCCCCCAATACGGGCTTTCCGCACGCGTGGGACCACCGCAGTGAACAGGGATTCAGAGCGCAACGAGCGAGCTGGGCGATAGAAGGCCAATCTTTTCTTCAGGTATCCTGCGCCAGAGCCAAACAAAGCCTTGTGCACCAGCGTCAGAGATTTAAAAACAATCCGCTTCCGGATTGGAAGCCAATGAAGCGTCTGCAGCAACTCCGAGGCCTGCGCTCGTCTATGCAGACCAAAGATTGCCCGGGCTGCCGAGTTCTGCGCCACCTGCAGGCGCTGAACCAAATAGTCCGGAAGGCCTAGGAAAAGGGCGTTAGCGTAGTCTAGCCTGGATCCGATAAGCGCCTGCACCGTGATCCGTCTATGCTCCGCAGACAATAAGGGTAGAAACTTGCGGAGCACTCTGAGGATGCCGAAACAGGTGCCGGACAGGCTAAGGATGTGCGCTTTCAGAGAAAGTTTATTATCGAGCTTAACACCCAAGTTCTTGGCGACCAAGGACGATTGAGCCGAAGGGCACATGGCGGCCGGCCACCACTGTCGCCACTCGGGATCGAAGGCACAGCCGAAGAAAAGAACCTCCGACTTGCTGGAGTTGGCCTTCAGACAGTTTTGCTGAAACCAGCTGAAGACCCTGTCCAGGCAGTCCCGGGTTCTCTCCCCGTCAAATGTCTGATCTTTTTCACACGTGAAGAGGAGTTGTGTGTCATCGGCGTAAGACACGATCTGGGCTCCATAAGCCTCAACCGCAGCCGCCAGAGGGGACATAAAGATGTTAAATAATGTCGGGCTCAGCACCGAGCCCTGTGGAACCCCAACACCCAATGGCGGCATCTCGGCGGAGCTCTGGGAAACCCAGACCGTCTGGCGGCGACCCTCCAGAAAAGATGTAAACCATCTGAGCACCGTCCCCCTTAGGCCGATGTCATAAAGCCTGGCAAGCAGCGCCTTATGGGGAACGGTGTCGAAAGCCGCCGACAGGTCCAACATGACTAGCATGGCCTTGCCACCCCCATCCAAGGTCTCCCTGATGATCTCAGAGACCTCCACCAACGCTGTTTCCGTACTGAAATTCGGACGGAAACCGGATTGGGATGGATGGAGCAGATTGTTAGCCTCAAGGAAGTTCGACAAGACGCCATGCACATGTTTCTCGGTGATCTTGGCCAGAGCCGGGAGAAGTGAAATTGGCATATAATTGGCCAAAGCCTCGGCATCAAGACCAGGCTTTTTCAGGAGGGGGATCACCATCGCCCTTTTCCAGGCGCGTGGGACACTCCCCGCACTCAAGGAGGCATTGAGGATCGGGTTGACCAGGGGATTCACCACTGCCGCCATCCCGGCCAGAAATTTGGCGGGGCAAGGGTCAAGTGGGGAGCCAGATTTAAGACTGGCTAACAAAGTCCGGGACATGTCACTGGAGACAGATGGAAAGTCCTCCAGGATAGCCATATGCATGGCCGATGTTCCAAGTCCCACCCCAAGATCGCAGCAACCCTCCTCCGTACTTTCCGAGAAAGAAGCCTGAATAGCCTTAATCTTGTCGGTAAAAAAGATGGCAAGATCACGCGCCCACACATCAGGTGATACAGGCGGAGGTGAGTAAGAAGTTGGAGACGTGAACTCCTTCACAATCGTGAAGATCTCCTTACAGGAGTTTGCCGACGCCTCAATCCTCCTGGCAAGATATTCCCGCTTGGCACCAAGAACATCACGGTGATAGGCCTTCACCGCCGCCCTATAGACTAGTTTGGCCTCCCCATCATATTGATGGCGCCAGGCCCGTTCAGCGACCTTACATTGGCTGCGCGCCACATGTAACGCCTCTGTAAACCAAGGCGCAGATTGCCGTTTCGCCGAGGACTGGGGGGTTGTCTTAGGGGCAAGGTCATCTAACCTCTCAGTCAGCCATCGCTGCAGGGCCTCCGTGTCTCTTTCCGGATCCCCCGAGAGAGAGCAAGGATGTTCCGTGAGCGCCTGCTCTAGCATAGCAGGCGTCACTCTGTGTAACGCTCTTGAGGCCGATCTGGGTACCATGGGGGCGCAGGAGTCGAACCGCCCATTCTCTAATACAGAGAACCCGATCAGCCTATGATCTGACCAGAGCACAGGCCACGTATCAATGTCGACAATAGGGACAGAGGAAAACACTTGATCAAGGGTATGCCCTTTCTCATGTGTCGGCCCCGACACAAACGGTGTCAGGCCAAGCGGAGAGGTAATATCCAGCAATCTTGCCCCATCCGGATCGTCCGTGACATCAAGATGAAAATTGAAGTCGCCTGCCAGCAAACAATGCTGTGCAGACAACGCCAACTCCGAGATAACTGTCTGAAGGTCCTCACAAAAGGAGCCCACCGGGCCAGGAGGCCTGTAAACCAACAGACCCTTAGGCGCTTGGCCTGGAGACAGCCTCAACATGAAAGCCAGGGATTCAGAGCCCCCAATGGGGTTCACGGGGAGAACAGAGCAAGAGATGCTCTTCCTTACCACCACCGCGACTCCGCCCCCCCTGCCCTTAGCTCTGTCTTGGCGAAAGATATTATAAGTTGGAGGGATTGCAGAAAAAATATCCGGATTGGACGCCTCTCCCAACCAGGTTTCGGTCAAGAGTAGACAGAGAGGATTATCCCTGACCAATAAGTCATAGATGTGCTGCGCATGTCTTCCTACCGACCTTGTATTGAGCAGCAGACAGAGATGCTTCGCAGGCACCTCGGTGGCCCTGGGAGCGCCACATAGCGACCCCGTAGGCGACCAGCCGCAGGCCGGACAGCGTCGTTTACCCTTGTATCGTCCAGGGAAAACTGAGCGGCACTGACAAGAAATAGTGCGCAAGGCGCGGAGCGACGCCGAGGTATAATGGATCATTTCGCCCGCGCCGTTATGGTTGGCGCATAAGAATAGTTATAATAGAATTATTTTATGATTAATTACCTGGGGGTATTTCTATAGCATATGTTTTTAAGTGAATGTCTCTAAAACAGCTTTTACACACTTCTATAAAATACCAATGGAAGGAGCTTTTTTAAAAATGGCAATTGCGAACATTTACTTAACGTTCAATGGTTGCAAACTAAATATCTCTTGTCCCTTGAACATAAACCCGTTCCTGAATAGAGATCCTCCTGGTAAGTCTATTCGACTTGCTATGTGCTGGATGTAGACTACAGCGAAAGATATTGAAAATTATAAATCTTCAACTGTAAATAAAGAAATCATAGGTTCATGTGTGTATTGCCAAATGTCTCTAGTATATAATATTTTTTCAGACTATTCAGAGGTTCACAAGGCAAACAGGGTTTACTGGGGTTCTACAATGGAGGTTGAAGTAGTTTGCCTTTGATGTTCCAGGTTCTGTCATACTATGGCTCTGCAAACTGGCCAAGTACAACCCCTTCAGCACTTGACTCTCCGCGATGAAGAGCAGTCACATGCTTCCCAGACAGTCGGTATGGGGGTGCTCCAGTTCAGCACTCTGCATTTCACAAACAAACATTATTATAAGAAATAATTGTCCAACCCAATACTTGGCTTTCAAGAAAAAAGTTCTTTCATCCACACTAGAATTAAAAACTACACATAGAAAAGTAGGCTGCCGCCTCTATTGACCCCAGTTTCTCCCCGGCTCTGGTTTTAGCATGATTAGACTCTGGTGCAGATTACCCCTGTTCTCTTGCGTGAGCGTGCAGTCTTTCAAGCTCAGATACCTAGTTTTCATCCTACGAGTCTCTTTCAGTCCGTGATTAGGCCGGTGCTTCTCGGCCAGCCTTCCTGCTCCTCCGATGCTTGCTAGTTCACACTTCTACAGGCTGAGCATGAGGCTGCAGTTCCTCTCTGCCTCTGAGGCGGTTGCTTCTGGATGATGAGGCTGCTGCTGAAGATGGCTGCACAGGGGAGTGCTGGAACTTCTCATGACTGGTCCAATGGGTGGTCAGTGCAGCCTTGCTCAGGATGTTCAGGTCCAGATTGGTGCGGCCATGCATGACAAAGCTGGAAACAGGTTCATTATTTGTATGATGGACCACGGCTTCAGGAACAACAAGGTCTCATGTCCCACGGCAGCTCTGGGTCATGCTGTGACTTGAGGCAGAGGTAGCGAATTTAGGCTACAATTCAGTTTCACAGTTTAGCTGCTGAGGTTGCGCTGCAATTTCACAGATCGGGTTTAGTGGCTCTGGTCTAGCTTTAACTTCACAGATCAGGCCAGATCACACTGCAGGTTCCCCGATCATGCTCAGTGGCTTGGGAAACTTCTTGATTCCACGAGAAATAACACTGGTGAGCCGGCGGCCCACCAACTCCAGGACGCTACTGCAGACCCTCCGCACCAGGGTGACGCTGCACCTGACTGCTCCTGCACAGTCACTCCTCCTGCAGGGTTGGCAGATTCCTACCCTCTCTCAGCAGGAAGTCTGGGTTCCAGGCTCTTCATGGCAGGTAATCGGTTCTTTTTTTTGTTGTTTTGTTTCACAATTCTTTATTAGTAATTCAGAACAAAACAGTATGGGGGGAGGGCAGGAAACATAAAATACACTTTGTGAAACAATAATACAGCACAAAATTAGACAGAATATCGGCTAAAGGACAAGTGGAATACCTACAAAACATGGACTATCACTGGGTGAGGAGGGGCGGGCTCAAGGAGGGTTCACAGGTCCACATTTGTGTACATTATAACCAATGGGACAGGGGGCGACCAAAGAAAAAGGAAACATGACATGAGGATGGAGGAAAAAGAAAGAGCAAGCGGGTTCCTACTCGCATCCACGTGTCCAGGGAAATGAGGGGAAAGTAATGGGAGAGGGTAGAGACGAGGGGGAACAGAGGGAGAGACGAAAGAGTAAGAGAGGAAGGAGAAAGGCGTAGAGCAAAAAGAAACGGATGTAGAGAGGACAAAAACAAACAAAAAAGATCAGAATGCGTCCAAAGGGTAGCAGCCATGGGACGGAGTTTAGTATCCGGACAACCGGTTTAGGGGTGGGGGTAAGCCGTTCTTGCAGCTAGAGTTCGACTCCGATAATGTCCCTCACTTCTGGGGAGCTGTGTGTCAGTCAGACACCTGCGCTGGCTGCACAGCCGTCCTCGGAGGACTCTGAGGAGCACTCCCGCTCTTGGTCATAAAGACACTGGAAATGACAATGCAGTGGGTCTCACTTGTACACAGTCAAAGCAGGTACGAGATGATGATCCACCGTCTACACTTCTAGAACTGGTTTGGTGTGGTTCTCCTTTCAAGAGTCCTCTCCAGACTGCCCTCTAGTCACACGAAAGACAAACGGCTGGCATCTTCTAATGGGTCCCTTTCACCTTTAACAACTAGGATTGCGGTCCCACCCTTCGCCCTTCCATCTACCATATGGCAGTGATACAAGAGGACTAATCAGCAGCTCCTCTCAGCAAAAGACCTAGTTGAATTTCTGAAGGAGCCTGATCTCCATTTCCCGACTATATTGTCTAGGTGTTCTCACTCGGCTTCAGGAATGTCAGCAATACACTTCCACCATCTGGGAAAACAACCTCACTGCCACGTTGTGGACACCGTCAGGCTTTGGGTAGCCAAAATGGATTGCACAGGCCTCTGTTACTCTGGTCCACTCATACACACCATGCATGTACCAAGCAGACCACATAGGCAAACACACACTTAGGATATTAGCTCTAAGATCCAGGTTAGCGCATAGAAGTAGAACTTTACATGTGTAGGCGAATAGTCATCCGTTCCAGATTCACAGGTGAAAACGAATGGTCACAACTATGGATTCTCAACACCTGGTCCACAACCACCCAGCGCTCTTTGTACTAAACCCATGGCAGGAGCAGTAGTCCTCTGTCCGCTGGGTGCACCCATCCAGGTCACAAGTAAGTAAGTAAGTAAGTAATGTTTATTTGGACATGATTAGTTCAAACCTTTAAAAAATTATAATAACTCAAGTAGGTACATTTAAAAAACCATTTGTACTTAAAGCGTATCAAGTTAGATTAGATTAAAAGTAAGAAGTTAATTAAGATCAGTTCATGGTTATCCTCAGGGCCATATAATGTTCGTCAAACGCTGTTTAGTCTTTTTCTTATTGAGTTAAAGAACTTCACGACCTGGCAGTTCAATTTGATGTTGTTGGTGTTAAGGCATAGTTTGACTGCCTGCCTGCAAGTCCGAACAGCATGTAGTTTAAAGGATCGTCGTAAAAAGATATACCTCAGGTCCTTTAGTCTAGGACAGATGCAAATCACATGGACGATGTCCTCCTTGCCGGTGTTGCATAGGCGACACCGCTGTGATGAGGTCACAAGATAGGTTGAGACTCGCACGTTAAGGGACGGGCCTAGGTCTCTGTGCACACACTAGATCAGTGTCAGGCTAGTAAAAAAAAAAAAAATCTGGATACCGATATACACCTTCAGGCACTCAAATTGGGGAAACATGAGTGTAAACCATGTCGGGGGCATTCCCATCCCAACAGTTTTCCTCCCAACATGAAGTGTAGTTTAAAGGGAAACCATACTTACAGGTTGTACAACATTGCACTGAAACATACTGCTTCTGCTGCCCCCAGTATTATTTTAGCAACCAGCAGAAGAAATACAATTATAGAAAAAAAAAAGGAATTTTACCAAAGTCAAACTATGTACACATGCAGACGCAACCTATCAAACGAGTGAAGCAAACTCCGTATGCAGGGAGGTCATCGGGTGCATGCGCGTTTTCAATTTGTGCACAGACTCATTGTGACAGGTGGGCTTCCATTGGGCAAAGTCTCCGCCACTTAAGTGGATTGGACCCCCTCTCCGCCAAACACCAACAAGGCCTTTGGTTTGTTTTTCGTAAAAGTAATCCCTCATTATACCTTGCATACCGATTCATCATTCCACAGAGGCTCTCTAGATCACTCTGCAGAACGAATCGTGCTATTCTGATGACTGGCCGCATGTTCTGCGGGTTTAATATATTATCATTGGCTTCTGTCCTGTTTACAATGCACAGAAACAGGAATCGCATCCTCTATACAACACGTGCACGTCGCTGCTTGATGTAGCTCACACCAAACTTCCTATGACCGCTGATGGATTCGAAATGCAAACATTGCATTGCACTTTTACTAATTAATACATTTGGTTTCGTTGTGCGTTCTAATACCACAATCAGCAGGCGGCTGGGCCTCATGATTTTCCTTTTTTGTCCAACACACTCTAGCTTGCCAACAATCCGCAGCTTTCGGTGCTCTGGCATCTTTCTTCTTTCTTGTTTCCATGGAGTTAGCATGTGGCTCATAACAACAACGCTCTCGACTGATGCACCATATACCCCTGCTCGCTCCGTTTCCGGGCCTCGCAGTCCCAGCTGAGGGGAAGTGAGTGTGCTCCAGGCGGGAGCTCTGAGGCACGCGTCCGTGTGACACCAGAGTTATTTGTGTCAAGGCTGAGAGAGATTTTCCTTGGTAAAGGGACTCGTTTACCTCTGATATCTAACGTTTTGCGCCTATCAGTGCTGGTCTCCTCCCGATTCATTGGCAAGCCAGATATCAGAACAAGCATTGGCAACACCAATAGGTCTCGCCTAAGCTCTTGGCTTTGTCAATGTCTTTCAGCCCTTTTGTACACTATTGCGGTATGCCGAAAGGTTGGCCTAACGGCTAGAGCGGTTGACCTAGAAGCTGGGGAACCGGGTTGGAGTCTCGTTGGGGACGCTCAACATCAACAGCCTGTGATTTTGGGCAAATCACTTAATCTCCCTGTGCCAAAAAAAAATGAATGTGTCGGTCTGTAACGCAACTGGGTCTCATGTAAAGCGTCGGGTCGAATACAGCGCGATTAAAAATAATAATAATAATTAAAGGGAAAAATGCCGTGACGTGGCCTGCGCTGACTGTCTCATAGCGTCACAGAAGCGGGCAAGTAACAAGGGATGGTGCAAGTAATCGGGACTCGGGGTGAGGCTGAGAGGAACCGAGCAGGCGATAGTGGGGCAAACTACAACGCAGGAGTTTATGTAAAATAAAGAATACATCTTTACAGCAGTCTTTGATAGTGATACACCTCATCAACCCGCTTTGATTGATCCGTGCACAGCTTGCTGGACTGTGGGATATCTACAGCTAGTCCCGGCTTTTTATCCTGCATCACAGTGCATTCTGGGACTTGAAGTTTCACTCATAACTTGAATCTCTGGCTCAAAACTCCAATTATGTAAATACTTTTGACTCTAAAGCACGTTTCCTGGCAGTTACGTGCTATATGACCCCACCTGACACCATTCTTTGGTCGAAGCGATACAGTGTCTTCGCTGAACCGTCGCGCGCTGCCTGCCGCCCCGCGGGCTGTGGCCTCAACCTCAAGGCGCCTCCTTGAGTTTGCAGAGTGACCTCTTTGAGGCCGATGGGTGAGGAGGTAGCTCTGCCGCTGATGGTTTTTGTCCTGCCTCTGGGACTCTGCTAGCAGCTGCGGGTTATGGCTGCTAGAGGGGTTTCTTTATTAATCATTAAAGCGCTCATTTCATGCACGTGAGGGCCCTTAAGCCAAGGGGAGGAAGTTCCGTCTTTGCAGCATTGATTCCGGTTCTTTTGTTCTTTTCATCCAGCTACAAAAGCGAATGCAAAAAGCATTTTTGCTCTGATCGTCTGGGGATTCTGTTTGGGGAGTGGTACTCGGCCTCGATGGGAGGGCGTTAATCCGGGGCAGTATACTACTTCGGGGCACCCAGCTGCACCGAAGGAGAGACGGTACAAGCAACAACACAGGAGGGGGGAGTCGTGTGGGTGGGGGTGGGGCGTGTTGGCAAGGGCACGCAACAATGCAGGAGGGGGGCTAGCAACAGTGGTGGGCAAGCAAAAACCCGGAGGGGGATGGGGTGGAAGATGTCCTGCACAAACACGCACTTTTATGGAGTGCTGCAACTCAACGACTAAAAGAAGCAATCATTGGCAAAGCCGATAGCTTTCTTCTATGCAAGAGCTATTGTCTTTGCCAGTGTTTTAGCCATGTAGTACACCAGAGTGGCTGCTGTTCAGCATGGCCACGGTTAGTGGGGTAAGGGAGAGTAGCCTACAGTAGAGTTGAGTGGCGTGGAGAGGTTTATAGTGGAGTGTCATGGAGTAACGTACAGTATTGTGGAGTGTCATGGAGTTGAACGGCGTAGAATACAGTGTCATGGTTGAGTGGAGTGGCAGAGAGTGTCCTGGAGTGGTGTAGAGCAGAGTAGAGTGGCGTGGAAGGTCATGCAAAGAGTGGAGTAGAGTGTTGTAGAGTAGAATGGCATAGAGCGGAGTAAATTGGCATAGAGTGGAGTAGTGTGTCATAGATTAGAGTGGATTAAAGTGGCATGAAGTAACCAATGGAGTTGTGTAGAATGACATATAGTGGAGTAGAGTGCTGTAGAATGCAATGGTGTAAAGTGATGTAGCGTGCAGTGGCATACTGTGCAGTTGCATAGAGTAGAATGTTGTACAGTATATTGGCATAAAGTAGTTAACATAGGTGCAATGGCATAGAGTACATTGGTTTTGAGTAAAGTGGTGCAGAGTGCATTGGCTTAGAGTGCAGTGGTTTGGATTACAGTGGCATAGCGTAGACTGTAGAGGCATAGACTGCAATGGCATAGAGTGGAGTAGAGTGGCGTAGAGTAGATTGTTTCAGAGTAGAGTGGAGTGATACAGGGTAGAGTATAGCAAGGGCGGCCGGGATGGCTCGTGGGTGGGGGTCCCAGGGGATATTGCGGGGGAGGAGCAGGGTTTAGAAATGTAAAAAAAAAAGTACTTTTTGGCCGGGTCCTGTGTCTTCTGTGCTCCTGCTCTCCTGCGCCCGCATCCAGGAGCAGGAAGCAGGCAGCCAGGCTCCCTCTCATAAGCCAATCCCAACGCTTCAGTGCAGTGTTGTGATTGGTCTGGGTGCCGTGACACAGCGCTCAGCCAGCGGCTGTAGCGGTGGGCATGTTCTCCATGCAAGCTGTAATGCAACCTGCATGGAGAACAGGGAAGTGCGCATGACTGCTTTGGATGGCCCAAGAGGGCCGGCCAAACTGTCACTACGCACTTGAGTGGGCAAACCACTCCGCCTCAGCCCTGCTCCTTGAGCAGTGCCGCCCCGCCCACCCTCCCACCCGCAAAGGAAACATAACATGAAAATAACTGTAAGTTATCATGTTATGTTTCCTCTTCTCGCACTGCTTGAAAGAAGTGGGGCGACGCTCCTCCGCCATAGAGGAGGAGCCGCCACTGGAGTATAGTGGTTAAGGGTAGAGCGGAGTGGCATAGAGTAGAGTGGCGCAGCGTTGATTGCAGTGGCGTAGAATGGAGCGGAGTGGTGTAGAGTGCAGCGGCGTAGAGTAGATTGTTTCAGAGTAGAGTAAAGTGGTGTAGTGTGGAGTAGCGCAGGGTAGGGTGGAGCGGTATAGAATAGTGGCATAGATTGCACTGGCGTAGAGTGCAGTGTTGCAGAGAGGAGTGGCATGGAGTGGAGCAGAGTGGAGTGGCCTAGACTTGAGTGGTGTTTAGTACATTGGTGCATAGTACAGTGGGGTAGAATGCAATGACATAGAGTGGTGTATAGAGGCGTAGAGTGAAGTGTGCAGTGTCGGAGTGCAGTGGTGCACAGTAGATCAGAGTGGTGTAGAGAGCATTGGCGATGAGGGCAGTAGAGTGGCATAGAATGGTGCAGAGTTGAGTGCAGTGGCACAGAGTAGAATGACAAAGTTTGTGGCAGAGATTTCAGTGGCAGAGAGTGTAGTGCTGCAGAAAAGAGTGTTGTATACTGCAGTGGTGCAGAGTAAAGTGACAGAGTGCAATGGTGTAGAGTATAGTGGCATAGAGTGCAGTGGTGCAGAGTAGATTGGCGCAAAGTGCAGTAGCGTAGAGCATATTGGTTTTGAGTAAAGTAGTGTAGACAGCATTGGTTTAGAGTGCAGTGGTGTAGAGTAGCGTAGTGTGTAGAGGCGCATAGTGGAGTGGCAAAGAGTGGAATAGAGTGGCGTGGAGAATTCAGTGGCATAGAGTAGATTGTTTCAGAATAGAGTGATGAAGTGGCGTAGAGTGCATGCAGTGGTATAGATTAGAGTGCAGTGGTAGATTAGAGTGGCTTAGAGTGGATTGGCGTATAGTACAGTGATGCAGAGTAGAGTTGTGAAGAGTGGTGCAGTGGCGTAGAGTGCAGTGTTGTAGATTTGTTCAGAGAGCAGTGACACAGAGTACAGTGGTTCAGAGTAGAGTGGCTTGGAGCGCAATGGTTTAGTGACACAGCATGCTGTTGCATAGAGTGCAGCAGCATAGAATAGTATGTTGTAAAGTTTAGTGGCGTGAAGTGCAGTGGTGCAAAGTGATTGGTGTAGATACAGTGGCGTGGGGTGCAATGGTTTTGAGAAAGTGATGTAGACTGAATTGGCGTAGAGTGCAGTAGTTTAGAATAGAGTGGCGTAGCGTCGAGTGCAGTGGCGTAGAGTGGTGCAGCGTAGAGTGGAGTGGCGCTAATTGGAGTAGCGTGGCATAGAATGCAGTAGCATAAAGTGCAGTGGCGCAGAGTAGATTGTTTTAGAGTAGAGTGGTGCAGGGTAGTGTATAGTGGTGCAGGGTAGAGTGTAGTGGCATAGAGTAGTGGCATATGTTGCGGTGGTGTAAAGTGGCCCAGGATTGATTACAGTGGCGTAGAATGGAGTGGCACAAAGTGGGTAGAGTGGAGTAAATTGCAGTGGCATAGAGTGCAGTGGCGTAGAGTATATTGTTTCAGAGTAGAGTGGCATAGAGTAGATTGATTCAGAATAGAGTGATGAAGTGGCGTAGAGTGCATGCAGTGGTATAGAGTAGAGTACAGTGGTAGATTAGAGTGGTTTAGAGTGTGGTTGTGAAGAGTGGTGCAGTGGCGTAGAGTGCAGTGTTGTATGATTGGTTCAGAGAGAAGTGACATAAAGTACAGTGGTTCAGAGTAGAGTGGCGTGGAGCGCCATGGTTTAGTGACATAGCATGCTGTGGCATAGAGTGCAGCAGCATAGAGTAGTATTTTGAAAAGCATAGTGGCGTAAAGTGCAGTGGTTGATTACAGTGGCGTAGAATGGAGTGGCACAAAGTGGGTAGAGTGGAGTAAATTGCAGTGGCATAGAGTGCAGTGGCATATTGTAAGTTGTTTCAGAGTAGAGTGAAGTGGCGTAGAGTGGAGTGGTGCATGGTAGACTGCAGTGGTATAGTGTGCAGTGGTGCTGAATAGAGTGGCGTAGAGTGCAGTGTCGGAGTACAGTGGTGCACAGTAAATTAGAGTGGCTTAGAATGCAGTAGCGTGGCATAGAGTGGTGCAGAGTAGAGTGTAGTGGCATAGAGTAAAGTGCAGAGTAGAGTGTAGCAGAGTAGAGTTGCATAGGGTTCAGTGGCAGAGAGTGCAGTGCTGCAGAGTAGAGTGCAGTGGCATACAGTGGTGCATAATAAAGTGACGTAAAATACAATGTTTTGGAGTGGTGCAGAGTAGAGTGTCGTAGAGTGCATGGGTGGAGAGTACAGAGTAAAGTGACACAGAGTGCAGTGGTGTAGAGTAGATTGGCATAGAGTGCAGTGGTGTAGAGTGCAGTGGCATAAAGTGGAGTGGTGCAGAGTGAATAGAGTGTCATAGATGCTGTGGCTTAGAGTAGATTGTTTCAGAGTAGAGTGGCGTGGAGTGCAGTGGTGTAGAGTATATTAGAGTGGCTTAGAGTGAATTGGCGTAGAGTTCAGTGGCATAGAGTGGCTTAAGGTAGAGTGGCAGAGAGTGCAGTGTTGCAGAGTATACTGTCATAGAGTGCAGTGGTGTATAGTAAAGAGGCATGGAGTGCATTGGCATAGAGTGTTGTGGCGCAGAGAAGAGTGGCATAGAGTGTGGTATCAATATACACAGCTCCTACAGTAGAGACCTTGATTGAACATCTGGCAGTATAGGCAGTAAAGGCGGCAAAGTGTGTTGAACGGGGCCTTGACACAGCTAGTAAGGCGTAAGAATGGATCTGGAAACTCTCAAAAATAGCTCCTATGCGCCACAAGTGGTGATGCTGCCACAACCTCTCAACACACAACATTGACACAGCAGAGCCACATATAGGCCCCACTCCCGCATGCTTATGTCAGGTAATTTATTTTTCGCTCCTTGAAATGGATTGGGAACTCCTCTTCCAACATAACTGTCTTCCAACACCTTCTACATTTTTCAGACCATGTGCCATGGAAAATGCTTCCCCTGAAAACAACAGGATTTAAGCCTTGCCGTTAATTTATCAAGCAGATGTCCGATAAAGATATCCACAATGTATGTCAGTGGTGCCTTGGCTCCAGTTGACTTGAAGTTGTGTGAAAAATGCTCCCTAATGCCCCAAAGGCAATCGGGGAGTGAGAAGCAAAGCTGTACATCACTGAACACAAGAAGAGGTTGCGTATAAAACGGTAGTTCTGCTTCAAGCTGCAGGGTCACTCAGTTCCAGGTCATGAGGGCAGTCCCCACATAATCCCAGTCCAGCTCAAAGTCCTCAAGTAAGTCAAGCTCCAAATTCATCACAAGTTCAAGAAGGTCAAGCAAAATTTGAACCACCGCCTCCCCACAGCGCAAGAAGGCCAAGCAGGATTTGAACCTCACCCCACCCCCGTCTAGTTACTTGAAGTCACCAAGAAGCTGCACAGTTGGCGCTCTAAAGGAGCTGGAAGCAGAGGGAGGCAATGTGTGTTATTCTTGCTATGCCCTTGTGCCCAGGAAGGATGGCGGACTCATACCCATCTTAGACTTTGGACCTCTGACTGCTTTCTTGCAGAAGGGCAACTTTAAAATGCTCTCTCCGGTTCTGTTGGTTTCTCCTCTGGACTCAGATAGTTGGATGGTGTGCTTGGACTTGCAGGATGCATATTTTTAAATACCCTTCCTGCAATTGCACAGGCATCACCTGCAGTTCACAGGGGTTTTGGAACCCTTCTAATTTTCCGTTGTGCATTTTGACCTCAGCTCGACCCCTCACGTTTTCATGAAAGGGATGACTGTGTGTGCAGCCCATATTTGGAACTTGGAGATTAATGGCTAGCTGCTCAAAGCAGGCTTTCTGCAGTCAGTCACAGTCCATCTCCGGATGACAATCTTCCTCTTGACATCTCTGGGGTTTCCCATCAGTGAACCAAAGTCCCGCATGCTGCTTATGCAGTGGATTGCCTTTATTGGTGCTATCCTGGACACAGCTGTATTCAATGCCTCTCCACTGCTGCAGTGACTCAAGGACATTCAGGATATGATCTCAATGTGTTGCGCTCAATCCAGCGTCTTGATAAAGAGTGTTTTATAAGGTTTCTTGGCCTCGTGCATTCTCCTTGTCACGTGTGCCAGATGACACATGCAGGCGTCGAATGGAGCCTGCTGCTTCAGTTGCATCCACAACGGGAAACTCTGTCCAACTGTGTTCGTATCTCAGAAGAGACAGTCTGGGACCTTTTAAAGGTGGCAAGCAGTCACCAAAGGGACTTGTGGCTGGCTACTCTCCCTACCCCATCTAGAGCTCACGGTAGTGAAGGATACCGTCTCTCTGGATTGGGAAGGTCACCTGGGGGATTGGAAATTAGAGGTCTATGGTTTCGAGCAGAGCAACATCGCCACATATATCTATTTCAGCTTTGGACCAGCCAGTTGGCGTCCAGAGACGGATGCAGGTTCACATGGACAACATGATTAACACGCAGTACTTCAACAACCAGGGCGCAGTGGGATCCTGGGGTCCCGTGCCAGTCTTTGGAGGTAGTATGGGAGAGCAAGGGTACCCCGAAATGTGAACCTGGGGTAAATGTATGTTTAGAGAGAACAATGGTTCAGGGTTGACCTCAATGGGTCCAGAGCAAGAGAGTAAAAATCCCGGAAGGGGACAGTGGGATTTCAATTTCTACTGGACAATTAATTGTCAGGGGAGCAAGAATGTTGGGAAACATATGTAGTGTGAAATAGAAGGTTTATTTTACACAAGTATACATTTTACACTTAAAGTTATATTCAGGTGATCACATAGAGTGAAAGGTGCGTAATGTGACAAAGTGATGGTGAACTAAAAACATAACATCACATTGACAACAAGATTGGAACTCCACATTAGTATATACAATGGAAGGGGTTCTTGTTGTAAGAGTCGACGGTGTTTCGATCTTTTAGATGCTTAAGATCATCTTTAGGACATGTAGTGAGCAGTCTGAAATCTCAATAGGGTGTCACTATCCAGGAGGAGAGTAGGGCCGTAGTCACTTTAGCAATGCAGGCAAGCCTCATGCGTCGGGAGGCTGTAGTGATTCGGGTAACGTCCAAAGTGGCGTCAAGGTGGAGCTACTTCCAGCCAGAGGCAGCATGTAGTCTGCAACCCTTCAGGGGTTGTTCGCGGGTATGAGTTTTTGGTGCTGGATTGTCTGGTGCAGGATGACTTCCAGTCAGGGGTAGCACTTGGTGTAGAGTCTGAGTTAATCGGTTTACAGGTGCGGGATAAAGGGTTGGCACTACTGGAGGCCGGCGCGCATTCTTCGGCGTTCCGCTAGTTCACCTGTTTTACAAGTTGAGTTGCTTGGCCGTGTCCGAAATTGATTCAGAGTACCAGAGGTAAATTAAACACCATCCTGGCCGGCGCGCTGCAATCGATGCACCTGTAGCGTCGGAGTCTTTGGAGGTGGCCAAGTCAGCAGAAATCTTCCTGGAATCGCTGGACAAAGGTCCCTTGAATCCTAAAGCAGATGAGTTGGATAGACTAGTGGACCACGAATGGTGTCTCCATCATGCAGTGGCTCAAAGCATCTTCGAACTGTGGGCATGCTCCTGTTCGATCTTTGTGCCACTGCTGAGAATGTGCAGTGTCGCAATTACTGTGCAAAAGAGTGTCCACGTAGAGTTTCCCTGGGTGATGCTTACCACCTTCAGTGGCACACAGTTCTCCTGTATGTGTTCCCTTCATTAACTTTCCTGCCTCAAGTTCTGAAGTAAGTTCAGGAGAGAGAGGGCCCAATTCATTGTGATTACCCCTCAGATTTTTCTCGAAGTCTGCCAGGCTTCCACATGGGCATAAGTGTACACATTCACCAAACACTACTTCATTGATGGCCAAGCTTGCAGACAGAGCCTTCTTGCCTGCTCAGTTCTACAGGACTTTTTTGGTTTGAATCCACTCCTCAGACGCTCCACCTGTTGGTAGTACTCCTTGGTTATTTATTCTAACTGTGAATAATCTGCAGTTTGAAGAATCCCATGAGAAGCAGTAATTAGTTCTCTTTGGTAATGCTCTTTCAGGTGGATATGCTATCTTGACCGCAGATTTGTCACAGCCCGATCTGTGAAGTTGATATATGCAGATTCTAAAAAGTTTTGAAGTTAGACTTCAGTGCACTGTCACCTGCAATTTGTCTCACCCGATCTGTCTGGGGGTGCACGAGTAGAACAGTGCTGAAACTGATGTCAGCATATCGCACCATAAGGTAGCGCACTGGAGCTATTGCTTGAAAAATCCCTAGATCCAGTCCGGCACCTGGTGAAATACAAAGGTATCTGCGGTTAGCTGGAGTATCCATCAAAAAGAGAGGTACCAAACTTGGATAACTTATTCATCAAGGTTGGCTCTTTCCCCATCTCTCAGTTCTTCTTTGTCGCTGTCTCTGTGCAGTGACCCTATGCTAGTTTCAGGGTTTCTGTGTCGGTCTCTTTTAGTCGTAGTCCCACTGCCTATGTATCCACATAGGGTTCCTTCGACTGTAACTCTTGGCAGTTTTGATGTGCCCAATGTTCATGTCATGTTAGTGTTCCAGTGTAACTATCAATACTGTGCCCCTATGTCTTTGTCTCCACACAGTGTCCTTGTGGCAGTATCACAATTCTAGTGTCCCCAGGTCTGTAACAACTGGTCAGTACCTCAATGTTGCACCCCCTCTCACTCCCAGTCAGTGGACTTTTGTTAATAGCCCCCTAATATTCCTGTGCCAGTCTCCCCATGTCTGTGTTGGTGCTCCTGGTTCAGTGTTGCAGTGTGTATGCATTCCAGGGGCAGTATCTCTTCATCAATGCCCCTGTGGTGCTGTTGCTGTGTGATTGCTGACACTGCTGTTTAAGTGCCCTGGTGTCAATGTGGGTACCCTTGTGTGTCCGTGTTTGTGACCCATCTCAACATTCCCGTGCCACGGTCACCATGACAGTGTCGGTGTCGGTGTCGCTGTGTCAGTGTTGTAGTGTCTCATGCCCCAGTGGCAGCGTCCTGGTGCTAGTGTATCCATGCCAGTGTCTTGTGTCAGTAAGGAAGTGTTAACACGAGCTGAGCTTTAATTTTGAAAGCAATCTCTTGGCCTGCCAGCCCGGCCTGCTATCTATCAGTTTGCGTTTGAGGGGGGCTATGGGGCCGGGGTAGAGGGGGGGGGGATAAAATAGTATTATCTAGGTACCAGTCCCCCACCTCCTTGGCTTCCACTCTACCTGGAACTGGGAGTGGCACATGTAACTTGGGTGGGCAGTTGTCACTAGGGACTAGAAACAATTTCAGCCAGAACTCCACACCTGGACTTTTTTTTTATAGATGGGATTATATTTATAACAGTTTACCCAATAGGCTTTTAAATACTGCAATTGGCAAATATTTTCACATAAAAAAACATTGTTTTATACAATACTTTTTTGAGAAATGACCCAGATCTATGACACTGTATGCAGGTATCTCTTAGACGCCTCTAAAAAAATTCTTCTAACATACCAGTAATTTACTATTTCTAAATCCAGACTGTCTCGTCGGAAGAATCGTACTTTATACCCCCTTGAACAACTTCAAAACAAGCTTTTTAACAATGTGCTCATTTGATTGGATGTTGTCCCTTGTGCTGCATCACCCCAGGGCGGTTTTGAATCGACTAGTCTTGTGTCTGCCACCGAGATGGAGAACACGAGGGTAAAAGAAGGGGGGCTTGGGGGGGGGCAGCCGACCGGAGGGAGGTCCCCACCCCCGGGCTGATTGGGAGGGGTTAGTGGGGGGGGGTGTAATCAGAGGCCAGCCTTGGGCTGCATTTGGGCTTGTTTTGGGCTTCCTCGGTTACTACTGAGGGAGCCCAGTTATATATTCTTTGGGCTCCTCCTCCCGGCCACCATTTTAGGTTGAATGACCTGGTGGCCGGGAGCTCTTTAGATTATTCGAAAAAATTTTCCCCCCTCCCCCCCTATTCTCGTTTAGCTCTGTTTCCTTTTACCCGGGTCTTTTATTTATTTCTTTAAGTTTATTTATTTATTTATTTAGTTTATGCTTCGGTACTTTTGGTCTTTTTTGTTGGAACAGGTGAATATGGGGTAGCAAACATTTTGTTCTTTGTCGCTTGGAACAGATGCCGTGCGGAAATTGGGCGGTATTGGTCAGCAGGGACATGAAGGTTGTTGGGGTTTTTGCTAAAGTTGGGCTATGGCTGGAAAAGTTTAAATAGTTGTTTCGTGGGGTGGTTACAAAGTTTTGGGTAATGTAAATTGTTGGTGGGTATTTTTTGGAATGTGATGTTATGCGGTGGGTTGGGATGATATTTAAATGATTATCAGGTTATGGTATTGTTTGAATTGTAATTATGTTGTGCTGGGTGGGGGCGGGGTTTGTGACGTGTTAAGGGCGGGCCTGACGTTTGGGGTTGTAAGGTAACATCTTATTTAGTGAGGACTAGTTTTGTGAGGCGGTTTGCCAGGTTTGTATTGTTGTAAATATGCACCTGTTTCAATAAAGCGGCCTTTTGCACACTCTCAATTTGGTCTGGTGTCTGCTCACCCCCCCTCACCCCTCCCTCCCAAGCGGAACAGGAGCTACTTCGTGCACTCATCTGATATGATAGTAACCTGCGCGTGAATATGACAAGCAGCTGAAATAAATCAAGCGGAACCTTTGTGTTTGACTTGCTGGGAGTTCACCACCTGCCAGACTATAAACTATCTGAACTTTGTAATAAATCGTGAAAGCCACGAGCCTGGCTTCCGTGATTTTTGACAGTGTCCTAATCCCACTCTCCGGTTCCTAATCTCCGTTCCGTAAATCTGTTGTGGGAAGTGTCCTGATGGTAAATTTACCCGCACTATTACAAGCGGCCGGTAAAATATGTGTTCAACCGACATTGGGATGGTGACCTAGACATCTGCAGCCATTGAGGGTTAGAGGGGAAGCCAACAGGAGGGAGGTCTGCCCCCTTCCCCGCCACCCCCTCTCCCTACCTCCCCCCTGGGCAGATTGGCAGGGTGGTGCAGTCCAGAGTTGAGTTTAGTTGGGCTACATCGGGGTCGCCCAAAATAGCCCAAAGGCTAAATAGCATAGGGGCTTTGGGCTCCCTGCCACCATTTTAGGTTTGGTGACCTGGTGGCAGAGTGTAGTGGTTGAAATATTTTGCTCTGCCCTCTCGTCCCTACAGCATTTTGGTTTGGGGGTGGGGGGGGGAGGTATGTATTTGGGGTCGATTTTAACCTTTTTTTGGCTGCTTTGGTTCGGACAGGTGCAGAGGGGTAGGTTGTTGCATGGAACAGGTAGTTAGAGGGGGCATGCAAAGTTTGCCAGGAGTTGGCAGAAGTTTGGTTGGCATGGAAAGTTAGGAACCATGTGCGGAGAAAGGGTAGGCGAGTAGCTCAAGGTTCAGTTTAGAGCATCTGGTTATTTACAGTTTCATACTTGCAGGCATAAGATGTAGGGTTAATGAAATTTTTTAATTTTAAATGCAATATACAAATGAGTGTAATGTGTTAATTGGAGGGTGGGGCAGGTTGGGGGGATCGTAGGGTTGGGGTCAGGTGGTGGTCTAACAGATGTATAGCAAAGTTTTAGTTTTGTAAGGCAGTTGCCAGGTTATTTTGATGCAATGTGCACCTGTTACAATACAGCGGCCTTTTTCAGACATATTAAGTGTCGGTGTCTTGGCTGCACCCTCTCTCCCAAACGGGTGATTCACTATGGGACCGCACATTGACCCAAGCTGCTCCATCTTTATCCAATTAGATTGCAACGGTTACCATGTAGTCTAATATGACCAACATTTAAATGGCCTTCTCATGCTGAGCCATCTAGTAAAGAATTGTTTGGATTTCTTGCCTGTTTTTTTGGGTTGGACTTTTTGCTTTTATCTGTACTTTTTATTAATGTACTCATGTGTGTAACTTTATTTTAGTACTGTGCATGGCAATCCTTCGACTACAGTGCACTTTATAAGTGCATACATATATTTGACAAAAAAAGCAAAATGTATTAAAAAAATCTATGTGTCTAATATAGAATGTAGCCGAACACGTTTTGCTTTATAATACCCAGAAGAATCTATTTGTAGATTCTAAGACCCCAAGAAGTACAATATGTATTTTTCCACAGCTTTATTCCGAATAGGGCCCTGATGTTCAGGGATAGACCACATATGATTGCTGCCAAACACGAAGCACAAAGCAAACTCGCCCAGGTTTCCATGGTGCAGGTTTATCCCCTGCAATTATGCGCGCCTACCCTTGAGGACTGGGAATGGTTCCTTTTTGTAGTTGTGTTTTACAGAATGTGCATCGATTAAATACTGTAATTGTATACACGGACTAAGGGTATCATTGCTGGCTGGTGTTCTTTAACCCCTTGGGCGCGGCTGCGATTCTGCGCCTGTGCGGCACTTCTAATGAGTGGGCGGGTTCATGACGGCCCCCAGCCGTCATCAGCACACGAGCACTGTGATGCATGACGGCCGGGGGCCAACTCTGGAAGTTTGTTTGGGCTGATTATCTGCATTTACAGTTAGGTCATGTTTTGTAACTGCAAAGAGAAACAAGCACTGGCAAAGCCAATAGGTCGGGGTTTAATGTACTAACACATGAAGAGTTAATACATTAGAATGAGACACGTACAAGGAAGGGCAATCAGGTGGCAACAGAGAACGTTATGGTGGTGAAGTAGTTCCTCATGCAGTTCAGAGTAAGCACTTCAGTGAAGGCGATGGGATGCACCTAAACTGCCAATGCTCCTCTAGCTAAGCCAAGACATGATTGACAATCTGTCAAGACAATGGCTGAAAGGTACTGGTCAAAGAAAGAATGGCAGACCTCAAGCCCACTCTGCATATTGTTAGCAGTAGGTCTGTTTAGCAACTGAACTGTCACAACCCTTGCATTACAAGCAATGGGAAGAGATGTACATACACACATTAGGAAATATAACTCTATCTCTATCTCTCTCTCTCTACCCTAAAACATGCAGTCAATCAGAAGATAAATGAGTACATGGAAACACAGATAGATGTAGGGTGGATGCCTGTAGGATCTGATGGCTGCTTGGTTTTGTACATGATTGGATAGATGGTTGAATGGTTGTGAGTTCCTGCAATGGTGGATAGGTGGATAAATGGATTGTGGTTGCACAAGTTGATGGATGCAAGTGTGGGTAGTTGGATGAATACTTCGGTGTGGGTGAGCTGATGAAGGTGGATGTAAAATGCTAAATGTACACAGCAGCAGGTCAACACCAGTTTGGGAAGTTATTTTAAGTAAAAGAAAAATTGGTATGGCAAAGGTTAAAAGCTGCCGGCATCAGAGGAGAATGAAGTAAATGCGAACTAGGGTTATGTTGTAGTTAGGACAAAATTGCTGTGTTCATTGGGGAGTGCTGTATGCATGAGGACACAGTGAGTCACGGGACATTACTCTGGATGCAGATGAGGTGGCAGATTGGGGCATGGATGGGGTGATGGGGATAGAATCCGGAGTCTCCGGCACCTAGGTTAGCCTTTAAGGCAATCCAGAGAGGTCACTGTGCAGTGACGAGACTAGGCATGCCAAAGCAGGAGTCTCACCAGCAGGCTGAAGAGTGCTGCCTCAGCCATCTTACAATGTGTTCAAGCTTCACGCTGAGCAGCACTCACAGGGCTATCCTTGGCTCACACCAAGCCAACAATCGCTGACATTATGGTTGAATTTGACCCAGCTCCCAGGTTGAGCATCCTGGAGCTCATACACTGAGTGACCTCAATGTGACCACACAGTATGACTGAAGCACAGCCAGAAGAGGAATAATGCATATGCTCAGTGGTACACAGACAACTAGGAGAAAAGTAAGGCTGTAAGGTCACTGTACTGTCCACGTCAATGTACAGGTCACAAATGAAGTCTTCAGTCCAGTTATGGAGGCCTCATTTAAAGTACTATGTAGAATTTTAGAGACCTCATATGTGGGTTTTCCCAAGTTCAGGAAACTCATTTGAATTACAGTGGCTCTTTCTAGATATTACTTCTGGCATGTTCTATCCAATTTTCGATGGCAACTCTGGTGTAATGCTCCCAGGTTCAAGGGTCACTTCTGGAATGTTATGTCAAATTTTTAAAGTCCCAGTTGAAGGGGTCTGGAAAGAGTTTGCTTATTCACGGGTGAGTGGGTGTGCTTGTTTGGTTTGCTAAAGTGGCTTATTAAATGGGTGAGTAAATGGATGCACAAGTGAATAGATTGGTTAGCGATCAAGTGGACGGGCAAGTGGCTGCTTGAGTGGGTGTATGAATGAATGAGTGAATAAATCTCACCATGTCTGATTGTCATTATTGATACTACAGCAAGGGGGTGGGTCAGATCTTATGCACTCCTCACCTGTCTATTATATGGGTCGTATCCCTGTGATTTCATTGCCGTAGGTAATACATGCTTTCTTGCACTTAGCAGAGCTAGAAATACACATAACAAATGCACGCGGCAGGTAGAGTCTAGAGACTGCCAGTATGTGCAACTTGAGCTAAAATGTAATTCCTTCTTCTCACGTAGAAGCTGTGTTAACGAGCCAGCACTGACGCCTACTCAATCTTTCCACTGTTGCCACCGACCTCCAAAAGAAAGTTAAAGGTTGTACATCCACAAGGCAGTCCAAGTGTAGGTTTCACTCTGACAGAACAGTCTGTCGTTCTGATGGTCAGACAGAAGACAATACATTAAAGGCCGCTGCACTTCTTGGGCCTGGCGGGTATTAGGACACCAGAAGAAGCCTAATGTATCTCTGTGAGATGTGAAAGGCTGGTGCCAGATCTAGTAAACCAATTCAGATTCCAATTCCCTGGTACACTGCCCTGTATTGGCACTGTGCTCTGGCTTGAGATACAGAAGGGTGCACAGATGCGAGGCTGGATTGGGATGCATGAGTTAACGGAGTGTGTCAGCTTTACAAACAGCACACAGAAAGTTAGGAGAAATCCTGACTTGGTGACCAGTTGATTTACATGCGCTAACTGCACCAAAACATAAACATGCAAAGTGCTTCAAAAAGTTTTGGGACAATTTAAAAGACACCCCTTTCCACATGAGACAGTTGTGCTCTTTGTGAAAGCCTCTCTCTGTGTCTTCTGGTTAAGACCCCATTGGCACACACCTGCCACCCCCCCACTCTAAGGCATTCACGGTCTCCTTTGTGGCAGCCTCTACGTCCACTCTGGGATAGGCGTCTTCTAGATGAACCCCCTTCTAACATGAACTTTGATTCAACAAAATGCTACGGGTAGCAGAAGGGACGTCTTTGACCTTAATGATGTCACAGGAAGTGACATCATATGACCTTGACCTTGAATCTTCATAGGCAGTGATGTCACATGGCCTTAATCCTGATGACATCATAATAGTTAACATTGGTGACGTTCCATAATAATTGCATGACTAATAGAACGCAAACAAATGTCTATTTTGGGTATCATCTATGTAAAGGTGTGGATATAATATGTTAAGAGAAAAGTTACCTGATCTGTAGTAAGCACACAAAGTGAGTCTGATGTCTTCTGGTGGGAATTTGAGGTTGGGGAGTTTCTCTCGATGGGAACATTAAAACAAATGGGCTGTAAGAGTGCATTTCAAGTCCTTTCATTGTGTGCTAAGCTGCTGAAATCTGACAGTCCCAATGAGTTGACCCAATTATGTCTTTAAATGTTCTATGTGTGCACCATATGTCAAAAATGGCTTGGGCCAGCATTTTCTATGGGTGCCCATTTTGCTGAAGCACTACTTACAATATGCCAGTGCCAGAATTTTGCTGTCCATGTTGATGGGGCTTCTTTATGTAAAAAGTTACTTCTAGTATGTAGAGGACCACATTTTGTCCTGGATGGCCCACTCACATATGTCACTTTGTGCTCCCATATGCCAAGAATTTCCTCCAGTGTGCAAGTTTCAGCAGTTTGCCATAAGTTGCAACTAAGCCAAATAACTTTATCCATTGTGCCAGCACTGACATTTTCCACGGGTGCCCCATACCAAAATGGACCTATACTGTGGCCAGAGCTAGCATTTTCCCCTGGGTATCTCATATGCAAATATTGCCTCTTGTATGCCGGTGCCAGCATTTTGTCCATGGTGCTTCTATAAGCCAAGAAGCATGCTAGGTCCAACATCAGACTTGTAAGCATAACACATTATCACTCATGCTCACTTACATTCACTTACACTTATTCATTCACGCTCAGTCTTGCACACCTTCATTTTCACTCAGTCTCTTGTACTCACTCTTACCCCGACTCCCTCATTCGCATTCTCTCACTCACTCTTTCTCACTTTTATTTATTAATACACACACACACATGATCCCATATACAAACATTAATGCTCACGTATATGCACACTCTTTCAGGCAAATTCCCTCTCACCCACATGCATGCACACAACATACATTTAAAGCCATTTCATTTTTCTTACCTTAAATTTCAGTAAAGGTCCATTCCAGATCCTGCTGCTCCACCTTTTTACAACACTAATAGTGAATAATAGAACTGACCTGAATATGTCCATATCCTCTCTTTGAGCCTGGGTAATGGTCACAGAGAGAGGACTAAAAGCAGAGTCAGACTGGCCCAAGCGGACATCGGGTGTTTTCCCAGGAGGCTGGAAGGGCGTGGGCCGTGGGGGTCTTTTGGGTTTGCGATATCGACACCCAGTTACTAAAGAAGCAGTACTTCACATTTGCAAATCCCCCCTCACCCCAGGGGGATGCTGGTCCTACAGAATTGCCAGGGCTACTTTGGGTTCCAAGTCTGGGCCTGACTAAAAGAATAGATCCACAAAGTGAGAAAAAGGCTAGAGCAGTGCACCGGAAAGAGTCATCAAAGGAATTATCTAAACCTCTGTTCTGTAATAAACCTGTTGGCGGTGTAGCTGCCAAAGTAAAAGTAAAAACAAAAAAACAAACATTGACTATCAAGTCATACCACATGGGGAAGAAACTAAAGGACTAGAGCTGTGAAGAGAGAATAACATGGAGTGTTGTCCCTTGCATGGTGTATCTCATTGTGTACGAACAGTGTCTATGTTAGATGAGGGAACTTCCTTTGGTAGTCTATAGGAATGCAAGCACTTTTGGTAGAACTACACAACTTCTGGCCAATCAAATGATATAGTTGAAGCATTCTTATCCAATCTTTTCTTTAATAGAATCGACTTATGTTTCATTTATTTCTTTATTTTTGAGTTTTATATATCTCGAACTAGACCAGAAGGCATCAGAGCGCTTTACATTAATCACGCATAGAACGATTACAGAAGCTATAACCATAGGAAAAGCCTATACAAAGGTTACACGTGAGTTGTTTACATCATTTACAATAGGCATAGCAGAGGTGGAAGAGAGGGGTTATACAGTACAGGGCAAAAGGCAGGTAAACAAGGCTCATATGCAGAATATGGGTACAAGTGGGGAGCATAAATTAATACAGTATATGGCGAGAGTGGGATATCCAGATGGGGGATTGAGTTCAGAGTGATCATTTTGTTGATTAGACGGGGTACTTGATGGGTCACGCGAGGTAGTTTAGGTGGATGAATTTAGGAATTTATTGAGAAGAGACATTCTTACATTTTTCGTGAAGTGGAGCTAGGATTGGTTGTCACGCAGTTCCTTAAGGAAGGGCATTCCAAATTCTCCGGGCGTTGCCCGAGAAGGATCGAGAGAGGGATTTGATTTTCTTGAATTTGGGAGGGATGAGGAGCAGGTTGTTAGAGCTTTGTTGAGGTCTTTTTTGTCTGCTTTTGTGATTTTGTTGGCAAGATAGGTAGAATTTCCAGAGTAGAGAGCTTTGTGTGCTATGCATGCTCTTTCAAATATATTCCTAGCTTCAATTTGTAACCAGTTGAGTTTCTTGAGAGTGGAAGTTATGCAGTCACATTTTTTCTCTCCAGAGATCAGTCTAGCTGCAGCATTGAGTGTGGACTTCATTTGCAGAAGGGGGGTTTGTGGAGTGCCAGGAATCGTTGTTGCCGTAGTCCAGCTTGGATAAGACCAGGGATTTGATTATGGTCTTCAAGTCTTCAGAGGGATAAATGGTTTTGTGTTCTAAGGTGTAGAATGCACTTTTTGCAGAGGCATTGATATGTTCTTTCATGTTCATGCTTTTGTTGAGAATAACCCCAAGGGATTTGATGGAGTTGGATATAGATATGTTACAGTTTAGTGTAGTGCAACTGTTGAACTAGTGGTGGATGGGGTGGGGATTGTTCTTAGGCTGGACGAGGAGGAATTTGGCTTTATTGGGGTTTGATTTTAGGTGGTTGTGGTAGAGCCAGGTGTTTATCAGGGTGAAAGTGTTTTAGATGTTGAATGTCTCTGAGTAAAGCAATTTTGAGGTTCCATGTAGAGGTTGAAGAGGGCAGGGGATAGGATTGATCCTTGGGAGACTCCTTGGTTGACTGATGTTACTATCAGTGAGGACTCGTTTATTTTGCTTAGGTTAGATCTTTCATTTAGGTACAATGTGAGCCATTGCAGGATGGTGCTACTGGTGCCTTCGCCTTGTGTGAGGGTGTTGAGAAGAGTGTTGTGATTGACGGTATCAAAGGCTGCTGAGAGGTTCCAGGAGGATGAGGAGACAGTAATCCCCCTCATAAAGTGATCTGTGTAGGTCATCAATAATGTTCAGGATTCCAGTCTTTGTACTTCAGTCTTTCCTAAATCCAGATTGGAATGTGTTGTGTAAGTTGAATTTCTGAATGTAATTGTTTATTGAGAGAGGGCACATGTTTCAATGGTTTTAGCAAGTAGAGGGAGGTTGATGATGGGCCTGTTTATTCATTGAGGTCGACGTCAGGCTTCTAGATGATGGGGGTGATTTGGCAAAGTTTAAGTGAGGCTGTCCTAGAGCCACAGCATAAGGAGGAGTTGATGATATTTGTCCTGGTTGGAGCAATGATGTGACTGAGTTTTTTGCCAAGGGAGGAGGTTCTCTCCGCCTAGTGCACCATTTGAAGTCCTACAGATGGATTTGATAGAATTGGAAAGGTGCAATAGTCTGAAATATCCCTTGGCTATAGTATGTGCCTTTAGTAAATGGGTGGAGGTGTATCCTATGAAAGATAATACTGCACTCACCACAGCTAAAATTCTTTTGAAAGAATATTTCCCAAGGTTTGGGATTTGTAGAATTTTATGGAGTGATAATGGACCCCATTTTATTGCACAAGTTATTAAATTGATTACTGAGAGTTTGGGTATACGTCAGAAGTTTCATGCTGCTAATTATCCACAATCTGCCGGCTTGGTGGAGCGCTACAACGAAACTCTGAAACTTAAATTAGCCAAGGTATAGGCCTCGACAGGGCTTAAATGGCCTGATGCTTTGCCATAAGTCCTTATGTCTACACGTGCAGTGGCACATAGCAAGTCTGGCCTCACACCATATGAGTGGTTTTTGGGAGACCACTGAATGTATGGGGCTCCCCACATCCCAAGAAAATGAGAGAACTTGAGTACCCTATTTTGTTAGATTACATGAAGGAATTTACAGACAATCTTTCTTTGATTCATCAACAGGTGCATGACTCACTTCCTGACAATTCTGAAGTTCCTGGGCATCCGTTACAACCTGGTAACTGGATCGTGACGAAACATTTTCAGCTTTCAAAGAACTTGGAACCTCACTGGCAGGGGCCCGAACATGTCCTATTGGCTATGTGGACGGCAGATTGGGTTATGAACAGAAGGAATTGGATCTATGGCTTGCACTGTGCCAGCAGATCTGACTCAGATTACGGAAACTGAGAATGCAGGCATTGCACACAACATTCTCAGTAACAAAGAAAAGACGGACCACTATTTTGCCACACCTGAACAACTGCTTTTTACAGATCCAACAGTAGCTGGAAGAGAGAGGTACAATCTGAGACTTTGTGCTACCAGCTGAACAAAGACTTTGAGAAAAGGGGTGTGGCGAGTCTGGCCGGTTAGAGGTCCTACTTGGCAGAAGACTCTGAGTTGTAGAAGCAACCAAACTAGGTTTGGTGCGGTTTGTGGCGTGGATATCCTGAATCCGTGGAAGAACCCTGATTTCCAAACTACGATTAGATTTTGTGGCAAAATCCGTCCTGCAGTATCCGAATGGAAAGAATTAAGGGGTTTTCAGTGCAGAAAACCACTGAAAATATTCGTGTTTTAATCACAGTACTTTCCCCAGGACTGGAAGTAGAGTCAGAACTTTCCACTTCTTGGCCAAGGAATCCGGTCAGAAGTAAGATAGCCGTTGTTTGCCTTGGTCCACTGTTTCTGTTCCCTGATTTTTTCCCGACTGGATTTTATAGGGGACCCAAATTGCATCCTTTGAAAATGGCAATATATCGAACGATCCTTCAGCCTGTTGCAGATGAACTCTTGGATGATCTTTCTTGAGTCCTTGCTATATTGTCTTTTTTTTCATAGCTATAGCTATCCTCGAACTGCAAGTTTCAACGATTCTGTTTGACTTTTTGACTTGGAGTCTGTTGAGTGAAAACTTTGTTTGATTGTCCCAAACGTTTGTTTCTCTTTCTAAAATCTCCCCCACTGACTGATATATGGATTGGACATAAACTATAAGCATTCTAAAAAGAACATTTATGAATCGGAGTTGGCAATATTGTAAGAGACAATATAGTTAAAGACATTGTTGATTTTTGTGGAGGTCAAATATGGAGGAAGAATGCGCGAATATTCAACATCCTACGTCGAGTAAGACTAAGCATAAATGGACATTAATTTGTTTGGCAGCAAGCTTAATTAGTGTTTTAGGTATTTATGAGATAGCTTGGTTCTTGCATATGAAATTTCCTGTGAATACGCTTGTGCGCCCAACACCTACATCCCCTGAGCAATATTATGTTACTTTTTCACCGCTAGATACAAAACATAGGCTCTCGTATAAGAATAATTCATTTATTCAAATGTTACATTATACCCATAGTGTTGCTAATGTTTCTAATTGTTGGGTTGTGGATTGTTACCTGCACACCAGGGTGCAGGGGGAACACCCCTCGTCCTGCTCCCATTCTCCCACAATGGCTCTCTTCGTGCTTGGTTCTCACTTTTGTGAGCTGCAGAAATGAGGGGCATTTCTAACGCTGATGTAGGGGGTCTTAATAAGAAATTAATTACGGTATGTTACCCAGATGACAATGGTAACCCACAAGCGTAGGGGTCAGAATGGGAAACTGAGGAATATGCAGAAGGTACCTCTTCTACAAAATATGTCTTTGCAAAGACACAAACTAAACTAGAGAAAGGATTCCCTATTATAATAGTAACAGAAACCCGAGCCCCCCTCTGTGTAAGAAGTAATGGTCCTATCTCTGTAGGTAACAGTAACTGCAACACCACATTGACTATAACCGGTCCGAATCACAGTAGTTTTTTAGCATCCATCATACATATTTTATTTGTGGAAATAAGGGTTATTTCTATCTACCGCAAGGATGGTCAGGAATATGTTATTTATCTAGCCTCCTCCCTTCTGTTTATTTAGCTCCAGCCTGTTACCATAGAACTAGATTGTTGCCTCACAGTTCTTTATTAGTTAGGCCTAAGAGAATGATAGATATCAAAGCGGTGGGCCAGACTGACACCTCATTACAGGAGTACGTAGATGTGAACTTTTGTATCTTTTCTTTTGTTGGTCAGCCTCTCAATAGCAGGAAAATATGAAGACTCACAAGAGTAGTTGAAGCAGTAGTTAATCAAAGCACAGCAGCCTTGGGTAACATTACTGAGGAACTCTAGGCAGCAAGACTCGTAGCTTTACAGAACCGTATGGTTGTAGATGTTATGCTTGCGGATCGAGGAGGTGCGTGCCGAATTATAGGTGCCAGTTGTTGCGTTTATATACCCGACAACACACCTTCCGTTTATCAGGCTATCTCTAAGTTACATAAGATAGCGACTGAAATACACCAAGTCACTAGAACATAGACCTGCTCTAGTTGGTTCTGGTGCATTGTTATGTCATGGGCATGGAAATTACTTATTATAGCGGCCTGTATAGTAGGCACTATTCTAGGTTGCTGCCTTTGCATTCCGTGTATGCCTATTACATGCCCCCTATGTACTTCTCTATGCATGTCCTGTATCCCTAAGAATGAGAATATACATGGTATTCATAAACCGCTTATGCTTCATCAATAAATAGATGATTTTATGAAAATAGATACAAGAAGCTTGAACGATGAAGATAGAGCACCCTCAGCTGTTACAGTATAACTCTGACTCTGTTTATTATTCTTTGATGTTTTTTGTATTCGCAAAGTTTTATGTGCCCGGAGTGTATTTTTAATTAGCCAAAATGTATTTAGCAGAGGCTAAAAGGAGGGGCTGTTAAACGGTAAAAAATGTATGCCGTTAAGTTAGCCTCTGCTTTCAGCCGTTTTGTCTACCAGCCCCCATTTTGTGTTTCTGTGGGGACTTTTTGCAAAGTCAGAAGTTTCATGTTCACTGAAAGCTGGTTGTGCTGATAATACTTACGTGTCAGAGTAGAGGCCCTGCCCTGCCCTGCCAAAAGGCCCGAGCATGCAGATGTTCCTATCTACAAGCCCACCAACGCCTGTACCCACCCCTGCCTATCTACGAAAGTGATGTGGGAGGGGGTTTATGAGGATTCAACAGTTGAGCATGTAAGCATTACATAAAGGGGTTGTGTAAGGGGTTGTGTAAGCATTATGTAACCATGACAAAGGGGTTTTAGTGCTTGTCTTACTGTACCAAATTAGTATAAATACCAGGTTTGAAACCATGCTAGTCAGTTCCCTCGAAGCCCCCTCATGAGATGTAATAAACTTGTGTTTTGTTCCACTCCAGTGTCGATCCTTATTTTGTGAACCGGTAGACTAAGGGTGACCCTGCACTAGTGAGACAGATAAAATATCTAATTTCTACAAGAGGGTCGAAGTGTTTGGGGTTAGGGGATGGGCAGAGGGTTGGGAAGATACGGAAAAAATGGAAAGGTTGCATTCTGTGGGTTGGATGAGGATATTTCCTTTCTTGTAGATGGTTATGCACAGTTCCCCAGCGAACCTTTGAGAAGGAGTTAGGGTAAGTTTGGATCCACGTGGGATGTTGGTGGCATTGGTTACAAGGAGGTTCTGTAAGAAAGTGGTTCTCCATTTGACAGGTTTGGAGCAAAAGATGAGGTCTGTAATGAGGCCTCCATGTGTAGCACTGTGATAGGTGTCTGTTATTAGTGTTTCTGGGTGTTCTTTAAGGAGCTTGTGTTTATATTTTTTTGTGGCATGTTTGGAGAGATTTGGCGGGAACTGAATACGGAAGGAGTTTGGACCATGACTTGCAAAGATGGGTGAGTGAGGTCATGGTAGGGTGAAAAGAGAGTAATGGGTCTCCGGGAATGGGTTGGATTAGCAAAGTGTTTCGGGTTGAGTTGAGGTTGGAGTCTGGCGTTAAAGATTATGAGATCGTGGGTAAATCTGTGAGATCACGGCGATGTACGTGGAGATGGGGGGAGTGGTGCGGAGGGGAGGTGTCAATTTTTGGGGGAAGACTAGAGTGCCAGTGTCAGAGGTGGGAAGAGGGGAGGACTACAAAATGATCTAGAAGGATCCATGCGATTTAAAGTGGGCCTTGATAACTGATAAACACTGATGGGTATGCTGATCCTTCAAGGTCCTTAGGGGTCATGGTGTCTAGAAGGTTGGGGGTAATGACAGACTTTGTTGGCCAGTCTGCGCAGAGCCCTTTGTAGTCCCGGGCAGACAAGGATCTTGGTGCAATGGAGGTTTAGGTTGGAGATTGAGAAAGATTCCAATGTAGGCTTTGCAGCATCAGGATTTTAGGGTGCCAATAATATAGAAAACATTGAAAAGGTGATGGTTGAAGTCAATGTACGTCACAAAATTATCCAGCGCTACTAATATTATTAGTGATGTAATAGTGACCATATCAGACAGGATTAAATTTGTTGCCACCACATGCAAAACTGCAAGCAGTGACCAGCTCAGGGCATCAAGAAAGGTTTCCAGCTGTAATGTATAAAAGGCATTGTCAATTTTAAGTGCCTCTGTGCAATATATAAAAGCCACATTTTTGATGCCACTGGCAACAAAGTAGTAATGCTAGTAATACGCCTCCGAACACCACATGATTTGTCACTCTAATATCAGCTTTAAGCATATTTTTAAAATTCAGCTGTTTTTCTCCAAACACCAGCTTGTGAGTTCTGAAAATACACTCATTTTTGTCTTGAAAATTAACTGTCAATTTTGGCATGCATATATTATTTTGGCTTACATATATTATTTCAACCATGCAAATAAATCTGATTTAACTGGCCGGTTTGCACACAGGAGGTTCCATTGCACCTCATGAGCTGCTAGTTGGACACGCCTGATTCAATCAACATATGGGCGAAGCCAAATCCCTCTCTCCGGTGTGCTTTGTGAAGCTCTTTATTGTTGATCACATTAGGACTGGAGACAGCTGTGCTTTCAATCCAGACCCAAAAATAAGCTTGGTATAAGGTTGGAGATATTTTTGCTTTTTTTTTTTAAACATCTGCTCATTCTGTTTAATTATTGTAGTTCCTTCATACAAACTCCATAATTTTAGTTAATGTATTCCTTTGTGTTTAGTATGATGAGCACTCACAGAATCTCAGAAGCATAATGGATGTATTCAGGTTGTTCAACATCTTTTGCTCTTTTCCCTTTTCAGTAGTTTGTCTGTTTAATGTTTTTCTGGAACTAAATGCACCTTTCACAACCAGCCTTAAGAATAATATGTTTATTAATAAATCCCTCACTAGTGCACCAGCCATGTTCGCTTTAAATGAGGGGTGCTGCGAAAACGTGGGGATCTTGTTCAAAGGCATAATACTGAAGTTTACTTGTCACTGAAGTGTGCTTCTTGGAAATGTCTACCAATGGAAAAACGGGCTTCATTGTTGTTGATTGCTCTCATATGCTCAAGGACACATTTTTTGGTTTGACCTGATGGATGGTGCTATCCACGTACCTCTTGTTACAAGGCCATGCTAAGACATAGATTACAAATTAAAGACTGCGGGAATTGTATGACTGCTCTACTGCCAATACCTTAGGAACTGGGAGCTCTTTCATGCTGTTGCTATTACTACATGCTTTGCATCTACCACAGGGGAGAAAACCCTTGCGTTCCCAGCCTCTCTGATTATGTTTCTAAGTAATATCACTGTGGGCTAATATGTCCCTTAGTGATGGATTTTTCATGTACATGATTCTTGGCCTATCATTGAGAATCTTACCCAATATTTGATCACTTATAAAGAACTTTCCAGTTTCTTTGTAAGATGTTCCTACCTTTACTGCAGCTGCTGGTAAATGTAGTGATCAATATTTTATCTTGTATAAGGGATGGATACTCTCGTCTGTAATAGAATCCTCTATCTACTCTTGGCCTTCAGTCTTTCTATGGCTCAATTGTGGATAACTTCACTCCCTGAATCTCTGTATCATGCAATTCTGCTTCTCGTGGCATGCAGTCTACGTATTGCGGTTTCTTTTGGCTCTCAGCAGTTCTCCAGAAGGGATGGTTCACTTCAAAGCTTCCGGGTGACAGACTGAGAGCATGCAGTACACTATTGCTGGTCATAGGTTTTCTGTATAAGCTTATCCTTTAAAGCATCTCCTTTGACCTCAAATAGAAAATCCATTAATGGAGTCATTTCTTGACTGATTGCACATATGAAATCTAAATTCAGATTGCTCTTTCTCAACTTTTCCACAAAACTTAATACTGATTCACTCATATCCTCCCAGATGATAAACAGGTAATATATGAATTTAAGCCACAGCACTACTTTATCATTCTTCTCTGCAGTTTCCAGTGCGATGGACACCTTCTGCTCCTACTATCCCATAAAAAGATTGGCATAGTTTTGGGCAAAGCAGGTACCCAACTAAGTACCCCTTCGTTGTCTATATATGACTCTATCAAACAGGAAAATATTGTTCTCAAGACAGTACCTCATCATTTCAAAAATCATATTTGTGTGTGTAGGAAATGTTGACATGCCCTTATACCATCCTCATGTTTTCTGTCAGTGTAGAGCGAGCACACATCAAGTGTCATTGACAAAAAATATCTTCCCAAATAATTTCCTCAATTCTGGTTAGGAAATATTTTGCATCCTTTATGTAAGAAGGGAGCGACATCACAAAAGTTCTCAGGAAATAGTCCACATATCTCGAGGGGTTTTCGAACATACTCCTTCTAGATGACACTATTGGTCTAGTCTGTGGGGTATTCTTATCTTTATGTAACTTTGGCAAGAGATACAGCATAGGCAAACGTGAGTGACTTTTTTTTTATATATGCATATTCTTCCTGTACTGATATACCTTTGTCCTGCCACCATTCCAGTTTGTTCAGTCTCAACCATGGTTCTATTATATGTTGTTCTGCCAATAAAACTGGAACAACATCGGTCTGATAGTTGTCTGTATGCTTCTCCAATATACATGTCTTTGGGTAACACCACTAGGTCTCCCTTTGTCCACAGGACGGATAAAATACTTGAATCATTAGACAAAGTCTCAGTTGCCTTGCTTTGGTTTCATGATAGATTCCAAATTCTGTTGTGATTCTCTTTTCACAGTTTCCTGATGTTCTATAAAGCTATTCTCATGAAAGATGTCTTTGACATCAAAAGGGTCTGGGGCAAAAATATGGAATTGGGTTTAAACATTCTAGCAAATGATATATCATAACTAGTTTCCAATCCATCTAGCGATTCTTCAATGGTAGTGATTTCATTACATATTGCTTTGCCTTTTTCAACTCATGGAGAGTGATCAACAAGTCCACATTCCCAGTGGTTAAATTTGCTGTTCCTCCGAAGTGGTTCAAATGAACCTGTCCACTTTGCATTGCTTGTTTGGGATAGTGCAAATTTTTTTGTTTCAGCTTTCGCTCTAATTTAGGTAAGTTAATCTGAGTTTGAACAGAATTAAAACCAGAAGAAGGACAGAATGATAACCCAAAACCTAATGCTACCAGTTTGTCCTCTCTAAGACTTCTATTAAATAAGATTACGACTGTACTATTTACCATATCTCCTTCCATGAGTGCAGGGGTTAGTCCCTCATGTTTCTTCCCACTTGGCCTTGTGATTTTCCTCCATTTTGGATATTTCCTTTGCTGTAATTTCTTCTTTTATTTGGCACTTGGTATAGCGCACGACTCGCTCCCAGAGAAGTATTTAGGCGCTGCTCTAATGAGGATAATTTTAAAAAAAAAATCAAGTCTTTAACCCCTTCTTAAAGTAAGTGAAGTCTGTGCAGGAGTGGAGACTAAAAGAAAGTTTGGTCCAATGATAAGGGGGTGCATAAGAGACAGATCTGCACCCCATGTCTTGGGGTGCGTATGCGTGGGATCACCAGACGTGCCTTATCTGAAGACCTTAAACATCTTGGAGGCAGGTACGGTTTTAGTCAAGTAGGCAAATATGCTGGCCCGGACTTTTGGAGTGCCTTGTGTATTAGACAGCATAGTTTTAAAATGACACTCCTTCTAATCGGCAACCAGTGAAGCTCCTTAGAATTGGGGAAACGTGCGAGCGAGTGCGAGGGAAGATTTCAGATTAGCCGTGCGGCAGTGATCTGGACCACCTGCAGCTTGGGCAGCAAGGTTTTGTTTACTGATGTCAACAGCGCATTCCCATAGCCAGGTCGGCTAGTGATAGGAGCCTGGACAAGAGTCTTCCTAGCAGTGTCTGGAAGCCAAGTGAGGGCTTTTTTTTAGGAGCCTCATGGTGGCAAAGTAGGTGCCACAAGTGGCGTTAACTTGGTCTTTCATGGAAAGTGATAGGGCTATCTTCACTCGAAGATTTGTTACTACATGCTTAGGTGAAGGGGCAGGGCCACGTTCTGAAGGCCACCAGTCAGCTGACCATAACTTGGTCGCTTTGCCAAATAGCATGATCTCTGTCTTGTAGCTGTTTAATTGGAGATAATTTGCTTTTCGCCCTGTCTGGGTCGGGTTCAAAGGAAAAAAGGAAAAAAGGAGTTGAGTATCGTCTGCATATGACACGATCTCTACATCGCATGCTCTCACAATCTGCATAGATGTAAAACAGAGTTGGGCTCAGGGACGATCCCTGGGGCACTCCCATGTTTATTTGCATCAGTTGTGAATTGAAAAGATCCAAGCAGACTTGTTACGTTCAATTCGCAAGAAAGTCCCTGAGCCAATGTAGCGCCTTGCCAAGTAGCCCAGCCCTGTGAAGCCTGTGGCTTAGAATAGAATGGAAGACTGTGACAAATGCTGCCAACAAATCCAACAACACCAACATGACTGGGGAACCCACATCTAGGGAGTGCCTGATGTTGTCGTCCACAGCCAGCAGCAGAACAATTCAGTGCTGTGGAGCTCTTTAAAACCTTGCTTTGCTGCCTCCTCCTCGTTTTCTTGTTCCTTTTCCTCTTCTTCTCTGCTGTGTTGCTTTCTGCCCACTCCTTAGTAGGCAGAACTCATCTAAAAAAGTAGTGGGTCTACTCATGCAATCACCCTCTCTACTGGTGCCCTCTCCCCATTCAAAATGTATCACTATCAGTTGCTGTTTCGGAGCCCCTGTCCAATATAGTTGTATTATATTGTACCTGTTTCCATTCCTCTCTGCTGACTTAATGCAACCCATCAAATTTCTTCCAGAAAGTTAAAATGCCCCGGTCTCATAGTCATCACAATCCTTCTAATATTTCCTCTGTTTGCCTATTTTAAATTCAATGTCCAGCCTGTCCAATCTTGTCTCGATCTGCTTCTTCAAGTTCTAGATTATATATTTTTCTGGTCTTTAAGTTCTTTCCATGTTGCCTCATTTTCCTTTAGCACCTTTTCTCTGTCTGACCATGCATACTTTATAAGTATTTCCAGCTCATCTTCAAACATCCGGCAGTATTTTCAGCCCTCTCCTCCAACATTTTGGGATCAGATGAGTCATAGAAGTGACTTATGTATTCGTGCAGCTCCCTTGGTATTTTGCCAGTGTCCAAGTAATTATTTAAAGAAATCTCCTATCACCATTTGAAGACTTATGTTTTGTGCAATCTTTCCAATTTCTTTAGTTGTTCTGCCAGACTTTGGTCTTACAATTATGTTTTAGTCACTGGGGGCCCTCCTTTGCCAATGTCCGTAAGTATGTCTTTGGCTTACCTTGTCTTCCGTGCATCTCTATCATCTGCCATCAGAACAGTTGTATTTTTGCTAACTAGCTTGGTGTTGTAGGTCTGAAATGCCCACCTATATAATATGGTTGCAGGTTTCCCCTGCCTCCTGCAATTACAAATGGGAAGATACCTCCATCCACAGTACATTCAGCACAGTTCTGGGTAGTACTGAGAGTAAGGTGCAGTAACACCAAAAACGCAGGATTAACGAAGATCAACCCGCCTCTGTGGCAAAGCTCCACATTCCCATTCAACCCACCTCAGCCCCTTGCTGGAGCAGGTCTGTACCCCCTACTACTCATTGTTTGCACGTCGTTTTACACCTGCTTCTTTGATCTCTGCGCCAACGTGTAGCAGCCTCTCCATGTGCAATGCAGCTGCTCTGTTCTTCGGGTAGCATCCTTTCCTTACCAGCTCTTACTGCTCACCACTATCTGAGTGCTCATGTGCCAGGTAGGGTCCGCTCAGTTACCAACTCCCATTGCTCCTTGGACCCCATGGGGGTGTAGCACCCAGCTGGAGGAGCACGCCAACCCATTAACTAAAGTTTGGAAAGTTTGAAAGAACTGCGCTCACTCGGGGCGATACTGCTATGTGCTTATTCAAAGCAAGCTACCCATGCTGTGTTTCGGCAGCGAATGGGCTTGATCACACAAAAGAATGGACACGTCCATCGCATTGCATGCCATCTTTGCAAAGGACAAACTACATTATGCATTTTGTACAATGACACCAGTAATGAAATGCACAGGTTCTGGCATACGTAATAAATCCCACATATTTTGACAAAACCCTGCTGCTGGTATTAGACTCCTCATCATATTACATGTCAATAAAGTAAATGTCAAAGCTCTTAATATGAGACATGTGCAGACACCCTTCTCTGTATAAGTCAAAATGTATCCTCCGGTTTGTTCTAATACTAGACCTTTATTAGACTTATTTTTTAAACTGGCATTGTCCTGGCTTCTTGTTTGTGTTCGCTCCTTTTGATGTTAATATATGAGGCTTCACTGTTTGTAACTATTTGGTATGTGAATAATCTTTGTGTTTGATGTTGCACATCTTAAAGGTGATGCTCGTATGGAGGTGCAGACTATCCCCTAGATTCTTCATTGTCCCGTTTTGCGAGTCCTTAATAGTGATTATTAAGGAATCGCTATTAAGGACTTGCAAAACGGGATTCATGTAGAAATCGCAAATAAAATTGCGATTCCTACAGCTTCCTTATTTGCGAGTAGCAAATTGCTAATCGCAAATAAGGAATAACTCCCCATTCCTAAAGGCCCATAGGAATGAACCGGGAGTTATTCCTTATTTGCGATTAGCAATTTGCCACTCGCAAATAAGGATGCGATTTCAAGGGTGCAGGGGTGTCCAAAGGACACCCTGTAGCACCCCTGAAATGCAAATGTACACATGTGTTGCGCACACACATGTCCAGAGGACATGTGTGTGTGTAACATGCAACTTAGAAAAATGCACTAGAGTGCATTTTTCTAAGTTTTCGCTATTTACCACAGAGTTACAATTCGCGGTAAATAGCGGCCAAAAATTGCGATTTCGCAAATTAAAAATGATTAATGAATTACATTTAAGGAATCTCAAGTAGAGATTCCTTAAATGCAATTCCTCGCAAAAATGCGAATTCTATAATAGCGATTTTTGCATTTGGGATGATGAATCCCAAATGCAAAAATTGCGCTCGCAAAGGGCCAGATTCTCAGAATCCGGCCCTTTGCGAGCCGATTTTACGTTGATGAATCTAGCTGAATATTTGTTTATTTTTTAGGCTTACTGTGTATGGCACTTGCACTATTCACGTAAAATATTTTGTATTCTTATACTTATTTATAGGGCTATAAGGCAGCCACCTTTAGCCTATGACATCTTTTGTTCCAGACCTTAAACCACTGGTTTGTAACATTGTCATCACATCTTAAGCTCAGCCCACAGGACTATATCTGTGCCACCACATTTCGTTTGGCTGTTTGGGTGTGTCCTTTCATCTCTATTGTAATTTAGGAAGGCTCCTCCATTGTAACTCATGAGGGACTATTTTACTGTTAGGGAGCTTCCAAGTAACATTGGGAAGCTGGTATCCAAACAAGCATTGGCCAAAGGCAATAGGTCTTGGCAATGCGAGAGCTGTTGGAGTTGTCAATGTGAATGTCTTTTAGTTCTGTTGTATAGAAGCACATTCGCTATTTAGCATGGCTGAAGGCCACTGAAAAAAGCACTGTAGCGTGGCCAGCGCTAGCCACGCCTTTGCGCTTTTTTGTCAGACAGGAGGGGCGGGACAAGGAACACAAAATAGAGGGCAAAGAGACAGCGCATGGGCTGTGTAGCCGAGACCTAAAATGAATGCATCTTTGCGTAATGTAACTGTTGCTCATGTAAAGTGCTCTCCTATCTTTTGGTTGAGTTTGTGTTATAGAACCCTGCAAAAAAAGTGGTATCAAGTACTTAGTCCATGCTCCAGGGGAGGGCCAAACACAAGAAGAGGAAGGACACATGCATGCTGTGACAAACAGGAATGATGGATATGAGAGAGACGTGTAAGCTAACAGATGGTAAGCTATGGACGGCTCTAAGCAGGCCTGGGCGTAGTTCGCAGAGTTTTGCTACGCGGAACTCTGTGAAGTGACAAAAAAACTCCACGGAGTTCCACAGGTGGCAGAGTGTAGTGCGAACTGCCGTTCGTGCTGGTTTCGCTGCCGCTTGGGTAGAAATTCTACCCGAGGGGCAGCTCGCGCTCGCTAACGTACCGTTTGCGAGTGGGGAAAAAGCACTGCTGCACTCCGCAGAGCACAGTTTTGTGCACTTTGCGAGCTCCGTGGAGCCGGTGTGCAGAAAACTCCGCGAACGGAGCGGAGTTCACCGCCCAGGCCTAGCTCTAAGCCTACTAATCGAGACAGCTCATGCGCTGTCTATCCAAGACCTAAAAATGGGTGCTGCTGAAAAGAAAGCAACCTGTTTTCTGTAGCATCCATTTTCAGATTGTTTGTTTAGTTTTTGCTTGCTATCCAGGACCCGAAGCAGCACTGTCAAATCCGATAGTACACAGTATAAATGTTACACTTGTTTGCTTTTCCATTGCTTGTGCTTTACAAGTTTGCTTGGAAATGTAAATTGAATGAAATTAAAGTGTGTCAGAAGTCAGGGACAAGTTATTGCACACCTAGTTAGTGTACAAGACCCGGTTAGGTTAAAATCGTTAGTATTCTATATAGAATTTGACTACACTATATCTCTACCTCCTGTTTGCTAGTATAAGAATTCTAAATTTTGCAATGGCGAATTTTTGTTGACATTCCATCAAATGTATTTAATCTTTATAATGTGTTGTTGTTTGATTTATAGTTACAATTCAATGTAAATATATTTCACTTCTCCGGTTACTCGTACACTGATACCTTATTGCCAAAAACCTGTTTGGCATACATTGCTCAATCTGTCGTAGGAGTTGGGTTCATTACACAAATATTCTTTACCACGGGCTAACAAATACACTCACAATGCAGAAGGGCGTGGCTTGAATACCTGTCGGTGAGACTTATTTACATTATTTTCGTGGTGGCAGTGGTACGAGGAAGCTGTCTGTGCTGTCTCTACTGCGGCTCTCGACTTCCTTCCCCACTGTGGGCGACCATACACACCTCAAGGATTTCTAGGAAGTGGCAGGTGTAAGCCGTGGAGGCCTGGGCACAAGGCCTTGCAGAAGAGCGGGGTCATTGCCTAAATGGCAACCTTATGCCCAGCAGCATTCCTTCTGGGCCTCACAGCTTCCTCGCTCTTTCTTGATCTTTATTCTTTTCAAAAATATTTTTATTCGGGTATTCATGTTCGCACAGTAGCAAGTAAACATTGTGTACGCGTTTACAAAGTATAAATAGTTTAGGAGGCACAGCATGAATTACCTGGTCAGAAGTCATTCTGACGCAAGCTAGGCCCAGGTTGAAGGGGTCTTCTCTGCTTGACTTGAATGTTGCCATCAAGTTCCCCTCCAGTTGGACTTGTGAAGCCACTGGAACAGGATGAGTGAGGTTGTCACGAATGTCTAAAGAAATCAGTCTCAATACAGCATATTGGCCTGAACCTCCCTTCCTCTCCTTCGGAAGCCATTACTTTCTTTACTTCCAAACACTGTGTTACTGTAATAACTTGTATCAATTCCAAACCAGTCCCTTGTGGACAGTTTGAAGCCCAGATGTGGGGATCCCCACTGCCAAAAATGACTTCTCAGTTCTAACATTTACGTCCCACAATTCATGAAAAATGGACAAGTATCAGAAAAATTAGGATTCCATTTTAACCACTCTTCTCTTTGAATTGAACTATTAGTGGAACCCCGAAGCCCCCGCTCTCTGGGCTTTAGGTTTCTCTTCAGCAGCCTCTGACCATGAATGGTCATGTCTTTCGCAGATCACATGCAGCTACAAAGCAACAGCGCTCTGCGAGTGGAGCGATACATTAGTGCAGTGGTGTTCAACTGTTTGACATATGTAAACCAGTACATAATCACTTTTGGGAGCCAGGGACTCTACAATTTGAACTACAAAACAATACAGAAAATATACAGAAACATGTATGCATCAAACTGACATACATATTCGAAATATTTTATTGAGTTCGAAAAACAAAGAAATACAAAAAAAGACATTTCAATTCTAACGGGAAGGGTGGAGCATTTCAAATGTTGGTTTTATTTCTAAAAGATAAAACCATATGCCAGAGTCTAGTGTATCAGTTTGTCATTTTTTACTACTAATGCATGCTCTACTTTTGTCGGTACATGGCAGTTCTTCAGTTGAGGCCGACAGTCGTCGTGGGTGTACTTGCACTGCTCCTATGAGTAAAGCTATAGACACCAACTTCATTTTTAGCCTCTAATTTAAAATGTCTTCACATTTTTACAGCGGTTCACATTTTTCAATGTCGTTTTTTTATGCATATATACTTTTATAATTTGCGAATATTGTGAATTTTCTAAGCAGTCGTAGACCCAGTAACAACTGCTGTAATAGAGCAAAGAAGGGGGTCATGGCGCATGAGTGCAAGGTTCTTATTGAAAAGGAGCGGGCCAATGGATGTGCGCTATTGGAATGCAGCAGAATCCAACGAGTAAGGTAAGAAATTGGGGCATGCTTTAGTGTCACTGACTGTAAACCCTTAACTCCCACTCAAATAAATGTTCAAAAACAGTTGTCTAGGGTTCCTTCATGTCTTCATCTTCTAATGTAACCAGCTGTTAGAAAGTGGATTAGTCTTTTGGGAATGAGGACCCTTATCAGCTTAATGAATGCACCCTAGTGTTAGGTCTTAGCACAAACCTCAACCAAAGTCTGTTGACTTCCTGGTAGCTATCACACAAGCAGCAGGCATTTGTCCATAGAAATGTGTTTTAAGTTCAAGCAGTATCGATAATTTTAAAGTAAATAATACAGCCCAATAAATGAACCCCAAAATCATTTATTTGGATAAGAAAAACCAAATGTTTGAATGTTTCGAAGTCTCAAGACAGCATCATTTGGAAAACAAAAATAGTATTGCTTGGCGTGAGTTCATGCCAGCCCCGATGGAGCAGACGTCTGATGCACCAAGCAGGTAGCCCCACTCAAAGATTTTAACTTAGGACTAAGTCTCTGAAAAAAGGGTCAAAATCATTCAGCAGGATGAGGACTAAAGCGGCGATGGGGATGGTCCCTCAAAGAATATGTTATTGTCAACATGCTGCTGAAACCATTGGTTTTAGCACCAAAAGCTCTGACTGGGACGGAGCTGGGATTTGTAGCCACCAAGCTTGCTTCTTTGTGGGGATGCATTTGCCAGCTCCAAATGCAAGGTTTTACCTTCAGACTTACTGACTTTTTTGGTTCTCAGAATCCTTCAGCTGAACAAGGCTGGGAGCTGTAGCTACCTTCGTCGCAAGGTTCAGCTGAACCTGTTTTCAGAATGGCGGAAAGCTCCAAGTGTGTCAAACCTGATAATTCTTGTGCGCTTTAAATGCACCCTTCCTGACAAAACTTTGTCCCTGTCCTCTGTAGGTGGGAAAAACCACTAAGCCCCGCTTTTTTCAAACATCTAAGAACGTTTTTTGGTTTGTCATGCAGCCCACCAGGCCTCCAAGGCAAGCTTCTAGGTACTAGATTTCTCCCCCGCCCAGGGCTCTCCAGGGTCCAGTTCTCTGTGGTAAGCTTGGCCCTCTTTGCTTATGTCTCTGGAGCAGACACATAGGAAGCCACAACTTGACCCTTGAAGAGCAGTTCTAGTCCCTGGGTACTAGCAGGAGTCTGGAATCCTTGAACCCTTGTCTGCCAATAAGGTGATTTTCTTTCAGTAAGGCCTTCCTCTTCAAGTGTAGTCTTCCGAGGTCCAGGAATTTTCTGAGGCAGTGATAATGAGGTGCCATTTCTATCCCGTGCATTAACCAGTGACTGCTGAATTTCCCATACTCAATCCTGGCTACTTTCTCGCCCTGTATTAACTTCTTTTTCACTTTATTGGTGTGTCCGAGTGCATTAGCTGACATCTAGCAATGCACATTGTGGAGAGTGCATGGTTAGCCTGTGGAAGAAGTGTGCTGGTGTTATGCACGATCACCAGAGGAAAGGTCTTAATGCATATTGAATGTAGTGGAGAAAAGAGGAGTGAGGGATAGATCATTTGAGATTCGTGTTTTTTTTTCTTGTGTGTGGTTGGAATGGTGTAAGCTTGAGTGTGGTCTATGTGGGAAGAGTTTTAGTGTTGTGCATGATGGGTAGAATAAACTTCTTATGTTACCGTAATCATGTAGCTGTGCATATACCTGTAGTAAAATGAGAGGAATATGAGAGGATTGCACATGTTGTTACACTTACATTCCTTGAATAGGTTTCAGCTCTTCGTTGGTTGTAGTCCTGAGTCCGCTAATGGCCATACTTTCTATATATGGGCAACAGAATGTGTAACATTTGATTGGGAAAAGCAGATCATTATTTCCAAGGGATCGTGTCTTTTCCAGAAATAAATTCCATAATTTTGAAGCTTGCAGCAAAATGGGGTTCAACATATTTGTATTATCTAGTAGGAGGTAATGAGCGACTAAGGTGCATGAGTATTTTATCAAAGTCTTGAAAGAGAACCCAAAAAAACACTGATGAAACCTAATTTGCTGGTGGCAAACACTGGGAGTAGGCATCTGATTGGCTGGGACAGAGGTCCAGTCATTGATTTCACTAAAATGTGTGGGTACAAGTGCGTAATGCATTTAGTCCCTTTTCCAAGAAGGCCTATTGCATATCCTTCTCGAAGTGCGTCGCAGCGCCCCTGCCTGTACATGGAGGGTGGGCGGAGTAAGGAAGCTGGCTCCTGACCCTCCCCGCTGCCGCCGGACACCGGCTAAAGGGGGGGGCGGGCTCACCTGTTGAGGGGGCGTACCCGCCCCTATTTAACTCCGGCGCTCCCTCGACCTGGCCTCTTTGTTCTGCTCGCCCGCGCCCGAGCAGACTATGGCAAAGAAATTACAGTGAATGTCATTTAGGTGCGGCATTACTACGGCTTAGAATTTGCAGTGACGGTTGTTTTAATATGTGCCATTTAACGGAGTGTTTGTTTGACACATTCCAGTAAACAGTGTGTAGTGTGATTTATTAAACTACGTGTGCTGACAGTACGGTGTCTTTCTCCCCCTTTATTGAAGTATCTTGCTCTCTTCACAGCTGATTGTTGCGTGTGGGTGATGGGACATTCGTATGTTACCAGATTGGAACGCTGGGCGGCCCTCAAGAAGTGGACACGGGTTTTCGCACAAACACAGATTGTATGGTTGGGCCTTCCGGGAATGAAATGGGGCAACCTGAGGTCTAAGTTAGAGCAACAACTTGCATTAAGGGGTGGCCCCCCAAACGTCCTCATCATTCACCTGGGGGGGAACGATCTAGTCACACTCGGGAGGCGAGCCCTGATACAGGTCATGTAGAAGGACTTCGGGGCAATGAGCAGCAGGTTGGGAGCTGCAGAGCTTCTGTGGTCAGAAATTACCCCCCGTAGAGAATGGAGGGGAGCGAGATCTCCAGCAGCCATAGAGCATTCCCGCAGGAGGGTTAATAGGTCCATGCAGAAGTTCATGGGGAGGAGAGGCCTGGGTTTCATTAGGCATGCACTCATACAAGAAAAGACCGAAGGGTACTTTGATAAAGATGGGGTGCACTTGTCTGGTTTAGGTATGGATATGCTCCTCCTGGATATACAAGAGGCACTGACAGCGGCAGGTTGTAAGTAGCTGAGTGGGTGGGGGGGCTCTGGCATCGACGGGGGCCTCCCCAGAGCTGTGGCGGATTACAGGGCGATCTGGAGGCAGACGGGTACAGTAAGGGTACCTCTGCGGCAGAAGGGTACAGCAAGGGTACCTCTGCATGGCACAGTAAGGGTGTCAGAGCCAAGGACCAGAAGCCGAAGGAGGTTCCTGGAAACCGCGTCGGCGCCCCGTTAGTCCTTCGGGCGGTCGGGGGGCCTGAACTGACTGGGGGTGTGCCACACTGCTCCGCCCTGACAGGGGGGGCGGGAGTATTACGAGGATGGCAATGTGCTGCACCGTTTGAGCATCAACTCACCGTGCAAGACGGCTCTTTAGCCATGCGGGACAGCGAGGGGCTGCCTGCTTTGGATCGCCCGTAAGATGACCCACCTAATCGTCATAGATACGTGTTGTATGAAAATAAACCTGCAACAGTTCTTTCCCATAATCACTTGTCGAGAGTATCATTTGGGTGGGGACTGTGTGGTGTGGCTGTGTGGGTGCAAACAGGTGGGAGCGAATGACGGTGTGGGCACTATGCCGCTGACTGCGTGACCCGCAGGGGAGCATGGGCAAAGCAGCGCTTTAGTGCCACTAGTCGCAGCGCCCCTGCCTGTACATGGAGGGTGGGCGGAGTAAGGAAGCTGGCTCCTGACCCTCCCCGCTGCCGCCGGACACCGGCTAAAGGGGGGGGGGCGGGCTCACCTGTTGAGCGGGCGTACCCGCCCCAATTTAACTCCGGCGCGCCCTCGGCCTGGCCTCTTTGTCCTGCTCGCCCGCGCCCGAGCGCTGTTCCCTCCCTGTCCCTCACCCAGCTGCTCGTGCGGCAGGCGATGGAGAGGATGTTATAATTTTTTCTTTTGTGTTGCAGGCGGAGTTACAGGGCGATCTGGAGGCAGACGGGTACAGTAAGGGTACCTCTGAGGCAGAAGGGTACAGTAAGGGTACCTCTGAGGCAGAAGGGTACAGTAAGGGTACCTCTGCATGGCACAGTAAGGGTGTCAGAGCCAAGGACCAGAAGCCGAAGGAGGTTCCTGGAAACCGCGTCGGCACCCCGTTAGTCCTTCGGGCAGTCGGGGGGCCTGAACTGACCGGGGGTGTGCCACACCGCTCCGCCCTGACAGGGGGGGCGGGAGTATTACGAGGATGGCAATGTGCTGCACCGTTTGAGCATCAACTCACCGTGCAAGACGGCTCGTTAGGCATGCGGGACAGCGAGGGGCTGCCTGCTTTGGATCGCCCGTAAGATGACCCACCTAATCGTCATACATACGCGTTGTATGAAAATAAACCTGCAACAGTTCTTTCCCATAATCACGTGTCGAGAGTATCATTTGGGTGGGGACTGTGTGGTGTGGCTGTGTGGGTGCAAACAGGCGGGAGCGAATGACGGTGTGGGCACTATGCTGCTCTGTGCAACTCTGGGAAGCAGGTAAAGGGCTGAGATAATGCTTTGCTCCCGGGAAAACAGAGGTCGTAACAGCAGCTACACATTGCTTAGATACCCACTTTAAACCTATGGCAAACCAAATGGTCACCGCCATCGATAGCTGCCTCCTGATATAGCTGGCATTTCATTTGTCTACCTGATTACTCTTTGACCTTTTCTGTTTAAGTTAACCGACTTTGTAGCCTGACATCCTCCCAACCTCCCTACTGGCTTCCCTGTTCTTGTGATGCCCTGTTCAACGTTTCTGTATCTACCAGTTCAAAATGACCTCCATTTTTGATTCTCTGCGTCCTCCCTTCTGTCCCCGTTAGAAGAATGTACCTGCATTGCCACAGCTGTGCCGCATTAAATAGGTATGTACACAATCTGATCATACGGGATGTTTCAGCATCCTCGCATATGATGGATGGAGGAATACTAGAACATTGCTTGAGATGTCACCAGGGCAAATTCCCCACATGGATTACCTGCTTCTTTTATTTACGGGTTGAGGTCGATGGGTAATATAAAGCCATATATTGTTTTAGTGTCATGCTGAGTAGCGCAATAAACACCATGGAGCATAACAAAGAAAACAATGTGTCAGTATTTTGTCATATATTTCACTATTTGTGCTCCACTATTCCTTTCTGTTTGCGATTTATGAACCCCCTTCTTTAGATTGGATGTTGAAACTGTGAGTAGACGGGCAGGAAGAAGGAGGACGGAAGAACCAGTCAGTGGTCCCCTTGCACAACAAGCAGCCCTTCAACAAAACCATGCCCTTCAAAGTGTCATTCAAAAAGAGCCTTCAGATTTCCCGGAGGGGTGCCCCTTGTAGGATCTTGCCCTTCCAGCTTGGGGCCTGTGTTGCTGTGTGCCAGAGGTCTACTAGTGTTCCCATGGGACCATGAATGTTAGTATTTCTAGGTCCCCCATAAAGAGCTCTGAGGTATTCCCCGGCTGCTTCACCAGCCTGTCCATCTGGAATGCGGGCTCCCTCAGGGGGAGAAAGACCAATTGTTGATGGTGGTCAACTGCACCCCCCCAGTCATACTTTTGCATATCTGGTAATGCTAACCCCCCATTTTACCGCCCCCTTGTGAGTATATGTAGCAGCATACATGCCAGGCCCCGTTCCAGAGCAGTGTCCTGAGTTCCCCCACAATGACCTTAAAATATGATTTGTGTATAGAAAAGGGTATGTTAGGCAGGGCGTACAAGAAGTGGGTTAGGGAAATCTACAGTCGTCATGCCTGACCTTTCGCACCAGTCAGGACTAACACAGTTCTTCCTTCTCCAGTGGAGTCATTCCTCAGACCCTCAAACAGGTTATCATTATCTGAATCCTGAAAACAACCCACAACTGACCCAGTCAGTGTTTACAAATCTAGGTCTATTCCTGGTTTACCATGTCTAGCTAAGGTGCTCGAAACAGTTGGTACACACCAGCTGCCATCACTCCTCATTGTAAACAGGGTTCGTGGTGTTTAAGACCCCAACAGAACACAAAAATGAGCCTACTAAATATTTGCCAAAAACGTCTCAACTCCTTTGATTAAATAAACCCTGCGCATTTGATCATTTAGACTACTCTGCCGCCTTTAATACCATAGACCACGAATGAAACTGCACAAAATTTGACTCTTGTTATTAGACAACGACTGATCCCAAACATCCACTGTGGTATTCTCTAAGGCTCTACCCTGTCACCATCACTTCTCATTGTTTACAAAGTCCCCTTCACTATAATTCTGATCTTTTCTAAAGCATGTACATAATATACTATTCCACCTCGGGCTAAGCAAGGAGCCTGGCAAACTCCATAACTAGTCTCACTTCCTCTTTCATGTTCAGTGGTGAGTGTATGGCTGTGGACCAGGGAGGGGCTGCTGTGCTGATTCTGTTGGATCTGTCGGCAGCCTTCGACACTGTCCATCATGGAGTGTTAATGGACCGGTTGGCAGGGGCAGGGCTGGAGGGCCTGGCTTGGAGTCTCTTTAAGTCCTTTTTGACCGACAGAATTCAGACAATAGACCTGGGGGTGGATAAATCAAAGCCTTTTGCCCTTCCCTGTGGAGTGCCGCAAGGGTCCTCCCTGAGCCCCACGCTCTTCAATATTTACGTCAGCCCGCTGGCGGCCTTAATAAGATCTTTCGGCCTGCAACGTACATCGTACGCAGACGATACTCCAATTGTGTTATCGTTACAACGAGGGTCTCAAGCGGATATGGCAGCGAGATGCCACGACTGTCTAAAGAACGTGGCAGAATGGATGGCCTCCAACTGTCTGAAATTAAACGCAGGGAAGACTGAGGTTATTATGTTCGGAAGCAATCCTAACATTGGGACCCCTGATATGTGGCCAGAGGCACTGGGAAGCCCACCTATCCCTACTGGGAAGGCCAGAAATCTGGGTGTGATTGATGACCAAAATTTGGACTCCGGAGACCAGGTTAGCGGAGTAGTGTCGTCTTGCTTTCATATCCTCAGGATATTAAAGAAAATAAAATGCTTCCCTCGCAGCTGAGGGATTCAGGACGGCTGTCACTGCCGTCACACTGTCGCGTTTGGACTACTGTAATAGCCTGTACCTGAATTTGGAAAAGAAGCATGAATACAGATTACAGTTGGTTCAAAACGTGGCAGCAAGACTTTTGCTTGGGATCCCCAGATATGTTTCAGTACGTGAGGGGCTTAGGCAACTACACTGGTTGCCGGTATCAAGACGTGCTCAGTGTAAAGCTCTGTGCACAGTCTTTAAAGCGCTGAAGGGCATAGGCCCAGAGTCTTTGAGCAGTGGTATAAAATTGTATGTGCCGGGAAGAGCGCTTCGATCAACCGAAGGCAGATTGGTTGCGGTGCCACGAGTAAAAAAGGTCAGATGGGGACGAAACAGCTTCTTCTTCTGTGCTGCAAAAGCCTGGAACAACCTGCCGGGGCATCTCAGAAATGCCTCGGAGCTACTTTTGTTTCGAAAGGGTCTTAAGACCTGGTTATTTATGAAATAGTTCCCCCGTCTAACTCGGGAGTCAGTAGGCAGCGCCAGTACGCCTTTGGGCATAAGCTCATAAATAAATAATAATAATAATAATAATAATTGGCATCCCTTAACTGTCCTGGGGCTTGTCAACTAGGCCTGGGTGAAATTTAAATTATGCAGCTTAATGAGTGTAATTCCTGGTATTTTGCTTTTTGCCTGTTATTCGAAGGTCCGAAAGTTATGCCTTTAGACCACTTCGTGGAAATATGCGCCATTCTCAGTAAAAAGTTACAACAAACTGAGTCCATTGTAAAAATGTATGTGAATACAAGGGAACAGAATGCGATTTGCTGTTTGCAGTGCTTTTTTTGCACTGTTCTAATAAGTGGAATGCCTTCTCACATCAAAAATGAACGCAAGGATGCCTTTTGTTCTAAAATATATTGCTCAGTGATAGATTTGTATTTTGCGTAATTACGCATAATGTTGCCGAAATGTCACGTAATTACATAAAAGCAGATTACACCCCCCTACTGTTAACCCGTTTCTAACAGTGGTCTGTTGAATGAGGGTCATCGCCTCCTGTTGAAGATAAAGCTTGCAGCTTGAGACTACTATTGGACAGTGACTTGTCATCTTCCAGATTAGAAATATATGCGGTCTGTAAAACTGCATTCCACCATCTGCACCTGCTGAGAGGGGCCCTCCTCCATTGCTCTTAGAAAATGCCTCTGATCCTGTCTTGCCGTGGTTACTGCAACAGTTTATACACAGGCTTCCCAGAAGACCCTGTCTTGCAGCTTCAGAATCTTCAAAAGTATGTCACCCACTTACTATTTAGTTTGTAACAAAAACAAACAAGCATTGGCATAACCAATAGGTCTCGTCTTTAGGACCTTATGAGTGTTTAGTTATCCAGCACAATATCCTTGGTTCAACAACATCAAGGGTTGCATGGATAAACACTTATAAGGTCCCAAAGGTGAGACCTATTGGCCTAGGTCTCGCAACTGCGAGTTTTGGAGCTATTGGTATTGTAAATGGTATTGTAAATGGCAATGGCTTTTTTTAAATTAAAAGGTATTGTAATTAATAATAGTAATTTCCCATTAGTTATTGTTATGAACCAAAACGAATCCAATGTGTAATCCGGTCCTAATCTCTCTCCATAGGAACAGATTAAGATGTTAGGGCCTGTTGCTATCATATTATTTCGCCACTGGAGGTTGAATGTCCAAATGATGGAATAAATGCAGAGGGTTGAGGAAGCACTCATTGCTTTAGCAGCAATGATGGAGGTGGACGCCCTTCAAAAGTAATGAATGAGAGGAGGGATTTGCTAATGTATATAGCATATGCTCCCATGTTTTGTAAATGTCAATATAGCTACTCAATGGTCTGCCCTCATAATGATGTAGTTCTTCTGAGTGGTCTCTGCTGAGGCTCGAGCCCATAGAGCTACTGGCTGCAAGCATCTCCCACCAGAATGTATTCATGCGCATGCGCTACAACAGACGCTGTACATTTGTGGTATCATGTCCAGTTCCTCAAGAGTTATTGTGCACTCATGCTTGCTTCGCTGTGCCAAACCCCAGTTATCAAGAGCCCCGACACCAAGTAAGTCGCAATAAACACCACAATAAAATACATGTCCGGGATTTAAGAGCAGTGCTGTGTTTGGACAGTTTAATCTCAGACCCAATGAAGACGTCCATGCCGTCCTTTTATTTTTAGCCCAGCCCTTTGGTGAAGCGAGTGTAAAGCATCAGACGCTGAAACATTTATTGCGAGAGATCCTGTCAAGTCGATTGGCTTACATGTGTGAAGCCCGGGCTTGGACCAAGTGTCTCTGCAGCACCGGAGGCAATACAGGACCCAGGTCAGGACCTGGAGTGAAATGTAGGGGGAGGGATCAGATGCAGGCCACGGGAACGGAGCAGGAAGAGCACAGCAAAGAATACCGGGAAACAGCTGGTGGTCAGAGCAAATGAAGCTGCGACAAGTTCACTTGAGACCCGCGTTGAGATCGAATGCAATTCCCAGAGCTTAAAATGTGTTAACAGCAAGCGCGCAGTAGGAAGGGCCGTATGAAACAAGCATGTCTAAACTGCTGGCCAATTCACAGATATCACTGTGAGTAGGTGCAACTTACTTTTGCAGTGCTACTCACTTACTCCAGAAGTCCAGCCAGGGAGTCATTGCGTACCACTGAACTGCCAGTAATCACATATTCATGTGTCCATATTGCTTGGTGCTTTTATGAAAACGACTGCTTGTAATCCACATATTAGTGTTAACATAAGTTACCCCGTAAGATTGATTCCTAGACACACTGTACTGTACCTGTTCTCTCCCTCTCGTCCACCTGGCTGTGCTGAAGCCTGCTGACTGATTGGGGAGGAGGCAGGGAGGGAAGCACAGAAAGTGAAACGAAGGAATTGGGAAATCGACAATGAGAGAGAAACCAGCGCAGCGCCCGTCAGCGCTCATAATGTATTGTCAAGAATTATTAAACAAGCAAGGGGGGAAGTGCATGGGAAAGAACAGGCGCCCTGTGAGAATCGCGCACGCTGTCATCCGAATAGATATGTGAATTTGAGGCAAGTGGTTTGCTCATGCAAAATGAACACTATTGTAATGAAAACAAGCCCGGGATTTGTGTGTGCTTGCGCAAAAAGGAAATTTAAAAAAAGCATGCGAGTTGTACGCACGAGTGCGAGGCAAAAGTGAAAGTGATCGCGCTGTAAAGGTGCCGTGAGCGATGCGCTTAATGAGCCATGATGGAAGACCAGATGGCGCCTGTGCGCGTAACCGCAAACTTCAGGTCACAACCAAAAGCGTGTGGTCGGATTTTTAAAGCCGACATACTAAATGTCTCGCCAGTCAAGCGCATGCGCTGGCTCAGGCAAGACCTAAAAAGTGTCTCACCGGCTCTGAAATCCCCTCTATTGGCAATCAGTAAAAGAGAGGGCGACTGTATCTGTGCACAGTAGATAAGGCACTCCACGACCTATCACCTGAACTACCTCACAAAATGGTTCATCAGCCGGTTCCTGATCAGTACCCCAAGGCCTGCCAACAAAGGGCCTTTGCCCAGATACAAGTAGTACAGTGGACATGTTTTCAAGTGCAGGACACTTTTCTGTGGAACTCAATAACTTGTATCTGAGACTGGGAGTTTACTACTTCAAGGAACAGAAACACTTAAACTCGTCAATTCTCCTGCATGTAAGTTAATTTACTCTTCTTCAGTCTTTCTGTCAGCTGATTTTTGAAGCCCAGGCTGGTCAGATGCGTAAAAAAACAGGACACATTACTTCAGGTTCTCGGGACTTGGTGTCTTTCAGGGCTTTCTCATTTTCAGGGACATATGTGTTGCAGGCATCCTGTAGCTCATTTAATCTGTTAGTATCTAGCATCTGTTAATGAGCGTAGACGCGTGTGTGGCACTTTTATCTATTTAAACCTTTTTTTATGTATTGCTAGGTTTTTAATTAACCATCAATAAAAAATGTTCATAGTATAAACGTATACAAATAAAAATAAGTAACACAAAAAATAATCTTTTTTCCTATTAGCAGTTTGATTTGGCGCATCTGTAAGTAGTACGTACACGAAATTGCTCTCTACTGCCAGTGTTTAGGTTAAGTCTATTGTTGCAAATCCAAGGGATGATTTTAGTGAAACAATTTGGTACACTCTACAGCCATCCAAGCCCGCCCAAAGTAGAGCCGCCAGGTGTCATTGGATTGAGTTGAGATTATTGTAATGTTTAATGAGGCTTGCCATGGTACCACATCTTGTGTGGCAGGCAAGTCTTCCACCCACCTCATGTGCTATCTGAGTGCAGAGTACGAGTTTGAAAACTAAAAATAATCTTTGTACACGGGAACACAAGGAACCCCAGTGACATCTTGTTCTGGTTTGAGTAGTTTATTTGTGTGACTCCTTTTCATGCATATACCCACCATCTATGTCTTGTGTTTACCCCCCCCCAACATCAGATGCCCTTTTGCTTCTCAGTTGTCTCTCCCTATTTATCCCCATTACCCTAGTGATTATCCTTCCACCCTTTCCCCGACACCCCTCTTTACCACCCTTGCTCTTGGCTACACCTCCCTACACAGCAACAGGCATCCACCACTCATCAACCAAAGATAGCTTCTTTATGCCACTGATGGAGTGGGAACCACAGCGCCGGACAGCCTGCCATGAGTGCACAGAGCTGTTGCAGCGGGTGGGCCAGTAGAATTGAGCAGAACTTGATAAACAGTCATTCTCAAGAGCATCTTATTTGTTTGGTGCTAATCTATGTACACGTTATTGATATTGTGTCTTTTAATGATGTTTTCCAGTTGGCACTCATCCTTGTGGTGCCCCTGCGGCAGCAAGGGTCATCTCCTCACTCAGAGCGGCGCCAAATGATGCCATGGTCCTAACATCTTCTCATTTCCCGTCCAACAGGTCCAGGGGCCCTTCGACAAGATTGAGTTCAATAGAATGTGCTGGACGTTGTGTGCCAAGAAGAATCTGACAAAATCTCCCTTGCTCATCAGTGAAAGTGATGCCTTCAAAGTGTGGGGCATTTTCAACTTTTTGTCTGAGGATAAATATCCGTTGTTCATTGTGTCCGAGGAGGTAAGAACAAAGTTCAATTAAACGTGTCCCTGTTTTGGAAGATCACTTTATTCCTGCCCCTCATATCCTATGTTCAGAGTAAAATAATGTTTGATTGTAATAGATTTAAGGTGAACATACATGTACATTTCCAGTTGATTAACAATCTTAGACTCGTTGGTGGTTACTAAAATTCATTGGATCACCAATTAAAATTGGCAGTGAAATATGATGTGCAGCAAATCTTTATCATATAAATATATATACTTTTGAGTTATAATATTATATACCAGTACACTGCTTCATTAGGTTTGTCAATACATGCCTCCCATGTTATGGGCTCCAGCCTTAACACAGGGCCATAAAGCAGAAACTGGACATTTTCCACTCATTGCAGACTGGTGTATGATTTCATTAATGCATTGAGAAGAGGCAGAACCACCCACTTAATGGAAAATATGAACAGAAACTATTAGCAAAGACTTGACATTGGAAAATATGCATGCGTCACTGTAATCGAAAGACATATAGCCTATGGGTGACTTTAAAATAAAACACACATTGACAAAGCCAATCAGTCTGGTGTTGACTGCCAGACTTTTGACTTTGTCAGTGCTTGTTTTGTTTTGCAGGGATTTTTATAAAAACAGTGTTGCGTGAGCTGCTGGACCCTGGCCGATATGAGAAAACAGTTGCCTAAAGCTAAACTATTTCTTGATTTCAAAAAGCATAGCTTGCCACAATACCATAACTATATGTTGCACGCGGATGCACTCATTGTGATGTTAGCCAATGGCTGAAGTCGGCAGACACATTGTCCCATGCTATATATTGTACTAGGCAGAAAATAATGTCAATGGCACAACAACAGACCAATAAATTAATAGGGCTGGCTGAATGACCATATAAGTAAATACATTAAACATATAATATTAGTACAATCAAAAGACTTGGCTAATGCCAGACACAAAAACAATATTTTTGCGAAGATTTAAGAATGTTATATTAATGGCGGATAGAGCTACATTAGAAAACAAGCATTTGCAATGCAATAGGTCTCGCATTTGCGAGAGTTTAAGCTATTGGCATTGTAAATGACAAAGCCTTTTATTTATGTTTTGAAAACCAACACATAAATAAAAGGCATTGCGATTTACAATGCCAAAAGCTTAGACTCTCACAACTGCGAGACCTATTGCATTGCAAATGCTTGTTCAATATTTGGTCCGCTATTAACGCAATCATCATTATTCCCAAATTAGGCTGGTATTTCTGCGGCCACTATAAATGCAAAGCCGGAAATTAGGAGCGAGGTTGTGGCGTAAGGGCCAGAGCTGCTGACTTTGGACCTGGGGAACCGGTTCGAGCCTCCGCGTCGACTCAATAGCCTGCGATTCTGGACAAATCAAATAATGTCCCCATGCCTGCAAAAAATGAACGTGCCCTCGAGTACTGTAACTGGTACTCATTTAAAGCGCTCCAATATCTTCGGGTTGAGTTCACGCTATATAAAACTGCAAAAAAAAAAAAAATGCGGAGTCCTATAATACCTGAAACCCTGCATATTGTAATCTGTAAAATCGTGTTTTTGTAATAAAAAATCTCCTGTTGTTCAACTTTAGTTATAAGAATATAGCTCGTCTTTTCACCAGGCTTCTGCCCGCTGTACTGGGGTCAGTCACTAATCGTTTATGTCAGCGTGTTGCAGGAATAAAGGCAACACTCCACGTACAGGACACGGTGCACGTTTACAGAGACTTAAGTAGCTTTCTGACACCTGTTGATTCCAGGCCCCTTACTGCTGCTGGGGCTATTTTGCTACCCATGATTTTTAGGGAAATGTTTTTTTTACCCCTACAAAACTCATTCCCCTCCCAGGAGAAGGCAGCGTGCAGCCACATACTACACGCAGAACCCAGGGAAGAACTTAAAAACCAAAACAAGCCTTGGCAAAAACATTCAACCCGGCCCCACGCTGCAGGAGGCCGCGACCAGACTGGGAGTGCTGAGTTTTCACTGCTGCTCTGAAAGCAGTCACTAGCTTGAAGTCCACCGGAAACTGCCGAGTGGTCAGTCCGGCCCTGCAGCTCCCTCCATCCTGGCAGAACTGTGCACGTGGGAGAAGCAAGACGTCCACGTGCACTGCAGCACGGTTCCTCATTTTCAATACTGTGACCTCTCTTCAGGGCCTCTTGGTGACACTCGGCTCGACCTTTCCAGTCAAAGGTGCATGGATGCTCTCTGCCGCGAGACTCCGTTCCGCCTGTCCAGATGCACGGCCATCAGTAGGGGCAGCCCAAACAGAAAAGGGGGAGGGGGAGTACTCGCATATGGGGAAGAATGGAAGGGCCCAGTCTGGGGCATCAGTGCCACTTAACCCTTTCCCCAGTGCTTTTTCTCCCACCGTCATCTCACACAGTTCACTCTGGCCTGTCACACTCCTCTCCACTCAGTGTCGCTCTCATATCCAACTTGTACTTTCACCTCAATAGCCCTAAGCACTCCCCTGCTCACTGTCCTGTGCAATCACCCTCCCTGTGCCATCTCCCACAATGTGCCACCTCCCACCTCCCACCTCGTGCCACCTTCCACCCTGTCCCTCCTCAATCTGAACTCTTTGTGAACCTCAGAGTCTGCAGCAGCACAATCCTATGCCCAAGCAACTCTCCTTTCAAAAGACAGCCTTTCTCTTTCGGAACTTAAAATCATGCTTTTGTTCGCCAACGTCATTCTTATACGCAGTGTGATCAGGCCTCTTGCTTTTCATAAGGGTGCAGGGGAAGGTGGCGCGCAGCTGGTCCCGAGTAAAGTCCGAGAGGCCTGGCTTGCCCACAGCTCACCCTCAGCCCTCACCTGTGCGCCTCTGCATGTTGGTCCGCAGCAGGTCACCGCTGGAGAGATGCTTGAGCCCGAAGTGCTTGAGAATCCTGTCGGACACGGTGCCTTTCCCGGAACCCGGGGGCCCCATGATCACAGCCCGGAACAGCATGCGAGTGGCCATGACTTCAAGAGGTGGCCAGGAAGTGGCCCGAGGAACAGAAGGCCGCTAATTCAAGAGGGAAACACCCAGCACTCAGCTATCTGCCCGCTGGCCCAGCGCCCAGAGTGCAGTACTTCGTCAAGAGGCGCGCGCCAGTGCCCTGACTGCCCGACCCTGCTCTGCTCTGTTTTTCTCCCCTCCCCGCTCGCCGCCCTCTCCTGCTTTATCCCCGCCCTGTTCACCCTTATACCCTCCCCGTCCCTCCTCACGCCGCTCTGACGCTGCGGGAGGCGGTGTTGTTCTGGCAAAGTTCCAGGAAATGAATACACGCGATGCATATTAATGCATACCTTTAGATCCACCCGCACCCCGACGGGAAATAATAATACAACAAGCATTAGTTTGCTTTACTTTGAAAATGACTGTTTATTAAAAGATGCACAGCACAAATTCCGTAATAGCAGTGTGCGAGCCAGGGGAAGGCAGTTATCTGCAGTGATTAGAAACTGTGGAGGAGCGGTGCTATAAAATGTTTTTAAATACAGCTATACAAACTCCTTCCGCGATGTGTCCGGAAGTCAGGCAAAGTCGCCTGTGACGGGGGCGGGGCTGCGTCTGCACCGGAAAAGAAGGCAGGCGGAGTGAAAGCGTCTCGGGACGCCAGAAGGAGAGCGGAGTCCCTCTACATTGAACTGGTAAGTTGAAAAGAGGGGGGGGGCTCGGTGCACTCGTGTGTGTGTGTATGATGTGTGCGACGGCGTGTGTGTATGTGCATGCGTGTGTGTGGTGTTTTGAGCTTCCTAGGAGACAGCGCCTGGCCGCAGCGCTCGTTCACGTGCGCGTGTCAGTTTGGAATCGCCTCCAAGGCGATGCGCGCGGCCAGGATTGTCTCCTGGGAAGCTCACATGCCGACAATAGGGGCTCGGCGGAGACGCGCTTCGCGCGGCTAGCCGAGACCTAAAAATATAGGATCAAGGACAAGTATTAAAGCACATAAACGGAAGGGAGGAGTGAAGTTGCTAAAATCTAAATAAGCAGAGCCAAAACCAAGAGGTTTACAGTTTGAACTGGAGCTGTATATTTAATCTTCATTCTTTCTGTAATTTATTTTGTTATCCTTCTTTTCATGTCTTTTTCTACTTCTTTCTAATTTTCGTTTCTCGCTACCTTGCCGTATGTCTCTCATGCTGTCATTCTTTCCTTTCTTTGTCTCTTGCTTTCTTGCTCTTATTTTTTCTATCACGTTCACTCTGTCTCTTTCTCTCTATTTATCTCTCTTTCGCGGTCTCTAGGGCAAAGGGACACATATTATCCTTAGGGAATCCAAATATAAACCTTCTGAGAACCAGCTCTTGTGCAGTAAATGTTGTATGCAGCCTGTATAGCAGTGTTTCAAGTTATTTGACATCTGTGTATATGTATCGACACTCTGTATTAGGCAGTAGCTGATGACAGCTTTGAATGATCAGAAGTAGCTCTCAATAGGAAGGGTTGGAGACCCCTGGAATGCAGCACGTTTGCCGTGGATGGCACAAGCTCCTTTACATGCCAGTGCTAAAAATGATGCACGAACATAACAAGGATTTCAAAACATTACTCTTTAGAAATGCTTCAACTGACAGTTCCTTCATCGAAAACTCTTTACATGTGTTCCCTTTTTAAAAAAAATAAATATGTCTTTCTTACTTGGACGGTTCTCCTTGTTTTGAACTACAATAAACATTTGAAACGGGGAGAAATGCCACCTGTAGAGGAGTGGATATGTAGTTTCTAATGCCATTAAAGCATCCCTAAGATTTTATCGAAATGGGACATAAACTGTTCATTTCATGCCAAATTGTTCTGTGTGGCAGAGGTCAAAAGGTCCTATATCCATGTCCCTCAAATGGTATTAATGATGTCTTACAGAATCGACCATCAGACAAGATTAGCAATATTAGAAAGGGAATTAAAAATAAACAACACCAGGCAGGGACTTAGCACTATAGACTTCTGACCATGTTCATAATGCAGGCAGAATTACCAACAATGTTTTCAGAAAGTATTAGTAAGGATGACCTGTCAACCTGGTGTGGTGCTGCTGTTCGTGGATGCACCCCAAAGTATTGTGCTCCTCCCCACTGGCTTAAACTAACTCTCTGTTCCAACCCTTTGACCCTTAAGGGCACACTCCCAATATTAATACCACGGGGGTGCTGATCCCCTGGGGCTCAAGTTGTACCTGTGCTATGTGAACACCTACTGGACAGCACGTTTTGGAGGATGGCAAACGTTCGAATCATCTTGATGATGTAGACTTCTAGTAATTTCATAAACAATAATCACTGCACTGGGCCTTCATATATAGATGTGTAAGTTAATTAACTAATGGATTTTTATTTTATTCTTTTTCTTCTCTCTCGCTTTACATCTATTGGCAGTTCTCTTGTGGCATCACTTCCTCCTTTAGCCAGGTGCATCTGCATGCAAATTACGTTTTATTAAATAACATTTCTGGTTCTTCTATTCAGAAAGCACCAGGGACTTTTATGGGGGCATGATGCCTTTGCAGATGAGGTATTGTATCCCAAAAAATTGAAAACTCAATATATGCTGTTGTCCTTGCACACCATTCTTTCAATGTTTTAGTATTATTCTGAATGGTGATTAAAGGTAGAGTGCATGTCAACATGACTTTGAAATTGACTCTGTGGCCTATGGTTATTCGGAACGTCCCCATATAATTTAACATGCAGTTATGAAACATGGTCTTTCAGGGATTTTAAACTTCCAAAGATAGTCCATGTTCCTCTTGCTAGTCCTTGAAAAATATTCACTACCCACTTGGTAGCATCACAATGTAGAGTATACCTGGTACTGAAAGGTATCTCTAAAAGCCAGTTATCTGGCACTGCAGGATTTAGCGAAGAAACCATCATCATGGCAGTGAAGTGAATATAGTCCCTCAACGCAGGCTGAACTTCTTATGTCTCTTTTCTCAGACTGCATATCACACTCACTGCTACCTCCCCCACATATGCCGCATTTAATTTCACTGGGAACCTGTTGGTTCTCGCTACCCCTCCTTTTGCCATGGCCTTCATTGCCGCCCAAACCTCGTGCGGGGTTACCGGGCCCCCCAACACATCGGCAGTCTCTCCATCAAGGCTCTGTGGTTCTGTGGGGTCCAGAAACTTTGTCAAAGCCCCTGGTAATGACGCAGCGGAGGAGGGAAAAAACAGTGCGGTTTAATAGTTCTTGAATCTAAGGTTGATATACATTGCCCATATTTTCTGCCCCATTTTCTGACTCTATGTTAAGTCCCAGGGAGCTCCTGGCAGTGGGTTGGTCAACAGCGCTAACAAGGAACCCGCGTCATCCCTTGCTGCATGTGCCCGGGCCATGTATTTGCGATAGTGGAATCAACAGAGTTTCTCCATGCCCTTCGCAAATCCCAGACCCCTCCCTCTGAGGCCATTGTATGGGCATTATCTGCAAAATAGTCACAAATATCGTCACCTATTGTCCACCGGGAAACTCGGTCCTCCAAGGTTTCTACTTTGAGACGCCAGTCCGGAATCACCTGTCTCTCTCTGTGCCAGTCTAGAGTAAGCAAGATTTGATTATGGTCATATATGACATCGATATTCCGAGTGACATTTTATTTTTTATTTCTTTATTGGCAGTTTCAAGCAAATTACTATACTGACATAATCTAAGCAATGGTTATCAGTCTCTGTACATAGGAAACAACAAAAATATTTATAGCTCATCACTATCCACATCAATGCCTGGTACCCTTCCGACAACCGGTCAAGGGTCCACCCCCCCCAATCCCACCACCCTTCCTCCACCCACCAACATATCCCCACAGATACAGCAGGATCTTGTAATAGTACTACACAGTCTATCAAACATGCCATTGACTCGGTCATTCTTCCAGTTCAACAGAAAGGGAGCCTCTTATTAACCCTTTACTCAGGGGGGATCCGACTGGTAGTCTGAATCGTGGGCCTGAGTCAAGGACAGCAGCATTGCACTCCCGACCTGCAAGACCTCCTGAGCCTACTCGTCCTCAAGTGGGCCCCCTCCATTCCAATATATGGCTATGCATCTCTTCTGCACAACTAATCCAAGCACCTCGTATCGTTTACTGATCCTCCTTTTAGGGTCGCTCGGTAAGAGCCCCATGGCACACTGCACGGCTGTACAGGGAATTGATTACCCAACCCACTGCCTCTGTAAGTGAGCAAGGACCTGATCCCAGAACACTATCAAGGAAGGACAGTACCACAGCATATGTAGAAAATCAGTCCCCTCTGCACACACTTGGGGCATCCACTTCACCGGGAGGGGTAGATCGCATGCAGTCCCTTTGGGGACAAGTAAGTCATATGAATCATATTGTAGAAGTTTAAATCGGGTGCTAACCGCCACCGTACGAACCCCACCATAAATTCTTTATCCGTATTTGGCGATAAGGGACACAGCTACATACTATTGCATTGTATCTTCAACCCTAAGCTGCTTAGGTTGTCTATCAGATCGAAGCGCCCGGTATAAGTGTGGGATGATTCTGCGTCCCCCCATAATAGCTAAAAGTGTCACCAACGTGTGTGTGTGTGTCCTGGTGCCTCTGGAAATGAGGGCCAAAGCTGCCAGGCCATTGCAGCTAACATAGCGTATTGCAGGAACTGTCCGTGCCCTACATTAAATGTCGCAATAGCATCTCTGAGGGACACAAAACGGCCCCCGGGTACAAGTCGGACAGCATAATACAACCACCATCCAGCCATTTCTCCACAGACATCACCAAGGCCACCTGTGCAAACAGGTAGATTAACCAAAAATCCAGCTCGGGGCAAATGGCACCCACCCATCGAAAAATGTACTTCACTACTCTTTCCCATATTCACCCTATCAACCGAACGAGATATGGAAGTCTCCTGTGCATACCCCACCCCTCATTAGGAGGGCTCCAATCTTTTACCCTCCCACAGAAGCTCCAATACTAGTTTGTTCAGCTCCCCGAAGACTTTCCTCTGAAGTTCATAGAGGGTGCTTTGCATTATGTAGAGACACTGCGGCAATACCACCATTTTTATTAGAGCTATTCTGCCCATCAGGGAGTGGCGTAGAGTACCCCAGACTTAATATAAGGCCGTAGATTATCTAAGACCCTACCCATATTACCAGCATCAAACTGGGACTGATCACGGGTGATATAAATGCCTAAGTATTTCACACCTTCAACTGACCAGGGCAAATCAACGTTTGGTAAGCTAGTCAAAGGGCACTCACCCAACAGTCCCAGAGGCAACAAGCCCGATTTGTTAGGGTTGAGTTTCAGTCCCGACATTTCCCAAAACTCCGACATCACCGCCAAGAGTATTGTGCCAATACATTTGGTTGTCACAGGTAAATCATAGCGACGTCCCCATATAGTGAGACTACGTGTTCCGTTGATCCCACCGGGATGCCCTATCCCTTAAGTGCATATCGGAGTTGGCAAGCCAGAGGCTCCATTGCCATGGTGAAGATCAACAGGGACAGAGGGCATCCTGTCTCGTGCCCCTCTGTAGAAGGATTTCCATCGGGATGTACAGCCTGGTTTGCACCCTCGCCACCGGGCTTGTATATATGATCTGGAACCATTTAATAAAACGGGGACCTAACCCCATCCGTACCAGTGCCAGCCATAGGTGTTCCCTTGACACTGAGTCAAAGGCTTGCTTGATGTCCAAAAAAAGAAATTGTGCATGGATGGCCTTGTATGGCCGCTGAGTGCAAAACCTGCGCCTACAGGCTCAGGTTACACTGGATGTTTCTCCGGGGAATAAAACTGGATTGAGCTTCATGAATCAGCTGGAGTAAACATGGAAGCAGCCGGTGTGCAAGATGGTGACTCAAAAGCTTGAGATCAGCATTTCATATAGAAATGGGCCTGTAGAGCCCAATTCTAGGGGGTCTTTACCCTGTTTTGAGATTACTGCGATCAGTGCCATCCTCATTGAACGCGGAAGGGTTGCCCCATCAAATGCTTCCACATAAACCTCCAATAGCCTATCCACCAAGGGTTGGGGGAAGCTCTTATAAAATTCCACCGATAGGCCATCACTCCCTGGTGATTTTACTGGCTTCTTGGCCCTCACAGTTCTCCTCAGTTCCTGATTGGAGAACAGAGCCCCCAACTCTTCTCTCCCCAATAATTCAAGCGCACCGAGTGGGAGTGCCTCTAGATACTCCGACATCTCTTGTGGCACTGCTGTCCCTTGAAGTGCTGTATAAACACTCTGGAGGTGATCCTCAAAAGCAGTATTAATAGCCTGCTGTGTGTCACACATAGTGCCCGACGTATCAACAACAGCTAGGATAGGATAGGACACAGCCTCTGCTCATATCAAAGTTCCAACATGCTTCCTGCATTCTCCTCCTCCAGATACCACTTTCTCCTCATCATCTTTCTAGTGTACCTTTCCAATGGGTCCCAGAGCTCACACACACTCACTTTTTGCTCCCACCATTCTGTCTGTGCGGAAGGGTTAGTCGGAAGCGCGTCTCCCAGCCTTATCAGTTCACTCTCCTGTCTTGTAGTATCATCTTCTAAGACATGCTTCACCACCATGGCCATACACACCCCCTCATCACCACCTTCATGGTGTCCCACTCCATTGCCCTACTTCCCAGCTTTCATCAAAATACAGAGTAAGTGTAGTAGAGACTGCATCCCAGAACACCGGCTCCGACAAAGCCTCTTCATTCAGTCTCCACTGTGGTATCCTGATTGGACTTATGCCTTTGGACTGTGTGAGCAGCAAAGGCACACTGCATGGTCTGAGATATATCTGGCCAAAAATTGCACTTCCAGCACTCTAGAGGTGGCCGATGATTGGACAAAAAAAAATCAAGACTGCTGTATGTACCAGCCGCCAGAGTGAAGCAGGAAAACACTTGTGTAATGGTATGGCATTGACGCCAGATGTCCACCAACTTTACACTATCCTGTACCTGAAGTAGAGCCCCAGTGGCATGGGGCTTGATTCCACTCACAGGACGGAGACCTACCCATAGCCCCATCCACTGCACAATTGAGATTGCCCATCAGCATGCCCTTGGTGCCCGATGACACCTGTAGTGCTTTCACCACCATTCCCTAACATTCCCTATCATCCGTGTTTGGCGCATACACATTAACAAGACATGTGTCGTGAGCGTCCAGCGTCCCCCTCTAGGATAACATAGCGCCCCTCTTTAGCCCTAAGGCTGAGTGGGTTTAAATGGGACCCTTGGGGCCAACGATATCAAGACTTCCCTGGCACAACCTGAGTAGGAGGTGGAAAACAACTGTCCCCTCCAGTGCTTTTTCAGCTTGGTGATACTATCTCCCAGTGTGTGTGTTTCCTGCAAAAATTCAATTGCCACCCCATACCTCTTAAGACATTGCAGTACCCTATTGTGTTTTTTTGGGTTAGTTAGCTTCCTGACATTCCATGTCAGAAATCTATATTTGGTTACCATGTCGTGTGTGCACCCACCTCGAAAGGCTGCTCCCGATGTACTAACGGAGTACCCCTAGCCTCCCCAACTGAAAACCAAACTGCAGCAATACAGAGATCGCATGACAGGAAAATGAGCTAAAAAACTTCATCCCACATCCACCCTGACCCACGAGTGGTATCCACCAATCCCTACTGGCACAACTTATGGTCATGAGAGTCGTAACCCCTGCCCCAGTGAACCATCCCAACCCCCCTCTCTACACCACAAACTCACTAACAAGTAGAAAGTATAGCAAAAGTCCAAGTATCAGTATAATTGATTGGGACCCCCATACTGCAGTCGATCGCAAGCCCCAAAACTGAGCTCGGCAACTTGCTGCCGTCTGGGCCCTAGACCGGGAAGCTATAGTCCCCTTCTGCAATACACAAATAATAATGAATACAATCTCATGTGTAGGGCCCCATGGCAATCCAACCTAGGAATAAGGAGTAGTTAAGAGCCAAACGTGGCATTCTTAGGCAAAAGAACACACTGCCCACCCCTCCCCACCCTGTACCTGCAGTGTAGGTCTTCAATTGGCTGCCTCTGTTCATGTACCAGTTCCAGACTCAGAAGGCAGTGCATCAATTTGGGTTTTCGGGCCAGAGTCTAAAGGAGAGAAGGCATTCTGAGTCTCGAGGGGTTCTCGGTCAGTTCGAAGTGTACCATCCAGATTAAGTAGGATCCGACCCCCGTTGTATCTGGGTTAATTTCATTCCTTCATGTTGAAATCTCTTGGTGGCTTTGGGACTGCCTCGTCCCTCTGTGCCTCTGCTCACTCCATTCGAAGCCAGTATCCTCACGCTGGAGGCCTAATGAGCCAGGCCACTACTGTGCCTTTCTGGGAGTCTCAAAAAGAACACCATGCCCTCATATTGAATGTTCAGTCGTGTGGGGAATAACCAACTGTATCTAATTTCCAGAGCCCTCAGGCACCATTTGAGTGGCAAATAACTGTTACGCTGGTCCTGAACCTTCCTAGTATAATCAGGATATATTTCGATTGGGGTATCCTCGTATGTTGGTGGGCCGTGGACCTGAACATCCTGCAGAATTGCGTCTCTCTCCCTATAGTTAAGGAGACAGGTCATAATGACCCAAGGGGGCACTCTGGGGACGTGGTGGCTGGCCCAACGCCCTGTGGGCCAGTTCTATTGTGAAGAATTTGGACAGTCATATTGGACCACGTGCAATGGTGAGCCATTCCTCCAAGAAAAGATCTGCTGAGGTTTCCTCAGCCTATTCCGGGAATCCCAGAAAGCACAAGTTATTGCACCAGGACCTCCTCTCGGCATCCTTCTGTCCCCGTTCCAACTGCGCTGTGCTGCATTTGAGCCCAGTCACTGTTGTCTGCAAATCGCGCATTGTTGTCTTCAGAGTTGCCACAGCCGCCTCTGTGGATGCAACCCTATCCACCACTTTGCAGAGGTCTATGCGCACCAAATTAATGTTGATCATCGCATCCATTTTTGATTCCAGCGCAGCTCTTGACACCTGAATGACCTCCAATATTGCAACCGTTCCCTGTGTGTGTTCATTGCTCTCCACTTTAGGAGACTCCCCCTGCTCAAGCAGGCTCGTTCCTGGCACCGTGCACTGTACTATCTTGTTGGATTGCCCTGCCCTTGCAGCTTTATCCTTCTCCATGTTGGTGCCAGGGAGGGGTCAAGGTAAAAAGGCGAGTCACCACGGAGGGAGAAACTGGGAGCCTACCCCCCTATTTGCTGGGTCTTCTTACATGGGCTGCACAGGTAGGTCTCCTCTGGGTTTCAGCACTCGCCCTCCTTTCTGAGGGCTCATTGCCCCTACAACTGCTTTTCCAGTCCTCTTCTAGCTTCAGCACTACCTGTGGGGCGGGAGACCATATGGGGTGCAGGCAATCCCTTCAGCAGGAGTCTAGGCTGTCCCCTGGACACCCTTGGTCAAAATGCACGGCAAAGTCCCTCCAGGGGCATCTCCTCCCATGGGGCGACGACTCTGATGATCCCTAGGGGTCCCGAGCAGCCTATCCCAATTTAAATATCAGCCGTTGCACCAGGGCGTCGGGGAGGGGGGCAACGGGGCATGATTAAACAGTATGTTGCCTTCTGTGTTCCCCTCCTGTCCCAGCAGGGTCCCTCAAGGAGGCCAAGAGGACCCGCTGGCTCTCCCCACCAAGTCTAGTGGTAGGCACTCTCCATCCCACCTTAACTGTTATTTTGCCACGGAAATCTATCAGGCTCCCCCTTCAGTTGCGACCCCGACTCACTGCTTCTGGGCCGGGTCTTTGTGCCTCCGCCCCACTTCAAAACAAAAATCTGCTGCTTCAGTAGCTCGAGCTCTCTGCCTGCTCGACAGCCAACGTTCCTTCTGGCAGGCACACGCCTGTGCACCTGGCTCACTCAGGTCGGAGAGGCCCACCACGACTCGTGAAAACAGAGTTCTGGCTCCCCCTCCTTTGTGCTCCAATGTCGGAGCCACGTCTGGATCACCGGCTCACTCTACTGAGCCAGCCGGAGCGACAATACTGCTGAAATGGCATCTCTCTGTCGGCTCCCCAGCCAGTCTTTCAACTCGGCCCGCTCCGTTCCTCTTACTGCAACGTGGGCTTCCCAGCCTGATCACAGGCCGCATCCAGGGGGAGACGTTTTCAGCTAAGTTCTCGGCTCCACATCACCTCTGTATCCGCCACGAAGCTGCGATTTCCACTCACGGGTCGCTTCCCACCACTTCCCACCATCAGGCATTATAGTGCATACAGCCAGGGTAGGATTAGTTAGGATTTGTGAGCCCGGGCCAGGAGCTTCACGGAACCATGACTACATGGCCATCTTGGCAAGCCACGCCCCTGATTTTCCGAGTGACCTACTTGTCCACGTAGGGGAGCAAAGGAAGGGCTCTAGCCAGACATGGAGATCGTGTATCCTGAGAACAAAGAGTAGTCCCTATCACCCCGTTTCATGTGATGCCAGGAATCAGTGAGGGCACAGCACTGTTGCCAGTCACAAAAGGTGTGAGCCATTGTCATCACTTGGGATTCAACCACTGGTGGATGAGAGCAATCCACTGAAGGGTCGGCTACACAGTTGAAATCCACACCCAATATGATGTGCTTTATGAGGGGTGGTTTCATCTTCCTGGATATTTCTTCAAGGAATCAGCCTTGCTCTGAGTTAGGCGCATAAAATCCCACCATAACCAAGTCGCGCCCTGCCAGCCTGCCCAATACCAGGACATACCTCCCATTGGGGTCTATGAGTTCTCCTGTTTTTTTAAACCGGAACCCCGGACAGACCCAGATTAAGACACCTCTGGCAAATGTAGAATACTTAGTGGCCAGAAATTGCCCCCTCCACCTCTTGTGTTACGCATATCTTTCAGGGCCAGTGAGATGTGTTTCTTAGAGGAGGACAGCGTGCGTTCCTCGCTGTTTAAGGTAAGCATGTATGTTATATCTTTTGGACATATTATTCAGACCTCTGATCTTCCAGCTAATGAACGTGTATGTTAAGTGGGATGTCATAGCAGTGCAACAAGTTAGTGTTGCAGGCCAGCTATCTTCTGGTGGTCACCAGACTTGGTGACAGTAGTTGTGCACCACCGCCCATGGAGATGTGCATCAAAGGCATGAAAAGCACAATAAGACAGCCCCAAAAACTTAACAGTAACAACCCAAGCACCAGGACAAGAAGTGGAGCCACCCTCATCCAAACTGGCCAACTAATTGGCAACATTTTTACATATCTCATTCTCACAATTCAGAGAAAAGTGGAGGAATGCCTTCAATCTGACGCATCCTGGCTGCGCTCTGTGCCATCCAAATTTGACATCACAACATGTTGCAACAAGCCTAACCCACCCCCTCCCCCCAGACGGCTGCTATCAATGTGGGGCTCTCAACTCCTGCATGGCAACAAAGTTTCCCCCATGGAGTAGGCAAGCCTCACAAGTTTGATTCCTTCAAATCAGTTCATCTGTACTTCCTTGTGTGACATGTGGGGAGCAAGGTGTTGGTCGTGTGGGACGAGAGCAAGCCATTGTATGAACTGAGTGCTCTTGGAGGGCTTGATACCACTCCTCTCATGAACACCACTGCTTCGACTGATTTTTGGCTCTCCTGCAATGCATGGGCCTGAGACGTTACCGCTGCTGTGCTGTGTTTAACTTTCTTGCTCAGCCGTCCACAATGTCTTTGTGCTTTCTCCGTATCGATGTTCGTGCTCTGGTGGGGCAGTTGATCTAGCCAAATCCAGACCTGAGTCAACGCTGTAAAAAAAGTGTGTTGTGCCCTCATAATAATTCCCATCTTTCGGAGCCGCTTCTTAGACTCAGTGAAGGACACCCACTGTTGCTGAACCTACCTCATGAAGTCAGAAAATATAACTTTCCTATTCTCCACACGGATGTCCCCCTTGAGGCGTGCCTGGGCCAAGATATGGTCCCGGTCCTTGAAATGGAGTACTTTAGCTACATCTGGGCAAGGGCCAGTGCACAGCTGTGGAGGATAGGAGGGCCCCTGGTGTGCCCTTTCCAGCTAAAAAAAAGTGGTGAGAGACCTTCAGGGCTAGCTCTATGCAGAGCATTGTTTCCAGGTAGGTTGTCATATCTGAACTTGGTTGTTCAATGCACTCTGGGCGCCCAATTATTCTTAGATTGCTCCACCAACCTCTGTTTTCGGCATCTTCGGCTCACATTTCTGCGTGCCATAGTGGTCATTTTCTCTTTTATTGTAGTAAGGTCCGGTACCACAGCCTACAATGTGCGTTCAGAGGTAGTGACTCGCTCTGCCAACTTTCTGTGGTCATCACTCAGCAGGCTGTGGTCCATCTCTAATTTGTGGAATCTGAGTTTGAGCGCTTCACAGGATGCGGCAATAGCTTGTAAGATATGTCCAACGTTGCACCGGTGTGTTCAGCTTGAGATGGGAGATCGGCACTCAGATGATCAAGCCTACAACGATACCTTCAGCTACACAGCGACTAGAGTCCCCAGGGGGGGGGGACCCCAAGAATTTGGCTGTGCTGGCATTCACCTCTCCTGGTGCTGTGGAGCGATCAATATCCTAGGCTAGTCTGTACAACAGTATGTGCCTGGCTTGGACTCCATTTTAGGAATCACCGGCAGGGGGAGGAGGGTACACAGGGGAGAGGATTCTCCCAACCCTAGGTAGTCTGTGGTTGGGGCAACCAGCAACCCAGTAGGTGTATGCACATCCAGCGCACAGGAATAGGCCTATGATGGGCAGAAAATTCAGTGCGTATTGCTACTGTCTTTACCCTATGTGTTTTAGCCGTGAGGTCGCACCAACTGTGGGGGTGAGATTCATGAGGGTGCCCTCCCCGTCGTGGCATTAAGCGCAAGGGCACTGCCCCAAGAGCATTCAGCACTCCTGGTCAGGGACACCTGCCATAGTGTGCCCTGCAGTTACGTGGTAAGCCAGGTCCCCACCCCGGCCCTCTTCTCACCAGGCCCGGCTTCGCGTATTTTCTGCCACCATGCTCCGGTGGGTGCTAAATGCCAGGTCACTTGTTCTCCCCAGGGCTGGTGGGAGTGTCTGGTCACCGGCTCATCAACTTCTTTTCCTTTCCATTATGGGGCCTTGTGGTGTAGCTGCCGGGTTTGTGTTAAGCACTCGGCCATCGAAGGCTTTGGCCCCGCTCCAGGCCCTCAGCCGCTGTCTCTAGGCCTTGAAGGCAACTGCTCGGAGGGACCTCAGGCTCTAAGTGCCCCAGCTGGTTCCTGATGATGTGTTTATTGTCCCCACTGCACCCACTATCCTCTATCTGGAGGGGAGGAAAGCCACAGTGGTACCTATCCTCAGTCTCCTGACCTCATAGATGTTCTCTGCAGCAACCAGGATTTTTGGGGGGATCATGTCTCGATTGTCACTGCTATCTCCCAGCTGCGAGACCAGAGTACTGCTGTGGCCCCTTCTTGCTCTCGGAGCTCGCTGTCTGTTGTTTTCTTCCTCCCTATCTGCTCCACCGCCATTCTCACAGATATAATTTGGCTGCTGATAGCCCTACATCACCCCGACGGGCCATTACTGATGTCGTACCCTTGCATTTCCGGCACGCACCTCCAGTGATGGAGCTGTTCAGCCCCTGCCGCCCGCAAGCTGTCCGGGCCCTCATTGAGCTGCCATTTTGTTTGTCAGCCTCGCCTCAGTCACTCAGATCATGAAACCTGTGGTAGCACTCTTTCTTTATGCAGGTAGGGATCCGGAGACACAGCCAGCTATCCCCCAGTCACCCTCCTGGGGCGAGAACGGCCAGGGTGTCTCAGAATGCTGCTGTATGGTGGTGCTGGGCCAGGAGTGCCGCTGTTACAGGTCTACTTCCATTGGTGTCAGGCCACACCCCATTATCCATGACACTTAGGGCCTAGTTACGACCTAAGAGCATAGTGGTGGCGTGGTCGATTACTACTTTTCATTGGTCTGGGGAGGGCGGCGTGGGGTTCCCCCGGCGGTGCCCTTTAAAAGGCAGCAGTGCCTTTTAAAAGGGCACTGCAATGGGAACGCCTCACAAGGTTCCTGCACAGCAGGGAATCAAAAGTCCATTTCATGCAGGAACATATGTGCATGCACAGAGGGGGGCACATGTTATGGCCCCATGTGTGCATCCACATGTGTCTGAGGCACCTTTGTTTCCTCTCTGCTAGGCTTTTCATGGCAGTGGAACCGCCATGAAAAGCCTTGCTTAGAGGAAACTCGTAATATGCTTGGCAGGACCGTGGCGGTGCGCCAAGCCACGGTCCCGCCAAGCATATTGCGGTCTTGAACTGCCACTCCTACCCCAGGAAACAGGGTTCCCTGGCATAACTGGCAGTCCTAGTGCGCTCCGACTGCCGGAGTCATAATTGGGTGCAGGCCCGGACTGGCCGTTGCGGGCACCGGGCAATCCCCCGGTCGGCCGCATGGGTGGGGGCCGGTTTTGGGCCCCAGGGGGCCGTTTTTGTTACAGGGCCGTTTTTTGCAGCATACGGACCTGTAACAAAATCGGCCGAAAACCGGCCCTCACAAAGAGTGCGGTCGCACCCCCAGGGGAGAGGGGGGGCCGGCTGAGCACTTTGCCAGGGCCGATTTCGGTCCCCAGTCCGGCCCTGATTGGGTGGTCGGACTGCCGGTGCGGCGGTGGATGGATCCACCACGAGGGTGGTGTCCCGAGGACCGTCGGACTCGTAATCTGGTTTTAAGTGTTGCATTTTAACTCACAAGAGGATTAATAGGATTATTTCTGTTACTGAAATGTGGGTACAGTTGTTAAAAGAAGATTGAATGTTAACTTGAAAGGGGGCAGCTGTTCAAGCTGAAACATATGCAATATGGATTTGTCCAATGCTAATTAGTCATTTGGAACAGTGTCTTCAGAGATTGTTTATATCGAAACAAATGAGAACTTTGAAAGAGCTAACGGAAATGTGCATCTCGATTACCTTGTTTGCCCTTTCAAACCCAGCTGACATATTTTTGTAATGTACATTTCTTGAAACTGGTTTAGAGAGTTACACCACACCTAGCAAAGTCACTTCCAGAGTAAAGTTCTACTTATGCTAAGTGTGGTGTAAATTCGTTCAGCTGTTTTTATTATGGAGAGTACAGTGAGGAATCTTGTAGGGGATAAAATGAGAAATGTAATAAACTCTTTTCACTCAAAATTCTAATCTAACCATACAGCTTTAGGAGCAATAGGTCATCATACTTATGGGGTTAAATGCCTGCTCAAAAAAGTGCTTCTTTTTAAAGCGCTTGTTCTGTTACAAGAAATTACAAGTTTGCCAGGCTTGCGTCACTAACAGTGAATCCAAACTGCCAAATCAAGCCACGGGGCTAATCGCACAATAACAGCCCTGCCATGTGACTAGTGGGAAGTGAGATTAAATTAGTTTCTGCCGAGTTGTGCATTAAGTGGTTGCGTCAGTCGCCTGCGGCTGCAAACCTCTGCATCAAAAGCATTGGCCTCTGGGCAGCAAAGAGTTAATCCTTCCTGGCATCGCCCCAGGCAGGCCTCGTCTGCTTTGTCAGTGTTAAAGGTAAATGTGCCTTCTATTGTTTGACCGACTTCTCTTGCGAAACCCTTCCTTCTGCTTCCCCTCGAGTGACGTGTTCTTAACCTCGTCTCGATGAATCACTCGGCCTCCAGTGTTCAGCCGTGCATGAGTAATGCACTGACCGGCCGTGCAGTGCTCGCCTGGGCCTTAAGAATGCTCGTCTACGCTAACTTCTGAATCTCTACATCCTTATCAAGAGGATTTCATTTTCTGCTGAACACAAAAACAGTTCCAGGAAGAAAAAAAAACTCCATCAAACTCTTCCTTCCCCCCCTGTTGATCATGCCTTGCTTGTGATGTGGGTTTCTCGCTGGCAGAGATGTGTGCGCATGGGGTTCAAGGCCCGAGGAGGGGCGGGGGTCCTGGTGTGTGTGTGTGGGGGGGGGGGGGGGGGGGAGGGGGGAGAGAGGGAGGAGTACAAGTGCCAGCCATGTCTGAAAGCCCTAGACACTCGTTTGTTAATAAGAATATGTAGCAGGATAATACATGGTTGATTAGTATTGAAAAATTGCAAAAACTGGCAAAAACCTGACAAATGTAACAAGTTGGATTTCAGTGTCTATTTACTTAGTAGGCATAAATCCGACACTGCTTACAGCAGGTGACAGATGCTGATATTTGGAATATACGGCTAACTTGTATAATAAAGAAGAATTAAACAAATAAAAAAAGAGTCCCTTATGAATTAAAACAGATCTGCAACAACAAGCTTTATTTTTTACTCTATCCGTTCTCTGATCATGAATCCTGTCTATTACCCGCCGCCACAATTGTGGTGAGGCAGTAAATAGCATAACAAAATTACAAAAGGAGTAGGTTGAAAAACACAGCTGGTTCAAAGTTGCATTTAAGTGGACCCTTTGACGTCGTAATGACCTCATAGGGCTGACTTTTTGCAGGGCCTAAAATTATCAAAATTACAACTAAACCTAAAGTTTGAATAACGCGATAGTCACTAGACTCCAGAGGCATTGCTCGAAATTGTCTTGTATAAGAAGTAGAAAATCTATTTTAAGTACAGGTTTTTCAGTCTGTCAACATTATTTAATTATGCCAAGCATAGTGGCCAAGTTGGCTAGTGCATTAACTGTAGGGAGATTCATTTGACCCCAAGCAAATGTCACTGGCTCTCAAAGTTGAAAAGTCTGTAGAATTTCAACAAATGTAAAGTGTCAACTTCTTGACCTCACCATGTGAGTTAAGTAAAGAGGTCAAAGCATTTGACCCGAATAATTATTTGTTATCTTTGCTGGTAGGTAAGAACATATTTTGAGGCCTAACTTGTTCCACTTTTAGGCCCAGTAAAGCGTTCCATCTGATCCTGAGAGTCCTAATGGAGGGAAATGGGTTAAAACTACAGAAAGTAAACAGGGCTATGAGAGCTGGGTATTCTTTCTATTCCTGACACTGCCTTCCTGTCCTCTGAACCCAGGGGTAGCAATCACTGTGGAAGAGGTTCTGAGGTGCAAGGCTGTGTCATCAGCTGCTACTCCTAGCCTAGGATACAGGTGATATCACATGATCAAGAATCAGACCATTTTGGTGGATGTCTGCAATATATCAAGAAACTGTTGAATAAAAAATGCAAACAGTAGAAAACTAAAAGTAAGAAAGCGTTTCTTATTCTTGGATCGGTCTTGGGACACCTATTTTTAGGTCGAGGACCGAAAGGCTGCGCTTGCACAGTCTCCGGGAGGAGATTTTATGTTTTTGAGTACGGGGCTTGAACCCGCCTCTCTCCTCCATCTCTCCTCCATTGGCTGGCTTCCTAAACGGAGGCCAGCCATTGGAGGAGAGAGGTGTCACTCCAAACAAGCCCCGTCTCTTTCGGATTCGGGGGCGTGTTTTTGGCGTTCTTTCCACCTGTGACGTCATCCGTCACTCAGAAGCCAAAAACACGCCCCGAATCCGAAAATTTTCGAATGTTTGCGGCCGCCATTTTTTTTAGGTGTTGTTGTTGGACAGCGGCTGATTTTATTGTTCAGATCCAAATGCCAGGCATGGCTCTTCTTCCCGGCTGCCCAAGGTTCAGCAAGCATCGAGTGCACTGAGTGCGGTTGCCGGCATGAGCAGAGGCAGCTTAGCGGAGTTGAAGAAGTCAAAGATCCAGACGTGGTACTGCACAACCTTCTCCGCAACGCTCTCTGCCCTACTCGCCCCCACCCCCTGACCGTAAATGTAAATTGTAAATTGATACTTGTATAGCGCACTACTCACCCGCAAGGGTCTCAAGGCGCTTGTACGAATACCGCTGTGGAACCCATCCTGGCTTTCCCTGTGAGGTGTCCACTCCTGGGCACCCCCAAGGTGGAGGCCAGGCATCCTTAGCGTTGTGGGGGCCGTTGTGGAGATTAAGCAAGCTATTGCCCGGAGTTGCAGAGGGGGACTCCATGATTGGAATAGGCACCGAGGCGAGAATTATCAGGTCCGTGGAATTTTTGAGCCCAAGACCCGCCGAGGCGGGGAATTGAACCCTGGTCCCGGGCTAGACCTCTGCATCAGGGTCTGCCGCTCTAACCACTAGCCACACTTCTCCACCGTGAGTCCTCAGCTCTGCCCTGTGGTCATAGCGTGTGCCCTGGAGTCCGTGCACGGCCGAGCGATGCGATGCGTTTAGGCTGCTGCCTAAACGCATCGACTAGACTGTCCGAGATCACCCGAGGAGCTACCAGAGCCTGGTGAGAGCCCCCTCGGTTGTTACTCCTGCTACAGGGGAGGGAATTTATTTATCCCTTATTTCCACCGAGTTGAGTTTATCAGTTGAATTTCCCGTAATTTTTCGACCAAAACAAAGTTAGCGTCCGGGTAATGGGGGGTGGTGGTATACGCATCATAGATAGGTAGCAGACGAGATCGTGGACTCCTTTTTTCGCAGCCTGCCCATAGATGTGTAATATTTTTTTTTTTTTTTTGCTGAAGTAGGCTCTTAGATGTGTGTTGTAAATAGAGGTACGTCATGAACGCTGTGTATGTAGCGAGAAGGGAGGGACGCCTGGAGGAGGAGTTCAGATGGAGGGAGCAGGCACACAACAATAGCACATGATTAAGGGCCCTAAGAAGCAAGGCTAACCCGGCGGTTCACAGCAGCGGGTCCAGGTACCCCACGATACAGACTAGCACCTTGTTGCTCCTTAAGTTATAAAACCCATTTTCGTGATCGTGTTTAGTTTTAAGTAACCGTTCCATGCACTTCTTTTCTCGCTTTCAACGTTTCTTAAGCTGATCAGCGCAAGTGTACACAGAATGGCGCAGCGCAGCCATGCTGATGATTTACACTCTAATGCCCCAACGTAAAATGAGACAAATTAACATTCCATGTATCAAAATGTTGGCGTAGAGATTCCCCCGTAATATTTGCCCCTCACGATACACTTACTGCACAAAGAAGCATGGATAAATAGTGGAACTCAATAGCTGCTTCTTTCACGTCTTCTGAGCGGATCATATCTCGCCACTTTCTCATTTTTAGTAAGACATGGTTTAATTGTATGTTATTCAGTATGTAGAGCCATTCAGTGTTTTTGTAGACACTGCAGATTAGGGATATGACGTTTACACAGGCAGATTAGTGGGACCTAGGTGGCTGCATTTCCGATCAGTTCGAGCCACTTTATTTTCTACACTTGGAAAAGTTTGCGTTGGCGCAGTTGCAGTAATGTTTAAGGAATTTGTCTTGAGCTAGCCTTTTATTGGTTACTTCATCAGAACATTATTAATTTCCACAGAAATTGGAAATTCGGCTTTTATAATCTAACAGTATTTTTGTATTCAAGTGTTATATTTTCTAAATGTATTTTCCATGTAGTGAAGCATGTTATAATGGAATTGGATTTATATAGCGTGTCATTGAGCAAACTTCTAGTTTACTACCTTTTAATGACTGGCATTTTTCTCAAGGAGCACATAAATAACTACATTTAGTCATTTTATGTAAACGATACAGTTTATTGGACCAATAAACATATTTTAAAATATACTTTTTCTTGCATTTTCATAGAGTGCTCGTCCGATAAAAGTACTGAAGAAGAGTACGGGTTTGAAGTCCATTTGCATGTTTTTGTGCAAGCCCATTGCACAATTATGTGTATCACGACCCCCCCATAGAGCACATTGCTATTGGCAAAGTTTTACTGAGAAACACCAATCCTAGAATATTGATTCTTCACAAAGTAAAATAAGACTGTGCCTAATTTATTTAAGAAAGCGTATTACCTCTTATTTGCTTAAGGAATCCCCAAAACAACAGCTGTCAGAATTGGCTACATCTGAATTGCTTGTTTAGATACATCTTGATCGTTTTCATCATATCAACCCTTTCTAATGCGTATCTTTTGAACAATAACTGATACATTTAAAACAATGTTCATATTTCAGGTATGTGCTGCTTTTTTGAATAGCACCTTTTTGTTTGGCTCTCAATTTGTGCTATGTGGACCCAATTTATGGCCTTTGTTGTATACATTAGTTACTTTTATTCATAAAGCAACAATTCTTTTTGTTGCAAATTTTAAGGGTGCTCTGCACATTGAACTTGAGGAACAACAGTTACATTTTTCTTTCAAGCTTGGTCATTTCCTTTTCAGTATTTTAATAGGATATTGGTTTGGAAGATGTGAAATCCAGCAAAGGAAACATTTATTCGACAGTTCTTTAACGAGATTCTAAAAAGCTACCTTGGTGACTGAGTAGATGTTAATAGAACAGTTTTGCTTCAAGATGTTTTGTAAATTATGTCCCGGTATAAGCAGCATCTTCTGTTAGTTATGACTAGTCAGATGTTTTACCGGTTAGTAATTTTATTTATTAAGAACTATTTTCAACAATAAAAAAATAGTTCTAAGCCTCCAACAATGGTGAGCAGTAGAAACGTAAAAGTGCCTGTCTGTGTGTGTGTGTGTGCGTGGCTCTGTCTGTGTGTGTGTGCGTGGCTCTGTCTGTGTGTGTGTGTGTGTGTGCGCGCGTGGCTCTGTCTGTGTGTGTGTGTGTGTGTGTGTGCGTGACTCTGTGTGTGTGTGTGCGTGGCTCTGTCTGTGTGTGCGTGGCTGTGTGTGTGTGTGCGTGGCTCTGTCTGTGTGTGCGTGGCTCTGTCTGTGTGCGTGGCTCTGTCTGTGTGTGCGTGGCTCTGTCTGTGTGTGCGTGGCTCTGTCTGTGTGTGCGTGGCTCTGTCTGTGTGTGCGTGGTTCTGTCTGTGTGTGCATGGGCTCTGTCTGTGTGTGTGTGTGCGTGCCTCTGTGTGTGTGTGTGCGTGGCTCTGTCTGTGTGTGTCTGTGTGTGTGTGTGGCTCTGTGTGTGTGTGTGTGTGTGGCTCTGTGTGTGTGTGGGTGGCTTTGTGTGTGTGGCTCTGTGTGGGTGTCAATGCAATAGGTCATGCATTTGCGAGCGATTAAGCTATTGGCATTGTAAATGACAATGCCATTTATTTAACGATTAAGCTATTGGCAATGTAAATGACAATGCCATTTATTTATCATTTAAAAAAAAATGTCATGAGCAATGCCAATAGCTCTACCTTTAATAATGCCGAGACCATTGCATTGTAAATGCTTGTTTTTCCTTAGAATACAGTCTGTCACAACCAGTAAAATCCCCAGTTTATGCAAAACATGCTGTGTGAGGTTGTTACCCGCCTCATGACACCAAAAATGAAGGCAAGACTGCAAAAAGAACCCTTGAAGATGTAAAACGTCATTAAGAGCTAAGATTGCCCACAGATCAGGGAAATAAGGGTTTGTCCGCCCTGTTGTGACAAACGGGAGTATCTGGTCTTGATGCAAGGATACTCCCCCCCCCCCCCCCATACATCCTGATGTTTTCAAAGTTGTGTTGGAATCACAGTGGATTCAACTCCCACACTCGCCACTGCCGGATCCTCTATTAGGATGATGGATAAAAATGGCATTAGCAGCAGCCTGTACCGATCCATAGATGACCTGCAGATAATATAAAAAAGTAACGGAGCAATCAGCAGTGCCACACCCTGCCATCTCACACTGCACCACATACAGAAGGACTCTTGAACTCCACCATCTCTACTTCATGACCGGTCCTTAACATACCGTTGACCTGTTTCTGCATGTGCCTAGGAGTGGAGAACTGTAGGGCAGTAAACTGAACCATGAGGGGAAGATACATGCACTGTCGCCATGGAACGGAACCAACTATATTTCAGAAAACGACAGGATGAACTTCCACATGAAGAGCATCTCCAGTGTTCGAAGTAAGGGAGCACTGGCTTGTCACAGGTTGCAAGTGAATATCTCAGAAGGCCTCCTGAATATGGCTGCACCAGTAGTTATTGACTGTAGAGGAGACACTCGGGTTCGCTCCTGGTTCCACATATGCCATTGCAGGTTTAATTTATTGCCCAACTTACCCTACTGATGAGCCTTTTCACCTGCTTCTCTGATTCATAGTTTGAGTGATTTTCAGCAAGTAACATTATTGATTGGGGCTGTAGTCAATAATGCAATAGTGATTTTCTCCCTTGATTTTGAGGGAGACTGGGACAAACTTGGGTTTGGCACCAAGAAGCCTTTTCATTGTCAGACCACCTTAACAATCCCACCCCATCCTGCCCAACCCTATACCATTACTTCGCATCCTGTAATTTTGTAGTACGAAATATTTAATTGGGAAAAGTAGTACGAAAGAGCTCAATGTTGTGAAGCCTGTGACCAGACCGACGACCTGGTCTAGAAAAATGTTCAAAAATTGCTAAAGGAGCACGAGTTAGTGCCTGGGAAAATATTTGAGTTGTGCGATATTTCACGTTAGATATTGCTTTAAACACATATACGTGTGCATGTTTTTTCCAGTGGAAGTATTTTAGATCTGTTTATATTTTTTTATCGTTAACTGTGTAAGATCAGACTGGTGGCACAAGGTGTTGTTGCTCAAGTTGTTGCTGTAAATAATGTTTGCTGTCATAAGAGTGTAAAATCCCTTCTCCTGGTTTCTCGGTTTAAGAAATCAAGAATGGGTGGGAAAGCTTTCTCTCACCTTGCTCCTCTCTATTGGAACCAGTTCCCCACCCATCTGAGAAAATGCCCTGACCACCTTCAATTTAGAAGACTCCTTAAAACTGTTTTGTTCTAATTTATGCCCTCCTTCAGCCTACTGTTGCATGCAGCGCAGACATACATACCCCTTTGGGAGTGATTCAGGCGCTTTACAAAACATATAAATAAATAAATAAATAAAGTTCACATGTTATTTAGTGTACCATCACAATATACTGATATCTTTAAAAAAAGAATGAACAACGTTAAAATCCATCTCTTGCTGCATTACACAGAATTTCCCTACACAGGGTCAAAAAAGAAAAAGATAGTTAACTGACATGGATAACTAATTTCTCCGTAGCCCCTTATATCTGTACACAACATGTACAGTGGACATAAAAATCTGTGACGATTATTCGGTTATCCTTTTATCGCCATTACACACACTGCAAGGTTCAAAGTGGCACTTCACTACTGCCGCCAGGAGTCAGGCCAGTGTGGACTCCTTGGTGAGAGCCTCCTCAGGAAATCAGTAGCTGACTCTAAGGGTGCATATGTCGTCTGCAACCCCATTCAATGAAAACATATAAAGTACTATTGTTCTATCTTGGGATGCGGGTGAAGCATACTTGGAAACAGGAAGTGAACTGCGTCCGGGAGCGCCCATGACCTTTAAGAACAAATGTGTCTCCTGCTGAGAAAGCGGGGCATCCACGAATCACATGCTTGTGTGCTGAAAGCGGCGCCTGCCAGATTTACTCTGCAGTCAATGAATGTTTAGCAAACGGATTTTACACTGATGAACTCACTGTCAATAGTGTTCTTATAAATAACCCGGCGTGCTTACCAGAGATTCTGAGTGCAGTGTAGGAAAGTGGGTTTCTGTTGCAGTAACCCCCCCACTTTTTGCCAGACTACTGCTGCACTTTTCTTTTGTGGGCCCTGGGTCCCTGCCAATCAGGCGCCTGTGTTCTTTACCCAAAATGAACCCAATTGGCCTCTCTGGCTACAGGTCAGCCCCTGGTAAGTGGTACCACAGATATCCAGGGCACTGTGACCAGAGAAGGCCTCTAAGGGCTACAGCACTTATTGCGCCACCCTTAGAGGCCCTGTACCCTGACACTCACACACTGCCTTGGCAGTCTGCGTGTCTTGGTGCAAAATAAAATAAAGAGTCGACATGGCACACATCCCTGTGTGCCATGCCCACAACACACTACTCTGGCATACATCAGTCACCCCTCTAGCTGGGTGCCCTATGCCAGTGGTGAGGGTACAGGTGCATGAGCCCTGTACCCCTACAGTACCCCGGTCCATTCCTTGGCACTGTAAGTGCAGTACTGCCATTAAGAGTATATGGTGCTGGGAGTTTGTCATTACGAAATCCACAGCACCATAATGGCTGCACTGAAGACTGGGAAGTTTGGTATCAAACTTCTCAGCACATTAAGTCCACACTGATGCCAGTGTGGGATTTAATGTAAAATGCACGACAGAGGGCATCTTAGAGATGACCCCTGAAACTCGACTAACTCCTAGTGACCTGACTGAGTGGCTGCCTAGGCTGCCACCACCAGACATGTTTCTGGACCCCTGGGCCGAGAGCTTGCTGCTCTCGGGCGTGAAACAATACACATCCTGGGACGAGGTGACAAGCCTCCTCCCCCAGGATGGGCAGGATTCACGAAGGAGAAGCTTCAAAGGCATTCCGAACCAGCGGGAAAAACAAATGAGGAAGAAAGGTGTGCCCACCTATGCCAACCACAACCCCTAAGGTGGGGGAGGCGAGGTGAAGCACAGCATCGAGTTCCTGCCATCTCGAGGGTGGGGGGACCCAGCCAACCAAGGACAGGCTCCAACCCACCTCCCACTGGAGAGTGGCAGAATAGGGGGTGTACCCACCCCAGGGAAGGGACCCATTGGTCCCTGTCCTTTACCTACCTGTAACACCCCTAAATTTAGTATTTAGGGGTACTCTGAACCTTCCTTCCCTAGATCCAGCAACTACAAGAGAAGGACGAGAAGCCGTGCAGAGCTAAAAAGAGGACGACACCCACTGACTTGGCCCCATCCCTACAGGCCTGTCTCCCCTCGAACCTGCTCCTGCAAAACCCCGGCATGTCCAGCATCCAGCAACCTCAAAAACCCTGGAAGACCTGCCTGCCTTCACTTTTCAAGCAGTTTCTCCCGTGAACATCGGATGTGTTTGAACTGCAGCTTCTGGTGCCAGCCAGAAACCGCAAATCCAGCACACCCTGCACCCGCCGAGCCCGGCCCGTGTTTAAGTGAACAAACACCACAAGGAGGTTCCTCCGGCGATCCTGACCCAAGATCCGGGGACCCCTGACCTGCCTGAAGCATCCAGACGACGCCAGCAGCCTCAATCCAGAGGACCCCCCCCTACCGCGACCAGAGCTGGTAAGAAAATTCGATGGCCAAAGGCACCCCTGCACCTGATGCTCCACGGCCTTGTGTGCCCAACCCAGGGGGGCCTAACCATCCCTCTACAGCCCAACTTACCCCTCAAAGTGGTGGTCACTCCTGAAAGATCCTCGTCCCCGAGCCTGCAGTGTTTCTTTGTCCCAGAGAATTCCCACTGAAATCAACAGGGCACCCGACTTCACCACAGCACCCTGCACCTGGCTGCCCTAGCGCCGCTGTTGGTGCCCCCTTGGTGCTAACTTGGTCCCCAATGTGCCCTGAGCTTAACCCTAGGAGCTTTGCTCCCACAACCCTGTGGCCTGCTTGCCAGCTGCCACCAACCGGAGTCCCTCTATCCCTCATTGGATAACATTGGGCCTCAACACTCTGCACCCGGCCGCCCGAGTGCCACTGAGGGTGCAATGACAGTGCATCACTGACCCTGGGAGACCCCTGAGTCTAACCCAGAACCCTAACTCAAAAGACCGATTACTTACCTTGAAACCGATAACTCATTTTTTCTCTTAGGATAACATTGACACTTTTTCTCCCAAAAAGTTTCTAAGTGTCGACTTTTGAAAACTACAAATATTGCTTAAAAATCAGCCGATTAACCAAAATACATTTTCCTCAACTGTTTTCAGGAAATGTCCCAGTGCTGAATCCAAGATTCAGCACTGAGGAAGAACAAGTATTTACAATGCAACGGTTTTGCCTTTGTAAAAGTTAGAGCTATTGGCATTGTAAATGACACATTTTTTATTTATGTGTTCGTTTTGAAAACAGATAAATAAATGGCATTGTCATTTACAATGGCAGTAGCCTAATCTCTCGCAAATGCCACACACACACACCCACAGAGAGCCCCCCACACAGAGCCCCTCCACACAGAGCCTCCCCACACACACACACACACACAGGGCCCCCCCACACAGAGCCCCCCCACACACACCCACACAGAGCCCCCCCACACACACCCACACAGAGCCCCCCCACACACACCCACACAGAGCCCCCCCACACACACCCACACAGAGCCCCCCCACACACTGCGAGCCCCCCCCACACACAGAGCACCCCCTCACACTGCGAGCCCCCCCCCACACACTGCGAGCCCCCATCCACACACTGCGAGCCCCCATCCACACACTGCGAGCCCCCATCCACACACTGCGAGCCCCTAGAGAGTAAAATACATAGGGCCTGTGCAATGAGTAAACAACACCAAGTCCCCCCCCCCCCTTCCAGAAAGATGCCACGGAGGTGTTATCTGTTAGCAAATACCCCGGATCGAACCAGGGACCGTGGCTCTAAAGGAAAACGCTTTCCTTGGCTGATTTCTGCGGCCATCAGAGAGCTCCGGCTGGGCTAATGCAGGTGCGACCTGGTCTTAGTCTAATGTATTCTATTGGAATTAACTGAACGCAAAGTTCCAGAATCTATTCGCATGGTGCCCCAGAATGATATGGATTATTGACTAACCTTTGCTACTAAACACAAACTTTAGAATTTAAAATATGCTTCAGCAGGAACCTTAGATTCTGAGATAGACCTATGGAGTTCACCTATTTAAAACTATCAAAGCGTTTGCAGAGGCAAGTCCATACATTCCGGTCTAAATCAGCAAGCTGAAGCACTGGAAATCAAGAATACTTCCTACTAAATATCGAGCACATTAAATCTGATTTAGAACTGCACAAGCCTGTATAGTTTTGGATTGGAGCATTCTAGCACATCATCAATCTGCTTTACGTGAATGATATCAGGTGCCTGAAACTCGCAAATGAGATGACAAGATGATTCTTGCTGAAGGTCTTGAGTAAGCAGTGTTATCAAAAAGCATCAACAATACTTGCAACATAACTTCTCACAACAACAAAAACAACGGTTGGTAACCATCAGCCTACAGACTAGTGTGACATGGAACAAGTGCTCTCTACCACCTTCAAACAATCAAAAATTGCAATGCTGAGAAACCAAGTATACAACTGCATCGTGCAAGACTAATAAAAAAGGCTGTTATAACACAAACATTAACATTTGTCCCTAAGGCTGTACATCAATCACACAGCGTTTGCAGGACCTAGCCACTTGGCAATCAATGTTTGAGAAATGCTGGCTACATTTGTGTACTCACATCAAGTACATATATATATATGCCTTGCGCTTACAGGCGGACACATTCATTATGCTAGGCACGGGCATCATTGATTTGCCCAGAATCACAGGATGTTGAGATTCCCTGCCAAGACTCGATCCCTGTTCCCCAGCTTCGAGGTCGATTGCTCTGGCCGTTAGGCCACATCCTTGCAATAGCAACCCCATTCACTTGCCAAACAAATCAACGCAGTAACAATGTTAGCAAAGTACTTATAACTGCCCCGTGTTCCGAAAAGGGGCTTGGTCTCTATTCTGTACAAGCCTTACCTGGATCCACTCGTGAAGGTCACTCGGCGGTCTTCTGCGGTGTAATAGTGCCCCAGGAGGAGGGTGGAGAGGGTGACAATGGCCATCCAAAAGAGACCGCAGCGGTTCAGCCGGGGAGCCCGGGGGCAAAAGACTTTCATCCCTGGAGGCTACGTTTGGGATCCTGCCCCTCCCCATAACAGTTACTTCAGGCTCTGCAGGAACGCGAGCGTGGGGCTCTGGGCCCCTCTAAGAGCGCGCGGTGAGGCAATGTAGTTCTAGCATGTGTACTCCGCGGACCATCTGTTCCAATCTCGGTAGGTTAATGCGCCGGCTGCAGAGCTCTGTGCGAGCCGACGAGGTCAAAGGTTCCAGTAGAAGTGTAGGGTGGGTTAACGCGCCGACTGTGGAGCTCTGTGTATGCCCGGGAAACTACAAATTCGAAGCCCATCAGGGTGGCAGTAGGCGTACAGCTAAATGTACCTTCACAAGTCCCTTGTACTTCCAAAAGAGTACTTCAAGCCCCCCACCGAGCTCCGCGGGGACCCGGTGCAGCGCCCAGCGAGCTGCCCCCGTGCCCCATCTCTGACGGACTCACTTCCTCCCCATCGGGGCGCCGGCCGGGGTTCTGTGTTGTAGTCTGAGAGGTCCCTCCCCGGGGGTGCAGCACACTCACGGGTCCCCACTCACGGGTCCCCTCCCACGCGCGCTCCTGCCCTCTTGTTCTTTTTCCTCCCCTGTGCCTGCCTCTCACAGGCACCCGCCGGCAGCTGCACCTTCTGGCTGCGAGGTGTTGATGCTGTTACTTGTTGCTAAGAGGGCGGAGGGGCGGGCGGATGGTGCGAGGCACTGACTTTTCGACCGGTTTAGACTTGCCAAGGGTACACCGAACGAACCCAGCTATTTCGCGCCTGGGTCCTCTTCTCTGTGTTTGGGATTAAACATTTGCTTGCTGCTGTCATGTGGGCAAAAATGCAGGTTCACATTCCGTACTTCCTTTCACCTGCCCCTCCCATAGCAAAAAACATCAGACGGTGCGCGCGCGTTTACATGAGAAACAGAAATGCAGGTACTCTGTCTCAGAGGAGGCGCAGCAGTGCTGCACAGTGAAAGACACTAGAGTCTTGCTAAGAATAGTATGCAATCTCATTAAAATAATTAGCAAGTCAATGATACAGCACTCCTGGGGAGGGGCCGGCGGGAACGGGGGAGGGGGGCGGGTTAACGGAAACACTAACAAAGTTAACAAGGCGAGAGGGGGGGCCGGCGGGAATGGCGGAGGGGGGCGGGTTAACGGAAACACTAACAAAGTTAACAAGGCGAGAGGGGGGGCCGGCGGGAACGGCGGAGGGGGGCGGGTTAACGGAAACACGAACAAGTTAGACAGCGGGAGGGGGGCGGGAACGGGTACACACTTACCTGCTCGGCAACATAAATCGCGCAGCCCACTCCTGCAAAAGGCAGGACGAGAGTAAACAAAACACGGCTTGAGAAGAAAAAAAAAAACCCCGCCCACCGTAGCGTGACGTCGCCAAAAGGGAAAAATTCTCGGGAACGCCCCCGAATCTGGTCCGGGATTGACAGACAGAGCCGTCTCCCAATGGCTAGCCTCCATTTATGGAGCTAGTCAATGGGAGCAGGGGGCGAGTCCCTGTTCACCACTGTAAGACCTAAGATTTTGCTAGCGCATGCGTACTTCGTACGCATTTTGCTAGGCAAAACCTAAAAGGGAACGATAACCTAACTTACCTGCTAAGTGAATTTCCTCCCATAGGATAACATCAGTGATTCTATGTGAAAACGTTTCTAAGTGTCAACTTTTGAAATGCAATAATATTCTTTAAAAATCGTACCTTTAACCAAAACGCATTTACTCACCTGTTTTCAGGAAATGTCCCAGGGCTGAATCTAGGATCCAGTCCTGTGATGGCAAAAGTAATCTGAAAAGTAATTAACTGCATTTTTCTTAAAAAGCCCATTCAATTGAATGTACTATACCTGCAATGTGTTGCAAACTGCTTTCCTAAAACGGTAATCAAAACCAGTACAAGTTACACTGCTATTTTGAATTGTGTTCATACAAGTAAATTACTACTGAAAAGTATTTTTATGCTTACCTGCACCAGGCTTGCTTGGTTCTAGAAATAAAACAACAGTATTTTTTTTAATACAAAACAATTGGCCTAGAGTTCAGTTCTTGAGTGTGTGACTGACTGAGTGTGTACTTCAAGTGCTTTATACTGACCTCTGATACTGCCTTACAGCTCGACCAAGCTACCACTTTAGAGAGTAAGGTTATATCTAACGTTAGCCTCTGCCAAACCTCTGTAGACCCTTGAACTCTATACACACTGTACCTCACTTTGGTGCAGTATATATAGAGCCAGTTTCTTACATACAGTACTTATGCCAACACTTTACTCTTGTGGTTGGGCCGGCTACCAACTTCATACAGCAGTCTGGCCCGGGTTATTTGAAGTCTAGCTTAGTCCATGCACTATTTTGTTTTGTCTCTGTTTATTGCAAGCAAGCATGCCATGAACAGTAATGCAAAAGCTTCTCATATTAAGCATTGGCAAAACCAAAAGTTGTGGCTTGCATTTTGAGTCCTGACTAAACAATTTTTTAATAGCTTGCGGCAGAGAAAAAATCAAAAACCAATTGATTTCTGTATAGAATAGGCCTATGGGATAAAGAGCTTAATCAGTGATGATTCAGTATACTTTAGATAAGTAAAATATTCCCTCATGTTTGGCAATACAAGCAATCCATAGGAGGTGCGATTATACACCAAACAGCCAATAGCATGTGGTGATAGAGTGATACTCCTCTGGGTGGATACAAAGCCATCTGTATTAATATTTTTCAAGTGATACAGTGTCACACGTGCGCCCCTGAAAGTTCAGCCTCAGGCAGTTGGATAAATACAATGATCACACATGCATTGGAAGGCAAGCAATTTTTGTGGAAGCACACAAAATCTACCCAATCAAAACATGTACTCCTGGCTCCCAACATGTGGGCGGATCCAAAGCCCCTCTCTAGTGATGCTCACATGATTGTCGTGGCGACAGCCACACTGTCAACCAGACCAAAAACACCAGTGTCTAACATTGAGTTCTTATTTGTTTGCAAAGAATGCCATGTCAACATCTCACTCTCTGCTTCTCACTTTGCAGAAATTTCAAATGCACTTTGAAAGTTGTGCTGTTATAGTGGCGATAGTGGGTCATAGTTTACTGTCATTCTTATAAGTTTACCCTCTCGTTCGCTTTCCCTGCCGGCCAAGGGATTCCTGAATAGAGCATAAGTGCAGTAATGCTTTATTGTTCAGATAATTAACACCTACAATATTAACAAAATGAAATCACAAGTTAAAACATCAACCAATAAATACATAATTACGTATAAAATGTACCGTCTTCATTCATTTATAATACAAGCTTTTGGTTCGCTTAAACACCCATCAATACACATCCATGTCGTAGTTTTAACGGCGTTTCTCAATTCTTGATCTGTAGACAAAAACTGGATACACTGAAGGTGTTTCCAGGAGAACTCGAACCTTTAGAGATTCATCAAAATTGTCTCAGTCTAACGCCTTTATAAAATGTAGCCCCTCTCTGATCCATCTACATTGACACAGCACATGACCCACACGCATTTAACATACATAAAAAATGTGAGGAAAGCAGGGGTCCCATTGGTGGTGCGCCCGTGAGGTGCCATCTTGCTTTCCCCACATTTTTTATGTATGTTAAATGTGTGTGGGTCATGTGCTGTGTCAATGTAGATGGATCAGAGAGGGGCTACATTTTATAAAGGCGTTAGACTGAGACAATTTTGATGAATCTCTAAAGGTTCGAGTTCTCCTGGAAACACCTTCAGTGTATCCAGTTTTTGTCTACAGATCAAGAATTGAGAAACGCTGTTAAAACTACGACATGGATGTGTATTGATGTATTGAGTGGAGGGCGTCGTAGTTTGGTTTTCCCTCTATACTCCTTGGTGTTTTCGCTTAAACACCCAGCCTGATATCTGGGCATGAGTTGAGAGGTGTTAACACAAGTCATGAATCTCGTAATAATATTTCTAGAAGTATTACAAAATATTATACGTTTTAATTCTCACCTAATTGTATTGCAAATATGAATTCCCTATGAAGCCAAGTTGTACCATGGCCTTATTTCATAGAGTACTCTCAGTAAAGTTCCTAGTGCTTAGCTTTTTTCCAGATTTTGAAACTACCAATTATGTAATATAAGCATACTAGTTTTACCTGATGCTTTGTGCATTCAAGATTTTGCAATGAATGAGAAATATAATTCATGTAGGATATACCACAGATATTGTTTCACGAGAAAACAATGCAACAAAAACAGCGGTTTTACCATAATGTGACTATTTAGTGCATATTTGAGGGAAAAAACTACTTTATGCTTACACGGAAAAAAGTGCTATGTGCTAATCATTGATTTCGAAACTTCATGCTATACAATTCTTTAGGCTACGAGACAACAGAGTATAAAACATGCTAGCTTTGCGTGGACGAACTTACTATGTAGTAGTGCTTTGTATGTTCAAATTTAAATTTAAATGGAGTTGACGATGTAAACTATACTTATTTTGGTCACCAGGACAAATCCTTTAAAAACCAAAAACAAAAGGGATAACATTCTTATGATCTAGGTTCAAATATCATCACTCTGATCAGACTAGAGATACCCCTTTACTAAAAAAAAAATAGTTTATGCAAAATACTAGATGCTTATCCTAGATTTCAATTCTACGTACTAAAACCACTACAGTATGAAAAGTAAAACTGCAAGAATAGTCATGTCTGTAATCTTAATACCTTTGGTATAGATAATAATGCTTCTATATTTAACTTTAGTTCTCCCATAAAATGAACCAGAGTAGCTGAGTATTCATGAAGTATCTCCAACGCAATACAAATGCCACAGGTAGAATATCCTTTATGACTCAAACTTTGCTAGCTTTTACTCTGCAGTGCACATAAACCTAAAGAATTTCCCACAGAGCATTGCATCTTCCAGTTGAAGACCGGCTATGACTGCTTGCCGACACGTCACTCGCGTCCAGCATGGATCGGGGTGGCGGGGCGGGAGAGAGGGCGTCAATAGGGAGGGGTAAGAGGTTATTTAAATAAAAATTAAAAGTACCTTACCGTCGTGTCTATGTTGTCTCGTCTCGTGTCGGGAAACAAACCGGAAGCAAGCAGCTCCGCTTCCTGACTAATTCCAACACTGCAATGCAGCGTTGTGATTGGTAAGCACCCATGCTCCCCTGATCAATCACAACGCTGCAATGCAGTGTTGTGATTGGTCTGAGCACCATGGTTTGGCGCTCAGCCAGAGACTGTGGTTCTGGGCATGTTCTCCATGCAGGCTGTAATGCAGCCTGCATGGAGAACAGGGTGGGGCCCGATAGGGGCGGCCACACAGTCACTGGGAACGTAGGAGGGTGCTACCACTCCTCCCCTCCTCTGCAGCCATGCCCCGTCATGCGGAGCTGCTGCAGCAGGAGGACAAATTAAAATGATATTAACATATCATTTTATTTTTTCCTTTCTTTTACTGCTTCAAGGCAGTGAGGTGACCCTCCTCCGCCTTAGCAGAGGAGCCGCCACTGTGACAATGTTTCTAATGAAGTACTGTCTCAACAGCCCTTTCCGTTCCACGATTAGTGCAGAGCACGTGCAGACAATATGGCAAATGCCTTCCTTTTTGATAATTACAAAGCCGACATGAAGTCCCAACAGTTGATCTTCTCCAGAGAGGGGAATTAAAACGTGTTTGAAAGACGCCCAATTGAAGTCGCAGCAGTTTGGGCTTTAGACCATACAAACCCCATAAGTATGTTTGAAATTTAAAGGGGTCGGTCATATGAACCTGCCACCATCCATGCAAGAGATCTTTGACAGCACAGCTTTATCCAGTAGGGATGAGATCCTTTTCCCAGATGCATTTATGACTCTGTTAAATGCAGGTTTCGAGAGGGTTAAAGCCCAGAGCTCCTCAATGTTATAGGTAGTTAAAGACAGGTTAAAATAATCATGTGCCACGATGTTTCTTTGATGACTCATGGCTTTCCACACAATAGAACTTGGGGTGCTTCTTGGGCCATTTCTTAGTTTAGAACAACATTTCAATTAAGAACCCAGGCTGCTTCTGCTCTGCCTCCTAAGGCCGAACTCTAGACGAATATGGGCAGGGGAGGCCTGGCGAGGAAGAGTGAATAGGAAACGATATGTCTCTACAATAGCATTATCAATTATTTTATCTGCTCTTCCTCTCAAAGCCTCTATAACATACGTAAGAGAGGGAGCATGTTTAGCAGTCATTTCTTGCAGGAGTGGCTGTAATGGCAGGCCTTTCAAATAATTCCGTTGTGAATAAAAGCAGTGGTGAGGGTATTGTTTCTTCTTTGTATTGCACTACACTGATTCATAAATGCCTGTCTGAAGTAGAAAATCACCCCCAAATACTTGTACTCCTTACTGGTTTCTTACTCCTTCCGGAAGCTGACCCATCTATATAGAAAATGGGCGGTGAAGATTTTCTCCCTGTCACTAACATAGTTTTTTTAATCAAGGTTGACACAACCAATGTTTCACTGCGTGCTGAGCGGCTGTATTGATTAAGTGCTGGGGGCAGAGTCTGTATGACTAATCAATACAACCTCGTTGGCATACAACATGTGTGAAGTGTTCAAGCCAGCCACAATGGACAAGTGAGAGTAGACATTATTTAAGGCCGATGTCATCTCCGCAAGATCCAATTGACATAAAAAACGAGCCAATACACAGCCTTGCTTTTGGCCATTTCTTGTTGGGATTTATTTTTAAACTATTGTACCTTTTCCCAGACTTCACCTTGTCCAGGTGCTGTGTACAGCAATTGAATAGCCTTTAAGAGGAGAGGAGGAATTCCTCAGCTTTGTCACTTGGACCACAAGATATTTCGCTGTACCGCATCAAAAGCTGTACGAAAGTCCACGTAACATAGATGTAGATTTAAAGAATGGCACTTTGCCTATTAGATTCGTTTGGACTACATCTGGGTGTTGATGTATATGCCAATTCCCTTAATAACCCCAGTCTGATTCATTTTCACTAACAATTAACTGTGTCGGCCCAGTCTGACAATTCAGCAAGAAGGCATATTGCAAAGTATTTTGCCTCCCCATCCATTAATGCACTCAACCTGTCATTGGATGATAGTGTAGTTTTTCCTGGTTTATAGATTGGGGCCAGGATGAACCCACACCAGCTATCTGGAATTTCCTGGTTAATAGGGCCGTGATTGTATAAGGTGACCAGATATTTGTGTGGTAACAAGAGAGAGAGTAAGGGATTTAATCATGCTATGTGAAGGGAGTATACTCCAATTCCCCTGGGCTAGGTATCTTAGTAACAAAAAAGGAGTATCAGCCCAGAGAATCATAGATTCTGAATGGGATGTGTATTTGAGAAAAGAAAAAATGTTCCTTTTGTAAAAAAGAAAAATAACCACAGGAACCTGTGTTATGGGGTGCACTATCCACTAGCTCACTATAACGTGATGCACTGTTTTCTTAATTTTCATATATATTTTTTCAATCCAAACGAAGCAAAAAAATGTTTTTCAAATTAGTTATTCACCAAAAATTAAACACATGAATGCTATTCATAACATTGCACAGTCATTGTGATCAGACTTAAAGCTGGACAGAAATCAAAAAATGTCGTAAGACGATGTTTGAATTTTCCTTCTTCTAAAACCGTTTTTATTCTTCTTTTTCCATCATCCAATGTAACTGTTTGAAATCTTCAAACAACTCTCCATAAATCAACATATGAAGACATATCCCAATGCATTTCGGTATGCACCTTCGTCAGGGGAATATTCTACAAATAACATAAAATTCTATCACATATAAGGCAAAGTCATACGTTTTTCACAATTACTGATCAGAAATACATTATAAGTTATTCGATCTATTTTAACAGAAACCAGAAAATCACCATCTAGGTTGTCATATATCGTGTGAAATCAATTATCATGCTCACAAAAGTTCACCTATGACCTTAAAGACCAAAAAAGATGATGCTTGGAATGCCCAAAAGTAAACTGCACCATGTGATATCAGTGTCCAAAGCAATCTACCCCAAAACAAACCGTGTTTTTTTCTAGTGCTCAAAACATGCCTCAGAATTATTAACACTCCTACCTTCACTAACCACAATCGAGCTGGTGAGCGTTTTACATCAAAAAGTATATATAATCCGTGCCTTTGTTCTGTAAAAAATAACGTGATTCATAAATTGCCAGATCTATTAAATCTTTACTAGCTTAATCGTATATCCATAACACCCATACTCACTCATTTATCTGTGTGATGCTGGAGTTTTCCTTAACTCTAATATGGTTGGGTCTCTTTCCTTCGTCTGAAAAGTAGCAATAAAGTCGCCATGTAAAACTTGCAACCCGTTGCTAATGATACTAAAAAATTATATACTCTGCCGTTTTCCAATGCTACTTCTTACCTATATTTTCATGCCTTTGTCCGCAACGCTAATCCCTCGCTCTCTCGGTCATTCTACTCACAGGTATTCATTTATAGTTGAGTTTATTAGGATTAGTACGAGCACCAAAGTAGTGAGAATGCGAAACTTTACTTCGGGATTGTTTTGAACGAGGCGAGTGTAAATAAACGCCATTTTGGATAAGGCCAGATAGGCTTTTAGTCCATTTTCTATGTTTCCATTGAGGGTGACATCAGACGCCAAATACCGGCACTTCGACAGTGAGTAGAATGACCGAGAGAGCGAGGGATTAGCGTTGCGGACAAAGGCATGAAAATATAGGTAAGAAGTGGCATTGGAAAACGTCAGAGTATATAATTTTTTAGTATCATTAGCAACGGGTTGCAAGTTTTACATGGCGACTTTATTGCTACTTTTCAGACGAAGGAAAGAGACCCAACCGTATTAGAGTTAAGGAAAACTCTGGCATCACACAGATAAATGAGTGAGTATGGGTGTTATGGATATACGATTAAGCTAGTAAAGATTTAATAGATCTGGCAATTTATGAATCACGTTATTTTTTACAGAACAAAGGCACGGATTATATATACTTTTTGATGTAAAACGCTCACCAGCTCGATTGTGGTTAGTGAAGGTAGGAGTGTTAATAATTCTGAGGCATGTTTTGAGCACTAGAAACAAACACGGTTTGTTTTGGGGTAGATTGCTTTGGACACTGATATCACATGGTGCAGTTTACTTTTGGGCGTTCCAAGCATCATCTTTTTTGGTCTTTAAGGTCATAGGTGAACTTTTGTGAGCATGATAATTGATTTCACACGATATATGACAACCTAGATGGTGATTTTCTGGTTTCTGTTAAAATAGATCGAATAACTTATAATGTATTTCTGATCAGTAATTGTGAAAAACTTATGACTTTGCCTTATATGTGATAGAATGTTATGTTATTTGTAGAATATTCCCCTGACGAAGGTGCTTACCGAAATGCATTGGGATATGTCTTCATATGTTGATTTATGGAGAGTTGTTTGAAGATTTCAAACAGTTACATTGGATGATGGAAAAAGAAGAATAAAAACGGGTTTAGAAGAAGGAAAATTCAAACATCGTCTTACGACATTTTTTGATTTTTGTCCAGCTTTAAGTCTGATCACAATGACTGTGCAATGTTATGAATAGCATTCATGTGGTTAATTTTGGGTGAATAACTAATTTGAAAAAAAATGTTTTGCTTCGTTTGGATTGAAAAAATATATATGAAAATTAAGAAAACAGTGCATCACGTTATAGTGAGCTAGTGGATAGTGCACCCCATAACACAGGTTCCTGTGTTTTTTTTTCATTTATACTAACTTGACTGGGGCTAGTCAAGATATGGGTCTGCACCGGATATAATTGCAAAACATTTTAGTTTAAAGTGGTAAAGAAAGGAGTGCAAATTATTAACACTGTGTATAATATAATTACTTCCTTTTGTAAAAAACACATCCCATTCAGAATCTATGATTCTCTGTGGTGATACTCCTTTTTTTGTTACTAAGAGACCAGATATTTGTCCCAGTAGTGTGAATTTTGTTTAAATATGCCTGTGGTAAACTGTTACGTCCACGGGCACCATCACGACGACTCGCGATGATTATTTTCTCCACTGCTATCGAGACAGCACTTAGTGAACCTGCCGCTTCCAGTTTTGAAGTCTTTATTTTTTGAGCTCCCTGTGATCATTTTGCACCGCCATACATTTCCTGTAGAAACGCTGTCCAGGAGGCTTCCAAAATGTTCGAGCTCTAATAAGACATCCTCAGTCCTGTGGCATGATTCACCAACCGCCCGAACTCTCTCGCATCATTTAGTCTGGTGGATGGGAGAATTTTACACCAATACAAATCAACATCAGATTTGGCTGACTCCCACAAGAATTTTTTATATAATAATTTCACCTTTGGGAGGGTCTCACTCCGTGTGTTCAAATTTGGGTTATTTCTAAGTAGCTGTAAAGCATGGTTCAACTTTAATTTAGCTGTTTTAAGTTGGGCATCGACATTTCTATGCCGAGTTCAAACCAGGGCTGAGGGATTTGAAGCCCTTTGAGCACAATCTTGGTTCTACAGAAGTAGCTTAATGAATTGGACCCACTGGGCCAAAGGTTTGGGGGCAGTTTCACATACCGTTTCCCATTGGAGTCTGGCGTGGTGTTAAAATGTTTTAGTGGAGTCTGTTGTCCACTGCAACCTTCTGTAATTGATCGTAGACACTGTGCTGATATCTTGCTGAGCTAGATTGTGCAAGGAGACATGCAGATTTAACTGGATCCTCTGCGGTTGATGATAACTATCCAGCCGGCTTCCCAGGGCATATTAGGTTCCAAATGGAATAAAGGAATAGACACTAAAGTGTACACAGTGGTTGTATTAGAGGTTGCTCAGTGATGGGATGGATGCTCCGGAATATAAGATTTGACACAACCATTCAAGATTATCAGACCCAGGTGCTCCACCTCATTTATAAATTGTAGCCCCACTAGCATCCTTCCTCTGCATATAACGTTGAAACCAGGGAATGTGCCAGATCTGGTCGAATGTATCCACAATTTGATCCCTAGTTGTCGCCAGCAGCAGATTCATGTTAAATTCGCCGGTCATTAGGATCAGAGGTTCTGATTTTGTTGTAGAATGGGTAGTTACAAAATCCAGTAAAATATTGGTCATTTCTTTATTTTTTACCAGCAATGGATGTATGTAAACATTTATAATTAGCAAGGAAGGTGCACAAGTTGGTGAATATTCCAAGAATGTTGCTGCTTTCAGATTAGGATAGCTACAAAAAAGGGGTAAACCCAATAAAGCCGCTGGAACCTGGGTAGAGAACAGTGCAGTAGAGAAATTGTCCCAGTGGAGCAATTCTTAAGAGTAAACGAAATCAAAGTACACTAGGCATTAATACACTAATACACTATGGATATGTATAGAACAATGTTATTTAATCACATTGAAAATCCTTGTTTGTAAATCAACAAATAACTCTAGATAAATGACTTCAAAAGTAGTACCAAAACAGTGCTCCACGTTGTGGGGAGAAAGGAAAGGGAGAAAGTATTGTGCATCAAGTGAGGGTAGAAAGGTGTAGAGGGAAAGTTGTGACATTCTATTCAATACATGAATATTTACAATGGAACACAGCTTATTTCAGCCACACATTTCAATAATAAACAATACATAGCCATGATTTGGAATGTTCTATCACAGTGATAAAACACTGTTGATCCAACAGGCATGAAACAATGACACAGTCGACGTTTCGACCCCCCAATAGACAGAGTAAGCTTCTAGAGTCCTTACAACAGGGTCTTCCTGAGGACAGAAATAGAGAGTGGGGGGGGGCACCATGAGCCAACCTGAACTGGATGGTATCCACAATATGGTTGGGCCCATAGTCTCCAAAGGACAAGAGCCGATTGATGGCACTTGAGGCATTCAATATAAAAATTATCCCTGTGAAACATCCAATACATCAGGGAGGGTTGCTAAAATCTTGTGTCCAAAGTGGACCGAAGCGTTCCAATGATACTGTTGTCAAATCTGAAATGAATCGAGCGCATCTGTCTCTCGACAGGAGACGGATGCGCTCGATTAATTTCAGATTGAGGATTGCACGCAAGTCGTGATCGTGCTTGACCCAAATAGGCGAACCTGTTCTGTATTACAGATTTGTCAACAGTATAACAGTATAAATGGAACTGTGTCATTAACAGAATCTTTAGCAATATTCGCTCCTCCAAGCTGGGCTTCTTCTTCCCTCTTGTCACCAGCTACAAATTGTGGCTTAACACACAGTCAAAAGATGGAGAAGTCTTAAATAACCTGTTCAGCCTACACCTTTGCCGAGCCTCTAGTTGCTTTATTATTATGGGTTTTCCTAAGCCTTTTGCGTTGTATTTTCATAGGCTGCGCAATTACATCTGTCACTGGAACAGGGTTTATGTCAAGCTCACTAGACACCAGGTTAGTATTTGTAAATGCTTGTTGCTTATTTTCCTCATCACAACCGAGCTCCACAAGAGTTGTACTAGTGGAGGAGCGTATCGCTGAATTACTGTTGATCTAAGTTCCGCCACTCGGTTGGTCAGCATTTCTTGAATCCTCTATTGGTGGTAGATTATCAACAGATCTTGCCGTGATTGGGTGACAATTTGCAGGCAACTGTAGGCTGGTAATTCTATGTTTCCTAATGTTAAAAAGGGAACTCCCCTGCTGCTGCTCCTTAGAAGTGCGTTTAGCAGGCTTTATTGTTGTAGAGATTTCGGCTGCTTGAGAGTCAGATTTCAATTGTTTGATATCTGTTAACACCGAGTCTAGAGTCCCCGAGGCAGCATTCCAGTTTATCCAGTACCAGGCTGCATGCTCATGCTTCTGCTTGAGCTCGCTGTATCCATAGGTTTAATACTCCTATCTTTGAGTCAATTACAGTAACACAGCTAGCCATTGTGTTAAGAATGTCCTCCTGTAGATCTAACTTGCTTGATGGATATGGTAAGGTATTTACAACTGCCTGGAATGAGTGGAGCAAGATATAATTTATGTATATAGTATATATATATATGTAGATATATTTATGTATATTTATCTCACCTTCCTGCTGAGATAGTTTTCTTTAAGGGTGTTTGTGTAAAGGGAGCTAGCAGGACTAGCTGAGCGATGTCAGCCTACTGAAAGTCTCCTTGTATCCAGCGGTGCCGCTGTCTCAGCCTGAGAAGCCTTAAAAGCCTCATCTAATAGCTCCATAGAAAGAGTTCTAAATCTTGGCCGAGCTTAGAATGCTGCCCCTGTGAACAATGACTAAGCTGTAACCTAGGGGTTTTCAACCGCATTGAGCTCCTCTTTTTCGTGCATCCTGTGGAAAGAGTCAGGTTGTTACTATGTAAAGGATGATGAACCTCAGCTATGGCCTGATGGACCTTATTTTTACCCAGGGCTTCACTAGTGTCTAAAATGTCTTTAGAGGGCTCTGGACCAGTAATACTATGGGCATCATCAACCAATTCATTTAGCACTCAAGCTGTCCTGTATTCCCCTTGGCAATGTCTCAAATACACTGGGTGATTGAGGTTGATAGAGAGTGTGTAGGCCTAAAGGCAAATTTAGTCCAGGATTTTGCGAGTGAGTTATGGCTGGAAACAGGCGGTGCTGGCGGGGAAAGATGGAGCCCCGCATCTTGCTTTGCAATGCTTATTATCGGTGATGCTGGTTCCATTATTGCTTTGTTTTTTGTTGGTGCAGTAGATTGCTTCTGCTTATGACTGGCAATTGTAGGCCCCACCTTGTCTTACCAGAATGCATGTTCGCCTTAGAGTCTTGACTGTTACCAGTTGTTATTGCCGATGGTAAGTTGGGCACAATTGTTTGGCACTCAGGACTTGAGAAGCGGAGGAGCACACAGCGTAGAGCAAGTTGCACCACAGACCTGGCCGGGCCCCTTCCTCTCTACCCTAAGGAGACGCACTGTAGTGTAGCTCCTATTTTCCCAATAGGCTCTGCGCATTGGAATAGTACCTACAGCAGTAAAGGCCTAGGCCAGACGTTAACTAGGTCTATTACTGTCGATACTAGACTTAATTTTTGGGTTTGCCAGCTAAGCTCAGAGTTCGCTAGAAACTTTCTCGAATGTTCAAGGAAGGAATTAACTCCCCTGATTAGACAAGAAGGGATTTAGTTTCTGACAACCATAGAACATGACAACTTTGCTCTCCCCTAATCAAGAGTCAATCTCAAGAGTCGTGTGAGCACAAGGCAATTATTTTACTCAGTCAGTACGTGCATTCTTAGTCGCATCAGAATGTAGAGAAAAGGAAGAGACGGGCGTGTTCAATAAAAGATGTTATTTATTGATCAGTCTCTTTTCTCGTACAAGAGAAATGGATCGATATTATTGCAATACTTATAGTTAAGTAAAGTGCATACATTAAAAGCAATAGTATAAAATAATACTGTAAAAACATTGATATGGTTTCTGAGCCATATGATGTTTAAAATGATTAAAATATATTTACATACACATATACATTTGACTAAACGTACTCAACTGGTGTTTCTAAATACGCCTACCCCGTGTACCTGACCTAAGTCTAATGCGTGGGCGGGAATAGAAAGTTACAGTTTAAGTTAAGTTTGTTTTTGCCAAGTGAATAACTAAAGAATTCTCTGTGAGGGGTTATTCAGTTCTGTACCTGGAAGTTTAGGATGGATGAGGAATGGTATCTCTTTCTCTGCTCTCGATATTCCAGGCTGCCTGCGAGGGCTGCCCAGAAGCGCCGGTGCTGGGTCTCTCGGCTTGAGATAGCAGCGCGTCTCTCAGCGCGTCAGGAAGGCGGGGCTGCTGCCAGCGGGGTCTGCTTCTGCTCTCGGCTTCGGCAAGTATGGCTGCTCCGTCTTGTCACCACGCGTGTGTTTGCATAGGGCAAGGTCGGCAATATTTATACCTTAAAGGTGCCGAGATTGACGTAAGGATGGACATAGGTACGTCAATAAAGATGTCATACGACTTGCTCGTTAGCACATTCTTTACTAAAGTTCTCTGTGAAATCAAAACAATGGCCGCACGGATTGTCCAGGTTGTCATAGGTTTGATTTGTTATGAGAACGTCGTATGCCTTATCAGGGGCTGGAGGAATGTCGCTTGTCTAATTAGATCTCAAGCGTTATGACTTAATCAGATAACACGTTCCTGTGCCGTAGTGTGACTGCGTCAGATAACGGTATCTGCATCATGGGGGTTTTCTTGCCTCATGGGCTGACTGTTAGTTAACTTGATAGTTAGTTTAACCAGAATAGGGTCAGGAATAGGGGGACTGATTCAGAACCTATAGAAATACACGACACCCACTCCACGCTAACTATGGTCATATCTACTAATCTATGCATAGTATAACATAGTACAACATACTATAGAGTATAGTGTATACCTTACCACCCCAAAATACATAAATGCATTTCGAAATTTTCAAATATACTGAAAAATTGCAGTCATATATATTGTATGCACTTAAGCTATGGTTTAAAATGCAAAAGTAAACACGCATTTTTATGCATTATTGCTTATTGGTATATGAGAAATACACATGAAATGGCTCTTAATATGGCTATACAGAAAGGAAGTTCGAGACCATTTCATCACATAATAAAATATTTGTGAACATCCCAGCGGGCAGCTAAAGTCTATAAAGTATCTAAAAATAGAAATTTTAGTTCTCTAGGAATAGTTTCTTACTTTAAGCAGAAGATCAGTGTCCCGGGAAAAAATATGTAGAAAAATATTTTAAGGGGCTTGCTGAAAAAAATTGCTGTCCGTGAACTGGAGTGAAATTGTTCATGTGACTTTATTTTTAAAGTTGAAGGCCGAATTCAGGGAACGCCGTGTGCGAGTTTACTCAAAAGTCTCTATTTCTGTTCCGGAGAGAACATCATATCATTCAGGCTTTCGAAAAAACTGTCAACAGCTTCATGGGAAAGTTCCACTAAGTCGGAAATAGGGGTAACCATGCATTCGTGCGCATGATTGTCTCCATTGACATTCTGATTTGTATTGCTGACAGAAGGTCGTACCTGTTCGATGTTGCTTTCATCTTGAACTTCACTACTCTTCAATCGTAGTGGTGAAGATTCCAGGAATGCCGTCATCAGGATTGGCAGCCTTTGAGGGCAGCACAAAGCGTGAACCTTGGTAGGAACCAACAGTGTATCTGCATCCACTGGCGCATCCGATTGTAGCGTCAGACAGGTGTCTAACACGCATTCTTCTCCGCATAGCAGACACCTTAGTACAGGTAAAACACACCTTTGCCACATTGGTCGAAATGATAGAAACCAAGTCATGTTTAGGTCTCTAAGCCGGGAGAGTCCCAGGATTTTTGATATCCGGTCCCGGTATCCAATGGCTAGGATCGTGTCTTCCATTGTCGCGAGAGTTTGATCTGTGACATGGGTTGCCATAACGAAAAATAAGGACTAGGAATAGGATTCCTGCAATTAGTCCCAGGATCAGGGGAAGTCCGCCAAAAATCGAATGGACGAAATCTGGAAAAATACTTGACCTTCGCCGTTGTAGTGACTAGATAAGGAGTCCCGGGCATAAGACTACAACATCTGCGGTCTACAATAAGAATGTAACTCCCATTATAGAGTCTTTGAAAGAATGGTTCTATTTCAGTTGCAGGTGCGCCTTGCTGGTGACATGAAAGGTTGTATGAATTCCCTTCACAGGCTCCGTGCAAACTAATACCGTTACACAGAAGCGTGCCGCTTAGTGACATAGCACAATTGTTGCCACTAAGAAACACTTTCTGTCCTTTATTACTGACACATGCATGTGAATAGGGCAGGTTCCAAGTTGTTTTAAGGTACCCCTTTCCCAATTTCTCGTACATGCCAGCCTGTATATATTTTTGGCAGTATTGAAACCTGAAGGTTGAGATTGGAATATTTATGATTCCGTGTATTATCCATTCACTGACAGGTCGTTCTGACATTGTCATTGGTAATCTTTCTAGTTTTTCAATGCTCAAGATTGTATAATCAGCACCCTTTTGCGCCATACCGATTTGTCTATCAGTAAGGTTAAAGATTTGGAATAGTGACGTTGTGTTGATTAAACGCCAAGGCACATAGCCTGAACGCAGATTTTGTAACGTCCAGCCAAGCTGTACAATGGAACGCAATTGTGACTGACCATGTTGTAATAACAGTAAGTCTTGCGATAATATATCGATTGCTGAAGACACAATGCTGTCCAATGAAAAAATTCTGGAGGACAGAGTCATTAACCCATTGTCCACTACAGAAAGTGATTTTTCCAAATTAATACTGTCAATTTCCCGTATTCTTTCTGCTGTCTCAATTTGAGTAACCTTCCAGGCCTCATTGTATGCTGCATATACAGAGGCTGCTATGAAACGCTTTTGACGCTGTTTGCGTGGTCCCATTATGAAATCACGCAAGTCAGCACCATCAGTAAGTAAAGTTAGGTGTTGCTTAATTTCAAGCAGTGTGGAAGTCTGTAGCCATTGAAGGCATAATTTGCCCACACTGTAGGTTGTTATTATCCCTGGGTGATGTCTTTGGGGATATCTAGGGTCTGGCCTGGTCATTTTGAAACCCTGTGTTTTATTCAGGAATCTATCTTGACAGTAATTTGTATCTGTGGGCCAGATCAACCATTGTTTCCAATCAGGATGTGTTCTTTTTTGGTTTAGTATATGGTTTACGTCTATCTCTTCATCTGTATCAGAGCTATTGCTGAACATTGTTGGCTTCGGAATAGACGGTTTAATTAAATCTTTGATTTTGGCTAAGCCAAGACAGGTGGTTTGTTGAACAGTGTCATTTAAAAATATCATTTGTTCTGGGATCATGCAGGCTCTAAACAAAGCTTCTATACCCGTACTTGCCATTCTTTTGTACCCCAAACACTTTTCAAATCAACATTTTTGTCCCAATAATCAAATCCAAATGTATTCATTTTTTCGAAGAAAGAATCTGAATATATCAATTTTGTGTTGGTTATCATGGTTTTCATCCCTGTCTTGTTTGACAATTTAAAATAAAATGTTTCAGCATTACTTATGTTAAAACCTGAAAAATATGAATATTTGTCATACACGGTTCTAGAGCTCCCTTTTGGAGGTGTAGCACAATGTTCCCATTGATTATAATTTAAAACATTTCTAGGTTGTGCAGATTTATGCAAAAAATGGTTACCATAATGGTTATAGCAATACATACTATCATAATTTGTAGAACCTTGCAAATAATCATGTTTTGTAAATTTAGCAGACATTACTAAGTCCGACATCCTATTGTTGATGCTTTCGAAGTCCCAATCATCAGCAAATGAGTTTGGTTTTGCAAAATCACTCAAGGAGATCTTGATTTGGTGTGGATATTTCAGGATCTCGACCGGACCATAAATTTCATAGTCAGTGTTGTCCCAGGCTACCCCACCAGGTATAGGATTGGCTGTGAAGTTGGCTGAAGAAAGTTCTGAAGAGAGTTCTCTTTTCTCGACGTGTGAAGATGTGTGTGGTTTGAGGATCAAGTTGATGTTCTGACTTGCTGTGTCCATTTTAGCATATTTTCCCTCAATGAAGCGTCCCAAAGTAAATACCATGATGAGCCAAAGTATGAGGATAAATGCACCAAAACCCACCCAAAATTCAATCCATGGAGAAACCAGATATGTTTCTTTCAGTTGTTTCAAAAGTTCCTTCGCTTTGTCTTTAAAGGATTTTGATGATGGCTGTGTCTTTGATTCACTGAGGCTTTCAGAGGAATCATCGAAGTTGATGAAGTACCCGGATGCAGTTCTGTCAATTGTTCCAATTGCTTCAGGATTTTTGTTTCTTGCATTGTCACTTGGTACTTCATTGTAGATTGGTGTGTCTCTGCTAAATGTTTTTATTTGGGTTTTCAGAGGTCTTAGTTCTATTGCATTGTTGCATAGTCCTTGTTGTTCTTCTGTAGGCGTTTCGAATGTGATGAGCCTCTTTGTTAGGACCTCTGTACTGGTAGCAAACCTTGGTGTTCTGCTACTTATTGGGAGTCCACTTGGCCTACTGTTTGTTATCGGCCACATGTTGTGGTTTTACCAGGTCGATGGATACAACTCTGTTCTCCTTTTTTCCAGCAAGTGGCGGTAGTACAACTGATCTTGTCCCGTTGACAGACAAGACAGGAACTGCTTTTCTGTAAGAAGGCCCAAATTCCTTCTTTACCGCGATCTTCTCCCTGACTAGATCCCCGACTTTTGGAATCCAGACAGGTCTTGCTGGGACAGGTGGTGATTCTTCAGTGGTTGTTGGCTGTTGTTTCAACTGTATGTTGCTCAGGTCTTTTCTTGTTTTGTTTAAGTCCTGTAAAATAGCCAAATGGTCTTTGACATCAAAGGTTTTTTCTATTACCACTGAAGTCTGACTATCAAGGTCAGAGATCAACATCCTAGTTCCGAATAATAATTCGTACGGACTGAATCCCTTCAGAGAATTTCTTGGCAAGTTATTTAGACTACGTTGGACACTTATTAGATGTTTGACCCACCCAGCTCCCGAACCTAATATCCTTTCCATTATAGATTGCTTTCTGCCTTGGTTTTTTCTTTACACCATCCAGTACCCTCAGGAAGGAAGTGAGAAGATTCCCGCTGGGCTGTGCTCATTCGGCCATGTTTCCCCCCCAGGCTGGATTGCATGAGTGAAAACAATGGTCGAACGTAGCATGCTCTTAGCGTATATGCCATTTAGACTCGCAAATCTTGTGTAATAGTCCGGACGTCAGCCGAGTGCTGTGGATCTACATTATAAGTGGAAACTAGCCTGTATATGTTAATCGCAAGCCATTCTTTTTACTGGTGATATTATCTGCCTTGATACGACGAGGTATTAAACTGCTTCTCTCCCCACTGCGATCTCTGTTGCAGTTTGGGCAGTTTTTTACAAACATGGTGTAGTGCAGGCTCATGCCTGGCCACCAGTACCGTGATTGTAATTCTTCCAGAGAATCTTTTAATTTAAGGTGTCTGAGACCCTCGCCCATGTGTGCGTCTGCGATTAACAAGCTTCTCCTGTCCATGTTTGGAATCACTCTATCCCCCACTCCAGGGATTCGAGCAAAAGGGACGGAGTTTGCATCGATTATGTATGTATAATTGAGTGGATAGTTGATCGGTAACGCTGAGCAGTCGCCTTTTGATGACGTTTTCACCGCCAGCAATGTTTCACCGTCAATGTATTTTAATGTACGCTTTTTTCGATCTACGGGAGCCGATTTAGTGGCTGCCGCTGCGGCTGTTTCAGCCAATGAATTCCCTACAACGTGAACGCCATCACGTTGATGACTCAGTGAGTGAGTCACGTGAGTCTTTGGTAGTTCTTTTTGTAAAAGAGCTATTTGTTCCCAGAGCAGTCTCTGCTTTATTGGTGCATCTGTGTCATCCTTGTAACCGTTCTGAATCCATGTCTGCAAATCCTTGTTATATGCTTTGACGCAGTAATATGAATCTGACACTATAAGTGTCGGGAATTCGCGATCCGCATTATCTAGCGCCATTTTCAATGCGATTATTTCAGTTTGTTGTTCTGAATTAGTTTCTACTGAGTGTGATTTTGTTAATAGAGGTCTTAGTTTACCTCCGCGCCACACTACTTTTGTAATCTCACATGTGGGATTGTATGCATGTTCTCCCCAAACGGAGGGTTGAGCATGTCCGTCTGTATAGATTACACAGGCGTAATGTCGTAGAGGCAGAATGTCGATTGGCAGAGGATACGTCTTTTCATATTTTAGATTTTTAGAAAATTGTCAACCATGCTATGCTTGATAATTCATATCCTACGTACAAGACTGTCAGATGGGCAATTCTGGACTTTTTGAAGTTGAATTTGTAACCCTCTGCAGCGAACCCAAGTATTATGGTGTTCACTCTTTTCAAGTGAGTCTCCAAGTCATCATCTGTTAAGTAAATGTCATCTACATAAGATAATGCTTCATCATCATATAGTTGTAGTAATTCTGTTACTCTCGCTGAAAATACCCCCGGGCTGTTCTTGTACCCCTGGGCTAACCGACAGAATTGTTTTTGAGTGCCATTTACTGAGAATGCAGTTAAATATCTGCTCTCTGGTGCTATGTTTTGACAAAAGAATCCATTGGAGATGTCCAAGGTTGTTTTGTATTTTTTGCGCACTATGTTATTCATTAGTGCAGCACTGTGTGAGTTTTGCACTGCAAAGGTTTTGCAACATGTGTTAAGGTGTCGGTAATCCAAAAGTAGACGATATGAATTGTCTGGTTTGGAGACCGGAAACAAAGGATTGTTCATTTGTGAGGTGCAAGTTTCAATCACCCCCTGGTATTCTAGCTGATCTAGTATTTCATTTACTTGTTTTTTAGCTTCTTGCTTAATTGGGTACTGCCTTTGTGCAGTAGGTTGTGATTTTAACTGGATTTTGTGAGGAGGAGAATCCTCATCCCATCCTACATGATTTTTATATAAAGCAGGTGCTAAGGCCACTGCCCACTTTCTAGCAAGTGTGTATTTTTTATGAATCGGGATTTGATTCGAGAAGGCAGGCATAATTACTTCTTCGCCATGAGGGCACTCCCTGACAAACTCTGGTGGCCAGTCTTTTTCAGCTAGAAGGATGTCATAACCCTTTGAGAGGTTATCCCAAAATAGTCCCCTAATTTTCCTAGTCTTATCTCCCTCTATACGTAATGTTATTTCGTATATCTTGTGGGGCTTGCTAACTCTGGTGTCTGCAGTTTCCACTTGAAGGTATTCATTCGTGTCCACTGTCTCCAGATGATTCATAAGGACTTTGCGAGCTATGCTCACCTCTGCTGCGCTGTCTAGCATTGTCTGAGCCCATTCTCCGTTTTTCAGTTGTGTCCTCAGTATTCTCGGCATTTTTAACTACCTTGATACTGGCTACCTTCTTTTTTGGAAATTGTAATTTCTTTTTTAGCTGAGCAGGTTCCTTGTCTTTGGACTTGGCGTGCTCTTCTGATCGTCCTCTTCTTTCCGATTTCTGCGAGGAAGTCTGAAAAGATTGAGAGGGACGTGTATCAATGTCTTGATATCTATCAGGTTTTTTAATATTATCCCTATTTCTAAGGTTATATCTATTCCCAGGGGGGTCACTCTGCGGTGACCTCTGTCTTTGGTTTGGAGATTTCTCTCTTCGCCTGGGAGACCTCCCTCGGGACTGGAATTTCTTTTCTTTAGGATTGGATTGTTTATTTCCATCCCAGTTCTTTTTTGGTGAATTATTATTATTAAAAAATATTTTTTCTGGACTTGTAGTCAGTTGCGGTTTTACTGGTATTCCACCTAGACTATCTCTGCCTAGTTCTTCATAGGATTTTTCTATGATTCTGGCAATTTCAGCTGGTTGGTCTGCTATATCTGTCTCTTTTAACCTCTGGCGGATCGCCACGTTTGCTGCTTCACCTTTTATGTTGGCTAATAATATAGCCGAGACCTGCTTGAAGTCTTTTAGTAATTTCATACCAAGAGTTAAAGCAGGTTCTGGACCGTATTCATCTTGAATTTGTTTTAGCACATCTGGTATTACCGAAATGGATGGAACACCGTGCGTTTTTGTGTAGATGGAAGCAAAGACTGTACCCCAAGTGTCACAGTCCTCAATGTGTGGTGCGATTCCCATTGGGAGACATATAGTCAGAATCCTGTGTTTTTCTAATGGGGTGGTGTCAGGAAACACCGCCTCTATTTGGGTGATTTTCTGTGCCAACCAGAATGGTATTTGTTCCCGTTTAGCTGGAACTTTACCTAGGCAGGATTGGATGTTCTGTGGTGTAATTTTATTTGTGTTCCCCTGGTGAGGGGTCAGCTGTGGAAGTTTAATCGCTGGCTGAATTGTTGAAGTCCGCATTACATACTGAACTAATTGTCTATGAATTTTTAGTAGTTGTTTTAGCTGTATTAACAGCTCTGCTGTAGACATTCCTTCGATGTCTGGGTGTGGTGTGTATCCGGCCAAGACCGGCCACGTTGCTCCTGGTCTACCTAAAGGACCGAGCCTTGTAATGTGATTATTATGTTTTAGGGCGCCATCAAATAAGAGCAAATGCTCTTGGAATTTGAGTGGTACTTCCACCTCCTCGAAAGGAGTGTACGTTTCAGGAGGTTCCTCTACTTTGTAATAGTGGAAGTACTTTGTTACAGCATTTGCTGCTGGAAAATGTATCCATGAATAGTATACCTCTGTCTGCCGATATTCGTGTGCCTCGATTACGAATATGACTGTGCCACCTCTAGGTGTCAGTCCATTTTCTATAAGTTTTAGAGTTATAGATCTCCTTTTGATGACCGGAATGAGTATTATTTCCGCGTCTGCTGCTTGCATGGTAGCATCAGCATCTGCGAGTTCAGTTGCTAATCTAACTGCCTCTCTTTCATCATCACTCTCTGCCATTTTACAGACAGGATGGTATTATGTTTGTTTGCAGATCAGGTTTCTTTATGGAAACAGAGATTAGATGCACAATATTTTGGAACTGTTTTTATCCTTCAACGTTGACTAGACCAAGAACCATACATAGGAGTTCCCTCCTGCGAGGTTTTGGAGGATATAACCTTTCACCCACTCCAGACGTCTTTGGAGTATTTGGGAAAAGGGGTCTGAGTGAGAAAGCACGACTGAATTACTCTAAATGTCTTACGTTAGTTTTATCGCCCTTTCCAAACGCGTTGGGCGCCATGTAGTGTAGCTCCTATTTTCCCAATAGGCTCTGCGCATTGGAATAGTACCTACAGCAGTAAAGGCCTAGGCCAGACGTTAACTAGGTCTACTACTGTCGATACTAGACTTAATTTTTGGGTTTGCCAGCTAAGCTCAGAGTTCGCTAGAAACTTTCTCGAATGTTCAAGGAAGGAATTAACTCCCCTGATTAGACAAGAAGGGATTTAGTTTCTGACAACCATAGAACCTGACAACTTTGCTCTCCCCTAATCAAGAGTCAATCTCAAGAGTCGTGTGAGCACAAGGCAATTATTTTACTCAGTCAGTACGTGCATTCTTAGTCTCATCAGAATGTAGAGAAAAGGAAGAGACGGGCGTGTTCAATAAAAGATGTTATTTATTGATCAGTCTCTTTTCTCGTACAAGAGAAATGGATCGATATTATTGCAATACTTATAGTTAAGTAAAGTGCATACATTAAAAGCAATAGTATAAAATAATACTGTAAAAACATTGATATGGTTTCTGAGCCATATGATGTTTAAAATGATTAAAATATATTTACATACACATATACATTTGACTAAACGTACTCAACTGGTGTTTCTAAATACGCCTACCCCGTGTACCTGACCTAAGTCTAATGCGTGGGCGGGAATAGAAAGTTACAGTTTAAGTTAAGTTTGTTTTTGCCAAGTGAATAACTAAAGAATTCTCTGTGAGGGGTTATTCAGTTCTGTACCTGGAAGTTTAGGATGGATGAGGAATGGTATCTCTTTCTCTGCTCTCGATATTCCAGGCTGCCTGCGAGGGCTGCCCAGAAGCGCCGGTGCTGGGTCTCTCGGCTTGAGATAGCAGCGCGTCTCTCAGCGCGTCAGGAAGGCGGGGCTGCTGCCAGCGGGGTCTGCTTCTGCTCTCGGCTTCGGCAAGTATGGCTGCTCCGTCTTGTCACCACGCGTGTGTTTGCATAGGGCAAGGTCGGCAATATTTATACCTTAAAGGTGCCGAGATTGACGTAAGGATGGACATAGGTACGTCAATAAAGATGTCATACGACTTGCTCGTTAGCACATTCTTTACTAAAGTTCTCTGTGAAATCAAAACAATGGCCGCACGGATTGTCCAGGTTGTCATAGGTTTGATTTGTTATGAGAACGTCGTATGCCTTATCAGGGGCTGGAGGAATGTCGCTTGTCTAATTAGATCTCAAGCGTTATGACCTAATCAGATAACACGTTCCTGTGCCGTAGTGTGACTGCGTCAGATAACGGTATCTGCATCATGGGGGTTTTCTTGCCTCATGGGCTGACTGTTAGTTAACTTGATAGTTAGTTTAACCAGAATAGGGTCAGGAATAGGGGGACTGATTCAGAACCTATAGAAATACACGACAGCACTACACATCTCCAACACTCTATGCCAAAGAAGCAAAGTAAGGTAACAGATGGCGAGTCACAGAAGGTGAAGCAAGGCAAAGTGGTGGCTCCAAAGATTCCAAGGCTGTTTTATTTGCATTTGGAATATATGAAAAGCTGGACTAATTGCTATACCATTGGACCTTTTTCAGTTCTAGTTTGAGCACAACAGAACAAGGGATCCACCACCAGCAAAGACTTGGATTGGTAAAGGCTGACAGCGGACCCTCCAGAGGAGCAAGGCGCACCAACCTAACGTTGGCCGTTTCTGCACCTTACGGAGAGGACCATAGCCCTACGGCCTTAGCTTACCTGCACACCTGGTCTGTTGCCGCTATCGCCTTTGCAGGAAGTGCACTATTCCACATTGTGCCGTGAGAGCCTCGATACTCCTCACTGCACTCCACCACAGTTCCTGCATCGCCACAGTATTTGTCAGAAAGTACCGGTAGTTTCTGAGCTCCGCGGGGGTACCACACCGAAGGTGAAGATATCTCCCAATTCCCTTTCGCCCCTGAGCCGGATTGCTCTTGCGACAGGGACGTCAGGGAAAGGGGAAGTGGATAAGACAAACAGAGAGACTGCTCACACATTCATCTTCTCCGCTCTAGGATTGGTGAAGATAGTTCTGCAAAACAAAACAACAATTACTAAGTTCTGACCTACAAAGTGCGGATTCCTAAACTACCCTATACCTTATCCTAAGTACCTGTGAGTGTGTGAGGCTAAGCTGCTCTCTAGAAGGTCTCAATAAGGCTGCAGTGGAGATGGTCCATGGGGCATTGCTGTTGTGGCACAGAGAACGAAGTATAGATGGTACACAAGAATATATATATATATTGTTATCTACTTGTAGGCTCTGTGTGGATGAAGAAGTGCGCAGCTCAGCTCCAATTCTCTCACCCTAAGGAAGGCAGCCAAAAGTTCAGTTCAAATAACTGTTGAGCGTGAAGTCTAACTGGCATGGACTAGTCTTTTTCAAAGTGTTTCACCAAGTTTCCACAACTCAAGAAGCGGTGCAAAAGAACATTTATATTCAGTCAAGTAAACTGGTTCGAGCTCACCATGAACAAGGTTCCGCTGCCGCTGAATGACCAGCTGTCACGGAAGAGTTTTCAGAAGAGGACCAGGAAAGCAGTTCTCCACGGAGGGTTTCATGAAGCAGGGAAAAAATAGTGTGACAGGAGGCAGAGGACTATGAATGGGACTGAGCCGCTTGGAAACCTCAGAGAGGAAGTCCGTGAGGCAAGCGGGACTTCGAAGGTGACTGACGCGGCAAACAGGAAAGCCGCCGGAGCTTAGGGAAGAAACGGGCAATGAATATTCAGGGCTAAAATCACTACCCTGACTAAAACTAGACTTAGATACTATAAATAACTAACTGTGAAGAGAGCGCGAATGACACCTTCGCCTCTCGGAGGAAATACCGTTGAAGTGCGACGTTCATAGAACGCTCGCGCTTCAAGTACACTGAGTCAGCGTTCGTGGGGAAACACTAGAACGCTAACAGAGCTGGCGATTTCAGGCAACAGGGAAATGCCTGCTCCGTGCACAGCGGTATCTTGCCACCAGTAGTGACCAGCTTGTGGGAGTAGCATAAGGATCAATCCTGAAGGTCGAGTGGGCAAGGGAAGACACCTGCACAGGGCGATCTGAACTGGGCTCAAACCTGACAGTACCCCCCACCAAAGCCCCCTTTCTAGGTTTGTGTGGATAAGTCTTGTGAAACTCCCTCACCAATCTAGCAGCGTGAACATTAGAACTGGGTTCCCAAGATTGTTCATCTGGACCGTAACCCTTCCAGTCCACTAAGTAGAATAGTTGTCCCTTCCTAACCTTGGAATCCAGAATTCTCTTTATTTCAAACTCCTCCGAAGAATCAACCTGCACTGAAACTGGTGGAAGAACCTTACGAAGATTAGGTGGATTCTTTCGAATCAGAGATACATGAAAAGTGGGGTGGATCTTCAAGGTTGGGGGTAAGTGAAGCCTTACACTAACTGGATTTATCATTCTGTCTACGGAGTAAGGTCCTACAAACCTGGGTTGAAACTTTCGGTTTCCCCGCAAGCGCATATGACGCGTGGAAACCCAAACTTGATCCCCAGGATGAAAGACTGGATTTGCCTTACGACCCTTATCCGCTTGTTTCTTGAAGGAAGCCTTTGCCTTAATCAAATTTGCAGTGGCTAACTGAAAGGCTGACTGTAACTCTCGTATTACTTCTTCTGCAGCTGGGACATCCTCAACTACTCTACCCACCAACATGTTGGGGTGCCGACCTGAATTCAAGTAGAAAGGAGAATAACCAGTGGCGGAATGCACTGAGTTATTGTAGGCAAACTCAGCTGGAGCTAGTAAAGAAGGCCAATCTCCCTCCTGATCCATTAAATACAGACGCAAGTACTGCTCTAAATCTTGATTTACCCTCTCCGTCTGTCCATCGGTCTCAGGATGATAACCGGTGGACAAACGAGAGTCCACCCCCAGACCTCTGAGAAAGGATCTCCAAAATCTAGACACAAACTGAGGACCTCTATCAGAAATCACAACCTTCGGGATTCCATGTAGTTTAACTATGTGCTGTACAAACAAGGTGGCTAACTCAGTGGCGTTTGGAAGGCTTTTGAGGGGAATAAAATGACTCATTTTAGAAAATTGATCGACCACCACCCAAATGACTGACTTCCCTTGTGAGGATGGTAACTCTACTATAAAGTCCATGGAAACAGTGTGCCATGGATAGGGAGGTACAGGTAAAGGCATTAAAAGTCCTTGTGGAGACTGTCTGAGACTTTTTCCTTTCAAACATAGTTCACAAGTGGCAACATACTGTCGAACCTGAGCTTCCATACCTGGCCAAAGAAAATTTCGCTTTAACAACTCCAAGGTTTTCAAGACTCCTTTGTGGCCAGCCATGGGCTGATCATGAAACCTGTGAATGATTTCCTCTCGCAGTTTCTCTCCAGGGACGAACATCTTTTCCTGAAAATATGGTTTCCCATCTTTTACAGAACGGTCTGGACCCTCGTTCTCCCAATTGGAGTATTCTTTCCTCTTGAATTCCAGGACCATCCTTTCTTCAAACTCATCCTCCACTGTGACTGCCACAATCTTATTGATAGGAATGAGAAATTCTTCTGTCTTCGCCTCAGGGCTCTCGCTCTCAGTTAACCGAGAAAGGGCATCTGCTTTTCCATTGGTTACTCCAGGTTTATACGTGAGGACAAAGTCATAGTCAGCAAAGAATAAAGACCACCTGAGCTGTCGTGGAGTCAAAGTTCGTGCTGACTTAAGGAATTGCAGATTTCTATGATCTGTAAATACGGTTACCACATGTCTGGCTCCCATCAGGTAATGTCGCCACTCAAGAAACGCTACTTTGACTGCCAACAATTCCTTGTCGGCTATGGCGTAATTGACTTCTGCTGGGGTAAGTTTTCGAGAATAAAAAGCCACAGGATGAAGTTGTCCAGTTTTCTTGTGACGTTGGGACAAAACTCCCCCTATGGCCAGATTGGAAGCGTCCGCCTCTACAAAAAATGGTTCCAAAGGATCTGGGTGTTGCAAAATGGGAGCTGTGACAAATGATTCTTTAAGGAATTGAAAGGCCTCTTCTGCCTCAGACCCCCAGACAAACCTTTCATTCTTTCGCAACAATCGAGTAATGGGGCTCACCTTTGCCGAAAAATTCTGAATAAATCGCCGATAAAAATTGGCGAAACCTAAAAAACTTTGGATTTCTTTTACTGAACAAGGAGCAGGCCAATCTCGGATTGCTTTGAGCTTTGATTCATCCATGGAGACTCCCTCTGGGGAGAGTATGAACCCCAAAAACTCTACCTTGGTGGAATGAAATACACATTTCTCCAATTTCACATAGAGTTGATTTTTTAAGAGACATTCCAAAATGGCCCGAACATGCTGGACATGTTCCTCAGTGTTCTTGGAAAAAATTAGGATGTCGTCTATATAGACCACTGCGAATCGATCCAGGAATTCTCGAAGTATGTCATTTACAAAATGTTGGAATGCTGCAGGAGCGTTGCACAACCCAAAGGGCATGACCTGATACTCAAAAAGACCATAACGTGTCCGAAATGCCGTTTTCCACTCATCTCCTTCAGCCATCCGAACCAAATGGTAGGCTCCCCTCAGATCCAATTTGGTGTAGATCTGAGCCTCCTTCACCTGATCCAGAAGTTCGGAGATAAGTGGCAATGGGTAACGGTTCTTTCTGGTCACCAAATTCAAGGCCCTGTAGTCTATGCAAGTCCTCAGGCTTTTGTCCTTCTTCGGAATAAAAAAAAGAGGGGAAGAAACTGGGGACTGAGAGGGCCGAATAAATCCAGAGGCCAGGTTTTTGTCAAGGTACTCCTTCAAATGCCAATTTTCAGATTCTGAAAGAGCATATATGCGACTACATGGCAGCGAAGCACCTGGTTCCAATTCTATAGTACAGTCGTAGTCCCGATGAGGGGGAAGTCTTTGCGCCTCTTGTTCATCAAACACTGCTTTCAAATCTTGATACTGCGCAGGAATTTCTGGAAGTTCCACCAAACAAATTACTTGCGGTTGATTAGCCAAACAGTAGGTTTCACTGGACTCTCTCTTCTGTGGGGGGGAATGAAAACAGTGTTCCAAACAAAATTCGGAAGCCAAGTCTACAGTTCTCTTAGCCCAATCAATCTTCGGGTTATGTTCTGTTAACCAAGGCAGGCCCAAAATGAGTTGGAATTGAGGAGCATCAATTAAACTAAATCGGAGGTAACTATAATGTTCTCCAGGCCCAATCACCGAGATGGTCTCCGTGTCAAAGGCTATCGGACCGGAGGACAAAGGAGTTCCATCAACAGCTCGCACCGGCTCAGGTTTGTCCTTTCTCACAAAATGTATTCCCAAACGCTTAGCAAACAAAATATCGCAGAAATTTCCTGTAGCTCCAGAATCGATCATAATTGCGACATTTGCACTCTGTTCTTTTCCAAAAATGATTTGGCAAGAGAGTATGAGATGAGGAGCAGAAAACGGCATGGTGTTTGACAAAGACTGGATTTAGGGAGTTGACTTAGAATCGGCTTCCACCAGAGCAACTCCTTCTACTGGTGGAGCTTGTCTTTTACCCATGACGCCGTCTTAGGTCTCCGTGGACACTCCTTAACAAAATGTCCTGAACCTCCACAGTACATACATAATTTGCCTTGCCTTCTCTTTTCACGCTCCTCTGTGCTAAGAGGTCCTCGAACCGTTCCGATTTGCATAGGTTCTTCTATGGTGGTTTCTTCCTTAGCCTTAACACTCTCAGGACGCATTCGGTCAAATCTTGGAGGAATGGGTCGAGTTTCTTTTCGCCGCTCCTGACGTCTCTCAGATTGTCTTTGATCAATTTGTAGAACCAGGTCGATGAGTTCTGAAACGTCTGTGGGTCTCTTAGGAATCTGAGAGAGACCGTCCTTCAATTCATCTCGTAGACCTCTGTAAAATATGGCTGCTCTTTTTTCTACTGGCCAATTAGTTTCAACAATAAGCTTATTGTACTGAGCCAAATACGCCACCAACTCTCGATTACCTTGTTTTAAATCAAGAAGCTCATTATCTGTGGTTTGAGAGATTGCTCTCCGATCAAAAATTCGTAAAAATTTTGTCTTAAATTCCCTGAAATTGTACAGCACAGGATCATTAGTAGACACCAAAGGCAACGACCAAGATGCGGCATCTCCACTCAGGTACGACAGCATGAACGCCACTTTGGACTGATCCTCCTTGAAAATTATAGGTTTGCACAAAAAATGTAACGAACACTGAGTAACAAAAACCTGTGCCTTGTTTGGATCACCCATAAATCTTTCGGGAGGGGCTAGAGGAATAGTGGGAGACATAGCATGCACTACCTGGGTGGAAAACTCACTGGTGGCTGGAGATGGATTAAAAGTTTGGGACTTCTGACCCCCAAAATCTGGGCTTGGACTAACTGTGAGTTCATTTATTTTCTGACGAAGAAAATTAGTCTCCTGATTGGATTTTCTAACCTCCTCTCGGGTTTCCATCAATTGCTTTTGCAATTCTTCCAGGATGGATCCCAGGGCCTTCAAATCTAATCCTTCGGCCATGATACTCAAGCGGAGAGCAACAGCGGGCACTTCAATCTGTCAGAAAGTACCGGTAGTTTCTGAGCTCCGCGGGGGTACCACACCGAAGGTGAAGATATCTCCCAATTCCCTTTCGCCCCTGAGCCGGATTGCTCTTGCGACAGGGACGTCAGGGAAAGGGGAAGTGGATAAGACAAACAGAGAGACTGCTCACACATTCATCTTCTCCGCTCTAGGATTGGTGAAGATAGTTCTGCAAAACAAAACAACAATTACTAAGTTCTGACCTACAAAGTGCGGATTCCTAAACTACCCTATACCTTATCCTAAGTACCTGTGAGTGTGTGAGGCTAAGCTGCTCTCTAGAAGGTCTCAATAAGGCTGCAGTGGAGATGGTCCATGGGGCATTGCTGTTGTGGCACAGAGAACGAAGTATAGATGGTACACAAGAATATATATATATATTGTTATCTACTTGTAGGCTCTGTGTGGATGAAGAAGTGCGCAGCTCAGCTCCAATTCTCTCACCCAAAGGAAGGCAGCCAAAAGTTCAGTTCAAATAACTGTTGAGCGTGAAGTCTAACTGGCATGGACTAGTCTTTTTCAAAGTGTTTCACCAAGTTTCCACAACTCAAGAAGCGGTGCAAAAGAACATTTATATTCAGTCAAGTAAACTGGTTCGAGCTCACCATGAACAAGGTTCCGCTGCCGCTGAATGACCAGCTGTCACGGAAGAGTTTTCAGAAGAGGACCAGGAAAGCAGTTCTCCACGGAGGGTTTCATGAAGCAGGGAAAAAATAGTGTGACAGGAGGCAGAGGACTATGAATGGGACTGAGCCGCTTGGAAACCTCAGAGAGGAAGTCCGTGAGGCAAGCGGGACTTCGAAGGTGACTGACGCGGCAAACAGGAAAGCCGCCGGAGCTTAGGGAAGAAACGGGCAATGAATATTCAGGGCTAAAATCACTACCCTGACTAAAACTAGACTTAGATACTATAAATAACTAACTGTGAAGAGAGCGCGAATGACACCTTCGCCTCTCGGAGGAAATACCGTTGAAGTGCGACGTTCATAGAACGCTCGCGCTTCAAGTACACTGAGTCAGCGTTCGTGGGGAAACACTAGAACGCTAACAGAGCTGGCGATTTCAGGCAACAGGGAAATGCCTGCTCCGTGCACAGCGGTATCTTGCCACCAGTAGTGACCAGCTTGTGGGAGTAGCATAAGGATCAATCCTGAAGGTCGAGTGGGCAAGGGAAGACACCTGCACAGGGCGATCTGAACTGGGCTCAAACCTGACAGTATTCAGGTTTTAGCTCCAGGTCCAACTCTGTCCCCCAAGTCCCGCCTCAGGGCCACTGGGCCCGTAGCCCGGAAATGCCCACCAAGCGCCCTCCAAGAGCCTCGAAAGTCAAGAAAGGCAGGGCATTACTACAAACCAAGTCGGGGGTCGGGCTGCTGTGGGCCATGGAGGCTCAGGTTTGGGGGCAGTACTGGGCCCAGCGGGGGCCAAGAGACCTGCTGCTTTGGCCGCTGCCTCGCTGACTTGCTTGCGGCGTGTGACATCAGCGTGTCCGTCAGGGCCCAGAAGTGAAGAATGGCTGTCCTTGACACGTTCAACATCGCTATTAAGCAGGGTCGGACTGGCCATAGCGGGCACTGGGCAATCCACCGGTGCGCCGCAGGGGTGGGCGCCGGTTTGGGCCCCTGGGGGCCGTTTTTGTTACAGGGCCATTTTTGCTGCATAGCTGCAAAATCGGCCCTTTACCAAAATCGGACGAAACCCGGCCCCGGCAAAGAGCTCGTTGGCACATCCAACCCCTCCCCCCAGCGAGGAGGGGGGGGGGGAGGGGCGGCCGAGCACTTTGCCAGGGTCGGTTGTGGTTCCCAGTCCGACCCTGCTATTAAGCTCCTCTCTTGGGAAAAATAAATGTCATTATTTTGACAATTTGGGATTATATCTGGCCCTAAATCTGTTGGATTCTCTTAACCTGTAAAATACTTCTCCCTTGATCTAATGCATCTCCTAAGTAGGGTATGTCCTCTGTATGTTCTGTTACCTCACAGGATACCCAAAGTGTGCCCTCATTGCAGGCATAGGGTACTGTGTTTACTCTGGGAACATCACACAAAGTGGTGGTGATGGCAGTGTACCAAGTTATTAGGAATCTTTGGTTAGGACCGTACCTTTTTTCCTGTGTCAGATAAGAGTGTGGTTTCTGACCCCTTCTTGTGTAAATGTTCTGCTTTATATGCGAACTCCAGATCTTGCTCTGAGAGTGCATGTACATGTGGTAGTTAGTATGACCCTATTTGTGGGGAGAGTTTGAGTCCTATGAACAGAGGGACCATATTAAATGCCCCCTGATTTAGCATAATGCAAAATGGATGATTCAAACATCTTCCTTCGGCAGTAGAAGTGTATTGCCTATATTTTTGTAGCTGAAGGGTGGAGATCCAGACACCAAAGTGGAGAAGGATGGAGACAAGGCTAACCCGTTCAACAAGGGACTTGTTAGCAAAGTGACGCTAATTAGTTCTTCATGAGCACTGCCATTGGTAAATGGAAGGAGTGAGGCATGGGACTGCAGATTCTGTTTCAGTGAGGTAGTTTCTAGACCCTTTTGTCTGCCTGTACTAGTACTTTAAGGAGGTGCAGATATCTCACACCCCATTGTACCTTTGTTTGAGATACTCTCTCTTGGAGCCAGTGTCATTGCTACTTGCTGTTTGAGTCATCACCTTGCAGAAAGGCTGCGTCTGGGGAGCACCCAGAAAACGACTTTTGCTAGAGAACATACCTATACCAGTTCTGAAACCTTATAAAGTAAGAACAATTTTAGATACTGGTGCATGTGCACAATTTCCTTTTTACCTGCTGTTCTTCCATCCATTTCTGCCACGTTCCTGCCTTATTCCTTTAGACAGTCCATTTTCTTCAGCTGAGATTATCAGACAGGATTGTTGTATACTATGTGGTACTTCACTCGTTTTTAGAGATCTCGACTAAAGATAGGTTTAGTTTCCCTGGATATCTAACACTTCATCACATGGAAAGTAAAGGTAAGTAACCCTCGTTTTTCACATTGACTCAGCAGTGATGAACTGTTCTTCTTGGAAAGATAGTGCTGACTGGTGAAGATCTTGCTTTGTAATAGACCTGGTCCTATAACTGCTCTACTGGGGCGGCCCTATGGTGCTGGTTTGACTTACCTGTAGGGATCAGTATGAGTAGGTTAGTTCTCCTAAATAAACCCTGGCCATTTTCAAACACTGGAGTCACAGAGCCATGCCAGTTGCAACATCTTATCACTGTCTCTTCAGATGAGTCTGTACGGTGTATGAAGTGTGTGTTTTACCGTCACTGATTCCATCCATGTCTACCTGCTCTTTTTTCAAATATGGTTTACCACAACTCCCATCAGATAAACACCATTCATCAGTGATGAGTATCTCCCTTCAACCTCCTGAGCAGGTCTTACCGAAGTCTTCTTAATCATCTAGTTTTGAAGAGCTGCTAGTCTAGATATAATTGGTAACCAGTTCACCACACAGAAATTGAGTTTCTTATATTGCTTCCTCAGAATAGACAAAAGGACAGGTGGCCTGTGCACCTCTGTTTCTTCAGCCTATTTATTAAAAAAGTTTTGTATAGCGCGAACAAGACCCCGAAGGTTATCAGAGTGCTTCACAGTAGTGGAAGAGGAACAGGGTAGGGTAACGTTGAGGTATAGGAGGTTAACATGATGAGCCAATAAGATTATACATAAATGCAAGCACAATATAACTTGATAAGGTACTGTAAAACGTTACTTCATAGGTAAGGCAAAGAATCATAGACATTGAAATAGATAGGAGAAAAAAAGAGAAAATGGACACTTGAAAAACAGACGAGCCATGATCCAATTAAGGCAGGAACTTGTTCATTAGGATTGTTTTTACTTCCTGTTTGAACGCCGCCGTGTAGGGGATTCTGCAAATTTTTGGTAGGAAAGAGTTCCAGATCTTAGGTGCCGCACTCAACAAGGCTCTGAGTCTCGTTTTTTTTTTGCGATAAGTCTGCGGTTTGAGTAGCAATGAGTTAGCACTTCTGGAAGGTCTGCATCCACCTGATAGTTCCAGTTTTTGAGCAAGGTAACCGGGTGATTTTAAGTGGATGGCTTTGTGCTTCAAACAAGCAATCTTTAGTTGTATTCTTGCTTCGTAGGGTAACCACTTTAGCGATCTTAAGGCTGGGGAAATGAACTCATTTCCTTTAGTGTTAGTGATCAGTCTAGCAGCGACATTCAATGAGGCCCTAAGTGGGGTTAAGGTACATTTGTGGAGGCCACAGAGCGTTGCACTTCCATAGTCTAGTCAGGTAGGACAAGTGCTTGTACCACCTGCTTGAAGTCTTCTTGAGAGTGGAATGGTTTTTGGTTTCTAAGAATATTTATTTGGTGATTCACACCCTTGCACATCTTACTGATATTTTTTTTGTTGTTCAGGTGTGAGTCCAGGGTGATTCCAAGAGATTTTGCTGAGTCGATGATAACCGGGGAGCAGTTGAAGGTGGTGAGGTGTTTCATCCAACGGTCAATCTTGAGGGTGTGATTAGTATGGAAAACGAGAAGGAATTCTGTTTTGGTGCTGTTCAGCAAGAGGTGGTTTTCAGTTAGCCATTTTCGGATAAACTTCAAGGAGGGGTTGAGTGAGATTAAGTCTTCAGAAGAGTTGATTTTCAGATAATGTTGTGTGTCATCCGCATACATATAAAAAGAATGTTCATGGATGTTAGAGCATTCCCTGGTGGTTCCAGAAAAAGATTAAAGAGTATGGGAGAAAGGGCAGAGCCTTGCGGGACCCCCATGAGAATTGCAGATGGATGGGATAAGGAATGATGCACCTTAACTCTTTGGGATCTATTGTGAAGAAAGGAAGAGAACCATTGCAGTACAGAGCCCATCCTGTGTTCTAGTTTAGCTAGAAGGTTATCGTGATTATCGTGATTAACTGTGTCGAATGCAGAAGAGAGATCAAGGAGGATTAAGAGGCTGGATTCGTTATGGTCTAGCATGTTTAAGATATCATCAGTGATGTGGATGAGTGCCGATTCAGGACTGTGACCACTCCTAAAGCCGGATTGGTATTGATCCAAAAGATTGAAAGACTCAGTGTGCAAGCGGAGTTGCGATTGGACTCATTTTTCTAAGAGCTTAGCCAGAGTAGGGATGTTGGAAATGGGGTGAAAGCTGTTGAGATCAGATCTGTCCGCATCGTTTTTTTTAGAATAGGTGAGACCTGGGCTGCTTTTAGACATTCGGGGATCTTGCTTAGAGAGGTTTTGACAATGTTTGTCCAGAGGGGAATGAGGGCCTCCTTGATTTCATTGAAGACAGCTGGTGGCAGTGGGTCACTAAAGTGATTAGAGGGGTTAATGCTAAGCAGGGTTTTGTAGATGTTCTCGTCACTGCGGGTGAGATGGAGTCCCATGTGGCCCTGTTCTTAGTGCAGTAAACAACCATTACCACAAATCTTTTATCCCGCATACCAACACCCCGCATACCTTGACAACGCATCGACCATGACTCCGCATTACAACGCATGGCATTACATTTTATATGCTTTTACCACGCATGCTTTTACAACGAAATTCGTTGTAAATGCATGAATGGTAAAATCATATGTTTTTAAAATGTAAGTATAAGGTAAGTGTAGGGTTTGGGCTTGGGTTATGTTATCGGGGTTCAGGGGTAATTTTAGGGTTGTGTATGTTTGGGTTTTGGGGTGCTGGGGTATTTTTAGGGTGGGTTTAGGTACTGGGGTAATTTTAGGGGTCAGGGTGGTTAGGGTTTTGGGGTGTAGGGGGTAATTTTAGGGTTCAAGATGTGTTTTGGTTTTGGGGTACTGGGGTATGTTTAGGGGTCAGGTGGGATAGGTTTTGGGGTATAGGGTATTTTTAGGGTTCAGGGTGCGTTTCAGGTTTTGGGGTGAATGGGTATTTTTGGGGTTCAGGGTGCATCTAGGTTTAGGGGTGCTGTGGTAATTTTTAGGGCTCAAGGTGAGTTAGGGTTTTGGGGTGCAGGCATATTTTTGGGGTTCAGTGTGCGTTTAGGTTTTGGGGTGCTGGGGTAATTTTAGGGGTCAGGGTGGGTTAGGTAATTTTAGGGTTCAGGGTGCATTTTAGTTTTGGGGTACTGGGGTATTTTTAGGGGTCAGGGTGGGTTAGGGTTTTGGGGTGTAGGGGGGGTTTAGGGTTCAGGCTGCATTTAATGTTTTGGGTTGCAAAGGTATTTTGGGGGTTCAGGGTGTGTTTGGGTTTTGGGGTGCAAGGGTATTTTTGGGGTTCAGGGTGCATTGAGGTTTTGGGGTGCAGGGGTAATGTTGGGGGTCAGGGTGGGTTAGGGTTTTGAGGTGTAGGGAGAATTTTAAGGGTTCAGGATGCGTTTAGGGTTTTGGGGTGCTGGGGTATTTTTGGGGTTCAGGGTTTGTTTAAGGTTTTGGGGTGCAGGGGTATTTTGGGGTTCTGGGTGCGTTTAGATTTTGGGGTGCAGTGATAATTTTAGGGGTAAGTGTGGTTTAAGGTTTTGAGGTGTAGGGTAAATATTTAGGGTTCAGGGTGCATTTAAGGTTTTGGGGTTCACGGTGCGTTAGGGTTTTGGGGTGGTGGAGTATTTTTGGGATTCAGGATGGGTTTAGTTTTTTTATATATTTATATAAATATATTACTTGTATTACAAATATATATATATATATATATATGATTGGAAGCTGTCACTGATTGCTGTTTGACAATTTCAAAAGTTTTTTGGGGTGATTAGAGGCTTACCTAAGCTGGGCTCTGAAGTAGTCGGCCTTAGTCGTCTTGATTTTCTTTTATTGTAGGAGCTCCTGACGGATCTAAGGGCTAGTTGTACCAGTGCTATTGAGTCCATGATATCAGAGATAGTAGAGTTGTAGAAGTCCGTGAGAACATGGACATCAGTCAAGTTATCTTGGGGTGACAGGGCATTTTTACACTCGGTAGCTAGACAGTCTGTGTTAATATTCCTGAGGTCCCTTTTCCACTGTTTAATTTTCTTGGGCTGGATCTTTTTCGGTATCCTTTACAAGGAAGAAGATGATGTAGTGGTCGGACCAATCACAAGGAGTAATGTATGCCAATGTGATGGAATTCCCTTTTGAAATAATCAGGTCTAGAATTTCTTCTTTGTTGTGAGTTGGCAGGTCACAGAATTGAGCAAGGTCCATCTCTGCTAGGAAAGCGTTTAGACAGATCACTGCTTGGTCATTCTGTTTAGACCAATGAAGGTTGAAGTCACAGAGGTAGATTTGGGATAGTGAGTGGTCATCATTGGAGGATATAATTTCCATTAGTTGTTCAATGAAGGGTAAGTTATCGCCAGAGGGTGGTAGAAAGTATGTAGTTTGCATATTGATAGGTGGTTACTAGAGCTGTTGAGGCAAAGATATTCAGCTACGGATGAGGTGGAAGTCTCCATGTGAGAGACTGATAGTGTGTTCCGGTATATACAGGCTAATCCCCCGCCCTGTTTCGTGGTTCTGTCTAGACGGATTATGTCGTGACTAGGAGGTCTAATATAGGGGTGGAGGAGAGATTTAGCCAGGTTGCCGTGAGGATTGATATCTAGCTCATTGTTTTGGATGAGGTTGAATATATCTGTAGCATGTTTTTTTGCTGATCTACAGTTGAGTAGTGCATGTTTCAACCAAGTAGGTGTATGAGATGTCGGGCTGTGTGATGTTCAGTTGCTTTAGATTGTCGCTGTTTATGACTATGGTTGTTAGAAGGTTCCCTATTTGGGTTGGCTCGAATGGGTTGAATTTGGTCCATAGGGACCATGTCAATATCTAGAGTGATCGAATAGGAGAGGAGTAGATCTTCAATCTCATTGGCCGCAAGTTGCACCTTCGTTCTTCTAGGGCGAGAGAGGGCGTTGGGGAGCGGTAGAGTTTTAGAGATATGGAGCGAGGGGTGCTGGTCGAGGCCGAAGATTGCAGAGGTGGGGACTGTATGCTGTTTTCCTAGGGCCCTAATGAGCCAGAGCAAGGGCTATCAGTTCATGAAATTCGTGGATAAGTAGGTTCACTTGTAGCGAGAACTTGTCCAAACGCGTTACCAAGCCTGAGTGTTGATTCAAGGATAGGAGCAGATGGGAGGGAACCTGTGGAGAGGTGGGACCTTGAGTGAAATATGGATTCTGGTAGTATGAGGGTGCTAGGTTCTTGTGATGGGGATGCTTCTTTGTGGTCGTAACGGATCCAGGCTCGATTGGAAGGAGAGGCGGGGGGAAGGTTGGTAGAGGGCCAGCTGTGGGTTGAAGTGTAGGGACTCAATGTGTTAGGAAACGGAGTTATTTTTGGTATCAGTTTTGTGTGTTCCATATGAATGGAAGGCTTGGTGAATGCTGCCCTATATGAGGGAGTACCGCATAGTGTGGGAGGTGAGGGGGAGTGTCTTCGACGGGACTCACGATGGATTCAGACTTGCTGACAGCAAGAAGGGTGGACCATTTAGTCTACCATCCGGTTGAAAGGGCGGTCGCTTGGTTTGTGAGGCTACAAAAGGGGATGGAGATTCCTCAGGGACAACTAAATGGTGAGAGAAATTAAGCGAACTAGGACTAATCCAAGAAGTGGAGGGAGAGGAGCTGGACAGGTCAAGTGAACTAGTGGTGTGAGTCGGAGAAACAAAGGATTTAGCAGACATCACTGTCTTGAGGGTGAGGAATATATGGTCCATCTTAGCTAAATTAGACTTAGAGGCTTGTATGAGAATTACACCGTTTTGTAGAGTGTAATGGTGGCATTGGCTCTGATGAAGAGGGAGAGTGAAGTTAATAATTTGAGACCATGAGGGATTTTCCTACAGTCTTCAATTCAGAGCATGGAAAAGATGAACTTCCACCAGCAGACCCTTCTTTTTGGTGTGGAAAATGAGGTCATTAGAGAGAAAACGCTTTTTTGGACAGATGTAGACGTCATAGATTAGTGTTTGAGGACTGGATTTGAGTAGATGATGTTTGTATTTTTTGCTGCATTTTGGTGCGGTTCGGCAGATAGTTGATAGTGAAGGCATTGGCTCTAAATGGGTCAGGAATTAGTTCCATTCTGAGAGAGCTCCCCGAGGAGGAATGTATACTTCTGAAGTAATTATTAAATATGTTTGTACTACAGATGCCACACTGATTTTGAGCCAAGCTTCTCAGGGATGCCTATTTCCCCTTCAGCCTTGTTTCAGCACCTTTGAAATGTACTTGTTATATCATAACTACTGCCTTCTCCTTAGGTTTGAAAAAATGCTCGTCAGAATGCCAGGCAATCGAGAAAATGACGTTCCTGCTGTTCACTGTTTGACTTACTACAATCTGAAGTTCATGCTAGTTCCCACTCATTGCATATCATTCATCAAGGCTGAGTGGGATGTAGGGTAGATGTCACATGTCTAGGCGATGGTCCGTATTACTGAGATTGTATTAAAAAAAATATATTTTTATTGAAGCTTTTCCGTAATTAGCAAGACACATCAATTTCATATTTGGTACAGATATGCTCAACAGGCAATACACATTTCTCATGTAGTTACAGAAAATACTCCTTTCCTGTCGCCTTGAAATATTACTGCTTATGAACATGGCATTTGACTTCCACTGGGTTCTACTCCCTTCCCCCCCCAAGGGTTACTGTTCGGTAGGGCCTCTCTTCTCCCAGGGCGTTGCTACATTTTGTGGCCTCCCCGTGTGTCCTGAAGCTCGAGCCCGTAATACCTAATCCAGGGGCACCAGATCTTAAAGAATTTCCGCGGACAAACTTTCATTCTGTATGTCACCTGCTCCTCTCCCATGTACATGTCCATCCCAGTTTTCCACTCTCTTAGGGTCGGAGTCTCCAGCACTCCCCATTTCTTGGCTTTAGCTCTTTTTGCAACTATCATGCCTAGCTAACACAAGCTTAGACTCCATCTGGGTAAGTCTATGTCGGAAGGTATACCTAGCAACGCATATTTAGCATCCATTGGTTGGCGAGCCCCTAGAATTTCACTTAGTTCCCTCACTATTCTGGCCCAATAGCTTTGCATACGTGCACACTCCCATAAGGTGTGTATGACCGGCCTCTCTATGTCTGGCAGCAGAGGCACAGCGGGGACTCTGCCCCTTCCATTTTGTGAAGACGGGACCTGTTCATATATGTTCTATTTAGTATTTTGAGTTTAATTAAACACAGCCTCAGTTTCATTGCTGCCTCTCTTGGGGACATCAGGGCCGACTCCCAATCTATGTCTTACAGATCTCTCAGGGCATCCTCCCATTTCCCTTTCAGGGCCACTAGGTTATCCGGAACATTATCATTTTTTTTATTATTCTTTTTATTGAAAACAGGACATAACAATCCAGTATGTATGTATACAGAAGCAATAGTGACAGGACATTGATACAGGGTAAGCCCCTATTCGGAACATTATTAACGAGGTTCTTGTAGGTCCAGGATATGGCCTTCTCTGGTATCTTGTCTTGCAGGAGTCTGCCTTCTAGCGGCACAAATTCAGGGATTCCTGCCGCTTCTAGTCCCTCAACCGCCCACGCGTGTTTCAGTTGTATATATTTGTACCTTTGTCTCTCACCCATCTGATATTCGTGCTGCAAGGCTGCGAATGAGATCAAGAAGCCTTCCTTTATTAGGTCCCCAATTGTAGAGATTCCTATAAAATTTCTGTCTCAAACCCCTTCAGTTTCCCTAATTCCGATAATCACCTACCTTCCCATAGTGGGGTTTGCCTCGTAACGTTCTTGTGCCAGCCCATTTGTTTCTCAGCTCCCTTCCAAACCTCCAGGGCCGTCTGGGTCGCCGGCAGCAACTGTTTGACCCCTTTCCCCCATATATATATATATATATATATATAGTGCAGATGGGAGTGTACTTCAAATTGGCTGTGTTCTAGTGCATAAGTCGGGTGCGAACTTGACATGTGTCCCCAATCATTTACTGCTATCAAATGTGCTGCCCTATAGTATAATCTGATATCCGGGATACTGAGATAGTTAACATGTGATAAGGCCATTCTCATACCAAAATGATGAACCACATCTGTTCCCCTGGGCTATGGATTGTGCTTTTCCTTACTAATTTACTCCTGATTTTGGTCATTTTTAACTGAGTCCCTTGTATTCCTTATAACCTATCTAGATCGATGTGGGGCTTTTGGGCATTCTTCTGTTGTTGATTCCTTCTGCAGTTTCTATTCAGGTTTTTTGGTAGAATTGTGGCCTTCATCAGAACATTACTGCTTTGCACCACTAGTTGGTATCATTGGCACACTTTTTGCCCATCTTCTGTAGGGATCAAGGGGCTGTCGCCCTTACTTCCCACTACTTTAGAAAGCTTGACTGTTTGCTTCTTGTACGCCAAACTTCTTTTTTGTGATACGCATTAATGCTGTGAGTGCTGTCATTCGGTAGTTTCTGAGATGGTTTGGCAACGAGAATAATTCTACAGTAAGGGATGGATGGAATCAGTGGATCTTGTAGATTTCAGTGGATGCAAAAATAGAGGTGAAGTTGGATTCATCTTCTTATCAAGTTTTGTCTAGGTTGGACACTGCCTGCTCCTTGCACCAAAAAGCACCATCAGCTAGAAACTGTGCGACCTACTGCCCAATAACGATCATCCATTCTGGTGAGAAGGGATGACCTGGTACCTTGGGCTTTTATCATTTATCTCAGGGCACCTCATGTAGCGTTTTGGCTGGTCTGACACCTTAGGTATGTCTAGCTAAACACAGACAACTGTATTGTTATTGATAGCCTTTCAGAAAAAGGTCATTGTGTGTAGACAGATTCAGTTGCAGCCTTTCCAACATTCTCCTCTCTTTTGAATCCCTTGACCTTCACACCGTGGTCTGTCAATTCATCTGCCTCACTGTGACCTTTTTGCCTTCCGAATTTCACTTTTGGAGCTCACAGATCATTGAGTATATTTCTCATTTTTTTTACTACGCCTTTCCACAGTGGCCTTTCCTCATGGCTTTTAAGATGTTGCCTTGTACCTTGTGTGGTACACTCCAACATGATATTGCAGTCCTCTGGTTTTGTTCTCCGGAGCGTTTTCTGTTTCCATTGTTCCAGGTTAGGAGACAGAAGTTTCTCGGTCCTGGGTGCATCTCTCTGGAACTGACTTCCGATGACTTTGGTCTCATTCCAGCTCATTACAAATTTCACCATCTTGAAAAGTCAGTTGATTGAGCTAGTGGTGCTCTCTTTTTGCTTGGTAAAGTACTTTGTTCCTTCTCCCTGTGACACTTTGACAGTCTTTTCGGGTGTCCATGAACTTTATAAAAAAGTTTGTAACATAGCATCTGGGTATACCTGAAATCTGCAGCACTATTCATACTCTTGTCTTTGAGGCAATTGCTTTTTGTTTTTGGGATGCTCCTAAAAGAAATATACCATAGCACAGTTCCTGCGTCCTTCTAGGTGTAAGGGCTGAATTGTTTCCTTCTTTCACATGGTTGCTATGGGAATGTGGGGTATAGTGACTTTTTAGATGTAATGTTTTTATTGTTAGATGATCTGCCATGACCTGACAAGGGTCAGGAGGTAGTACGAAAAATAAGACTAGCCAAAAAATAAGAAAACATGGATGCACAAGAAAAAATTGAGATCATGGACATCGAGACTGTGAAAGAGTGGACAGTGGAGGCTGAGAAACTGCAGCTGGGACTTCCAGATCAGCCAGAGAAGAAAGACCTATAAGAATGATGGAAAGACGTCATCTAGGACAATTTAAATAGCAGTGTAGAGCAAACAAGTTGCCTCCCAACTACGTGATTGTGTAGTTCCCATACACTCAGTTCCCTCGCCATATTAGCATTCCATGCAACTTTGATGTATTTCCCTGCCTTCCCTTGGTGTTTCTTTCTGCTTACCTGCTTTACCTATCAAGAAAGCTTCTCTGTCACTTTTGTGCCATCTACACCTGAACTTCATCAGAAGTCGCAGTCACCGACAGTGCTTGCTGGTGCACTTGAACTTAGGGAAGGTGTCAGGTACTTCCTGGGATCATTATTAAAGCTACATATCGGCGCATAAGGTGTGTCATATAGGGTTTGCAGATTGCTCAGTAATTGTTTATATGTGCACTTCATACGCCGTGTGTTTGCTTCTCATTATATCCAAGCTCTGTCCCTCTGCTGTGTGTTTGGGCTCTATACTTGGAGAGGAAGATGAGTGCAGTACTGAACTCTGGAGACAAACCTCTAACCTCCATGTGTTTCTCTCCTATTCCCTATCCCCTTTCCCCCTCATTAGAGCCTGTAGGTTTGAGCTCATTCAGGTCTCAGCCAAGTGCTCTTATTGGATGGAAACTAGATGAACATTGGGGCCACTCATCTAAGCCTCCCAAGGGTCCTCGGGGATCATAACAATATTCTTCATGCCTTTTACACCAGTTACTGCTTCCTTTGGAATTTGAACTTCTTCTACCTATTTCATTGAATTCTGCAACATATTAATGGTGCTGGTAAAAGGCTATCAATTTGTTGGTACATATTGAGTTGGGACTATGTCTAGGAAGAACAATGAGATAATGAGTCATGTGTTATTTGTAACATTAATTTGATCTCTTTCTTACTAGAGCTTTTTTATTCTTATGCTTGCACCCACTTAGCAGTCTCCTCTTCCAGTTGTGCTGCTGCTATGCTAGCCCGCTGTGAAATGTCAGATGAAGGGCTTGATCTTCTACATGTATGTTGTATGGGACTCCCTGCCTCATAGACATGGCCTCAATCTTAACCCCTTCTCTGCTAGGCCTTTTCCCCTCCTGTGCTAAGCCTTTTTTTGGCGATTTGGGGTAGTGCGCGCTTAGGCCCCTGTAACTTTTTGACCACATAAGGTATCCACGCCAAATTTGCGTCCTTTTCTTCCAACATCATGTGGATTCTAAAGGTGCCCAGGGTTTGTGGATTCCCTTGGAGGGGTCCCAGAAATTAACCAAAATATAGTGAAATTTTTTTTTTTCTTCAGAAAAATGGGAACAACGGGCTGCAAATTAAAGCCTCTGGGGTTTTCCCTGCAAATGGTGTCAAAAAAGGGGTTGTGGGGCTGAAATCTCCATTTTCTCAGCTTTTAGGGAATGACAGTCTTTTAGTACAAGAGAGGGTACAAAGTTCCCCGAGAAGAGTGATGGAGACGTGTGTGTGCTAGAGAGAGGGGGGAATCCCCTAGTTGGAATTAAAACCCTCACACACCCAGCAAGCTAGGTGTCATGCTTCATCATATGGGTTCTGCTCCTCGTCAGACTGGCGCTGCAATGTCTGACGGGCTCCCGAAACCGGGGCACTTTATCGGAGATCTTTTATTCCGGCCATATGGTGCATGCGTGTGAGAGGGCAGGGGGGGTGTGGTCGTGAAGAAGTGAAGTTTAAAAAAAGAGGTGAGTCAGTCCACAACCTATTTTATTCTTGTGGTAGACTCCCTCGGTTAAAAAGGGTGGGAGGGGAGCTAAATGCAATGGAGCTATCCTAGCCTAGCAAATTAACTACTACCCTCTGGTTTGGTCAACATGTTTCTTGCCAGAGTGGCAATTCGTCAGGACCTTGGTGTAAAGTACCACACAGTGAAAAGTAAATCAGTGACAAATAACACTAACAATCTGGTATACAACCTTAATTGGTCTGTAATACCGAGGTGCAGGCCGATTGGTCCTGCTGAGATAATATGACCCCGAGAGATTCCCTGAGGTGCTTCGCAGACTGCTTCCGACGGACCAGTTGAGTGAGGTATGGTACCTACGGCGGCTCACGGTCCTGGCCGACACACCTACCCCTCGGACGGCGTCTCGATTGAGGCGCGCACCAGCTGCTGCGTGCCTCAATCGAGACGCCGTCCGAGGGGTAGGTGTGTCGGCCAGGACCGTGAGCCGCCGTAGGTACCATCCCTCACTCAACTGGTCCGTCGGAAGCAGTCTGCGAAGCACCTCAGGGAATCTCTCGGGGTCATATTATCTCAGCAGGACCAATCGGCCTGCACCTCGGTATTACAGACCAATTAAGGTTGTATACCAGATTGTTAGTGTTATTTGTCACTGATTTACTTTTCACTGTGTGGTACTTTACACCAAGGTCCTGACGAATTGCCACTCTGGCAAGAAACATGTTGACCAAACAAGAGGGTAGTAGTTAATTTGCTAGGCTAGGATAGCTCCATTGCATTTAGCTCCCCTCCCACCCTTTTTAACCGAGGGAGTCTACCACAAGAATAAAATAGGTTGTGGACTGACTCACCTCTTTTTTTAAACTTCCCTTCTTCACGACCACACCCCCCCTGCCCTCTCACACGCATGCACCATATGGCCGGAATAAAAGATCTCCGATACAGTGCCCCGGTTTCGGGAGCCCGTCAGACATTGCAGCGCCAGTCTGACGAGGAGCAGAACCCATATGATGAAGCATGACACCTAGCTTGCTGGGTGTGTGAGGGTTTTAATTCCAACTAGGGGATTCCCCCTCTCTCTAGCACACACACGTCTCCATCACTCTTCTCGGGGAACTTTGTACCCTCTCTTGTACTACTAGTTTATGGACTTGTCCATTGGACCCCATTAAATATTGTCCACCCCCAGTCCCTCCCTTGTTCAAATGACAGTCTTTTGTCAGAGAACCAACATTTTTCACACAGTTTTGGCATTTTTCTGGGACATAGCCTATTTTTGCTATTTTTAGAGCTTTTCACCTCCTTCCAGTTAATGGTAGAAATGAGTTTGAAAGCAATAAGGGATCCTGGAAAGCTATACATTTTTGAAAAGTAGACAAAATTCTGAATTCAAAAAAGGGTCATTTGTCTAAATCCATGAAGGTTTCTTTATAGAAACTAACAGTTAAATATTGGAATAATTGAACATTTTTTGAAAAAAACAGCCTTTTGTCTCAACGTTTTCACCTATAACTTCTTGTAAGTTTGAAAGCTCTTGGAAAGCAATGTACCATTACATTCGTTAGAACTTCCTGGTTGTGGGGATATATAGGACTTGTAGTTTCTCTAAGAACCCGACGAACCCAGATCCAAGAACTGAGCAGCAACTTGCAATGATTTTTTTTATTTACTGGGTATAGAGCACTTATTCTTGGAAAATGTATATGTGGAAAAATCGGTATGAAAGACACCTATGTATTTCTGAATTGGGCACAAATTATAGAGTCTAGAAACAGTATATAATTGCACATTTTCAAAATTGGGAATACTCATACTAGCATGAGAATTATTGGTCATTTTTTTAAAAGATTTTTTTTTTTACACAATGTCTTTCATTGAGAAGGGAGAAATGCATGAAAACTCAATTGGTAATAACAGTTGATTTACAAATCTGAATTACCCTAAGTCTCCCGATAAAAACGGTACCTCACTTCTGTGGGTCCGCCTTGTGCCTGCGACAGGAAACGGCGCAAAATGCAACGTGGTCACACCTCAATTTTGCAGTTAAAAATTGACCCTTTTATGGCAAAGTGCCTACCTGTAGTTTTTGCACCCTAGCTCTGCCGGCACCTAGGGAAACCTAGCAAACCAATACATTTTTTAAAAGTAGACACCCAGGGGAATTCAGGATGGGGTGACTCGACTGCCTACCACCAGGTTTTGTTACCCAGAATCCCTTGCAAAGCTAAGAAATTGACAAAAAACACATTTTCCTCACATTTCTGTGGTGGAAAGTTCTGGAATCTGCGTGGATCAACAAATTTCCACCCACCCAGCGTTCCACCAGGTGTCCCGAAAAAAATGGTACCTCACTTGCGTGGGTAGGCATAGTGGCTGCGACATGAAACAGCGCAAATGCAACGTGGTCGCACCTCAATTTCCCAGTGAAATCTTGCCCTTTTTGGACAAAGAGACTACCTTTTGTTTTTGAGCCCTAGCTCTGCCAGCACCTAGGGAAACCTAGCAAACCTATACATTTTTGAAAACTAGGCACCCAGGGGAATTCAGGATGGGGTGACTGGACTGCCTACCACCAGGTTTTGTTACCCAGAATCCCTTGCAAAGCTAAGAATTTGACAAAAGAAACAAATTTTCCTCACATTTCTGTGGTGGAAAGTTCTGGAATCTGCGTGGATCAACAAATTTCCACCCACCCAGCGTTCCCCAAGATTTCCCGAAAAAAATGGTGCCTCACTTGCGTGGGTAGGCATAGTGGCTGCGACATAAAACAGCGCAAAACGCAACATGGTCGAACCTCAATTTCCCAGTGAAATCTTGCCCTTTTTGGACAAAAAGACTACCTTTTGTTTTTGAGCCCTAGCTCTGCCAGCACCTAGGGAAACCTAGCAAACCTATACATTTTTGAAAACTAGACACCCAGGGGAATTCAGGATGGGGGGACTCGACTGCCTACCACCAGGTTTTGTTACCCAGAATCCCTTGCAAATCTAAGAATTTGACGAAAAAAGGACATTTTCCTCACATTTCTGTGGTGGAAAGTTCTGGAATCTGCGTGGATCAACAAATTTCCACCCACCCAGCGTTCCCCCAGGTCTCCCGAAAAAAATGGTACCTCACTTGCGGGGTAGGCATAGTGGCTGCGACATGAAACAGCGCAAAACGCAACGTGGTCGCACCTCAATTTCCCAGTGAAATCTTGCTCTTTTTAGACAGAGACTACCTTTTGTTTTTGAGCCCTAGCTCTACCAGCACCTAGGGAAACCTAGCAAACCTATACATTTTTGAAAACTAGACACCCAGGGGAATTCAGGATGGGGTGACCCGACTGCCTACCACCAGGTTTTGTTACCCAGAATCCCTTGCAAAGCTAAGAATGTGACAAAAAAAAACACATTTTCCTCACATTTCTGTGGTGGAAAGTTCTGGAATCTGCGTGGATCAACAAATTTCCACCCACCCAGCGTTCCCCCAGGTCTCCCACAAAAATGGTACCTCACTTGCGTGGGTAGACATAGTGGCTGCGACATGAAACAGCGCAAAACGCAACGTGGTCGCACCTCAATTTCCCAGTGAAATCTTGACCTTTTTGGACAAAGTGACTAGCTTTTGTTTTTGAGCCCTAGCTCTGCCAGCACCTACGGAAACCTAGCAAACCTATACATTTTTGAAAACTAGACACCCAGGGGAATTCAGGATGGGGTGACTCGACTGCCTACCACCAGGTTTTGTTACCCAGAATCCCTTGCAAAGCTAAGAATTTGACAAGAAAAACACATTTTCCTCACATTTCTGTGGTGGAAAGTTCTGGAATCTGCGTGGATCAACAAATTTTTACCCAGCGTTCCCCCAGGTCTCCCGAAAAAAATGGTACCTCACTTGCGTGGGTAGGCATAGTGGCTGATTCATGAAACAGTGCAAAACACAACGTGGTCGCACCTCAATTTCCCAGTGAAATCTTGCCCTTTTTGGACAAAGAGACTACCTTTGGTTTTTGAGCTCTAGCTCTGCCAGCACCTAGGGAAACCTAGCAAACCTATACATTTATGAAAACTAGACACGCAGGGGAATTCAGGATGGGGTGACTCGACTGCCTACCACCAGGTTTTGTTACCCAGAATCCCTTGCAAAGCTAAGAATTTGACAAAAAAAACAAATTTTCCTCACATTTCTGTGGTGGAAAGTTCTGGAATCTGCGTGGATCAACAAATTTCCACCCACCCAGCGTTCCCCAAGATTTCCCGAAAAAAATGGTGCCTCACTTGCGTGGGTAGGCATAGTGGCTGCGACATAAAACAGCGCAAAACGCAACATGGTCGAACCTCAATTTCCCAGTGAAATCTTGCCCTTTTTGGACAAAAAGACTACCTTTTGTTTTTGAGCCCTAGCTCTGCCAGCACCTAGGGAAACCTAGCAAACCTATACATTTTTGAAAACTAGACACCCAGGGGAATTCAGGATGGGGGGACTCGACTGCCTACCACCAGGTTTTGTTACCCAGAATCCCTTGCAAATCTAAGAATTTGACGAAAAAAGGACATTTTCCTCACATTTCTGTGGTGGAAAGTTCTGGAATCTGCGTGGATCAACAAATTTCCACCCACCCAGCGTTCCCCCAGGTCTCCCGAAAAAAATGGTACCTCACTTGCGGGGTAGGCATAGTGGCTGCGACATGAAACAGCGCAAAACGCAACGTGGTCGCACCTCAATTTCCCAGTGAAATCTTGCTCTTTTTAGACAGAGACTACCTTTTGTTTTTGAGCCCTAGCTCTACCAGCACCTAGGGAAACCTAGCAAACCTATACATTTTTGAAAACTAGACACCCAGGGGAATTCAGGATGGGGTGACCCGACTGCCTACCACCAGGTTTTGTTACCCAGAATCCCTTGCAAAGCTAAGAATGTGACAAAAAAAAACACATTTTCCTCACATTTCTGTGGTGGAAAGTTCTGGAATCTGCGTGGATCAACAAATTTCCACCCACCCAGCGTTCCCCCAGGTCTCCCACAAAAATGGTACCTCACTTGCGTGGGTAGACATAGTGGCTGCGACATGAAACAGCGCAAAACGCAACGTGGTCGCACCTCAATTTCCCAGTGAAATCTTGACCTTTTTGGACAAAGTGACTAGCTTTTGTTTTTGAGCCCTAGCTCTGCCAGCACCTACGGAAACCTAGCAAACCTATACATTTTTGAAAACTAGACACCCAGGGGAATTCAGGATGGGGTGACTCGACTGCCTACCACCAGGTTTTGTTACCCAGAATCCCTTGCAAAGCTAAGAATTTGACAAGAAAAACACATTTTCCTCACATTTCTGTGGTGGAAAGTTCTGGAATCTGCGTGGATCAACAAATTTTTACCCAGCGTTCCCCCAGGTCTCCCGAAAAAAATGGTACCTCACTTGCGTGGGTAGGCATAGTGGCTGATTCATGAAACAGTGCAAAACACAACGTGGTCGCACCTCAATTTCCCAGTGAAATCTTGCCCTTTTTGGACAAAGAGACTACCTTTGGTTTTTGAGCTCTAGCTCTGCCAGCACCTAGGGAAACCTAGCAAACCTATACATTTATGAAAACTAGACACGCAGGGGAATTCAGGATGGGGTGACTCGACTGCCTACCACCAGGTTTTGTTACCCAGAATCCCTTGCAAAGCTAAGAATTTGACAAAAAAAACAAATTTTCCTCACATTTCTGTGGTGGAAAGTTCTGGAATCTGCGTGGATCAACAAATTTCCACCCACCCAGCGTTCCCCAAGATTTCCCGAAAAAAATGGTGCCTCACTTGCGTGGGTAGGCATAGTGGCTGCGACATAAAACAGCGCAAAACGCAACATGGTCGAACCTCAATTTCCCAGTGAAATCTTGCCCTTTTTGGACAAAAAGACTACCTTTTGTTTTTGAGCCCTAGCTCTGCCAGCACCTAGGGAAACCTAGCAAACCTATACATTTTTGAAAACTAGACACCCAGGGGAATTCAGGATGGGGGGACTCGACTGCCTACCACCAGGTTTTGTTACCCAGAATCCCTTGCAAATCTAAGAATTTGACGAAAAAAATGACATTTTCCTCACATTTCTGTGGTGGAAAGTTCTGGAATCTGCGTGGATCAACAAATTTCCACCCACCCAGCGTTCCCCCAGGTCTCCCGAAAAAAATGGTACCTCACTTGCGGGGTAGGCATAGTGGCTGCGACATGAAACAGCGCAAAACGCAACGTGGTCGCACCTCAATTTCCCAGTGAAATCTTGCTCTTTTTAGACAGAGACTACCTTTTGTTTTTGAGCCCTAGCTCTACCAGCACCTAGGGAAACCTAGCAAACCTATACATTTTTGAAAACTAGACACCCAGGGGAATTCAGGATGGGGTGACACGACTGCCTACCACCAGGTTTTGTTACCCAGAATCCCTTGCAAAGCTAAGAATGTGACAAAAAAAACACATTTTCCTCACATTTCTGTGGTGGAAAGTTCTGGAATCTGCGTGGATCAACAAATTTCCACCCACCCAGCGTTCCCCCAGGTCTCCCACAAAAATGGTACCTCACTTGCGTGGGTAGGCATAGTGGCTGCGACATGAAACAGCGCAAAACGCAACGTGGTCGCACCTCAATTTCCCAGTGAAATCTTGACCTTTTTGGACAAAGTGACTAGATTTTGTTTTTGAGCCCTAGCTCTGCCAGCACCTAGGGAAACCTAGCAAACCTATACATTTTTGAAAACTAGACACCCAGGGGAATTCAGGATGGGGTGACTCGACTGCCTACCACCAGGTTTTGTTACCCAGAATCCCTTGCAAAGCTAAGAATTTGACAAAAAAAACACATTTTCCTCACATTTCTGTGGTGGAAAGTTCTGGAATCTGCGTGGATCAACAAATTTTTACCCAGCGTTCCCCCAGGTCTCCCGAAAAAAATGGTACCTCACTTGCGTGGGTAGGCATAGTGGCTGATTCATGAAACAGTGCAAAACACAACGTGGTCGCACCTCAATTTCCCAGTGAAATCTTGCCCTTTTTGGACAAAGAGACTACCTTTGGTTTTTGAGCTCTAGCTCTGCCAGCACCTAGGGAAACCTAGCAAACCTATACATTTATGAAAACTAGACACGCAGGGGAATTCAGGATGGGGTGACTCGACTGCCTACCACCAGGTTTTGTTACCCAAAATCCCTTGCAAAGCTAAGAATTTGACAAAAAAAACAAATTTTCCTCACAATTCTGTGGTGGAAAGTTCAGGAATCTGCGTGGATCAACAAATTTCCACCCACCCAGCGTTCCCCCAGGTCACCCGAAAAAAATGGTACCTCACTTGCGTGGGTAGGCATAGCGGCTGCGACATGAAAACGCAACGTGGTCGCACCTCAATTTCCCAGTGAAATCTTGCCCTTTTTGGACAAAGAGACTACCTTTTGTTTTTGAGCCCTAGCTCTGCCAGCACCTAGGGAAACCTAGCAAACCTATACATTTTTGAAAACTAGACACCCAGGGGAATTCAGGATGGGGTGACTCGACTGCCTACCACCAGGTTTTGTTACCCAGAATCCCTTTGCAAATCCAAGAATTTGACCCAAAAAAACACATTTTCCTCACATTTCTGTGGTGGAAAGTTCTGGAATCTGCGTGGATCAACAAATTTTCACCCACCCAGCGTTCCCCCAGGTCTCCCGAAAAAAATGGTACCTCACTTGCGTGGGTAGGCATAGTGGCTGCGACATGAAACAGCGCAAAACGCAACATGGTCGCACCTCAATTTCCCAGTGAAATCTTGCCCTTTTTGGACAAAGAGACTACCTTTTGTTTTTGAGCCCTAGCTCTGCCAGCACCCAGGAAAACCTAGCAAACCTATATATTTTTGATAACTAGACACCCAGGGGAATTCAGGATGGGGTGACTCGACTGCCTACCACCAGGTTTTGTTACCCAGAATTCCTTGCAAAGCTAAGAATTTGACCAAAAAAAACACATTTTCCTCACATTTCTGTGGTGGAAAGTTCTGGAATCTGCGTGGATCAACAAATTTTTACCCACCCAGCGTTCCCCAGGTCTCCCGAAAAAAATGGTACCTCACTTGCGTAGGTAGGCATAGTGGCATATTCATGAAACAGTGCTTAACACAACGTGGTCGCACCTCAATTTCCCAGTGAAATCTTGCCCTTTTTGGACAAAGAGACTACCTTTGGTTTTTGAGCTCTAGCTCTGCCAGCACCTAGGGAAACCTAGCAAACCTATACATTTATGAAAACTAGACACCCAGGGGAATTCAGGATGGGGTGACTCGACTGCCTACCACCAGGTTTCGTTACCCAAAATCCCTTGCAAAGCTAAGAATTTGACAAAAAAAACAAATTTTCCTCACATTTCTGTGGTGGAAAGTTCAGGAATCTGCGTGGATCAACAAATTTCCACCCACCCAGTGTTCCCCCAGGTCACCCGAAAAAAAATGGTACCTCACTTGCGTGGGTAGGCATAGTGGCTGTGACATGAAAACGCAACGTGGTCGCACCTCAATTTCCCAGTGAAATCTTGCCCTTTTTGGACAAAGAGACTACCTTTTGTTTTTGAGCCCTAGCTCTGCCAGCACCTAGGGAAACCTAGCAAACCTATACATTTTTGAAAACTAGACACCCAGGGGAATTTAGGATGGGGTGACTCGACTGCCTACCACCAGGTTTTGTTACCCAGAATCCCTTGCAAATCTAAGAATATGACCAAAAAAAACACATTTTCTTCACATTTCTGTGGTGGAAAGTTCTGGAATCTGCGTGGATCAACAAATTTCCACCCACCCAGCGTTCCCCAAAGTCTCCCGAAAAAAATGGTACCTCACTTGCGTGGGTAGGCATAGTGGCTGCGACATGAAACAGCGCAAAACGCAACGTGGTCGCACCTCAATTTCCCAGTGAAATCTTGCCCTTTTTGGACAAAGAGACTACCTTTTGCTTTTGAGCCCTAGCTCTGCCAGCACCTAGGGAAACCTAGCAAACCTATACATTTTTGAAAACTAGACACCCAGGGGAATTCAGGATGGGGTGACTCGACTGCCTACCACCAGGTTTTGTCTCCCAGAATCCCTTGCAAAGCTAAGAAATTGACAAATAAAACACATTTTCCTCATATTTCTGTGGTGGAAAGTTCTGGAATCTGCATGGATCAACAAATTTCCACCCACCCAGTGTTCCCCCAGGTCTCCCGAAAAAAATGGTACCTCACTTGCGTGGGTAGGCATAGTGGCTGCGACATGAAACAGCGCAAAACGCAACGTGGTCGCACCTCAATTTCCCAGTGAAATCTTGCCCTTTTTGGACAAAGGGACTACCTTTTGTTTTTGAGCCCTAGCTCTGCCAGCACCTAGGAAAACCTAGCAAACCTATATATTTTTGATAACTAGACACCCAGGGGAATTCAGGATGGGGTGACTCGACTGCCTACCACCAGGTTTTGTTACCCAGAATTCCTTGCAAAGCTAAGAATTTGACCAAAAAAAACACATTTTCCTCACATTTCTGTGGTGGAAAGTTCTGGAATCTGCGTGGATCAACAAATTTTTACCCACCCAGCGTTCCCCAGGTCTCCCGAAAAAAATGGTACCTCACTTGCGTAGGTAGGCATAGTGGCATATTCATGAAACAGTGCAAAACACAACGTGGTCGCACCTCAATTTCCCAGTGAAATCTTGCCCTTTTTGGACAAAGAGACTACCTTTGGTTTTTGAGCTCTAGCTCTGCCAGCACCTAGGGAAACCTAGCAAACCTATACATTTATGAAAACTAGACACCCAGGGGAATTCAGGATGGGGTGACTCGACTGCCTACCACCAGGTTTCGTTACCCAAAATCCCTTGCAAAGCTAAGAATTTGACAAAAAAAACAAATTTTCCTCACATTTCTGTGGTGGAAAGTTCAGGAATCTGCGTGGATCAACAAATTTCCACCCACCCAGTGTTCCCCCAGGTCACCCGAAAAAAAATGGTACCTCACTTGCGTGGGTAGGCATAGTGGCTGTGACATGAAAACGCAACGTGGTCGCACCTCAATTTCCCAGTGAAATCTTGCCCTTTTTGGACAAAGAGACTACCTTTTGTTTTTGAGCCCTAGCTCTGCCAGCACCTAGGGAAACCTAGCAAACCTATACATTTTTGAAAACTAGACACCCAGGGGAATTTAGGATGGGGTGACTCGACTGCCTACCACCAGGTTTTGTTACCCAGAATCCCTTGCAAAGCTAAGAATTTGACAAACAAAACACATTTTCCTCACATTTCTGCGGTGGAAAGTTCTGGAATCTGCGTGGATCAACAAATTTTTACCCACCCAGCGTTCCCCCAGGTCTCCCGAAAAAAATGGTACCTCACTTGCGTGGGTAGGCATAGTGGCTGATTCATGAAACAGTGCAAAACACAACGTGGTCGCACCTCAATTTCCCAGTGAAATCTTGCCCTTTTTGGACAAAGAGACTACCTTTTGTTTTTGAGCTCTAGCTCTGCCAGCACCTAGGGAAACCTAGCAAACCTATACATTTTTGAAAACTAGACACCCAGGGGAATTCAGGATGGGGTGACTCGACTGCCTACCACCAGGTTTTGTTACCCAGAATCCCTTGCAAATCTAAGAATTTGACAAAAAAAAACACATTTTCCTCACATTTCTGTGGTGGAAAGTTCTGGAATCTGCGTGGATCAACAAATTTCCACCCACCCAGCGTTCCCCCAGGTCTCCCGAAAAAAATGGTACCTCCCTTGCGTGGGTAGGCATAGTGGCTGCAACAGGAAAAGGTTCAAATCGTACGGTGGTGAATTTAAAATACCCTATAGCAAAACTACTTAGATTTTTTTGGGGGGGCACCTGAGTTTTTGGCCTGGGGTTCAGTGGCCATCTTTTGAAACTACCAAACCCAAACAGTTCTGAAAACTAGACACCCGGGGGAGTCCAGGGAGGTAATGGCATGCGTGGGTCCCCCAATTTTTTCCTAAACAGAAATCCTTGCAAACCTTAAATTTAGGTTAAAAAAACACTTTTTCAGACATTTTTGGGTGGGATCTCCCTGCCGGCACAAATGTCCTACCACCCAGCGTTCCCCTTGATCTCCCAAATAAAATGATGCCTCACTTGTGTGGGTGGGCCAAAGGCCTGTGACTAAGGTGGGGTGCTTAATTTGTCAAACCTAAAAACTACATTTTTTAAAAATTCATTTTTAGCCTGTTCTGCTTTGGGGCACCCACACAAGTGAGGTATCATTGTACTCGGCATAACAAGGGGAACGCTGGGTTGTAGGACCTTTTTGCCCGCACGGAGATCCCACGCAAAAAAGTTTGGAAAAGTGTTTTTTTTACCTAATTTTAAGGTTTGCAAGGAATTCTGGGTAGGAATACATTGGGGGACCCACGCATGCCATACCTCCCTGGACTCCCCGGGTGTCTAGTTTTCAGAACTGTTTGGGTTTGGTAGTTTCCAAAGATGGCTGCCGAGCCCCGGGTCAAAAACTCGGGTCCCCCCCCAAAAATCAAGGTAGTTTTGCTATAGGATACGATTTGGACCTTTTCCTGTTGCAGCCACTATGCCTAACCACGCAAGTGAGGTACCATTTTTATCAGGAGACCTTGGGGAACGCTGGGTGGGAGGAAATTTGTGTGAGCCCAGTGATGCCACGCTTTCCCATACAAAAAATTGTGAAAAAAATGATTTTTTTCAGCTAAAATTGAGGTTTGTAAGGGATTCTGGGTAAAGGAACGTTGGAGGATCCACGCAAGCCATACCTCCTTGGAAGCCCCCCGGGTGTCTACTTTTCAGAAATGTGTGGGTTTGGTAGGTTTCCCTTGATGGCCGTCTAGCACGGGGCCAAAAACCCAGGTAACCCCTCTTGCAAAAGCATTGACAATTGGTGACAATGTCAAAACCACCAGCTTTTACAATGCCAATAGCAAATGCTAGACCTATTACATTGCAAATGCTTGTTCTGTTGAGCAGATAAGGTATGGAGACATCTCTGCTGTCAAACGATGCCTAAACATTGCATTGGACCTAAAGGTGCCATGTTCTGCTCTGCGCAGTTGTGTTGCCGTCATTGTCTGTGCAGAAATTTCCTCACAAAAGATGTTGAACTCTTTCAACTTTTGCTGTAAGAGGAATGACCTTTTGATGCAACAGAGGAAACAATGACAACGGTATTTGTAAGTGACCAGAATATTACAACATGTCAAACTCTTCTTGACTTCCTTGTGTGAGCTCGGGGCATATCTTCCCTTGGCCCCCACGTGAAGAAAAATTATATTGATAAAACACTCAGTGCGCCATGCTTCCACTTTCTAAGCAGCCCGGGACAATGAAGTTTGCGTCTCTGTATAGGTCTCATATTTACAAGAGTTTAAGCTATTGGCATTGTACATGAAAATGCCTTTTATTTATGAGTTTATTATCAAAACATATAAATAAAAGGCATTGTCATTTACAATGCCATAAACTCTCGCAACTGCGAGACCTATTACATTGCAAATGCTTGCTATTCAGTTTACTTGAGAAACAAGATTTATGATCTGGGTTCTAATTTCAAAACCACCTCGGTGGGGATAAGGTCGGGAGTTGGTTTATTTAATATCCGTCTCCTTCAGAACTGACTTTTAACTGCAAACCTGTTGCCTGAGAGAGGTCTCAGGCAGAGTCTGCCTGAGGAAAGGTGGTCTTTCAAGGCCGCTTGGACAGAAAAAACTCAGAGCCCATCAGTCATGAGGGTCACAGCAGCTCAAATGTGAGTTTGTCAATTGTGTCCCTCAGATGTGTAAGATCTTTTGTGTTGCAATTCTTTAATGGAAGTCTGGTCCCCCAGGTCGAAGGGCGCTCCAGACGGGAACTTTGAACATCAGCGACTCAAAGAACAGTGGTCTGAGACCACTGGGCGCAAACTACCAGTAGGCCCAGACCCCAGGCCCCAAACTAAGGCTGCCTATGGGTGCATTGACCGGTAAGCGTCTGGTGGCAGATACTGCTAACGTGTACAGTGATCATTACATAGATGTGCCAAGTGACACTAGTAGTAAAGACATGTCTTGGATACAAAACACTATAGCCTGATGTAATGACATATCAGAAAAGTAGAACTGGGGTATATAAAGAGACAATCGATGTGCCAAAACCACAGGTGCAGTAACTGCAGGTGGAGGGGGGGGGAAGGGGGGCCAGTAGTGTGGAGAGTAGGAGTATGTATACAACATTGACCTATGATAGGAAAGAGGGGTAGTGGGGCACCAGGCTTAGGCCTCTGGGAGGATGAGTAATTTCACCTTCCTGGGTGTGGAGGCGAGTAAGATCTTAGCAAGGGTCCGTTTGCCAGGACGGTCTAGTAGGTATATAAAATTTGCGTTGTAGGCTTTTGCACAATTATGCTAAACCTTTGGAAAATTACGCAAAATTACACGTAATTTCCTGAAATGGAAATCCATCCTTTGGTGTTATATTTTAGCACAGCTGCTTCACTAGATCTACGCATTGCCTTTTTTAAGTACTCCACCTCTAAACATTTGAAAAATCTACCCAGCTATTGAAACCTCAGTTAGCTTTCCCTGTCGCTGCTTGACAAGGAGTGAAACAATCCCTGTACTAATAGGGAACTACTTAAGATGCTCAAGTGAGCAAAACAAGGGCCCAGTTATAAAACAAGATGTATCGGATCCACTCAAATGAAGCTTCATCCTCACCAGCAGTCTCCTTGAATCTCATCAATCTGGTTTCTATGTGGTACGCAATATGGAAGTTCACTCTCTCTCGCATTCTGAGATGAGTTATTTGCTGTTGGTGATGCTGCCTCTGTTATGTTCCCTTTAAACCTACCAGTGGCATTTCACACCATAAACATTGCCATCCTACCTATCTCCCTTACACATGAAGTGGGCCACAGTTATTCAGTCTTTACACTTCCACTGAATTGGATCATTTCTGGCTAATCTCACTCCTAGGCTTTGTTCGTCTCAACTCCTATTGTGAAACTTATACATACCCCCTTTAGGAGAACTTATGTATAAATGCCACCTTCCTGTTCCGCAGAATGCAGACGACTCTGAATTTAACCTAAAAAAGTGAGTACTCCTGAAACTGTATCTTACCAAGTGCCTGCTATCAGCACACATAATGGGAGTCCTCCAGCTGTCTCTATTTTAATGACTCAAGGATGATGCTATTTCTACAAACAAGCCTATATTTGAACAGCCTCGTAAAACATATATGTCCCTAAAATTTGTCCAGAATTTACCGTGATTACTCATGATTCAATTAACTCTTCAAAAGTGAAAGGTTGGGTTCAGCCTGCTGAGACTCCTTCACAATCTCAGAGCCCTATCTCCAGGTACTCTCCCCACACCCCAATGCCACCACAGAAGTCATCCTCTTTCATATGTATAAACAAATGTGGTCTCAGCTTCTGCTAGCTAGCAGTGGCGGATGCTATTTAACGACGGTGCGGGGCGGGTCGCAGGGGAGAGGGAATAAAAACAAAAATTCAACAATCTCTTACCTTTGTGATGCCACCTCTTGGTCCTCTTTGACTGCTTCCAGGATCCAGGGCAGGAACAGGAATAACCCAGGCTTCCAGGCTCCCCTAATCCATTCACAATGCTGCATTATAGTGTTGTGATTGGTCTGAGCGCTGTGGTTCGGTGCAACGGATGGGGACAGGGAGCCTGGGCATGTTCTCTACTCAGGCTGTAATGCAGCCTGGGTGGAGAACATGCAGAGGGCGCATGACCGTTTGGTCGGCCTGAGGCAGCTGGCCAGACTGTCATGCGCACTTAGAGAGTGCGAACCACTCCTCCTCCAGCTCATCCGTGAGAGCCCCGTCCCTACCCAGCTGAGCAACAACGAAAAAATAAAATGAAAATAACGAGTTATTATTTTAGTTTTCCTATTTTGACCTGCTCAGTGGGGTGACGCTCCTCCGCCTTAGCAGAAGAGCCGCCCTTGCTAGCTAGTGCAAGGTGCATTGGCTTCCCTGATACCTGGGGCATGGAAGCTGAAGGCTCTTTCACCAACCATAAGTTACTTCGACTGGCTGCCCATGAGTGCCAGATCCGCGTTTAAGCCTCTGCGTATCATCCACAAAGCACTCCACCCCAGCCACTCTATGCACCCGACACACACTCCACCCCAGCCACTCTATGTACCTGACACACACTCCATCCTCCTCATTGGTTGCATTCCACTTGCTTTGTCTCAATTAACCTCACAAGCCTCAAACCTCCTCCAAAGAGCTCAGATGGCCAAGCTGTGTCCTTTGCAGAGGGGACGCTATTTACGTAATATCCGACCAAGGGGAAGCCTTCCAGAATTTAGAAAGATATGCAAGACCTTCTTAGAAAAACTGGAAAAGTTTAACCAGGAAATGCTTCCAATTTTTATCATTGGGAGTGGTGTTATGCGTGACAGGATGTTTAAATAAATTACTATGAAGTAAAAAGTACGTGTTAAGGGTGAGCAACTGCGCATGCAGAGTAATGAGTCCGCGCACAGGTATTTAGCTGCCTAGGCCTATTGTTTTTGTTTTGACGAGAACAAAATCACTTTAACTTGCGAAGAAGGAAGCTGTGCTTGTCAGTGGGTTTTCTTTGGCAGTAAGTGGTTACCTCATTCAGTGAGAGCGTTAAGAATATGCAGTCTTTTGTGGTGTGGCTTGAAGGCTGCGAGGCGGCTAAGTGAGCAAAGTGTGTCCTGAATACCAATTCCACAGGCGCTTTGTAACCTTGCTTCTGCTGAAAGACACCATTCATGAAGGTTGCTTGTGTATTCAGCCACACACATGCACAGCAACAGGTACATGCATATTATCATCACACAGATCTACCGACAAGGGCCTCCCCACTCACCTCTCAAGCACACAAATGCAAATAGTGAAACAGACACAAAAAAAACAGACACAAAAACGCAGAGCCGTACACCCAGTCAAGCAAAATACCTTCTGCAACATGCCTGTCTTTGCTAGGAGGCCTTTGAAGTCCTGCTTTCATACACATCAAGGCTCTGTACTGAACAAAACCGACCTATGGAAATATATATTTTTCAATCTTGTTGAAGCAAATATTTCCTCTAGTTAATATCTGTCTTCTCTCGCTGTGCAGATCGAATACCTCCTGAAAAAACTGACCGAAGCCATGGGAGCTGGCTGGCAGCAGGCCTATTTCGAGGATTACAAGGTCGGCCTCGATTCCAAACGAAATGGCCTCTCGGCGTGGGAGCTGATCGAGCTAATTGGAAGTGGGCACTTCAGCAAAGGCATGGACCGGCAGACCATATCCATGGCCATCAACGAGGTGTTCATTGAGCTTATACTGGACGTGCTGAAGCAGGTAAGAACTCCGAGAAAAGACAGAACTAGGTAGAAATTACATTACTGACACCATTCTGTCTAGCAATTCTTTTGTTGTCTGGCATCTGTCTAGTAACAAGGAGGAAGGGAGAAAAGAATATGTTTGCATATACTGTTTTACAATTGTTATTTTAGTCATTCCGAGACGAGATAGGGGTTTCTGGTCACAATGAGATTACAAGAGTTGAAATTCAATAGTTTGTGAGTATTACACCTGGAGACTTGGCCAAATTCTACATGTGTTCCCCAAAGCTCTTAATAGGGAGGGATTCCTCCCCTCCACCCCACAAACCCCTGGAGTTACCAGTGCCGGCATTATCATTCCATGTTCCATTAATTAAATGTTCAAAGTGGCATGTATGTTAATGTGTTTAACTAGGTGATGGACTGACTTTCTGAAGTAAATCAGTGTAATAAACAAAGGTCATGCGCTCATTTATCAAAGGGAGCATATTGACTGTCGCTGATTTCTATGAATGCTTCAGGAAACCTACAAACATGAGGAAGTGGAATTCAGTGGGTTGCTTCATCTGTGGACACATCTGAAAATGAGGAAAAAGATGTAGACAAGACGAGTGCTTTGCCTGAAAGTTAATTGAAGATTAAACTTGAGTGATACTAAAGGCATGGTGGTAGAGGCCCCCGTCTGGGGTTCAGGTTTCCATCGTATGATCTTTTCCATCAGACTTTCAATTTACTGCTTCTCTGTTATCTTTTCTGTATTACTGTCTGCCTTATTCAGGCAGTGGATTTCTAGAGCCAAAAGCCTTTCTCTTGCCCCATATTAGCTGTGGTAATAGGCATAACATTTATAAAACACAGACTTTCCACAGATTTCTTGACAGTGGTCATCTATAACTCAGCTAGAATAGGTCTTGGGGCTGTCTGAAGGTCTTGAAATGTGCATTACGGTTGAGATGAGAGAGCAACTTGTTCCACAAGAACTGACCCTGAGCAGAAGATGCTCTGCAACCCCTGCTTTTGAGTATGACATTTAATGCGAATGCAAGGCGTTGGTCCAAGCTCCTAAACTTCCTGCTGGGGTAGCACAGGTTTATTTTCCTCTCCCAAGTATTCAGATGCCATTTTATTAATGGCTTTAAACATAATGTATTATAACCCATAGATGGGAGAGGGAGGTGGTATTGGGTTCAACAGATACGGTTCAGTGATACATCCTCCCAGAAACACTCCGAAAAGCATGAAGGGTTATTAAAACACTGCTCTCTGCGCCCAAAAAAAGTATTTTAACAAGATGGACATTTAACATTAATGTAGCATGTTTTTGTACTCAAGGTTTTTTATAAAAAGTTTGCAAATCCTTCACCCACATTAGCTGGTGCTTCATCATAGGGTTTTGCTTCGTACCAGCAACAAAAGTCCAAAGTGGGCTCTCCATGAGAGCTTTTGCTTAGCTCTGCTTGCTGGAGAGGGAATGATGGATTTTGTGACTTTTATCCGAGGTTAATCATTTGTACCCTTTGGGGTTTCTCCAGGTAGTTACAATGGTGTAGTTGTATGTAGGCTAGGACATTCTTCATCTGTTGCTCCCTACCACAAGGTTAAAAAAAGAGGACTTGACTTTTAGGACCTTCCAGGCATATTGTCTCGGTCATGTGCGTCACCATTCTTCTGCTCCATGAATGCTCACGGGGTTCGGCATTCATCATGTCTTTGCAACCCCACACACTCTTCTTACCTCTCTCTCTATCCGACCTAATGTTTATTTACTGTTAAGGGATCTGAGACTTAGAGGCAAAAAGGGGTTTGGGTGGTCTGACTGGCCCAGCATTAAAAGGACCTCTTGGCTGATTCTCCTACAAATACATAGATCTGGGAAAAAAGAGAGATGTACATTATTATATATGCCCCTGTTGACTGACAAACATATATTGTGATTTCAAATGCTGTTCTATTGCAAACTCTTTGCACACCTCCAAAAATCACCGGGAGGGGGAGGGGGGTAGAAACTAGTAATTGTTCCACCCAGCTTCCCTAAGGATACAAATAAATATCAGAGGGGCTAAGAGCACAGTATCAAATCAAGGATCTCCAACAGAAACTGTTGTCGGACCCTCAACAGTGATTTTCTGTCAGTGGTATGTTTCCCGCTAACATACTGATGACTGATAGTGACATCATCCGGTCTGTCCTCCACCAGGAGGAGATGTGTCAAATCGGGAACCATGATATAAAACAATGTGCTTACAATTGCCTCCTACCTTCAAAATATTATGACTTTATTTTTTTTAATGGGGACCATGGGTTGATTTTCCGGGTATTCGTGATGCAGGCTGGAAGGGATACCTATCAGAACGGTTCATGAAGATGTAAACATATACTTATACTTTTCTCATGGGTAAAAGCATAAAGGACTTCTTATAAGTGTTTATTACCTTGTGTACTTCAAGTCATATTGTCAGGCCTTGGTCAAAAGGTGTTTATGTTGACTTCTTGTAGTACAGTTGGGTGTGGCACTGCAGGGAAGGGAGAGATTGAATATTAAGGGAAGACAGTACAGGACAGGGCAGGGTAGTAATAGAATGAAGGCTTCGTGTACTACTTTTATCTACTTCATTTCACAGATAGTGTCGTTTCCGGACATACCGCCTTTGTGCCGTACATTTGTGTCAGCGTTTGAACACACTTAGAATATCACACAGGGTGTACAGAAAGGACATTGGTTTTTATGGCTTTCACTTGCTAAAAAAGCGGTGCAGAGAACAGGTTCGGCTTGACGACTCGTAGGGTGTCTCCAGTGCAAGTATTAATTTGAAAAGTACATGTCTTAAACACTTTCATTTCCCACTGGATAGATTGTGAAGTGTCCAGCGCAGGACATAAGGAGTGATGCATTATTGCTTTGGGAAATCTTTTTAATAGGTCGTCTATTGTGCATTGAGAATCTCTTAGACTGATTAATGGACCCACATGTGCCTTGTTCATGGGACACAACCCTCATCTGTAGAGTAGGTACACATGTGGCTTATTTCAATGAGTAGTGATTCCTTTGGAAGTAAGGCTGAATATTGTCTTTCATAGCTGCTCTTTTCTTCAAACAGGGTTACATGTGGAAAAAGGGGCACAAAAGGAAAAACTGGACAGAGCGATGGTTCGTGCTCAAACCCTTCATCTTGTCCTATTACGGAAGCGAGGACCTAAAGGACAAAAAGGGAGACATTCTATTGGACGAAAACTGTTTTGTAGAGGTAAATACTAAGTTCAAGTAAAATATATTAAAATATAAGACGATCGTTAATTTATAAGTAAAATATATCACCAAACTATCGTAATACGTGTGTGAAACACATTTTGAGTTAATTTGTAGTTGGAAAATAACCGGATTAAAACTGCTGTTTTTTTTAAACTGTTGAATTTTCAATCAGAGGAACTTGCCATATGGGAATCAAGCCCACACCGTTAATTCAGTTTAGGGAAATCAATTTGAAAAAAGGTGAATTTTAAGAATGGGCATCCACCAGTTGGCAGGACATCAGTCTTGTGACCTAGCGGAGGCCGTGGTAAAAAACAATTAGTACATTTGAATGTGGCGAGATCCACTGAAGATAGAGGAGCTGCTCTAGGCCGACAATGACTGGTACAGACCTTCTGGGCCAACCTTACAATGTTTGTCTTTGGAGTGGTACCTTTTTAATTTAGAACATTCTACCACAGAGGACAGAATGTTCTAAAAACGTTACACCCCTTCTGCCTTGTGCTATTCCGGTTGTTAAAGGCCTTTACCCTTGTTAAAGGCCGCTCCCTGCGGCTTGGGCGTGTAACTAAGGTTGGGGGATTTTAGAACTGTTCTAGCCCTCGGAAGCAGGAGTAAAAGCTTGAATCTGAGGGGCCATCCAGACATTTGCACTATAGGCATTCAGCAAGATCCAAATCTCCATTTGGGGCTAATTTACTTGAAGACGCATAAAATCACATTAATAGTGCCCCTTGTGAAATCCCTCATCCAGGCCCTCCTGGATTTAATGTGAATGCCTATATTGAGAGACATCCTTCTGTCTTCACTCCAGACTTCAGTTGTGATAAAAGTCACTCAACGCATTGCAGAACTGAGATACTGATGCTCAGTGAACACCTCATCAGAAATAGTATCAAAAGTGGCATAGATAGGCCCCTCTGAGTTAGAGCTCTATGTAAATCGTACAAGAAAAGCTATTATTATTGTATGCTTTAAATTCGGCGTAGTCCCTAGTCCCTTATTTCCATATCAGGGTCATAACGTTCACCAGTTCTAGATGCCTCATTCAGAAAGGGGGGCTATTTCCCAGTTTGCATTAAATGAAAATTTCTCTTCTCAACTTCTGAAGAAACGAGAAAAAGCAACATATTTTATATCGATCCAAATGAGGCAAATTAACGACATCATCCTAAACCAAAAGTTTCTCTAAAATTCGAATTTATGTGTAATAATCAGTAGGAGGTGCAGGGCCAGATTGCAAAGTGGCAGCCTCTTAAGAACATCAATGCAAGGCCACGATGTATTAGACGTACACAGTCAGGGAGGCCCAAAATACCTCTGTAAGTCAAAGTGGGGCAAATCCCCTTAGTGGAATGTGCAGCAGAGGCTTCTGCAAAAGCCAATAAGAGCGATTTGTCCAGATAAAGCTTGGAGTTCTGTGTCTCTGTTTCTTAAATTAGCCCCAGATGTACAGGCAGAAGCTAAAGGTGAAACAGGAGCTTTGACAATATAGACATTTTAATATTTTCTTCTCATCCTTTTAAGGACAGTAATAAATACTATTTTCTGGAAATGTTTAAAAAAAACTCTTCTACACTGTGACGTGATGCTTATTGAATTGAATAACTGTGTAATGCAAAATTGTTTAATTGAAAAACTTAATAAAACATATTTGAAAGTAAATACTAGTTTCCACCAGACTTTAATCTCTTCCTTGGTCTTAATAAGGTAAAACTAGCACAACTCCTCTAGACGGTTTGGCATCTTCATTCCCAAATACCATGTCTTTGTGCCACAATTGTTTGTCCATCATTTACATGGCCTGCGTTCGAAGGCAGTGCTTCTGTCTTCCAGAGTTGGCCTACTGTTGCAGAATGTATCAAATATCACCAGATCGTAATGAAAGTGAAAATTGTCTCGTATTTAGGTGGTAATGCCTAAAGGTCATGCGCCTAACGCTTGATTTTATGCTCCACACCTCCCATGCATTAAAGGTAAATTAGAACTGATGTGCCTGAGTTTCTTTTGTGTTTATTCTTAACTGTTAAAGAAAGTTTTCACGTTACAAGAACATTCCTAATATTACTCTGCAATAAAATGCAGAACTTCCTGTGTCTCAGTTAAACAAGCTACTACCCGCATGTACATTATCAGTTTTTTGTATTTCATTGCCAGCATAACCTGAGCATCTCATGTTTACACACAGCAAACTAACCAGCTGGTCCAACTCTATCGCCAGACCTAGGATTGCTTTGATCATTCTCAAGACTTCCTTCAAGAATATTGTAACCTTTTTACAAGTCTATCAAAATGTAAACATATCACTGCGTTAACTTCAGTTTCTCCAACATGGGTTGGTAAATCCAGACAAAAATTATTTAGATATAAGCAGATTAGATACCATTGATAGAAGACTTTTGTAAATATTCTCCTTATTCTGGGTTCAATCAGATGCAGTTGTTGCCATCTGCCAGATTATTTCCAAGACCTCTGTGGTGAATAATATTTGTATTTTATTTTCCTATTTACTCATGCATTTTAAATTGCTGTAGGGACTGTGATCTCTAACAACTTAAGCAAGAATAAGATAAGCAGTTACTTAGGCTGGCGAGTAATCAAAGTCTAGAGTTGCTATTACAGCATTTTTGCAATCTCATTAGTGACTATAACATCAAAGATGTTGCTGCTATGCCAAATTCTGCAACTTTGTATTGCAGCTCACGTTCCTCAAGATCTTTCTGGGTCTGTCTTCCTATAGCTGACCGAATGTTAGGAGGACTCTCTTGTTTAGTTTGTCAGTCTTTCTTTCATGAACCTGATTGAAGGCCTGGTTTACCTATCATAGGTGTGATTGGTGATAGGAATGAGGGGAACTTATATTTCCTCACTCTTAAATTCCTGTTCTAGATAATGCAAAAGACAAAGGTGCCATATTTACACTTTGTTTAGGAGCTGGCCTATTGGTATCATGTTCTACAGCGCAGCATACCTTGCTCATCCTTAAAGGCTCATTCAATGCAGCTAAAGTCAGGGTTGCCTGTATGTCCCTGTCTGGCACTCAGTGCACTTAGGGCCAGATGTACAACCGTTTCTAGCGGTCGCAAACAAGCCGATAGGTCTGCCCTATTTACAAAGCCTATTTAACAAGTCGGTAACCTATTGCTGTGGAAGATTTCTCCCACGGTGTGGGGCATCATTAAATAATTACCACTGCCCTTATCACCAGGGTTTATCTGGCAGTGAGGGACATGGAAAACTGGACATTTGACCACCCCCTCTGAATCATGTGGCCGGTCAAATGGCCAAGCCTTTGACATCCCTTAAGTATGTCAAGGCTGAGACAGAGTAGTCTCTGCCATTGACCTAACAAAGTTCTGCCTGACTCTAAATGAGGGGAGCAGAACTTCAGTTTGGCGGAGAGGGTACTCCGTTGCTTTTTCTAAATTCGGCACATAGATATGAAGGATCATACAAAGTCTTTATTTATTCTTATTTTATTATTTTTACTCCTCCCAAATGCTGCCATCTAGCATACAATCACAGAGGTCTAGTGTGTGTATGTGAACAAGGATAATGGCAGTCAGTGGCCAATGTCACACCGCCTTCAGCAGCCGCAGAGAACCAAAAGGTGGAGCACACACAAACTAGCAAGACTGGCGAAATAACTCCAGGCCTTTTGGGACTGAGAGGGGTAGGATTTTTTTAATCTCTGCCGATGTAGGTTTTCTATTGGATATGTTTTATATAATAGTTTAGCGTTCAGGGTTTTAGCTGCTGTACCCAAGTTTGCTGTTTGTTTCAGTCGGTTTTACAACAAAGACCAGCTTGTCAGTGAGTTTAAAACCCCATTTAGAACACATTCTTCACACGGCAGTGGAGAATGTTATTTGATATATGTCAAAGGAGGGACAGGTGAGGGAAGAATTTAGACGAGATGGAGGAGGGAAGAATCTCTAGAATTAGATTAGGGAGATCGGAGTAGTAAAAATTAGTTTTGGGATGAGTCAAAGGAGGGGAGGGATAGGTGATGGAAGAATTTAGAAGAGCTGTTTGTGAGATCATAGTATTAAAATGAGGTTTGGGATGCTTCAAGATGTGATAGAGGAGGGAAGAGTCTATAAAGGGTTCTATTGATGATCATAGTAGTAGAATGAGGTTTGGGATGAGTCAGATACAGGATATATTGAGACAGGTATAGGGTGAAATATAGAATAGTGCATTGGAGTTTTGGGTTCCAGTGTAGCGTGCTACTCGCCGAAAAGCGCTTTGACGCCTCGTCGAGGGTAGTAAGCACTATAGAAATACAATTACAATACAATACAATACAATACTCAATATTTATAAAGTGCAGTATATACTCGAGGGCTTCTTGGTGCTATATATTATTTCTCTTTCCTCTCTACTAACAAAGAGGGCGGCACCTATTTTCATTTGCTTACCAGACTGCGAATGCGACTGTCCCGGTATTTTGTATCGAACTCACTTTGTTTCTCGTTGGATATTATAGAGACGTGGTTAGAAAATGAAGACTGTATTATTCTCTCTTCTCAACTACAAGCGAAGCGAGCAAACTGGAATAGTGAGAAATTTAATTGCACATGGAATAATAACATTAGTGTAATTTATTATCACATGACATAATAACAGTAGTTCCTAAATATCCCAGTCTCCGGTAGCTCATACAGAGCAGTCCTTTGTCTGCCTGGCCTTTGTTCTTTTGATCCGAATACATGACATGCTTTCAACTTGACCAGGAAGTGACTACTGCATAAATGGGGAAATTCCGTCTTGAAATTAATTATCTCCTGCTAGAGGCCAACTACAACACTTTAGATTAATGCATGACTGAATAAATTCCATCACAGTAATGAGTCGGGAAAACCCCAGGCTTTCTGACTTTGCACTGGCTGCTTGTTGATGGATACTGAAACTGCACAGTGGGAAAATTGTCCTGCGTGCTGTCCAGAATCAATAGGCGACCAGAGGCCGCGTGCTTCATCCTGACTGTCTGAATATCCCTCAGTCTTGCAGACTCTTCATCAATGCAGCACCCTGAAGAGCTTCATTTGCTCTGGGTACTGGTGTGTGTTGAATCTGGGGAGGCAGTGCCAGTCAAAGCAAACTGTGGCCACATCTGGTCTTTTCAAAAACTCAGACCGCCATGTTTTCTTCCCAGTACGTTGTGGCTTTTTTTTAACGGAGTTTTATATAGCGCGAACTTGACCCGAATCGGGTATCGGAGCACTTTACATAGCACCAGTTGAGTTACATGAGGACACATTAATTTTTTAGGCATTGGGAGATTAAGTGATTTGCCCAGAATCACAGGATGTTCAGCATCGTTGCTGTGACTCAAACCCAGTTCCCCAGATTCGAGGACGACCGCCCTAGCCGTTAGGCCAACTCCTTTCCCCTATTTTATTCCACTACCTGCGCTTCCCAACTCTACATGTCAGTCTTGCAGAATTTTTTTTATTGTTGCTTTACCCCCTTTGTCATTGCCTTTCACCTCCTACTCACCCCCTTTCTGCCTTTCTTTCTCTTGCTATGGATCAAAGTATGAAGATGAAAAATAAGTCCTGGTCCGCCAAAGTTTAGTGTAGCTGACACCACCTGCACAAATTAAGCACTGAGTGCAACCCCTTTGCCAGTAATAGATTTTTTAATTATTTTCCAATGGTTTCAGCATCTAGCCCATTGGCACCATTTCACGGTTGTCCCGGCCATGCAGTTGGCAGCAGTCAACACATTATAGTTCACTTCAGAGAACATGAACCTGCTTTGCTTGAATTCTCCATAGATCACCAGATAAAATGGTCCAAAATCTCAAATCGGGAATATTTTATTGCAGGGTTCCACACTGGCTCTCACTGTTAGAGCTCTTTTTCAGAATTTACCACCACCTGCTCACCCAGAGTCATACAAAGGCGCTTGATCTGTCCCCACGAGTATTCAGACTCTTTCAATTACTTACAAACCAAGAGTGAAAGGAGCTCACTCTACAATTATGGGAGTTCTTTCAGCTTAGGACATTGCCAGGCATGGATGAAAGGAAACAGCACATCACTTTACTTCTTGAAAATAGTTATCTGCCCTACTGTCATACGGGGCAGTCCTTTCATCTAAGAGGCCGCCCACCCATATCCTAATGCGTGTTTTAAGTTCCAGAGTCAAAAACCTCATCATTGCCTTCAGATTGTATCCATCTTTCTTTCTACTAGTGGAGCTATCAAGTACACGTTGTCGGAAATATATGCTCAAAACAATGTTCCTACCATTTTAACAAAGCCAAAGACCTTCCCAGGGTCGTCGACACATCGAGGCTCGACAAGCGATCCGTGTGGTAGATCAATATCTCTAACAATACATCTACGAGAGACTTGAGATCACAACTTTGCAAGTGAACTGACTTCAAGATCCTTTGCATGTGAGACACACTGAATTTTGGAAAATTCAAAGTTTTGAACAACAACAGTAATGTATGCAGCAAAAGGTGTGCAAGCAAAGGGTTTCGGGTTAGTGGCATTCATGACTTCACGTGACCTTCTGCTATACCTCAATGTGTCCCTATTGAGTTGCTAAATATGTTTGTTAGTTCTATTTTACTGCATAGTCTTGTTTATAACGAGTACAAGTAATACCTGTGCAAGTGTAGAATTTTAAATTTTAAATTGTTAGACCTAAGCCACGCCTATCCCACATCTGTTGAAATATACCCCAAGGAATTTGACGTTGTAACTTACACCACCTCCATCTCGCATACCAGATTGTGTCCCTATCTTGTATTAAGTGCCCTTTGCTAAATATACAGTGGGCAGTTTTTCATGCCAGTGTCATCTACGACTCTATTAGGAATCATGCCCTGCATTGCATTTCCTAATAGAACCATGGCCTGCCCCAGGACAGATTCATTTATAGAAATATCTATTTCCCTTACTTTACTCTTATCAATTCTTCCTAAGGATATGATAAACAAGCAGTAGGTTTGGGTTTCTTTTTTGTTTTGTAGCAACATTTACAAATTACCACCACACACCTATAGTCACCAGAGAATAAACTAGATTGCATTTATTAAAAAGCGGATGGTCTCTGCTAAAATGACTTCCAAAATACTTACGTACTATGGGCACCTCCTCCCTAGTTCAACATTACCCGACAAAAGTATCTGATCTTCGCACAGAATTATCTTTGGTGTCTGCCTATTCCCTTGTACTCGGTTGACTCTCCGTTTGGACTGGTTAAACTCCACCCTGATTGTCAAAGTTTATTCCTGTGCTAATCTTCTCCACTATTGTTTAGCATTCTTCTAATACATATGATCAGAATGTTAATTTGATGTTTGTAAACGCCTTTTTGTAGGACAAATTAACACCTTGTTTATAATGAAGGATGGATAAGCAGAAGGCGGTCCAGTGTCTAAAAATGGTTTTATTCTTGTAACCTATTGCACAAGTGTTCAGTCACTCACTCAGGTTTATTCTGCAATACATGTCGATTATGTAAACCATCTTAAGGATTTTATTTAAGTGGGCGTGAGCACGCACTTTAGATGTTGCTAGTAGGCTTCTTTATTCTTTCTTTATATATCTATTACTAAACATGGACTGCTAGAGGGATAGAAGGTAGCCCATGGGTCCCTACGTACACAACATGCCCAAAGGTAAAGTGTGTGAGGTTTACCAGCTTCTACTCCGGCCCGACAGGCTTCATACTCGTTGACTCAGTAATGGAATTCATAACAAACGGCAGTACTGTCCATGCAGAGCCTGGTAAATGCCCCATATGTATTCAGCTTATGAGCTTTGAAGCAGTGGATGTCTTTCAGCATTAAACGATCATATAATAAACAGCCGCTGCTGCAGCGGTTGAAACTTTAAGGATCATATAGAGGCTGGCGAATCGTTGCCTCTGTGTTGAGGCCTTCGCCTCCAATTACTCAATGAAGGACTAGCCATGATAATAGATCCCTGACATTTTAGAGAAAGTGCTCCCACTGACAAGATGGAAGGTCTTTAATTAAACAGTAATTCCAGCTGGTCACTAGGTCATGACATCTGAGAGGCATTTTTAATTACGTAGAAACAACCCCCAAGGTGCAAAATAAAATATAAATGACCGTAACTTGCATGCACAGCAGTAATAATTATTTCTACTGCCCAGGACCTCGTGCTTCTTATTCTGGTTCTAGGTGGGAGCAATGTGTGTTGGTAAGTCCTCTCTTATTAGGGTGGGACTTTCAGCATCCAGTGGAAGAAGAACATGCCAGGATGGGGTGGAGGAACCCATGGCTTTTGTGGAGTTTCTTCTCAACTTTTACATGGCAGTGCTCCTGTTCCACCAAACCCTCAATTACCCCTTTTGCCCCTGAGCTCATCCATGTATCTGGAGCACGTACACAAGAACTCTGCTTTGTTGATGAGTAGAAACCTATGTGATTTAAATTTTGATTATCTGGCTGTTGCTTCAGATCCCCACTTTCTACGTCTCGACGTAGGGATTTCAAGTAAACAAAGTTGTTTTAGTTGTACCTATGTTTTGGAATTGTGTCCCTATAACTGAAGACGTGTTTTATTTCATGCTGGGAGATCTCGTTACCCTATCTCCCTCAGAATCAATCTTTATTTTACAGAATGTATGTAGCAGGTCCGGTTCTCAATGCCGGACAGTAAGTGTCTCAACTGTGCATCCATCTTGCATACACGAAGAGGCAAATGTTTGTACGGTCTATATATCTTTTACAGCAGTACCGTTCTGTTTCCCTGCAGCTCAAATCTGGTATCTGGAGAGCTGGTAAACCTCCTCTTGATAAGCACAAATATAACTTTTCAACTTGTCAATTTTTGCAGCATTTGTTTTGGTGGTTCATTCGTCTGTCAGGAAAGTCCATGCAACGCATGCCTTTTATTAAGACTTTCTTTTCACCACCTCCCACAATTTCAAATTAGTCTCCAGAAAAACTCCTAAGCACACATGTAAAGTGGTTTCTGAATATAATTGAAATCAATTAGTCAGCTTTTGAAATAAAATCTGAACTTTCTGGAACACTTTTGTAATAGTGGATCAAATGTATTTAGGCAAGCTGCCACCGTGGGATCCCTAGCCAGAGGACTGTACATTCTCTTCAGTTAACTCACGAGTAGGTTAAAGACTGAATGCTTCAATGGTCAGGGCGTATTGCACTAGAGCAAAGTAGTTATTGCTGCTTTTCTCATAAGAATATCACAGTTTGTGCTTTGCAGGTTGTCACATGAGAATCTGTGCGTAAAGCACTCTTCTGTGGGTCTTCTTGAGGCCATACTTGGCTTGGGTAAAGCTGCGCCGTAAATGCTCACATTCTGTTGGGAGCTCGCTTGCAAAGCAAGAGCAAAAATATAGTGACCTATTTATGTAAATGTAAATGTACATGGATTTGTATAGCGCAAATCACCACTGGTTTCTAAGCGCTTGCTTAGGGAACCTGTCCTGGTATTCCCCTGTGAGATAACCCCGGCAGGGTATCCGCAAGGTGAAAGCCAGGCATCCCGCCGCGAGGGGCCGTTGTGGAGATTAAGCAATCTATTGCCCAGAGTCGCAGAGTGTGAACCCATGAATCGATTAGGCATCGGAGCGAGAATTGTCGAGTCCATGGACATTTTAGGACTCAAGAGCCCGCCGAGCCGGGAATTGAACCCTGGTCCCAGGCTGACCTCTGCTTCCAGGTCTGCCTCCTCTAACCAGTGAGCCACACTTCTATACCATGATGTTAAGAAAATGAACAAGTTGCTTACTACCCACTAGAACCCTGGCTCACTGTGGTGTAGGCAAGGCCGCAGCCTTCCTTGCTTGTCCTTTCTACGATTCCGTTGGACTTCATGCTGGAATTGTAGAGATATTTTATTTAGAATGAAGGTAATACAATGTTGGGAAAGATGGCTAGGATGGAAATGAACACTCCATGTATGCTCCTGTACGCTTACTCTCTGACTGTCAACAGTACTAGATAGATGGACACTTGAATGGTTTTAGCACATTTACTAGTTTGATTCAGAGTGATCGGATATGTACACTCCAGGATTTGAAGATCAATAGTTAAGTTGAGTACCTTGTTACTTTCAAGGGAAATAATTTTGTGGACTGGAAACAATTGCCAGCCTTCTGCTATTCCACTCTTTTAGCTTCACTTTCGTGGTTGAGTGTAAGACCATGTTATGAACCTGCATGTTGTTGTTATTAGTGACCAGCTGATACAGCAGCAAAAACAAAGTATGGGTCTGCTGAATTGAATATACAATTACATATTTTAGACAGGACTATGAGGAAACATTGGAAACATGTTGGATATATGGAGGTAAGAACAGTATACGAGGTCAACTGACTATTCTGCACCGCTTGTAGTAGTAGGGAATGCTGGTGCATATTGAGGACAGTGAAAACTATGTATGGGAAATCTAGTGGCAAAGGATTCAGTCTTTGGTTAGGTAGGGAGAACTTATTATTTCATGCTGAGCAAACAGATTTTCGCATCAGAGTTCCAGATAGCCCAGCGCAAGCAAGACACTCGTAGGCTGTATACGTGCTTGCTGCTAGACAGCTGGAACCACTAGGTGGCAGGAGGAGGCATGGATGTTTAATGAGGCATTCTTCCAAACTTGTCCCTCTGTGATCCAAGATCGTTCTGCACCTGTAAATTCAAGTTCATTCCTGCTCTCCTAAGTGTGTTCAGGGTTACAGATGCCTGCTAGTAAGGCCACAAGACGCTCCATCACCTGGTACTTTCTCAGAATGTCTCAGTAATCTTTGTCCACCATTACCGCATTCTGGCCCCTGCTGCCTTCCATCTCTGATGTAACATGTTTCCAGCCTTTTCCTTTCTAGTGCATCTCAGCTTGCCTTGCTACCCTTATTGGTTTGCCCATCCCTTGGTGTAGTTCACTTCTTGAAACACCCTTTTCTCTTTAGTTCTCATTGTACCAACAATGGTGTCTGTAAAGGAGGAATGTGTCCATGCTCCTTGTAGCACAGACTCAAGCGCCATGCACGCTCCAGCATGTAATCATGTGCACAAATCTCAGTTGAGTGGGAAAGAGGCTCAAGAGTTACGACTACTTCTTTTGCGTCCACACTTTAAATCTCACGGGGAGTAAAAAAGAGATTCTCACAAAAGGCCTGATGTACAGATGGCGAATAACTGTTGTTGTTTGCCTGGCCTAGTGTGTTCTAGGAATAATCTGGGAGAACTTCTGGTTTACTTGAGGTTTACACCTTACATTCAACAGTACACCATGAGCACATTGCTTTAGAATATCTCTGAATCAGACCCAATGTTGTCATCAATGTGATTTATTCTCTTAATCAACCATGTTTGCCGCCTTTCCGGGAGCACCTTGGGATTGGTAATAGATCTTTTCTTTTAAATGACTTAATTGTGTACTGGAAGGATACACTGTGTTGTCACATATATTCATTTTGTGTTTTAGTCTCTACCGGACAAAGATGGGAAGAAGTGCCTCTTCCTCATAAAATGCATAGATAAAAGCTATGAAATCAGTGCTTCTGACAAAAAGAAAAAGCAAGAGTGGATACAAGGTAAGCTACAAATGTCTACTTTTTGTGTGAATGTGTGCGCATGCATGTGTTATCCTGAGCTTCCAAATAATGCAAACATATTACCAAGGAATTACTCCCTTTACTGTTCACTACCTTCCTCATCAGAGGAGGCCTGTTCATCCAGTACTAATTCACCATGTATGCACTTTTCCTTGGTTTTGAGAATTGGACGTGTCCAAGATCATCTAGAGATGAAGCAATGGGAGCCATACCTGTGACAACTAATCATCTTTCAGGGAAAGCGCTTGGGCTGGGGTTTGTGGCATATGTGGTTTTAGTACAGAAGAGTGTGCTGGAAAATCGAATGCCCAAGCACTGACTGGGCAGTAGGGATAACCATAGTCTAGTGAGTAACAGCACCACTTTTGCCACCTTCGCTTCCAGACCTACCTTGCTTGGTTAGCAAATCACTCACCAGATCTGAAGTTGCCCCACATGAATGAACTTATCCTATTGACAGCAGCATCACACTTTGGGAGTTCAAGCATTGCATCTTGTAGGAGGTTCACTATCTGCTACCCCTCCATCCGGGTCGTAGCCCACTGATGCCTACTTAGACTGTGGTGGTTTGCTAGATAATACCCGAGATGAATCCAGGAGACTTAGGCCCTAAACCAGGTAGAAGAAAATACTGATGTCCGGGCTACCCAGACCGTGTGTTCCCACAAACAACCAGTGAGAAACTCTTACAATCTTTAATCATCCTGTGGATCAATCCCTGGTGTAGGGATTCATAAACATAGCAGTTGAAAGGGGTTTCCTAGCCATCTGAAGACATAAATATCCCTACAGTCAGAAGTATGAAGAAAGGAAGGGTCAATGTGACTCCTTGGCCTTTTTGGATGATTGAGTTTCTAGCAATAACAACGGCAATCAGTGCCCTTGAATGACATGCCCATTGTAATACCCTTTAGTTTTGACCATGAGAATAAGGGCTATTTCTAACTCTGTAACTAGATAAAAAAGGTTGATGAATATATTGGAAGCGTAGGGATAATGTACTTGATACTTTGCTGAGAAAAGAAAGGAGCTATTTGAGAAAACGACCAACTTGGATAAATATAGCTACAGGCAATATGTTATGAAACAACATTAGGAAGGGGATAAGGCGGGATGGTTACTTTATGGCTTGCAAACATAGAGATAGGGATGAAAGTTATTTAGGTGATTAATGATAAAAATATCCTATTACTGTGCATCAAAATAGCTTTAATTAGTGATTTGTTGAAAACTGTCCGGAGTTGCATGCACTGCAAGACTGAATGTCGGGGAATAAATAAAATATCCTTTAGATGAAGCAAGTCTCCCCAGACTCACAGAGGAATGCTAAGATGAGGGTAACTACTCAGTCGACATAGAAGGCATTAGAGGAGCAATAAATAATTCAGGAACTATTAAATCCCTGTGTGGAAATGTGTTACCCATCAAGCTACATAAACGATGTCGCTCTCCTGACACGTACTTTAGTGGCTGTAGACTGGGGCCGAGGGGGACAGGCTCCTGATTGCCATCTTCTTCTTGGGTTTCTGATGAGGCTCCTGCTTTCTGCCTGACCCCACCAGGACTGAGTCTTTGCTGCAGTTGGTGCATAGGTGCGTGAACATTTAGCATTCACTGGGAGTGTGGTAACCGATGGTAAGGGCTGCAACTGTGATAGACCTTAATTTGCATTGTTTCCTCTGCCTTTCATCTCTGCATAGATGCTGAGCCTTACAGACCAATGATTAGTGCTCCAGTTAGGGCCGGCTCTTTGGGTGCATGTGAGCAGGGAGTGGCCTGAGAGGCATTCACACTCTGTGAATGGGGGCAGCAGCAGCACGATTCACAATATTAGAACATGTGGCTACCCAGGGTGACATCTGAGGCTGATGGAGGAGGAAATGTGGGCTGAATGGTGAGTTGGAAGAGCAAGCAGCTTCCTTGCATGTTAGGCATTCGGTAGCCCGTATTTCATCTGGGCTGCCCGCTTGGCCTATCAATTCATGAAGTATATGCTGTCCTCTAGCAGCTCCCTGTGGCCTTGACACTACAGGCAGTAGGTAGTCATCCATCGCACTGATTGCTTTACATTTGGCAGAGGAGAGCCATTGTGGTGTGCTTCCTGTGTTTACCATTCATCTTGCACCCCAATGAAGCCATCCACCGGAGAAGTAATGAGTGAGTAGGACCTCTTCTCCCTATGAACCGCAGTATCAAAGAGTGCCATAGAGTACATGTCCTCACAGCCAGCAGCAGAAAAGCAGGGTGACAAAAGTCCTCCTATTCGGTCCATCAACACTTTACACGGTGATCTCGAAGAATAGACAGGCATCATCAAATCAGAGCTGAGAGATATGGAGACAATCAATGGGTTATCAAGCTACACTGAAGGTTGAGTAGCAGGCAAAGAGGTTTTTGTTCCATCAGGTGGATTTTTGAAGAACTTCCTGGGGTCAGGTTCTGGATGATAGTCCACTGAGATGTGGAGTCATATAATTGCTTTGGAGTGCATCCTCCGAAGGCGATGATTATTTCCTTGTTTTAGCTTCAGGGATTGTCCTTTTTTTGTTTTTCGTCACTGTTCCTTTCCCTTCTATAGGTCGCTAGGGTTTTTAGATGTTATGGTAGTGCTTTTTTAGTTAATGCATATAAATATATATATATATATATATATATATATATATATATATATATATATATATATATAATATTCGGAGTAATGTTGGTACGTTGATTTGCAGTGTAGTGACTCTTGCTGAATAGCCCTTGATGTAGTTGAGGTGCATTTGGCTGACCTGTCCATTCTAACTGATTTGCCAATTGAAATCAGTCCTAGAATACTGGAGTATCTACATTAAAAGTGCACATATACAGTTTGCAGAGAAAATATGATGACACGTATTAATGCCCTGGAAGATCAGTGCACGATTGTCATAACTTTCCTGTGTTTCCTATGGGGCACATGGCCGTATTAAAGATGATAATGGTTCACAGGATCATATATGTCTTACAAGTTCTACACCTTTGATGTAGCAGACCCATTTTTCAAACAAGTAGACTGCGATTTATTGAAGGTTTTAGAGTGGGTTTTAAATGGAACGCCTGACTCGGACTATACTGAGATTACTTTAGGAAGAAGGGAGTAAATAGGCAATAGACTTTAGGATTTACTGTGCAATTCATCTACAGCACATGGTGCCCTGGGTGGTGCATAATGATCCAGATCAGGTTAACGTAAACCTATTTAATGTAAATGCAGTTAAGCAGACTATACCCGGGACAAATACACATGCATATCTGAGATGCGATATTGGGACACTGCAGAACACCTAAATCCAGAAGCACTCTAGCTCATTTGCATAATATACAGATAGGGAAGGGTTGCCACGTTTTAATGATTTCTACAACATCTGAATTCTCTGAGATGCACATTGTTACTAAAATCACAGCTGGTATCCAAAATACATGCCCTAACTTTCCTAAAAACTAGAAGTGTACACGGGAAATCGGACAATTTTGAGCCTGGGAACAGGTGGCAGATTAAAAACAGAATTATAACACACTTTTATATCACTGAGTCTAAAGTCCTGCAAAGCTTAGTCGAAACGTGGGAGAAAGATTTGGGTGTCCCAGTATTTGGCATAGAATATGTATTTCCTGCAGAACAATATCTAGAAATGCCATGTTTAAATGAGTTCTTTACATGCACTATGTATAACTCCACAAATTATGCATACAATACTCTCCAAATTGTGCTGTACAAGCTCAATACCGTTTCGTGGGCAGAAACCTTCTTGGAAATGATCTAACAGTGTGATTTTGCTCTAAAATATGTATTCAAGAAGTCGATGCCCCCTGCATTAGTTCTTTTATGCAGGATATATTTTATATGGCCTACAGCTGCTTAAAGAACTCTCCTTTTGTGGTTATATTCGCCTGTCTTCGTTATCGGTTGGCTCATCTTGAACGTACTTTGAGCAGTGCATAGCTTTGGGACGCACTACACAAAATATGCCTCATTTCGAGTCAGCAGGTTTCATAGAAACAAATTCCTTATAGCTTGGAATATTAGACACTTGCTTGACTTGTTCATTGCCAGATATAGCTTAGGCTTTTGGAAACTTGCATCACCTTACTTATATTTGTAACTGGCTCTAAGATGATCATTGGAGTTAATCAGCTACTCCTATTGCTTCTGTGTGGACCTGCTTGAACCACTGTCCTAAGAATGGACACACTAACGGGTCTATTTTGATGTCGAGCGGATCACCACCGCCTGAATGGCGGTGGCGATCCGCCTGACATCATCCCCCGCCCGCCTCCTATTTCCCCCCAGCCATAATATGATGGCGGGGAGGGGAGGGGATGGGGGGAAGGGAGGGGAGGGGGGGGCAGACGGGAAGACTGTCTGCAGCTTTTCCGCGTGTTCAACGAGTCGACCGGGTGGAAAAGGGTTGAATATGGTGGCAGTGTCTGCTAGACACCGCCATCCATATCATGATGGCAGCAGGAAGCAGCAACGCTGCCGCGGAAAGGCATGCGTTTTTCTCAATTGGGGGCCCGTTGCGGGGCCCCAGGATGTTGGGGGGTGAGGAGGCACATTTGCATGGACGGCATGCCAGGCACCATGAGGTGCCTGCCACATTTTACATGCGAATGCACACATGCCTATTTTGTATTGCGGCGGGTGCTACTGACAGCACCGCCTGCCGCAATGCAAAAAATGTGGGATGTGCCCACCAGTGTGGCGGGCGCATCCTAATTGCCCATGCGGGATCGCCGCACCCTTAGCGGGCGGTCCCATTTCCCGGGGCGATGCCGCCCGCCATCATAATAGACCCCTAAGTATGCAAACAAATTGTATTTCGCGAGGACGCCTCCAATTATGATTAAGTTGCACTTTCCATAGGAAAGTGCTTTGTTTTAATTCGATAAAAGTCGTGTTGCACATCCAACTTAGTTCTTTCTTTATAAATTTTAGCACAGGTGGGTCAAGATTGGTTACTTTGATTTTGGCATGTTTTAAAAGTAGTATTTTCCCTTTTAAATCCCACCAGCATTTTTGAGGTTCCCTACAACAAAACTACTTCACAGACTAACACCAAAAGTATGCCAACTTTACCTTGAATAGGCTCTTCTCGTGGCTGTCCAATCTTTTTTAACTTGCTTACTGATCTCGAGCCTCAAGTGGCCTATATTTGTTTTATATGCAGTGTTTCTAGTAGTTGTTTGATTCTGTCCTGTTGTCCATTTTGTTACTGTTTATTAGCTTTTACATAGTGCACAATCTTTTATTGGTCGTCACCGCAGCACCCGCTGGAGGTTGATGGTGAAAACCTTTTATTGCTTATCTCCTTATTACATAAGGTCTAAGTTAATGAAGCGTGGCATTCAGGTACTTCTCCAGTTACGTTCCTGTATCTTCACTACGTATATGCCTAGTCTGCTTTGTCCCAGTCCTTGCATATCCCCTCCCTTCACTGTTGAGCTTAACATTGCCCTTGCCTGATGTGGATTTATATCTGTTAGCCAGGCGAAACATGAATTGCTAAGAGGGAGCAGTGTGGTTAAATGCTTCCATTCTGGGAAGACCCCAAAAAACCCTTCTTGGTTTTCGCACGCATAAAGGTGTATAAGAAGAAACAAAGTATTTGACAGTCTCCTTGCACCCCTTTACATAAAGACTAGCATAAGGATGAGAAAGGGTCACAAGTGACAAAAATGACCAGTTGGTAAGCTCCGCATACAGAAGTTGGAGAAGATATGACTGCCTTCCAGGGCTATATCCTGCTCCTTGTTAGAGATGCTCCCAACTGTTCATCTTCATCCTGGTATGATCCCACAAAGTATACACCTCTTTGTATGGCAAGTTGAAGTGTTCATCCTGTACTTTTGAGTCTGTGGTATTGTAATCTATGGTTTTAAGTACGCCATCAGATGAGCCTTATTTCAAATCTGTGGGTATAGCAGATAATGGGCTAACATGTTCAGTGTTATGTTCTTATGCCTGGTGACACTGGAATAATCTGAGTAAATTCAGTGATTCCATGTTATGCTTTGACTTTGAATTACTGATAATAGCGCAATTACTCCTACTCGCGTAGAGTAATTTGGGGAAAAATTCCTACAGTGAGAGCGTGAGCAGCCACACATGCTTGCTATCCATGTTTTGCTGTATTTAGCTCTACTGCATAGTGCAAAATTCTTTATCTCATTCATTTTGACTGCAAGGGTGCATGATGCACTAAGGAAATAGTCCTAAATGCTGGAAGTAAGTTGGGGGAAAATCCTAGCCCAAGAGCACATTTAATGAGCGTGAGCGGCTGCTCGATATTGGTGATCTGTGACATTTAGCGCAAAATTAATTCCTGCTCCTATTTTGGACGCGATATGGCATTTTTGTGTTAAGAAATAGTGCTGAACACAGTAACTCATAATTACAGATAATCTCACTGAGTTCCGCCTACCCCTATTATGAATCGACATCAGGAGTACAATGAGTTCTTTTTTAAGCTTAAGTTTTCCATGTTGATTTCTTTTTAATTTATATTAAATTCTCAACAGCCATTCAGTCTACTTTGAATGTAAGGCGGTTAGGCTCTGCTCCGCCCCACAAGGAGGCGCGTCAGAAGAGGAGAGAGACTCGCAGGAGACTGCAAGCTGAGCAAGAGGAACTAGATCGACGAATGCTGGAACTTCAGATAGAAAATGAGAAGAAGCAGCGGGAGCTGGAATCTATGCGAGAGGTACTGATGGTTTCACCTACCCTCCTCAGGAGTCCATGTATACAACTAGTTCCATTTTTACTTGACTGACTTGTAATTTGTACTATTCCCACACATGCACATTTAACGTAGCATGATGTGCTTATCGCTATGTCGTATTTTCTCAGTCTTTGGACCGTGAAAAATGCAGACAACCTGAAGTGCATCAGTAAAGTCATTCATGGTGTTGTGACACACCAGCAGGCCTACACAGTGGCCTAGCCTGCTGTCCTTTCCTTTAGTTAGACAATGAAAGGACATACCTTTTTCCAGTCTTTCCAACACATATAAGTATGACAGAGTTGAGCTGGCTTGCTACCTCCTGATTAGTTTAAAAAGCATAAAATAAACTTTACTTACATTTGTAAACTTATTGAGACTGATTCACAAAATATTGAGTAGTGGAAGTGATACTAGAAGAGTTCTATTTTATACACTTTTACATGCCTCTTTGAATCGGCCCCAAAATAGCCAATCTCCCTTTTAGTAAAAGTGCAAGAAGATACAGTTTTTTCTGTTTGTGCTAATTGTATATGGACATTACAATAATATGCCTATTTTATTCCCATTTTACATATTTTGGGGGACTTTATAGTGGCATGTAATAATATGTAAAAGAATACTACAGCAGTAGTATTGACCAGCAGGAGTGTGAATTGGCCTTAGTGATTATAAACTGTAGAAGGAATCAAAGTCGTAGCCACAGTGTTTTATAGTACATGCAATGGACTTGTTCTCATGCTTATTGAGCAAGAATTGGCAAATACAGTAGAGCCGACTGTGGCAAGTTGGTTTGATGCTTAATTAATGTTCTAATTCTTTTATTGCTAGCATATGCCATCAAATTAAAAAGAAAACATGACAACTGTAGTGGCCACATGACTACAATTAAAAACATTAAATAAAAAAAACCATTGCATAGCATTTTAATAGAACAATATTGGTGGTGGAACGCTGGTGTACGTGGAACATGTATATAAATTCTAAGTCACGTCACAGAAAAATGATTCTTATTGGCACAAAGAAAACAAAGTATTCCCTTTGAATTAGCTCACAGAAAAGGCAAAAAACTGAATAAAAAAAGCATTGGCAAAGTAGAGTATTGACCCACCAGATTCCTCACCATGGCATTGAAGTGCTCTTCTTTTTAGATGGATGTGCCCTTGTGATCAAGCAGAATACGATCTACCTCACACGCCATTCTCATCAGGTGCCTGTAGGAAATTGGCATCCAAGGACCCGTTCTCCGCTGGATCTGCCCCTTCTCAGTGGATTAAACACAAGCTGTCACCCTGACGCCTTACTCCTCATAACTCCTCTGCAAATGCCTCAAGGTTCATCACTCAGCCCCACCCTCTTCAACGCATACTTGATCCCTTTGGCCAATGTCATCTGCGCACACAACACCCTCTCTCAAGCACATTACATGCAACTCATACTCTTCCTCTCGTACAAGACCCTGACCACAAGAAATCAGTTCACCGTCTTTATGATGGAATTCGCTAACTGGATGAAAGCCAACTGTCTCAATCCCAGTGCTGACAAGACAGAAGTAGTGATCTGTGGAAAAAGAACCTCACCATGAGACTCCAACTGGTGGCTACCCGAACTCGGACCCACATCCAGAACCCATGCCAGGAACCTCAGCTTAATCATCAACAGCAAATAGATATGACTGCACATGTCAGCCCCATCACTGCATCCTGCTTCCACACCCTGAAGATGATCTTCCAATGGCTCCCAAACAAAACTTGAAAAACTGTCACTCATGCCCTAGTCACCAGCAAGTTGGACAATGGGAACACCCTCTACGCTGGGATCACCAAGCAACTCACTAGAAGACTATAAACAATACAGAACTGGTCAGTTAGACTCGTCCTCAACCCCCCACACAGAACTAGCATCCCACCACACCTCAGGTAACTACACTGGGTCCCAAAACACAAACACACTAAATTCAAACTCATCTCACACACATCAAGGCATACCACAACTCAGGCCCACCTACCTGGACAGTTGCATCTTCTTCCACCAATCACTCAGACACCTACACTTTGCAGGACTCCTTCGCGCACTCATACACAGAACCAGATCAGGAGGATGAGTGTGGTCTTCCCTCGCTCCTAAATCGTGGAACAAACTCCCACTCCACTCCTCTATCCTTGAATTCCACAGGAAGCTGAAGAACTGGCTTTTCAATTAACCAACCTGTCATAGGTAGAGTTGGGCGCACACACCTGCTCAGAGCCAGGATACCCTAGTGATAGTGCTCTTTACAAATACACACAACATGACAATCATAACATAATCACTCACAGTGCTGGAGAGCAAGTGGCTTGAGATGGGTTGACCCCTTATTTCGTGCTGTACGGGGGTAAGCTAAATGTGAATAACAGCTGAACAGGCAAGTGGATGAAGAAGGCTATGTATGCATATATTCGTTTTGTTTGTGATTTTTGCTATTACAAGTGGTTGGCTGAGAGTCATCTAAAGCTGTCTCTAGGCCAGCCCAAATTTAAGGATAAGAGAGTGGGCAGAGCTAGCTAGATTGGTGTCTGTTTTGATCTGAGAAGGGTCTTTTAGTCAAAAAATCCTAAAATGCGTTAAGGCAGTATTTGAAAACAATTTGTATTTTTGCGTCATTTGTATTCTGTTCCTGTAAGAAACATCTTGTTTCTGCAGTCCTTTGAAGAAGTACCATTTTAGGAGGTGAAACAGAATACAGACCATGTTATGAAACAGAGTTGAGCGGCAGTTTATGGGCAAAGTGCTTTTCGCAACTTCTTTTTTCTTTTTTTTTTTTTAAACACCAGTGTCTAGTGAAGTCAAACTAAACTGCCTTTCTATTACCCCAGAACAAAACCCTTTAACTTTATTCACCACTTCCGCACCTTTCATTCAGAATTTTTATTCGCATTAACACCTCTTTCATGTAGTTGACCACATAAAGACAAAGGGCTTGTTTACAAGTGTTATTTGTACTTTAGACTCAGATTTACCGATTCTTTTTCCTCCAAAATAATATGATTTCTGAATAATAGTTTTATGAGGAAACCTGTTTTTGTTCTATAGAAACATATACCCTAACAGAAAATATCCAGCGCTGCCCTCTGAAAACCAGACACCCCAGCGAACAGTGCTGCCAGCATGGAAGTCTAAGGTAGGACAGTTTCCTGCACTAGAGGCATCTTCTCCTACACCAGCACGCCCACCGTCACGCCACAAAGCTCTACGCCTACCTTTCACCACACAATACCGGAAACTGCTCTCGGCTCCAATGCTTACTCCTCAAATCATGCTCGCTATGCAAGCATTCCTTCGAGTTGCAGGACCTCATCATCATCCTCGGAGCCAATATCATCTTTCTCACCAAGACCCGGCTCAACCCGTCATCTGCCCCTGACATCGCGACAGCTACTCCGGTCGGATACAAATTCAATAACCAGGACCACGTCAGCAATCCAAGAGAAGGAATAGCCTTCATCTACAAAGAGACCATCCAGTGCACCACCACCCCATGGAACACCTCAACTTCAATCTCCACACCAACGGCAAGTCAACCATCAGAGGCAGCCTTGCATACCAACCCCCGGGCCTGCACTGCAGCTTCTGCAACACCATTACAGACTTTGTCACTCCCCTCAACCTGGACTTCAATGACAATATCTTCCTTGGCGACCTTAACTTCCACTTCAACGACTTCGCCGGCAAATCTACCCACCTCCTCAACAGTATGAGCAGCCTTGGGCTCACCCAAGTTGCCCACAACTCCCTGTACACCTGCAGGATACATGCTGGACCCCATCTTCACCTCTAGCAACCGCAACAAGTACAGCCACTTCACAGGACTCACATGGACTGACCACTTCATCATGCAATTCAGCATCTCCAGCCAACAGGACAGCTGGCACATCCATTAACTCAGAACAGCAAAACACGACAGCAAACAACTTGAGAGGAGATGGCATACCAGCAACACCACCTCTGACAGGTTGGCCTTCAAGACCTCCCTCAAACTCATCCACCTACTGAGGGCAACAATAAGGAATGCCATCGCTGCACGCATCAAAATCTGCACCAAGAACAGCAAACAAGTATTCAACATCCTCAAATAGTTCTTCATCCCTGCAGCCAGCAAAAACATCACCCCCTCACAAGTGTTCTGCGACAATCTCGCTGTCTTATTTTATGACAACTTCACAACCATGTGCATAAACTTCAAACCCACTCCATCGGATTTAGCCAAATGACACGCCCTCACCACAACCAACACCAACTGTGCACTGACCGCCTGGAACCAGCTCTTTACCAAGGACAACACCTCCATCATGAAATCCATTCACTCAGAAGCTCCCACAGACCAATGCCTGCACCACATCTTCAGCCTCGTAAGTGAAAGGATCGACCAGGAACTCGCCACCCTGCTCAACACCTCAATCACCGCCCCATATTTCTGGAACTCTGGAAACATGCCAAAGTCCAACCACTACTTAAAAAGCCCTTCGCCGACCCCAGCGAACTCAAAAGCTACCAGCCCATCTCCTCGCTCCTGTTCCCAGCCAAGGTTCTGGAAAAGACAATCAACAGGCAACTCGCAAAACACCTTGAGCAGAATCAGCTACTTGGCACATCACAAACAGGTTTCCACAGCAACCAGAGCACATAGACTGCCCTGATTGCATCCACCAAGGACATCTGAACACTCTTAGACTGGGGAGAAAGGGCGGCTCTGATCCTCCTCGGCTTCTCAGCAGCCTTCGATACTATATCCCACCATACGATGAGAGAAATACTTCACCATATGAACATTCAAGGGGACGCACTCAGATGGAGAACCTCCTTCCTCACTGGAAGGACATAGATGGGCCGCCTATCACTCTTCACCTCCGAACCCAAGGATATCTTCTGCGGTGTCCCCCAGGGCTCACCCCTCAGCCATACTCTTTTCAACGCCTACATGATTCCTCAGGCCAACATCATCGGAGGTCATGTCTCAGCATCATAGCCTATTCAGACTACACCCAACTCCTCCTCATCCTCTCCCTCACCGATGACCCGACCTCCACCAGGACTAACTTACACAGATGCATGACAAGCATCACTGATTGGATGAAGAACAATTGCTGGAAGCTGGACACAGCCACAAAGGAAGTACTGATCTTCAACAACAACCTCTGGAAAGACTCCTGGTGGCCCCCAGGCTTAAGACCCACCCCCACGCCAGAAGCCTCGGAATCATCCTTGATAACAAGCTCACCATGAATTCATAGATCAATGCCATCTCCTTCACCTGCTTCCTCATTCTGCTCATACTACAGAGGATCTTCAGTGGCTACCCCTGCACATGAGACGCACCATGACACAGGCCTTCATCACCAGCCGACTGGACTCTGGCAACGCTCTCTACAAATGGATCGCTGAACATCTCCTACAAAGAATTCAAATCATACAGAACGCTGCAGCCAGACTCATCCTCGACTTCCCTCAATGAACCCACATCACACTGCACCTTAGGCAACACCACTGGCTCCCAATACAGAAGAGATGCCAATTCTAGCTTCTAACACATGCACACACAGCCCTACACTCAAACAAGCACCCACCTACATAACCCAGCGCCTGAACTTCTAGTAACCTTCGAGAAGATAACGCTCTGCTTCCGCATCACTCACCCACACGTTCGCATCCACCAAAAGCAGAAGCGGAGAATGCTCCTTCTCTTACATTGCAGCAAAGACCTGGAACAGCCTCCCCCTGCAGGTCCGGACCATCACCTCCCTTCCAGAGTTCCGAAGAACCCTCAACACCTGGCTGTTCGAATAAGACCATCGGGACCTGCAAGCGCCTGTATACCCTACCGGGTGATAAGCAGCGCTATATAAATTCTTGATTGATTGATTAATTAATAAAGTAATTTCCATATAGTACATGATGATAATATTTCCATAGCAAAATGGCCAGTCTGTAACAAAAATTATTTGTTGTGGCCATTAACTGTTAGTGTTTTTCTTCTGGCAGGTGAAGAATACGTTTCTCTATTTTTTGGCTTGTATTTCTTCAAGTTTTCTCACAGACCATAGAAAACAGAAATCTCAGTTTTCAATGACATACACAAACTTTACATATAAAGTACAGGCTCCATTTTTCAAATAATCATGTATAAAATCGCTATTATTTTGAAAGCAAACCATCTTGATGACACTCAAGCTATGATTAAACTAAAAGCATTAAACTCTGGTGTTATGACATTGCAGAGACTTAAATATAGATTGAGGTGTGCTATTGAAATGTCCTGTGAAGTGCATGTGGTCGTGATACAAGAGCGTGTGTATGGCCTGCGTCTTTAACTCTGATTTTGACTGCATTGTGAGTATTTATGCTAGTGTAGTCATTGGGCCGGAGCATCCTTTATTTAATGTAGGTCAAAGGGGCGTATCCAGCTTCTTTTGTATTTCCAGTGTGATCTTTCACCCGAAGCTTCAATGCCTCTGGAGTATTCAGGTATTGTGGTTCCTACCAGTACTGGTATGCCCACAATGTACTGCCTTTGGGTGCAAATGTCACTGTTCATGTCGAGGGAGGCATCAACAGAGATGATGGCACCTAACATTTGTTGTGTTCCTCCTGTTATTTTATTTTGCTGACTTTAAGTGAGTTTGAACCTAAAAGAGCATTTATGCACTAGTGATAATTTTGAACATCAGCCTGGACATGGCATAGCTGTCAAGCCACACTAGGTCTGTCTTGATAGAACAGCTCTGTCATTATATTAGAGACCTTGAGTACAGCATTCCATTGAAGAGAGCCTGTGTGCTTCTGCCAAAGCAGTGTTGGTTTTGCACTTTTATTGACATAACTGTCAAGCCACATTAGGTCTGGTCTAATAGAACAGCTCTGGCCTTATGTTAGATGCCTTGAGTACAGCAGTTCATTGAAGAGAGCCTGTGTGCTCCTGCCAAAGCAGTATTGGTTTTGCGTTTTTATTGGTTGTTGGAAGATATCCCCATACCTAATAAGGCAGTTGCATTAAAACGTGAGGACGTGATAGCACCCAAGGGGAAATCTTCTATGATACTGTGATCCTGTTCACTTAGATGGTTGGTTGTTTACCAAGCTCTGTGAGCTAACAGCTGTATGGCCAGCACAAAGTGGCATTCTTTCTCCTAGAAAATGCCCATTATTTTTAAAGTCTGCTGTGCCTTGATTTTCCCTTTTCCAACAACAGGAGGCATCTACCACGTGAGCCTGCCCTGAAATAATGCAACAGGGAGCAATTTTGAGAACTGTACTGTGTGTAGGCCAGTGCTAGAGTAGATGCCTCAGAAAGCCCAGCTGGAGGGGACAAAGAAGGAGTGGAAGGCGAGATATGTCCCGACTCCCTGCGAGAAGCGAGGGCTGCAGTGGTGTGTGAACTGAACCTTCTCCTGCTGGCATGGATGCGGAGCCAAAGCAGGCATGTAGGTGGTGCTGCACTTGCTTGTACCCTTTTATGTTCAGTGCTTGCTACCTGGATGTGGTGTATATGGGGGCCGAGATTAGGTAAAGAGCTGGCTGAAGGTAGTGTGTGATGTCCTCGAATAGTTACCAGCAATCTTCAATACTCTTACTCCTGAGGTCCTCGTACCAGTCATTACATATAAGGTAATCCAGTTCAATGACAGGCAAATAAAAAGAGGAAATGCTGTTAATGAAGTCCTGCCTGTTCCTCAGTGGGTGCCATAAACGACGAGGCAAACCCAGCATCGTCCTGTCCTACCCGAACAGTAGCGAGGAAGAGTGAGGTATGGGTGGGTTGTAATGACTAGTCTCAGGTCTTTAGGCCTAAGAGTAATGAACATTACTAATAAGTAATGTCTGACAATACCTCTGTGTCCTCTGTCCTCATCCCACTCATTACATATTAGGAATACCCAAGCTATCCACTTGGCATTCATTTGACATACAAAGGTTCACATACCGAGATCATGATACACTTCAGTGATTTAATTCAAAGCTATAGGAGTAGGTTTTCCTGTTTTTCAGTTTCTATTTTGGTAAATTCTGATGTTTTTTTCAGTGTTTTCAAGTGATTTCAATACCTTTAAAAACAGTGGTTATCAGTGGTTGCACATGTTCGCGCCATTAAAAACAACAGAATCCTTGTTTTTCTGGTGTTTATGGAATGTTTTGCTTTTATTATTGCTTTATTTCTGCACGGATAGTGCATGGTATAGAGAATGTGTACGTACAGTGTATATGAGGTACAAATACATTTTTACAAATCAAACTTCTTTTAGTACACCATACAATACTTCCTCAGCAAGTATTAGGTCATGTGCATTTGCTCTTTCCTTCCCAAGTAAACTTTTATCTGTGAATAGGCCCTCTACACATTGGCACTTGAGACGGGCAACGCCAACAAAGCCAGTAGACAGTTTGCTAACTCTGGCCACTGACATAGCTTTCCATGCCAACATTTGTGCACCTGAAGGTTGCGATTCTCTTGGACAGGTCCTGCAACAAATGCTTTCAACTGTGCGCATCTGCCCTCAGAGTTATTGAAGCGGTCTTGAAGCAGCACTTTTGAATTGAAAGTCCTGAGAAAATTCCCCTTTATGGAAGGGATCTAGAACTTGTGCACAGTACCACAGTGAGGCTTAATTGCCTTCAAATGCCATGGTTGGTGAAGGGACATTTCTATGCATAATTGCAAGCCATTTCTCATATATTGTAAAATACAATTTCCTGAATTGCTCCTCAACATTTCTTTGTTTACCAAGTGGCAAGCACTCTAACATGGAACATGTTGCAAGGCCAAAGTCACTAAAAGTGTCACCTAGCTTACTGTCGAGATGTTTCACATCAACATCAATTATGCTGAACAAGACAAGGGTGTTTTTTATTATGTCAACTACATCAGTCATGTTTTCCTGAAAAAATGTAAGAATGCAGTAGAGTGTACTTTTTTCACATTAAATATAAATATGCAACCGAAGATCCTCACATTTCTTGCCTTTGGAATCATCACTCAGCATAAATTCTGTAAACAGTTCCCACATTGATAATACAGCATTTACAACCACTAGGACTGAGTACCACCAGCTAAGTGACACAGCTGGGATGAATCTTTCTTTGATGCCACACAAAGCACAAAATGAGAAATATTTGTGTTTTAGTTTCCGCTCATAACACAACAATGCACCAGAATGGACCAAAAAGTAAATAGCATTCTTCATTAACTCTAAAGATTGTAAAGATGCTTTCAGCATACCATTTATTTATTTATTTATTTATGGCTCTTATAAAGCGCACAGCTACCTCCGTCGGAGGTGTCCCGGCGCTAAAAACTGTCAACATAGATAAGAGAAGCATATCTAAGATGAGGAGAATAGCCAAGTTTTCAGGCGGCTACGAAATAGTACCTCAGATGAGGCAAATCTGAGGTCCAGGGGGAGCCCGTTCCAGTGTTTCGCAGCAAGAACAGCAAAAGCTCTGCCGCCCATTCGAGCGCGGCGGAAGCGTGGCACCACCATAAGGCGTAGACTGTTGGAACGTAGGTCTCTCACTGAATGAGATAATGTGAGTCTCCTTCTCAGGTAATCTGGGCCAGTACCGTTGAGAGCACGGAAAACAAGAGTGAGTATTTTAAACTTAATCCGAGAGGCTATGGGAAGCCAATGGAGCTTTTTGCGAAACGTAGAAATAGAATGTCGGAAAGGGATGTTGCCAATCAGTCTTGCTGCCGCGTTTTGAACTACTTGCAGGCGTTCAATTAGGTACAGAGGAGCCCCCGCATAGAGACTGTTGGCATAGTCCAAATGGGACGTTATTAGCGCCTGCGTGACTGTTCTGCGCGCATCCATTGGCAGAAAAGGGAAATTTTTTTTCATCATTTTTAGCTTACCAAAACAGGCAGCCGTGACCTTATTAATTTGCGGACCGCAGGAGAGCGTGTCATCAAACTGGAATCCCAAATTACGGGCAGTGTGCACCGGAATAGGAGGGGGGTTAAGGACCGAAGGCCACCACAATGAGGGGGGTATTGTCATTTTTTGATTAAAAAACAGGACTTCCGTCTTATCCGCATTAAGACGAAGGTGGTTCGAGGCCATCCAAGTACAGATTTCTCCCAAACAGTGGCGGAAACTAGAGAGGCTGGAGTCAGAGTGATCTCTAAAGGAGAATATCAGCTGTGTATCATCAGCATATGAGATCACTCTGACTCCACATGCCTCTACAACTTTGGCCAACGGGGCTAGATAGACATTAAAAAACAGAGGACTCAGTGCCAAGCCCTGGGGAACTCCACATGCAAGCGGTTTAGACCCTGATTTAAAAGGTCTGAGGAAAACCCTCTGTGATCGGCCCTGGAGGAAAGAAGTGATCCAGGATAGTGCAGAACCACCCAGTCCAATCTGCTCCAGTCGGGCCAGAAGTATTTGATGAGACACTGTATCGAAAGCGGCGGACAGGTCGAGGAGGACCAACATGGCCTCCTCGCCCTTGTCCACACACTCTCGAACAGACTCTGAAACTTCTAGTAATGCAGTTTCCGTGCTAAAACCCGCACGGAAACCGGACTGGGAGTCGTGGAGCAGAGAATTAGTTTGGAGATATTCTGCCAGTTGAAGTTGGACGGCCTTCTCCAAAACCTTAGCTGGTTTAGGGAGGAGGGAAATAGGCCGATAATTACAAAATTGAGTGGGATCCGCGTCTGATTTCTTCAAGATAGGCACAAGCAAGGCTTCTTTCCAAGCCGAGGGGAATTGGCCTAACTGTAAGGAGGCATTCCAAAGGGAAGTAAGTGGCTCTAGTAATAGGGTAGCTAAGTCAGTCATGATCTTAGGGGGGACAGGGTCCAAAGGGGAGCCAGATTTGCATTGTATAATAAGTTTTAGTGCAAGATCAGAAGAGAGATCCTTGAATGCCAATAAGGTAGGAGCAGTGTCAAGTCTAATTGATGTATAAGGATGAGGGTACTCAGACGCCACAGCTGGGCGGAAGGAAGAAGATATCTTCTCAATTTTTTCCTCGAAGAAATCGGATAGTCCATCGCAGAGGGACTGGCTGGCCACATTGTTAGGTATAGTTGCGGGAGGATTGATGAAATCTTTAACAATTTTAAACAAAATTTTTGCCGAGTTGTCAGCATCTTTAATTTGCAAGGTGAAAAACTCTTTCATGGCCGTTTTTTTGAGCTTAGAGAATTGCTTCAAGGCTGTTTTATATATAATTTTCGCCTCTGTGTCATATGTCCGTCTCCAGCTTCGTTCTAGTTTTTTGCAGCGACTTTTTTCTTCCCGTAAGGTCTCAGAAAACCAAGGAGCGGAGGGACGAGATCTTGCCGATGAAACCGGTAGTGAAGGAGCAATACCGTCAATCGCAGATAATAGGGCGGCATTGAGTTTGAAAACACCCGCATCTAAATTATCTATGTGAGGCTCCAGAGGGCAGCTGAATACTTGCTCTAGAGCCGAGCACGTAATTTTATGCCACTTTCTCCTACAGTCAGTGCTCAGTGTCACTGAGATAGGGGACTGAGGAAGAGTGATATCGAACGAGAGAAGATAATGGTCAGTCCAGGTGAGGGGCAGGGGGGGATAGGTGACAGTCCCTGGTAGAGTAGAAAAAATTAGGTCCAATGTATGGCCCGCCTCATGTGTCGGACCTAGGATTAATTGCGTCAGGCTCAGATTTTGAAGAGATTCGAGGAACCGAGTGGCTGAAGTGCAGGTGGGATCCTCAACATGTAAATTAAAATCGCCTAATACTATAAAATGCGGATGCTTGAGAGACAGATCAGTTAAGATGTGGACCAATTGCGTTAAAGAGGAAGGGGATGCTTTTGGAGGGTTATATACTAAAACACCAGTAAGGTAAACTGATGCAGAATTAGCAATCGAGAAGTACAAGGCTTCAATCAGCCCAATATTGGTAAGTTTTTTTATGGAAATATTGAAGTGGGATTTAAACATGATGGCAAGTCCTCCCCCAGTTTTACCTTCACGGTTAATGCCCAGGAAGCGATAGTCCGGGGGGGTGGCCAAGTAAATATCAGGTTTAGAGGTGTCCTTGGTCCAAGACTCCGTTAGGAATAACATGTCCCAATTATAAGTAGTCACGGTCGACCAAATTTCGTTGGCGTGACGAGGGAGAGATCTGCAGTTGATCAACGCTGCTTTTAAAGGATGAGCCGACGATGCTGGGGGAGGCGGCGATGTACGTTCGCACCATGGGGGGAGAACGAAATCGCACTGAGAACATAGGAAAGAGTGGCCATCTAAGTTATCAGGGGTGCAGCGCACATCAGTAACACAGGAGCTTAGTCCGATATGAAGGAGTTGCTCTCTAGACCAGCTGACCCGGTTGTTGATGGTGGCATGAGCAGGGGGACTGGCCCTCGGCCCGTGCCCGGCGCGGACGGGCGCAGACGGGCTTGCCTTGGGCGCGCCTTTGGCGCGCCATCGGCGCGCCCGCTGCGCCCGCCCGCTGCGCGGCCGGGATGGGTGGTTGGTTTTAAGCATGACAGGAGGGCGTGAATTCGTCCAGAAGCTGGACCGCTACCCTTCCTGCCTTCCCCAAGATGGCGGCGGCGGTAATATCCGCGACTACCGGCGTCAGCGCTACACTCGGGCTGCGCCGGTAGAACAGGCAATGAGTATGGTCCTGTGGGTCTTATTACAGCAGAATATAATTTTTAAAATGCGCCCAGTAAAATATTTACACAGTTTAAAAATAAGGTACTGAGGAAGTATAACACACTCCGTGTAGATCGGTACAAGAGGGTAAAGAAAAGAGCGCCCCCGGCTTCCGCCTCAGGGGAAAGGTGCTAACAGCATTTGCAGGATTCACAAATAGACAAACCTTAAATAAGGCGGGAGGGCGGGAATTCGTCCAGAAGCTGGACCGCTACCCTTCCTGCCTTCCCCAAGATGGCGGCGGCGGTAATATCCGCGACTACCGGCGTCAGCGCTACACTCGGGCTGCGCCGGTAGAACAGGCAATGAGTATGGTCCTGTGGGTCTTATTACAGCAGAATATAATTTTTAAAATGCGCCCAGTAAAATATTTACACAGTTTAAAAATAAGGTACTGAGGAAGTATAACACACTCCGTGTAGATCGGTACAAGAGGGTAAAGAAAAGAGCGCCCCCGGCTTCCACCTCAGGGGAAAGGTGCTAACAGCATTTGCAGGATTCACAAATAGACAAACCTTAAATAAGGCGGGAGGGCGGGAATTCGTCCAGAAGCTGGACCGCTACCCTTCCTGCCTTCCCCAAGATGGCGGCGGTGGTAATATCCGCGACTACCGGCGTCAGCGCTACACTCGGGCTGCGCCGGTAGAACAGGCAATGAGTATGGTCCTGTGGGTCTTATTACAGCAGAATATAATTTTTAAAATGCGCCCAGTAAAATATTTACACAGTTTAAAAATAAGGTACTGAGGAAGTATAACACACTCCGTGTAGATCGGTACAAGAGGGTAAAGAAAAGAGCGCCCCCGGCTTCCGCCTCAGGGGAAAGGTGCTAACAGCATTTGCAGGATTCACAAATAGACAAACCTTAAATAAGGCGGGAGGGCGGGAATTCGTCCAGAAGCTGGACCGCTACCCTTCCTGCCTTCCCCAAGATGGCGGCGGCGGTAATATCCGCGACTACCGGCGTCAGCGCTACACTCGGGCTGCGCCGGTAGAACAGGCAATGAGTATGGTCCTGTGGGTCTTATTACAGCAGAATATAATTTTTAAAATGCGCCCAGTAAAATATTTACACAGTTTAAAAATAAGGTACTGAGGAAGTATAACACACTCCGTGTAGATCGGTACAAGAGGGTAAAGAAAAGAGCGCCCCCGGCTTCCGCCTCAGGGGAAAGGTGCTAACAGCATTTGCAGGATTCACAAATAGACAAACCTTAAATAAGGCGGGAGGGCGGGAATTCGTCCAGAAGCTGGACCGCTACCCTTCCTGCCTTCCCCAAGATGGCGGCGGCGGTAATATCCGCGACTACCGGCGTCAGCGCTACACTCGGGCTGCGCCGGTAGAACAGGCAATGAGTATGGTCCTGTGGGTCTTATTACAGCAGAATATAATTCACCATTTAGTTTGTGGTTGTGCAGGTGTTTTTTTCAGTGTTTATATGTTTACACTGGTGAGGGCTATTTCCCTTTAAGTGGGGTTTTATCAGTTATTATATGTATAAACCTGTTGCTCTGCCTGAGTTTGCTCTGTGCTGGGGAACCCTGTCACAGAAGCTGTGCACTTTACAAAACTTTAATAATATTAATACCCAAGACCGACACCCGCGGATTTGTTCTCACTATCAACTTTTTGTAACCTATAATGCTGAACAAATGTATCTGAAGATGTACAAATAACATATAGCTCTGCAAATCTGAGACACATGGACATCCTTCACTACTGCCCATGAAGCCGTGAGCCCCTTGTTGGCCTTTCTTGGATTCATTCTGAAGAGGTCAGTCCACCAATGATTAGGCTACGGCAATCTTATATCGGATCCATCTACTTATGGCCGCGGGCGAGGCATTTTTCCCCTGTCCATACAGCACAAATGGGTTGTACCCTGACTCACAAGGGGCAGGGGTAACCAGAAAAATATAAAAATCAACAAAATGCCACTTGTACATTAAATATACAATTACAAAATTACAACAAAGCACAAAACATGTAGACAAAATTAAAAACCACACAACAAAGGAAGCAATCCTAATGGCCAAAGGAGAGAACATAGAGAAATCCAAGCCCTCTTGGTATTTCAAATTGAGAAACCAAGACATTGTTACCTTCACTTTTTTTTCTAGATACAAATTAAAGTAATGAATAATTGAAAAAAGAATGTATTACCCTCCTTTTTTATTTTAGTAATGCAAGGTGTCAAGTAAGGGTTTAAATCAGTAATAGACTTATTTAATGTACAAGGGGCATTTTGATTAATTTGATATTTTTCCTCTGACCAGCAGATACAAACTCAGCAGATGACCAGATTTCCTAAACTCATGGGTTCTTCAAATGTACGCCAAAAGAGTTCTCTTTCAACAAGAAGATATAGTAATTTGTCTTCTAGAGTAGTGGGAGCTGAAAAACAGACCACTCTAGCTCCTTTGATCTAAACAGGCGCTGTGACTTTAGGATGGTAGACCAGATCTGGCCTCAAAGCCACTCTGTCCTCTAGAATTGAAAGAGAATGAGGTCTGCTCATCAAGGTTCCTAGTTCTCATATCGTCCTATCAGGCTAATTCCCTCCAAAAATGTAAATTTCAAAGTAAAGAACATAATGTCTTTCGCATCAATGGGCTCAAAGGGGGAACTCTTATGAGCTTAAAGGATCAAAGGAAGATACCACAGAGGTGTATCATGTGAGGATGAGCCAATAATTTCCTGTTCAAAAGATGTGAAGCGGAGCTCTCACCCATACCTACATTCTCCCAGGGTCAACTGAAGGCTTTAATTGCAGACTATCAATTGATACCTGAGGGTTAAAACTAAAAGATTGTTGTCAAAACCTTCCCTCAGAAACTGCGAGATTTTTGAAAAATCACAAAATAATGCAGAAAAGCGTTTCTTGTCACACCATCTTTGGAAAGTAGACCGGTGTTTGCTGTAAGCTTTGACAGTGGAAGGCTTTATGGAATTCTGTAGTATATACTTAGTGTGATACAATGCCTGTCTTCCATAGCCCCTCCCTTTCAATCTCCAAACTGAAAGCTGCAAATATTTCTGAAGAGAAATAAAAGGTAGTGGTCTGTAATGGGGATGAAGTTAAAAAATATGCCAACGAGGTTCCAGAGACCAAAGAAGAGGAAACCACAATATTCTTGACCAAAAGTAGACGATGACAAGACCTCCTGAGCGCTCTGCCTGATTTTGTTCAGTAGTTGGGGAGTTTAAGGAAAAGTGGGGAGTGCATATGTGGTTTTTTTTTAGTCCAACCACCATCAACAAATCCACCCTCCTACAACCTTTTCTTGGTACCTTGAACATAAATTCAGAAGTTGATTGTTTCTTTGATTTGCTAAAAGATGTAGGAATGTAGTCTCAAGCTTTCTGCATATCTTCTGGAATATCCGAGGAGACAATTGAATGTTCTGAGATTGCGGCAAACACTTGCTTAGGTCACCTGCTTTCTTGTTGCCCCACCCCATATGTACACAGTCCTCAGTGATAGCAAATGAAATTCTGTCCAAGTGATCATCTGCCTGGTGGTCAACCCCAGAGGTTTGGACAGGTTCCTCCCTCATGATTTACATATGGAACCACTATCATATTGTCCAATCTCACTAGGACGTTCCTGTCTCAAATAGATTGTCTGAATGTTTGGAGAGCCATGAAAATGGCAGACATATCACTCCAGCTGGAGGAGTGCAGGCTCTCTGAGAGAAACCATTGCCCTTGAGTTGGTTCTTTTTCCAACTTAGCCCCCATTCAAAAGAATTTACATCTGTTCCTACTAAGCAAGTTTCTCCCATATAAAGAGCAGTACCTTTTGACAAATTCTTCATCTCCAGTCACCACACTATGGATTGTAGAAGTTGGTCTGGTTATGGAATCAGTACTTTGAACTCCTATGATGCTGCAGAACAATACTTGAGAAGACAAAGTATTAACCGCATGCGTGCGGGCGGAATTCCGCTCGTACGCTGAGATTTTTAAAAGCGCACTTTACGTGACGAGCTGGGCTCGTCATCAGCGTGCGAGGAGGCTACCTCATGACGAGCCCAGCTCGTCATCAGCGTGGAAGGGGTTAAAGGGTACATATGCAGGCTTTCCCATAGCACAATGGAAAAACACTGCCATGTGACCCTGCAACCTCAACATCATCTTGCCAATCCTTGAGATAGCTCCATCATATTCCAATTCACAGTTTGTATTCTGTATTCTGATAAGAAGACCGAATCCACGCGTTGCCGGAGTTTGGCTCCTATAAACAAAGCCTGTATGAAAATTCCAATAGTCCTAGAGTAGCATGCGCTAAAGAAAACTCACCATTGTAGCGGATTCAATCTCAAAAGCTATGCAAGACAAGAGCCGAGTACTGTATTATCGCATAATGGCTTTTCTGCTGGACACACACACGCACACACACACATATATATATATATATATATATATATATATATATATATATATATATAACTGCAATTTGATTCATTAAAAAAAAAAAAATTCAGTTAAGTGTATAGGCAAATTCTTTTAGGGGTATTTTGTTTATATTATAATAAAATTAACCCATCACCTTCCTTTGCTTAAAGCTCAGCAGTTGGCAAACTAGTTTAGAAGAAGCTCATTGCTGAAGGCTCAAACTGGAAGAAGCCTCAACTTCTGACATTCTTCTACCTGTCAGAGGAAAAAAGCAGGAGGATGCTGGGTAAGCCAAGTCTTTTATGGTTCCCAGCGAGGAATAGGCAGGACTTGGCTACCAGCACTTTCTGATTTCTTTTTGCTGTGTTTGAGGAAAAAAGGCAGGAAAAAGAAAACATGAATGGGAGGAGATTGTTGGATGTAGGGCTAATGGATGGGTAAGAGATGGCATCCCGAGTCACCGCTGCTTGCACCTGGTATTGCTGGAGATGGTTTTCGTTGTCTTCGTAATTTAGACAATGTCCTCAGTTTAGAGCCTCCCTTCCGCTATAACTTTTGGTGGACTGATGGCAGGTCTGACGAGGATGGAAGGCGAGGAGAGGATGGTGAGGAGGGGGTAGGTTTGCACACTCTTAACGAGTCATCTATATTGATAGACTCTCAGTCATTGATTGTGATCAACCAGCTCCCTGATACCCATATAATTGCATGAAACACAAAAACATTCCTCTTAAGATTTTGTAACGTACAGTAAAAGATCTAAAAATTACAGTAGCATTGAGAATGAGCAATTATTCTGAGTGGTGGTAAATAGATGTGGACATTCTCTGTCACCGTCTTCTTGAAATCATATTTCTAGACCCGTGCTGTCTTGTTTGTAGCTTCCAGTTTGTGGTTTTCCAGTGTCATTTGGAGAGTTTTCAGATTCTGGGTTTGTGGTGTGCTTTCTCTTTCTAGATTTTTCTAAAAAGAAACTGCTCAGTTAGAAGCGCTGTGCAGAGGTAAACATTGAATGCAGTTAAAACCAGTTTTTAGGTCTCAGCTAGTGAAAGCATGTGCTGTCTCTTCGAGACATGTTGTTTACATATAGAGGGCTACAGCCTGCACATGGCTTACCATTTGTTCACTTCCACATCGCCCTCATATCCTCTGTTTCCATTTGTCATGGAATGCATGCGTCATGCCTCTCCTTGTGTTTGGCCCTCCCCTAGAATGGGCCAAGTACTTGTGTCCATCAACTGCTCACGTTTTTTTGCGTTACTTTTTTAATAGTGTTTAAGCACTTCAAACAAGTGCTTGTGTTTTCACTTACTCCTTTCCCTTGCCACCTGCCCATTATTTGTGTTCCTTCTTTTACCCTCCAACCCCTTCTGCTTCTTTTCTTTCTCAACCGCCTGCCCCAGCTGTTTTTTTTCTTTCCTCCTAAGCTGGAATGCAGTGAAACAGATTTTTTCAATATTGCAGTAGTTTTCCTGGAACAACACAAATTTTATGCAAAGAAAAAACTTACACAAAATAAATGTTTTATTAGCAAAATACCTACATGTAAAGCAACTGCCAAGCACGTGAAAACTGGATAGTTGTTTTTTTATACTTGTACCTGCAGTGGGATGAATGGGTCCTGGGCCGAAAAAGTATTTTTTTCACTTTTCGAAACAAATTAGCTTCACAATAGAAAGGAACATGTACTTCATCGCAATCATTCTCCCAGTGCCTCATGGCACTGCTGCCTATCCCTCCTCATTACAATACTGTTCCTCCCTTTTCATTACACTACTGCTCCTCCATCTTTATGGCACTGCTTCTCCCCCTTTCTCCACGTGCTTCTTCATTGCATTGCACTTTACCCAACTCCACCCCACTTCAACCTGGCCCAATGTACTCCCATCCACCCTACTTAATCTATCCATCTAATCTACCCCGCTCCAATTTGTCCCAATCTACCCCACTCCAATCTTCTCCAAACCAAACCAACAAACACAGGTCTACCCCGATCTACCCCACCTGAATATCAAATCTACCCCAATCAACTGCTACATTCTATCCGAACTATCCCACTCTAATCTACCCCAACTGCCATACTGAAATCTACCCCAATCCAATCTACCTCAATCTAAGCCACTCCAATCTACTCCTCCAATACCTATCCAACCCAACCTACCCCACTCCAGTCCACCCCACTCCACACAAATATCACATCTACACCAATCCAACTGCTACATTCTACCCAAACTACCCCACTCCAATCTGCCATGCTGAAATCTACCCCAACCCAATCTACCTCAATCGAAGCCACTCCAGTCCACCTCACCAATACCTATCCTGCCCCACTCCATCTACCCCCAATCTGTCCCAGTCTACCCAACTCTAATCTACCCCACTATAATCTACCATACCCAATCTACCCACACCAATCAACCACAATGTTCCCCAATCTACACCACCCCAATCTACCCACCCCAATTTACCTCATTCTACCCACCCCATTCTACTACTCCCTATCTGCCCACACCAATCTACCCCAACCTACTCCACTCTAGTCTTCCCCAATCTACACCACCCAGTCTTCCTTCCCCATACCAATCTACCACATCCCAATCTATTGCACCCCATCTATCGCAACCCAAAATGCCCCACCCAATCTACCCAACTCCAGTCTACCCCACACCCATCTACCCCACACCAATCTACCCCACCTAACCTAGCTCAGTCTACCCCACTCCAATTTACCCCAAACTACCCCACCACCATCTACCCCAGTCTACACCCACTCTACTACACTACAATCTGCCCCACCACAACCTACAGCAATCTACCCCACTCAAATTTACCCAATCTAATTTACTTTAACCTACCCCTCTCTAATCTACCATACTCCAATCTACCTCGCCTCAATCTACCCCACCCAATTTACCCCAATCTAATCTACCCCACCCAGTCTACTCCATTCCAATCTGCCCCACTCCAATTTACCCGAACCTACACTACTCCAATTCGCCACAATTATAAATCTACCACATTCTACTCCAGTCTACTCCTCAACAGTCTACCCCACTCAAATCTGGCACAGTAAACACCAATCCAATTTACCCCAATGTACCCTACTCCAGTCTACTTCCATATACCCCAATGTACCCCACTCCACCTACTACATCTACCCTCCTCCAGTCTACCACAACCTACCCCACTCCAGGTTACCCCACTCCTATCTACCTGACTTCAACATACCCCACTCCTACCTACCCCACCCCAATCTACGCTACCCCACCTACCACACTCCAATCTACCCCGCCCCAATCTACCCTAAGCTACCCCAATGTACCACACTCAATCTACCCCAATCTACCATTCCCCAGACTACCCCACTCAAGTTTTCCCTTCTCCAGCCTACCCCACTCCACCTACATCACTCCAATATACCCCATCCAGCCTACCCACTCCAGTCTAATCCATCTACCTTGATCCAATCTACCCTCTCTATCCCACTCCAATGTACCCCAACCGACCCCCTCCAATTTACCCCAAACTACCTCACTTCAATCTTCCCCACTGCGCCCCACCCCAACTACCCACCCCAATCTACCCCAACCAGCCCCAATTTGCCCAGTCTACACAACCACAATCTACCCACCAAAATTCACCTCCATCTGCCTACCCTACTATGCCCACCCTAACATACCCCACTCCAAAGGGAGTGTCGGTATGAGAGCTGGGTGTGCAGTGTGCCTGTGAGTGTAGGATGAGTGGGTGTGTATGAGCCATAGTGCAGGGTTTCACACTGTCTGAGTCTACAGTGGGGGAGTGTCTGAATGCAGGTTGAGCAGTGTGCCTTTTTTATTTTGGAGTTTTATGTAGCGCAAACTAGACCCGAGAAATCGGGTATCATGAGCACCAGTTTCGTTACAGATGGGCACATTCGTTTTTGTTAGGCATGGGGAGATTAAGTGATTTTCCCAGAATCACAGGATGTAGAGCGTCGTTGCCAAGACTCAAACTCCGTTACCCAGCTTTGAGGTCGAGCACTCTAGCCTTAAGGCTACATCCTCTTGAGAATGCAGGGTGAGCGGTGCCTCTGGGAGCGCAGGATGATTAGTGTGCCTGTGTGAGTGTATGGTCCAGCACAATAAAGCTTGACCCATTGGCATTGCCAGTGCTTGTTGGTTGTGTTTTAGCCAGAAATTTCAAGCAGAAAAAACCCTCCATGTCAACAGAGAGCCTGAAGCCCAGCACTGGCGAAACTCACCTACCCACATTACTATCATGCACTTTGCTAAGAGGATGTAGTGTGAAGGCATCAAACAGCCACTTATGCCAGATTTCTGTTCTGGTAGATGCACAAGACTACTAGTCCCACAAACAAAATGAACAGCTAAAAAGCAGCAAAGAGAACCCAGGGAGTGCTGTGTCTTTACTGGTTAACAGCCAGAATACCGGAAATGGAGCAGTTCTGGCCAGTCTTACCGCCTAACACCAATTAGCAGGCTCTAGCAACCACGTAGTGTTCCCCAAATCCCTAAAAAAGATAAGCTTTTTCAATGTAATGGGCATCGCAATTGCTAGATTTTAAGCTATTGGCATCGTAAATGATAATGCCTTATATTTATGTGTTTTTCAAAGCAACACATTTATAAAAGGCATTGTCTTTTCTAAATCTAATAGCTCAAACTCTTGCAAATGGGAGACCACGTTAATGGTGGCCGCGCCCCTTTCTTTAGAGGCTGCTTGCCGTATTCAGGTTCCAGTGAGCAGTGTCTAAAGAAAGGTGCACTGCCAAAATTAACGCCTTAACCGCCACAGTGCGGGCGTTCTATTGAGTGGGCGGGGCTCCATCGGCCATTGGCCGATGGCAGCACTGGGGAGGGAGTGCTCCCGTTGGCCAACGGTCGACGGGAGCACGGATGGGGTTAAAATGAAAGCGCTTATGGGGCGCTTTTACACAGCGTGTAAAAATAAATAAAGAAAGCTTTTTTGGCGCGGCCGCTAAAGTGAAAGCAGTCGCGCTGTAAATTTAAAAAATAAGCACAGCCGCTAAAGTGAAAGCGTACCACACTGTAAATTAAATAATTAAATAAGCATGCCTGCTAAAGTTAAAGCTGACCGCGCTACAAATTATAAAAATACATGACTAATGACAATATAAAAGGTGGTGGCGTGCAGCGACGTCTTGGGTGGAATAGGGAAGATGAATAAAGAAAATAGTGCTCACCAACTAGATAAAGCAGACCATGTAACAACACAAGTAAAAAGTCCAGTCATGGGAGGTTACAAATTCAGACAAGGTGGTACCAAGGAGGGAGTACTAAGCCTATTCAAGAATAAAAAGCAACGATTTTGAAAGGACAGTAAAGGAGCCATTTGAAAAGATGGGCGGAGCTTCTATGCCATACCTCAATACAGCATGCATCGCAGAGCAGCACATGCACTGCCCAGGCTCGACCTAAAAAACTACATGGCAAAGGAAAACATGCATAGGCAACAAATAAGTAAACTGCAATCACAGTAGACAAAAATATTAATCACTACTACACCACACATTGCTCTCACGCCTCCGCAGGACTCTTATGACAACTTGCCTCCTAAACTAGGTTTCACGGAAGAGCTGCCGGCCTCCATGAAGAGCCTGGACGGGATCCACAGATAACATGACATACAGAGGCATAACAGAGAACACACACAGTGAGGGCAAGAGGAAGCCAACAATGCTGTTCTGAACAGACCATTGCAAATGTAAAACCAAAGTTAAATGTAAAACCCTGAACTCTTCCTTGCCGTAGACCAGTAAAGCCACACCTTTGAGACCCATTAAAAACATGTCTGCCCAAACGGAAATATAGAACAAAGGAGCAGCAGAGAAGTTTGCAAGTTCCTTTTATTGCAGCAAGAATGAAGTTTTACAATTAGAGTGCACGCTTGGGTTGAAACTGAATTACAGTCCTGAATTTTATCGGGTGTAAGGAAGTAGAGAGATCTAATTGAGATGGTATTCGAAAGGGAACATTGTTTTTTCCCCGTACACATTCTTTTTATAATGCTCAGTTTATGCGTTTACGTTACATTACTCATAGTTACGTTTTTGAGAAATACAGTGCCCACAGTCACATGGGGTTTGATCCAGGGCGTGCAGAAACTGAGATTAGAACCATTCACTTTGGATTGTGTGGGCATCAACCCATCCAATGGGCCACATGTCATTGCATTGAAAGGAAAAGAGAACCTAAGCATGCTCCATGGCACTCACGCTTAAAAGCATCTCCCACTACACAGGCACATATGGCACATTGTAAAATGCTTTCTGATATACCAAAATCCTACAACAATTTTCTAGCTCCAAAAGGTAAAGCTTGTCTCACTTGAGCAGAAGAACTGTGTGCTCTTGACAACCACCTGGATAGAGAAACAAAACGTCCCATTGTAGCCAGGGACGTGGTTTGGGATAACAAGCCCTTACAAACGGACAGTTGTAACGTGGGTCTGAAATACATACTTGACAGAAGGATGAGGTAAACTCATGCAACTATTGGGACATAAATCCTGCCCAAATGTCTGAAACCATAAACTGAACATTAGACTTGCTTCAAGGGAAAGAATAACAACGGAGGATGGTCGCCCCACTACTTTTAAGCAGTGCAACTAAAGGAAAAATAAAATGATAATAACTGAATGTTATTTGTAATGTAATGTAAGCTTAACTTGTATAGCGCACTGTCACCCAACGGGTATCCTGGCGCTAAGAGGTATCTTGTTGTCATAGTACGTGAAGATGGCCAAAGACAAGACAGACAAAGACAAAGAGGGTACTCTGTCAAAAGCGGGTCAGTAACAGTAGATCTGTATATTACTCCACCCTCTGGAACAACCAGGTTTTCAACTACCTCTTGAATTGCATTAGATTCTCACTTTGCCTAATATCAGTTGGGAGTTCATTCCACAGCCGTGAGGCCGCAGAACTGAAGGCTCTCCCTCCGATCCTGGATCCTCCTGCTTTGCGGCCGGGGCAGGAGGAACTGCTCTGCTCTCAGAACAGTGCAGGGGTAGGAGTGGTTTGTCCACTCCAAGTGCCCATGAATGCTTGGCAGGCCCTTTCGGGCTGGCCAAACATTCATGCGCACTTTGCATGTTTTCCACGCATGCTTCATTAAAGACTGGGTGGAGAACATGCCCAGGCTCCCATTCCCTGGCTGAGTGCCGAACCATGGCGCTCGGACCAATCACAACTCTTCCTGGTTCCTGTCCCGGCCGAGTCCTGACACGGAGGAGAGGCTGGAGAGACACTGCAGTGATAAGGTGAGGTCTCTTTTTTACATTCCGCCTCGCCCTCTCCCCACCATTCCCGATCCGTGCTGGCCACCACTGTTATCTCCTGATCCTGGTGCTGACTCTTTCAACAAATGCCAATGCCGCTGATCGGAAATAGAAGTAGATTTGAGCCAAATGATCTAATAAAGTTGTTTTTCTGGATACCCTATATTATTGTAATGATATCCAAAGGTATCGCTGTCACAGACTGCTCAAGATGTAGTGCGTAGGATCCCCTTTTTTGGGTTAATGCTTTTCTTTTTATGAATTGATGTTGTAAGTGCAGATCGAACGGCTAGCACCTGATGGGCCCTTTATTGATTGCCGATAAAACCTGTGCATTTCTTTCTTTCTATGTAACTGTCTGTCTGTCTTTGGTGTTAAAATACCAAACAACCACTAAAATTCACCAGTTACAGTTTACTGAACACATTATAAATTGCGGCCTGGCCTTGCACTGCTTATGATCTCACATATTACATTAATGTTAAATAACATAATTGATTACCTCACTGATGACACTATCAAATAGTTTCGTAAAAACCCTTGATAATTTTAGAAAACATAAAGTAGGTAGGAAAGGATCCATAAAAATATACAACATGGATTGACTTTATGTATATGTGTTCATGTACAAAATAAAAGCAGTGTAGTACTGAAAACACATCTGATTCTGAATTATAAAAATTAAATGGTGCACACTTAAACTACCAGGGAAGATTTCAGTGCATTTCAACAAGGTAGACATTGAGAAGAGCTAGTGTGATTTGCAGATGTATGCTTCTAATAAGTTATGCTTTAATTCAAAGGCCTGTTGCCAAAACGTGCGAAAAACAAAAGCATCTCTTTATAATGCATTATTCACCTGTGAATTTCTGTGCACATATTAATTTTAAAGAGTTTTCATGCCGTGCTATCCATAATTACTATATAACCTGGAGATTTAACAAGTGCATATATTTATTTCCGTAAAGTTAGTGAAAATGTAGAGACATTATACATTGTTGTAGAATGTATAGTCTACAGGTGACTCGCAGACGGTTTAAGTCACAGTATGATTTTCAGCATGGTTAAAATGGTGTACGCCATTCTACTATTTCAGGAATAATCTGAAGGATATTTTTACATACTACTGAGGTTTGTCCATAAGGCCTGGTTGTGCATCTTTTATCACTGGCTAATGTATATATGTGAAGCCGTTCACTTAGTATTGTGTCAGATAAGGTACTTAACAGACACATCTCATTAAGGAGAACAATAGTCAAACACTGCTCTTGAACTGTATTGAAGGTACGTTGCTCATCTCATTAATGTCTACAGTCATTACGTTTCTTATAGACTTCAATACCAAAAAGAGTAGATATCTAAGATATCTACTTAATGTAGGTGATGTCACACGTTTCATATTCTGTTCTGCTAATTGAGAAATGTTACGCCCATTAATATTACAGATGTTATGGAAAATTGGGTCTATATGTTCTTTACAGAATACCGTTCTGTATGATAACCTTATTGAAAATTGTCATGTCCATTGTGATTTGTGATTGTCATCATTGATATTCATCAATGTTTGTGGCAGTGTACTGTAGGCTTTGTGGACTGGGAGCAATTCAACAAGCTACAACTGTACCCACTTTTCTATTGCCAATCAAGTGATAATGGCAGTAAACTTTTGCAACATGCATTACATCTAGCATAGCTCTAAACTCACCCACATTTGCTGCATGATCCTTGTTTTTACTGGTATTCAGCCACCTCACAAACAAAATGCCTCCATGCACTTTAATGGGGCCATTTTAGATTTTAAATCTTGAACAGCCTACTAAATAGTATTAGTTCTCTGTTCCCCTTAGTGGGATTACACTCTTAAACACCTCATATGATCTGCAATATACAGTCAAAAGCTTGACTGAAGAGCAGTACGTGCTGATAAGGCACCTTTAGCCAGGCCATAAAGGCAAACCTCTGTTGTTTGGTAATGTACACTACATTTACTGCTTTGTAAAACAGAAATGAGTACAATCTTAGATCCATTGTTACACTCGCACTGTGTTACACCATCTCTAAATGGTACACTGTACATTATTTAACAACGTCTTAAAATCAAGTTCTGCAAATACATGCTTACACATTCTGTATCCTTAGTGTAGATACAATAAGTCTACAGCATTGATTGACCCATATGTAACATGGGCCTTTTCCCAAACATCTACAGGTAAATAATCATTTGTGAACAAAAGCTTTCACTTTTCTCAAAGCTTTTTGTGTTCAATTCACAACCTACTTTAAAGCCTGGCTTTGCATCCCACATCATGTGAGTTCATAGTTTACCTTGTTTAAGATGGAGTACTCATTGCACTAGTAACTTTATAGGTAGGTAAATCAGGCACTATATAACTTCACCCATGGAGTAGTAGACTTCGCTCTAGATCTAGATCTTACTTTATTTCAATCTTATATATACAGTTATTTTACGGCTCTCTATACTACTAGCATAGTTTATCTTTTTAACGATGTAAAGGACTATTGAGTAATGAAAAAGCAGTGATATTGATGATGTCACCAACGATGCCGTCAGTGATGCTATTTAACATGTCATGAGTGATGTAATAGGTGACTTTAAAAATAGTGCATCACAAGTTATAGTTAATTGACTGAACTAGAACTGGTGAAATTCAGTGTTTTTTAAATATTAGTTGTTTTCTCATTCCGTCACCTAACTATACCGTCACTTTAAACTTTTTTTAAATTTTATTTTAAAGTACCGTATGGTCTTGTTACCACACCAAACCATAATATCACTATGACGCTTTATTTATTTGGGTAATTTCATTTTTTTCATCATATTTTAAATGTACCATGTCCAACATCTTCTTCAGGTTTGCAACACCTGTATTCATGCTGTGTGACCATGTGCAATAGAGTTTGGGCACAAGGCCTCCCTTTGATGAGGCCTTGTACCCAACCCTCTGCAAGTATTCAACCTGACCCCCACTGCATAGAACCTCTAGTTGTGTGAAATGAGATTTGATGCAGATGTTTCAACAGGTCTGGAAAACTGGTGCATTGGTTATTTATTTATTTTGTGGTCTGCAAATGCCACAAAAGAAAAAGAAGGAAAAAAGAAAACAAGCCACTGCCTAAATGTGCCAGCCGTATTACTGCAGTCAAAATATTACATTGGAAAAAAAAATAATTGCCTATAAATTTAAAAGAACAATATGGGTGCTTTCTAGCAGGACGTTTTACTCTATACAGCATGAACAAAAGGAGAAAGAAAACATGATGATGAGCCCTATGGCGTGTGCTCCATTTTGCATGCACTTACACAATGATACATTTGGTTACCAATCTGAAACAGATGATGAATTATTTTAAGAAAGTAGTACTCGAATTTCCTTTTTTTTAAAGTATCCAAAATTTTGGAGGGCAACAGAAAGGCGGGGAGGGGAACAGAGCACACAATGAAAAGCAGCCTGGGGTCCATGGAAAAGCACACAAGCGAGTGAGAACAACAGAGCATGAGGGACGAAGAGAAGCACATGGGCTGAAGAGAATAACAGGGATCGTGGGAGAAGTCCACAGATGAGAGAGAATAATGTGGAGAAGGTGGGGGGATTATATTAATAAAATATATTATTCCGCTAAGAATCCTGGATAGTGTATGAAATAAGGGGATCCAACTAAGTTGATGGAAGCATTAGCTAAGTGGGGCATAAGCCCTCAAAAACCCAAAGGTTGCATGCTTCATCATTGGGCCGTGTTTCTCGTTAGGCCGTTGCTGCAATGCCCAATGAGCCCTCTAGGGGGCTCTTTGCTGGAGATGTTCTTATCTCCTATCGGGTGTCAAGCTTGCAAATTGAAAGCCTTTAGTGCCGAAAGACACTCAAGACTATCTAGAGGATTGGTGAGAAGTGAATAAAAGTAACTATAGACCCCTAATATTCCCATGGATTGGTTACTGGGGTCTATTATAAAGTTAAAAACAAATCCGAGAATACGTGGACAAATAATGTTCCTTGTAGTCTCCCTAGCTGATTATTAGTTGGTAGTTAGTCCAAAATTTTGGGCAAGGTGGAGGATGAGCAGAGAAGCACACAAGGGAAACAACTGAAAAAATCATGAACTCTCATGGACTCTAAGCAAAAAGGAAAAAAGTAGGTCCCTAAATGAAAGCAGTGGAGGGGCACAAGTAAAGAGGCTATGCTCCAGGGGAGGGACAAACATATAATGGGAAAGGCAAGCATGAATGTCAATTCACCAAAATGCCAGGGGTAGCGGAAGTAACATCACACACCAGTTAACCGTTACTTTCACTCACACATGCATGCTTACAAATGTATACATACACACACTCTCCCTCACATAAACACACTCTCACCCGTAATCGCGCACACAACATATATTTAAATGCCTTTTTACTTCCCTTAGGTGCCAGGGAAGGTCATATTCCAGCTAACTGTACTCCATATTTTTTTACACTGATAGTGAATAATAAAATATTATTCACTATTAGTGTAACTAAAAAGTTTTACAGAAAACAAGGAAAGTGGCGCACTTATGGATTACCAGCCCTTGTGTTCCTGGCACTGCTTTTGCCCCTCTGAGACCAGGGATCGCAAAGGCAGTGCCTGGGGTCGCAAAGGGCAAGCCAGGGGTCGCAGCTGTGACCTCTAATGACGGTCACAAAGGCAAGCCATCGAATAAGAATCCAGTAAATGAGTGACAATAAAGTTCTTGGCAAGCTGACAATAGATTGCTTTCAAACAGACTCGACCTACCAGCATCACTAACATTTGCTTTTTTGTAAAACTAAAATGGGTGTCCAAGCGGTAAAGCCCTGTAACTTTATACCTGAATTACGATTTAACTGTGCCAAATTAATTCTGAAAAATTCTAACGATCATTGTTATTCCTAATTGCTTGCCGTTGGTTCTGCTTGGTGATGAGTGTCGACCCCAGGTTGTAAAGATATTTACATTTAGATCCACAATTAAATGATGATTTGTCGGGAAGGGATCATCAGTTTTGGAAGTTAGTCTAGAGCAAACGGGCCCCCACTGTTGCGTTCCATGCAATGTAAACTAGAAACTCTGTGACTCTGCTATTTATTTATTAAGTAATGTGCGGAGGGAAAAAACAATGTCTTAACGCATCCTTGAAGTCTGAACAAGTTTATGGAAGCAGAAATACATAAAAACAAGTCCTCGGTGAGACTGCTTTTTCACTCCTGAGATAATGTACAATGTAATGTTAATTCCTTCCCTATTTTGCCAACCTTTATACATTTGTAGCTCATGAACAGCATTGGAAAAGACACACGACAGAAACCAAAACTCCAAACATTTAGAGCTTTAGCAGGTGTCGTCTATCCTCCCGAAAAGAAAGGAGAAGACTTCGAAAAGATACAGATAATATACAATTCTCAGACGCTGAGTTAGTAATTTGTGAATCTTAATTTACACGTACCAATACAAAAAGGAGGCTGACGTACAATCCATGCTTATTGTAACCTGCGCAAACAGATGATGGACGGAATGCTGAACAAATCAAACATTCATCCCCTGTGAAGAGATCTGGGTTAAATCCATTGTTCTTTTGAACCCCCAGTTTGGACCCAGCCTTATATAAATCAGTCTTGACCCTGCTTCTCGTGTGAACAGTTCAGCCTGAACTGCCAAGCCAGGTCCTCCCTGGACCGGAAACAGTCATCTTGGGACAGGTTTTGGGGCATCACCCTTTATCAGCCAGGCTAGCTTGAATCCAGTGGCACAGTGATCAAGGGACCCACTTCTAGGCACACCCTTCCCACTTAGGGCGAAAAATGCTGCACAAACAGATGATGGATGGGATGCTGAGTAATCCATGCATTCAATATGGTTAAACAACAATTCATTAAATGCAAATTGACTCAGCATCAATCATAAAATGAAACAAGTTCATAACAGTAACCTCCACGCCCTAATAGAGCCTGTAGAACCAGCAGTTAGTAGGACGGCATAGTATCAGAGGGTTAGGCAGCAGTCTGCTATATAGCGCTGAGACATGTCTTTTCCTGCATTCAGCAAAAGTGTTCAGCGGTCTATTGCAAAATAAGGGAAGACTAATTATCAATCTTGGACCTAGACTAACTACTTTCATTACAACATCGATATTTCTTGTTGCTGTTACTAATTATTCAGTCTGTAGTAGTGAAGATGACATAATTGAGAATGTTTCACCTTTCCGCAATCTAGCTCAATGGTGTTATAGGTGCTCATTTCCTCTACAAGGGGTCTTGGGCTGCTAACAGTTTTGAGACCAATATCTGCAGTACGCATTGAGATCATTGAGATAATCTTAATACAATTGCTTTTTTGTTTTTATGTGACTGTGAAGGAACAAATGATTGCTGCAGCCCGGGCCGCAGAAGAGGAGCAAAGGCGTATTCAGACCCAACAGGAACTGCAGGAGAGGTTCAACCAGGAGCTGGAAAGACAGCAGCAGGTAAAATAAACCACAACACACAGATGTTGGATGTAAAGATGATCAGTTTCAATGCACATTTATCTCAATGAAGTGAATCAAAAGTTGAGCCAAACAAATGTTACCTGGGGCATGTCATATGAGTACCAAATCTACTCTTTTGTTTTGCTAACCCAAACCATATTGTTCATTGCCTGTGCCTCAGTTTTGTTTTCCTCTAACATCTCAACAACATCCTATTTAGAGAGGAAGATCAGAGATGGGCAAGGTGAGGGGGCTTTTCTGCACTTCAACATGTCAGATCAGGTCAGCAGTCCACAGCACCCAAGAGGCACATTCATGCATAGCTTACAGCTGCCCCTCTAGAGCGCAAGATACCATCACAGGTGGGGCCCATCACCCTACCTGTATCCTGACCCTGGTCTCCTCAGTCAGAAGGCACTAATGGCAGAAGTGACTAGACTGGAGGTGTAGAGGTTACCGCTGCTGCACTGGGAAAGGTAACTGTGCATGATATAGGGAGGTTTCGCTGGTGATCTGAGGCTAATGCTGAGGAAGCACTATGCAACACCGACTTATCCAGCAGATAGGGAAGCTCAACCGGGTATTGGGGCTATTGCTATGCATGGGAATTCTGCATTGGGCAGTAGAGCCTTTACCAATAAACGAGCAGGTTGTACTATAGTATTGGATGCTTTCTGTGTGCATTGATGTGGTTGCTCATTAGTCATTCAAGGCTTTGCCATTTGACACAATAATAATGCATGTGAGACTTATGGGCATTTATGGATAAAACCTGTGCACTTTGAGGCTTCACAGGGTATTTGAGACTAAACCTGATCACATTATGCCTATACATCTGCATGTGTTTGTTGTGGATGGGCATCAAATGGGAGTATTGATTATCATATGTAAATGGATTTCTGAATCGAAGTATCGGTTCACTGATTAGTTTAGCTGTTGCATTCGGTCTGCAGAGAAAAAAGTTGATTGGTGGAAGTTCATGTAGTGGTTAATATATGCTGGTCTTTGATCGTGAAGACCTTTGTAGGTGTGGATCAGCATCTTTGTTGTACGTGTGTAGGCGATGGCTGATTGCTGAATCCCATATTCACCAGGTATTTCATAATATACACTGTTCACATTACAATCTATTCTTCACTTATTTGTTCCCATTCCATTTGGAGTTGGAAATTCTGATTATATTACATCTTAGTTAATTCTGTTGCATATGATGCCTGTTTTGCAATGTTTTCAATTGCATTATTGTATAGTGTTTATGAATGTGTTAAGAAACTTGCTCTGCTCTGCCTTATTGACTTTCTCCATCTTTTCAACCTGCTAGATATAGACACTCACTTGCCGCCTTTTGTTCAGATATCCTATCCCTGGAATATAGGGTACCTGAGGGGTCCTCAATATGCCCCACTCTGTTTAATGTCAATGTGCAGCCTTGGCAAACATTGTAACCGGCCATGGATTCTCAACAGTACTCAAATCATCATTTCCCTAACATCAGATACATGAGTACTTTCCACTCAACTTAATGCCTAATAGACATCACTGACTGGATGTCCAGCAGTAATTTGAAAATCTGTGGAGGCAAAACAGCGGTCCTGGTAGTTGGTCAAAACTTCAGTGACCCGACTATCTAGGTGAAGTAACCCCTCTTAAAACTGAAATAAAAAGTCTGAGCTTCTGGATTGACAGCCATCTCCCCATAGATGTCTAAGTAAGTAAACTTGCTGCCTCCTGTTTCAGCCTTCTCCGGACACTAAGGAAGATTTTGCTCTTCCTCCCCCCACCACTCAAAGAACTGTGGTCCAAGGTCTTGTCCTGTCTCGTCTTGATTACGACAATTCAGTTTATCTTGGAAGCCCTCAATATGTGGTCAAGCGATTACCAATAGTACTGTTAAGATCCCTAAGTATCACTCGTTCTCCTCCTCTCTTGCAACCCTTCATTTAAGGGTCCCCTTTAAATCTCCCCCGTCCTCGATTACCAATAGTACTGTTAAGATCCCTAAGTATCACTCGTTCTTCTCCTCTCTTGCAACTCTTCATTTAAGGGTCCCCTTCAAATCTCCCCCGTCCCCTGTAAACCAGAGGCTGTTAACCCCCTGCAGCCCCAAAAGGCCACTGCACTTTGCAGACTAGAAGCTTTTCTCAGTACCTTGAAGGTCCACACTGGTAACATTTTGGTGATTTAATGTTTGTGTTTCTTAAGACGTGCACCTCTGGTGTTACTGTAAGTGGAAGTTTAAAAATATGCTTAATCTTTCTAGTTGCATTCATAAGATGATGGATCGCGATAAGCCTGTTTCTTTATCAATTCCTTCCTTCCTTAGATTAGACTACAGATGGCACAGGAGGTTGCTGAAAAATCTTCTGAGCTGCAGCACAATTTAAATCGATTAAGAGAACTTGAGGAAATGTATAAAGAACTTCAATCGGCCTTAGATGATGAAAAGCAAGCACGCCAGGATGAGGAAACTGTGAGAAGACTTCAGGCCAGGTATTATTTCACTAAATTCAAAAGTGGATTGAAAATGCCTATTGAATGGTTGCCCCCTGAACAGCCATTTTTACCACAACTTTTTATGTTCATGTACCCAACTAATATGTTGGTCGCTGCTGCCTGAGGTCTTTTATGGTGCATTACACATTTTGTAATTGTTTATTTATTTTAAATAAATTTTTATGTCGAACCAAAGTCCTTCAATAATTTTCAAGAGGGGGACTCTTTCCTCAGATTTAGGCAGTTAAGGTCATTATTATGCTTATGTGCCCCTTGTGTCTTGATATTTTCCTTCTTACTTCACTGACAGTAATCCTGTTCCTCTACAGAGAGTTTAAAATACCCTTGCTCAGTTTACTCACAGCTTAGCTAGACAAGTGTAGGTATCATACATGGGCCAATGAAGTTTAATAGTCCTTCAAGTGATTGGAATTGGGGATACATGGAGTTTTGTTGTAGGACTTGTGCCTATGGGAAGCGGTGGATCATTTCTAATTCCTGTTGCATGATGTAGGGCTGTAAGGAAGGCAGTGACAGTATCTCTTTCATATGCCCTCTTTCCACCTTTCAACTAAAACAAGCTAATCCTCATATTTTCTATTCCTAGTGTCCAAATTGCAACCTTACGTTTGAAACTTGGAAAACTATGCATAGTTGGTCTCTGTATATTTCTATAGATCGACAACTTTTGAGATTCAGTTACGTCTCCAAGATACTTTATTGTTCTGATGGGAGAAAATAGGTTGTTGACTGTGAGGGAGGGGGGTAAAACCCTACTCCAGCAACAACGACAATTCCTATCTGGGTGAAGTATTTATGCAGCACTTACACAGTAACAACGTGAAAACACAACGACAGAAAAAGTCCTACACCAATCAAAAAGAAAGTAGTAATCTATAATTAATAAAATCAAATCCGTAGAACCAGAGTTGTGTAGTTTGAAAGAATTTAGGCAAAATAGTTATTAGAAGCAAATAGCACCAATTACTGTTGTCTTGTTTCTCTGGACTGGGACAAAGTCTCAACCTCAGGTGACTGTGTTGGAGCGCAGACCCGGCACGGGTCAAAGTTTGCCCACTGAGATTGCAACTTGATTCCAAAAGACACAAGGTACTAAGTCAGCCTTGGCCTGCGCCAATATACCTCGTGCTGGGTTTCTGCTGCCAATGCTGCCGATCAGGTGCTGTGATGCTGACTATGAGATGCAATGTGCTGCTTTGGATCGATAAAGCTGCTGGTCCAGTGCGTTTTGCGGATCCTTGTGTCAAGATGTGTTACACTGGATCAGTGCTGGGGAGCCACAGATCGTGAGCTGCGATGGGAGGTCTGATGAGGTGCGGCGTACTGTGTCCGTCCCGAGGAAGCCACTGGTCTGGAGCTGCTGATGTGAGGACTTGCAGTGGGATGCGTCGTACTGCGTTGGTTCCGATGAAGCAGACGGTCAGTAGCCATTTGGGTCCCTGTAGCTCAGAACAGGCAGCCAGTAGACTGACTTTTGGATATACTCTGTTAGGCCTGGGTTCAAGCAGCAAGGCAGTTCTCTGGCATCAGGGCAGTCCACATGCATCAGGGCAGTTCTCAGGAGGCGGGGCAGTCCTCAGGGAGCTGGCTAGTCCTCCTTCTTGTAGAGTACACAAGTGCAGCAGCGTTCTGAATTGTGGGTCTCAGGCTCCAATATTTATACCAGGTACCAGCTTTAATGTGGAAGAAATATATAGACTCTCCTTCCCCCTACATCCTGTTCTGGAATTTCCTTTCTTCTCCTGCCCAGGCCTCAGAGTGTTTTTGGTGACCAAAGGTTAGTATGAAGTTCATGGTGAGTGTAGGAGGCAGCTTCCATTGAAATGCAAGTGTGGTTGGTGATAACTCTACCCCCACCTATCGTGTCAGGAGGACCCATCTTGTCATCATCCAGTCACCCTTTTTGACACCTGGTAATATGGCCCATGAGATGGGCTATAGGCGCCAAATGGTTAGGAAAAAAGGCCAACCTGCTAAAAGTGGGATTTTCAGAATTGTGACTTCAAATTTGACTGTACCATAAAAGAGGATTTTAAATGAAAATTTGTTTAGAGACCATATGTCATTTCTACCTGTTCCCAAGCAAAAGTTATCACTTATTAAGTGTAATAAGGTAGCCCAGTGTTATCCTATGGCATATCTTTGCCTTGCAGTAGTGAAACAAATTTAACAAGTGTTACTCTACCAGGACATGTAAAACTTAAAAAGGGCATTCCCAATTCTTTTTAAAGCATGCTCCCTGCATTATGGAATGTTTAGTACCTATCCTACGGGTAACTTACATGTAATAAAAAGGAAGGTTTTATCCCGGTGCATATTTTGACAGATCGAAATGGCAGTTTAAAACTGTACACAGGCTGCAATGGCAGGCTTGAGATTTGTTTTAAAAGACCTACTTAGGTGGGCGGCACAAGAACTGCTGTAGGTCCACTAGAAGCATTTAATTTTCAGGCACTGGGTACATGTAGACATACTTCACAAAGAACTTATAAGTACATTAAATGTGCCAATTTGGTGTAATCCAATCTTCGCATGTTTAAAGGAATAAGCACAAGCACTTTAACACTGGTTAGCAGTGGTAAAGTGCTAAAGCCAACAAAAACGAATTTCACCAAAACATGAGGGGAGAAAGCAAAAGGTTTGGAGGAAGACCACCTTAAGGCTGTCTGGTCTAACACCTGCCAAGAAGACAGCCTAGCCACAGATTCCTGAGCATTCACGTTTTGCAATCAAGGTTGCACAATGGTGTTCCTAAACGTATTCACATAACATGGAATTCAAGATCAAGCAAAATGGTAATGGTATCACTAAGAAATTGAGTTTCTTCATTTTCTTTATTCTTATAGCATTAGTAACTAATATAAACTGTGTTTAGGCTTAAGAGCAGGTTTGGTGAACATTTCAAGTTACACTAAGCTGCTGGAGGTAATAACAGAGTCCTTCTAGGAAAACAGGGTATTTTTTTGCTATCAAATGAACGTGTAGCAATTTTTTAGGGGAGCCTCTTCCATAACATAGGGACTTGATCTCAGAATCTTATAACACCCAGTGATGTACAATGGGAAGTATGCTGGATAAGAAGATGTTTTTCTTCGCAATGCAAAGTCTACGCAGGTATGTAACATACTATTTTATCTCCCAGTTAGACAAGACTCAACCCCATGTAAACATTTACAAGTAAGCTATAGAACCTTAAAACCTATTGCCTGCAAAAGCGACAGTCAAAGAGAGAATCACATACTTGTGGAGTTAGGGCTACCTAGGAACGTAAAAATCATTAATTTGAATGTCTCAGCACTGAAGAGCCAGTTGCAGATTTAGTTTATAGCTTGGAAGGCCAGTTTACAGTGTATTTCCATAGAATAATTTAAAAAAAAATCTAAACATCCATATTGACATTGCATTTCTCAGAGGAAATAAGTTGAAGAATGTGTTTAGGCTCAAATAATGTAAAAAGGAGGGTTTGCTTCTATACTTTACCACTGTACTAATCTGATCATCACGACTCGTGTCTGTATCCCACAAGAAATCAATGCCAATATTAACCTACGATGTGCAGTTTATGAGTTAGTTAATAAGTTACAATACCCTAACAGGAGAGCCTCTGTTTCTAAGCATTGCGTTTCAGACCATTGGCTCGAAGGTATTCAGATACCTATCTAAAGTTCCCCAAGACTAAAGTAAAATAATTCTGAATTCTACAGCTATGCTAATACATGTATGTCAGTTGCATAGGACTGAAAAGGCAATGCCTTGTATTGTAAAACACTCACATGGATCTGAGAAAGATGTTTAACAGCAGCAGGGTACGGCATATTCATTGGGGGTTACAACAGATAATCTCTTTAGGCATAAAGTCAGAATCACCCTTTAACCCTATGCTTAGTATTGTGCTAAAAAAAGCAGCACCACTGTATAGCATTTCAAAAGACACATGATTGCATAGGATCTGGATGTAGCTCATGATCCATGGTATTAAAGGCCTTGATAGATCCTGAATAATGAACTGAGATAGGCAGGTATTGGCAATATTTTCAAGTAAATCAACCCCAGATACTTAGAAGGGCGCTCTCAGTGTCATGTTTAGGGCAAACACCTGGCTGAGAGTTATATTGTCTGATAAATTGACTAAGTCAACAGCCCTCTTCTCCAGTGCCTTTGTTGACCTTGATAGTAGACTAGTAGACCAAAAATGTACAGGGCTGATGGATACAAAGTTTTTCTTTTGAGCAACAGACATAACCTGAGGTCAAAGACAGGTCCAAGAGCACACAGAATGAAGGAAGTGGCATGTGGGCAAACTCCTTTTCAACCAAGGCAGGAAGAATGTCTTCCTAAGAACAAAGAGAGCGCAAAGTTATTAAAAGAATTGTGATCAATGCTGAAGGAGTGAAATAAGATAATGGAAATATGTGTATTTTCAAACCTTCTTCAAGCCAGATATGTTATGTGATTCAATCCTAGGTGTATGTGTGCAAACAGCTTTGAAAATGTATGAACTTCGTTCTGAAAAACTAACAGTTTCATTTAAGAGTCTTTTCTTGTAGGCGTTTCTATATAATTTGAGTTCATAAGCCATTTTCGAATTATGACTTCATTCCTTTATGTGAGCAGCATACCGTTTTTATTATTTTAAAACCTTATGAGTATCAGAAGAAGGAAAGTTCGATCTCTTTAAAATAGGGCACACCTCTCCAACAGCTATGCTAAAAACCGTAAGCAAACTTGAACATATGGTGTTGTAAGGCACAGAAATAAGGCACATAGATAGTGTTAATTTAAATTCAGATGAAAGATTATTTTTCCAGTTAAAAGGTAAGATTAAAGTCATTTAGGATTACAGTGGGCCTCGCAATACTGACACACAGGTATGGGGATGAGCATGCTGATGTCAAAATTCTCACAAGGGCCAAAACATGCTCCAAATCCCCAGCAGTTGGATGACTCAGGAATAACTTGAAAGACTCCGAATTATTAATCCTGCATGCAAGATTTAGGGCCTGAATAGAATTTTGGGGGACAGGGTTTCTCCGTTGCAAACGTGACTGATATCCCATCTCCCAAATTACAATTCAATTATATCCTATGAAACTTGTAATACAGCAGACAGGATATATATCATGTTTGTGACAGAGCATCCCATCCGCTAAACTCGTAATCACGCCCTTAATAACCAGTCCTGATGGTTAGAAGTCTCCTAATGAATTAGTCAATTAGTTCCAATTTACTCCATTGAGGTTGACATATACAAACACCAACTTTGTCCTGGAAGAAGTTGACGTCTCTTTCTCAAAAATGTCTGTCTTTTAAATGTGAATGTTATCTACAGAAAAGAGATTCGGGTTAGCAAGATATTTTCTTGCAAGTGCTTGAGAAAGGCACCCAAGTGCTGTGGCCTCATGAACTTGTTGTGCCTGCCTGTGTTCCATGAGTGCACCATGACAGATATGAGGGTGAGGATCACATGAGAATGTTTTGTATCACTGGTCATCTCAGCCAATCTGAGCGCTCCATTTTGTGTTGTGGTTCGTCTTCAGCTTTTCACCTTTGGGGATGTCTCGCTGTACTCGCAGTTCATTCCTTTTAGAAATGCACCTGCATGCCTACTTCTCTTACCCACCCTTTTCAGAGGGATGTTTCCCCCTGTACCTACACCTCCCTTCCATTACTTTTCTCCTACAATGTCTATCTGCCAGGGAGATAGTACCTTTGTATTTCGAACTGGGAATTTCCATTCCCACCACTAGCTGTGCTTGACTAGATGTTTACCAGACGGTCAACACCCTTGCTTTTTTTTAGCTGACTACTATTTCTTTCAAACAATGTTTTTATTTATTTGCTTATTTAGTTTTCCTTTCTTTGTTAAATTAAAAAAAAAAGTGGCATTTCATTTCTGCCTTTCATCATTCAAGAACATGAAAATATGGGGAATGGCGACCCAGATATGTATTCTCAGGGTACAGGTACTGAACATGTAAATTGTGCATATTTGTATGGCCTCGGCAGATAAAAAAACAGGCACAGCAAAGCAGAGCAATATTAGGAAAAATTTATTTTGATATTTTTTACATCCCTACTTGGGTGATAAATATGTATACTAGAAAGATATTTGTGTATAATACGTATCAAAACTATATATTTTTCCGTTTGTGTGAAACCATGTGTGTCCTTTTGGGTCTTCTAAATATTGTGACGTCGTACATGCATAGTTGTTTAATACGAATGGGATACTTGCAGGTGTTATATCACTTGTAGGAAATTATTTCAAAGGGATATTTGCAAAAAGTATCTTTGGAGCACCTCTCCTTGATGATAGCCACCAACCTGAAGCACGTAGGAAAATATAACAAAGCCTTAGATTGTCCATTTCTCCACTTCCAAAGGAATCAATCGATCTGATACCTCAAGCATGCTGAATGGCTGTCCTAGGAACTCAGAAGAATGGAAATATTTCACTAAATCTCTAAATTCAACGTGTTTTCTACCTTACACGGCAGTTAGCCTCTGTGGGAAGGTAAAACCTTATGATTATTTCTATGGGTCTGCAGAGTGTAGGAAACCAAACATGTTTAGTTACGTAAAAGGGTGTTGGCCAGCACCTTCCCATCATTGACCACAGCTAACATTTCTTTGAATACAGTGATGGCCCAACCCTCTGTTCTGGCTGTAAACACTAAGTAGACAGTAGGCAGACTTTACAAAAAAGAACATTATTTGACTATGCACACTATACGTCATCCCTCTATATGGCTGAACTTGTTGGTGTTGACTAAATATGGACGAGACCATTCTGAAAATAGAGATCCTGCATTGTTCCATGGAAGTTCCATAATGTTGACATGTTTCTGTTTGGCCTCCTATGTAAAGGGGAAGGTTCACAGGCATGAGGCATCAAATGGGTATTCTTCTGGAACTTCTGATTGTAGTTCTAGCTAGCATACATTAGTGTGCACATTATTTCGTTTTACCATTTCTGCACTATTGAATTGGATTAATAATCTAAACTCTTTCCTATTATTACTTTTATATCCAGGTACCTCACCTCGTCATGACTTACCCCAGGGGTACAAGATTTCAGCCTTTTTTATGGGTAGCTTTTCTCTTTAATATTGAAAAATGCCTTACAGCCTATCAAATCCTCGATTTAAATAAACTTGATGCATTTGTATGTATCCAGTAGCTTTTTGTATTTATTTCTTCAAATCAAATATTTGTTATCGTTTTTTATTCCAATCTGTCCTGAAAATATGACAATTCAACAAAAATAGAGGCAGAGAGAACGTAATAATACACTCTTAGTCCCCAACTATACTGATTCAAACAAAAAAAGAGTGCAAAAACTCTAATTAGAACAAGAGCAGGGAAAATAGGGATACAAAGCCCAATTTGGTTTGTATAGAAGGCCCTCACTCACCGACCTGGTCGGTCACATGCTTCATCATTGGGCCCCACTGGGAGAGGCCGAATGCCTCCCCAGTGTGCTTCAACACCAGATTTACTGCGGAGCAGGTATTGTGAGATGGTGAGTGCTAAGTGATAGTGGTGATGGTGAAATTTAAAAATGTCTAAGTTGTATCAAAAATGTGTTATTGTTTGATCAATTGGACATATTAAAAACGATGTGTAGGAAAATAGGTCAAATAAATTGTTTGGCTATTTCCAATAGCTTACAAGTGGGTCAACATGTTTCTGCCATAGGAGGTGTAATTTTACCAGGCATTCGTCAGGACCATGAGTGGACTAAACCCCGGCGGTATGAGCACGCTAAGGCCCACCCTAACCTAGGGACGTGAAAGTGAAAAATTGTAAAAAGTGCATGTGAAGGAAAAATTCCTTCTTTGGTACTCTCGATTTGAGAAACTGAAAAATTGGTGTAATGCACCTGTAAAGGAAGTGACAAAGACATACATAAAAGAGACAAAACAAACAATTAGTTATTATTCGGAGTTCACAAGTATATCTATTGTAGTCTTATCGGTGAAATAGCAGGGTGCTCTAGTTGTTAAAAAAACTACCGACTGGTAATTTAGCGGTATAGTTAACACCAAACTATGTCAGGAGGGTAGTTGTCCGCGCCAGGGGATGGGTTCATAAGTGCATGGTAGATAAGTGAAAATGCACACAGCGATATTCACATGCTAGTTGACCCACACGAGGGGCGCGTGTAGATTGGGGGATCAATGGACCAAACTGGCCAGTGACCCCCCAACAGAAAGTAAAAGACACGGGAAAAGGTTAATATTTTTCTCACTTGGGTGGTGAGAAACAATCACACCATGGACCTCGGGAGGGGGGTGGTGGCGAAACCGGCACACCCTTAGGGATAGAAAAACACCATTCAGCACTGTTTACATGCAGGCTGTACTTAGCTCTTTGTATCGGCGATGATGGCGCTCAACTTACGCCCTCGACGCCAGGCACCCACTGGAAACCTGCAATCGCCCTCAGTTACCGGATCCCGAAGATGGTTCCTGGCTCCGGTGAGAAAGTATAAGAAGGCGAGTTGGAAGAGCGCCTCGGTTCCGGGGTGGGCGTGGTTACGTCAGGGACGTCAGCCCGTCCAATCCGGGAACACGCTCAGAGCTAGGGCTGGCGTGTGTGAAAAAACAACTAGACCGGAGGTGGTCCGTGTTTGCTAAAAGTTAAAACTTTATTGGAAGATTTGGAATGGACAAGAGGACAATGGTGTGTAGCTCGGAGCCTAATGGTCAAGAGTGCGAGCCACAAGCGAGCGCATTAAAATGGTGTTTAAAGGGAAATGCCAGATACATCATAGTATTCATGGAGCTTATGGACGGAATTGTCTACATCTAAAGATCGGACAATTATGTATCGGGGCAGCAATACCGTGAGGCTCAAAGAATTCATGTTAGCTTACAGGGTGGAAACTGGCAGGTTCATGGCATTAGGCTCAAGGGTGGGGATGTTACCACGGGGTCAGTAATAGTACTAACATCACAGAGAAGCGTGTCCAAAGCGTTTACAACGACTGGCTGTTACAAACAGTGCGGTCTTATAGTCATTGATATAACCGTGCTTGGTGGCTAACTATAACAGAGTTTATTTCAATATTGACAACCAGGGAATTTCGTCATTAAGGCCTTGGTTGTGGGTTCCCAGACGGTAAACCCATCTTTGCTCTTTCTCGAAGAGTCTCTGAGTGATATTTCTGCCCCCACTGATCTGTTCAGTTACAGTCCACCTGAGGTCGTTGGTGGTATGGTTGGTCTGGAGGAAGTGGTCGCTCATTTCGCTCATTTTCATCGTTATTTTCTGACATCTTATATTGCTCCTGTGTTCACAGATTCTTTGATTGATCTTCTGGTTAGTCATTCCAATGTATCGTAAATCACAGGGGCACGTGATCAGATAGATTACGTTGGTGGAGTTACAGTTTGTATGGACACTTTGTGTCTATATTTTCCCTTGTTCCAAGACTAATTGCTTGGTTTGAGTTGTTAAATGACAAACACTGCAGTCAGAGCAAGGGAAATGGCCCACAAGTCTTGGCATGCCCCAAGTGTCAGTGATGGTGCGTATACCTGAAGAAAAGAGCGGCTTCTGCCAGGTTTGTTGGTGCTGGAGATGATCCTCCAGTTTTTATTCATGAATTTTTTCATTAAGTTGGACAGGCTGCTGTATGTAGTGACGCAGGTGAGAGGCACTTTCTGTGGTTGCCTAGGATTATTTTCCAAAAGGGCCTCACGTGGTTGATTGCGTACTCATTTGTATCCTTTGTTCAGGATGCTGGTAGGATACCCTCTTGCTTGCAGTTTTTGAGTGAGGCCAGATGATTGTTCTTTGAAGTCTTTAACATCACTACAGTTATGCCTGATTCTCAAATACTGGCCATGTGGTAGATTCTCTTTTAGTGGCCGTGGATGGAAACTGGAAAATTCCAAGAGATTATTTTTTGCAGTAGGTTTGTAATGGGTTTTTGTTGTCAAAGATGTGCCTTTAATTGAAATTACGACATCCAGAAAAACAACTTCAGTTTGGCTCATAGTGTGGGTGAATTTCAAATTGAGATCTACAGTATTGATCCATTTAAGAAAATCTCCCAGAAGGGCCTCGCTGCCTTTCCAAATTAAAAGCACATCGTCAATGTACCTCCTCCACAGATAGATGGAGGAGGAGAACGGCCCATTAGCTGGTAGGATGTGCTTTGCTTCAAAATCATAGACATAAAGCCTCGCCACACTAGGGGCGAAGGTGCTGCCCATTGAAGTCCCTGTACTTTGCAGGAAGAGTTGCTCTTTGTATGCGAAGAAATTCTCTTTTAGAGCTATGGTGGCACAGTCTAGAATAAAGCCCTTTGGCGTTTGATGATTCCATGGAATAGAGTGTAGGGCGGTGCCCATGACTTTGATGGTGTCGTCCTGGGGAATGCTGGTGTATAAGCTCTCTATATCTAGGGTGACTAGTGTCACAGTGCCCTCTTCGAAAGTTATTTCTTGTAGGAGATGTAGGAGGCTCTTGGTGTCCTTCAGATAGGTGGGGGTGTTCTGGATGATTGGTTTTAGGAAATGGTCACAAAATCGTGAGAGCGGTTCGAGCAACGACCCAATGCCTGAAACAATCGGCCTGCCTGGTGGGGGTGATTTATTCTTGTGTGTTTTTGGCAGCTTATAGAAGTATGGAATTACACTGTCACTGGCACTCAAGAAATCTGCTTCGTTCTTGGAGATATATCCATTTTCCTCTGCTCCCTTCACTAGGCGGTTGATTCGAGTTTTCAGCTCTACTGTTGGGTCTCGGGTTAAGGGGGTGTAGTTTTTCTTATCATTCAGAAGGTCTTGGCACACTTTCTCATAGTTTCTGGTGTTCTGAATGACTAGCCCGCCGCCTTTGTCTGCGGGTTTGAGTGTGAGCTCTGTATTGTTTTGGAGGTCTTGGAGGGCTTTATATTCAGCAGTGCTGAAGTTGCCAAACGTGGTAGGTTCTTGGCATGTCTCCATGTCCTGGAAAACTGCCTGTTCGAATGCTGTGATAGCTGCCGGTACAGTGTAGGGAGGTGGGGTAAAAGTTGATTTCAATCTTAGCCCTGTGTCTCCTTTACGGGTGTCCCCATTGGGGTCATCTTTTCCTTCGAAAAAGGCTTTGAGTTTAAGTTTCCTAAAGAAGTCAGTCAACTCACAGTGTAGTCTGAATTTATCTGGACGGGCAGTTGGGACAAATCCCAGACCCTTTTCCAGGACTTTGGTTTCCATGGGTGTCAATTCTTTGTCTGACAGGTTGGTGATTAGACTCACTGCGCCCTCGTTCCTGGTAGTGATGCTTTGCTGCGGGTGTGGTTGCCTACTGGGTCGTCTGTGTCCCAAGAGACCTGGTTGGTCCCTCTCCTCTTCCCTCTTCCTCTCCGGCCCCTTTCTAAACAAGGCGGTTGATATTGGTTCTGGAAGTGGGGTTGTTGCATAAATGCTGGGTTTCAGCCCATGAGGGGGAACTGTGGTTGTTGGAAGGGGAATGGTTGGGGGCCGCCTCCTGGTAAAGGTGCGGGGGGCCATCTTGGTTGTTGGTTATAGTAGCCCGGTCTGCCCCTATTCCCTCTATTCCCTCTTCTCCGGCCCTGTCGGTATGAGCCGTCGCTTGACCCGCTACTGTTGGATGAATTACCATCAGAGTAGTCGGAGTTGTTGGTATTTTTAATAGGTGGTGTGTAATTGGGGTCAGATAGGTAGATTTTTTTCAAATTCAAATTTTTTTAGGTCTTTTTGGAATTTTGTGACCTTTGATTGCATCAAGTTTTCTTTGTATTCGTTTAATTCTTTGTTGATTTCATCCAGTTTTTTCTTATATCCTGTCACAGTGGTTTTAAAATGTGACTCAGTTTCTGACGAATGCCTGGTATAATTACACCTTCTATAGCAGAAACATGTTGACCCACTTGTAAGCTATTGGAAATAGCCAAACAATTTATTTGGCCTATTTTCCTACACATCGTTTTTAATATGTCCAATTGATCAAACAATAAAAAAAATTTGATACAACTTAGACATTTTTAAATTTCACCATCACCACTAGCACTCACCGTCTCACAATACCTGCTCCGCAGTAAATCTGGTGTTGAAGCACACTGGGGATGCATTCGGCCTCTCCCAGTGGGGCCCAATGATGAAGCATGTCACCGACAAGGTCGGTGAGTGAGGGCCTTCCATACAAACCAAATTGGGCTTTGTATCCCTATTTTCCCTGCTCTTGTTATAATTAGAGTTGTTGCATTCTTTTTTTGTTTGAATCTGAAAATATGACATCCACAATAGATCCTTTTATAATTGTTTGTGCATTTAGAGGTCCTTCACTTCTTCGTAAGGTTTATGTAGCTCTATTTTTTTAGAAAAATGGAAATACAGAAATAATGCTCACCCCCAATCTAAACAAAAGTAGCACAATATTATTCAAATGTTTCTATAACATATTATCGTACTGAAAGCTAATTTTAACCAAATCTGGTCTGAGATTTCATTCGATCCAGTATCACATTGTACTGATTCTAACATGGATTTTTTTGGACCTGAAATTGATGGAGGAACCAAGGGCCAGAAGTGCAAAGAATTGATTTGCAAAAAGTGGTCGCAAATTGTGCACTAACATTTTTCTTAATAGATTCAGATTTTTCAAACTGACCCATGTCATTTTAAGTCAGTCGCTAAATTCCATTTGAAGTGGGTTACCATCTCCATTGAGGAGTCAGTAATCAATGCCATTGATACATAGCAATCCAAATTGCACTTGGAAGGGGCGCCCGAAACAAGCCCCTTCCAAATTGAGATTCTGTTTCCATTTCTAAACCAGTGTAGCGATTCGGTAAGCACTTTCCGAATTGTAAAATGGGGTTAGCACACATGAAAATGCCATTTAGCATTTGCAAATATTTTGATTTGCTAAATGGCATAGAGCATCTGGCCCAAACTCTCGTGGAACAGAATATTTGGAAAACCACATTGCTCTCATTGCATTGGTCTCCAAAGACCAATGGAGGTTGCTGGTGAAGACGGACATCAAGCCTTACATTTCACTTTTATTTGTTGTGTGTAACGATCTACTATGTCGCCATACACCCACAATTCTTGCCTTTTCTCCATCTAAGGCTTGCTGCTTCATAACGATTTATCACTGTACACATATTCAGAGAGATCTGAGCTGTCATTAAATTTGATATATCTATATTATCTTCCAGTAAGTAAATGTCTGCCGCGGTAGACCGTTGAAGATAGTTGTTAACACATTATGCTTATCCACCGAAGTCCAGAATAATTGAGACACTCAATCTCCAGTGACTTTAGGAGAATCTAAAGAAGATAGGGAGGGTATTTGGAAGAATGTAACAGAGCATCCTTAATCTTTTTGAAGTTTGGGACATTTAGAATCTCATACAGCGCCTGGTCGGGGATGCTATAGCAATCGGACCTATTGACATCTTGTAACCCAGGAATTGGAGTTGTGATAATTATTGCCTATTACAAACCTATCCCTTTAAAATAGGCCATAACATGCAGATTGGACTGTTGTCTACATCAAGATCTGCAAGTATCATTTTTTATATAGAATAGTTGGAGGAGTTGGAGCTAAACTTGTACTTACGATTCCTTTGTAAACAGCAGTTTGAGCAGCAATCTGAAACGTATGAGATCCTCACAGCAAGGACCCAAGGTGTATGCATCTCAATGGCTTCTATTTCCAAGTGATTGTTCTCACATAAGCAGCTACACACTTGAAGCAGACAAAGTAATATGTCCAGCATCTTCAGATAGCTCAGTAGTTGAGTACCAGAAACCCACATCACTGTTAATGAGAACATGTAGAAAGCAGTAGTGAAGAGAGCAGAAGAATCTGTTCAGACCAAGGTACTAGGGCTTGCCACAACCAGAGGAATATGTTTATGAACAGAAATAGGTGGGGACCTAGGGAAGTCTGTTTGTTCTCTTCATATTTTTTCTTTTTCTTTTTACTATGTCCGAGTCCGTACTATCATCTATAGAGCTAGTCTGATTCACCAGATGAATAAATGAACCTTTCTGTGAAGAGAGCGCCTCTGCTAGAAGGAAAGGTTTACTGTACTATCACATGAGTGCCTTTTTTATCTGCATTAACAGCCTAGCAATTATTGTCACACCAGTGGTTTTCAGGCATTTCTTGGTTATTCTGAAGGTCACACTTTCTTAGGGGTGTGAAGCCACATCCTCCAATCAGTGTGGCCTAGAAGCACTTTGTAGCTGGTCATCCTGAGATGAGTGTTTCCCCATAGGCGGGGTCCCCGGAGCAGTTTGATGCCAAATTGTGTACACATTATGTAGAAGAGACAAAACCTCTTGTTATCGTCTTCTAGCAAGTACACGTGTACATCTTTGACATATGTTGCACAAGTCTAGCTACAAAGCAGCAATTAACGGTACAAGAGCAGGACTTTACAGTAGTCTTCGATTTTTGCACGACCTGAGTACAGGATTAAAGGAAATAAACAGAATGTGAACGCTGGAGAGGAAATGGGTGTGTAAGAGGCGGAAAGGAAGTGCTCACATCTGTTGACAGTCGATGCACCAGCGGTTTTTAAAGTCCCAGTGGTGGTTTCTATGCATACCATGACAAATGCTCTGTGTACAGATTTGACTTGTGGGGAATACTGACTACTTTTTCTACGCCATTTTGCATACACAGGTGTCTATATGTAAATGTTTGTGCACCAGAATGATATGCACGACTTCACTAAAGCTGTGAACTGTGCAAGTCGCACAAGGGCATGTCAGGGGGTGCAGCCATGTGCAGTGATACGTAGAAGACCTGCTAATTGATGTGAAATTGCTGGCATGTCTGTGCTGGCATTACTCATTCCCAATCATCATATGCTTGCTCCAGTGTACCATAGACTGCATACCATTTGCCTCTGTTGTTTAGATTTTACAAGCTGTAGGATCTACAATATGTGTCCCAAGTCCAGCGTCATCAGACTGGTTTTAATCTGTTTTGTGAATCTACGCCATGCTGCTGGTCCTGGCATAACTGTGATTTGTACTCCACCACCCAACAAACGCCCAGCATCCCCCAGGGATGTATGTGTAACATAGCCTGCACTGCATGTTAGCACATTATGGCACTTCCTTGGAATGGCCATAAGTACCCTTAATCAAGTCTAAGAGACCTAGATGAAACTCAGGGACAGAGCACAACTGATTAATCATAGCCAGGACTCACAACTTCTCATATACCCACAACACTAACATCCACTGCGTCAGCATCCAGGAACACAAGTTCAAGTTCAGAACTTTTTCTTCATCTCAAGAGATCTTCACAGCAAACTCTTGTCTCGCTGATTCATGGCAGTGAAGCTTCTATCAGACAGAACCTGAAAGCTGCTCCAGAATGGAGATTTTAGTTCCACAAATGTTTTGAAAGATGAAAATAGTTTTGGGCCAAACTTGCACTGCAAAGCGGATAGGTTCACTACTCACAAAGCCTACATATTGATCCCTTTCCAGCCAAAAAGATCCATTTCCAACCCTAGGTCCTAAGCTGTATTTTAGCACTACATGTGAGGTTAAACACCCATAGAGTGCAAATCCTGAATTAGGAGGTTCGTTTTGCTCTCAGGCTGTATTAGCTGTAGGTCTTTAAAGGGGGTTCTATTGCTTGTTGCCTATTTAACACTTGCATCTTGTCTACGTGAAGGGCATCTGAAAGCTTTTATGCTACTACTAAAGTGAGTTACAAACGCAAACATGTCTTTGACACCAGCAAAGAGAAAGACGAGGAGGGACAGAGATGCATTTGAAAACGTTTGGGAATTGGGAAGCATGAATAAAATGTGTTGAACTTGCATCTCTTTCATTCTAGAAAAAACACTGATCCTCTCTTTTCGTCACCCTTCTATTTAGTAGACCATAGATCTGGCTTTCTAGAACTGTTGTTGACATGCCTGGTGTCCTGTAATCACCAGGACATCTTCTAGTGCCATATATTTTGTGGCACTTTCATGACAACAATATGTACCTTGGACGAGGAAAGGGTCAAAGATCCTCCATAGGCGACTTTGAATTAATGTGTTCAGGGTTATCTCCTCTTTGTATCCTTATTGTTGAACTAAATCATATTATGAAACAAGTGTTTATGTTGACCCATTGGGCTCAAGAGGAAAACTAACCTCACCTCCTGCACTCATAATGGTGTTGTTATGTTTACACATTGCCTTGCTAAGTAAAGTGTTTAGGATCTGACTCTTGTCTCCTGAGAGACTATTGCAATGATGCACTACAATTTATTTACCATAGTAGTTATTCACACTATTGGGCATAAGGTGAAAATGCTTGCACGCCACAGAGGTCTTCACAACTTTGTTCAGGAAAACAGGAAAAAGTGGAATTTTGCCATATAAATTGGCAGCATGCCCCACTCTGTAGCAGTGGGCATCTGAAGCTAACCCTTCTCTATTTGCTTGGTTTTTTTAATAGGTTATTCAGAAATTACTTCTAACAGGACTACATGTGACAGAAATTGAAACTCGGGTTAGCAGGTGCATGGCTTTTTCATGAGAAGAGTAAAAATAGACCTTGTACTATACAGAAGAAATGTATACTACCAGACTCTGAGCTAGACCTTTATGAATTCTCGCTTAACAATGCCATGCATGGCATGGGCGTTTCAGCTCACGCACACCCGTATGCTACTTAAAACCCCTACATTAACAGGGCTGGGCCTTCTTTTTTCTACGTTACTTGAATGTGAAGGAGTAGACCAATCAGCTTTTTTGTTTAAATTTGGTGACCCCAAATTTTTCAAGAAAATAAAACTGAAAGTTCTACAAGGGATTGCATACACTTGGTATAAAGTGAGGCATGCGACAAATGTTGGATACTACTCTGGGAGGGCTCCCATATGGGATCTACCCATCCCCCCCCTCATGGACAACAGATGCCCTTATTAACCCGCTAATAGAGGCGGGCATAAATAAATGGGATGACCTGTTTATGGATGGGACATTACTTCCATGGGACTATCTAATAAACAGAGTAGGCACAAGATTTTCGAGATTTAAATATATTCAGATCTCTAGCTGGTTACAGTCATACAAAGAGCAGCCAGCACGGATTAGTAAGCTGCCTATAGGTGGCAACAGCGACTTGGTAACTTGCCTCTTGGACAGCCCAGCCGTAAAAAAAGAAATTTCATGTTGGTATAACAAAATAATCGATGAAATAGATGCCAACTTTCATCTACCGACGTCATTATGGGCTGAACTTATGCCAGGTGTAGATGTTGAAGAACTTTGGTTAGCTTCTTGCTCAATGCTTTGGGACTTAGTTAAACCTGCATGGCTTCGTAGAAACCATCTATTTACTATACACAGGGCATACTATTCCCCTCAGAGGTTGACTAAGTTTTCTTTAACAGGCCCAGTCTCATGTCCAAGATGCGGGTTAATCGCAGCATCAGACACCCATATGTTTTATGAATGCCCAAACCTATCCGGTTATTGGGAAGCCATTGGTAATAAGCTTTCTCAACTTCTGGGTGAACATATCTCCATAGACCTTGCTTTTGTCATATTTGGTCTCAAGAGTAAAATCCGCAATGCCGCAACTAATCTAATATTCTACTCCATTCTAGCGGCGCGTAGGGAGATATGTAGGCATTGGAAAGACGCTCAACCACCTACAGAGCATGAATGGCGAGCCTCACTTCTTCAAATTTCCAAACTCGATCTTGCCAGAGCAGGTAACCCCAATAGGAGAGCCTTTTGGGCTTTGCTTGGATAGCAGTGATAAACTTGGGTTTTTTTTTTTTTTTTTTTCCCCAAGTCCTATGATTAACACGTACATTGCTTATCCTTGCTGCCATGACTGACAGTCCTGGAGCTATGGGGGTCTCGATAACTTGGACACTATCTCCTGAGGCACATCCCTAAGCAAAAATCATGTTTGGCTGCTGTGATTGGTGCTGTGGGGAACTGGTCTTCTTCCCTCCCGAATAAACTTTCTCCTACCAGCTATAAGCTGAGATAGCACTGCACGCGACCATTCTTTCTTTGCTCTGTGGCGGTCCTTTGGTTTTGATAGATTGGAGCTATGCACGTAAATGAGGACAAAAAAAAAAAAAAAAAAAAATAAAGAAAAAAAAGAAAAAAAACAATGCCATGCATGAGAATGAGCCTGAAACAACATATGGGAGATATAAGAACAGACCATGTAGAACATGGTACAAAAAGGAACGCAAAATGACAGTAAATTAACCAATAGACTGTAGGCTATTGCAGTGATTTTTAAAGGATTTGAGAGAATTCCACAACACTCACTATAGAGTGAACTATAATCTTTGCTACACTTAAATCAGTTTTCGTAACGGAAGTAGCCGCATTTAAATAGCTTGAAGTAATCCTCTGTATTATCATTTAATAGCATTTAACACTTCCTGGGCCCAAGACATTAATTTGCACTAGGACAAATTGATGATCTAAACCCATTCATCCTTTATTTAAAAATATACTTTTCACAAGAGGCGGCTACAAATGTTTTGTTTTTGTAAAGATAAAAATAAAGATAATAGATGTTAGCATTGATTTTGAGAAGGATTTGCATAAAGTTTACTGTACAGTTTTCATAATGGTCGTCTTTAGGGAACAAACCATAATTGGCTAGATTTTAATTTAAACTTCATAACACCCTGTGCTGCAACATATGTAGGGTACGTAGAAACAACCTTGTTTCTTTGCTTCTTCTGTATGACTATTGTTTCAAGAAAAAGGTATCTTGCAGAGTGCCCCATGAATCTTTTCAGTCTCCCTTCCTTTTGTAAATATTTATATGCATACTCTACAGACTCGATTCCTCAGTTCCTAATGTAGCAAGGGAACACTTTAGAACACTAGATGACATATGTACAACTCAGTATATTTAAATATGTTTTTGTAATAGGTGTTGCTAAGATAGAAAGAGATCCTTTTAACTGGCCTAATAGTTTTGGACCAGTCCACTTTCTGGTGTCACATTCAAGATTTTGCATGTTATCTTTATTCCTTAATCTGACCTTCATCTTCCAAATAAACAAGATGAGTGAGGGCCCTACATTTCAGTTATCATGATCCCTAATGTCTAACCATTAAATTAAATCAAATCAAAATAACCTTCCACCAATTAGACTATTGTAATATTCTTTGCAGGTTCGTCCAAAAGGTTGATCGATTGATGACAGTAGGTACCTAGAAGGTAAAGAACATAGCCAAACCCTCAAAGCACTGCATTAGCTGCCAGTAAAATAGAAGGACAAGTTCTAAACGCTCTACACTGTATGCAAGCCATCCTTTAGCAAGGGCACAGGATGTGTGTAGAAGGTGGTCTTTATGCACCAACCAAACTCTCCTAACTAACAACAGTTTGTCAATCTTTCAATGAACATTCCAGCAAGCAAAACAAAGACTACAAGGCCACACGTTTTGGAACACCCTCACCGCACAACAGAAAGCCAAAACAAGCCACCTACTAGTCCCCAAACTGTTGAGAACCATTTTTTTCAATCAGGACTACAAATGTTAAGTTCGGTTAGTTGAGGATGCACAACAAATGAATGTTGTCAAAGACAATATATCTTTGCTCCTAAGTAGACTGTTTTGATCAATGGTATTTAACCTTTGTCTTTACCGCTGACAAATATACACCCATTGACACCTATGTATTTGTACTCAGTAATAGCTTGTTATTGAAAAAAACAAGTTTATTGACTAACTCCGTATTTTGGCCAGAGTTTTTTTTTTTTTTTTTTTTTAAACCTTAATTAGCGTCAAAAGGATATACAAGTCTAGGCCTACAACCAAATCGGCCGGCCTCAATACGTAAAGCAATCAGAAGTTCCAAGGCAAACATTAAAGAGTCAATCAGCAAGAGGCAGAGGCAATATAATCGTAAAAAGGGGGAATATACCTAGGAACCAGAGGGCCAAGACACAGGAGCAAAAAAGGTTAATTTTATAATATGGGGATAAGGCGTACGACAGGCTCACTTTCAATATAGAGACGTCCGAAGTCCCAGAGCCAGCCTCAGCGACAATAAGGGGGTATGGGGCCGCAATACAGGAGAGGCAACACAATTCACACAGGAAGATCGGGATAATTTAGACACAATCGACACTTGAACATTATCATCGTTACATGCCCACCACCCAAACCACAGCTAAGCCAGAACAGAGGGATCGGAGAAACCTTACATCAAAACTAACCCGTCATAGTGACCTCTAGGAAAAAGGAGGGAGGGGGACGGGGGCGAGGAAAAGAGGGGGAAGAGGGGGGAAAGAGGGGGAGGGGAGGAGGACAAGACGGAACAATGAGAAAAAGAAATGAAATACAAAAACGAAAGAAAGAAGACACGCCGACACAGGCGTCCCGTGGCGGGAGTACAGGAGAAAACAGGAGTATCAGCACCAGTGAGGGTACAGCAATCGAGAAGAAAAGCAACCGAACCATAAAAGGAGGGTTAACGACGCCACACACCCCACCCCGAACACACCACGGGAGGCAGGGACAGACGTGGCATTACTATAAAGAGATACAAAAGGGCCATAGAACCATAAAACAAACAACAAATAGAACCCAACCCACCCATCCCACCCTGCACCCCTGTAGAAGGCTATGGCCTACCCTTCAGACAGCGTGCCTGTCGCCCTAAACCAGAACCCGAAATATAGCAAGAAGGAAAGAGAGAAGAACGAGACAAAAAGAAACAAAAACAGAAATAAAGAAAACAGGAGGGAGGAGCATAAGAACAGAAATCAATATGGTCGGCCGCCGCCCTCCGCCCAACCAGACAATCGCAGCAAAAACAGACCAGGACGACACCCCATCAAGCGCCATAAAACTTACAGAGGAGGGGACCACCCACCGCTCTATGGGTACAAACAACTGCGCCACTAAGTCGTATACCCATAATCAACCAGGAGTCGTGCATATCACCCCCATCCCTTCCGAACCACAAATCCCACCCACCACATGACAGTGTAAAATGAGATACTCAATACAAGACCAGCACACAGTCGAAAAAAATGTTGACTACCACGTAGACATGGGGGGTAAATCGGTCCGCAAGTGAGCAAAAGTCCGAGCAGAGAGTTTAAATGCATCAGCAATCGCAGCACGGGTGATGAAGAACAGGAGTTCAGTTTCGCCGCTTGGGAAGGCGAGGGGGTCTCTGTAGTAGACAAAGGCGAAGCCATCGGAGCAGGTGCAGGCGGCAGTCCACCAATATTTCCAGGCATCCGAGCCGAACAGGGCCGCGGCACAATGTCCAAGTCCCCGGGGTCAGAACCTCGAAAAACAGGGAGCTCCAAAGTCACCGGCACACAAAATGATCTTCGATCAGCGGCAGCAACACTTGCAGCAATCGAGGGGGGCGAGGCAATGGAGTCACTGAAACAAGAGGGCGGCAAGAAGAAACGGCTGCTCAAAATGGCGGCAGATCGTGGCGGACTCACAGGGACATCGGGGGCCAGGGATGCGCGCAGGGATCTCAGAGCTTCCAGGATATCTCTGACCGTAAGCTCACGCTCACCAGACCGGACCACCGCGCAATTAGGCAACCCAAGCCCGCCGCCACAAGGCGCTTCATGTTTCAGAGGGTCGGCCGCCATTTCGCGAAGTCAGCCCAGTCGCGGCCCTCCGCGACCCACAAAAACCAGTTAAAAAATGTAGGACTTCACAGAGCTCCGGGGGGTTCCCAGCAATGGCAGCCTTGGTGCCGAAAGGATGTCCGCCCAATGCGGGTCTCCGCCTACACCAGCACCGGCGCCCCCAACAAGCAGAGTCCGGGCGCAGAGGTCCAGGGCCGCCGGTCAGAGCAGCGGCGGGGGGAGGACCCCTTCACAGAATCAGTCCCCGGTGCATCTCACCCACATCAGCCGCGCGGTCACCAGGGCAGGCCCGGATCAGGATCGCCGGGATTTTCGCACAACGGCTCTCATCACTGGTTCACTCTCTCGACCGGGGCCGACAGTCGTCGGACCCCACAGGCTAGGTCCCGGTCTATGTTCAACGGAGGCCCCGGTCTTGCGGAGGACACAACTTCGGAGCCGCTACACGTCGAAACCTCCGGGCCAAATGGTGAGTACAAGCGAGGTGTTCCGTTTCCGATTCTCCGATAATGTGTCGTCTCCGGACAGGATATTATACAGGATACATGATCAGGCCGGAGGCGAGCTAAAAGGCGACCATTACGCTCGCGAGCTTGGCTCCTCCCCATTTTTGGCCAGAGTTGATTATTTTCAAAGGCACCCTGAAGTGGACTAGAACTATGTGTGTGGTGCTATACCAGTTAAACATATATAGAGAAATACGCTCAAACCCTTTATTGATAATACTAAGCTGTAAGAAGCCATTATTTATTAATTGTAATACTCAGCCATTTAAATGGCAAAATAACTCAAAATCCAAATAGTTGTAGCTTTCAGTACAATAAAGCGATCATGTCACACACCTTGTAACCACTACATAAACTACTGCGTCTGTCTCATACATTGCTTTGTAATGATGATCTTGGAGCACCTGGTCGGCTGTAGGAATCCGTTTTATAGCACATATGGTGTCTTAACTGATAGAGACCTTTGTACGCCCTGGTTTTATTGTTCACGCATCAGTCATATATCCTATACATATTGACTACAGCCACTACTGACTTCTTAAGTGCAACAGTAACAATTTCATTGAAAGGTGTCTGCGTTCTGCGACACCGAATGCGTGTACAATTTTAGTAATGTAAATTCCTTCCGAGTCATGTGCCTAGAAGGTTTCCCTGCCTGCAAGGGCCAGAACTTTGTCTCTGTCTAGGTTCTAATAAAAGTGAATAGCGAAGCATATCTGAGTGTCCAAGGCGTGACCTTTATTTACAACTATCGCAGTGAAATAAAGCTAGCTTTGTCACCCTTTCACTACCCTTGTACACATTAGGTTTTAAGTCTTGTAAAATGAGGCCACCTTGGCAGCATTAAGCACATGTATATGGCATTCATCATCATCGTATATAAATACATTTACTAGGACCTATCAAGGTGCCTTGCCTGAGTCAACCAACACTTAGTAATGCTATTACCCATCTTTCTGATTTTCTCTTCCAGGTTGCTGGAAGAAGAGGCAGCTAAGAGAACAGAACTAGAAAAATGGCACCGGCAGCAGGCGCTAGCTATTCAGATGACGGAAGCAGAGAAACAAGAGCTTGAAAACCAGAGGATACTGAAGGACCGCGCTCTGAAAGTCGCTATGGAACAGTTGGAACAGCTTAAGGGTGAGCGGCTGGAAGCCCTTCAACAGTATCAGGTGAGGCACTGCACACCGCTTTAAAACAAAACACTGCTGTGAAATTTAATTCCTGGGATAGAATATCTACAATAAACAAGGAATGTCACTAAAATTTTAATAATTTTCGTAAGGCACTTTATTTTTGCACTGCTACTCAGTCAATCCGAGACACATTCCCGGTTACCAACTATTCATTGGGAATCCCATGGCAGGGTAGGTCATAACATCACCTGTTCTGCTGTGGTTTTTTCACCTGTAGGTGAGAAGGAGCCCAAATGATGAAGGGCGGTCTCGGTCGTTGACTGATGGGTATTTTTCTGACACTACTTTGAAAACCCTTGGCATGACTGTAGGCATACCATTTGGTCCCCTGACACAGACAGCGAAGTAGTTGATTGTTTCTTTGACCCCATGCTATAGTGAGTTGGTATATTTGTAGTTGTTGGGGGGTGTAGCATGGTAGGGTCGTTAAGCTTCCCCTAGGACCCTCCTCATTTGGTGTTGTATATAGGATGCAGTTGGATACATGGCAGAGCCTTTTTCGAAGATTTGGGGAAAATGAGATTAGTGTACATACCTGCATTTGACATTGGCGTAAGTTCATATTTCATCACTACAAATACAGCTCCGGACTTTGTGGTGGCGTTTCGTTAAATACCATTCTCAGGAGTGCAACAGGCTAAAGAATTTTCATAGCCGACTGGATAAAGCAGTCATTTTCTGTATCAAGGAGCAGCAGAGTAAGCAGAAACAAGAAGCATGGAAGCATTGTGCACAGTGAAAGCAGAGACATCTAGAAACAGTGAAGCAATCAGAAATATTGCATCCAACAGACAGGAAGCCATCGAAACACTGCAACATACACAAACAGTTTGATTGTGAATATTTCATTCAATGGATTAAGAACAATCAGAAACATTGCACCCAGGGGAAATACATCCACAGAAACACAGTATCCAAAATAATCATGAGCCATCGAAACATTGTATATAATGGAAGCACAGAAGAACTGAGTCCAGCAGAAGCAGAGCCACCAGAAGTATTGCATCCAGCAGGTTCAGTGCTCTCAAAAGCATTGTATGCCACAGAAGCAAAATATTTTGATCCATTGCACACAAGACAGGCATCGAAACATTGCAAGCAATAGCAGCAATGTAGTCTGAAACTGTGCTTCCAATCGAAACATCATCCAACAAAAGACTGTGCCCAAGCCAAAATATTCCCCAACTTGAAATTGTGTCTGCAGAAAACCTATGCCCCTACCACAAGCTCTGCTTCCCAGCGGTTCTCATTTCAAAATGTATCCACCACAAACGCATTATCCCCTCAAATGGTGGCCATACACATTGGTGCCTCCAGGGTTGGACTGGGACAGAAAATAGGCCTGGGCACCAAAATAAAAGTGCCCCCATTAGTGAATTAGATAGCTAAAAAGTAGCTCATGTTTGCAAATTGGGACAGTTTTGAACTTGTAAAGAAACCGGTATATGTGTTTCTCAAGTTATGCAAGGCTGTGTGGATTTGAGCTTGCTGCAGGCTATGTTTGTTTAAATATGAGGGAAATCAGCAGTAAAAGGTGGCCCCACAGACCATATAACAGGCTCACACACTGACTTGTCAGACCAACCCATGATTGCCCTATAGGCCAGTTTGATCCTGGGTGGCCCAAGTAAGCGATGATTCTAGGACTGTTATTTGAACATTGTGCCTCCTCAGTTTATCTCACATTAGTAGCCACTCACAATACTATGTCCTCTTATCAGTGATGTCCTTCACATGAAAGAACAGGATGTGTATGGGAGTGGTAAAAGGAATGGCAAAGAATGATAGGCTTTTAAGGCTGTGATGGAAATCCCAAAGATGGGATGAGAGATAAGTCTGTAGCTAGAGTGAAAAGATGTACAACTGGCATCTGCAGCTGGTGCAATTGTGGTTGTATAAAAGGGAAATCGGATTGTCCAGTCTCTGCAGCACGGGCCTGGAGGCCAAGCCATTTGTGCTACTTTTTGTTTCAGATTTGGCAAATGGAGAAACTGTTTCTAGCAATCAAAGAAGTGCCTTTTTATGAACTACGCAGTGTAACAAGATTGCCTACGGTGTAATATGACACTTGTAGTTAATGTTCTTTTCTAGAGGAACAAAGGAAGTGTTCACATTTAAGTATCATGTGTTTGTAGAGAATAGCTCTAGAGATGTGAATTATGGCATGTTGAAAACACTAAACAATAAAGGAGGTGTGTCTGCCCTGGCTGTCGAAGATGTTGGGCAGGAGTTAAATTAGGTGATAGTTAACATTTGGAAGTTAATCTGAAAAAGGGCACAATAGGACGCTTTCCTATACTGCACAACATATTAAAGCATAAGATTGCATCTCGAAGACATTTGATGCCAGTTGCACTTTAAAGGTTTATACCCAGCAACATGGATTGAGGTGTAGAGCTGTTGGAATGTTCAGAGTCTACCTGTGTCCAGGGAATGATTCCCTTAGTTCACCAGATTTTCATTAGAGGTATTGAATTCCACCAAGATCTGACTGGCCCTGACAAACCAACTGATTTGTTTAGAATTCTCCTGGAATCTTCAAAATCCCATGAAATCTGACCCAAATTGGTCAAATTAACTAACTTGTTGAAAAACTTTGGAACGTAAAGATGTATGAACAATTGGTCTTTACTCTACTAGGACGCTATAGAAACTCATTGTAATATAGTTCTCTTTTTTGATATGCCTATGAACTTGGGCCCATTATAGATACATTCTTGGGGATTCGTTTTTTGATAAGTTATGTTGAAATACAGTTTTTCTATGGTGAAGTAAATTAGATTAAATAGGTTTATGGAGCCCTTGATTCTAATATGTACAAGAAGAATACAAATGTGTGAGGATATTGCTTTTATATGAACAAGGTTTAGGATTCTAGGGCTAATCTTAGAGCCTCTACACTTAGAGAGACACATCACCACACTTTTAGAGTTTGACTCAGAAGCCAGTGCTCTCTATTGGGGAAAATAGTGTAAGGGGCAGAGAGAGAGAAACTGGCAGCACATCACCAGTGTGATTAAAGGATCTCTGGCAGGTCACTCTCAGAAGGCCAAAGTTCACACACTACCAGTATGACCTGTAAATCCTATGAAAACTTTAAACGAGCGTGTTAATAATAAGCAACCAAATTTGACCTCTCGTACAAAATGCTCCAGTCCAGGACTTACTAGGTTTCACAAGGAATGCTGGGAATCCATTGTGCAGCTCAGAAATGCTGGAGACTGGAGGAGATGGCCACCAGCTCAGAAATGCTGGAGACTGGAGGAGATGGCCACCCTCTGTGGGAGGATGCAGAGACAGGAACAAGCCAAGTAAATATAGTGGTAGTCATTCAGGCAGCAGAGCAGAGTATTCGAATAATTCACCTCAGCCAAAGAGCACATGTGCACATCAACAAATTGATAACTGTAAGAAGGTCAAGGAAGGAAAGGGGGGAAACATTCAAATGTGTGGGACAGGAAACATGTTGGTCATATTATTGGTCAAGAAGTCACACATCTACGCTGTTTATTTATTTATTTATTTATTTACGAGTTTGTATAGCGCTGGAATCGACTCCAACTGGAGTATCTCTGCGCTTTGGGCCGGTTTACATAGACAGAGGAGATGAATGATACTGAGGCTAGATCTCATTTTTAAACAACAGAGTTTTAAGGTGTTTTCTGAATTTCAGATGTTCAGTGCATAATCTGAGAGTCAGAGGGAGTCCATTCCACAGTGTGGGTCCTACTACAGATAGTGCTTTACCTCCGTGTCTGGCTTTTTTGGCACGAGGTACTACCAGTAAATGGTTAGTGCTAGATCTAAGCGATCTGGAGGGGATGTAGGGTGTGAATTTCTGTTCCAGGTAGGTAGGGCCTTGTCCGTTTATGCTTTTATGAATAATACAGCATATTTTAAACTTTGCTCTTTGTCGAATGGGAAGCCAGTGTAGTTTGTTTAAGAGTGGTTTAGATGCTGTTCTTGGAGGGGCATTTAGGACTAGGCGAGCCGCCGTATTTTGGACTACCTGGAGTCTAGCCAACACTCCCTCGTTGGCAGAAAGAAGCAAGCCGTTACAGTAGTCGATTCGACTCAAGATAAGGGCCTGCACTAGAGTTTTTCTAAAAGAGTCGGGCAGCAAGGGAAAGATTTTGCGCAACATACTAATAATGTGAAAGCAAGAGCCTGCAATGAAGTTGCTATGTTGTTTAAGCGACAATTCCTGATCGAGGCGGATCCCTAGGTTTTTAACGACCTGTTTGGGTTCTGGGACCGTACCAAGATCAGATGGCCACCAGTCCGGGGTCCACAATAATTTGGCCTCCACGAATAGCATAACTTCAGTCTTGCTGACGTTGCACTGTAGATAGTTGGTAGACATCCACTGTGCAACGGCCTTCATGCCTGCAGAAAAGGAGTTCCTTAATTCAGCGGTGAGAGTTTTAAAGGGGAAGAGGAGCTGCGTGTCATCCGCATATGACACAGGGATGAAACCAAATGTGCGCATCACTCTTGCCAGGGGTGCCACGTAGATGTTAAAGAGTGTTGGGCTCAAACAGGAGCCCTGTGGCACCCTTTTGAAATCTCTACCTCCGCTGATCGATATGCACCCATGGTGACAGTCTGGGTGCGATCGGATAGGAAACTCATTAGCCTGGCAAGGGCTTTGTTCTTGACTCCTACGTTCGACAACCGGTCAATAAGGATGTTGTGTGACACGGTGTCGAACACTGCCGAAAAATCTAGTAACACTAGAATCACAGAGTAGCCTTTGCCCTGGAACATATGCAAGTCATCGGTAATGGACAGGAGGGTGGACTCTGTACTGTATTTCGGCCTAAAGCTAGATTGGGAATAGTCTAGGCCACCAGCTATTTCAATGTAGCTGGATAGGTGTCGGTTTACATATTTCTCTGTGAGTTTTCCCAGAAACGGTAGCAGGGAGATGGGCCTACGGTTTGCTAGTTCGTTCCAAGGTATAGCAGTGTTTTTCCTAATAGGCCTAACTAGTGCCTGCTTCCATTGTCTGGGGACAGAGCCTGTACTAAGTGACAAATTGACAAGGACATAAGGCTTCCAGCAAGGTGGGCATAAGTCTGGCTGGAATGATATCATCAGGGCTGCCACTTTTAATCTGTATAGTGAGTGCTGACAACTCCTTTGAGGTAATAGGGGGAAAAATATCCAGGGTATGAGAGTTTTGATTGTGTTCTGTTTCGTGGAAAGCGAAACCTGCATCGCTAGTCATGATATTATTAGAATTGACTATTTTCTCGTAGATAGTATCTATTTTGTTAGAGAAAAATTGGGATATTGGGACAGTTGCAAGGAAACTGCCAACCTCCATTGCCGCTACCTACGAATCCCCCAAAGCACCCACCTTCCATCTGAGCCTTGCTATGATTGGTCCAGTGTTTACTCTGGCCTGGAAATATGGCTTATCCCTCTGTTCTCCAGCACTTACTTGCTCTCCAAAGGCTCCCCTTTCTTCGTTTCCTACTCTGTTTTTCCTTAATGTCACTGGAAGCCCTGGAGCTCGAGGCGTCTCTTCCTGTTTTTCTCAAGGCAGTGGCTCTGGAAGTACTGAACGGGTTCTGCAGTACCCACAGATTACCTGAGAGAAGTTTATAAGGGGAATGGTCAATACTATGGCTCTTTCAGGTGTTTCTTTTTCAATGCAGCCTTTGCCATGTTTTCAAATCCGAGAGTCAAATGTTAATTTTAATAAAGCACAGTTCAAAGAGTTATACCTTTTTTTTATTACTGTTTTACCATTTTTGAATGAGATATTTGACATGTCTCTGCCTGCAAATTGAAAACAATTTGAAACGTGAATTTTAGTCCAGTAAAGGGCGCAAGAGTTTATGTCAAAGGTTTACTAATCCTCAAAGAACCAAATATATATTGCAGGCTTCCTTTCAACAGTTTACCAATATTTTAATCTATTTCACCACTTTTGGAAGCATAAATTAGATGCAGAGTAGCACAAACTAACATCTAAATATCTTACCTGAATATGCCAGCCTTCAGTATTACGATAAATTGAGTGTGTCCAATATAGATCAAGAAGGCCTGATGCATGCCTGATGTTCACGATAAGCTCAACTCTTAAATTATCATTGAATGACTTTAAATGCAAATCATTTTCATGGTCAGTGGTGATCCTGAGATGTTGTTGAATGGCCCTGCTCTAATTCTTTTTAGGTAACCAGAGTAGGTTTGCTGAGATTTATGTTGCACGCTCTGGCCAAAAAGGTTCTCTTTCTCAGCAGATAGCAATCACAAGACTTTATTCATCCTCACAGTGGCCATAGTCTTTGGCCCACAGCGCTGTGCACATGTTCCAATATTTTCAGGAGCATTTCCCATTGCACATTATTCTAGGGACATTTTTCCATTTCAAGGCACTGTTAAGGTATTACATCTTCTGGGAGCACATTATTTCTGACGGTAGTTTTTCTACTGCGCTCAATTCCTTAATGTGTTTTTAAATCGTATCACATTATTTCTCCTGGTAACTTATTCATAACTTCGTGTGTTTAGTTGTGGCTCAATACTTTCTTACCAGGACAACATTTCAAATGTTACCTCAGACCCTTAGTCAGCTGTTGACTGGCTGGTTGGTTAAGATATTTTCTCAAATACATCTTTTCAGTGAAGAATGCATTTACTGTAAATGACAAGGCACTACCATACCAAATGTATAGCCCATTTACTCATATTGTGGCAAAATGCACTTCACAAGGCGCCACTGAATGCTATTTTGTAAAAATAAAGTTTATGCGAACCTAGCACCCACTGGAGAAATTGACTTATTCACCACATTCTCTAGTTCAATAACATCAGCATTTTCTAAAAGATTTTTTTTAAATGCCTATAATGAGCAGCCATTTTTGTCCGGCAACCCCACTCTGAGAAGTGCTTCATCTGCACTGCCTCAAGGATCTTATTCCAAATATTTCTGACAAAATGTTTTTAAATAGTAAACATTGAGACACATATAAGTTGTCAAGATATTCAGAGATGTCTTCTTCTTGAATGATTGTTAAATTACCATTGTTGGTTTTGCAATAGGAAGTGAAAAAGAAATTGGATATGGCAGCGAGTAAGACCAAGAGCTGGAAGGACAAAGTAGCGCATCATGAAGGGTTGCTTCGATTGATACAGCCAGGTATGATCGTTATTCCCGCCGTCTTTCAATTGGTCTTCAGTCTGTGTCATTTCATTGTTCCCTTTCAACCTGTTTTTAATGTTTGCCTATTTTGTTTTCTTGATGGGCTAATGGTAACTGTTGATTTCCCTTGCCATAGAGAAGTGGTATTGACATACCACATTCAGATGATCAAAATCAACTAATAATTACAAAATTGCCATTCTTTAATGAAGCTATAAGACTTGTTAAAATTAATAAAGGTTGTACTGCTATATAAGTGTATGATATGACATCTGAATAGTTTTGGTTTGTCGCTGGATGCTCTCTAGCTCGGTATTTCTCTTTGGATGCATTTTGCAACCTGCAAGATTAATTCATGGTAAACAAATGGCAAGTGGCTTAAAACAGAAAATCTCCCTGGTCATCGGAGAGCAGACATAACACCTGACTAGGATCATAGGTGCAGATTCAAGAGCTCTTGAAGGACAAGGACACTGTCCTGTATTGTGACTTAGCTTGTGAGAATAACAGAACAACGTGAGAGTGGAGTTAGCCGATTGTTGTTGTGGTTAACCCAATAAGCAAAAGAGGGCATGTGGGAAGCACATGCAACCATGGAGTTTCTGAACCTCTGGCAGTACTGCATGAACATCTGGATTAATTTCAGCCATCTTCTTCCAAGTCAGCCTGGGATATATTTCTCATAGTAGAATCCGAAAGGGTACAGTAGTGGTACTGGTTAGCCTAAGCAGCAGCAGCCCTCCCCACCCCCAAGCCTGTTACTTCACAATGAGCACTGATAAGAATGTGACCGGCCCATCTCCCCAGCCTCTCCGTTCTCCCATATATAAATAATATCTGGTGTAGAACAACATCCATGAAGGCTTGTCTGATTGCACACCCTGCCTTGCCCCAAGAACAGAAGCACCGTGAAACAAGAATTATGGGGATTATGAGGGGCATGGTGTTGTGTCCCTCATCATAGAAAAGAAAGCGATAAAAAAAGTGAAGTAACAACATTTTAATAGTGATTACTGCGAGAAATTGGAAGTATGTGAGTCCTTCACAATTAATAGCTCCTTAATTGTGTTGTTACTGAAAACCACGAACCCCATTGTAGCACTTGATTCTCCCATGGCCTACTCGGGGGACGTGGTGTGGGTCAGTGATCCCAATCCACTGCCATGCTGCATCAACACTCAAAAAATTATTCACCAATCAGTGTTTTAACTTTTAAAAAGGAAAAGGAAATGTATTACACACACAATTAAATACTATACATTGAATTACACATATGTACATCAGGTAGATGGAAAATACCTTTGGTGACACCCTCAAATAACATTTTACCCCAATAGGCCCTGAACCTCATAATCAAAATGCCCTCCCCCAGCTATATCCGATGCAACATCACACCATAAGAGGGGTCTTTATTGATATGGCAGGCCTACTGGCTTGTCAGAGTATTCCCACATTAATAAGACAGCCACATGACCCTATTCACCATGATATCACCATTAAAACCAACAGGACAATAAACAGCTCTATATGTGTTCATGGTAAGTGTATGCATTGCAGCTTTTATCATTAAGATTATCAGTCAAGCCTTTTAAATAAAACATTGCAATTCAAAGCAACTATAAACGTGTCAGTCGTTATTAGTTGTCCACAGGCTGCAGAATTCAGCCACAAGCGGTTCCCTTATTTCTAGAGCTTCCGATCAAAAGCTTCAGCTTTAGGAAATGTTTGAATTAAAAAAAAAAACCCTCCTGGGGTCAATGTTGCAAGGCCCCAGTAGACTTATGTTTAGAGATTAGTAAACCGGTCTTGGGGGGGCTGCAGCAGATCCTGCTGCCTCCCATAAGAAGTGTTCCCAACATTGGCGGTGTCCCTGCCCCGTTTGGGACATCACAGAAGCCAGAAGAACAATAGCAGTGATCCCTCAAAGGGCATAATGGGGTACTCCAGGCACGATTACATGATTTTTTTATGAGCTGCTCGGCAAGCTAGTAGGGTCGTGGGCCACATGTCTTTTTCCCCTTTGTTTTTATTTGGGTACCACCTGGGGCACCCACAAACTTTGCCTTTCCTTCTCCCTGCCGCTACCTGTGGGCAGGGTGTGGACACTGCGGTGTGCAACTCGGCGTCTAAACCCCCAACTCACACCCCCCAGGCACTAGGTGAGGTGCAGCAACACTTGCATCAAATTTTCTCACCTGGGGTACCAGGGATGAGGCCTTTGACCCAATCAATTCTGTGCCAGTCTTGTGTGTTTCCTTGCCTTAGCCTCCAGGTAGGTAGGGGACCCTGGGGGCATACAACAGTACAGGGATGGAGCCCCACGCAAGCCCCCTCCCAATATTTTTTATTTTAATGTTGACAATACATATTGTATCTGGACCACCCTAGTGTAATTAAAGGTAAACATCGAGGAGTATATGTGATCATTTTCATGTTTCTTTTTTAAAAGTAAGCAAAAAGTGATGATGGACGGAGCGCTGAAACTTTTCAGACACTCACCCCCAGGCACAGGGTCAAGATTGATTTGCAAATGGCTGGATCTGAACTGGGGTTGCCAAGTGAGCTAAAGAATGATGATGGATTCAACCCCAGATCTGTGACTGGGGGTGATGGTCTAAAAAGTTTCAGTTCTCCATCCATCATCTCCTTGTGTTTGCTTTATTCGTCCTAAGTTGGCAGGGTATGCCCAGATATGTGTCCCTTTCTCACTTTGCCACTGGATTCAGGATAGCTTGGGTGAAGAGGGCTGTTACCCCGAAACCGGCCCGAGGATGCTTTTTTCCAGTCCAGAGAAGACAGGCCTGGCAGTTCAGGCTTGACTGTTCCCATGAGGGACAGGGTCAAGACTGATTTGCATATGGCTGGGGCTGACCTGGGGTGGGGTGGCGAAATGAGGTAAAGAACGACGATGGCTTCAACCCAGATCTGTGACTGGGGGTGAGTGTCTGAAAAGTTTTAGCACTCCCTCCATCATCTCCTTGTGTTTGCTCTTTCTTAAAAGTAGGCAGATCTTTAAAATGGCATATTTTGTCGTGTATTTCTATAGGTTCTGATTCGATCCCCCTATTCCTGACCCTATTCTGGTTAAACTTACTAGCTAGTTAACTAACAGTCAGCCCATGAGGCAAGAAAACCCCCATGATGCAGATACCGTTATCTGACGCAGTCACACTACGGCACAGGAACGTGTTATCTGATTAGGTCATAACGCTTGAGATCTAATTAGACAAGCGACATTCCTCCAGCCCCTGATAAGGCATACGACGTTCTCATAACAAATCAAACCTATGACAACCTGGATAATCCGTGCGGCCATTGTTTTGATTTCACAGAGAACTTTAGTAAAGAATGTGCTAACGAGCAAGTCGTATGACATCTTTATTGACGTACCTATGTCCATCCTTACGTCAATCCCGGCACCTTTAAGGTATAAATATTGCCGACCTTGCCCTATGCAAACACACGCGTGGTGACAAGACGGAGCAGCCATACTTGCCGAAGCCGAGAGCAGAAGCAGACCCCGCAGGCAGCAGCCCCGCCTTCCTGACGCGCTGAGAGACGCGCTGCTATCTCAAGCCGAGAGACCCAGCACCGGCGCTTCTGGGCAGCCCTCGCAGGCAGCCTGGAATATCGAGAGCAGAGAAAGAGATACCATTCCTCATTCATCCTAAATTCCAGGTACAGAACTGAATAACCCCTCCTAGAGAATTCTTTAGTTATTCACTTGGCAAAAACAAACTTAAACTAAACTGTAACTTTCTATTCCCGCCCACGCATTTAGACTTAGGTCAGGTACACGGGGTAGGCGTATTTAGAAACACCAGTTGAGTACGTTTAGTCAAATGTATATGTGTATGTAAATATATTTTAATCATTTTAAACATCATATGGCTCAGAAACCATATCAATGTTTTTACAGTATTATTTTATACTATTGCTTCTAATGTATGCACTTTACTTAACAATAAGTATTGCAATAATATCGATCCATTTCTCTTGTACGAGAAAAGAGACTGATCAATAAATAACATCTTTTATTGAACACGCCCGTCTCTTCCTTTTCTCTACATTCTGATGAGACTAAGAATGCACGTACTGACTGAGTAAAATAATTGCCTTGTGCTCACACGACTCTCGAGATTGACTCTTGATTAGGGGAGAGCAAAGTTGTCATGTTCTATGGTTGTCAGAAACTAAATCCCTTCTTGTCTAATCAGGGGAGTTAATCCTTCCTTGAACATTCGAGAAAGTTTCTAGCGAACTCTGAGCTTAGCTGGCAAACCCAAAAATTAAGTCTAGTTTCGACAGTAGTAGACCTAGTTAACGTCTGGCCTAGGCCTTTACTGCTGTAGGTACTATTCCAATGCGCAGAGCCTATTGGGAAAATAGGAGCTACACTACATGGCGCCCAACGCGTTTGGAAAGGGCGATAAAACTAACGTAAGACATTTAGAGTAACTCAGTCGTGCTTTCTCACTCAGACCCCTTTTCCCAAATACTCCAAAGACGTCTGGAGTGGGTGAAAGGTTATAATATCCTCCAAAACCTCGCAGGAGGGAACTCCTATGTATGGTTCTTGGTCTAGTCAACGTTGAAGGATAAAACAGTTCCAGAATATTGTGCACCTAATCTCTGTTTCCATAAAGAAACCTGATCTGCAAATAAAAATAATACCATCCTGTCAATAAAATGGGAGACAGTGATGGAGAAAGAGAGGCAATTAGATTAGCTACTGAAATAGCAGCAGCTGATACTACAGCACTCGATGCAGACCCGGATATAATACTCATCCAGGTCGCCAAAAGGAGAGCTATAACTCTAAAACTTATAGAAAATGGACTGACACCTAGAGGTGGTACAGTCATATTCGTAATCGAGGCACACGAATATCGGCAGACAGAGGTATACTATACATGGATACATTTTCCAGCAGCAAATGCTGTAACAAAGTACTTCCACTATTACAAAGTAGAGGAACCTCCTAATGAGTACACTCCTTTCGAGGAGGTGGAAGTACCACTCAAATTCCAAGAGCATTTGCTCTTATTTGATGGCGCCCTAATACATAACAATCACATTACAAGGCTCGGTCCTTTAGGAAGACCAGGAGCAACGTGGCCGGTCCTAGCCGGATACACACCACATCCAGACATCGAAAGAATGCCTGCAGCAGAGCTGTTAATACAGCTAAAACAACTACTAAAAATTCACAGACAATTAGTTCAGTATGTAATGCGGACTTCAACAATTCAGCCAGCGATTAAACTTCCACAGCTGACCCCTCACCAGGGGAACACAAATAAAATTACACCACAGAACATCCAATCCTGCCTAGGTAAAGTTCCAGCTAAACGGGAACAAATACCATTCTGGTTGGCACAGAAAATAACCCAAATAGAGGCGGTGTTTCCTGACACCACCCCATTAGAAAAACACAGGATTCTGACTATATGTCTCCCAATGGGAATCGCACCACACATTGAGGACTGTGACACTTGGGGTACAGTCTTTGCTTCCATCTACACAAAAACGCACGGTGTCCCATCCATTTCGGTGATACCAGATGTGCTAAAACAAATTCAAGATGAATACGGTCCAGAACCTGCTTTAACTCTTGGTATGAAATTACTGAAAGACTTCAAGCAGGTCTCGGCTATATTACTAGCCAACATAAAGGGTGAAGCAGCAAACGTGGCGATCCGCCAGAGGTTAAAAGAGACAGATATAGCAGACCAACCAGCTGAAATTGCCAGAATCATAGAAAAATCCTATGAAGAACTAGGCAGAGATAGTCTAGGTGGAATACCAGTAAAACCGCAACTGACTACAAGTCCAGAAAAAATATTTTTTAATAATAATTCACCAAAAAAGAACTGGGATGGAAATAAACAATCCAATCCTAAAGAAAAGAAATTCCAGTCCAGAGGAAGGTCTCCTAGGCGAAGAGAGAAATCTCCAAACCCGAGACAAAGGTCACCTCAGAGTGAACCCTCTGGGAATAGATATAACCTTAGAAATAGGGATAATATTAAAAAACCTGATAGATATCAAGACATTGATACACGTCCCTCTCAATCTTTTCAGAATTCCTCGCAGAAATCGGAAAGAAGAGGACGATCAGAAGAGCACGCCAAGTCCAAAGACAAGGAACCTGCTCAACTGAAAAAGAAATCACAATTTCCAAAAAAGAAGGTAGCCAGTATCAAGGTAGTTAACAATGCCGAGAATACTGAGGACACAACTGAAAAACGGAGAATGGGCTCAGACAATGCTAGACAGCGCAGCAGAGGTGAGCATAGCTCGCAAAGTCCTTATGAATCATCTGGAGACAGTGGACACGAATGAATACCTTCAAGTGGAAACTGCAGATACCAGAGTTAGCAAGCCCCACAAAATATACGAGATAACATTACGTATAGAGGGAGATAAGACTAGGAAAATAAGGGGACTATTTTGGGATAACCTATCCAAGGGCTATGACATCCTTCTAGCTGAAAAAGACTGGCCACCAGAGTTTGTCAGGGAGTGCCCTCATGGCGAAGAAGTAATTATGCCTGCCTTCTCGAATCAAATACCGATTCATAAAAAATATACACTTGCTAGAAAGTGGGCAGTGGCCTTAGCACCTGCTTTATATAAAAATCATGTAGGATGGGATGAGGATTCTCCTCCTCACAAAGTCCAGTTAAAATCACAACCTACTGCACAAAGGCAGTACCCAATTAAGCAAGAAGCTAAAAAACAAGTAAATGAAATACTAGATCAGCTAGAATACCAGGGGGTGATTGAAACTTGCACCTCACAAATGAACAACCCTTTGTTTCCGGTCTCCAAACCAGACAATTCGTACCGTCTAGTTTTGGATTACCGACACCTTAACACATGTTGCAAAACTTTTGCAGTGCAAAACTCACACAGTGCTGCACTAATGAATAACATAGTGCGCAAAAAATACAAAACAACCTTGGACATCTCCAACGGATTCTTTTGTCAAAACATAGCACCAGAGAGCAGATATTTAACTGCATTTTCAGTAAATGGCACTCAAAAGCAATTCTGTCGGTTAGCCCAGGGGTACAAGAATAGCCCGGGGGTATTCTCAGCAAGAGTAACAGAATTACTACAACTATATGATGATGAAGCATTATCTTATGTCGATGACATTTATTTAACAGATGATGACTTGGAAACTCACTTGAAAAGAGTGAACACCATAATACTTGGTTTCGCTGCAGAGGGTTACAAATTCAACTTCAAAAAGTCCAGAATTGCCCATCTGAAAATCCAGTACGGAGGATATGAATTATCAAGTATTGCCTGGTTAACAGTCTTTTAAGAACTAGAAGAATTAAAAAATCTAAAATATGAAAAAACGTATCCTCTGCCAATCGACATTCTGCCTCTACGACATTACGCCTGTGTAATCTATACAGACGGACATGCTCAACCCTCCGTTTGGGGAGAACATGCATACAATCCCACATGTGAGATTACAAAAGAAGTGTGGCACGGAGGTAAACTAAGACCTCTATTAACAAAATCACACTCAGTAGAAACTAATTCAGAACTACAAACTGAAATATTAGCTTTGAAAATGGCGCTAGATAATGCGGATCGTGAATTCCCGACACTTATAGTGTCAGATTCATATTTCTGCGTCAAAGCATATAACAAGGATTTGCAGACCTGGATTCAGAACGATTACAAAGATGACACGGATGCACCAATAAAGCAGAGACTTCTCTGGGAACAAGTAGCTCTTTTGAAAAAAGAACTACCAAAGACTCACGTGACACACTCACTGAGTCATCAGCGTGATGGCGTTCACGTTGTAGGGAATTCATTGGCTGAAACAGCCGCAGCGGCAGCCAGTAAACGGGCTCCCGTAGATCGAAAAAAGCGTACATTAAAATACATTGACGGCGAAACATTGCTGGCAGTAAAAACGTCATCAAAAGGCGACTGCTCGGCGTTACCGATCAACTATCCACTCAATTACACATACATCATAGATGCAAACTCCATTCCTTTTGCTCGAATCCCTGGAGTGGGGGATAGAGTGATTCCAAACATGGACAGGAGAAACTTGTTAATCGCAGACGCACACATGGGCGAGGGTCTCAGACACCTTAAATTAAAGGATTCTCTGGAAGAATTACAATCACGGTACTGGTGGCCAGGCATGAGCCTGCACTACACCATGTTTGTAAAAAACTGCCCAAACTGCAACAGAGATCGCAGTGGGGAGAGAAGCAGTTTAATACCTCGTCGTATCAAGGCAGATAACATCACCACTAAAAAGAATGGCTTGCGATTAACATATACAGGCTAGTTCCCACTTATAATGTAGATCCACAACACTCGGCTGACGTCCGGACTGTTATACAAGATTTGCAAGTCTAAATGGCATATACGCTAAGAGCATGCTACGTTCGACCATTTTTTTTTACTTTTCTCAGGCAATCCAGCCTGGGGGGGGAAAGAATGGCCAAATGAGCACAGCCCAGCGGGAATCTTCTCACTTCCTTCCTGAGGGTATGGGATGGTGTAAAGAAAAAACCAAGACAGAAAGCAATCTATAATAGAAAGGATATTAGGTTCGGGAGCTGGGTGGGTCAAACATCTAATAAGTGTCCAACGTAGTCTTAATAACTTGCCAAGAAATTCTCTGAAGGGATTCAGTCCGTACGAATTATTATTCGGAACTAGGATGTTGATCTCTGACCTTGATAGTCAGACTTCAGTGGTAACAGAAAAAAGCTTTGATGTCAAAGACCGTTTGGCTATTTTGCAGGACTTAAACAAAACAAGAAAAGACCTGAGCAACATACAGTTGAAACAACAGCCAACGACCACTGAAGAATCACCACCTGTCCCAGCAAGACCTGTCTGGATTCCAAAAGTCGGGGATCTAGTCAGGGAGAAGATCGCGGTAAAGAAGGAATTTGGGCCTTCTTACAGAAAAGCAGTTCCTGTATTGTCTGTCAACGGGACAAGATCAGTTGTACTACCGCCACTTGCTGGAAAAAAGGAGAACCGAGTTGTATCCATCGACCTGGTAAAACCACAACATGTGGCCGATAACCAACAGTAGGCCAAGTGGACTCCCAATAAGTAGCAGAACACCAAGGTTTGCTACCAGTACAGAGGTCCTATCAAAGAGGCTCATCACATTCGAAACGCCTACGGAAGAACAACAAGGACTATGCAACAATGCAATAGAACTTAGACCTCTGAAAACCCAAATAAAGACATTTAGCAGAGACACACCAATCTATACAGAAGTACCAAGTGAAAATGCAAGAAACAAAAATCCTGAACCAATTGGAACAATTGACAGAACTGCATCCGGTTACTTCATCAACTTCGATGATTCCTCTGACGGTTTCAGCGAACAAAAGACACAGCCATCATCAAAATCCTTTAAAGACAAAGCGAAGGAACTTTTGAAACAACTGAAAGAAACATATCTAGTTTCTCCATGGATTGAATTTTGGGTGGGTTTTGGTGCATTTATCCTCATACTTTGGCTCATCATGGTATTTACTTTGGGACGCTTCATTGAGGGAAAATATGCTAAAATGGACACAGCAAGTCAGAACATCAACTTGGTCCTCAAACCACACACATCTTCACACGTCGAGAAAAGAGAACTTTCTTCAGAACTTTCTTCAGCCAACTTCACAGCAATTCCGATACCTGGTGGGGTAGCCTGGGACAACACTGACTATGAAATTTATGGTCCGGTCGAGATCCTGAAATATCCACACCAAATCAAGATCTCCTTGAGTGACTTTGTAAAACCAAACTCATTTGCTGATGATTGGGACTTTGAAAGTATAAACAATATGATGTCTGACTTAGTAATGTCTGCTAAATTTACAAAACATGATTATTTGCAGGGTTCTACAAATTATGACAGCATGTACTGCTATAACCATTATGGTAACCATTTCTTGCATAAATCTGCACAACCTAGAAATGTTTTAAATTTTAATCAATGGGAACATTGTGCTACACCTCCAAGAGGGAGCTCTAGAACCGTGTATGGCAAATATTCATATTTTTCAGGTTTTAACATAACTAATGCTGAAACATTTTATTACAAATTGTCAAACAAGACAGGGATGAAAACCATGATAACCAACACAAAATTGATATATTCAGATTCTTTCTTTGAAAAAATGAATACTTTTGGATTTGATTATTGGGACAAACATGTTGATTTAAAAAGTGTTTGGGGTACAAAAGAATGGCAAGTACAGGGTATAGAAGCTTTGTTTAGAGCCTGCATGATCCCAGAACAAATGATATTTTTAAATGACACCGTTCAACAAACCACCTGTCTTGGCTTAGCCAAAATCAAAGATTTAAATAACCTGTCTATTCCAAAGCCAACAATGTTTAGCAATAACTCTGAAACAGATGAAGAAATAGACATAAACCATATACTTAACCAAAACAGAACACATCCTGATTGGAAACAATGGTTGATCTGGCCCACAGATACAAATAACTGTCAAGATAGATTCCTGAATAAAACACAGGGTTTCAAAATGAACAGGCCAGACCCTAGATATCCCCAAAGACATCACCCAGGGATAATAACAACCTACAGTGTGGGCAAATTATGCCTTCAATGGCTACAAACTTCCACACTGCCTGAAATTAAGCAACACCTAACTTTACTCACTGATGGTGCTGACTTGCGTGATTTCATAATGGGACCACGCAAACAGCGTCAAAAGCGTTTCATAGCAGCCTCTGTATATGCAGCATACAATGAGGCCTGGAAGGTTACTCAAATTGAGACAGCAGAGAGAATACGGGAAATTGACCGTATTAATTTGGAAAAATCACTTTCTGTAGTGGACAATGGGTTAATGACTCTGTCCTCCAGAATTTTTTCATTGGACAGCATTGTGTCTTCAGCAATCGATATATTATCGCAAGACTTACTGTTATTACAACATGGTCAGTCACAATTGCGTTCTATTGTACAGCTTGGCTGGACGTTACAAAATCTGCGTTCAGGCTATGTGCCTTGGCGTTTAATCAACACGACGTCACTATTCCAAATCTTTAACCTTACTGATAGACAAATCGGTATGGCTCAGAAGGGTGCTGATTATACAATCTTGAGCATTGAAAAACTAGAAAGATTACCGTTGACAATGTCAGAACGACCTGTCAGTGAATGGATAATCCACGGAATCATAAATATTCCAATCTCAACCTTCAGGTTTCAATACTGCCAAAAATATATACAGGCTGGCATGTACGAGAAATTGGGAAAGGGGTACCTTAAAACAACATGGAACCTGCCCTATTCACATGCATGTATCAGTAACAAAGGACAGAAAGTGTTTCTTAGTGGCAACAATTGTGCTATGTCACTAAGCGGCATGCTTCTGTGTAACGGTATTAGTTTGCACGGAGCCTGTGAAGGGAATTCATACAACCTTTCATGTCACCAGCAAGGCGCACCTGCAACTGAAATAGAACCATTCTTTCAAAGACTCTATAATGGGAGTTACATTCTTATTGTAGACCGCAGATGCTGTAGTCTTATGCCCGGGACTCCTTATCTCGTCACTACGACGGCGAAGGTCAAGTGCTGTGGACGTTCTTTGTTTCCCAGCTCCTTTCCAGACAGGGAGGCAAGGGCATGGCCCGGTCTGAAAATTACTTCTATTCGAATAGACACTTTAAGCAGAATGAAAACAGTGCTTCTTCAGACGCCTACAAGGCTCACGTCATCTAAAGAAACGTATGATCTACAAGTCGCAAGGACGACTGCAGAGATACATACATTATTATCAACTAATTCCCCCGTACATTTCGCGGAAATCCTGAGCGAAATCTTAAATATTTCTGATACCACAGGGGTCTCAAAGGTATTTAAGACAGTATTTTCGATGGCATTAACACCATTCAAAGCCATACTGGGTATTTTTCCAGACTTCGTCCATTCGATTTTTGGCGGACTTCCCCTGATCCTAGGACTAATTGCAGGAATCCTATTCCTAGTCCTTATTTTTCGTTATGGCAACCCATGTCACAGATCAAACTCTCGCGACAATGGAAGATACGATCCTAGCCATTGGATACCGGGACCGGATATCAAAAATCCTGGGACTATCCCGGCTTAGAGACCTAAACATGACTTGGTTTCTATCATTTCGACCAATGTGGCAAAGGTGTGTTTTACCTGTACTAAGGTGTCTGCTATGCGGAGAAGAATGCGTGTTAGACACCTGTCTGACGCTACAATCGGATGCGCCGGTGGATGCAGATACACTGTTGGTTCCTACCAAGGTTCACGCACTGTGCTGCCCTCAAAGGCTGCCAATTCTGATGACGGCATTCCTGGAATCTTCACCACTGCGATTGAAGAGTAGTGAAGTTCAAGATGAAAGCAGCATCGAACAGGTACGACCTTCTGTCAGCAATGCAAATCAGAATGTCAATGGAGACAATCATGCGCATGAATGCATGGTTACCCCTATTTCCGACTTAGAGGAACTTTCCCATGAAGCTGTTGACAGTTTTTTCGAAAGCCTGAATGATATGATGTTCTCTCCGGAACAGAAATAGAGACTTTTGAGTAAACTCGCACACGGCGTTCCCTGAATTCGGCCTTCAACTTTAAAAATAAAGTCACATGAACAATTACAATCCAGTTCACGGACAGCAACTTTTTTCAGCAAGCCCCTAAAATATTTTTCTATATATTTTTTCCCGGGACACTGATTTTCTGCTTAAAGTAAGAGACTATTCCTAGAGAACTAAGATTTCTATTTTAGATACTTTATAGACTTTATAGACTTTAGCTGCCCGCTGGTATGTTCGCAATAGATTTTATGTGATGAAATGGTTTCGACTTTTTTTCTGTATAGCCATATTAAGAGCCATTTCATGTGTATTTCTCATATACCAACAAGCAATAATGCATAACAATGCGTGTTTACTTTTGCATTTAATTCATAGCTTAAGTGCATACAATATATATGACTGCAATTTTTCAGTATATTTGAAAATTTCGAAATGCATTTATGTATTTTGGGGTGGTAAGGTATACACTATACTCTATAGTATGTTGTACTATGTTATACTATGCGTAGATTAGTAGATATGACCATAGTTAGCGTGGAGTGGGTGTCGTGTATTTCTATAGGTTCTGATTCGATCCCCCTATTCCTGACCCTATTCTGGTTAAACTTACTAGCTAGTTAACTAACAGTCAGCCCATGAGGCAAGAAAACCCCCATGATGCAGATACCGTTATCTGACGCAGTCACACTACGGCACAGGAACGTGTTATCTGATTAGGTCATAACGCTTGAGATCTAATTAGACAAGCGACATTCCTCCAGCCCCTGATAAGGCATACGACGTTCTCATAACAAATCAAACCTATGACAACCTGGATAATCCGTGCGGCCATTGTTTTGATTTCACAGAGAACTTTAGTAAAGAATGTGCTAACGAGCAAGTCGTATGACATCTTTATTGACGTACCTATGTCCATCCTTACGTCAATCCCGGCACCTTTAAGGTATAAATATTGCCGACCTTGCCCTATGCAAACACACGCGTGGTGACAAGACGGAGCAGCCATACTTGCCGAAGCCGAGAGCAGAAGCAGACCCCGCAGGCAGCAGCCCCGCCTTCCTGACGCGCTGAGAGACGCGCTGCTATCTCAAGCCGAGAGACCCAGCACCGGCGCTTCTGGGCAGCCCTCGCAGGCAGCCTGGAATATCGAGAGCAGAGAAAGAGATACCATTCCTCATTCATCCTAAATTCCAGGTACAGAACTGAATAACCCCTCCTAGAGAATTCTTTAGTTATTCACTTGGCAAAAACAAACTTAAACTAAACTGTAACTTTCTATTCCCGCCCACGCATTTAGACTTAGGTCAGGTACACGGGGTAGGCGTATTTAGAAACACCAGTTGAGTACGTTTAGTCAAATGTATATGTGTATGTAAATATATTTTAATCATTTTAAACATCATATGGCTCAGAAACCATATCAATGTTTTTACAGTATTATTTTGTACTATTGCTTCTAATGTATGCACTTTACTTAACAATAAGTATTGCAATAATATCGATCCATTTCTCTTGTACGAGAAAAGAGACTGATCAATAAATAACATCTTTTATTGAACACGCCCGTCTCTTCCTTTTCTCTACATTCTGATGAGACTAAGAATGCACGTACTGACTGAGTAAAATAATTGCCTTGTGCTCACACGACTCTCGAGATTGACTCTTGATTAGGGGAGAGCAAAGTTGTCATGTTCTATGGTTGTCAGAAACTAAATCCCTTCTTGTCTAATCAGGGGAGTTAATCCTTCCTTGAACATTCGAGAAAGTTTCTAGCGAACTCTGAGCTTAGCTGGCAAACCCAAAAATTAAGTCTAGTTTCGACAGTAGTAGACCTAGTTAACGTCTGGCCTAGGCCTTTACTGCTGTAGGTACTATTCCAATGCGCAGAGCCTATTGGGAAAATAGGAGCTACACTACAATTTCTAACACAGTTGGGACGATTTGCTTCATAGTGGTCTCGTTTTCCACCTGGCAGCCAGACCTAGCTACTAGTTAGTCCTTCCTGCGGTTAAATGGGTGCATTTTGCAGGGTCCTCGATTTTCTGGCTACCTGTGCCAGCATTTGTCCTCTGCCTGGTTCCTGGTGCTCCTCTCCTGTTGTTGGAAGCATCAACCGGCAGTGCAAGCACCTGCCTGCACTCCCAGGCCATAGAGCCCCCTGGCTGTCTAGCATAGAACCTGTGGCCCAGGTATCTCCCCAACTGGTCCTCAGGGAGGAACAAGGGGGCCTATGCCACTGACCCCTTAGAGACCCACCCTGTTTGTGTGGTCAGTTGGAGACCTTACTCATCCTTGTCAGGGCATCAAGTGGCTTCTCAGTTCAGATTAGCCTTTTTTCTGCTGTTGTCTCTTCCCAGGTAGAGGATCTTCTTAGCTGTCTCTCCCTTGTGCAGGTGTTTTTAACTGGGTTGAACAGTCGCACCTCTGGTCAATCCTTGGATGCCACATTATCCCTCCACCTCTGTCTTCGATAAGTCTTACAGCTCTACACCATGAATATCCACTCATATAAGGCTTTCCTCAGGTCAATACCAATCCTTGCCCTGTCCTTTCTGTGACGTGTACCTGTGCGCAGATACCTGATAGTCTCACACACACAGCCAGTATATGCTTGTGTTCGCGTGTAACCAGCCCAGTGCTTCTTACCCTAGTTGTGCAACAGCATCCATGTCTTGAAAGGTAGATACCGGTGCTTAATACGCTCAGTCCAATTACTGTGAATTTAGCGCTGGTGACACTCACTCACAGTAAGACGTTTAAAAACTGGGTAGTCGTTTGCAATAACTCCTGGAGAACTAAATGGATGTAAACCATTTGCTACAGTTACCACAGACTGAGCCACAACTCCACAGACAACAGCACACATTTTCAAGCAGTTTCAAAAAGGCAGCACCTCTCAAACACAGCTACATGAAAGGGATACTTATGGCATCAAAATATTTCTGTTTCCTTTCTAGCTACTTGCAAGTTCCATAAGCCAATGAATGGACTGTCGTAGCTTATGGATCTACAGACTACATGGAAATATTGATATTTCCTACACCGGCAGACAAAGAAAAGTGAGGAACTTGTCAATCATAATACTAGCTCAAATTAGAAATGAAAGAAAATAGAGTACACTATTGAATGGTTTCATAGAAGTGCAAGAGAAAGTACTGCACGTAAAGTGGGGCAAAGAGATTGCCGATACGTTCTGTACAATCAATAGAGTTGCTCATAATCACATCTCATGTGTGCCAGCCACCATACATAGTAGAAATGTTACTCCAGCAGTTTGCCAACAAACATTTTAAGTGTAAAATGGGTTGACAGCACTGGCAAACAGTCATATATTTTTCATTAACACATCACTGAGTGACCTCATGATTCCAATTTTAGACTGATTTTCACATTCAGAAATACCTAGTTCCAGTCCTACCTCAAAATGTAGACTTATTATAGATTTAGTACTACAGGTGTAGACCAATACGTCTTACCCAGCATGTTTTACTGTAGAAATTATCTCCCCACTGTCTGTAAAGTGTGTTTAAAAATGTAAAGTTACAAAAATTGGACCAGCTTTTTTAAGAGGTGATGAGTTACATGAAGTCCGTTAAAAATTTCTGTAATGATGTGTGTTCTCGTCCAAAACTGATTGTGGAGTAATTTAGTGTGTTTTAAATTGTCTTCCATGAATTTGTATCTGTGTACAAGGATTTCAATAGTGTGAACCTCGATGGTAGAGAGGATAGAGTGATTGCGCATCATGTGCAAGTTGGGAGTGAGTTCTTTTTTGTTTGAACCCAATGGCTTGGAAGAGTTTGTAGCTCTAAACTGATAAGGTTGCAAAGATGTCTATTGAAATTTCATGTTAATTTCCGTACACCAGTGCATAATACCTACTTCAGTAATTTCTTGTATGAGCCATGATCTGTGACAATGTGTCCTCTTATTCGGAACATAGATCCACATAGGTAGAGAGGATTGGACCTCTTGTCTGAAATTGCACCACTTTCACAAATTTTATTAAGCTTTCTTATATCATACATATCTTAAAACATTTTAGTAAATGGTAGTGATTTGCTATTCCAAGGTCCACAAATCCTGCCCAGAAGTTTAAGGGATTTTTATGTGTGCCATGCAAGACCAGTTTACCGTTCAAATTACTAGCTATGACCAACACAACTTCTGCGAATCTTGTATTGTAGTGAGAAGGGTTTGCCTTAACTTTCATCTCGTCTGCCAAATTTCTATTTTTCTTTCATTATATTTGCAACCTCCACATCTGTGCAGTCACTTATCACTTTAATCTGATCACAAAGACCTTGAGCAACGTCCGCGTTAAAAAGAGGCGTGGAACGAGCTACAATCCTCTTTGCTCACTTTTTCCTTTAGAGTCATTGCCATTCCTTTACATTCATTGGTATCGAGCTTTGACCACACCTTTCCTGTGGACCCTATCTACTTTATCACGGGCCTGCAGTTTTGTGGCTATATTAGCATTTTTCCCTGACTCAAGTGAGTTTTGGTCTCTCTCTCTCTCTCTCTCCCTCTCCCTCTCCCTCTCCCTCTCCCTCTCCCTCTCCCTCTCCCTCTGCATCTCCCTCCCTCTCTCTCTCTCTCTCTCTCTCTCTCCATCTCTCTCTCTGCATCTCCCTCTCTCTCTCTCTCTCTCTCTCTCTCTGCATCTCCCACCCTCTCTCTCTCTCTCTCTCTCTGCATCTCCCTCTCTGCATCTCCCTCCCTCTCTCTCTCTCTCTCTCTCTCTGCATCTCCCTCCCTCTCTCTCTGCATCTCCCTCCCTCTCTCTCTGCATCTCCATCTCTCTCCGCATCTCCCTCTCTCTCTCTCTCTCTGCATCTCCCTCTCTCTCTCTCTCTCTCTCTCTCTCTGCATCTCCCTCTCTCTCTCTCTCTCTGCATCTCCCTCCCTCTCTCTCTGCATCTCCCTCCCTCTCTGCATCTCCCTCTCTCTCTGCATCTCCCTCTCTCTCTGCATCTCCCCCTCTCTCTCTCTCTCTCTCTCTCTCTCTCTGCATCTCTCTCTCTCTCTGCATCTCCCTCTCTCTCTCTCTCTGCATCTCCCTCCCTCTCTCTCTGCATCTCCCTCTCCCTCTGCATCTCCCTCTCTCTCTGCATCTCCCTCTCTCTCTGCATCTCCCTCTCTCTCTGCATCTCCCTCTCTCTCTCTCTCTCTCTGCATCTCTCTCTCTCTCTCTCTCTCTCTCTCTCTGCATCTCCCTCGCTCTCTCTCTCTGCATCTCCCTCCCTCTCTCTGCATCTCCCTCTCTCTCTCTCTCTCTCTCTGCATCTCCCTCTCTCTCTCTCTCTCTGCATCTCCCTCTCTCTCTCTCTCTCTCTGCATCTCCCTCTCTCTCTCTCTCTCTCTGCATCTCCCTCCCTCTCTCTCTCTGCATCTCCCTCTCTCTCTCTGCATCTCCCTCTCTCTCTGCATCTCCCTCTCTCTCTCTCTCTGCATCTCCCTCTCTCTCTCTCTCTCTGCATCTCCCTCCCTCTCTCTCTCTGCATCTCCCTCCCTCTCTCTCTCTGCATCTCCCTCTCTTTCTGCATCTCCCTCTCTCTCTCTCTCTCTCTTTCTGCATCTCCCTCTCTCTCTCTCTCTGCATCTCCCTCTCTCTCTGCATCTCCCTCTCCCTCTGCCCCTGCCTCTGCCTCTCCCCCTCTGCCTCTCCCCCTCCCCCGGCTGAGACTGATGTGAATCTCTTAGGGAATGGACTTGGATCAGTGGCCATATTGGTGAGTTTACTGTTCTAACGACACCTGTATAAGGCTGGCTAAATTGTCCACAACGTTAGAGACTGGTGCCCCAATTTTGCGGTCAATAACGTCACTTACGCTGTTAGTTCGAGCATCATTTGTCGTAAACTGAGTTTTGTTTGCCAACTTTCCTACATTTCTACCTTGTTGCAATATTACCTACAAAAATTAGGTTGTTCACCTCGTTAGCTAATTCACATGAGTACATTGGCCACAGAAAACGTCATTTATTCACCCTTGATCTCTAATTTACGAAATCAGAGATAACCTACTTGCCCAGCAAAATAAATATAATTTTCCATGGTATAAACGTATTTAAATGCAAACCCATTATGGAGATCCAAAAAGTACAAAAATGAACAAGCAACTTATGCAAAACCACATCCTCCTCAAACACCCACAAGCACTCGGGAGGAAGAGCGAACGGCTGATGGCACAGCGCTGATAGTAAAGAAAGGATGTCTGATGTTAAGAAGAACTGTTAATTTGGAGAAGCCAAAATTATGCTATCAGGCAGCCAGGCCTGCCCTTTATAAATCAACCTGTATACTTTGTTGCTGTGTGTTTTACCGTTTCTCCTCACTCAGCTTCTCCCTAAAAGTCCACATTTGTCTTGTATGTTTAGAAAAGTCTGCCACAGGATATAAATAAGATTTACCCAGCTCACGTCTGCAGCATTAGTAGATCTGTCCTCTGACAGGACACTTAAGACTGCTCTTCCTGAAAGGAAAGCTACTATGCTGGAATTTGGCTCCTCTTTGTGCTGACTTTGTAATCAGTCACAGAGGCTAGATATAAATTCTCAAAGGCGGCTAGTGTGATTTTCATTCAGAATAAAGCAAGGAGTTAGTCTTTATCAGCTTGGAGGAACTCGTCTTTTGGGTACAAATCTTCTAAATGTATCACAGCAGTTACTCTCTAAAGCACTTCTCCCGTTGTTTGCCTCATGACCTCATTATGAGCGCTCCTGTAATTCTGGCCACATCAGGATTACGAAATCAGCTGTAACGCCACAGAGCCTGGCAATTTCATTTAGACATGTCAGCTGCTGAAGGCCAAAGAAAAACAATTGAAAAATCTGGGTTAAATCCATCAGTCCTCCCTGGACTGGAAACAAGCATCCGAGGTCTGTGCCACTGGATTCAAGCTATCCTGGCTGATGAGGGCTGAAAGCCCGAAACCGGTCCTAGGATTTAGGATTTAGGCCCAGATCTCTGTACTGGGGGAATGTATGACATTGTTCTGCATTCTGTCCATCAATTGTTGTTTTTGCATTTGTCACCCCGAGTGGGACGGGTATGCCCAGACGTGGGTCCCGTGCTCTCCATGTCACTGGAGTCAAGCTATCCTTGCTGATGAGGGCTGAAAGCCCGAAACCGGTCCTAGGATTTAGGATTTAGGCCCAGGTCTCTGTACTGGGGTGAATGTATGACATTGTTCTTCATTCTGTCCATCAATAATTGTTTTTGCGGCTGCTGAAGGCAGTCAAAATATTTGGGTCAGAAGTCCGGGGAGAAATTTGGAATTTCCTAGGAAATTGGGTACAGCTTTTCTGATTCCTTCAATATCCATCATTTCTGTGGGTACCTGTAATGTCGTTGTCTCCATAATCCAAGTAAAGTCTATTGCAGGTCAGAACATCAAACCAGTTTGAGAGGGAACGTCTTGCCTGGATCTCTTCTTTCCAGCAAATGCTCTCCAGGTTCCAGTGGAAAAATTCTGGAACCTGGGGAACATACAACTGGTCTGAGTGAGGACAAAATTAATATACAAAAGTAAACACTTCACCATAATATACAGAAAACGTAACAGTACCCTCCGAGCACACCTCGTAATACCCAATAATGCTTCCTACAACTCTGCAGTTACATGTGCTCTTGATATCAGTAACTCTATGGGGTAAAACTGGCCCGATAGAGGGCAATTGGGCATGAGACACATAGCGGGCTCATAGCAGATTTCCGTGTCTAGCTTAACCGCTGCCTCTATGCCTGGAGTCAAGCCATACAAAATTTCAAGACATTTTGAAAACTCTCCTCTTCCAGTGAACATGCAGCCTGTTCCCCTGGTGGTTCACTGACAAAATATCGAAATAACAAATATTGTGGGACATAAATATTGTGTTAAAAAAATCGAGCACAAAAATATCGTTATCCTATTCTTATAAAGTACATTTTTAAAAATCGAGAAAAAAAATCTTTCTACACTAATATCGAACACAAAAGTATAGTTTTTTAATATAAACTTAGTTAAACGTAGTAAACATCATCTATACTACTATTATAAAGAGAGAACTGTGTCCTTTGAGCCAGGTAAACTCGAAAAGTACACCACCAATCCAAACACCCAAGACATCTTTGAAAACCTCAGGGCAAGCAAAAGGACATAGGCTATATAAAAATAAAAAATATAAGTTCTTTAAAAAATTTAGGAATAAAAAAAAGTAGTCTCTTGCAAGTAGCGCCGGCCGCGACGTGCGTGATGACACCCGGAGCGCGGGGAGGAGCGGCGTTCAGGAGCAACAGGAAGAGCGGCGGACATGAGCGCGGGGAGGAGTTGCGGACAGGCGGGGAGGAGCGGCAGACAAGCGGTGAGGAGTGGCGAGAAGCGGAGGAGCAGTGGAGCGGTAAACTCAGCAGCGTGGGGAGGAGAGGCGGATGAGGTAAGTGAAGCAACCACGGGTGCGCACCTAGGGACGGGCAGAGGGACGGGCGGGGGCCATGAGTGCTCGCAAGCCTTTTATTCAAAGTCGGGACGTCGGAGGAAACAGCGGACAAGAGCCGCGGGTGCGCACCAAGGGACGGGCGGAGGGACGGGGGGGGGCCATGAGTGCTCGCAAGCCTTTTACTCAAAGTTGGGACATCGGGGGAAACCGCGGACAAGAGCGTGGGCAGAAGCGGCCAGGACCAACAAAACCGGAGCAAGGGAACACTGTAAGTACGCTCTGCTGCTCCAGGCCGCTCTGCTGCGCCTCTCCTGCTGCGATGCTGCCCCCAGCCCCCTTCTGCCCCGGGCAACCCTGGGGCGGGCTGCTAGTAATAATATAAATCTAAACATTATAAACAAAACTATAAAATTGTGGGAATAATACATATACTATTCCCACTCCAATCTCTGCAACATAAGGGAAATCGTGGCCTCAGGAGGGGAAAAGATTTACTATTGCCACTCCAGTCTATGCAACAGTAGGGAAAGTGTTGGATTGCGGTGGGGCAAAATTTAATATTCCCACTCCAATCTCTGCAACATAAGGGAAATCGTGTCCTCGGGAGGGGAAAAAATGTACTATTCCCACTCCAGTCTGTGCAGCAGTAGGGAAAGGGTTGGACTCAGGAGGGGTAAAATGTACTATTCCCACTCCACTCTGTGCAACAGTAGAGAAAGAGTAGTTCACTTCAAAAAAATTAAATATTTTAGCAGCTACATTAAATAACACATAGAAATATTTAAATTTCAAATAATCTTTTTAAATGAAAACAATTGTTTAGTAAGTTTCATAAGCATTTTAAATTAAAACAAATAATAATATAATTTAAAAAACACATATTTTCACAATTATAACAACTAACAAATATAATATTTACAATTAAAAAGCATAAAATGACACATTACATGATAAATAACACATTTCTTATGTTTACTGTTACTTAAATAACTTCATACCCTATACTGATAAACAATAAATTATTATAATGAATTTCATTCACACCCTTTACCCCTAGAAAAACCATAACATACACCAAAAATATTAATAACAAATTCAGTTAATTATACAATCTGCATAAATAGTTATCAATGAAATAATGAATAATAATTAAACATTAATTATTACATTATAATTAAATTACTTCCCACCTTTACCCCTACAAACCCCACTACCAGCAACTAAAACTTAACATAAGTATTTTTAAATTATACACAATTAACATAATTATCAATTAAATAATTAATTTACTTCCCACCCCGTACCCCTATAAACCCCACAACCCTCTTTGTTACTAAAAATACAAATAGACTATTCAATTGAATTTAAAAACAACTAAATATTAACTGACTTTGTAAAAATAAACTAGCAATATTAATACAAACTATATTATATACAATTAAAATATAAACTAAAATACTTAAAAATAATTAAACTATATTATTAACACTTTGTAAACGATATTAACAAAATAGATATTTTTAACATCTATATTAACAACAGATATGTTTAACATCAATATTATTTACCTTAAAATCAATATTCTTGTCAATTATATTTTTGCACACAATATTTGGAACTCACATTTTTATATTTTCTCTGAATACCTCCCCTGATATAGCGCCTCATCCTGCTATGGCCATCCACCGTAACAAACTGGCTCTGTTTGAGGCTGACCACTTTCACCGCCTTTCTGTAATCCCCGCCTCCTTCGATAGTGTTATAAACTGCCACTTGGCAGCATAAGCCCTATGTAAAAACTGTTTAAATGATTGTACTTCCATTGCCTAAGCAGGCTCTTCTCAAGCTAACACTCAGTTTCCACTGGCTAGCAAAAATAACACACCTAGCAATTTGAAACTGCTACCTCTGCTCCACACTCCCAACGCACTAAGTAACGTTAGGCTTTGCCGAATGGGGCAGTTTTTCCATCACTGTGCGTAGAGTATTTGTCTTGGGCTCTTCAGTATTTTGACTGCGGTGGCATATTTCCAGCATATTGTCGTGTTTCACAATATTACAGTGATGTAATGTTGCCGGCTCAGTGGCCTCCACCTGGACACTCTGGAAAGAAAAATCCAAAACAATCGATAGCTGTCTAGATTAACTGGTGACACTTTGGCACCTGGCATAATTTGCTTGTTTACAGTCTTGTAACAGATGAATCAAAGGAATTGGGCAACCTGAAACCAGCCGCTCGTGAAACTTATTCACAAGTACTTCCTGTTCTGAAGTCCTTTTTGTGTGCATTGAAGAGGACTCTCACTTACAAGCACAGCCATCTGTTGGGAATCTGTTGCTTTCCTTGTACACTTGTTTTGATAGCATTTGAGGCCCTTAGGAGGGCCAACCACCACGGAAACCGTGACAAGGAGGCTTGCTCAGGGTCTCCTATGTATGCAGGTGGTTTATAATGCTTGCCATGACTGAGCCTTCCAAACAGTTGTTCATTCCCAAAGTCTTTGCTTTCAATTTGATGTAAAAGGTCTTTCTAGTGTGCGCATGCGTAAGAAGCATAACCTAAATAAATCTTTAAGCGGTCTGGCAGTTGCACTTCGGGGCGTGGCCTATCTCATTTGAATTGGAATCCTGGGCTTCTTAATTCCTGCCTAGAATCAGGCTTTGCAGAGAGAATAAATAAGTTAGCTGCATATCATTTTTAATGTCATTGTTGGAATGCTTTTTTTTATTGTACTTAGGAGAGCCTCTTGATGGCTGTAATGAATCGTGGTACCATTATAATTGTATTGCTTAGTGAAGGATTTTGAGATAATTGTGGAGTTTTAGATGGGTAGCGGTCAATAACTACAACAGTGTTACAAAAATGCATCAAATAGACAACAAGAGTAAACCCCTATCTAGAGAGCTTAACGTTAACAGCTTCCCATCTACAATTTGATGCTGTGTCTGACCCCCCCAAGTTCTCTCTTACTGCACAGCTAATCCTTGGGATCAGCGGGGCACGGACCCCTTTTCCCCAGAGAACTGTTTATGGAGTCAGAGGGCTGTTGGTATCTCTGCTACTTTCTCCAGCTCCTCTTGTGACTTACACCTCACCCATTGGGTGCTTTAGGAGAGAGCGAGTTGAGAGGGTGAAGGGAGCGGCCGGCTTGAAGCGGTCTGCCAGGGCTGCTTTGGGTCCCCAGTCCAGTCCTGCAGTGACCAGTGGCTGAAAGGGAAGAGACAGGTTGGCAGTGCCAGACTACCCACCGTCTGCCCACCACCCTAGGGACTGTGAGAGCCTCATGGGGTTCTAGTAGGCGGGTGAGGCAAGGGGGTCATCGTCGCGCATTCTGCTGCATCACTTAGGTCCGAGCGGCGTGGTAAGCGAGCTCTCGCGCGACATCACAGTAGTGAAAACGACTTCAGTGTTTCACTGCTGTTCTGTAAGGGCAGTGAATTTAAATCCAGCACTCGCAAAGCACAACACGTGCATAAATGTTGCATACGACCTGCTTATAATGTGGCTTTCTTGTTAGACGCTGCTCTGACTGCACGCACTTCTGTTGCTAAAATGCTGTTCTAGTGTGCTTGGTGTGTGCTTTTTACAGGTGTTAGAAGAGAATATTGGGATTGTGCTTACTCCTTTGTATGCTCCGAGCAAGGCACATTTTCCCCCTGAATTAGGGGTGCTTCCAAACCTGGCACTTGATATAGATATATAGTCTGCATGTCGCGTGTTTGAATCCTAAGATAATTGGGGAGAGGATGTAGCCTTATGGGTAGAGCGGTCAACCTCGAAGCTGGGGAACCAGGTTCGAGTCTCGGCAATGACGCTCAGTATCTGGTGATTCTGGGCAAATCACGTAATCTCCCTGTGCCTAGCAAAAATGAATTTGTCCTTGTATAACGAAACTGGTGCTCATGTAAAGTACTCTTATACCCGATGTTTCTGGTTTAGTTTGCTCTATATCAAACTCTAAAATTCAATGCGTGTCGCAGAGCACTGAGGTTAACCTTTTGGTCGCAGGTTTGAATCTTGTTTAGAGCTCAATGGGATTGCGCTTTTGCTCAAGGGATCAGCATTAACCTGCTGGCCACGAGTTCCATTCCAGCTAAGATCGCGAAGTAGATTATCTTCCCATTGGAAAGACATGTAAGTAACTGGAGGAGAGAATGTGGCCTAAGGGCACTCACTACTCTGCACTCACTACTCTGCACTCACTACTCTGCACTCACTACTCTGCACTCACTACTCTGCACTCACTACTCTGCACTCACTACTCTGCACTCACTACTCTGCACTCACTACTCTGCACTCACTACTCTGCACTCACTACTCTGCACTCACTACTCTGGACTCACTACTCTGCACTCACTACTCACTACTCTGCACTCACTACTCTGCACTCACTACTCACTACTCTGCACTCACTACTCTGCCCACTCACTCTGCACACTCACTCTGCACTCCCTACTCTGCACACTCACTCTGCACTCCCTACTCTGCACACTCACTCTGCACTCACTACTCTGAACACTCACTACTCACCACTCTGCACTCACTACTCACTACTCTGCACTCACTACTCACTACTCTGCACTCACTACTCACTACTCTGCACTCACTACTCACTACTCTGCCCTCACTACTCTGCACTCACTACTCTGCACTCACTACTCACTACTCTGCACTCACTACTCACTACTCTGCACTCACTACTCTGCACTCACTACTCTGCACTCACTACTCTGCACTCACTACTCTGCACTCACTACTCTGCACTCACTACTCTGCACTCACTACTCTGCACTCACTACTCTGCACTCACTACTCTGCACTCACTACTCTGCACTCACTACTCTGCACTCACTACTCTGCACCCACTACTCACTACTCTGCACCCACTACTCACTACTCTGCACTCACTACTCACTACTCTGCACTCACTACTCTGCATTCACTACTCTGCACTCACTACTACTCTGCACTCACTACTCTGCACTCACTACTCTGCACTCACTACTCACTACTCTGCACTCACTACTCACTACTCTGCACTCACTACTCACTACTCTGCACTCACTACTCACTACTCTGCACTCACTACTCACTACTCTGCACTCACTACTCACTACTCTGCACTCACTACTCACTACTCTGCACTCACTACTCTGCACTCACTACTCTGCACTCACTACTCACTACTCACTACTCACTACTCTGCACTCACTACTCACTACTCTGCACTCACTACTCTGCACTCACTACTCTGCACTCACTACTCTGCACTCACTACTCTGCAGTCACTACTCTGCATTCACTACTCTGCACTCACTACTCACTACTCACTACTCTGCACTCACTACTCTGCACTCACTACTCTGCACTCACTACTCTGCACTCACTACTCTGCACTCATTACTCTGCACTCACTACTCACTACTCTGCACTCACTACTCTGCACTCACTACTCACTACTCTGCACTCATTACTCTGCACTCACTACTCACTACTCTGCACTCACTACTCTGCACTCACTACTCACTACTCTGCACTCACTACTCTGCACTCACTACTCACTACTCTGCACTCACTACTCTGCACTCACTACTCTGCACTCACTACTCTGCACTCACTACTCTGCACCCACTACTCTGCACTCACTACTCTGCACTCACTACTCTGCACTCACTACTCTGCACTCACTACTCTGCACTCACTACTCACTACTCTGCACTCACTACTCTGCACTCACTACTCTGCACTCACTACTCTGCACTCACTACTCTGCACTCACTACTCTGCACTCACTACTCTGCACTCACTACTCTGCACTCACTACTCACTACTCTGCACTCACTACTCACTACTCTTCCCTCACTACTCTGCCCTCACTACTCTGCCCTCACTACTCTGCACTCACTACTCACTACTCTGCACTCACTACTCACTACTCTGCACTCACTACTCACTACTCTGCACTCACTACTCTGCACTCACTACTCACTACTCTGCACTCACTACTCTGCACTCACTACTCACTACTCTGCACTCACTACTCACTACTCTGCACTCACTACTCACTACTCACTGCTCTGCACTCACGACTCTGCACTCACTACTCTGCACTCACTACTCTGCACTCACTACTCACTACTCTGCACTCACTACTCACTACTCTGCACTCACTACTCACTACTCTGCACTCACTACTCACTACTCTGCACTCACTATTCTGCACTCACTACTCTGCACTCACTATTCTGCACTCACTACTCTGCACTCACTATTCTGCACTCACTATTCTGCACTCACTACTCTGCACTCACTACTCTGCACTCACTACTCTGCACTCACTACTCTGCACTCACTACTCTGCACTCACTACTCTGCACTCACTACTCTGCACTCACTACTCTGCACTCACTACTCACTACTCTGCACTCACTACTCACTACTCTGCACTCACTACTCACTACTCTGCACTCACTACTCTGTGGGATGTACGGACTACTTTACAGAGGGTGTTGTGGTTTCTCTCAGCAAGGATTTCTTTGCAAATTAATTGGCAAATAGTGAATTAGGAACCGCATTGTTACATTTTCAAACACTAATTAAAGACTACTTTGCAAAGAGGGCCGACATAAAGCAGTTTCGTCAGTCAGCTGCTGCCAATGCAGTTTGCAGAATGTTGCTGCAGTGTGCATCGGGAGCATTCAGCTGTTGAGCACGTTATGCAGGCTTCAACAATAGTCATATTGTGCATTCGTTGCTAGTAGGGAGGCAGACTGCTCATGTGCGCCCCCTAGCAGGTTGTCGATGCACGCTACATTTGGAGAGAGCACACTCAAATGGCATGATGTCCTCGATCATGACGACAGCAAACCGAGGCAAGCTGCCGAGGCGTTGTAAGGCATAGGCAAAATGGACACTTGCCCTGGGCCCCCAGTTATGAATCCCCCCTCTGGGATGGTGATCGATCTCTCTCTTTCTTTCTCTCTCTCTCTTGCTCTCTCTCTCTTGCTCTCTCGCTCTCTGTTTATTTCTCTCAGCTTCTCTCCTGCTCTAGTGGAATCTTTAGGATTTTTGGGACATATGGCAATGCATATAACATCAGTTTTTATGTGATTCCATTTCTGAAAGTTGAAAATAGTTGAATATTTTTTTATCATTCTGCTCATTTCAGTTTGCACCAAATGAGTCCTAAATTCAACATTGTTCCGAACAGAGCGCCTCAAAATATAACTTAGTTGCCCAGGGCTACAAAAATCCCAGAGATGACGCTGAGCAGCATACATATTAAACATATATATCGTGGACACCTACCACTGAATTGACGCTCTGGGACAGACAGTGTTATTGAGCTCTGCTGTGGGCGTTAACTCCCGATAATTGCTCCCTTGCACCCAGAACGAAAGTCGAAGGCGAGTGATGGGCGTGCAAGTCTATTAGCCTAGGCTGTTATGTCCAGCAGACTCTGAGCTGTGAGGGTCACAACAATCGTTCTGTTCATTGCCACACGGCACACATTCCCACTGCCTTGTCTGCATAATGTCCCTGCTCTGCACTTCCGCGCCCCAGGAATGCCCCTTATACATGCAGACAACAGTTAATGCACGCATTTCATAGGTCTTTGATTGGCCCAGCCAGTCACACAGTCCATCAGGGGTGCAAACGGATGTTTTCCGTTAGCTCAATAACAGCCTGGGGTAGGATTAAAGTCTAACACAGCCCTAACTCGAAGTCAGCCTCTAAACTACCGGCAGCACATTCCCCTGTTACTGCCCCCCTACCCACTGAGCTATTGCAGCTTAGTACAGTTGGATGTCTTTCTCTGGTGTGTGATTTCATTCTGCAGCTATAGATAAAGGGCAGTAGGCAGCATGCAGATTTTTATTAGGATCCTAACCTTTTTACTTCTGAAAATATGCAAATGAATGCAGATTTATGCTGGGGACGGAGGGGAATCTGGGTAGAAGCTGAACATGTACAATAGGGCCAAAAGAGACACACTGTGTCGTTTGAAGGTCAAACTATGTGAACTAGAGCATAAGGACCAGCGAGGAGGAATGGATAAAACACATTCTTTTATTTCGAATGCAACATCTAGTAAACATTTCTAAACGTAAACCTACTTGCAAGGACATGTTCACCTCTTTAATCATCTTGAGGTTGAATGTGGACTTTACTAGTTATACATTAATCGTTCCTTTTCAAAGCAGCACTTAAGAACAAGGTTACACGAAGCCCGCCCGGAGGCGGCATCTGCACTGCAGAATCGTGAACGCGCACACAGCATCTGGATTCCATTACAGCACCTCCCTGACAGCTCCTAATTGATATTTATGACGGCCGTGCGCGAAAACGCCGAGAATATGCCAACATGGCCGCCTAATGCCCTATGGCATCAAGACTACTACAAAAACAGCACCGCGACGACCAATGAACATTCAGATAACAAAAAACTAAGGAATGTGTCTTTCCAGGACCCCTAAAGAAACTTTTTTATTTTTTTTATAGCATAAGAGCTCGGAGCTCCGCCTCCCCTGCTGACGCAGGGTTTGACGTAGGCCGAGCCCTAAAAATGAATGTGTCTGTCTGTAATGTAAATGGTGCTCATGTAAAGCGCTCTGATACCTGCGGGTCTAGTTCGCGCTATATAAAACTCCACAAAAAAAAAAATGTTAGGAGAAACCTTGAACTCACTGCAAGACTAAATCTGTAATTCTTCTGATGTCAATATTGCATAAAACATCCATTCACCTGAAAGGCGGATGCAGCATATCTTGTTACAGTTTCTGCCGTTTTTCATAGCTCCTATTTTTTAGAGAATCAGCCTCTATATCGCTTTCCTCTCTCTGTACATCTATACAACATATTGTGAATTGAATGACTATCTGATTTTTTTTAAATTTACCTCTGACTTTATTTCTCTAAATATCCTTCTGGGTGTGAAGGTAAAGTGGAGGGAGGAGTGACAGCATTCATGTGCACTCCCTATGACCGCTTGTATCTTTCACCAGCCCACGCACCCTTAACAACCAGAAATACCAGTGTTTCACTGAAGCCTTATTATACATTTTAAATTCCAGAAAAAAGCTAAACAAAACCTAAAAAAAATGAGCCAGGAAGTCCCAGACATCCATATGTTGCACTGTGTTACTGTATGACTTCTGCCTTTGTCGTACGGTTTCTACTTTCTCAGTAGGAACTGTACGTTTGTTGGACTAGTTAAGTAACAAATGATCTGGATAACCTCAGAACATGACAGCCCTGAGTCCCCAAGGAATCATTCAAACCGTTCGAGAACCTTTTTGCTCAGTCACTCCTGCATACTCGGAAAGGTACATAAGAAATACACAAAGGAGCGGGCGTTTCAATATTTATTGAACCATTCTGATTCTTTTATATAGGATATGCGCTGCAATGATTATTAGAAGCAGATAAAAGTGATTAGTGATATAAGAACAGTGAAAAGGATAAGCAATTCCACTCGTGTGCTAAACCGTGTGTATATGTTGGAAAATAAGTTCTGTGTATAGTGTACTACTATGCGTACCCTGATCTAGTTGCCTAAAGCAGGTGTTCTGCCAAGAATCCCCTACTAGATGATCTAACTCCCCGTTACCTGAAGGTAAGTATATATTGGTTCGTGTCTTGGTCACTAGCTGGACATCCCTCCTCGCGGAGGGTAAACAGGAATCAGCTGGGCTGAGACTCCCACAACAGCGACCTTGCAAAGACAGCAGAGTGCTCCTCTCATTTGAACACAGAAATGTGTGTGTATTTATAACAGTAGCCATGCTTCTGTGCCGAAGCTTCAGCCAAGCTGACATTGTTTATTTTCTTGTGATAGCTATGTCTCTTTATGGACGAATGACAAACAACATTTACACAATGTGTGCAGGCCTTGTACTAAATGTTCAAGGTGTTATGATAGTGTACTTAAGAAATGGAATTGTAAGCAATGTGGTTTCAGTGAAACGAATCCTGCACTGTCATACAAGCAAATGTGTGTCAAAAGTCATCATGTAAAAAAGAAGGCAACTTAAGAAACGTGTACCTGTTAAATGGCAGTGTTTCTTCTTGGACCTAACCTAGCCATGTGACACCTTCAACCCTCTGAAGCAGCATAAATTAATTGACTACCTTTTGTGTCGCCTCATATTTTATCTGTCTGTGTTTCGATTGGCCCTGTTTGATGTGCGACACTTCCAAATTCTACTTGATGGTTTTGTCATCCATTGTACTCTGAGAATTAAACAATATTATGCAGGATGATTATGCCTGGCACCTACTTAGAGCGGTCTTTTGATCAGCAAGTTGCTCATGAGTAGTTAACTTTCATGCCTATCTCATTTTGCTTACTTCTCATTCATTGTCTCTATTTCCTTGTCTTGTGTGTGTCCCTTCCCTAGAATGCAACTATTTAAGTGTTTCTGGTTGGATGATTTGTATACTTATACTGCTTACATTCAGAGAAGTACTTTTTTAATGTTTTTTCTGGACTCCATGGGACTGTATTTTTTTTGGGCTCCCGTATTGTGCTTGACCCCTGACATCAATGACCTGCTCTTTTAGTGTTCCCCTCCCCTCAGCTGTCCCATCGCCTCCCTTCCTGGAGCCATTGACAGGAGAACATGTCGATCATCTCTTTTTTTTTTGTTTTGTTGCATATCTATATAGTGCAAACTCGACCCGAAGGTATTGGAGTGCTTTACATGAGCACCGTATTTACATTACATATTCAGGCACGGGGAGATTAAGTGATGTGCCCAGAATCACAGGATGTGGATGTGACCCTGAGGCTCGGACCCTGGTTTCCTGCACCAAAGTCGGCAGTCTAGCTGACGGACCACCTCCTCTACCCAACAGTCTTGGTTCAGCCCAATGTAGTATTCATCTCAAAACTATTTATGATGGCACTTTAACTGTATCATTCCACCTCCACTCAATTGCTCACACTGAAATGCATGAGGGATCACTTTAAAACTATTACTCTCTCTTCTGACTCCCTCCTGTGTGTCTCGCTCTAACGTGCTAACACGTCATGCATTAGCACATTAAATCTACACCTACTGCCTTTGTCAATACCTGTTTTTCATCAGCACTTTTTCAGAACAGTAATGTTAAGTAGTTGTTTGCTTGTTGCTGAAATCTGGGCTGGCCGAAGTCAGGCTGAATTGGAGGTCCTAGTAGGGACCCAACTGACGACTTTTATCTTAGATGACTTGACTCACTCAAAGCCTCCCCGTAAATCAATGGAAGAGGGAGAGAAAACCCTTACCAGGTAATTCAGACGGTTGTACCAGCTTCAGCGGAGTGCCACTGGGTCAGATTAAATTGTTCTTTACAGGGGCGGTGCGGGGTCGGGGGCGGGGGACAGCCCCAGGGGCCCCCTGCAGCGCACAGTACACTAATACTATAGTGTCGTCTTTGGGAACGTTTTAAAATTATGGCCGTCGATTTTCACTGCATTCTGTGCACGCTTCAGCCTCAGGGTGGGGCATAGGGTCGGACAGAGCTGCGCTGGTGTGACAGAATTGTCTTGCGCAGTGTAAACTACACGTGCAGCAGGGTCCGATGGGTCCGTATCAGACCAAAGCAAAATGGAATTGGCAGCAGCGGTCTTCTGCCGCCAGCGCCGGCCTGTGCCTTCCACAGAAGTTGCAGCCAGTCTCAGGAGAGTCGGTAAGAGAGAGTAAGGCGATGGCATGACTGGCAGTAGTAGTCCAGTCGCTCACTACTGTCGCACTACACTTTACGTTCTTATGAAGAAGAACTGTGTAATGTGAACGCGGGAATAAACAGATTAGCAATAACACGCTTCTTTCCTCTGAATGCAGTGAACTTTAGAGGCCTTTATTTGGCAAACCTGGTGTCAGGTTTTGCATGCCTTTTGATATGCCTGTGAACTAGCAGTCTCGTCTCCCTGGCACAGGTGACTGTTATGCAATCATCTGAGCTGGAGTGAATGGAGCAGGGCAGAGGAGAGCTGCGGTGCAGGAATCTCTTGATCGAGTCCCACACCAGCGAGTGAGTCATCCCTTGATAAATTAATGATTTTAGTCTAGTTTCTATGTTCTACGTTTATCGTTTCATTTCAGGCCCCTCTGATACAAGTTCACTTAGAGCGGCCGAGTCCTCCGCTTACACTGCATATGTATGCATTAACACAGAGACGTTTTTAGGCATGGGCAAAGTGGGTTTCGGCCTAGGGACCCTTCTTTTAAGGGGGCCTTTCTTAGGTGATCAGAACAGTAAGGCTGTAATAACAACTTTACTTCTTTTTATCTTTTTTATTGTTTTGCGTTCCAATCAGCCTCTGCATCGAAAATGTGCCAATTTTAGCGAGAGTTAATAATGACATCATAGAAGCCATGTTCTGATTGGGCTTAGCTAAGCGACAGTTAAATATTCATGCCCAGCCCAACTGCATGGGCCTTTCATTCTGCCCACAAAGACAACTGCAGGGAGGAGTGTGCTGCCACCTATTACCTTTTGCCATCAGGGCAATCCACTAAATTGTGCCCAGTGCCATACGTTTGTTGCCTTGCTGGGAGTAAAACAAAGGTATGCTTAAAAAATAGAGGCAGCATATTTTAAAAGTGGAAGGCGACCGTGGTGTCACCTACAGCTATTTGCTGTTCTTGTCCTGTGCGCGGCGCTGGTTGTGGTCTGCTGTAGGGTGGGGCTGATGTCTGTCCAGTCAAGTCATTTGAAGTACTGGCAATCCCACAAGGTATGTTGTAGATGGCAGTGCACAGTGACATCCTTTCATCAGTGGCTGCCAAGCATTTCTTCCTGGCCTGATATGCCCATACTGAGAACCCCTAGAGGTGAGACTTACTGTTCTCACGCTTACATTGTTCTTTCTGAACTCTTCACTATGGGTTGACAAGCCCATGTAATTTAAGAAGTGGAATACATAGAAGAACAAGCATTTACAATGCAACAGTCTAGCCTTTGCAAAAGTTAGAGCTATTGGCATTGTAAATGACAAACTTTTTATTTATGGGTTGGTTTTGAAAACAGATAAATAATGGCATTGTCATTTACAATGCCAATAGCTTTAGCTCTCGCAAATGCGAGACCTATTGCATTTGCACACACACACACACATACACACACACACACACACACACACACACAGAGCCTCTCACACAGAGAGACACACAGAGCCACACACACACAGAGCCACACACACACACACACACACACACAGCCACACACACAGCCACACACACAGAGCCACACACATAGCCACACACACAGCCACACACACAGAGCTACACACACATAGCCACACACACAGAGCCACACACACAGAGCCACACACACAGATCCACACACACACAGATCCACACACACACAGATCCACACACACACAAAGCCACACACACACAGAGCCACACACACACAGAGCCACACACACACAGAGCCACTTACGATCTGGTCGTCATAGGAAGAACAAAGTATAGGATCCTGTTAGGATTGAGACGTCATAGATAAATAAGACTGACGAGTATTATTGTGAATGTCCCGTATTAATGCCTTCGCCTCAAAGCATGCATGGCGCATAACAGTGTACATTCTGTTGTGTGCTCAAGACCAAAGCCCTCATCTCTCAATGCCACTCACGCGTGCGGGTGTGCGGGTAGAGAGTAACAGAGAGAGAGGTAGAGCGAGAGGTAAGAGGTAGAGAGTGAGTAGTAGAGAGTAAGTAGTAGAGTGGTAGAGAGTGAGTAGTAGTGAGTAGTAGAGAATGAGTAGAGAGTAGCAGAGTAGTAGGGAGTGAGTAATAGAGAGTGAGTAATAGAGAGTAGTAGAGTGAGAAGTAGAGAGTAGTAGAGTGAGTAGTAGAGAGCAGTAGAGAATGAGTAGAGAGTAGCAGATAGAAGTAGAGTGAGTAGTAGAGAGTGAGTATTAGAGAGTAGTAGAAAGTGAGTAGTGGAAAGTGAGTAGTAGAGAGTGAGTAGTACAGAGTAGTAGAGAGTAGTAGAGAGAGAGTAGTAATGATTAGAGAGTGAGTAGAAGAGAGTAGTAGAGAGTGAGTAATAGAGAGTAGTAGAGTGAGAAGAGTGTAGTAGAGTGTAGTAGAGATACACACAGGGGCTCACAAGCACAGGACAGGGCCATACTCACAGGAGGGGCGTCACACACACAAAAAGAAACGAATGCCAAAATGATGTGTGCTGCATACTGAGAATATAAAACAAGCAGCGGAACCCGGAAGACAAAAAATATTAGAGATCATTCAAAGTATCCCCTCGATACTGCATTTTCCATTGAATGGCCAATCATAACTGATGAAACAATATGCATCAACCGGTAAGACGGTGCCAGGCAGATACATATATTTTCCTGAAAGTCCAGTCACGAGGTATCTGAAAATAATAATTTAAAAATGGGGTACTTGGGATCTGAAGGAAGGCGGTTGCATTGCACACAAGATGGGTGGTTAATGGAAGTGAGCTTTGCTTTAAAATAAACTCATTAGTATTGTTGTACATAAAAAAAATCGGTATTGAGCCGCTTCACATTGCGAGGAATCATGGCGCCTGCTCATGAGCGCACCACCCCACCACCCTGCTCCATTCCCCCCACACCAATGACGCAGTTACCATCTGATACTTCACCTTGGTGATGCGACAACCCAGCGTCTTTCACGTGGCGGGTGGTAAGAAAGGTATTTTGTTTCTGACTTGCACTGTGGTGCTTTTACACGTGGTCATAGTTACAGAGCATTTATTATTCGGTGAGATTATATTTACAACTGCGTGTCTTCGAATGCGGGGACCGTACTTGCGTGAGTCATGACCTACATTTTTAAGAGGTAACTGTAGGTTATTGCCTCTCGAATTACTAACATGAGTAAATAAAAAACAAGCACTCACCAGAATTTTTGCATCTCGCTTTCACTTTAAGCGAGATGCAAAAATAACCCACCACGTAACACAACTCCCCGCCACATATCCCCACAAACCCCGACCTCAGCCCACCCCACACAACACGACCCAACCACCACCTCATACAAGTTACCATTACACATTACAGCAAGCTCATAAAACGCATCACCACAACCCACGTGTGCTACACACCACCAGCCCCCGCAACATATCACCACAACACCCACAAGTCAACACAACACAGGTGTGCTACTCACCACCAGTCTCACATCCACACAACACCCACAAGTCACCACAAGACGTGTGCTACGCACCACCAGCCCCCGCCACACATCACCACAACACACGTGTGCTAGGCACCACCAGCCCTCCCACATATCACTACAACACCCATAAGTAACCACAACACAGGTGTGCTACTCACCATAAGCCCCTGCCACGCATCACTATAACACACTTGTGCTGAACACCACCAGTCCCCGCCACTCATCAATATAACACCCACGCATCACCACAACACACGTATACTACACAGCACCAGCCTCACCGCGCATCACACAAGCTCACACAGAACCATAACAAGTTATGACCACAACAAACCTCGGCTGTACGTCGACAAAAGTCATGGAAGCTACACCGGACTCAAAACACAATTCAACCCGCATAAATCTGCACTTCATTCCACTATGCATCACCCCCTTCAAACGCCACAACCCACCCACCCACACTACACATGTCCCCCACTCACCACAGCATCGCCGTGCACGCAGCACCTCCAAATCCCAGCGCCTCACCACGGGTCCCGGGGGTGCCACTGGTGCAGTGGCACCGGTGCTCAGAGCTGCCCACTTCACCCAAATTGTATTTGTGTTTTACTGTGAAACTAATGGGAGGGGCAGATGGGCATGGTTTCCTCACGTGTTTTAGGACCCGTTGCCACATAGTCCCACGTGACGCATTACCACAACAGACCCTGCCACGCACCAACCAAAGACATCACAAGAACCAGCCCCAATTAACCACACACCACTAAACAGCCACCCCACACAGCACCAATCACATGCTCTGACAAACCCAGAACGTATCACAAAACAACCCCACACCGCGCAACCAACCTCAGCCACCCGGGCACATGTCTGCAACGCAAGATCTCGGAAAGATAGCACAGCGAGTTAAGCTCTTGTTGCTGTCCCGACGCGGCGGGGGCTGCCAGCGGCATGAGGGTGGGTGTGTGCTTGGGGGTGGGGTGAGAACTGACCTATCGACAAGACCCCCCTCCTCCATTGCCAAGGGCCCCAGCTCACATCCACCCCTGGGTGGGCACTCCAGACAGCGAACCGATGGGGGTCTGGGCAGTTGGCGAAAACTGATAAATATAAGATTTTGGGGGTCGCAGATCACCCAGATGAGTGTTCCGCACAACTAACAACACACACCCACCCCAAACAGAGAGCTTCTCTCCATCACAGTGCTGCCATGCGATCAGTGTACAGCGCTGTGACTCCGCACACAGGCATGCAGTGCTACAAATAACACAAACTCTCCTGAAGTGTTCTCCGCACAACTCACAATTTACACCCACCCCAAACACAGAGCGCTTCCCTCATCACAGCGCTGCCATGCGATCAGTGTACAGCGCTGTGACTCCGCACACGGGCATGCAGCGCTACAAATAACACTCACTCTCCTGAAGTGTTCCGCACAATTTACACCCACCCCAAACACGGAGCGCTTCCCTCATCACAGCGCTGCCATGCGATCAGTGTACAGCGCTGTGACTCCGCACGCGGGCATGAAGCGCTACGAACTCTACCTCTTCACAGCAATACCTTGGTGTGCCCAGCTGAGGGACATACCAGCCATCAGCAGCACTGCCAGGGCCAGTGAGAGCTTCATCGTAGTCAGGTCGATACCAGCCACAGACCCCGTAGAACTGTATGTCCGAGCGCAGGGTCCGAGTCCAGTCAGAGCCCGGGGTCCGTCAGAGCCAAGAGTCGGAGCACAGGGACCGTACCTAAAGAACCCTCTAGTCCTGGGTGCCAAGAAGCCTTCTACTGAGCCCCGCTCGCCAGCTCCTGTTGGCTACTGGCCCAGCCCCTGACGAGCTTGGACTGAAAGAGAGCTTGTCTCCCAAACACAAACATCTACCAAACAGGATATCCAGTCTGAGCAAAGAGCGTGGGAGGGAGGAAGATCCCGTCATCTGTGAGGACCTCTCACTCTAGGACCTGCTTCTCCTTCCGCCACGGTCAGAGCTCGTGCACAGTGCCCTTGTAGTCCACACAAGAGGCTCTCTCGCCTTGGCCTGCTCTGACAGGCACGTTGTTTACGGCACACAGAAGTACTGCATCACAGCTCATGGATCACGTACATTGGTGGGGGACAACACCCCTGGGCAGTGTGGCGAGGAGGACTGAGACGGCTGAATCCCTTGGATATAAATAACATGTTAAGTTCATGAAGGGCCAAGGGAGCGGGTGGGGTGCAGCCCAGAGCTCCTCGTGCAGCGACCAGCCAGTCAGAATGAGTGCAAGGGACGCCAAAGGGCATTTACACTGCAGCCTCGGAGTCACATATCACACACCGAGATTGGCACTTCAGTTGGGGGTCAGCCCTAACCCTCTATTCCTAGTCTTGGTCTCTCGTTTTCTGAATGTAAGAAAGGCTGAAGACAAAGCCCCTGCTACGGAGAGGGGCCTTGACTTCTGAGGGAAGTGCTTGGAATCGCACAAGGTGCCCACCTTGAGCGAATGTCTGTCTTATTAGGAGCACGTGCTGGATACGCGTTTCATTACCTCGAAGCCTGTAAATATACAAATGCTTCACTTTAAGCGAGATGCAACAAGCAGGAGTGAGGAAACACACTCGCCACGACGCCGACTTTTCTCTTTTGGAGCCGTCCCATTCGGACGGCCTCAGCCTGACTTGCTGCTGGCATAAAAGGTTCCTTATCTTCTTTATGGGGCCATCTGGACCCATAAAGAAGATGAGAAACCTTTTACGCCAGCAGTAAGTCAAGGAGCCCAGTCTGAAAAGGACGGGGCTTAGAGAGAAAGAAGAACGTCACTAGGACCTCTTCTCAAATGGCTGGCCACTGTTTAGCATGAGCGGTGACTCCAGCCAATGGAAAAGAGGGGCGGGGCTTAACCTCGCTAGTGGAAAATACTGTATGTCATTAAATCTCATTAAACACAAAAGAGGGGAGAGGGTCAATTTGTGTACTCCACCACCCCGAGCCCCCTAAACAATAATACAAGCACATAGAAGGGTTGGGAGAAAAGAAGCAATGAAAGACATAACAAAGGGCTGAAGGAAAATCAAAATAATTTGAAAATACTGCCCTCACTCACACACTATGTGTGTGACATGCTTCATCATCGGGTCTGCTTACAATACGCCCCCGCGTGGCCACGCAGGGGCGGAGCATGGGGAGGGGGGAACACAAAATTACACTAAAGACAAAACACAGATCAACACAGAAGTGACAGACAGTGATCACACCAATACGTGTTGTCCTCAAGGACTGGATACATGATAGACAAAAAGTGCAGTTAGGATGTGCTTGTTAAAACTGGCTCCTAGACACCCGTTAGTGCTTTATTCGTGGGTTCTAGGGTCAGAATTAAAAATAGTGAAGGATGGTTAAGTGTTTAGGCAGGAGGTCAAGATCCTAAAACACTCCTCCCTGTACTGCGGTGGTCAACATGTTTCGACCGTTTGAAAGTGCCCTCAACTACGTGGGTCACGTCGGTCTTCTTCAGGACTGTCTATCTGTCCCAGTCCTTAATCACCTCTTACCTATACTTTGGTAATTCGTCAGAGGGATACCACGTGGGGGCTACTTCCACACCTGTGGAACATTTGTTACTACAAAAGACATAAAAGAAACGTTAATATTTATGCTAGGTGTAGAATATAATTCTTATATAATAATAACAGATGTTGAGAGGCGTGTCCCCCAACAAAATAATAAGTATATATATATATATATATATATATTTCAAAAACAAATTGCCGCTTGCCTGCCGAACTACTTGAGGCGGGTGCATCCTTTGTACAAGCGGCGTTGCACAAGTTAAATTCAAAACAAGGGGTGTCCCATTTCAAAAGACACACGGAGCACACTTTGGAGTTGGTTTAAGCATCTTTTAGTTGCACACAGCATGACGCGTTTCGTCTATCGACTTCCTCAGACGCTGGGTGCACTACTGGGAAGCTGTTTATGCTAGGTGTAGAATATAATTCTTATATAATAATAACAGATGTTGAGAGGCGTGTCCCCCAACAAAATAATAAGTATATATATATATATATATATATATATATATATAGAGATGGTCCCTTGAAACCATAATTGTCAGTGGGACCCATCTATAAGGGGAGGTATTCCAATATGGATTATTTATAATGACCTCCCAACAGCCTGTCGCTGTGACAAGTTAAAAACACACATGCGTCATAAAAGCAAAGAGGTATGCTGGTGAAACAAAATGGCTACCCCATGCAAAATGAGTAAATCAAGAAATCGCTTTGTGTATTTCTAAGCAGTTACGTTAGCCTTGATGCATCCTATTGAAATCTTAATATGACAATGTCTTACCGAGTCTATTAATTCTTTAGGCTCGAACTGGCGTAGGGCGGGTGGAGTCCCACAGAACACAACCTGCGTTCAAAGAGAAGAGTAACAATACATGTGAAATATAGGAAGATATTCATATTAAAAACCCTCTATCTATAAGTTCCAAACACAGCCATCTCCACGTAGAGGATTAAATAGGGAAAAAGAGACCCCCGAGACTACCCTCCGACTATAGGACGGGCGTTGAGTCTCTCAGCAATGTTATATAAGTTAGCCTTCAGGCCGTCATCTCAAGTAAAACTATAAGAAACCCTCTACATCGGTGCCCGCTTACTGTTCTGATGGAGCACTCCAGCCGCATTGGCGCCCGCTGTACAATACGCCGTGAAGGAAATGGCGTGTGGGTGCTTCCGCCCTGTAAATGGAAAACGGGCCAACAGTACGTCACGTCCGTCAGCGTGATGACGTCACTACATGCATTGGAGTGCAGGGAGATGTAGTTTGGATCTCCTATTAAACCGATATTTTGAGAAACGAAATAATAGTGCAAGTATTTATTATTCGTAACTAAACCTCGCCAGCTCGACTGCGCATGTGCACAGCCTTTTTCCGGCCGAGACCTAAAAAAGTCATACTAGTCATGGCATCCTCAGTATTATAATAAAGGTGTATCTGATTAACTTATTTGTGAATATAAGTAATGCTTTCTGTGTAGCGATAAATGAAAGAACCCAGGAGAATATATTTGCTGTTTAACTAATGCAGCTGTATTCAAAAAGTGTATAAAACAGTATTTAAAAGTGCAAACTGTTCCTTTATGAATGTTCTTCATGTTATTTCTAAAGAGGAGGAAGTTGGGTGGGTCACTCTCCAGTCTTTGCAAGGGGGAGAGGGGACACATAGCTAAATAAAAACGTGGCAAATTACTTCTGCTGCTGCTGCAGCCATTCTTAAGGATTATAGGCAGCAATTCCATTGCACCCTGGTAGGACCTATGAAAGAAAGTGGACAATTGGCATTGCAAGTCTAAATTGTTTTCTATGATCACAAGCTTCGTCTGGAGGAGCGGTGTGGTGTTCTGTTAATATGGCAATGTTAATTTCAGTTTTTTATGTCACCGTGTGAATATTAGGCAATATTTGAAGTGATGGGTGTTATGTGAGTATCTATTACATACATTTTGTAGTGAAATGTTGTGTTTATGTTACATGCAACTGCCATAAAAAAAGGTTTCTTTAAGATCAAATCAGGACCTCACATATGAGAAATGTCAGTGTCACAGAGATTATTTGCAGTTCATATTAGTGAGTTGCTGCTGTATTACCATATTAAAAACCCACATCCTATCCCTGAATATTACATGTAAACATAATTTGAATTTGGACGAGTGTGCCTTTGCACTGTCTCTAACATGGCTAATGAGGACATGAAAGAGTGGAGACTGGATCATAAATATAAAACTGTTCCTAACAGGGGCCTCCAAAATATGCTTGGTTCATGGCCTCCAAAATCTTTAAGATGTCCCTGGGACCATCTGTAAATATGATGGTCATAGTTACCACTTGTGCCGGCACGTCTAGGCCCATCATGAAAAAGACATTTCCATTTCTCTTTGTATTACAAGTGTGCTCACATCCCATTCCCTCAACGTGAAAAATGACCTTACAGAAAGAGTTTCATTCTGCAGAAACAAACACTATAGCTACATATATATTTCATCTATACATCTCTGGGCAAATTAAGGTGGGCGAATTCTGAATTGGCTGAAATTCACAGACTTCGGAGCTGGTTGAACCCACAAAGCATTTTTCAATTGCGAGCTTCTGGTTTGTGCGATGCATAGTGAGTAGTCTGGCATTTATTTTAACTACACTACTCCAACATGTAAGAGAAATTAGCAGTAGTCAGAAGTACTACACATGATTGCACCTACTCCCTCTTCCAAAGACTGCCTAGTGTCAAATAGCAAATATTCTTCCTTCATGTCATCAAGAATGGTACAACAAGATGAGCAGCGTGACAAAGCCTACATTTTAATCAAATGCATGTATTTTTTAAACATATTATTCATTCACATGGGAGGTAATAATGCCTGTCCCCTATGTTATTTACCACAAAACTCATGAAAAATATGTTGTAGGAACTGGGGCGTAAATAATGTCTACCTAGCACAGTGGCCTGGAATCCTGAAGTCAATTGGGTGGTAATGATGGAACACAACACTGCCCGGCTTTCTTGAATTTGAAATACACTCCAGGCATTTTTATCAACAGTTGGCATTAATGATGACAATCACATCCGTGGAGCTGCTGGGGGTTGACAGTGATTTGTGGTTTTCAGAGCTACCTCAGTCATGGTACCCTCGAGATAGAGAGGGTCAGCCTGAATAACGCTGTGTGCTTTTATCCTCCACTCGCATTTATTTTAGCTTTTAATTATGTTTTTTGTCCTGCTTACTAACAAAGACATGATGCTAGAAATTAAGTGTTTCCTCAGTTCATGCTATTATCATGCACACCCTTAACATACGCAAGTGTGTGGCATGCAGATTATTCACTAGTTTATCTCTCTTGGGGCTGGCAGTATCCTGAGTTATATCTTGTGTACTCCTCATGTATGTTGTCAGTCGAGTCTGTGAAATTGCAGGTTTGGGTTTTTCTTTCAAAGTTTCAAGTTATTGTCTTTCAATGTAAATTCTAATTCAGACCCTAAATAGTTCTTAGTTATTCAGTGATGGGCAGTTCCTAAGCGAATAGGACCACTCCTTGGCATTGTTCTGATTGTTGTGTCAGTTAAATAATCTGCTATTGACAATGTTACAACTGAAGTAGTTATTATATTAAGAGTGATTCCCACTTTCTTATTAAAACGTTGAACGAGAGGCATTTCATTAAATGTTGGGGGGTTAAAAAAAAATATACCAGATTTTTAGGTGGTGTGGAAAAGAGGTAGGTGGTGGGCTGGGCCGCTGGGAGGGGGCCCCCTCCATGTACTTTGCAGAGGGGCCCCCTCAAGTTTTGGTATGCCACTGGTTCTTTATGGCCACAACTACCTTTGATTTTTGACTTTCAGGTAGCACAAACTAATAAATACTGCAGGGAATAAAATACCGTCAGACACCCCTTGGAGGGGTGGGAGCGCAGGCAGAGAGGGGGGGAAGCACAGGGATGGAAAAGGAGCCAAACAAAGTAGGAAAGAATAATGAAATGAAGATGAAAAACTATAGAAGAACAAAGATGGAAAGAAAAAAGAGAAAGGTGCAAACAAATGATAGAATAAGGGGACGAGGAAAAGAAAGAAGGAAAGTAGGAATATAAACAAAAATAATGTAAGAAAAGAATAGAAATATGGATAGGAAAGATGCAAGGAATTAATTGAGAAGGAAGGAAGATAAAAGAAAAGATCGTAGAAGAAAACAATAGAATTGAAGGAAAGGAATACGAAAAGAAAAGGGAGAAGGAAGGGATGAAGGAACTACATGGGGCTAAGAAGAAAAGAAAAGTAAAAGCGAATCAAAGAAAGAATGGAAGGAAAGAAAATGAAATAAATATATAAAGAACACAAGATATGAAACAGAAATAGAAGGAAAAGAGAATGTACAGAAAGAAAGAACGATTGATGTAAGGACTGGTACAATGAAAGAAAGAATAGTATAAAATAGGGAAGAACGTAACGAAAGTTCGGAAGGAATAACAGATAAAAGAAAACCTAAAAATGAGTATGGAATGAAGAAAAGGGGAACAAAGCGCTCATAGCAAGGGTCGGAAACGGTCATTTTGATCGATCATTCATTGCCATTCGGTACAAATTGAGTTCACTTTTTAGGGCTCGGGCCTACGTCACCACGAAGTGGGGCGGAGCTTCCGAGCTCTTATGCATTCGGGAAAAAAAAAATTCTTTAGGGGCTCGGGCTGCCACATTCCTTAGTGCGCGCCGCGTTTTTTATGGCATCTGCCTAGTGATTCGTCTTCGCTGTGCTGTATATTTAGTAGCCTTGACGTGATAGGCTATATTTACTTTTCGTCCGTCATTTATTTCAGTTGCATGGCATATTATGTGTGGTTACGTGCACGGCAGACTTATTAATCTTGATTAGGAGCTGTCAGAGTGCCCCTTTAATGCAATCCAGATGGTGAGAGCGCGTTCACCATTGCATTGGATGTATCATGCGCGCGTGTAAGATGTACCTTTCGCGCACGGCAGTCCATTCATTTTAATTAGGAGCTGTCAGAGTGCCGCGTTCACGGCGGAGATAATTGAAAGAAGTTTCCTGTAGCTTCAAGGGCAGTCACAGTCAGCTGTTCCCACCCTATTCTGTTCTTCTTACATAGAATATCGAAAGACTTTTGTGCTGTGGTGCAAAGTAATTCTGATAGAATACTTAAGCCAACTTTCAGCAAAAAAATTATTTTGTGTGCGAAATTTAATTGCCACTGCTACATTTTCTGCTTTACACCACCATATGTCATGTGAACACCTCTGAAATATATAGTAAAACCTAACCTTAGAGAAATGTATGCAATGTAGTAAAGCACAATTTTTTGCGATTGTAATCATAATATCTTATTCCTCATTTGCAAACTTTGACCGCAAAGGTAGACTTACACTCTGCAGTCATTAACTTACTATTAACTCGAAGTTGGGGATACCGAAAAAAGAGTAAATATAAACAATTGTGCAAGTTAACGTTTGTGAATCAGGCCCCTACATGGTTTATCAGCAACATAATTCAAGTATGCAAGGCTAGACTTCAAGTGACAAACCTGAAAATGGAATTGATACTATTTAAGAAGTGAACCTAGACTTTGGGGATCTCCTAATTAAACAAGCACCCTTGCCTCGCCAATCCGCGTGTCTTCTAAAATAAAAGTGCGCATTTGCCTCTTCTCTGCGAGGAGTGATTTCCGTTGCTGTTTTCTCCTCCCTTCAATATGTTAGAGTTTAACAGAGATGTCCAGGGGTGCAGCAGGTGCAGTGACACCGGGGCCTCGAGGGTCTCACTTAATCCAGACAGTGCTGTATTTTACTACCAGTGGCTGTGAGGGTGCAGCAGGTGCAGTGACACCAGGGCCTCGAGGGTCTCCCTTAACCCAGACAGAGTAGTGAGTGCAGAGTAGTGAGTAGTGAGTGCGGAGTAGTGAGTAGTGAGTGTAGAGTAGTGAGTAGAGTAGTGAGTAGAGTAGTGAGTGCAGAGTAGTGAGTAGTGAGTAGAGTAGTGAGTAGAGTGGTGAGTAGTGAGTGCAGAGTAGTGAGTAGAGTAGTGAGTAGAGTAGTGAGTAGAGTAGTGAGTGTAGTAGTGAGTGTAGTAGTGAATAGAGTAGTGAGTAGAGTAGTGAGTAGAGTAGAGTAGTGAGTAGAGTAGTGAGTAGAGTAGAGTAGTGAGTAGAGTAGTGAGTAGTGAGTGCAGAGTAGTGAGTAGATTAGTGAGTAGTGAGTAGAGTAGTGAGTAGAGAGTGCAGAGTAGAGTGCAGAGTAGTGAGTAGTGAGTAGAGTAGTGAGTAGTGAGTGCAGAGTAGTGAGTAGTGAGTAGAGTAGTGAGTAGAGTAGTGAGTAGAGTAGTGAGTAGAGTAGTGAGTAGTGAGTAGTGTAGTGAGTAGAGTAGTGAGTAGAGTAGTGAGTAGTGAGTAGAGTAGTGAGTAGAGTAGTGAGTAGAGTAGTGAGTGCAGAGTAGTGAGTAGTGAGTGCAGAGTAGTGAGTAGTGAGTAGAGTAGTGAGTAGAGTAGTGAGTAGAGTAGTGAGTGCAGAGCAGTGAGTAGTGAGTAGGGTAGTGAGTAGAGTGGTGAGTAGAGTGGTGAGTAGTGAGTAGAGTAGTGAGTAGTGAGTAGAGTGGTGAGTAGTGAGTGCAGAGTAGTGAGTAGAGTAGTGAGTAGAGTAGTGAGTAGAGTAGTGAGTAGAGTAGTGAGTGCAGAGTAGTGAGTGCAGAGTAGTGAGTAGTGAGTAGAGTAGTGAGTAGAGTAGTGAGTAGAGTAGTGAGTGCAGAGTAGTGAGTAGGGTAGTGAGTAGAGTGGTGAGTAGAGTGGTGAGTAGTGAGTAGAGTAGTGAGTAGTGATTAGAGTGGTGAGTAGTGAGTGCAGAGTAGTGAGTAGTGAGTAGAGTAGTGAGTAGAGTAGTGAGTAGAGTAGTGAGTAGAGTAGTGAGTAGAGTAGTGAGTAGAGTAGTGAGTAGAGTAGTGAGTAGAGTAGTGAGTAGAGTAGTGAGTAGAGTAGTGAGTAGAGTAGTGAGTGCAGAGTAGTGAGTAGTGAGTGCAGAGTAGTGAGTAGTGAGTGCAGAGTAGTGAGTAGAGTAGTGAGTAGAGTAGTGAGTAGAGTAGAGTAGTGAGTAGAGTAGTGAGTAGAGTAGTGAGTAGAGTGGTGAGTAGTGAGTAGAGTAGTGAGTAGAGTGGTGAGTAGTGAGTAGAGTAGTGAGTAGAGTGGTGAGTAGAGTGGTGAGTAGTGAGTAGAGTAGTGAGTAGTGAGTAGAGTGGTGAGTAGTGAGTAGAGTAGTGAGTAGTGAGTAGAGTGGTGAGTAGTGAGTAGAGTAGTGAGTAGTGAGTAGAGTAGTGAGTAGAGTAGTGAGTAGAGTAGTGAGTAGTGAGTGCAGAGTAGTGAGTAGAGTAGTGAGTAGTGAGTGCAGAGTAGTGAGTAGAGTAGTGAGTAGTGAGTAGAGTGGTGAGTAGTGAGTAGAGTAGTGAGTAGTGAGTAGAGTAGTGAGTAGAGTAGTGAGTGCAGAGTAGTGAGTAGTGAGTAGTGAGTAGAGTGGTGAGTAGTGAGTAGAGTAGTGAGTAGAGTAGTGAGTAGAGTAGTGAGTAGTGTAGTGAGTAGTGTAGTGAGTAGTGAGTAGAGTAGTGAGTAGAGTAGTGAGTAGTGAGTGCAGAGTAGTGAGTAGAGTGAGTAGAGTAGTGAGTAGAGTAGTGAGTAGTGAGTGCAGAGTAGTGAGTAGTGAGTAGAGTAGAGTAGTCAGTAGGACATCACAGGCAGCAGCTGTGCAAGGTTCTTACACTCACAAGGAGACCACAGGCAGCTGAGTTGCAAGCTTCTCACACTCACAAGAAGGACATCACAAACAGCAGCGGTGCAAGCTTCTCACACTCACAAGAAGGACATCACAGGCAGCAGCAGTGCAAGCTTCTCACACTCACAAGAACGACATCACAGGCAGCAGCAGTGCAAGCTTCTTACACTCACAAGGAGACCACAGGCAGCAGCGGTGCAAGCTTCTCACACTCACAAGAAGGACATCACAGGCAGCAGCTGTGCAAGCTTCTTACACTCACAAGGAGACCACAGGCAGCTGAGGTGCAAGCTTCTCCCACTCACAAGAAGGATGTCACAAGCAGCAGCGGTGCAAGCTTCTCACACTCACAAGAACGACATCACAGGCAGCAGCAGTGCAAACTTCTTACACTCACAAGGAGACCACAGGCAGCAGCGGTGCAAGCTTCGCACACTCACAAGAAGGACATCACAGGCAGCAGCTGTGCAAGCTTCTTACACTCACAAGGAGACCACAGGCAGCAGCGGTGCAAGCTTCTCACACTCACAAGAAGGACATCACAGGCAGCAGCTGTGCAAGCTTCTTACACTCACAAGGAGACCACAGGCAGCTGAGTGCAAGCTTCTCCCACTCACAAGAAGGACGTCACAAGCAGCAGCGGTGCAAGCTTCTCACACTCACACGAAGGACATCACAGGCAGCAGCTGTGCAAGCTTCTTACACTCACAAGGAGACCACAGGCAGCTGAGGTGCAAGCTTCTCCCACTCACAAGAAGGACATCACAAGCAGCAGCTGTGCAAGCTTCTCACACTCACAAGAACGACATCACAGGCAGCAGCAGTGCAAGCTTCTTACAGTCACAAGAAGGACATCACAGGCAGCAGCAGTGCAAGCTTCTTACACTCACAAGGAGACCACAGGCAGCAGAGGTGCAAGCTTCTCACACTCACAAGAAGGACATCACAGGCAGTAACGGTGCAATATTCTCACACTCACAAGGAGATCACTGGCAGTACACATCACATGAACACACTCCATAACACATAGCAACAATACATTGGCATTTACAATGCCATTAGCTCAAACTCAAATAAATCCGAACACGATTGCATTTCTAATGCTTGTTTTCTCTAGCTAAGCCCCAGTCTTCTGCTTCCCACCATACTCTTTCGTCTCTCCTAGCTAAAACCAATTAATGCCACCTCGTAAATATGGAACCGGTCTTGTGTGCGCCACAATGCGTGGTTGACCCCGGTCCCTTTTACCAAGTAAAAATCCCCTCTGTCCTCCGACCTTTAAATACCAGCAATAAAATAATAAGAAAAAATAACCGTAAATTAACCATCTTCAGCAACGGTTCATCGCTTTGTTCATACGTCGTATTTGAAGCAACGCTGCCACCTGCTGGCTGTTCTGTAGGATCACAGCTGCAGACTAATAGCGTGCATCAGTTGTAGGTTCTGTGACTCCTCAGAGTGGCACCTAAACAATTGCTAAATTGATACAATTCTAATTCAATTGCTATTTGTATCAGAAAAAGTATACACTTGAGCCGAGTAATATTTCGAACTTTCTTCAAGGATTTTGTTAGGTTCTTGTGAATTCACGGAGTCGGTTTCTCACGTCTACACACAAAGAAGCCAAAAGCCACATCTTTAATTATTTGGTCAACTGTAAATAATTATATTTTATTGTTCTACATAGGGCTCATAATGCTTCCTTACACCAGCTCTAGGGTGTTTTACTTTTTTTAAAAAATGACGGTTGGCATTGGCAAACCAGAAATATGTCCACAAATATGTCTTTCAAAGTGCAGGAATCCTACAACACGGAGTTTTATTATTCATTCGCCGAGTGGAACAGGTGAGCGGATGGCCTTTTGTAGTAATTTAGGCAAGTCGATAGCAGGTTTGATAGCTTCCAAAGTATTGAGACACAATACGTTATTTTTCCTCAATTCATAAATAATAAAAATGACGCTAAACCCGGAGTTATAGAAAATAAGTTAATAACGTGCATTACAGTTGAGCAACAGAGTTGTGATCTAGGCATATAATGAGAACCAGAGTGCCCACGGGCGCTAAATGCCACCCTTTAAAAACAAGGGGAAGGATGTGGGCATTTTGGGTGACCACCTGGCATAAAGGCATGTTCTGCAAAGTGACTGTAAACACATCCGGGCAAAAGGTCAAAGTTCAGGACACAATGTCAAGACAAAAGGTACATTTTACAAACACTTCTGAGGAGGTCTCCCAATTCTAAAACAAGTTCCGTCAGGGCTTGCGCTACACTAAAGCTAGTGTCTGCAGTTGCCTCACAGAAACACTACAATAGCCACAAGATTTTAACAATAGAATTCTAGAGCACAGACAGGACTACTGGAATTATGTGGCAGTGCATGATCTAATAATGTGGCAGTGTTTTCTAAATTATGTGGCTAAAAAAGGCAAACTTAGTGGCATGATACAGCTTATTCTGTAGCAATATTCCTTATTTTGTCATTTTAACTGAAATTAATAGGGTCTGGATAAAGGTCTCCCCTCGATAATACCAGTTCAATACATATATACATCAATCAGCATCAAAAGGGTGACCCGTCAACCTTGCAAAGTGTTTGCCACTGCGCAGGAACCGATTACTTTTGATCCGTTTGAGCTAAGAATTATACCTTTTGCTGAAATCTGAATTTATGCAGCAGATGGTGGATTATGTGGCAAGTGTGGTAAATCAATTATTATGTAAATATGCAATAGCTGCAGAACCACTAAATTTCAGTCGCCCTGTGCATAGGTAGTGCAGAAACACCAAGGTGTAATTTTTAATCTGCTGATCTTTGTACACAGTGCCTAATTTGAGTCAGTGGTTGCCTTTGAGGCCCACTGGCATTCATTTTTGGGGACCATCACTTATTTTCCTCATCAATCATTTACTGAGAGCAAGAGAGGGAAAATCACACAGCATTGAAAGGAAGGAGGAAGAGAAAGACAGAAAACCCATCACAAAGGAAGAAAGCAGGTATGTGCAATAGTGAGAAAGAGGCAGGGAGTTTCTGGTGGTGTATTAAAGAGGCATGAGGTGGATTCAAGACTTCACAGCCTTGGTATTTGGTGCATCAATATTTTAAGCATAGCTGCGGGGTCCTGAGCAGAACATTGGGCAGAGTCACTCGTTATTTTACAAACTAAGCACTGCTTGTAACCTCACTGATAATAATGTCAGAGGAGGGAGTAAAAGTTACACAGATCACAAAGACTCACCAACTCAATCGAGAGGGTCAGAGATGGATGTAAAAATCGAAATACAGTTGTGCAACAGGCAGACTAAAGAGAAAAATAGTTTTTTTCTTTAGGCCTGGCATATATTTCCAGAGAAAGTGGCATTTAAAATATTTGCTTATCAGTAAACATTTGTATTATCGAATCCTATTATTCTCCCAGTAACGAACACAAATTTAGACTTATCTGTTCTATTTGAAAACGATTATCCTTTTATTGGCGGAACCTTGTCATTCTTTACAATGGAACAGACCTTTAAGCAGACGCATAATAATCGTCGCAGAAGGATTTAAATCCTGGACCTTCAAACTGCGAGTCTTGGACTGATGCCATTATGCCACTGGTGTTTTCGTTTTTTTACTTCTGCAGATGGAAGTGCTCAATACAAAACTGGAGAGAGAAAATAGTAGTTTTGGTCGTTGGGGCCTGGTATACATTAAAACATTTCTAGATGAAGTTTCAATTTAAATATTTGCTTACCAATAAAAATTGCACTTTACCTGATCCCACTATTCCCTCATTAACAAACACAATTTTTGACACAGTGCAATTTGAAAACAATGATCAGAATTTGAACCGTTTATCTTCAGACACAGAGACTTAGGGCCAGATGCATCAATACACCGTTTTGTGATTCCCTAATTGCGAATCATTGCGATTCGCAATTAGGAAATCTCAAAACGGCATGCATGAAAGTGTGTTGAACACTTTTTGTGATTCCTAGGGGTTCGCAAATGACTTGAAGCAGGTGGTAAAATGCAAATGTTTTGCGACCGCATTTCGGTCACAAAACATTCATGCATGCCGATGCGATTCGGTATTAGAAATGGACGCTCTAAACTCACCCCTGCCTAATAGCGAATCTCAAACCCATTTTGCGATTCGGTAACAGGTAACCAAATCACTAAATGGAGTTTCCTGCATCTGAAAAGCATTTTTTGCATTTGCAAATGGGCCGATTCTGCGAATCAGCCCGTTTGCAAAGACAAAAATGCTTGATGCATGTGCCCCGTAGACCCTAATCATTAGGCCACAACTAGCATTCTAATTTTGCAGATGGAAAGATTTGGCGTAAGGTCAATGAGCCAGAGAAAAGTTGTTTTGTTTTTAGGGTGCCTGACATATATAACAAACAGATATTATCAATAAAAATTAGTTGTTACCAAATCGCACTATTCTCCCTGTGACAAAAACATTTCTAGACATATCGGTGCAGTTTGAAAATGAGAATCTGTTTATTGAACAAACCTTAACAACATTATTTGTGATGGAGCAGACCTGTAAGCAGAAACATTTTCAACCAGACAGCAGGATTTGAACCCTTAATCTTTACGCTGAGAGTTTTAAACCGTAACCATTAGGCCGCAAACAGCATTTTGTTTGTAGAATGCTGGTTGGAATGCAGCCACCTTATTGGCTGTCAGCCAGCAACATTGAAGTTATGGATAATCGCTGAACATTGCAGTATTACTTACCGACAATAAACATCTTTCCAAAATAACATAGTTTCCGTGTAAATAACAAATAGGAGGTCACCTCAGTTGCACTTGTTGAACAAAACAGATCCTTGGCTGCCCAACACTTCTGAGTTCCGTCTCTGAGGCATCTGGAAAGACGCAGAAAGATAACCGACCAACCAAAAGAGGCAGATGCATTGACGAATAGAGACAAGGGACACAGTGCAAAGTAGGCATCTTTACTTCCTGGAAGAAGAAAGAAAAATCACTGCATTGTGATTTGTGCTGTGCTGACATTGTTCCCTGTGACTATCAAGGCTTTGCGGCCCACACGTGAATGCCATGTAGTATAGAACTGCAAGTGTTCCACTCAGTTTTCCAAAACCAAGTGTAATTATCACTTTCCTTAGATGTCATTTGACTCTGCTTTATTCTGAAGTCATCGTAACTGTAAGCTCATCTATTTGAGGACTTTCTTGAAAAATACGTACATTGTCGGAGAGTATTTATTTACAAATTTTATTATCATAATTCTTATTTTCATAATTCACCTGTGGAAATCAAAGAACTTATTTTTTAAAGAAGGAGGGACATTAAAATCTACTTGCTTTATGGAGTCAATCCACCTCTATATTATACTCCTATTTAATTTTTCAGATTTTTTCTTTTTAATTTTTTTAAAGCTCAAGGGACATGAGAGTCTGTGTTCATAAGTTTGTTCAGGCTCTTATTACATAGTCTGAAAGATGGTGGTGACATTGTCTTTGTTAGATGGACTTTTTGTATTTGTACTACATGATCATTGAACAGACCCTTTCCTCCACAATGCTCACTACCTATTTACACCCATGGACGTCATTTAGGTTTTGCCAGGTGTAGGAGCTGCAACCCCTGGCTTGCTTCCTTTGACCACTGGCATTGCCCTTGCGACCTCTGATCTCAGAGGTCACAAAGGTAGTGCTAGGAACTGAAGGTTAACCAGGTCTCTCGTGGGCCCTATTCACCTTGTATAGATCAGTAAAGAAAACCGACACACGTTCTGTCAAAGGGGTTTTGGTTATGCCAGGCTAGGTGTCTGTCCATCCTCGCATGGGAGGCAATGAACCTAAAGATGGCCATCTTATTATATGTTTTTAATTTTGTTTTTATATAGTGCCTCATTTCTGTTTCTAAGCGTTATAAATAATGTTTGTAAGACGTATGCCGTTAAGTGTGTAGTTGTAAATGGTGTAACTAGGAGAACAGAGTTCGCTCTAACAACCCTTCCTCACTAAACGCAATAGTGTAATTTTTGTTAAAATAACTTTACCTCCTGGCTAGGGTTCATTCACTTCCTTTATTCTCAATAATGACACATTTTTAACTAAATGAGATTCATTTTGGTCAACACAATTGTGTGATCTGGGCCAAACTACTTTAAATTCTGACCTCTGCGTCCCTTCGCTAAGCTGAAAAAAGCTTGAGAAGTCATTGTGGGTACTTGTGTACACCGGGCACAGTAGATACCAGGCTACATGCCTTGGATGGTTGTTTTATGACCTGACGTAGAAGAGGACTTTTCACCATGGCGCTCTCCGGGGAGCTCTGTAATTACCAGTTACAGAGATACATTCAAGAACTCTACCCATCACTTTTTTGCATTGCCTGGTGTGACCCCCTAAAAACGATGGGTATGCCCAGATGTAGGTCTCTTTCTCACATTATCTCCTGAGCCAAGCTGCTTGGCTCAAATAAGTCGAAACTTATCTGAAGTTTCTTGTGTCCTGTTTCAGAAGAGGTTACAACCCTTTTTTTGAATCTTTAAAAATACATACTATATACAAACATAGAGGGGACCCGACCAGTGTGAACAACAGCACACAATCGCACATGAAGGTAAGAATTGCATTTTTACCTTTTTTTTATCACATAAAAATAGTGTACCACCTTTTTCTTTTATTTCCGGTAGGATTGATAAGAGTTGTTAACCACTAAAGAATAAAGAGTTTTTTGACCAAATAATACAGGAAAACCGGGCATCTGTAGTTCATACGTTAAGACGCGCTCCTCCTTTGGGGTCTCATCCATCTGCCTTCCTCTGTCCTCCCCCTCCGAGCTTCCTCTCTAATCCTATCCTTCTTCTGTTCCCTGCTTACAGACACCACTCAGTGCCTTTCTCACTGGTCACTCCTGGCTGCTGGCATGTCTGTTTTCTGTCTCCATCCGTGGTCCTTGCTCCTGACTTACTCCTCTCCTGCTTGCACCTGTCTGCCGTGTTGGTCCTTCCACTCTCTGTCTGCTCTTTCTACTCCTTTCACTCTTTCACTTTCCTGTCCAGCCGTGGTCATATTCCATGCTTCGTCCCTCGCACTTAGCCCATTCTCAACCCTCCCCTTGAACTGCCTGCCATTTAAATGGTAGACTTGCCTCGCTAAGTGCAACACTTCTGGCTTTGAAGGGACTCTTAAGTAGCTTCCCTGATAACCGTAGTTACTTCACTGTTTCCCACCTTGATAATCCCCATCACTGGGCTGGTCAGGGTACAGTTCAAAGCTGCATCCTCTGTACACCACGTGTCACAATCTTGAGAGCTAGTATTGTGTTTAGTTACTTTATTGTATTCCTTCAAGCAGAGTTATTTGGGTAGTATACAGTGAAAGTAGATTTATTGTACAGTTAATTAAAACCATTACAAACATACATCTCATAACACATTTTCATGATAACAGTTTAAAACAGGTGAAAGCCACCGTTAAAAGAATGTTAAAATACATCTCGTGACACATTTTCATGATGGCAGTTTATAAGTGAAAAACTGCTATTAAATGAAAAAAGAAAAAAGCTTTAAAATACGGCTGGTGATTTATGGGCGTAAAATTAGCCAGAGGACAGACCTGTTTAACTTCTTTAAATGGAAAGTTAGCATCGGATGGTTTTCAGCCTACGGAAAATAAGTGCGGATGTGTGCCAGAGAAAGTGCTGTGTGCATGGGTGACTTGACAGCCAGGGAAATGTAGAACGGACTATTTTGTTAGTTGAAGCCTGTGTACTTAGATGAGGCACATATGTTATGTTATCCTTTAAAGCAAATAGCGTGGTCTGATTGCGCAATATTACAACAAATTCTACAAATCATTAGAGTCCAGACTGCTGATTAGAATTCATACTTGGTTATTCCATTAAAGTGCACGATGTGCTTAGTGTGCGAATATTTGTCAGTACTGGGGTTCACGGTAAATTAAAATAACTTAAAATAGAAATTGGCAACTGTTGCAGGCCTGTAAATAGCAGCATGGCCGGGCCATTTGGCCTCTTGCTCAAATGCTGAGCAGCAATCTGGTTCGAGCAGCAAGCAACCAATAAACAGGTGTACCGGAAAAAGTGCTTAGTGCAAGAGCGACTTGATGGTTGGGTGCAGAACGGTTGGCATTGACCCACCACCGGGCCTTGGGCTACTTTCTTCTTCGTTTCTATTAAAAAATAGTTTAAAACCTGTAATAAAACAGTAAACAATAAAACAGATATGTTCCTAAGAAACCATTAAGAGGATACAAAGGACTGGTTGTGCAAAAGGCAAGGGTATCAGAGAGGCAGCGTAGCCCATTTAGCTAATTTGCAAGTTCGTTGCCACTGTTCCGCAACTTTGAGTCCTCAGTCCAAGTTCAGCGGTAGGGGCAGACTTGCAAGCTCGACCCGCGGCCGCTCCGAGTTGAGGTGCGAGATATGTGCAGATCGCTGGCGCTAGAGTTCTTGGTGAAGTGAGGGTGCAGGCATTGTCTTTCTCGGTGATGAGTTTCACGCTGCATTTAGAGCAATATTACCTACTAGACCTTTTGCCCGTTTGTTAATGTAGGTTTCCGTGGCTGTTAGAAATGTTACCAGGCGACAGCTCAGTTGGACATCATCACCGAGAAAGTTTGCCAGCACAGCTTGCCTGCAGGACTGTATATGTTTCTTGTTGAATAGGGGTCTCAAGAGGATCCGGCGTTCCTGTATTAACTCCTGGCATATGGGGATAAGGTGCACTATGTTCTCTATGCCGTCCCCTCAGAGTCGATAGATTGCTGGCTTCGGAGGGAGTAGCCACGGCTGCAAGTGGTATGCAGAGGGCAACAGCCCGAGATGGAATCTCAAGAACTTCTCTTTCATGTTTTTTGAGAAGATCGTTTAGAGATATGCTTGGGGCGAAGATTTGGTGTAGGACTGTATGGTGAGCCAGCCGTGTGCCCATTCTGCCAGGGAGACTTTATCTTGCAAGAGTGATTCTTTCTTAACTATGTTACTTACTTTTTAATAACTATTTTTTTAAAGCATGCATGGGTCCCTGGTTGTTCCCACTCATGCCCCAGCTCTAATTGGTCAAGGGCAACCTCCAAGTAAAGTCCGGCAGGGCAGGCCTCTTTGGCTTGTAATTCTTTCCACAGAAGGGCGTTTAGCATTTCCGGTTCTCCTCTTCTGATTTTGTGCCAGCTTTTAATGAATGTGCCTTTGCGTGCCAGCTCTTCTCTTTGTAGCCCAAATTCTAGCCTCATTTATGCGGGGATGTGTATCCCGGCAAGCCAAAGATCATTCGCAGCGCTCTCGCTATGGTGCTGTCTAATGTATCAATGTTCCTCCCTCTCATGACTTCGCTACCGTAGGTGATTCCTGGTATTAATTTAGCCTTAATCACCCTTGTTAGAGGGAGGATGCTCAGGACAGAAATCATGTTTTTCAAATCCCTTAATGCCACTGCTATCATTGTTCCTCTTTTTTGTTTTTATGGCCTTGCGTTGGGATATACATTTGCCTTTGTTGTTAATGATAACCCCCAAATATTTATATTCTAGTACAGTCTCCAACTTGCCTGTTGCCAGGTACCAGTTATTTGTTGTTTTTGTTTTGTGATTGTTCACACACTTAACTTTAGTTTTTTTCTTGATTAATACTAAGTTTGTTGGTTTCAGAGTATTGAGAGGTAATGTCGAGCAGGCGCTGTAGGCCTACGGGGGTCCGGCTCATAAGCATCAAATCGTCCACATAAAATAAGTTGGATAGCTCGAATCCCCCTAACTTGGGAGAGCGTGTGTTGCATTCATTCAAGAAAACTGATAACTCTGCCATAAAAAGATTAAAAAGTGTTGGCGAAAGCACGCAGCCTTCTTTTACCCCTGTACTTGTTGGGATCTTCTTTGTTAGATATTCTCCTATACCCAGTTTTACTTGCACCCAGGTGTCACTGTGCAAAAGGATAAGTTGATTTAAAAGCAGCGATGGAATGTTCAACGTTTTTAGCTTTTGCCATAAAAGGTTTCTATTAACATGATCAAATGCAGAGCTATTGTCAATAAAACACGGGTATAGTGGCTGTTTGGTTGCAAGCGTGGCGTCTGTTATTAGAGAAAGAGCTAGGATGTTTGTAGTGGTCCCCATATTTTTGCAAAAACCTGTTTGGTTGAGTGGGATTGCTGTAACTTCTGCAGCCCAGATTGTTAATTCCTGAAGTAATAGGCCTGTAAAATATTTGGCCTCGTTGTCCAATAAAGCTGCCAGCTGGTAGCTTTTTGGGTCGTTCCTGTTTCCTTTTTTGTAAATGGGGGAAATAATCGCATCTCTTCAAGATGATGGTATCGTTGATGTTTACAAGATTTTTTCAAACATTGGTTTGAGTAAAGATGCCCAGAATCAGAATTCCTGCTCTTGTTTAAACTGTATGGGGGGGGGGGCAGGGGGATCCCGTTTGGGCCTGGAGCACTCTTGCGTTTTGCCTTTGTGATTCTTTTGCAAACTTCTACGTTCCTGATTAAAACTCTATTGCTGGATTATGGGCTGTTTGAGATAGTCGAACTTCTGGGTCGAGCAAGAGGTTATTTGTCCAGGGTCGGATTTCTTGAACTCTGTTGAAGTGTGAATCAAGGAAGGTTATCCAGGCCTCTTCTGACATGCGATTCAATGCCCTGACACCGCTGATTGGTCAGAGTGTTGATCTTTTGCCAGAACTGTGAGCTGTTGTTTTTGACGTTGTATAGAAATTTAGCCCATAGAGTCTCGTCTGCTTCCTTTCTGAGATACCAGGTTAATTTTCTGCGGGTGACTTTTAGCTGTCTCAGCTCCTGTAATGCAGCGGGGTCTTTCCTCATTCTCCGCAGCGCTCAATTTATCGAGACTTTTAACTTTTTTAGTTGAACGTTGTTTTTAAAGTTTGGGTATAAGCTTTGCTTCAGAATATGGGCCAGTCCTTTAAATCGAAAGTTTCCCTTTTTTGTTCCAGTGCTATTTCGTAGTGTTTTTGTGAACGCCTCTCAGCTTTCAATTATGTCAGGCTCTGCTGCTCGTGCTTCTCCAAGTACCAGCTTTTGCAAAAGAGAGGAGACTTTTTGGGTTGTCTGTTCTACATTTTCGCAGTCTCTCGTTGGCAGTATATTCTAGACTGTATGTATTTGCTGACAGTGGGTAAGATATTAAAGGTATCTCAATCGTGATTTTCTTGGGCAAGTGTTCGCTGTAGTCTAGCAAACCAATGTGGTAGTCCCTTACCTTTGGGTACATGCAGCGAGAGAAGAATGTAAAGTCTATTGTTGTGCTAGCCGCTACATTGTGGAATGCTGCTGCCTTTGGGCGGACTCCTGGGAATCTACCATTAGGTGGACAAAAGCCCAGCTCTTCTAGTGTCGCTAGGGGCTTCTGTGCTGTTGTCGTGTATCTACCACCTGAGATGTTGTCTTGAGGGTCCTCCTTGTGGGTGGTGTCTTTGGCTGAATTACCAAGCATATTTAGATTGAAGTCACCACTGATAATCGGGCTATTTGTTTTCTCAACCCTTATTATTTTTACTAGCTCTTCTTTCAACTGCTGACTTCCTCTGGTTTTGCACATGGGTGTAGATACAGATTTATCAGTATTATGTCCTCCTTTTTTCCCAGCTCCTGGGAGGTGATTCATAAAGCTTGCATTGCGTTTGGAGGGGCTATCTTATATGCCAGGGTCTTTGCTGCATAAATGCTCCATATAGAGCTATATGTGACAAGGCCACCCTTGCTGTGGCCAAAATGTACACTCTTTATAGCTGGAAGGAAGTGTAAGTCATATCCCTGGAATGCTGTCGGAGAGTCAGACCACGTTTCTTGGAGTGTGATGATATAACATTTTTGTAAATAAGTTTGCAGTTCTGGGTCGGTAAGCTTGCCACGTAAACCATTAATGTTCCAAAAGCAGAGATTAAGAGTGTTTTTTATTTTCATAGCGCTGTGCTTGCTTTGTCACAGGTTTTCATTTTTGGTGTTTATGGTCCTAGAAAGCCAACTCCACTGTTGATTGACTGAACATTTCGTTGTATTTAATCTGTGGTTTTGCAGCTCTCTGGGTTCTGAGTTCTCTGGAGTTTTACTATGAGCCCCTCGCAGCACAGAGAATGATTGTGAGCTCAGGTAGGCCTGTCCGGGCTCTTTTCGATGTTCTCTATCAGTTATTAAGGGGTCAAGTATCTAGGTTTGGTGAACGGTCGAAGCTTGATGCCTCAGGTACTAAATTTAGGTTGTTCTTTTAGCACTTTCTCGGCTGATTCTGATGTGGCCCAGACTGTTTTTGTTGCTTCCACTTCTGGTTGCTCAGTTGATTCAATAAATTCAACTGACTCCAAATTGTTACACTTTAAGATCTTTAGGCTGTTGATGGAGCTTAGCAAGCGTAAGATGTTTCCCCTGTTTAATACATCAACCGTTCCCTTTGATTTGTACTCCGGTAGAACGCAATTTTGGTGGTACCTGGAGACCCGTTCTGGTGGTACCTGGAGACCCGTTCTGTTCAGTTAGTCTGCTCTGCTTATAATTTGTTTGTCCCCTGACATAATGAGTTCTTCCTGTTACCTGAAGTGTGGCTCACTGGTTAGAGGAGGCAGACCCTGAAGCAGAGGTCAGACCCGGGACCAGGGTTCAATTCCCGACGCGGCAGGGTCTTGAGCCCAAATATCCACGGACTCGATAATTCTCGTTTCGGTGCCTACTCGAATCACGGGTTCACACTCTGCAGCTCTGGGCATTAGCTTGCTTAATCTCCACTACGGCCCCCCCGCGGCGGGATGCCTGGCTTTCACCATGGGGATGCCCAGGACGGGTATCTCACAGGGAAAAAAGCCAGGACGGGTTCCCAAGGCAAGCGCCGAGATGCCTCCGGGTAATCGAGCGCTATATAAGAACGCATAATAATAATAATAATAACCTGTCCCTGGGTACGCGTTTCCGTTGCCCGGGCCATCTCTGTGCCAGAATGATTTATTACTGTTTTAACCCCATTTGGGTCCTCACTATATCTTCCAGATTCGTTTTTTGGTGCAACGCTGTTGGTGTATACTTTATTGAGAGGGGGACTTCTATCCATTTCTGGCCACTCTTTCTGGGTCGGCCTTTCTCTTGTGTCTCGATCTGAGACGGTTGTGTCGCTCGTCTGGGCTTGCATATCTTTTAGATGTTCCCTTATCTAGTTACCAGCACTGATGTAGGTAACCCTACTGACTGGTGCGGGCTGTGTTATCTTTTGATTGTGAGCCTTCCTCCTCTGATTTCTCCGCTGTTTAGTAGGGCGGTCGCTTTCTGCCAATACAGTTTTTTGCAGAGATTTTCTGAGAGCTGCTGTGTTGCTTTTTGATGCCAATTGGGGTCCTGGGCTCCATGAGTTGTTATTTGGTCCTGGTTTAATTGTGTCCACGACCTCCCCATGCTGCTTTGCTTCTTATGTCGGCTTTGGAGTCACCTGAGCAAAGCCCTGAATTCTTAATTTTGTTGTCAGCTGATCTTCGTTTCTCATCTGGGTAGATCCGTTTGTTGTTTTGTTTTTTACGGCCTTTCTGATGTCAGAGAGAAGATTGTCCATTGCTGTCGGTAGTGTTGCCAGCTTATCCACAATTGTTATACAGGTACAGTTGGCCTGTGTAAGTTAGGTCTAAGATTGCGCCCTTCTGACCAGGTTTTTAAGCTCTGCCAGTTTGTCGTCGATGTTAGTGACGAAAATTGCGAGTGAATTAAGAACTGACAGTTGAAGATCCATCTTGCCGATTGGATGGCATTTACAGACATTTGCATTGTGTGCAACAGTGAGGTCCAGATGTCTTCTTTTGCTTGCAGTTTTTCCATGTCGAAATTAGACTTTGTTTTTTTCTAGTGGTTCGTCTTGGCGGCCATGGAATAAGAAGCTACCATTTATTACCATTCCTCTGGTGTGAGGTAGGATGATTCTGGTTCCGCAACCTGAGATGATGATATAAATGGCCCCAGCATGTTTGGGGGGTGCAAGTTGTTCTTGCGTAATTGTTTGAGGTGTAATTAATGTTTTTCCACCTGTCGTGTTGGTTATTGAGATCTCTGTACCCTATTATGGTCTCTTGTGGCACAAGCATCGTTTTGATTTTGGGGGTAATCTACTGTTCTTGCTCGAGTTCTATGGTTTGCCATATGGGGGGCTCCTAGGGGTACTGTATCACCCTTTGGGGAGATGTTACAATTCCAAGTCTGACTGGATACTTTTGTTTGGTTTGGGAGCCCTTCAACCAGAGATTTGGGGGGCTTTCCTTCCCTTCTTTTATTGTTGCCGTTATGAAGACTATGGTCTGTCCTTGGCCGTCGTTGCTACTCCCGTTCCTGCTATCATTTTATTTAAGCTCTGCCTGCTCCTGTGTCTTTAGGCTCATTAAGTCGCTTTCTTCGGTGCCCTTGGTTGAGTCTTCTGTACTTGTGTATGCCGTTCCAGCTACGCGGTTTTCTCCAGCGGACTCGTCATAGGTCATTTTCAACAGCTGCTGACTGTTTTGATATAACTTGCTTGGTTGGAGCGGGGAAGATAGGTTGCTTACGTTATTACTATTCAGACACAAAACTGGTCCGGTGTCTTTTATAAATGAAAACTTAGTGTATATTTTAGGTTAGTGGCTAGGCTTGTTTGGAGTAGACACATTTGATGCCCCTTTTGTCCTGATGTTTGGAGGGATTTGTGGGATGGTATGGAGTGGCGAGATCAGGAGGATATCCTCCTCCTCCTCTTTTCCCCACCTTCTTCCTCTGGTCATCTTCAGTTTCCTTAATAAGAGCCTTTTAATTGCCCTCCTCATTCTTTTAGGGTTTAACTGGTGCCTGCTGATCCCTAGACTTCCCTGACCTTATTGCGGTAGATGCTGATGCCGTTGCTAAGCCTTCAGTATGTGTGAACAGTGCATAATTAGTGGCAGATCTTAGCAGAGCTTGAGGGCCCTTCCCAACCTTTCATACAGAGCTCCGTATCGAGTGCCTTGCTCTCTCCTGGTCTCCTCGTCCTCAGCCAGGGAAGGCTTTCGTCCTTTTAACCTTCTAGCCTTTTTCCTTTTTCTTTTTTCCTTTTGTCCTTCCATTTCTCTTGCCCTTTACCTTTGCACATTGCCTCTTTCCTTTTAAGCCTTTCCTTCCTTTCCTTTTGCCTTTATAAACCCTTCTCCCCTTTAGCCCCTTTGTCCTCGGTCCAGTGGAGCTGTCCTGCCAGTAACTGGTGGCATGTTGCCTGATGCCTATTCATTGCCTGTTGCCTAATGCTACTTGTTGCCTTATTGCCTGTTGCCAGTTACAATTGGCTGTCTTGCCCGTGGCCTGCTTGTTGCTTGTTACCTGTATGCAATCCCCTGCTACCGGTAACCTCTGACCTTGCAGTGACTGTGGTAGATGGGCTGCGGCTCAGGCCAAGGGCGAGAAAAGTAAGGGAGGAATGGACAGGGTGGGCAGCTCAGAGCTGGCTGGGGGGACCCGCTCTGAAAGGAGGAAGCGGGGGGGAGGGGAATAGTGCGACAATCAACTCAAAGCCCCTCACTCGCTCTCTGATTCTCGAGTCTCTCGACCCTTGCGTGGCCTGCGGACCATGAACCGTAGACCGACCTCAGCCTGCTTGTCATGCCACGACGCATCGCACCGCTGCAAGCCGAAGTGAGCTACTGACTGTAACTCACCGGTCACTTCCCCGGAGGGAGGGCAACGGCGCCACGGTGCAATGGATTGAAGTGGTAGTGCGGAACGGGAACAGGTTACGTCTGGTGGTGTGAAGATGGGTAGCGCGTGCAGGCCAGATCTGAGGGTCAGCTTGCCAAGTTTAGCAGGAGGAGGTGAGGAGAAAAGGCAAGCTTGCACCGGGTGGCGAATGGCGGAAGGCGAATGGCGGAGACTGCGGGGGTGGCTGTGACAGTGGGTTGATGACCCGGCTAAAGGGGGCAGAAGGGACCCGAGGGTGGACCTACTGGAGAGCCGCTAGCCGCACCCAACCAAGTTGGGCCGCTTCCGCTGACTCACCTGGGCACTTCACTCAGCGGCCACCGCTAATGGTGGCCTCGCTCTTGCTCTCTCCACATCTACCCGCAGACTATTTCCGGGCCTGACTCAAACAAGGGATGCTGAACGCCGAAGGGCTCCAACACGCCTGCTTGCGGCTCTGCAGTATCTCCCTCGACTCGCTGAGTTCGATCCTCCAGCAAAACCTCCACACCTCAGCTACTTGCTCACTCGCACACTCGCTTCACACAATGTCAGCAGTTCCCTCCTCTGGACGCTAGGGGCCTGATTATGATTTTGGCGCACAGGGTTACTCCATAAAAAATGTGACGGATATCCTGTCCGCCATATTACAAGTTACATTATAGCCAGGGGAATATAATGGCACTCGTAATACGACGGACGGGATTACACTCACATTTGTGATGGAGTAACCCGTCCGCCAAACTCTAAATCAGACCCTAAGTAGACAAGCTGAGTAGACCTACTTCTTCCTGCTCCTTCAAGGTCTCTGCTGCAGCCTCCCCTGCCTAGCACAAGGGCCTTTCTCTGTTGGGGTCTAGGGCCAGAAATGCAGCCTAATTTGATCTCTGAGGGGCTCACACATGAATACACAATGGCAGCCAATATGCGTCCTCCCCCACAATACACTTATTTTCCTCTGACAACACTCTGTCCCCCTCCTTTTCTCCCTTGCCCACCCCATTCCTCCTCTGATACTTCTTGTAATTACCTACTCAAGGGCCTACTCGTTATCAAGCCCACCTTACCCCTATGATATTCATCGATCCCCAACAAATATACACGTCCTATCACTTTTCCCTCCTCTCTGTATCCATCCCCCATCTTCATAGGTACTTCTTCTCTCCTCACTTTAAGTTTGTTTGCCCTCACCGCCTCCTTGTCATCTATCATCCCTCCCAGCTCTTCTGAGCCTGCCCTTTATCCTCTCCCACATCACCCACCGCACCCTTCTAACTTCATGCCACCATTCTTTCCCCTACCGCAATCTTCCCAAAAGCTGCCATCTTCTCCCACCAAGACTGCAACAGAGTGTCCAAACCCTACAGTTTACCCTCTTTTCCTTCAAGGCTCTTCTCCAATAACAGTAACCAACTCCATCTCTTGCTTCTTAAGGCCCCAACCAATGCTTCTTGAATCCAGCAAGGCTATCAATTCTCATCAGAAGAAACAGCTACCACTCAAACACCATCCCTCATCGTAAAATAACCTCTATCTTTAAGATATTTTGGGCAAGGCCAAATCCGCTCCCATTCCACTAGGCCAGCATGTGACGACTCAGTGACTAACAATAAAACAAATATGTCTTTTTTATGCACATTCTCTCTTCACTCCTCCCAGTACAAAACACTACAACCACTCATCTCACTGAGGCACGCCCACTCACCCATCTCTCATAAATTGAAGAATTTAGAGCAATAAAACTAGACCCTCATTATCCACCACCTCCTCTCACTCATGCCCCTTTAACCTTTAGCAACTGCACCACTCCACCCTACTCCACTCTCTGCCACTGAACTCCACACCGCTCTAGACAGTGCCACTGCAATCTATGCCACTGCATTTTACACCGTTTCACTCTATTCTGAAGCATTCTACTCCACGCCTCCGCACTCTGCGCCACTCTATTCCACTCTGTGGCATTCCATTGTACACTTCTCCACTCTATGCCAGTGCAATCTACCTTGTACCACTCCACTCTACACCCCACCACTGCACTTTGTCACTCTATTTTACAACACTGCTCTCTACGCCAATGCGCTCTGCATCACTTTATTCAAAACCAATACACTCTACACCACTGAATTCCATACCAATCTACTCTGCACCACTGCACTGTATGCCACTATACTTTATAACACTCTACTCTGTGCTACTACACTGCCATTGTACTCTACGCCATTGCACCCTACATCACTGAACTCTACGCCTCTCTATTCTACTCTGCACCACTGTACTCTAAACCACTGCTCTCTATGCAACTTTACTCTACACCACTGCAGTCTACACCAATACATTCTACACCAATGCACACCACTCTACTGACGCGACCACACTCGTCTGCAACACGGCAGAATCCACCACTGAACTATACGCCACTCTACTCTGCACCACTGCACTGCTCCACTCTACACCACTCTGTCACTGCAATTTGCACCATTCCACTATACGCCAGTGTAGTCTACTGTGCACCACTGTACTCTGCCACTGCACTCTAAATTATTTCAATCTACGACTCTCTACACTGCACCACTCTACTGAATGCCTATGCATTGTACCCCACTCTACTATGCACCACTGCACTCTTCGCCACTGCACTCTCTTACTACAGTCTTGGCCACTCCACTTTGTACCACACCACTCCACTCTGAAAAACTGATTTAATACTTTATTTGATTTGTGAAAATCATAAAAGGGTGGATCTAACCACCATGAAATAAACATTAACATCTTTGAATCGACATAAAAACAGCTTAAAATCACTTGGTAAAATAATATAGTAAAATAACACAAGCTTAGCAAATTGCACAGATATGCAGTCACTGTGTAGAATTAAAAGACACAAGTGTGGCTGAGCAAAGGAATGGCTGTCTCGTTAAGGCTTCAAGACAACAAATGGGTATTCTAAGGGGGGATACAAAGTGCTTGGGGGATTAAATGTAACTTGGTGGAAGTAACACATTGTTGACTCGGAATAAAGTGCTTGTGCTGGAAGAGTGAGGATAAAGGGTGTCCATTAGGGAAATAAGGGAGAGTCCAGGGCCAGCCGTGAGGAGACCGGTTGACCAGGGTCGTCTTTAATTGCTGCCTTGTTTTCCAGCTCTTGGGCAGCGTGAGCCAAAAATGTTATAGTTTTGCAGGAAAGTTGTATCCAAGACCCGCTAAGGCATTTTATCAGGTTCTCACTTGCGCTTCTCTTAGGAGTGGTAACAAGAGGGTCTTCCATAATTTTTGGAGTGCCGGGCATATACATATCAAGTGCAATAATGACTTTACGCCAATGCCGCAGAGGCGACAGTCCAAAGTTGACCAGGTCCGTAGCCATTTGGGGGTAAGATCTTTACTCGAGAACCAACCCATCCTCAGTAGGCTTAATTTCCTCTTGTAATAGTCCCTAAAACAATCTTGCAGGTATGGCTGATGTTTCAGATGGTTGTATGTTGGCAACACAATCCAGGCGTGGCTTTTGCCAGCCACGGCGGCTTTATCCGTTAGCAGCGATGCTTGTTTGATGGCTTTGTTGGTAATCTGTTTAAAAGCGTTATAAGACATGAATGAAAGCCAGGCTTCTTCCAGCTTTAACGACTGAAGCGCTTGCCTAAGGGACTTATATGTTGAGTTGGAGGACCCAGCCTGTTTTTCGACTTCTAGCCAACAGAGGTGGGCCAGTAAGTTGTCTTCGGCATCCCTCATGCGCCAGTAGTATTTGGCCAGGGCTCCTTGTCTTGCCGGAGTCTGATTTGTTAATCCGTATTGCAGACGTATTTGGGCTTGTGAAATGTGTCGCGGAATCGAAAAGAGGTTTTTAAACAGTCTGGATTGTGCAAGATTTAACACTGTAGAGTCCCTGGTTGCCATCATTTCCGAGCCATAGGTGAGTGATGGCAAGAATTTAGCAGCTGAGATCTTTAACATATGGCCGGTTGAACTTCCACTTAAGTGTTTTTGTATGGTTTTAAAAGCAAATTGAAGTTGTTTGGCTTTTGACTCCACTCCACTCTATACCACTCTACTCTGCAACACTGCACTCTACACTACTCTGTGCAACCCCACTCTACCCGGCACCACTCCACTCTATGCCATTTCACTCTACTCTGAAACAATCTGCTCTACGCCACTGCACACTAAGCCACTAGACTCTACGCCACTGCAATCTATGCTGCACCACTCTACTTTGCATCACTCTACACCACTGCGCTCTACACCACTCTACTCTAAACCACTGCACTCTATGCCAGTGAACACTACACCACTTCACTTAACACCAATGTACTGTACGCCACTGCTCTCTATGCCAACTACTCTGCATCACTGCACTCTACTCCACTGTACTCTGTGCAAATCTACACCTTTGCTCTCTGTTATCTGCACTATATGCCACTCTATTTTACTGTGCACCAATGCTCTCAACCCCACTGTACCCTACCCTACACCACTGCACCCTATGTAAAAGCACTATACACCACAGCACCATAACACTACTCTGCAAGCCTGAACTGCTTGCCACTCTACTCTATGCCACTGCACCCTATGTAAAAGCACTATACACCACAGCACCATAACACTACTCTGCAAGCCTGAACTGCTTGCCACTCTACTCTATGCCACTGCAATCTACTCTGCACCACTTAACTATGTGTCAATCAAATGGACTCTGCCAACGCACTCTACATCACTCTACTATGCATCACTCCACTTCATGCCACTGCATTCTACGCCACTCTACTCCTCTGCAACCTACCCCACTTCACTCTACTCTGAAACAATCTACATCATACCACTCCACTCTATGCCAATGCACTCAAAACCAATTTACTCTCCGCCAACCTACTCATCACCACTGTATTTTATGCCACTCCAGTCCAATCTACAACACTCCACTATACTCCTCTCTCTGATGCTCTATTCCATTAAACTCTACTTCATTCCACTCTACAACACTCTACTCCACTTTACGCCAGTCTACAACTCTGCAACACTCTGCGATTCTTTACACTACTCCATGCCACTTTACTCCACTCTATTCTAGACACACTGTGCCTCTCCACTCCACAATTCCAATCTGTGCCACTCCAGTCTACGCCACTACACGTCACTCCACGCCACTCCACTCTGCAACACTCTACTCCATTCTGCCATTCCACTCTACAACAGTCGACTCCTCTCTATGTCATGCTACTTCACAACACTCTACTCCACACTGTGTATGCCTCTCCACCCTGTCACACCACACCACAACACTCTGCCATGCCAGTCTGAATCTTTACTCCACTCTGTCCCTCTACGACACTCCCCTCTATGATACTCTACGCCACTCCACACCACTCCTTGGCCCTCCACTTCACGCAACGACTCCATACCACTTTACAACACTCCACAACACTTGCCTTTACGCTTCTAACGTTTTGCTATGCTGAACAGCAGCCACGCTGGTGTACTACGTGGCTAAAACATATTGACAACGCCAATTGCTCTTGCATAAGCGAGAACTATTGGCTCTGCTAATGCTTGTTTTTGTTAGGCACGTGTAGATTAAGTTATTTGCCCAGAATATTGAACCGATGCCGAGAATAAAACCTGGTTCCCCGTGCCAAATTCGGCAGCTCTGGCCGTTACACCACATACTCTCCCTCCACCTTTTTCTCCGTCTCATTGGTGATGTCGGCGGTGATTCTGTCAGTGCTTTAATAACAGCAGCTGCGACTGTAGAGTTTGTGAGTTATTATAAGGAGTCTGTCTACATCCAGTTGGTAACTAGCACCCTCTAGAGGAAAATGAAGAACTTGCGCTTCTCAGGTCTGGTTTTACAGCAAGTAAACTCAATGCAGCAGTTTCCACCTACCTGCTTAACACCTACTTTGGAATAATAATTAAAAAACAAGAACAATTGCTTTATATCGCTCGATATTTTCTTGAAAAACAACTACTTTGTGCACTGTATTTGCTTTAATTTCCCCAAAGCTGTTCCTTTATAAAAAAAAGTTTGCGTTGCCATTCTTATAAGGTGCGGTATCGTTATGTTCTTTGAATTAGCACGCTTAGTGTACCCTGGTGCTTGCTGTGCTCGCTTTTAGTTTCTTTACCAAAGCTTCCTTCATTCACTGTAGTGCTAGCTTTTTACAAATGCTTGCATTCCAGGCTGTTGTACTTTGATGGGTCCACTAGAGTAACTTTTTAAATAAAATCTTGCTTGGTGTACTGTGTTTTTTTTTTTGTCAACTCTGTTTATTGGCATTTGTTTTTTAGACATAGAGAACAATGCATCATGACAGTAGGGGCAGCAGTATAGACCGCACAGTTCCTCGGCCATGCTCGGCCTAGCTTACCCAATCACCATGACATAATCATAATGCAATATGACTTTACACATAGTTGACATGTGGAGTAACCTTGGGCGCCGGAGAGTGTCCACAATATAAAGAAGTCAATGCACCCTAGTCATGCGTAAATTGACAAATCATATATATATATGACAACTGCAAAAGATCGTTCGTAAATGGTGTACTGTGTGTTTGCTGTTTTTCTCTTTTAGAAGGGCTTACTTTGTATGTATTGGTACTTGCATTAACTGTTTTCTTTGCTTTTCAAATCTTACTTCATATGCTTTAATGCCTGACGTGTTATATTCTTAACAAAAGGGTGCATTTTTTTATTTTAATCCTTGCAGTGTACACTGTTATTTTCTTGACGAAACCTTTCTTTGCTGTGTCCACTGCTGTTAGCTCCCGTAAGGCGAATCCTTGTTGTGAGCCTGTGTGCCCCTCTTGACGGATTTCTTTCAGTATTTGCCACTCGTTCTAACGTCTGTCAATCGTAATGGTGTCTTGCTTTACTTGCTATGGGTACCAGGCAGCCATTATCTGGGCAAAATGAACTGCCATTCATCCGAACTCAGGCACACGCACAGAAAGCCATCTTTGAATGTTTTTCTTGTTATTCTGTATCAAAAAACATGTAACGAAACAGGCATTGGCAAACAAAACACACTTGGCAGCTAACAGCATACCTATTGGCTTTGTCGATGATTGTTTACCTAAATTGATGTCTTTTTTTGCTGTTTGTCATGTAGCTCGAATGACACGTCTTGAAAGTGTCTAAGCAACCTATTGATTGATGTATCAAGGTTGCACTTTTTAAGTGATCTCAAAATAGTGAATTTTTTTTTATAGTTTTAAAACGATTATTAAATGTACCCGCTACTCTTCTTTTCCTGCTAAGGCGCTCGACCTCGGACCTGGGGATCTGGGTTCGAGTCTTGGTAACGACGCCAAACATCCTGTGATTATGGGCAAATCACTTAATCTCCCCGTGCCTAACAAAAATGAATGCGTGTCCTCATGTAACGTAACTGGTGCTATGTAAACCGCTCTGATACCTGATTCAGTTCGGGTCATGTTCGCGCTGTATAAAACTGCAAAAAAAATAAAATGCGTATCTGGCAGCACGGATCTTGGGTGGGGGCATGGGGGTAAGGAGATATAATTGTAAAAAAAAGAAAAATTCACTTACCTCCCCGCCACTCTGTCCAACGCTGTCTCTCCTTCGCCAAACAGGAAGCAGCCAGGCTCCCCTGAGCCAATCACAATGCTGCAATGCAGCGCTCTGATTGGTCTGATCTCTGGGGGTCGGTGCTCAGACGGGGACTGGAGACCTGGTCATTTTCTCCATACAAGCTGTAATGCTGCCTGATTGGTGAAAATGCTAAAGTGCGCATGACTGTTTGGCCGGCCCAAGCGGGCCGGTTAAAGCATCATGCACACTTTAGTGTGCCCACCACTCCTCCCCTGTGCTTTCAGCAGAGCAGCTCTGCCCTCTTACTGCCGCAGCAGGGAAGAATAAAATGATAATAACATTGCGTTATCATTTTAATTTTCCTATCTTTTACTGCTGCACAGCAGCAGTGGGGCGAAGCTCCTCCGTCTTAGCGGAGGAGCTGCAGTTTTCTTAAAACTTTCCTAGCTAACTTCAACTCGGCAGTCACTTGAGGCATCTAAAAACAAGCATTTGCAATGCAATAGGTCTCGCATTAGGAAAGTTTGAGCTATTGGTATTGTAAATCACAAATCTTTTTTTATGTTTTGGTTTTGAAAATATCTAAATTAATAGCTTTGTCATTTACAATGCCAATAGTTTTAACTTTCGCAACTGTGACACCTATAGCATTTGTAATGCAATATGTGTTGTATTTACGTGACTTAGATGTATTGATATTACAAATAACAATGGCTTAATAATTCATACTTAAATGAAAGTTATTGTAATTTATAATGGCAATAGCTTAAACTTTTGTAAATAACTTTCCAAAAACCTGGTGAAAGCAAAAAATCTGGGTGGATTAAAAGGATGGAACCCATTTGCATTATGACATAGTAACAGTTGTTCCTTAGTTTTGTCCTATATACTGTCTAGGTGGTGGTGAAGTTAGCACATCAACATGAATTTGACACTGATTCGACATTGACTGAACTAAACCTCAAGAACTACGGCTTTTAAAAAGTTGTAAGAGTAGGATAGCACAAAGGAGTGATAAAGTTGTGAGACCTTATCCAGGGCAGTGAATAAGTGTGCACTTGAAATACCAAGGACCCACTGAATTCAGAAAAGAAAATCAAAATTCAACAAAGAAGTACCTTCCATCAAATTTTCAAAGCACTTTACAGGTAGGAACAGCAGGCATTATCAACATGTAGGCCGTGCCCTAAACAAAAGAGGGAATGCCCTCTGATGATAGCACTGTTTCTAATTGTGCGCCAGTGCTAGCTGTATTACAGAATGGGCCGCTAAAGGATCTGCGGCCTCTTTTATATTACCAAAAGTGCCTCAGGGCTGCGCAAAGCGAGAGCGAAAACATATTGTGCCCCCACCAGGGCTCTGTGTATAATACGACTCCAGTTGTTCAAGTGTGGCATGAGCATGTTATCTCTACCATTGACCATGACTGGTGTTATTGTAATGCTGTTGTTCACTTTTAGAATGGCTGAATGTGTCATTCCACATGTGAGTGCGCACTTATTAGCTGGATTGTGGTGCCTGGCCCCAAAGAATAAACTTCTTTCAACACCAATAGAAGAAGTCTGTGTGATCTATTGCCATCACATAACATTAGGTAATACTTCAGCTATTAGCATGCTTGCTCTACTCCTTGTTCTCTGCAGCATCTAAAGATGTCCACAAAGAGTTCTGAACATTTGCATGTACAAGCATTGCTTCCGTTGAAACTCTTGGAGGTGTGCAAAAACTGATGAAGAACACTACAGAATCCTTATAATAATAATAATTCATGCCATGTTTAATCACGTGACTGTGCTTTGCAGTTCTTGATGGATCAACATGCATCACCGGGGAAAGTCAATAGATGTAAAGTAGTAAGCAAAAATGTATACATTTAGCATTTTATTTTTTTAGGGCTGGTCGTTTGTTTAGTCTTAATGTACTGGAAATGTACTCATATTTAATATCATCAAGACTCATGACTTTAGGCTGCTTTGCTGAATATTTCTCTTTTGACCTTAATAGAAATGCTGTAATGAATGTTTATATATTATCCATTTACACGTTCAATGTTTTCTTTCATGGGTATGAAAATCCGAATAAAGAATATTTGACTGACTCACTGACTCCAAGAAACCTATGATTAATCTTGGCTTCCTCAGCTCAGTTGAACAAACTGTGTGACCCTAAGCAATATTTAATTTTACTGAACCTCCTTTCCTTTTCCTTCATCAGTGCATTTGGCAGCACCTTGAACTACCTTGGTTTAGGATAAGTGGTCAATAAAATCCTCTCTTGTACGTTGGTTAGATATAGAAGGCAGATAGATGCCACCTGCCTTTTTGACTTCGTTCTCTACTGGCATCGTCATCAGGGCATGGCAGTGGGTGGCATGAATGCTTCTAAATTCATGTTAACAAATTACCGTTTATAACAAATTACAACAAGGAAATGTTTTGGAAATGTGAAACATCTGTTTTTTTCTGTGTTTAAATGATGCTCGTTGCACGATTGACTTGCCAATATTTTCCTAGCTCGGATCGTGCTAGAGTGAAAAAAAATGCATAAATACATGAATAAATAAATACCGCCTTCGGGTAAAGTCCGCGCTATATAAAAATGCATAAATACATAAATAAATAAATACCGCCTTCGGGTAAAGTCCGCGCTATATAAAAATGCATAAATAACTAAATAAATAAATACCGCAAATCACCGCCGTCACTCTGCCGGCCTGCGACCAGGAAGTCAGGCAGGCCGGCGCGACAACCGGAAACAGGAAGTAGGAGGGCGGGAGCCTACCCCGCCTCCCACGGAAGAGCCGGAAGAGCCGCGATTGGTTGCAGCACCGGAGCAGGCAGGAGCCTAGCCTGCGCCCCGGTGCCGAAGAATGGAGGAAGAGTCCTGCTGCCGGTGAGTGGGGCTTCGCTTTGTGGCTGGCCTGCGAGGGCGGGGGGGGCATGTGTGGGCGCGCGCGTGGCGGCGGGCTGTGTATGTGTGTGAGCGTGCGTGTGTCTTGGAGTCTGTGTGTATGCGTGTGTGACTGTGTGCGTGTGTCTTGGAGTCTGTGTGTATGCGTGTGTGACTGTGGGGGAGGAGGAGGGGGTTGCCTGTCTGGGTGCCTGCGTGTCTGTGTAAGTGTAAGTGCGTGTGCGCGTGTGTGTGTGTGTCTGTCTGTCTGTCTGTGTGCATGCGCGCGCGTTAGGCTGGGAGTATGGGAGGGCGGCGCAGGACGGAACGTGCGCGTTCGCGCACACGAATCCAGAAAGAAAAGCTCGTGCACCCTCTTGTCCTCCTTCCCCCCAGAGTGATCGCTATTGGTCTCCAGCTGGACAAATGCATCCTTGCGGATGCATTGCCAGCGAGACCCAAAAAGGGACAGTCTCAATTCACTGCACTTACCTAGAGTCCAGTTTCGAACCGAGGGGTGCAAATGGCTTGTTTAACAAGTGTAGGTAACAATGAGGTATCCCACCCATATGCACTATAGGAATTAGGTGACATGTTGATCAAGTGTAATTTCACCTTTTTTTATCCACAACATTGGAATTTTAACTTGCAAAATGATTTACTCACATGTAAAATTACAGCAGTATGATGTGATTTTGCATATGAGAAAAGCTACTGACTGGGCAGGGAGTGGACGTCCCAAGGAAGGTCAGAATTACAACGACATAGATGAATAGCCTCAAACCTATTAGTCGATACACAAAAGAGATTGTCTGGGAATATATTACTCCATACGGAAAAATATTTCCCTGTTGAGAAAAAGCCTTAGAAATGTTTTGAGAATCGATTGCACTTTTAACATAGTATTTACACATAACCAAACATACCCTGTTACATTATGCATGTGAAAAGCATGTTGAACGTGCAAACGTCTGGCAGCATGACTATTGCAAATTCCCTGCAGCACTCCTAAGAGTCTTAGGTGAATTCCTAAGATGTTCAAAAAATGCTTTAAACAAAAGTGGAAGCATTATGCCTTTTAAACGGGTCACCTTCCCTCTTATACAATGTAATACCTATGTAGATGACTTTCTTTGAGGTAATTCATGTTTGCTCCATATGTAGCAAACACCAGAGCCTCATTGTTTTTTAAGCAACCTGAGATTTTCAGAATTCTGATAGATAACCTGCAGTTACTTGTCTGTTGATGTGCTTACCAGTAAAGGTGCCATACTCCAGAAGATGTTAAATCAGTGGTGTGCCCAGAGGTGGTAGAGCCGTGTTTTTTCTCTTGGTTGCACCCCAACCCTGTTCCATTGTGCCTGTACATTTGAAGCACTCTCCCAGACATGACTTGTTGTTGGTGTAAACCACTTCTTAAGCCTTCTGAATGAACGCTGTTCACTGCATGTGCGCGCCCTGCCACGGCTACACCTGCCTTCTCCGGCAAACAACAGGACCACCTCATTGGCCTATTTGCACTGGTCAGTATAGACAAGTACAAGTTTGCGTTTTACACTCACGTTTTGATCCAGAAACCGTTTTATTTCAGGAAGGACTTTATTGTTCCCCTGCACTGCAGCCCACCCTCGCAGAATGCTTCATTTGCTCTCTTTATCTGACCCACGCAGGGCCCTTGTAAACTCCTTCACAAGACATTTTCATCATGATTCCACCGTAACCATTTGGAGTGGTCCATGAGAATGAGCGAGTCCACATAAGATGCTTAGCATCATCTTCAACCATTACAAGATTTTAAAAAGCAGTTATGATATTGCCAGCAACCAGGTTATGTTACATGGTAATTTATAGAGCGCTCGTTCACCAACAGGTCTCTTGGCGCTATGGGGGCACAGAGGAGGAAGAGTAGACGAAGAAAAAACAGAAAAAAAGCAAGCAAAGGAACAGCTAGTTATACGCCAGGGTGAACAGCCACGTTTTGAGTAGTTTCCTGAACCACACATAATCCGCCTCGAGCCTAATAGAGGTAGGTAGTGAGGTCCAAAGCTTCGGGCCCAGAAAAGAGAACCGGGTCCCACCAATGCAGGTGCAGGTATTCAATAAGACGATCGCACTCCAAGTGTGTTTCCCTCTGGGCATCCACAGAGTATAGTATATTGTTCCACCAATCAATTGTTTTATTTTAATTTTCCACCCTACCTGGGCCTGTGCTCACCATGCCATAAGATCCAAGCTGCACTTCACTGATGAGGTCCAGCAAGGCTGAAACCAGTCTGTGTGTGCTGTATTCCTGTTATGAGCGGATATTCTTCCTAATTGGTGCAGGTCGATCAGTCAAACCACAAATATTTCTGATTTGTGGTAATTATCTAAGTGAAGGAGCTGTGTTTCAGGGGTTTGGGGATCTGTACTGCCAGACCAGAGGCTGTAACTCTACCTACCTGCTCCCAATGTTTTAATGGGTTATCATTTATACACTTTCACAAATCTTGTGGGATAATACATATGTCCACAATCTGCAATGTCAACAAAAGGAAAAGACATCAGTAAGCCGTGTGAACTTTAAAAATGTATGCATTTAGCTGTATTTAGCTTGAGTACGATCATACATTAATACAAGTAAAAAGTGTTTAGTACCGGAAAAACTAACACACAATGCAAGAGTGAGAAAAATAGTTCAAAAGTGTTTAACAGATAATCTGTGATGGACTTCTAAATTGAATACTGAATGTTTGGGTTAGGTAATGGCAATTCTAGAAAATTCTCTGTAAACAGGTTTTGTTTTAAAGTCACCCTAATAGCCACATATATTGACAGTGTTTTGGTCCTCAATTATTTGTAGGTAGGTCTTCATCAGGATAAAAGGGATACAGCAAGAGCACAGTTGATTCTGGAAATTAATGAAGATTTATGATTATCCTTGAACAGATCTGCCAAATTACAAAAGTTTGTGTGGCATTGAGGAGTGTTGATCTACTCAATGAGAAGCAGTAGTCTAGCAATTAAAATGGGAAAATTAAGAACTAGCGTCCCATGTATCAATATTAAAAGTAGTGATTACCTAATTGCGATTTTCAGAGAATCACAATTCGGTAATCACTATCCCTAATGTATGAAATTCCATGAATTTCATCTAGCGATTCCTAGGGGTTTGCAAATCGACCACCTCCTTAATATTAAGGAGGTAGGTCAAAATTTGGGACCCATTAGGAATCGCTAAAATCACAGGGATGGTGGCCTGCTGGGGTCAGCAGATCACAATGTCTGTAATTGGTTTTAAATAAAACAATCATTTAAAAAAAAAATGCAGGCCATTTTCCTTCAAGGGAAAAGGGTTGCGTTTCAAAGAAAAAAATGCAATGTTTTCTTTTCATTTTTTAAGAGCAGGCAGTGGTCTGTGGGACAAGTGCCTGCTCTTAAATAGCGTTCACCATTCACAAAAGTTAAGGGGTCCCTTGGGAACCCCTTCCCGCTAGCAAATGGGTTACAATCAGATTGAATCTGATGGTTAACTGCGATTGTTTTGCGACGGGTATTTAGTCGCAAAACATTCAGACAGACCGCTGCAATTAGGTATCGGGAATGCGTGCCCTAACACGCCCCTTCCAAAAATTATAAAATCATCATACCCATTTTGCGATTCAATAACAGGTTGGCGAATCCCAAAATGGAGGTTGGTACATTGGAAAAAAACTTTTTGCTTTCCTCAAACAGGCCGATTCTGCGAATTGGCTTGTTTGCAAATGCAAAATCACTTCATACATGTGGCCTTAAAGAAATTGAGATACCAGCCCAGTGGGGTATACAGTACAGTGCCACTCAGTGTACACAGACCTAGAAATGAATTCAGAGTCAAAAGCTAGTTATTAAGGCTTCATAGGTTGATTTTGAGGACTGGAAAACGAACCAGCTATCTTTAATATAGTGAGTAAATGGAAGAGCAAAAAAAGGAACCCGAACATAGAGGGGCGGGCTCATCTTATCAATATGCACACGTTGATACGCAGTATCACCAAGAAACAATCCACCATCTGAGAGATGGAGGCAAGTTATTCGAGCAGAAAACCATTTAGAGTATAAAATAAAAATAAGAACTAAGGATCACCAGATTCCAAAGAGCTAAACTTACCTCACTGCAAGGCTTGGTATAAATCCAGGCAAAGCAGCCTTGAATGGTGTGGGAGGATCCTGAAGCGTTTGAGAATGGCTATTTTCATTAAGAGCCTTCTGTTACAGCAGTGAATTATATGTTGCAAGCACATTAATTGATGTTATTCCTAAAAAGTGCACTGCCCCTCGTAGTTGAGCTTCATCATGCACTTAGAAATGATAATGATCCCAGATGAAGGGGGACTAGGAGGAGAATAGAAAAGAGATTGGAACAAAAATTAGATTAAGGAGTAACATAGTGTATCAGGGGCCATGAAGGGCCAGGTTTTCAAATGCTTTTTGAATAAGGCTTCAGATTGTATCAAAAAATGACTCAGTTAAAAATGTCAGAGAATGAATAAGGGAGCTAATTAAAGTAATTTTGTGCACTATGCAAATTATTTACAGAGAAGAGTAAATAAAACAGTTACAAATTAGATGAATAAAAATGGAAGAAAGACTTAATAATGGGCTTCAGTTGAGGGGGTATCAGGACTTTAAGTGCAGGACAGAACAAGCATTTGCAATGCAATAGGTCTCGCATTAGGAAAGTTTGAGCCATTGGTATTGTGAATTACATTTTTTTTATTTACTTTTTTTTTTTTACTTTTTTTTTATTTACACCGCAAATATTCACTTTACTGCATGATCGTTCTAGGAGATTGCGTACTTTTGAAATATATTTTGACTTATTGACTGACTTTTAAAATGTGGATGTTTCACGCTTTTTTTAAAAAGAGAATTCGGCTGTTCACTTCTATTGCTATTTTTCTTAAATAGAACTGAATATTACTTTTAAAAAATGTATCTTCGTCATGTTTGGTCACAACAAGGACCGTTCTAGAAAAATTCTATATTACGAATATATAAATATTTGTTTATGTGCATTAGTTGAGTGCTCATATAGGATTGCTATTGGTAATCACCTGTGTTTTCGTAAACAAAGGAACCCCAGAGTTCTCTCAGAGACCATGGAACAAGTATTTGTCAAGGAACAAGTGCTCCCTTCATCTAAATTAAGAACTAAATATCCGACATAGAAGAACAATACATTCTATGTCAACAAAATTACAAAAAATGAAAAAATGCAAGTATTTATTCAATTACATAACAGAAAAGGAACAAACAAAAATAAAGGGGTGAGTGGGAAACAACAAGAAACAACTGAAAAATAAATGTACAGCTGAGACCTTTTTTAGTGACTGTAAATACAATGAACAATCTAGTCACAATTGATTAGAGTACCAATACTGTCACATTTATAAAACCTAAATATTGCTAACATCATCAGGACTTAGTTTTATGCATGAGGCTAAAAATGCCTGTAGGGAAAAAGGAAGAAACAAGTCTAGTTTTAAGTATTTTATCTTTTTGCAGTTGAAAGTTAGTTATATGCTTACTTTTCCAGAGGTCTCCATGAATTCTTGTTTGCTCCGGAAAAAACAGTCGCTGCAGCTGGAAACTTTGCCTGTTGAACTGCACTGTAGTTATCTCTTTGTATCTGCAGAGTAAATTATTCACCCTGCGTGCCTTCGGGTAAAGTCCGCGCTATATAAAAATGCATAACTAACTAAAAATATAAATAACGCAAATCACCGCCGTCACTTTGCCGGCCTGCGACCAGGAAGTCAGGCAGGCCGGCGCGACAACCGGAAACAGGAAGTAGGAGGGCGGGAGCCTACCCCGCCTCCCACGGAAGAGCCGGAAGAGCCGCGATTGGTTGCAGCACCGGAGCAGGCAGGAGCCTACCCTGCGCCCCGGTGCCGAAGAATGGAGGAAGAGTCCTGCTGCCGGTGAGTGGGGCTTAGCTTTGTGGCTGGCCTGCGAGGGCGGGAGGGGGGCATGTGTGGGCGCGCGCGCGGCGGCGGCCTGTGTATGTGTGTGAGCGTGCGTGTGTCTTGGAGTCTGTGTGTATGCGTGTGTGACTGTGGGGGAGGAGGAGGAGGGGGTTGACTGTCTGGGTGCCTGCGTGTCTGTGTAAGTGTAAGTGCGAGTGCGCGCGTGTGTGTGTGTGTGTCTGTGTCTGTCTGTGTGCATGCATGCATGCGCGGTAGTATGGGAGGGCGGCGCAGGACGGAACGTGCGCGTTCGCGCACACCAATCCAGCCTGGACAAACTCGTGCACCTTCTCGTCCGTCCTTCCCTCGAGACAGCTAACTATACGTCTCCAACCCTGGAAGCATCCTTTGGATGCTAATTCCAGGGCGAGACCTAAAAAGCACTGGTTCAACCTAGGTTTTGGACAGAGGCGATTTACCTTGTTTTAGAATGGTCCAGAATTTCTGAAATTTAAACGAAGGAAGGGTCAGTCCTATTGCCCGGCACAGGGAATTTCCCAATTCCCTACAAACCTGACACTTTGGAAATTTCCAGCAGATATTGGAAACTAGCCTCCAAACCCCGGTCGTTCTTGGTCTGAATTTTCAGGAAACAGGATGTGAACAAAGAATAGAAAAGACTATGCTGCACATCATACCACACTTCTTCCGCATACAAGCACTGTAAATAATTAATGTTTCCATTACCCAGCGTAATAGTATTTACCGATCTCGAAGGAAGTTTAAGGCTTGCATTAATTCGAACACGTGAACGGCAAACTCATACATTTAAGAGGTGAGTGCTCGACTCGCTGAGCCATCTTCCGGACGAGAGTGCAGGCAACTCGAAGGTGCGCAGCGGGCATCACGACGGGCTCGGCACGGTCAAGCCCAGCCAATGAAACAATAGACTGGTGGGGGCGCTCCCCTCCCCTTTAAGCCTCAGTGTGCACGCGGGAGGTGTGCGCCTAGAGGGAAGGCACAGGGGACGAGGCGGTACATGCGAAGGCACCCTGGCACCAGGACGCGGTCGTGAGGTGCGCACACGAGGACCAGACATCAAGAAGCGGAAAGGAGACGCAGCAGAGATGTGCACCAAGGGGGCAGGGTCCATCCCAATTTCACATAGGTTGCTTTCTAAACAACCAATGATATTGACAATACAGTGAATGCACTCTGATGTAGTTCATTCTTCCTGATCGTTTGAATAACGTTAATAAACATTACGATCCTTTCTGCAGACTTCACAGCTCGACCATTCAGAAATGTTAAATCACTGCAGCAAATTTCGGATTTTTCTCGAATGACTTGCTCTTTTCCAGGGTTTAGCGCGCAGGCTAATTTCCCGCCTACAGTGGAGGAGGCCGACATTTCAAACTGCACCGATAAGGGTTTTTAATAACACAAGTTCCATCCGCGCTTCTCGGTCAATGAGACGCGAAGCAGGCGGTGCCAAAGTGAGCAGCGTCTCCCTTCTTGACATACAGCAGGTGCTGGTCACGGCGGTTCCAGGCGCCCCTCCTGGCGCTGCACAGCTGCACTGCGCGCCGTGTGATCGCAGCACACCACTGCACAGGACTGCTTCCAGTTACAAGAACCAGCGGAGTTCTCTGGATGCCGATGTTGGCGCAACTGGGTATTCCCATAGGGTCTGCGCCGTTCCCACGGTAAGGCCTGGGCCCAGATCCAAAGTCAGTCCGAGCAGGAGAGTATGGGCACTGTCCGGGCCAGCCTGCAACAGTCATTAGGCACCTGACCATATGGTTTAGTGCAGTGCAAGCCTGCAAGGGTTCTTAACCATTTGACTTCTGTGGTCCCCACGGAGTCATTATTGGACGCCGAGGGAAGCCCGGCCTAAGCAGTTTCTATTTGAACCTCAAAAAATAAATACAAACAGGTATACACAATTTTGTTTAATTCACAATCAAATATAGAAAAAGTTCACATTTTCAATGTAGCTTCTTTTAATGCACCAACCCGATATGAGTACACCGTCACTCCAGGGACTGGAAATCTACCTCCAGGGCATGATGACCCTTACATACTACGTCTGCACATAGCCCAGCCTCCTGCAAATAGAGATGGTCTACACTGCCAAAGTCGGGCTGGATCTAAGAGACTGCAAATAACTTTTAGATTACCACACAGTGTATGGACTAACGAATAGACGATATGATATGGCTTTAGATCTCAAAAATATCAAGTCAGAATTAGTAGTCTACAAGTTAGATAACATTATTTTATTATCCCGGGTGATATTCTTCAAAACATGGTGGGCAACCAGCAACATCCGTGCACAACACTTTGCTCACCTACTGTAAATACATAAATAAATAAATAGCGCCTTCGGATAAAGTCCGCGCTATATATAAATGCATAACTAACTAAAAATGTAAATAAAGCAAATCACCGCCGTCACTTTGCCGGCCTGCGAGCAGGAAGTCAGGCAGGCCGGCGCGACAACAGGAAACAGGAAGTAGGAGGGCGGGAGCCTACCCCGCCTCCCACGGAAGAGCCGGAAGAGCCGCGATTGGTTGCAGCACCGGAGCAGGCAGGAGCCTACCCTGCGCCCCGGTGCCGAAGAATGGAGGAAGAGTCCTGCTGCCGGTGAGTGGGGCTTCGCTTTGTGGCTGGCCTGCGAGGGCGGGAGGGGGGCATGTGTGGGCGCGCGCGCGGCGGCGGCCTGTGTATGTGTGTGAGCGTGCGTGTGTGCGTGTGTCTTGGAGTCTGTGTGTATGCGTGTCTGACTGTGGGGGAGGATTAGGAGGGGGTTGCCTGTCTGGGTGCCTGCGTGTCTGTGTAAGTGTAAGTGCGAGTGCGCGCGCGTGTGTGTGTGTGTGTGTGTCTGTGTCTGTCTGTGTGCATGCATGCATGCGCGGTAGGCTGGGAGGGCGGCGCAGGACGGAACGTGCGCGTTCGCGCACACCAATCCAGCCTGGACAAACTCGTGCACCTTCTCGTCCGTCCTTCCCTCGAGACAGCTAACTATACGTCTCCAACCCTGGAAGCATCCTTTGGATGCTAATTCCAGGGCGAGACCTAAAGAAGTTTTACATTTATATAGTCCGTCCCCAAAAATATGTAAACAGAGTACACAAACATTGAAAAGACCTTACAGAAAATATATAAAAATATATACACATCTGGACTAGCTGTTCTAGTCTACTTGGTATGGGTCCTAGCAATGTCATAGGATTTAGTAATGATTGGATGATTTGCCATGCTTTGTTTGAGATTCACAGTACCTAGTGGTAACCTTTGTCTGTAGTTCTTGTGTTTCCCTTTACCCAATCTTTAAAGTTCATTGTTTTTCCGCCAGGGATGCAGTAACACCCGTATTCTGGCTAGTGTGTTTTGTTTTTTGCCATCCTGTAATTTGTCTGTCCGAAGTTAGGAGCAACAAGAAGTTGAGAACTTGGAATTGTTTATCACTGTGGGTATTCTGCCTCATTGAGACATTCAAGTAATTTCCAAGTCGCCAAGAACACTTGTAAAAATACGAGGGTTTATAAATAACAAATTTATTATAAGTCTTTAATATCAGCACTAATATGAAACTAAGAGCCACATGTACAAAACTTCAAAATTACGATTTCCTAAATGCAATTTGTAGCAAATCTCATTTAGGAAATCGCAATTCGTAATGTAAGAAAACATAAACGTTTTCAATAGCAATTCCTAATGGGTCACAAATCAACCTACCTCATAAATATTTATGAGGTAGGTAGCAATTTGCGTCCCATTAGGAATCACATCAATCACAGAGATGATGACCTGCTGGGGTCAGCAGACCACCATGTTTGTCATTGCTTTTAAATAAAGCAATCATTTTTTTTTTTTTTAATGCAGACAGTTTTCTTTAAAGGAAAATGGGATGCGTTTCAAAAAAATAAATACAAAGTGTTCTTTCATTTTTTAAGAGTAGACAATGGTCCGTGGGACCACTGCCTGCTCTTAAAAACTGGTTTCCAAACCATTCTTAAAGGGGAAGGGGAAATATCAGTAAAATGCGTATATTTAGCAACTACATTTTGGTCGCAAAACATTCACGCATACCACTGTGATTAGGAAGGGACGCCCTAAACAGGCCTCTTCCTAATAACGAACCGCAAGTATTGCAGAATGTTTACCTAGTGTTCAAGTTGAAGAGGATAGTCTCTTATCGCTCATGAGGAGCTGCACTGCTGTAAGGATACTATGGGTGCAGGAATGCCACCAGTAGAACCCCCTCGCTCCTGGATCCAACACCCCCACCACTCAATCATAAATCAGGCTGTAGCGGTTTTTGCTACCCACATCAGTGATACTCAGTCCAGTGACCTCAGAAGGATGGAATTGTAAGTTGACCGTATCAGGATTTTAAACTGTTATGCACCGTCTTACCAGTACTGCTCTATTTATTTCACCAGCGCTTTCTGTGCTGAAGGTTCAGAGATAGACCGAGATAGGTCATGTTCCAAGCATTCTCCAAGCCAAGCCTTCTCCAACCATCACGATTCGAGTGCTTCTTTCAGGGGAGGTGCACCGTGTGGGTTGAAGTTCTAGCTCATTCTATTTCCTTGAATCCTGACTTTCCCCCAATTCTATATGTTGGTGATCAGTTTTCATGAATAAAGAATCAGAAATTGGAGAGAGTCTGAACTTCAGATAACCAAAGTTACTTTTTTAGTGACTGCAAGTTTTTTAGATCACCAATTACCATCATTTGTCTTCCTTAGCCTTTTAGTATCAGATAAAATCTTAATAACAGTTTACTAGGAATTAAGTTGGTGTGTAGGTTGTGCATGGTGGTGAGAGCTTTTATTTAACAGGTTTGTTTTGAAAAGAAGGCTTTGTCACATAGTAGCATACTTCACTCTTGGTTTTTAGTGACAGACAGGTTTCGATAGTATTATCTAGAAGTATCTCTGTGCAACAGCAATTGTCAAACAGTAACATGGCAAAACATTTGGTTACAATATAAATCTTAGAACAAAAGTAATAGCTTTAGTGTATAATGAATCATTTGGTTTGTTTTACAGGTTCCAAAAATCCTGGCTTAATCACAAACTGGGGACCCGCAGCATTTACACAGATGGAACTTGAACAAAGAGAGAAGACCTGGCAAGAAAAGAAGAATTCTGGAGCAGAGTAGTGTCTAAAATAAAAATTGGGCTGATTTGAGCGAGGGACCATATAATACAAGAATGGATATACCATGCACTGAAAAGGAACAAGATCTGCTCAGCACCTGATACCCAAATTTACACTTTGAACTCTGGCTCACATAATTTTATGTAATGGCTCTTTAAATCTATCTGGAGCAGTCAAGCTCAGCCATGACAGATTTTGGTGCAGAAGAAGCTGATTGGTTTATTGAGAAATCAGGAGAGCTGCTGGAAAGACATTGGTTCAAAATGCCCCGACAGATAGTAGGGAGTAAGTCACAGTTTGTGTAACATAAGGCAGGCCTAGTGCATCGATATCTTTCCATTCCTTTGATAAGAAGGCGTTGGTGAAATATACTGGTTTGATGTAGGAGATATTTTTTAAAAAAAAGCTCTGGAAAAGTTGCCCATGCGGTGGCCCGCCATCATGACCTGTCAGTTTATTTCTCCTATGCTTTGCTATTGGGGCGGTCAACTGTGCTGAGTCTCCATATCAAAAACTATAAAAATACAAAGGCCTCACATTTCAGATCTTTTACTTTTTAAGAGATTGCAGTACGACCAACATTGATCACTGTCAAAACTATATTAGGAATAACCTTCCGGTTTACTCTTTGATCTAAGTGAATTAGACCTATATTCATTCACAGATTGGCTTGTGTGGAATTGGAAAAATTGTGAGGACACATATGATCACCTGACTAGTAAATTTGACTGTAAATATGCTACATGAGATCATATTTTAATCTCTACATGGAATTTGGGGTTTTATACTTTTTTCATTTATACACCATCATAATTTCTTGCAGATGAAATGAATAGACACACTCTCTTATGGTATGTCCTTTGGAAAGTATTTTTGTGCGATGAGTTGGGTGTTTCTTCCTTAATAATGAGGACGTTTATTACCTTTTTTCCACACTTCGCTAAGACTGTGAATAGGATGTCACAGAGTCAGAATACCGTGACCCCAGCTTTATTCAAGTGGCAGAAAGAACTGTATTGAACCAGGCACAGTTTCACTGGGGAGACACTAATGTGAAGCCCTGAAATAGTATTGTTTAAAATGCAAGCATAAGGTTCACAGTAGAGTACATGTTTTACGTTGTAATTCTCACTGCTATGGAACAATGTTCCAACTAATTTAACTGGTAATCATGGCAGAACCACACGGTCAAAGGGCTTCTAGTGCATCGTATGTACTGGTCATGAAATGTCTTCTTCTGTTCTCCACAATTTTCCTTCAATCATCTCAATACCCGTGAAAGTATTAAACATGATTGACCTGAAAAAGAACAGCAATTACATGTCTGCTTCTGGCTACTCTACTCTGGTGTAATCACAGTGATTTATGTGTTTGGAACTTTTTTCTGTGTTTGTATTGCTTCCAACTGATTGACTCTACACTCTCAGTTGGGAATTCTATGGTATCACTTGGGTAGGCAGTGAATCCCAGATGTCATATCAGCTATGATTTAGCCCTCCTATTACACAGCAGTATGACAAATTTTCCTCCCCTTACCCTGGAACTTCTCAATCATCTCCTTGATAAACTCAAATCCGGATCCCCCTTGGACCCTTGTCCTCTAAAAACCTTAAAAGAGTGTAGAGAGGTTCTGTTACCTCCTCTTCTGGAGATAATGAATCACGCAATTTTCAAGGGTGTCTTTCCCACATCTTGGAAAATGGCCATTATCAAGCCACTCCTGAAGAAAGCCTCCTAGATTTTACCATCCTAAAAAACTTCCGTCCGATATCCTTGCTCCCTGCTCCCGCCAAGATGCTCAAGGCCCACCTTAACTCCCATCTTAGCGCCTTCCTGGACAAATCCTGCCTGCTAGATTCTTCTCAGCATGGCTTCCGGACGTCGCACAGTACGGAGTCAGCGCTCACAGTGGTGGCAAATAACATCCGCGCTAAGGTCGACAGTGGTCAGACTACCCTTCTGATCCTGCTCGACCTTACAGCCGCATTTGACACCCTGTCCCCATCTATCCTGGTCTCCCGTCTCGGTGAGATGGGAGTGGATGGGCCCGCCCTGAGCCTATTGGCCTCGTTCCTCAACCAGCGCAAGCAGATGGTTAAATTGAGTGACTTCCTCTCCCTAAGCCTGTGCAGTGTGGGGTCCCTCAGGGCTCATCTTTGAGCCCTACCCTCTTCAACATATATGTGGCCCCACTTGCCAGGCTAGTAAGATCATTCGGATTGGAAGTATTATCGTATGCCGACGACACCCAGATCATGGTCTCCCTCACTCAATCTGTGGAGACTGAGGCATCAAATTTCAGGAACTGCATGGAATCTGTAACAGGTTGGATGACAAAAAACTTCCTCAAATTAAATGGGGAAATGACGGAGGTTCTTGTTTTCGGAGGCAAACATGAGATCTGGTCGGCTGACTGGTGGCCATCTGCCCTTGGAACCTGCCGTACACCCACTCTTGCAGCCCGCAACTTGGGTGTAATATTTGACACTACACTTTCCCTCGACAAACAAGTAAATAGGACCATTTCCACCTGCTGTGGGGTCCTAAGGATTTTGCGAAAACTCTCTAACTACTTCTCCCTGGACTCTAGAAAACAACTTGCGGTTGCTCTTATTTCTTCTCGCCTAGATTACTGTAACGCCCTTTATCTGGGCATAAATAAAAGGCTGGTGAAACGTTTGCAAGTCGTGCAGAACGCAGCAGCCAGTTTTGTAGTCAATGCCCCTAGACGATCCTCTGGCTCTATCAGAAAACATCTTCACTGGCTCCCGATGCAGTCCAGAATAGACTTTAAGGTTCTTTGTCTCACCCACTGTGCCCTTCATGGATCCGGCGCAGAAGACATCAGGTCTCTTGTGTCTTTCTATACCCCAGGCAGGGCCTTGCGCTCTGCCAACAAGAACCTTCTGTCAGTTCCGCGGACGGTGAAGGCCAGATGGGGAGGAAAGGCCTTCTTCGCCCTTGCCCCGAAGCTCTGAAATTCACTACCCAACCAACTCAAGGGCCATGTGTCTCTTGCTCCTTTCCACAAAGCCCTAAAGACCTGGCTCTACACAGAAGCCTACCTATAGGCCTCCCCTTGGTTTTTGCACTGTTTTCGGCTATTCCACCCTATGTGCCTTGATGCCTTTTGGCAAAGTTTGCGCAATATAAATCCAACTTCATTCATTCATTCAGCAAAAGAAAGGCTAAAGACTCTGTGTTTGAAGTCCTCCGACTTGGCCCGACAGTTGACATGGTAGAAGCTGTGCTTTCCTGCCTGGTTTCCACAGGTTGCACAATCTTGTCTACATATGGATTGTCCATAATCGACCACAAACGCCAAACCAATGATAGTTTTCCACCATAACAAAGGGATATATGCATTTTCCCTATTTATAGTATTTGCTCGCTAACTTATTCCAATGGATTACATTAAAATCTGGTATTGGACTGGCCTTTGTCAACCAGTGCTGATTAGCCACATCCTTGGTATCAAAATCTGCTGTATTGCTACAAGAAGCAATGTATTTGTCAATACACTTTTGCCATTTTTCTCTTTCCATAGGTGCAGCTGGTGTGTGTCTGTGTATTTTGTTATCTTATAGTGCTTTGTTATCGAGTGATACTCTTTATCGAAACCATGTTTCTCCTTCCTTTTCTAACTTTCCATCAGCTGTATTTCTCTATAACTTGCCCACTCTCTTACTAAGAAAGCACTAACATTCACATGCAGTTGTACCTGAGAGTTATAACTCAGGGTTCTGTTAAAATGAAGAAGCTCACTGTACAGTTTTTATTTTGTACTTTAAATGAAGTTGAAAGAATTAAGCTGAATTTTTAAATAATGTTTGCACTAATCACAAGCCATGAGGCAATGAAGGAACCTATTTGTGGGACAGTCTCCATTTGTTAAAGCTCAAGTCCTTTTTAATGGTCTGTGGGTACAAATGCTATGTATTCATCTATATAAAATAGTCTTCTGTTTTGTCTATCACACGGTTATGTGGTGACAACAGGCACAAACATGTCTTTATATTAAAACACACCTATTTCTATTAAATTCAAAATCTTTATTTTTGCTTTCTTGGAAAAAAAATGTCTTTGATGCAAAACATATTCTTGCCTTACTTGCTGTCAGTGCACAGCCGTTGGTTGTGATTTATCACAGAGGAAATTCAAAGTTGAAGAGTAGTTTTTATCGGTCATTTATGCAGCAGGAAGAGAATACTTTGTTTTTTTAATTTAGCGCCATTTTGTTGTGGGTAAAATGGAACAAACTAGACTGCTTTTGCCACCATGTTTTTGTCCATATGTTTGTATTGCTCAATTTCTTGAATTTTGTGAATCAAAATGATGCATTTGTCAAGAGCCTGGAGCCACTCACCTAAACATCTTCATCTCAAAGCCAATGTGCTTTGTGTTTTTAAAGAGTTGAAATCTCACTTATCCAGGATGTACCTGAAATACTAACTCCGTTCCTTCTTAATATATCTAAGTTCCCCAATTGTAATAGTTTAAACTCAAATTTCTTGTAAGCCACTCTTTTGCCCCGGTGGTTAGTTCCATGCAATAAAAATATTACTAATCAAGAAGTAAAAAAATCAAACCAACACATGGGGGCTGTGGTGTAGCAAAACAAAATGCAGTTTACTAGCAGGTTTACAGTCAATTCAACAAACCTGAGCACTACAAAAAACTATTAAGTAAATTCATCCAAGCAACCTCAAGAAACCATCATAGCACTTGCTTAGAGATATATATGAATAAGGGGATGCTTTCCTCACAATAATTCCAGTGTCTCAACATGAGGAGAATAAATATCGGACATTCACCCTAAATTGACAAACCTCTCTTGGTAGATCCATTATGCTCACTTGCACGTCCGTTCTTGAACTGTCGATCAAATTGGTTACTTCATAAAACATTTTGTAGAGTCATGTCCTGCCTTTGTAAAGATACTACACATCTGCTCGAGTTTATTGAAAACTAGTCCTTTGATTCCAAAACACAGTTATTCATTGCAGTGTCCTTACAGTGATTATAAACAAATATCCAGATGAACGGCACAGCACATAATTACAGTAAAGTTGAGTACTGGGCGTTGCCCCTTTGCCTTATCCCCAAACATTATAGTGCATTCTGCTAGAATATACTCCATGCATAATGTAGTTTTTTTTAAAATGCCACCATGGTGGGTGTAACGTTTTCCCCAAAATGGACTACTTACCTAGATGAACAAAGAGCAATCTACAATGAGAATAATCTTAACAAGCAATGCATACATAACTGGAAAAGATCTACCAATATCGTTTTCCTTATTTGGACAGGGCACTGTATTCAACTTTTTCACAAGTGGTCAGCAACCAAAGCAACAAACTGAAATTCACTTTGGAGGTACCCATCAAAGAAATGCATTTCCTTGATCAAACTATCTCTCCTTTTCATACCCATACTCATACCCACTGCTAGGAGCTCCCTAAATACAATAGCTGTCATCCTAGGACCTAAAGGATAATCTGCCGTACAATTTCTCTCGGACATAACTGTAGAACCAAAGAGGATTTCTCTACTGTCTCACACACTCTGTATGCCATGGTATGCACCAGATAGCACTCCATGCATCTAGTGCCCCAGTAGCCTAATTTACATAGGGGAACAACACAACTGGTGCAGTCGTATTACATAACGTTACTCCTACAGTCAGTGCAATGTGCCCAGTGCAACACTTTGAACTATTACTCACATAGGTGCCACACAGATACCAGCACAGACACAGACACCAGCATCCATTGCAGTGTCAGACCAAAGTAAGGGTAACCATAAAAGGCAACAACATTGAGAAATGTCCTACACTTAGAGAAAACACATGGATCTTTTTATATTGAGAGTGCGCGCAAGCGAATCAATTAATTGAATGGCAAGCACTAGCAATTCTCCAATGTTAATCCTTGCAACATGAACTAGCATCTTATTTTCTACATGACGTTGTCATAGAATCCTGCACCCTAGGAAAATGAGCACTTCAAATGCATTGAAGCTTCCTTGCAAACGTGTGATTTCAACTTCATTTCACATATTTCACTGTTACCTAATTAATTTTGTCTTATAGCCCATTTACACCACAAGTCTCTGAAGCTTTTAGAAACATTTTGGGCTCAGACAAATGTATAATATATTTACGTGCACTTGACCAAACAAGAGAATGGCTGCTTCCTCTTATGTTCAGTTTCTAGACCCTCAATGTTTTTTACTCATCTCCATCTTCATGAATTTCAAATAACTGTATAATTTAACAACCCTCATACTTGGACATCTGTTTAGTAAACGGGCACTAAGTTCCCTCACAAAGGCTTATTTATCCTTCATAGTTCGAATCTCCAATTGTCTCTCCTAGAATTTGTTTGCACAACATTTTAAAATGATATTTTATTATAGTTGCCCATTTTTTTACCAACTACTCTTCTGACATGTACTAGCCTTACCCTAATTGCATTTCATGCACCAGCTAAGTTAGTGACAATTTTTAGTACCACAGGTTTGAGTCCCGTTTCCATACGTTTTCAAGACATTTTGCGTTTACCTTTTATTTTTATCAGGCATTAACATTATATATGCACATTTTAGGAGCATTGCTAATACATCTGAGCTTTGTTGAAATGCCTCTCTCTGCTTCTAATACTTTTCTCTATCCATGATTGAAACACAGAGTAGCACCTTACATGGACTCTTGCAGCTTACTGACCAGATCCATGTCTGACATCTCTTCTGTGTGTATCACAGCCATAGTGATGTAAAGCCTTTTCAACATCTGTTGCCAGCCATTTTGCATTCACTTCTCCAGATATGTTGGTCTCATTAACATTTTCCTTATTAAGGAAGAGCTTAAACTTATGTAAAGACATTTTAATGCTTACATTTCTCTGTGGTTCGAAAATCTACAAAGATTTCTATTCTTTCTTCTCCAGGCTGAGAACCTTGGCCCTCTTTATATCTTCCGCTTTACATGAAAACATTTTAAAACAATGTATTTTAGTTATTAAGCGTAAATCTGAAGACTCCTATAAATACTTGTGTTAATGTTAACACTGACTTTCAATATACAGCTCCTATTGTGCTTCTCAACAATTTGATGAAATTCTTAATTGCAAACCATTTAACCACACACTTAGTTATGGAGGACAATATGTTTTATCAGTCTTATTTCTACCACTTGCATGCTAGCCACTGACTTTACACAATATGCTGCAGCTATACTGTCAAGGTATGATCTTTACATGTCTGTGATGTACAAGATTGCTGCTTTACTGATAACATTCTGCCATTCATTAATTCATTCCTGACATACTTTTACTCTGTTCAAAACAGTTATGTGTCATTTAATCACGTCTGTTAATCTTGTGATTATAGAAATCTGCGTTCATTACTATGAATTGTTAAAAACATCAAAAATACTAGACAAAAGGGTCTCGTTTTCCCTGGAAATACAGGCACACAATTACAAAGTATTTGTCTCTTTGCGTGTTCTTTTCTTTGCAAGTGTGTATTAATTATGTCTAGCATGTCTTTCCCTATTTAAATAGTGTAGATAAGAGGTCCTTTATTCCATTCTTTAAAATCTGTAATTGATAATAGGTCATTAAAATGAACTGCTAGCACCTGAAGAAAACATTTAAAAATATTTAGCTGCTGAAAGGCCTTTTATAGTAAAATGTCACTTTACTGTATGTGAACTTACAGAAAAGGTCTGCATGATTTGTATTCACTATTAGATTGTATTTACAAAACCAACAATGTAAAAGCAGAAAAAGTTTTAATCTATTATATTTTAAATCATATGTATCAACCATACATGATTATAAATATTGATCCATCTGTTGGAAGGGAATTACTAAATGATTCATTGTTCATGTTTACCTCAGTATAAATTAGTTACATATGGTGATAAGCATTTATTATATATGTTGCTAGAAATCATACACTGACATTTATTGTACTAGAAAATTGTTGCCTGTAATCATTCCTAATCAGTGTTCTGTGTAGGCACCTTTCAGGGACTAAATATGACAACATGGAAGTATCAGTAATACTTGTGCACTCATCAGACATTAGCTGCTGTGGACATATTCCTGTCATGTTAGTCTACTAGCAAGCATACTGTCACTTAGGTATTTTGCAAGTAATAAGGCTTTATAGGGTTCCAGTGCAAGCAGACTGTCATGCCCATGCAAAATCGGGAACTAACTTTAATATCTAAACTTGTCCAACGGTCTGGAGGTGTGCCTTTGTTAATGCACCCATCAGAAATCATGACCCTATAGATGGGTGCTATGCTTGTAATAAGTATGAGCTTAAGTTGTATGCCTATTTTTAGAAATAACTAGAAACTGCACCATCTGTGCAAGTGAATTTATTAATTTAAATGTACAATCAAGAGTCTTTATTATGATTGCTAAGATGGAAGACTGGAGGGTACATGCCCACCCCATTCTTCTCTACATTTAATTTTTCATCTTTACTTGCTTGTGGGTAAAATGTATGTTTTTATGTCTGGTGTTGACCAAGATCTTTTGATTTTCTTAAAATAGTATGTATAACCTACTTCCTTATTGGAGCTTTCAGCCCCCCGTCTTAGTCCATTGGTCTATTATTGTGACAGTCACATATTTCTTTCAGCCTGGGGCAGTGGGTCAGCCCACTTAAGCTAGTGGCTATCTACACTGTGAATGACTTAATTCTGCCCTTTCAGAAGGAGCACATCCACACACATTGTAGTACCATCCGGGACTGCAATGGGTGCTTTTTTAGACCAAAAAAACTAAGCTTTTAGCCACTTTTTGTTTTTTTTAGACTGACGATGCCCAGCAGCTTCCCCAACAATAACGTTTTGCAAAGCCCATGACAAAACAAGACAAGCACTGACAAAGCCAAATGGCAGGCAGCTAACAGTAGTCCTATTAGGTTTACCTTTGCTTGGTACTGTTGACTTTGTAAATTTCACTAAAGTGATAACATTTTATGCCCAACTTCATACCTTCCTACTTCAGGTGCACTTATTGCAGCGACTGCACAGTCGTTTCATCACATCCTTCACTATATAGGAGTTTGTGCACATTTTGCAATAAGTGGCAGTGAGCATGGTGTTTACTGCACTTGCAGTTTCATAGTAGAATTTGCATATAATATCCACCTACACATGTACAGTTTGCTTAAGGCTGGTTTACTATGCTGGAAATTTAAGTCACAAAGGGATACTAGTGGCTCCAGTTGTGCCATATGATGCTGTGGACATTACAACATATGTATCGGGAGGGAACAACTACCGTAATGTTAGTGGTTAAATACCAACTGGAAACAAATTACACCTTTAGACATCTACTGTCAGTTGCGTGTTTGAACCTTAATTAACGGCAGTTTCCTCCACAGTAGCCTTGGAGATGTCCAGAATCCCATATGGCACTCACTAGAACTGTAAAAATATATTCTATCAGGTCAAGAAGACAGTTTTTCCATGCCCTTATGCTAGACATTATTATGCCCCGTGAAAGTCTTGAACAAGACACCTGTGATATGCTTTGTTGATGATACGCTGCATAGAATTGGGCTTGCATGGTCAGGAGCAGCCTAGCTATTGGTTGCCTTGTCATTGACAAAGAGCCTTTGCTCTCAGTACACTTGAGCACAGAAAGTGCACATTTCAGGTCAGGCAATGCCTGAACAGCTATTACCTTTAAATGTCCACCTATGCAGTGAACTGTTTAAGAACATGCTGTACGCCTGCCTATAAACCTCTCACATATGTTAAATGCACTATGAGTGCTTAGAAAATGGCTGATGACTGCAGAGCATGAATGAAGCATTCATTGCCTGGGTGAGATGTATACACCCACTGTTGCACTATGAGTGCTTACCAGAAGTGCCAAACATGAATAATATAACACTTTGCTTCAGTGAAATCTATAGACTTTATATACGTCTTTCAATGAAGGAAATGTTTCCATAGCTTCCTCTTGGAACTTCTCTCTTGCTTGTATGAAGAAAAAGAAGTAATGGAGTCTTCACTTTGAACTTTCGTAGAATATATTTAGGTTATCATTTGCTGTAACATGCCTCATGGTAGTTTTTCACTTGAAGTAGCTTTGTGGAATCACAAACTTTATGATGCCAGATTTAACATGATGTCTGTGTCCCCTTGTATTTCAGAGTTTAGATTCCCGGGTTAATTATGAGAACGTCTAGACAGCTTAGTATGGTGTGAGGGCCATCATTTCAATGGTGTCCCCCCTATCAAGATATAACGTACATTAAGCATGTGTGATTGTGTCAATAATTACGTTTGTTTAAATTAAGCTACAAGAAGTAGTAAAATGTCAGCCTTAGTACAACCTCTGTGTAAATTACTGTACAGGAAATGCATCTGATTTATTGTTTCACCTTTAGCTTTGTGTGTAGGCTAACTGTTGTATCTGAAGCAAGAAGCTCGTGTTGTGTATAGAAAATGTGTAGCTACTCAACGTATAAATACTAATTTGAAAGTAGAATTTCAGTGTAGCATTTTCAATTCAGCATTCAATTTAAGAATTCAGTACATGGGGCTAAATTAGTTTACATTTTGCAAGCTGGATTCATATACTTGTGATGTTTTAAGGGAAGTCAGGCCAAATTCAACATGTTTGCATTTATTCATTCTGTAGACATATATGTTTAATAAAATGATGCAAAGTATTTTCTGTGCTGGGTTTTACTTTGTTCTCTCTAGTCTTTCAGTGTTTTTCAGAGACAATACAACAGCTCCTTACATTCATATCCCTGATCACAATTACTTGAAAATAGAATAAACAAGCATTAGTAAAACATAGAGGTCTGGCTATTATTTACGAGAAGTCGCTGGTAGTAGTTGAGAGACTGCGTGTGTTTGGTGCTCTCTGCTGTCCTAGAAAGAAAATCCCCCGTAGAAGTAGCATCTCGGGCTACAACAAAATGGAAGCTGGGAGTGCAAGGCCAGAGTGGCCGCATTGGGCAATTCCCCGGAAGGCTGGGGCCGGTTTTGTTACTGGCGGGCCGATTTTGCAGCATTTCTCCAGTACTGCCCCCCACACTTCACACTCCTGTGGAAACTGTGTTTTAAAAGGTGTAATAATGGATTTAAAAGCAGCTGCTGTCCAGTTCCATGTATAGCCCGCAGTTCTCAGGAAAAAATAAGTGTCAAGATATCTGTGGTGATTAATGTTCCTGCTGGAGAGGGATCGGAGTTTTTTTTAGTGGCAGTTTTGGCTCACCTAAAGTAGCGCAGAGTTTTAATTAATATGCCTGCTGCAAAGAACGTGTACCAAGCAGATCACAGAATTCGATTTTATTTGCATAGCTCAGTGGGTTACTGCGTTTGTCACAGAAATGATTTTGTTACTTGCATTTCATAAGTTACAATCATAATATTGATTGCACAGTGAGCTAGGAACTGACATCAAAGAGCAGCATTCAAACAGCATTGTACAGGTTATAAAGTTATGTATTTTCTTTATCTTTCTTTATTCTAATGTTGCTAAAAAGGGTTTGTTTGGGTATAAATACATTCTTACTAGTAAAGATAACTCCAATCTCTGTGGTACGTTTTCAATCCTGAGTTAGTGCTTCTCCACATCAAACACTCTTAAAATATACTGCCTTCCGGTAGAGATAGCATGTGACTCCCACATCTTATAGTTCCCCTTTTTCTTGTATAAGAATTTCCATACACTGATTTACACATGTGTGATTCATTGTGTGTGTGTTTTTGATGTGAACTGCTCTGACACACTACACTGGTATAAGAGGCACTATACAACAAAAGAAATACATGTGAGGGAGGGGCTATGGAGAGAGGAGGGGCACTGTTGTAGGGTGATAGTGAGGGAATCATTCAAGGGCCCCTACATAGATTGTCGCATTATTAGCCATCTGCGCTTAAGCCGGCTCTCAGCGAAAAGCCCCATGCCAGCAAATTGTTGCGAGGTGACCTTGTCTTCCAGATTAGGCTCCAGAGGCTCTGTGGGTAATAAATGGCCAGTGTGGAGGACTAAAATGCCTTTTCAGGCTTTCCTGTGTTAATCACCAACAATTCGTTAACTGAGGAATAAATGCATTGCAAACAATGACAATCCAAATTGTGGTGTGATTAGAGAAACTTTGTCTTTCTTGTTAATGCATCAGTACAGAAATTGCTTTTCGACATGTCTGCAGTGTCTTTCTTTGAGCAATAACAGAATGACTCATTTAAAAGAGAGTCTTGTTTGCACTTTGATGTTTTATATGCAGACTTTCTAGTTGGACCTATAGCCCACCTAAATATATTTGTGCTTAATTATAATTGTTTAGGTGGATGGGTACGCTGATACACTGTAAGGTCTTTATTTACTAAGCTTTAAAAGCTAATACAGTTGAATATATGAAGAAAAATCTGTTGCAAAATGCACAATTTTTTTTAAAAAATTCTCAAAAGTTCTTAAGGGGAGAACCCCCCCTGCCTCCCTGCTACCAAGCCCCCTTTGTAGTGGTCATGCTCACTCACTACGCACCATAAAAATGTATCAGGGCTGCTTTGGTTTCCCAGTCCGGTGCTGTGGGAGGGACCCTTTGCTGGGCAGACTACATAAGTAGAGGAAATCTGTACCCTCAGAGACGACTTATGAAAAGGAGTCAGAAGGTGAAATTTGTAGGTGGTGAACTTGAAAGATAAAGGCAGAACAATATAATCTAATAGATATTTTTGTTTGAACTGCCAGCCCAATATAACCCTCGCCTGAGATATTGTGAACAAGCAATGGAAGGAATTTTGTTTTGCTGATGAAACACTATATTGTTAAAATTTGGTACCCAAAATATCGAATGAAATAGGGTTGTTGGATACAGATGTATTATAGAAGAAGACCAATATTTATGGGTAGATGTATTTTTGTAAAGTGTAGTTGCTTTCAATTTGAAATTGATATATATGATGCATGAAGTGCTATAGCTAGGGTTCTAGTTGGAATAAGATGGTAATACGTTGTTATAATACTGTTTGTGGAAAGACAGTGATGTAGAGAATGGCTGTTTCGTATGTTTATAAAAGGTAACGTACTGAACTGTTCTTTAACAGCAATACAACTTTGTTTAGTATGTTTATAAAAGGTTGGGATTAAGGCTGGTTGATGCTTGATAATTAGTCTTAAAAGTTTTTGTTAGCAAGAGAATATTTTGAGTTTTTTTTAATAGCAATGGACAACAGCAGGGGGGGACACAAAATGTACATATTTTTTTATTTCATTTGAATAACTATGTGTGAGCACTCCTTTAACTTGTTAATGGAAATAGCAGAGGAATGTAATCAAAAGCCATTATTTATTTTGCATCTTGAAAAAAGCTTGGCTGTATGCAGATATGTACTTTATGAACAAAAAATTTAAACATAACTTTAACCAGCTTGCCATGGCAGCAAAGTAAAACAAGTGAACAAAGATGGGCGATAAGTGGATAACACTGTCTTTACGACAGGCTGGCATCTAAACAGGGCATATTTCCTAAACAAAAATTTCATATATTACCAATTAAAATGCTATGATGTCAACAAAATATATACAACAAAAACACACACCTGCTCAAGATTTGCATGTCGAATCTACAGTCTAACAAAATAACTACTTTGTATTCCTTCACCAAAGCCGAAATGGTATAAAGTAACCATTCACATAATGACCTGCCATTGAAGAACTTCCATCCAAGCAATGGAAAATCCTGAAAAATACATGAAAGCCAATGGCAGTGGAAAACTCAGAAAATTACATGAAAGCCAATTAGTAAAAGAAAAGGAACTGACTCAAAAGCCTCTCTCTTTCTGTGCTACTACTTCCTATTATGCATTTTTTGGAGAATTGATGACATGAGGTTTTAAGAAGGTAAAGCTATCTGTGGCCAGACCTAGAAAGAGAAACATCTGTCCCACCCTCGCTCATGCTACTGTCGATGCAAAATCCCTGAAAGGGAAATTCTGGGTGCAGGTTCCTGCGCACCCACATACAAAGGAGATCCAACTTAATTAGAAGCAGTATGTTTAACAAGTCCCAGCACTGGCTACTTTAAGCAATTTTTTTCCTTCATTTAAAACGAAGAGACTTCCTAATGTGCTATAAATAAAAGATACCAGTCATGATCGATTGATGTATCCCCATGTCTCTGTCCTTTGAATGTTTGGGAAGCCACTGACCAAACCAGGTTTGAACGTCTCTGGGTCACACTGGGATGAATGATTGCCAAACGCAATATTGCTAGAACCTGGAGGGGGATGGTGGTTGCACTTGGATTGGGCATCGGACATGGACTGGTGCTTGCAAGCGGAGAGGGCGGTGTATGAAAGCAGAGGTTGCCCCGGTAAATGGACCGAGGTGTGGGGCCCCTGGAATGAAAGTAGGGGTTTTATTTGTACCCCACTTAATGAGTCGATGGATGTTGTTGACAACGTAACACCATAGGCTGGCTGTTGCAGGGATTGATGATATCATTGTGTTTTCCTTTGACCCAATGTATTCTTTTGTTTCATTCATATTCCCTGCTGTCCTCAGGAATTGTATTTTGTTTTGCAACTGCACCAGTTTTGTTTTTATTTGATTTAAGTTTATTTTCAATAAACAGAGTGATATAAAAAAAAAAAGATACCAGTTACAAAGTAAGCCAATTCTCTCAGTCACCATAAAAAAATTACAAAGCATTGAAACATGAATGTGTTGTGCCACAAACCAGCCTTGTGTCAGATGAAAACATTTGAAATGTTAAAAAGAAGTGCTTAATTTGCGACAGTTGTGAGCTTGAGTTCTCATTTTAGCGACCAATTATTTATTTTTCGTCATCAGACAAAGTGTGACAATGAGCTAAAGAGCGAATGGCATGAGCAAGAATAAAGAGAAAGAAAAAGATAGGAAAAAGGCAATAAAGGGTAAAAGTAGGTATGAAAAAGAACCCGCAAGAAGATGATGAGACAAGAAATATAAAGTGATGGAAGAAAGAAGTTTAGTGTGAAATCAGTCAAGACTAGGTAACATTAGTATTTGGAAACCTGTCATTTGGCATCACTGGTGGTGGGCTACTAAAAAAATGTTGGCCCTGTATACTTCCATTATTGAATAAGATACAGAGTTGTGATAAAGGTCTTTCAATTTCATATTATACATCACTACTCTCATAGGCACATTATTTAATGTTACTTAGTTCCTCCAGTTTCTCCATTGGGCCTTATAGCTCGAGTATTCTGCTCACGGTAAAAATGTACATTCTCTTCCTCTAGCTTTCCTTTTTAATCAGTGAGAGCTTAATCATTCCTTTCGCTTTTCTAAGAAGTCACATGTCTAAAAAAGATGAGAAGACATGTGAAGCAGAAAGGTAGGGAATCAAGTATCCTTCTCACCTAGCCACATCTCCATGTGATCGGTCGCTGGGCTTTATACAGCTCTTGAATGGGATAGCACCACCCTTCTGTTACAGGCTACTGGAAGTGAGGCTTCTCCTCCACCTATTCAAGCAAATCTTCCATTGGTACCTCAATGTTCCTCCTTCCTGGAAGCCCCCCATCTGCCTCTGCTTCTTTCCTCCCTTATGCATCCTTGATGGACCTGGGACCTGCTGCTTTCCTCACTGCATTTCTCCAGGGCTGCCCAATCACACTGTGGCGTGCCTCAAGGTTGACTCCCTTAACTCCCTCCCCATATCACCTTACTGAATATAAAAGCAGACACAAAATCACCTGCCGCCAACAGATCCTGCAGGCTTCCCAAGCTGGGTGTGCCTGCCAGTGATATGGAGTCTACATTTGATTAGTAATGTGTACTAACCTCTAGAATGTCCTCACCCATTGCATCCTTCTCACTCACCTCTTCCCTCATTTCTACCCCCAGCCCTGTCATTTGGTCAGGGTTTAGCCCAGGTGCCATGACAAAGAATCAGCATTACTCAATTCTGAACCAGGGATGCATTTTATGCAGAAATTAAAGGGTTGTAGTTCCAAAAACTTGCAAGCAGAGTGTTTGTTGGCTTGTATCTGTGTGCTTAGACCACTAGGATAGTGAGGCCTGATCAGTATAGATGGCAAAATACCTCCCAAGTAGGTAGTACCAGAAAAACTCAAGAACCCATTTTCGGGCCAAGCACTTTTTCCTACATGATGTAAGCCAGTTTGAGTGGAAGCAGCTTCTGGCTATTTAAAACGAATTGGCTAAAGCAGTTTTAACATAGTTTCCACTTCCTGTTGTACTGCCTTCTTCCAGGCTTCGGGAATTATATGAGGTCCTATCTAACCTACGTGTTTCCATTTTATGTTCTACAGTGGTGGTTTTCCTTAGAAGATGGGAGAAAATGACCCCAGCAGCTTTATATATAATCTTATTTCTTCACTGATGCCAGGGAAGATGTGTCCAACATTTGTTCCCAGCAACCAGAGGTTATGATTGGGAACATTTCCTTAGCCTCCTGGACAGGAAAGTCCTGTTCTGCTATCTCCAGGCTCTTCCTATTTTTTAAGAGATGTTTGTGATAAATCAGGCTGACAGTTTCTTATCAGACTCAATAGGTAACTTCTCAGAAGGCCTCCAAAAAAGTATATAGCCCATGCCAGTGTGCCAGCATTTTGTTATTGGAACTTGGTAGGGACACCAAGGTTTTGTTTACCGGCTGTAATCTTCTGACACTGGTTTCTTTATTGTAGTGTTTTTCCTGGACATTCAGAGCGCTCCTCCACATCTGCTTCTCTTAATGCTTTCTTGTTAGGCGAGTGCATACTGGACTAAAGTATTACTTTCTTCTCGTTGTCCTCCCATTCCTATTGAGCCAGATTCTGCAATGTTTTTGGTTGTCTCCCAAAGAGCAGCTCAAATCAGCTGAAACGTATGTAGGCCTTCTGAGTGCTTCCCAGGGTGTATATATAGCACAAGAACACTTTGACCCAATCTTTACCACCCAGACTGGTGCTCTTGAATAACATCTGTTTGATAGTCTTATTCTATCTTTCCACCAAGTCTTCCATTTGTGGATGATGCCCAGATAATTTGAGAAGTTTGATATGCAGCACTTGACAGATCTATTTTATCAAGGTGTATGTAAATTTGCCTGACCTCCAATCTCTGACGGTAGCCCCACTCGGGCAAAAAAAGTATATCAGGATGTCGCATAAGTGTTCGGCCATTGTTCCTCTTAGGGAAGAGCCTCCAGGTACCTGATGGCATAGTCTATTATCACTAGCTAATACCTGTGTTTTTCCCCTGATGGTTTATTAGTGCGGATCAAGTCCATCCTGATCCTCCAGCAAGACACCTGGATTACAGTGATGGGGAGTAATATCCAATACACTCACACTCATTCCTTCTGGAAATAAAGACCGAGTGGGGGGTTGCTACTGTGGTGTTCTCTTCCCAAGCTCGGGCGGCTGCATACTGTAGAGTTGCATCCTTCTGTTGCTCCACACAGAAACACTGGTAGTTTTTGACATTCAAGTCCACAGCTGGAGGTAGTGGGATTTGACCAAGCAGGATTACCTCTGTTCCTCTCCTTTCACCTTAAGCAATGAGACTTCTTTTCTTTAAGGGACTGTGGTTTGTATCCGTGTTCAGAGAAATCTAGGATAGTGAGGCATGGTCAGTATAGATGGCAACATTTCTCCCTATTAGGTAGTCCCTGAAAGACTCATGAACCAATTTTAGAGCTAAGGACTTTTTTTTACATGACGTAAGCCAGTTTGTGTAGAAGTGGCTTCTGGCTAATAAAAATAACTGGATGCAGCCCATCCCCTTATTCCAGAGACAATACTGCCCTAACCCTAAACCTGATCCCTCAGTTCGGAGCTAAAAGGGCAAATTAAAATCTAGATAATATAGAACTGGCGCGCATGCAAGGACTGCTTTTAAAGCCCTGAAAGCTTCCTCGTGGATCATTTGCAAAGGTTCCAGATTTGGTACGCAATTTTCTTTTAGCAAGGATGTAAGGGGAGCAATTAGATCGGTGAAATCAGGAACAAACCTCACAAAGCCCAGGAATGCCCATTCGTTCTTTTTGATGATGTATAGGAGTATTAAAGGTAATGTGCTTTCCTTCTCTATTAGTTGTTGTACCATTCCATTACCCAAAACATAACCTAAGTATTTGACTTCTTGTGTTGCTAGTGTATACCTGGTAGGGTTCTCTGTGAGCCTTCCACCCCAAAACACTTTTAGGACAGCCCTGAGATGTTGCATGTGTTAGGCACAGGAGACACTCTAGATCACCATATAATAAAAGTAGGCTGACACATGATTGGTGTGGTTTCAAAATAGTGTCCATCAGCCATTGAAAGGTGGTGGAAGCCCTCTCAATTCAAAACACAGGACCCTGAACTGATAAACCCCCCCAGAGGTAGGAAAAGCTGTTATGACAGTCATTGCCCTTCAGAAAACCTGCCAGTCTCCATTGGTAGGCCATGAGGTTTGATAAATGTTGCTGTTCCTAGTTTCTTAATCAGCTCATCCACTTGAGGCATGGGTTAAGTCTCAAAGGAGGGTACATTATTAACTTTTCAGATGTTAATACTGAAGCCAATGCTCCCATCTGATTTGGGAATTAGGACAGTCACTGTATGATGGTTCAATGACTTTCAGTTTTAACATAGTTTCCACTTCTTGTTGCACTGCCTTCCTCCAGGCTTGGGGAAATCTACGAGGTCATATATGAACTTTAGCTTGCTCTGGTGTTTTAATTTTATGTTTAGTTTAAAAAATGAGAGTTTCCCAAAGAACCAGAACGGACTGGGTATCACAAATGAAAAAAAGGGGGATTCCTTTCTGTGTTATTGCTTTTCTGTATGTGACCAACAGGCCTACATCATAATATGACCATCTAACCAAATAGTGACACTAATAATAATAATAATATCTAAACACCAGTGAGCTTATTTATAACTCTGTTATTTATTAATTCATCAGATCTTGGTTAAAAACATTCTAGTTAAAAACATTTTTACATATATAACACATGTTCATATATCATTTCAAAACAATTATATACTCGCATACACGGTGCTACACTAAGTATATTACAATCCTCTGCAATGCTAGATAAATTGAATAATGCTTAATTTTTAACATTGAACACATAATACATCATTTTATAAATAACACAATAATAAAAATCCTTGGTCGACGCGTTTCGGTGCTTAGTTCTTTTACGACACCTTCTTCAGGACAGATCTGACAGTTTAAAACAATATATCTTCAATCTAGAAAATAAATAAATAAATGTTTTTAACTAGAATGTTTTTAACCAAGATCTGATAAATTAATAACTAACAGAGTTATAAATAAGCTCACTGGTGTTTAGATATTATTATTATTAATTTTATGTTTTACAGTGGTGGTTTTCCTTGGAAGATGGGAGAACCCCCCCCTACATTTTTGTGAGTACACATAATCGTATTTCTTCACTGATGTAAGGGAAGATTTTCGATCATTTGTTTCTTCAGCAACTAGAGGGTCTGATTGTGAACATAGCCATAGCCATAGCCTCCTGGACAGGAGAGTCCTGTTCTACTATCTCCACTAAACCTTTGAAGACAGGCTCTACCTATTTTCTGAGGAGATTTATGTGATAAATCTTGGCTGGCAGTTTCCTATCAGACTCAATAGGTAACGTCTCAGAAGGCCTCCAAAAAAGTATAAAGGCCATGCCAATGTGCCAGCATTTTGTTGTTGGAACCCTGTAAGAGCACCAAGGTTTTATTTCCCAGCAGTAATATTCTGACACTGGTTTTTTCATTGTAGTATTTTTCCTGGACATTCTGAGCTCATCTCCCCATCTGCTTCTGTAATGACTTGGTTTTCCGTATATTTTGGTGCCTCTGTCAGTTACCAGGCCATTACTTACCACAGCCCTTCTCAGGACTCATAAAAACACCGCACTTTTAGAATACCTACCTGAGAAAGGAATAACACTGATAGCTAGAAACTAAAGATATAAGACCATTGCCGAGGAGCTCGCAAATAACAACAAGTCACAACACCTCCCCATCCGAGAAGGTACACAGCAAATCACAACACCTCCCCATCCGAGAGGGTACACAGCAAATTACAACACCTTCCGGTGAACAAACACATACCTCCTCCACTATGCTGGGGTGAAAGAAACACTTAGAATTTAGACATCCCTGCTGGGAGCCGATTTCCCTCCCGTATCAACAACTACCCGTTGGAGAGGAACTCACCCAGCCCTCCGTGAGCACTTGGTAAAAAAGGGACCCGACCTTCCCTCACAAGGAATACAGAGAAATTATATGCTCTGGGGTTTCTTATTACATAATGATAGAATGACAAAAGAAAGAAATAACTAAATATCACAGTAGACATTCTTCACAATAGCAATTGCTGGCATATACATATATGTAGAACCTGAAAATAAAAGGAATAGTTAAGCTTAGACAGTTAGAATATAGGAATTAGTGGAACACCTCACCAAGTTTCTATCCATGTTGCATTCAGAGAAAAGTCCGTCTCTTCCTCTGGTTCAGTCAGGACTCTCTGCTCCACAGTCACGACTTCACGTCTGCACCGTGATGTATCACCAGACCGCCAAACTACCAGACTAACTCACACTCTTAGAGATCAGAGCTCAGACACCTCCTTTAGTAGAAGTGGAAACATCGGTCGAAGCTTCTAGCAAGCCTCATCCTCCTTTCCCATCAGATTCCTGTACCACTTCGTACCGAGACCACAACAGCAGCTGGCCAGGCGTTTGCTATGACTCCGGCATGGAGTGAGCACATTCCTCTGATAAGAACCGGTCCTCTCTAGTTTAGGAAGAGCGAATAACAAGTAGAACCTCTCACCTATAGAGGCTCAGAAGATGGCGGCAGTTTAGAACATGGAGTTACTCGAGCATTGGCCTCTGTGCCCGAAAAAGAGCAAAATTAGTATGCAAGAAGGCATAAGTTCATGCCAAAGCCAATGGACAAGCCCTGCCATTAAGCAAGATGAAGTCAGAAACAGAAAGAGACATAATCAAACCCTTCTTTGTAGCTTCAGGTCTACACATCACTATGTTTATGTGATGATATGAATTGCAAAGCAAGATAACATGAAAGCATGTCAAAGGCAATAGTCAGCACTCCCATAAAACAAGGTAAAGTCAGAAACAGGCCTAAATATCACTATATTAGGCTAAAATATGTAGAGATGGTGGTGGGCAGCGGTCATAATCGGACCGATTATCTACCAAAAATATCGGTCACTACAGCTTCTCTTAATGCTTTCTTGTTAGGCGATTGCATACTGGACTAAAGTATTACTTTCTTCTCTTTTTCCTCCCATTCTTATTGAGCCACATTCTGTAATGTTTTCGGTTGTTTTCCAAAGAGCTGCTCAAATGGACTGAAGCCTATTGAGGCCTTCCGAGTGCTTCTCAGCGTATAATTGCCAAAGGAACACATGATGGACAGAATGCTGAACAATGCAAACATTCACCCCCAGTCATAAGGATCTGGGTTTAATCCATTGTTCTTTTGCTCACCACACCACCCCAGTTTGGACCCAGTCATATGCAAATTAGTCAATCCAGCCCGAACTGCCAAGCCAGATCCTCCCTGGCCCGGAAACAAGCACCCTGGGGCCCGTTTCGGGGCATCACCCCTCATTAGCCAGGCTAGCTTGAATCCAGTGGCACAGTAAGCACAGAAGCAAGGTCAAGACTGTTTGCATATGACTGGATTCAAACTGGATTGGCATTAGGAGCAAAAAAAACAATGGATTTAGGCCCAGAACTCTGTACTGGGGTGAATGTAGGACATTGTTCTCCATTCTGTACACCAATTGTTTTTTTTGCATTTCTCAGTGTATAAATAGCACAAGGAGTAGCACTTTGACCCAGTCTTTACTACCCGGACTGAAGATCTTGAATAACATCTGTTTGAGAGTCTTATTATACTTTTCCACCAGGTCATCTGTTTGTGGATGATACCCAGATGATTTGAGAAGTTTGATATGTAGCACTTGACAGGTCTGTTTCATCAATGTGTACATACATTTGGTGTCCTGACTTCTAGTCTCTGATGGTAACGACCCTCTGGTAAAAAATGTATATGAGGATAAGTGTGCAGCCATTGTTCCTCTCGGGGGAATATCCTCCAGGTCGCTGGTAGCATAGTTTATTATTACTAGGTAATACTGTGTCTTGTCCCTGATGGTTTATTAGTGCTGACCAAATCCACCCTTATCCTCCAGCAAGGCACCTGGATTACAGTCATAGGGAGTAATAGAGTTTTCAGAACATTATGTGGATCCTGCAATTGACATACTAGACATTTTAAACAATATCGGATGCTCTCAACATACATACTGAGACAAAAAAGTCTGTCCACTGGTTAGATTACTGTGGACCAATTGTAAGACTATTGATTAGTACGTTTGAAGTACTAGCAACTGCATCTCCGTCTCTCCGTTGTTTCAGGAAACTATTCAATACACTCTCACTCGTTCCGTCTGGAAATAAAGACAGAGTGGAGGGAAGGGGTTCTATTGTGGTGTTCTCTTCCCAAGCTCGGGTGACTGCATACTGTAGAGTTGCATGCTTCTGTTGCTCCGCACAGAAACACTGGTAGTTTTTCATGTTCGGGTCCACAGCTGTAGGTAGTGGGGTTTGACCAAGCAGGATAACCTCTTTTCCTCTCCTTTCACCTTAAGCAGTGAGACTTATTTTCTTTAAGAGGCTGTGATTATCCATTTTTCTTCCCGAACCGCGGGTTTTGTTGGAGGGTCCTGAAATTTGATGCCCAACACAACAGGGGTGGGAAGTTGAGGTAAGAACCCTACTGTGATACTGTCATGGAATATGTTTGACTATCTATCTTTGCTTCGACTTTTTTGGTAGAGTAGTTCTTGGTATCTCTATGGATGCATGTGATGGATACTTTCCCTGAACTTGGTAGCTGAGCTCAAAATTTCGCTTTAATCACAGGGTTGCAGCATCCACTGTCCATTAAAGCCCAGGTAGCCTTTCATTTGATACTGACAATATCATACAAAATAGTGATCACTTCACTGTCGATAGTTTCTGGTCTTGTTTTATGGAGACATGAAATTTGACCCCATTTTCCACATTTGAAGCTTTGTGGGCCAATGGGAGAAATTATACCCTGTCCCAAATGCTCTGGAGTTAGCACTGACTCCAGAAGACACTATCCCTCTGGGTCTGCTCACTTCCATGGCAGTGAGAATTACTGAAATGATTCAAGTTATCACCGCTGAAACACTGGTGGGCTTTGAGTTGTCAGCCTCTGATATTCAGAGCCATGATCTACCGCCTGTGAGTTTGGATTGGAGGTGCTGCTTCACCGAAAGCTGCATTAGGGTAGTTAAGGTCGTCCGAAACTCTTCCGATACCACCTTCTCCCCATTCTTCTCTATTGTAGAAGGTACCATGTTCAACCATTTATCTGCTATATATTTTCTCCCATAATATAATTGCTGCACTGTTTCATTGGAGTCTGGTATTCCTGAAATGGTTTCAGGAAATGTCCTCATTATATCCCAACCGCTCAAGTGTTGCTTATTACGGTTGTATGTCTAAACAACTACTGCCTAAACCACGGCTTCCTTAACCACGAAAGCCTAACCACGAGATTTTCTCAACCACTACCTTTTTTAACACGACTTCCTAAACCACGAAATTTAACATCTCGTGTTTTGCCAGTAGATGGCACTATTGTAATTACAATTCTTCTTGAGTGAACCACTCGTAAAAAATAAACGGATCTAAATCTACTTTTTTTTTTTTTACAATGCATACCATTAGCTTTTTTTTTTCTTTTCTTTTTTTGGGGGGGAGACACCCCCCCATGTTCCCTTAATTCTGAGGAGTGTAGTGGAGAGACTCGTGGTTCAGGGAAGTCGTGCTTAATGAAAGTCGTGGTTTAAGAAAGTCGTGGTTCCGGCTTCGTTGTTCAGGTAAGTCGTTATAAAATTATCGTTGTTAAGGATGTTTCCCGCTTATTACATTTCTGAATAAGTAGTAATGCCATTTGGATTTACGGCCCTATAGACAAGTTGCATGTCTCCGTTCAATAATCACGCTATGTAATGTCACCGTCGCTCTTCTAACCGGCCCGCACTACTTGCTACCCTTTCGACGGCTGTAAAGAAAACTCAGGATCATCATCAAGTTTATATTTTTGCAGCATTAACAATGATATGTTAGGGTATACTTGGGCCACTGCAAGGCCCTCAGTAAGTTGAATGAGGTCTTGATGGTGTTTATTAAGGGCTGTTATTTGCAGCGTTCCTTGAGCCTGTATTGCATGTTGGAATTGTTGCCTATCTGCCCGAGTCTGTTGTTGATGTGCTAACAATGCGTGGTAGATACTTCTTGCCCTTTACCAGTTGCAGTATCAGATTCTCCATTGTGTGTGGATAGAGGACGAGACGGTACGTTATTATCCTGAGCAGAATACTCCTAGCCCCTTACTGCCCTTGAAAGCGCACACCAAATCACCCGCTGCCTAAAGATGCCACATTCACTCTGTGGCTGGTGCATCTGCCAACGAGATAGAATCTATGTTTGATGCATATTCTATCCTTCTCACTCACTTTTTTTGCAGGGCGCCTAAGCTCATGTTTATTTATTCACAAATTGAGCACTTATAAAAATCCAATCACTACAAACATGTAATACAAACTGCATGTAGCAAAAATAAGCAGCGACCCTTGTTAAGCATCAGGTTAAGTATCGTTCTACATGTTAAGTGTCTCTATGCTTTGTGGTCAAAAATAGAAAAATGCTGTTACTGTTCTGGCAGAGATCAGAAGGTGAGCTTGGTTTCGACTTGCAGGATGGGAGAGCGGTGGATTTGAACAGCTTCACTTCCATATATGAGGATCACCTCTCACTAATTACTTTCTAGCTCTAGCAGCTTTACAAACTCATGCGATGCCCTTATCTACACAGTCTAACACCGACATTGCTCTCCATTTCCCTGTGTTGACTCAGATTTCACAAGAGGGCGGATTGATTGTTTACTATGATGTAATAAAGCCACTGCCTGCCTCTGATACATGTGTGTGCTTTCCATAAAAGTTTAACATGCTTTCCTCTACAGACGATGCTCTTGCTCTGCAGGCTGTGTTAATTGAAACTTTTCCTTAGTCCTAAATGGTTGTTATTCAGTAGTACTGAAGACGTGATGAGCATTAGTTATTGATCTGGCCACTGACGAGCAGCATTCAGGGTGGTTTGATGTCACTGTTGCATAGGGTTGGCCTCCTTAAAACATGGAGGTCTACTCTGCTTTGTCATTGCCTATTCTTCCAGCTCCTGTTTCCTCTATGGTGTCTGGTCGCTATCACTCACTGACCTTCTTGAATGGGTAAACCTCTCCAGTCTATCTTGGCTAGCATATATTTTTTGTTCCTTCCTACTATTTCTACTACTTTGTTGACTACTCTGTGAGGTCATTTTGTAATCTCGTGTATGAACATACATTGATAGTCAAAGTTACCTGTGTGTGCAATGTAAGCAACACTAGCCAAAGAAAGGAGCACTCCCAGAGTGGCTCATGGGATTAAAGGTCCTTTTGGGAGGCCGTGGATCCAATCATACTTGATCAAGGTTGCGGCAAATAAAGTGTTGCGGAGCCAGTCTCGGGGACAGTAGGCTACACATAAGTAGGACCTATGTGCCTTACTATATAAAAGCATGGCACCTTCTTAGATTGGGGCATACAAATGATGAGAACCAGGGTGAATGTTCACTATACACAGCTCTCCCTCTGGTGCTCCCCTGAGGTGTTATTATTATTATTATTGTGTATTTTATATAGCGCGCAGCTACCCCAACGGGGTGTCCCGGCGCTTCTGAGTGAAAGCAGAGTGATAATCCTGGGGGGGTTAACAAAAGAGGAAAGTTTTTAGTGCCTTACGGAAGGGTAATTCTTCCTGAATCATCCTAATTGCGATCGGGAGTTTGTTCCAGAGAGTTGTGGCACAGACCTGGAAGGTTTTACCTCCAGAACGTGCTTTCCTGAATCTTGGTATGGAAAGCAGATGTTGGGAGTTGGAACGGAGGTTCCGAGAGTTACAGTAAGGACGGATGCTAACAGAGAGGTAGGCCGATCCCCTACCCCTAGTTGCTCGATGGGCTAAGGTCATGGCTTTGAATGCAGCTCTTTGATGGATTGGTAGCCAATGTAATGCTCTGCGATGTGGCGAAATATGGGTGCGTAGGGAAACCCCACAGACCAGCCGAACCGCCGCATTCTGGACTGTCTGGAGCCGATGTAGCAGGCCCGCGGGCAACCCTAAATACAGGCCGTTCGCATAGTCCAGGTGAGATGTAATCAATGCCTGGACTATGGTTTTCCTGGTGTCACTGGGGAGATAGGTGATGAATTTCCTAATCATCCTGATCTTGGAAAAACAAGCGGCAGAAACCGTCTGTATTTGGTTACTAAAGGAAAGATTTGAGTCCCACTTGACCCCTAGATTTTTTACAGAGTCCTTAGGGACAGGGGGAAGGCTGAGTTCCTGTGGCCACCAGAGAGTTGCATCTAGAGGGGAGGGTTGATGGAAAAAGAGAACCTCCGTTTTCGCCGCATTCATGCGGAGGCAGTTATGGTCCATCCATTTTGAAATGTCCCGCAGACAATTCTTCAAAGGATCAAAAGTAGTTTGTGTGGCACTCTCATAGGAGAAAAGCAGCTGAATATCATCTGCATAGGAAGTAGCTATAATGCCCGACCTAGCAATAAGTTCGGCCAGAGGAGAAAAATAAACATTGAACAATAGTGGGCTCAAAGCCGAGCCTTGAGGGACACCCCATTTCAGGGTACGGCTAACAGAAGTAAAAGGGTGAGTATAGACTGCCTGGGTGCGATTAGACAAAAAAGAGGTCAGCCACTCCAGGGCCTTCCCCTGAATGCCCTTCGACCGAAGACGGTCAATCAGGATGGGGTGAGAGACGGTGTCGAATGCTGCCGACAAGTCGAGCAGCACCAGCACCGCTCTGGAACCCCCATCCAGTTTCCACCGCACAGAGTCGGCCATTTCTATAAGGGCTGACTCAGTACTATGGCACTTTCTAAAACCATGTTGGGATTCATGAAGTAGACCGTGGGATTCAAGAAAACCTGCCAGTTGTTGCTGCGCTAGCTTTTCAAGGACCTTGGCAGGGGCTGGGAGCAGAGAGATGGGTCGATAGTTCACCGGCTCATTAGGATCTGTATTAGCTTTCTTTAAGATAGGGACCAGTTGGGCATGTTTCCAAGACTCCGGGAAAATTCCGGTTTTGAGCGAGTCGTTCCAGATGTAGTTGAGGAAGGGATTAAGAAAAGAGGCCAATGATTTATATTGCTCGGCTGGCCAAGGGTCAAGTGGTGAGCCGGAGCGGCATCTAGACAATTCCATCAGTGAGTGTTCCAGTGAGATTGCCTCAAAGTCTGAAAAGGTGGAGGAAGACTCGATGCAGTCAGGTAAAGACGTAGCACTCCCTAGATCATTATTCTTGGGGAAGGTGTCATAGATCTTCGCGATCTTGTCTTCAAAGAAGTCAGAGAGGCGGGAGCAAAGGGCCTGAGAGACTGGAAGACACTGTTTAAGAGCCAAGGGATCTGTGAAAGTCTTCACTGTGTTAAAAATTTCCCTGGCCGAGCCATGCGCTTTATTAATTTTCTCCTCCAGGTAACGTTTTTTATGCTCAATTATTTTCCTACGGTATTCTTTGAGGGGCAGTTTATATTTAAATTTTGTGTCAGTAGCATAGGATGACCTCCACCGGCGCTCCAACAGCTTACAAGAAGATTTATATTTGCGAAGCTCGTCGGAGTACCATGGGGCGGAGGGAGCTGCTCGAAAAGTTTTAATCGGTCGCATAGGAGCGAGCGAGTCAATAGCAGAGGTGATCCAGCAGTTGAGGTTAGTCAGGCGTGAATCTAAATCAGGGGCGTCTTTGGGAGTGGTATTTACAAGATGTAGGGCAACACTGCCAGGGGAGATCTTACTCCAATTACGTCCTACCGCCTTAGGGGGAATTCTAGGTCTCACATGCTGGCAAAAGTGAATAGTAAAAGGGATAAAAAAGTGGTCCGACCAAATCACCGGATAGGGATCCTCAATCAGGATGTTAGAGAAATTCGAGCAAACAAGATCAAGAGTATGACCAGCTTTGTGCGTAGGTTGAGAAACCAGTTGGCTTAATCCAGCATCTTTTAAAGTAGAAAGAAAGTTAAGGCAAAGCTTGTCAGAAGAGTCCTCTGCGTGTAAATTTAGGTCTCCTAATAAGGTAAAATTGGCATAGCGTAAGCTAGCCTGAAGGACATAATCCAAAAATATAGCCAAGTAGGAAGCCTTAGATTTAGGAGGGCGATAGACCAGTAGCCCTGTCAGTGTGGTGTGTTCAGCTAATTTAATACAGAAGGGAAGGGCTTCAATCAGTTCAATTTGTGTGTAAGGGAAGGAAGAGATAGTCCATTGGGATCTATAAATAATAGCTACCCCACCTCCCCGGTTGCGACCCGCTCTATTGGCGCATAGGATATTATATTCCGGGGGAATGGCCAGGCATAAAGACGGATTAGATTCATCCTCCAGCCATGTTTCCGTAAGAAAAAGTAAATCCCAGTTATTGTCCATCAGAGACTGGGCGATATCGAGAGAATGTTTAGGCAGGGAGCGGCAATTAATTAGGCCAGCCTTAATGGAGAAATTGCTGGTGTCTTTAGGGGCCTGAGACGGCGGCTGATCAAAGGGGCAAGGGACCAATGTGTCATTCAACATATTGCAAGGTATGCCCAACTCTGGATATAGGGCTAAGTCCCTTTGAAGAGAAACAGTGAGAGCACAACATTTGTGTTGTAGCGATAAAAGAGACTCCTTACTATATGTGTTGAGGCAAGATGTTGGGGTATCCACAGAGTACCTGGCCTCGGCCGCGTCCTGATCGCGGACGGGCGCAGACGGGCAGGACTCTGGCACGACTCCGACGCAGATCCGGCGCGTCCGCTGACCGCGTACGCTGCGCGGAGTCATGACCGTTGCCTTTTATGCTGGTGACTGGACGCTTCCCCTACCCAAAATGGCCGCCGCGCTTCTGCCAATTCGAGGGAGAGCCTCCCAGCCCCAAAATCGACCGAGGTAGGCTCAGGGAGCAAGGCAGTGCGGGGAAAAACAATTTAGGTAGGATACCACGTCGGGAATAAAATTATGAGCAGGTAAAAACGATGTGCAAAGTGCAAAGAAATCAAGCGCTTTGTATAAAATGCGGCGCTAATAGGAGCAGTAAAATATTTTAAATAGTCACAGAGTCACAGTGCACAACAACCTCCCGGCTTCCGCCTCAGGAGGGACTCACACACTCACTCAGAAAGGGCGAAATCTTGCGAGGGGAGTGCCTTTTATGCTGGTGACTGGACGCTTCCCCTACCCAAAATGGCCGCCGCGCTTCTGCCAATTCGAGGGAGAGCCTCCCAGCCCCAAAATCGACCGAGGTAGGCTCAGGGAGCAAGGCAGTGCGGGGAAAAACAATTTAGGTAGGATACCACGTCGGGAATAAAATTATGAGCAGGTAAAAACGATGTGCAAAGTGCAAAGAAATCAAGCGCTTTGTATAAAATGCGGCGCTAATAGGAGCAGTAAAATATTTTAAATAGTCACAGAGTCACAGTGCACAACAACCTCCCGGCTTCCGCCTCAGGAGGGACTCACACACTCACTCAGAAAAAGGTGTTCACTACTGGTTCCTGGTTGTGCTGTGTTGAGCCCAGTTCAGGAAATATCACTCATATAGGGATTTGCCAGGGTTGTGTTTGCCAATTGGTAACATTTATCAGGCAGGTTCCTAGCTTTGATTTAGGGATATTCTTTTTTTTTTTTAAGACCTTTATTGGCAGCATTAGGATAAACATGTGTGGGCCTACAACCAATCCGGCCGGCCACAAGACAAAGACGATCAAGAATCAAAATAAGCGACACAAGGCCAGTTGGTAGGCAGGCAGACATAATTGAACAATGCTAAAAATGGGATAAGCAGCAATAACGGCCCAATATCAGGATCAATGAGGTCTATTTTATAATAAGGGGACAAGGCTCATGGCTGACTCACAAATACGGGAAAACACAGAAACAGGAATACACCCATGCCAAAACGAGAGGAGGGGGGGGGGGAGGAGGATATAAGGGCACGAGTCGAACGTAGCACAAAACAAACGCAAAATATGGTGGAGAAGCATACAAGTGCTACCAAGATCTCATGTCCCCCACCCAATAACACGCTAACAGAGGCAAGGGGAGCGGATAAACTGTACGAACCGAACCCACTTCTCTCAATACGAGCCTGGGAAAAAGGGGGAGGGGAGGGGAAAAGGGGGGGGGGAAGGGGAAGGGGAAGGGAAGGGGGGAAAAAATAGGGGGGAAACAAAGGGGAGGAAACCAAAAAGGGACAGAAAAGGGGGGAAAGGAGAGGAGAAGAACAAAATAAAGAATATAAAAGGAGAAACACAATCGTGCAAGATGGGCGCCACCCCGGGCCAGGCAACCCGCGGCTAATAGTACAGAAGAGAGTGGAAGCTGGCGAAAAGAAGGGTATGGCAGGCGCGACGAAGCATCAAAGTCGATAAAAGTGGCATAATAACAGACCCCAACCCACTCATGCCTGAGAAGCGAGGACAGAAGCGGCACCGCTATAAAGGGATAGAAAAGGGCCATAGAACCAAAAGAAAACATCTGAAAGACCCCATACAACCCGTCCCACCCCGCACCCCTGCAGAAGGCTACGGCCTACCCTCCAAACAGCGTGCCTGTCGCCCTAATCCGAAACCTGAAATATAGTGAAATAAGAAAGTAGAGGAAGAAGACAAAAAGAGGAGGAGAGGAAATACGAAACAAAAATAAAATGTGAGGGAGGAGCCAGAGGATATGAGCAAACACATTCGGCTATGACCCTCCCCCGACCAACGAATGAATAAGTATCAAATCAATACTACACCTTCACATACAGCAAAAACCACAGGGAGGGGGAGGAGGAAGAGATTGTAACATTTCACTGTGTCGGGATTAGAAACATCAGTGCAACGGGCAGGTAAACCAGCAAACTATCATGTCGTACAACTCACCCCCAGCCCTTCCTAACCACGAAACCAACCCAATAAAGGATAATGTGGAGCGGACCACCCAGCACAAAATAATCGTAATGTTGTCCAGAGTCACAGCAGTGATAGAAATCAGGGAGAGCCTTCGTACGGAGGGAATACAAAAAATCAATAAAGCAAGTCAATTGTAGCAGGAACGACAGGGCAAGCAAAGGCGAGCCGGAGTCCAGGTGCGCAATTCGACAATACAAAGGTACCCCTCCAGAACAAAAGTTCGAATCCAACGAAGCGGGAGCAAGCAGCGGCCCACCACAAGTCCCAGGTACTCGGGAAGGAGCAGATCTCCGCGTCGTGTGGAAGTCCTCGAAATCCAGGCGGCGAGTAAGCAGAGGGTCAAAAGTCACCGGCCCATCAAGCGGCCGAAGAACAACAACAGCAACTCCTGGCGCAGCCGAAGGGGGCGAAGCAATGGCGGCATCAGGACGACAGAGGTGCATGAAAGAGCGGCGGCCCAAAATGTAGGCGAGCCGCATGGGGTCGGTAGAGGCACCGGGGGCCAAGACAGCGTACAATGACATCAAGGCGTCCAGGACATCTCCGGGCGTGGGCGCTTGAGTACACACCCAGGCCTCCGCACAATCCGGCCGGTAAGGAGCGTCGGTGCAGAGCGAAGCACCCCCCGCGTTGTCGGTAGCCATCTTGTGAGTTTCGCCGCCCCACACTCCACCGTGGGCCCCCAAACAGTTCCCAAATGTAGGACTTTACAGACCTCCGGAGGCTCCCAACAACGGCCTCACCGGCACAGGATGGGCGAGCGCCCGATGGGGGGGGGTGTCCCCTCCGAACAGTGGCAGGCCCCACAGGCGAAAGCCAGGCGCCGGGTTCAGGGCCGCCGGACAGGACAAAGGCGAAGGGACCCCTTCACACGGTCAGCCCCCAACACATCTCGTCCCCCTCCAGCCGCAAGACCCAGTCATCGGGCCGGTTCAGGATTTCCGGGGCACACGCACAACGGTTCCCACCAGTGGCAATCTCTTCTCCGCCGGTCGGGTCCCGCAGTCGAGGTCCCGGTCTCGAGTGCCCGGAGGCCCCAATCTCACCGAGGGCACAGCTGCGGACCCACAGCACACAGGAACCTCCGGACCAGACGGTGAGTAAGAGTGGGTCTTTAAATTTCAAATTCTGTATTGAAGTAGCATCGCAGTGCAGGATATATTGCAGGATAGTCGAGGTTAGCCGGAGGGCCGACGGAGCCGAGCTAAAAGGCGGCCATTACGTCCTCGAGCTAGGCTCCTCCCCGATTTAAGGATATTCTTGGTGTTGCTTGCTTTTGGTCTTATTTTTTGCTCATGATTGATTTGATGAGGGTGACCCTCCCCTTTGCACTTGTGCTCCATTTATTCTTTGTACCATACAGAGAGGCTAGAGGAACTTGTCCAAAAATTTCCTAAATAAAATTATAATTCTAATGACTAATTCTGTTACATTTTCCAAAGGTTATGCTTTAATTCTTTTAGAATGCCTAACAACATGCTGATGCATGCATTCTCACATTTGTGGTTCCTCGCATTTGATGATCCCACTAATGTTTTACAAATACTTTTTGTAAAACACTCTAGGCATGATTAAACTGCAGTAGTCTTTCCACATTTAGACTTAAAAACTCCACAATTCCTTTTTCTAGATCTGATCATCTATTTTGCATACATAATTTTAGCCAGGAGTTAACCTGGGCTGATGGGTGTGGACGGCCATTTATCCAAATACAACAATTCTATTGATGTGCTGGGAAAGGCTTCAATAACTGATTTAACTTGATTTTAACAACTATACTGTGCATGCATTTATGTAGCTACACATTTCAGTTATCTGTTTGGTCTGGGCATTTAGTATCGCTTTATTTGCCATTAGTGCTATGTTTGGTGATGAGCTCCAATTTTGTTTATAAAACCAAAAGAGTGCCCTATTTGTTTCACTCAATAAACGATTTTGTTTAGATGGGAGCCACCATCTCACTTTTCCAAATTCTAAAGACCAAAGTAGATAATGTTTTTTTGGCTGTACTCATTATTCTTTTTTTACTTCTTGCTGTTCATTGCACTGATCCCAAAATTAGTCATAGGCTATCATATATTTTGGTAGACTATTCTTGCTCTTCTATCACCAGATCATCATAGGCAAACAAACCAAAAACAGGGGAGCACTCTTGTTTATTGATCTTGCAACATCTAAGCTACTGAAACAGAGATTGGTAAACATGGGAAAATATAAAGCCTAGACCAAAAGTTAAAAAAATAGTCTATCACGGTGCATGTTTCTATACTTCATTCTTCACTAATCATTTTGGAATGTCCTCCTTCCAATTACTGATTCTTTTATTGCAAGTCGAGACGACCCCTACATTGCAGTAGAACTGAGCGAATTGGACCGGCATGGCATGCTCAATCTCCTTTATGGTCCCAACACCCCTGCGACCCAGTCGACCCTGCTTAGTTGGCTCCAGGCCCTGCGGTAGGTGACTGGCACAGAAAACTAATGGCTACAGTGGTCGGGGTCCTGGCTCAGCCACACATCCACTCTGGAACAATTGCGGGTGTGGGATTCCATTGGTATCTCCACAGTGGGGGTTGTCTGTGTGGGCACCTCCACGCGCAGGACACAATTCTCTCATTTTCTGCAACTATGACATATGCTTGAGGCCTCCCTCGACTCCTCAAAGCCCCTCACCCTAGAGGCACACCTTATGGGTTCACCACTGGAGAGCAAGGGTATCTCCTGCCTATACCGTTACCTTGTCAATAACACCCCATGACTGCACTGAGGGGGAGAACAATGTGGGCCCCTTTGAGGAGTAGGATTGGGTGGAAGCCAGAATAGCCCTTAGGACATTGGCAATCTCCATGAAGCTAAGCCTCATGTAATCAAAGTACTTGCACCGTGTTTACTACAGCCCCACAAGGGTGCACAGGATGAAGGCTGACCTACCACTACAGTGCTGGTGGTGCCGGCATCCAGTGGGTACTTGTTTTCACATGATTTGGGACTGGGACTGCCTGGTAGTCCAGGCCTACTGATAACAAATTTGCAGCACCTTTTCCCAGACTGTCAGCAGGACGATCTTGCAGGATCTAAAACTGGTTCTAGAAAGACTGATGGATGAATAAGGGGAGGCGCCATACCAGGCGACTGGTTGATATGGGCTTTATTATTGTTAAAATGGACACTGCACGGCATTGGTGCGAACGACTGGCCCCACCGTTCCTTGAATGGACCCGCAGGCTGGACTATGCATCCACAGCTGAAAGATTCGTGTATAAAGCAAGGGGTTGCCCAGATATGCACTATAAGGTTTGGGGGGGAATAGATGGCTTATTCAGAAACCCTATGACCGGCAAGGCGATCTCTTATTGACTTTCCTGGTTGGGTGAAGCGGGGTTTGGGATCATTGCTGCACAGTTGCCATAACTGTTGTTGTTTTCTTGTGTAAAGCATAAAAGCAATAAAAAGAGTTATAACAAAACAAAAAAAACGTTTTGTTTGGTGGAGATTGAGCCACTTTCTGTAGTGCCAGCAAAGGGATGGAGTGCACGTTGGGTCAGTATCTCACATAACTCAGTCAGATGTAGTTGCACTTTGATATCTGTTCTGACAATTTCTCTATAACTAAGATACCTCACTGCCCACTGACCTTTTTAATTAATTTACCCGCAAACCTGTCTCAGTTTTTTTTACCTGTTGGTTTAGGCTTTCAGTGGGACCCATTTAACCATTTATCAATCATGAATGGTGGTAAGACCTCATAGGCAGGAAAGCATAAGATTGATTCAGAGCGATGGGGGATTTAATGTCTGTGAAGAGCACACAAGGTAGAACATCCTAACAACATCTCCTACCGATGTCCCAAGTCAAACCAATAGTAGCACTGAGGACACCAGGATATCTCAGTAGCCCACAACTATGACATCAGCCATATCATGGATCTTTAGGTGTTCTTCTCCGTTCAGGAATCAGCGTGTGTGTCAGACTAGTACATTTGAGAATGACTTCAAAACAACACTTTACCTGTTGGAGTGAATCTGGAAATAGGAGTGTTGTCATACAATAACAAGGATGCTGGAGTTACTTCAGTAGTTATTCAAGGACCTTCCAATAAACTGTTTGCCATAGTATCAGGCAAGCTCCCTTGCGCTAGGCAACACTAAAAGCCAGGGAATATAATATTCTCCATGCTCTATCTAAGACCCACCTTTTGGCGCCAAAAGAAGACTCTGCAATTATTTCACTTGAAGAGCTCTTTGATATGTTTTGGGACGCATAAAGACCCTACGATTGATTCTACAAGGTTGTCCTCACATATGTTGCTTTTTCTTCAGTACGGTATGCTTCAAGGCTTCTTTTGGATGCTGCATCTTGTCCTTCATTATAGAATGTTATTCAGTCTGGAGTTTTCCCACTTCCATTTCAAAAGCATTCATTTACTTGAAATTAGCACTACAGCTGCATCGCTGGCCAATGAGTGGCATAGTCTGTTAAAATTGCTCTAGATATGAACTCCCTACTTGAATGCCTCTACATGAATGCCCGCTTAGGATTGTATACTCTCTCGACTGCTGTACTTCTGATATTTAATCTGTCACTGTAGTTTAAAATGTAACGTATTGTATTCATGTTACGTATGTACCAGATTCTGGAATTGTTAAACACAAAAATGCAATAAAAACATTAAAAAAGATTGTATGCTCACTTTGGTCATTCCGTCATTGGACATATGCCTGACTGAGCCTCCACAGTTTTTCTTTCTTCCTAATCCCAAATGCAAGACACCTTTGAATTGTCCTAGTAGTCCAGGGATTGAGGGGTGGTGGTGTCACAAACCCGCTTAGAGCCATGTGGGAGGACAGAGTTCCGATGCAAGACCATCACTCTCCAACAAATAAGAACAGTAAGAGGAGGCATTGGAATCTCCAACCTACTGGAGTATAATTGTGGCAAATGAGGATAGGCAAAAGAGAGGAAAAGCACATTGGAGTAGGGGCTGTGTCTCACTGGCGTTCAGATGTGTTACAGCTTAGGCACTCTCTATCTCTGAGTCTTGAAGGAATTGCACACACCCCTTGTCTGACTATAATGATTAAGGTAGATAAGTAGTAGCAGTGGTACCAGCATAGCAGTTGCATACTTATGGCTACTTCTTTAGCTGTTACCTAATGCTCTATACACAATTACCGGTAATGAACCCAGGAAGTACCTGCCAACTTTCACTGAGTTCGGGAGCACCAGAAGATGTTGAGAAGTGGTGGTTATGTCAAATATCACATAGCAGGCATACTTGAATTAGCATTTAAGTTAAGTTAAGTTAAAATTTGTATAGCGCACTACTCACCCAGAGGGTCTCAAGGCGCTTGAGGGAGGGGGGGTGCGTTACTTATTGAATATCCAAGTTTTGAGTTGTTTTCTGAAGGAGAGGTGGTTCTGTGTAAGGCGGAGGTGGGTGGGGAGAGAGCTCCAGGTTTTGTGCGTTAAGTAGGAGAAGGATCTTCCCCCCATGGTGGATCTTTGGATGCGTGGAATTGCGGCGAGGGCTTGGTTGGACGATCGTAGTTGGTGGGTGGGGGTGTAGAAGGTCAGTCGCGTGTTGAGGTATTTGGGTCCTAGGTCGTAGAGGGCTTTGTGTGCGTGGGTAAGGAGATGGAACGTTATTCTCTTGTTGACGGGGAGCCAGTGGAGGTTTCTCAGGTGACCGGAAATGTGAGCTTGGCAGGGAATGTCAAGGATGAGTCTGGCTGAGGCGTTCTGGATGCGTTGGAGTTTTTTCTGTAATTTGGCTGTGGTTCCGGCGTAAAGGGTGTTTCCGTAGTCCAGTCGGCTTGTGACCAGTGCATGGGTGACCGACTTTCTTGTTTCGGTGGGGATCCAACGGAAGATTTTTTTGAGCATACGTAGGATGTTGAAGCATGATGATGAGATGGCGTTAACTTGTCTGGTTGTCTGAACAGCATTCTACTGTTCAGAGGCATTCAAAGTTTGAACAAGGAGGAAACATGGCGGGGAACAAATGAACAAAACAGCGGTGCAGGGAAATGTCACACTAAGAGTTGCAAGGAAACTTGCTATTGCCACCAGGCTGTTTAAATTACCCGGGACACAATCCTACTGAAAATCTGATTGGCTGTCCTTTTCAGTCAGATTTGGAAGATGCGACTTTTGTCTTGTAGCCCCACCTTCCCATGAACAGGCTTCCACAGTCTCCATGATCATATTGGTCTTTTTCAGCCTTTCTCCCATGTTGTTATACTCAGATTATTCAAACCCTGTCATGACAGTGGGGTGGCAAAATGCAAGATTAAGTACATACTATCTACTGCAGTGAGAAACATCTTCCAGATGTGCAGCCATCAAGCCACAATTCATGTATGTAGGACTTAAACATTTTCTATGGATGCAAAACAAAGGACTGGTATCTGGGGAAACTGGGGGCATCTTGGTAGTGAGACCTAGCAGAGTAAGTGGTGCACAAGCAGAAAAACGTGGTTCTGAAATAAGATAGCACAAAAAATCTGGTAAAGTTTTACCACAAAAGTATCTTATATCAAAACATTGATATTTATTTTATTGATTAAATCATTTCATAATGTATTCATTTGATGTAAGCTCTTCTACAGTGATAGAAACATTTTATATAAATGTTATTAAATATAAGGTTAACATTTAAGATGTAGATACTATTTGTTGAAATAACCTTTCATAAGCATATTAAAAATAATCTCACCATCCTCACACACACAACCATACACACAAAATTCAAACATGGGTTTAGGCCAACATTTAGAGCCAGACAAGTGAACAGTCCAATGATTTCTAATCATGTTGCACTATAGTCAAAAGCCAGTAGCCCCTATAAATATGTGTTGGCACTTGTTTTAGTTTCTATAACCTCTAGACCAGCTTCCTTAGGATCGCAAACCTAACTGACATAATATATTGTTGTAATTAAAGAGGTCTTCTACCTTTAAATGCTTGAACTTAGTTTTATTATGGTCCTAGTTCTCCATGTGTGGTGCTCTGCCTTCCAGACAGCGGCAACTGTCACTCTCTCTGGAACCAAGGAATAGCTCCATGACAACAGAACCATATAATGTCACACTCCACAAATGTAAGCAAATACTTGTCTATGTGTGAAAGAAGCAAGTTCACAGCATTTCTCCTTCCTTCACACTACAAAGCAACTTCAAAATAATATATAAATGCAAACAACTATTTACTAAGCATGACATACTGTGGTAAGGAGGTCCACTCAGGTAGGTTGTAATTCAGGATGTTTTATTTAAGTAGTTAACATGTAGTAAAGTTAAGAACATCAAGTTGTTAGGTTGTAAACCAGAGCCCCACCAGGAGCAGCTGCCCATGCCTAACTGTCACTTCAGCTCTCAGTGTCCCAACATTCCGAGGCACATCATAACACCAACATTCTGTTGGGCCTACTGCACAAACACTGGCAGAGCAGGAGGAGTAAAATACATAACATTACCAAATGCAGGATACTACATATCCCCTTTCGTTCTAACAGAGGCACAAATCCAATATGTGAATAACAAATAACAAGAGAGAAACAAGGAAGAGATAACAAAGAAGAACAACAGAGGAATAGAAACAACGCCAAGGAAAGGAGTGAGCAAAGCAGCGCGAAAGGGCAGGTGTAAGAAAACTAGGAGGAAGAAGACGAGGCGGAAGCAAAGGGTAAAGCGAAAGCCGATGGAGATAACCCAAACTCACAGACATAGAAAAGGTGAGAGGAGAATACAAGTAACCAGACGATGGAAACAACAAGAGGCAGAAGGACACAGACGCACCAAAGACTAACCTCCGAATGCACCCACTGGCCAGGCAGGCAGGAAGGGAAGGAAGAACAAGGCACGAAGTAAACCAGACACCAGCCTACACATGGACACAGAGAAGTGGGAATAACGGATCTCCTTCTGAACAGGAAAGAAATTGAAATGAAGATACAAAAAGGGAAGGCTGGAGACCACGACAAAAAGCAATATAAATCCAGAATCCAAGGATGAAAATAACATCACGAGAAAAGCTGGACATAAAAGAAAACGGAGAAGAGGAAAAGAAATACAATTTTCAAAAAGACAATAGAAATCAATAATGGGAGTAACACTGCACTGAAAAAAAGAGCAATGTGACTAAATGTAGAAAGGCAAAATCAGCCGATGGGACTAAGACCCATGGCCATCCTCTACTCCTATGCAAGAGTGTGAGGAGCACTGTAAATGGGACAATGACCCATAGTGTGAAAGCCTGTGAAAGGACAACCCCCAAGTAGAGGTCACATGTAGAATAATAATGGGACAAAGACCCATAAGACGCACCCTGTGTGAGGGTAGCAATGTGAGCATAGATGGGAATGTAACCCATGTAACTGAGCCCTGTGTAAGGGTGAAAACCATGCGTAGCCCATGTAGGCAGGTGTAAGTAGGCAAATGGGGCTAGAACTCATTCCATCCCAGTGTAAGGAAACGTAAAGATGTAATGAATCCATAATGGATGCGCAATGAAGAGAATAGTGTGTATGACATAAGTAATGTGAGTAAACCACTGCTACAAAAAGCCACAAGTATAAATCGCAAAAAACATTAGCATAAATAACAGTAAATTAAAAGTAAAAGGTGTGCATTTGGAATAGTCCTGTCACATCCCAATGTTTGTAAAATAACAGTGCAACAAACAGTAAAACCAATGTGGATTGGAAGCTCCCAGGATCCACTTAAAACATGCAAATGGAGAACTTGAGTATTACAAATACTGTGCACCACTGTGGTGTGAAAACGCACTGTTGTGTGGTGGCCAAGAGTTATTATAGCAGTACTCCTTACAGTTGCGCTCGTTGTGCTTTACAGCCAATGTAAAGCATGATGTGAGGGATATCTTGGGCCGGCCGCCTGACTTCTTCATGCACCACGTGGTGCATAGCTGGCAAATGAGGGTGAGGATAGGAGGTGGTGGCTGATGTGAGAGGATGTCTACAAACGGGCCACACTGAGGGTACATGTGTGCGCTTCAACTAGGAAGTTCCCAGCTCCTCTCACCTCATGTGCTAAATGGCGGAGGACTCAAGCTGGCTGGAGATTCTGCTGAACGGGAACACCATGAACTTAGACATGAAGGCTAGCAGCGCCTTCACCGTCGGCATCCTTCCGGTAACACTGCCTGCATTCTTTATGATGACCGGTAAACTTGGATCACAGAGGATCTTGGGAAAAAAGATACGAAAAACAGTGAGAACACAATGCTGTACATGTAGGCAAAACTGATGAGTTTGTCCGAGTCCTGCAGTTGCCAACCACAAGATGGTGGCACCTAAGATGCGTAAAACCGGATGGTTCCTGGCGCATTCGCGCGCTCAAATTATGCCCCTAGAGCACGGATGACGTGATGGAGGCTTTTCAACGTTCTGAAGATTTGCGCGGCTCCTCATGTGGTAAACAGCGAGCGCATATACTAACAACCGTTTAGAGGTACTAATGGCTGGAATAACGGCACAAGTTGAATAGTGAAAAAAAATATTGAGTAACTTACTGCTAGGTTTGTCTTCTGCAAGCTGCCCCAAATAACAGTCTGTACTCGGCCAGCGTGGCAGAAAGAATACACTGAAGGTAAAACAATACCATTGCTTCATGCAATGTCATCCAAAACTCAGTCATAATAGTTCCCACGGTGACAAACCCATGTGAAGTCAGCATGAAGGCAAAATGTCGAGGAGACACTCCGCTATTAAAACCCAATTACGTTTGACAATACCGTTAAATATCTCGTATGAGAGACAAATTATGGTTTGAAAATGCTGCACTTCTCCCATTCACCGGAGCACTGTGGTTGAAGGTTGAAACAGCTGAAAACACACCTTATGTAGACAGCATTAGTAAGCGCTGCGTTTCTTGCCATGACGGTTTGAGGGCTAAAGGCATACTTCCTACCATGTCAACAGGATAGCCATCCCTTGCTCCATGATGGTTTACCTCAGGGTCATAGAGTTTGAGGCTTGTGAATGTTTTCTGGCAGTACGGTTGATGTGCTAGAAGGCACATACAGCAAATGTTTCACCAAAGTCCAGGATGAGTAGAGAGGATGAGCACAGCATGCCTGGGCTAGGGCTGTCCGATGGTGAGGACACTGGTGGGGCTTAAAGGCGTAGTGCTTCATGCTTACTTGTTTCGTGATGTCTTTTTTTCTTTTCTGTGAGAAGCTTGTTTCTTCTTAGAATCCATCTTGGGTGTCCTGTGAGGGACATATATGTTTCTTGTTCGCCGTTATTCCTTTCTTGTGGATGCCTCCTCTTGTGTACATTTCTGTTGTAACCACCGTAGTTTCTGAAGATTGAGCCATCTCTTGGTCCTCTTGTTCCTCAGGTACCTGAGATCTGCTTGTAGCTGTAGGTTCGTCACCATACCTCGTCACTATAAAATGTGGTGAGGAGGTCCACACAGGTAGGTTGTAATTCAGGATGTTTTATTCAAGTAGTTAACATGTAGTAAAGTTCAGAACATCAAGTTGTTAGGTTGTAAACCAGAGCCCCACCAGGAGCAGCTGCCCATGCCTAACTGTCACCTCAGCTCTCAGTGTCCCAACATTCCGAGGCACATCATAACACCAACATTCTGTTGGGCCTACTGCACAAACACTGGCAGAGCAGGAGGAGTAAAATACATAACATTACCAAATACAGGATACTACACATACATTTTGCTTTAGCAACTTACAAGCACAAATTTATAAGAACAAAACGTTTGTTATTCGAAATACCTTGTAAAATTTGAAAGAAAGAATATCCTTGCACTTAAACAACAGTAGAACCATGATTCATAATTAATGCACATACTCTTCCAAGTAACCATGAAGCTTTCATACTCTTAGAGGTCTTTGAGTTCTGGGAGTTCCCATCCCCTCTTCAGCATCAATATATACTCTGCTAGGACCCAAATTGTCTCCTCCTGGCCCTGGAGTAAGCTGGTTGTCACTCAATCCAGTATCCCCCACTATTTGGCGGTCTTGTGGAAGCATGTATCCACTTCAGGCATCCTCACAATCAATATCTTCTTTCACCCTTTGTTTACCTTCTTTACTTTCTAAGGAGCAATACTTGGCCACTCTACAAAGATTCAATATTTCTCCATTTACCAAAACTGCATGCCACTGATGCACTTCCTTCAGCAGAAAAGGTCTTCCGAACGTATTCAGCCCCTCCTGATGCGTCCTAAATGCACGTTGTCCCAATCACCAGAATGTATCCTCACCTTACTCTTTACAGCCTCAGGAACCTCCCCATTTGCGGCTACACCTATCCCATCTATCAATTCCCTTGTTCAAAATAGAAAAGCTTTGGTTGTGGGTCTCCATCCTCTCCTTGCACAAAAGGGAATCAATTTTGTGGTGGTATTTTCCATGGTACGGTATTATTATTTGATTTTTGTAGAGCGCCTGGCTACTCAGATGAGTGTCCCGGCGCTAAGGTTTGTTAGCCACTAGTTAGGAGAATAATTTAGAAAGCAAGATTAAACAGACAAGTTTTAAGTCTCTGTTTGAAGGAACCTTCATCTTTAGTGGCCCTCAGATCAAGGGGAAGTGCATTCCAGCCAGAAGCAGCATGAGCCGAGAAAGAGGAGCCGCCCCCATTTCTTCCTTTTGGTTTTTGGCAACAGAGCCTCAGAGGAACACAGGTCTTGCTGGAAGGTAGTGTGAGAGCCAGTAAGCCAGGTACAGGGATCTGACTTATAAAAGGCTCAATGGACCAGCACAAGTCCCATGAAATTAACCCTCTCACGGATTGGCAACTAGTGCAATTCCTTGAGGTGCAGACAAATGCAGTGTGTTTCCTGAGGCCCAAAAGCAATCTGGCTGCAGCGTTCTGCACCAGTTGGAATGCTGGTAGTACAGAGTATTGGCGTAATCCAACCGTGAGGTTATAAGAGCACGAATAACCGTCTTCTGGGAATGTGAAGGGAGCAGAAATGGAAACCTTTTTAGGGATCTAAAAAGGCCAAAGCACACACCTACCACACTGTTTACCTTGGAGCTAAAGTACAACTTATTGTCGAACTTTAGCCCAAGGTTGCGTACAACTGTGGAATGAGAATGAGGAGAAGGAACAGAACTGGGCCAGAATTAGCCTCCCCAAGGAGGAGGAGGAGTGGTGCTGCAAACTAATATTTTGGTCATGCTGGTGTTGCATTGAAGAGCACTTCAGCTCATCCACTGGAATACAGCTGACAGACACATAACGAATCTGCTCTGGGCATTGGGAATATTACTGTCCTAGATAAGAAGTATCTGCATGTCATCAGCATAGGACACCACCTGCACGGCAATAAATTTCCACCAAGATTGCCAGAGGAGTCATGTAGACCATCAGTAGCGCTGGGCTAAGGGCAGAGCCCTGGCAAACACCGAATCTTATTGGTTTGGGGTAAGATGCAAAAGGTGACATCAATACTGACTGACTTCTGTCAGATAGAAAAGACTCAAACCGGGCCAAGGTGGCCCCACCTATCCCAATATTTCTCAGTCATTGAAGTAGGATAGGGAGGGAAACTGTATTGAACATTGCCCACAACAAATCATAAACCCCTTTCTCAACATCCAAATTATTCACAAAGTCTAATTCTAATGTACCTTTAACCATTCAGTTTACCCTCTCGACTATCCCATTGGCCTGGAGATTATATAGCACAGTCAGTGTTTAAAACCACAGGCACCAAAAATTATTTCGTCTCTTGAGAGGTCAATTGGGTTCCATTGTGAGCTATGAATACAGCAGGAAAACCCTCCTCCATGAAAACATCAAGAAGGACACTTATCTTAGATTTTCTTAGAAATTTCAGGAAGAAATCTCACAATCAACCACTTTAAATGAATGTCTGCTAACATGATGGCAAATCTCTTGCCACGGCCAAGTCCTGACATGGGACCAAAAAAGTAAATACACACACAATGCCATACCTGACCTGGATCACAAATTCTGTTTAACTCAGCATGGGCACCCACTTTAAACCTCTTCTCACACCCCTTGCACTCAACACACCACTCCACCCATGACAGTACATCATTGTTCAACCCAGGCCACTAAAACTCTATCCTGAACTGTTTCTTTGTAACCCTCTGACCTAGATTCCCCTCATGAGCTATTTCACGCAACCTTTTTTGAACATCATTGGGCGGTACAATCTTATCACCTCGTACAACCACCTTGACCCCCCCACTGACAATTCATCCAAAACTTTGCTATGGGGCCTCATATTATTTTCCAAGGTGATTTCTCTCCGCCCTCCTTTTCTGATAATTTCTTGTACTGCCTTCAAAACCAAATCATTATCCATGGCACTAGAGCACTTCAAATTATTGATGGCTCTACGACTCCACTGAATGACATCTTCCACAATGCTCCTTCCCTTGTACACCTGTCCATACCTACCTCATCCACACTCTTCCAATCCAATGACAACCACGACAAACAATCAGCTTGAACATTCCACCAGCCAGGTATATATTCTACAGTGAAATTCTACTCCTGCACCCCTGAAGCCATTTTCGCAAACCTTGCTAATCCTTTCCCTGCCCCTCCCAGAGATATCTTCAACAGATGCTTATGGTCAGTACGGAGAATAATTTGATGTCCCCACACATATGTTCTAAAATAATCTATTCCCTTTCTGCCCCAAAGGCTTCTTTCGCAATATAGAGTAATGACACTCAACAGCAGTCAGGAGGAATGAGGCAAACGCAACAGTTCTTTCCATTGAACCAACCTTTTGTGCAAGAACAGTACCAATTCCAGTAGCACTAGAATCAACAGTAAGTATTGTGCTCTTCTTGGTGTCATACGGTACAAAAATACCTGTACTACAAATATCTTTTTTAATGTTATCAAAACATTTTTTTATCAGTCACCTACAAAAAATCTATTCTCTTTCTGATCAATGCCTTTAAACACACCGTTTTGCTAGCAAAGTTTTAAACGGACTTTGAGTAATACTCAATTAGCCCTAGAAAACACTGTATGTGGACCTTGTCACGTGGAATGATTGCTATTGCTTCAAGTAAGTCTTTTTTTGGTTTCAACACTTCAAGTGACAATGGTATGTGAAAAAAGAAGCAAAACCACATGCTTCATGCCACCTAATTTTTAATGAAACATTACCTAAGGTGTGCTGCTGTTATTTGGGAGGTGGGGACTAGAAACTAGAAATACAAGGGTCACTACAGTAACCTGTAATGAATAGTGTACAAAACAAAGAATAATGAAATTAATAAAGTAACTTGAATGTTCCAATCTGCAGGATCCGTTTAACCTTTAACATTTAAAAAAACAGAAACCACTAGACTTCATCAGTTGTAGTTCTCTGAGCTAACTAGAACACTGCTTATCGACTCAAAAATTACATCCCTCCTGACACGTTAACCCCTTTGGGGCTGATGACGAGCTGGGCTCGTCATGGCGCACACCGGTCGTGCGCTGATGACGAGCCCAGCTCATCATGAGCCCCACCCTTGGGGGAAGCGAGGGTCTGCGATTGAATTTTAAAGTACGGGGCTGGCAGCGGAAGAGTTTCCGCTGCCGCCCCCGCCCCTCGCCATGGGAATCCCTGATGACGTCAGCGCGCACAGCGCGCGCTGACATCATCAATGATTCCCCGGCGCTCGGGACGCCATTTGCTTCCTGCGCGCCGAGGAGTCAGGTAGGTTTCTGGATTCCGGCGTTTGGGGCCGCAAAGAGGCATCAGGGGAGAGGAAAGAGATTTTCCTCTCCCCTGATGTCTCTTTGCAGGGCATTTCTGCCTCACGATCGCGCACAGCGTCGCGATCGTGCGGCGGAAATGCCCCCACTAGCACCAGGGATTGTTTATTTAGCTTTTCGGAAGCGACCCCTTGGGCAAGGGTCGCTTCCAGGTGGGCAGCCATAACATTTTCGATTTTCTGCCCCCCCTGGGGGTAAATCGGACCATTTTTTCGGCCGTTTTGCCCCCAGGGGGGGAGGGGGTGGCAGAAATGCCCCACTGACACCAGGGATTTTTTTAAAGGGCAATCTTTGTTTTGGGAAGCGACCCCTTGGGTAAGGGTCGCTTCCAGGTGGCCATGACTTTATTTTCTGTCCCCCCTGGGGGCAAATCGGCCAGTTTTTTTTGCCGTTTTGCCCCCAGGGGGGCAGAAAATGCCCACTAGCACCAGGGTATTTAAATTTAGTTTTTAGGAAGCGACCCCTTGGGCAAGGGTCGCTTCCAGGTGGGCTGTGATATTTTTTTGATTTTATGCCCCCCCGGGGGAAAATCGGCCTGTTTTTTCGGCCGTTTTGCCCCCTGGGGGGGGGGGCAGAAATTCCCCACTAGCACCAGGGATTAGTTTTGGGGCAATGTATATGTTTTGGAAGCGACCCCTTGGGGAAGGGTCGCTTCCTGGTGGGTAGTAGTTCTGTTTATGAATTTCTGCCCCCCCTTGGAGCAAATAGGCCCATTTTTTTTGACGTTTTGCCTCCTGGGGGGCCGAAAATTGCCGCTAGCACCAGGTTTTTTTTTACATGGTTTGAATTGACCCCTTGTGCAATGGCCACTTCCTGGAGGGGTCTTAATTTTTTATGTATGTTTTTGCCACCCCCCGGAGGCAAATAGGCCAGTTTTTTAGCCCGTTTTGCCCCCGGGGGGGGGGGGGCAGAAAATGCCACTAGGCACCAGGGAATGTTTTTTTTTTGTTATGGCGGCTACCCCTTGGGCAAGATTTGCTTCTTAGAGGGAACTTGTTTTGGGAATGTTTTTCTGCTTAACCCAACCCCCCTGGGGGTTGGCCCAATAGGCCCTAGGATTTGAGATTTGTAGTGTGTCGAAGCGCTCCCTTGGGCAAGGCTTGGTTCCAATGGTGGTTATATTTTTGTTTTTTTTACTGGCCGCCTCCCTTGGTGCCAGTAGGTCTTTTTTTTGTCCTTACTGCCCCCGTGTGATGGGGGTACTGTTAGGAGCAAAAGACCGACTGGCACCAAAGGGGTCAGGCAGTAAAAAACTTTCAAAAAATTAACCAGTGTTTTGATGGTTTTCCTCACCTAATCCCAATTTGTCCAAGCCCTATTTGATGGCCCATCTGGGTGAATGTAAATTTGGGGGGCAAATTTGTGTGTTGTTTTTTTAATGCTTATAATGTTTGTGAAATGTGGTAGTAATTTTTTTTTCTTCTCTATTTTTGTCTTGTTCCAGGCTTTTGTTGTTTGGATTGTTGTAGGTTGCGGGTCTGTTATTGCTGGTTTTGCAGCTTGTGTAGTTGCTTGTGCTTGGTAAGTGAATGTATTTTGTACTACTTTCCCTTGATGATTGTCTTTTTGAAAAAGGTGTACTTATAGCAGTTTGTGTGGCTCTGTGTTTTTTTTTTCAGCATTAGTGCTTGATGTGCACTTTGTTTTCTAATCTGTAATTTTTTTTTTCTTTCTAGTGGGATATCATTTCTTTTTGCTGTGTCTCAGCAGAGTAGGTGCTGGTGAGTGTAGCTATTTTTGGTAAGAGTGAAATTGTTTTGGATTGTATTGTTCTTTGTGTGAAAGCCTTACCTTGTTTACTTCTTACTTTGCACAGTGTAGGTTGTTGTTCACTTGTGTGTGCAGTCTTCTTGCTTTGCAAGGATAATGGCTAATCGCAGGATTACTGCTTAGCAGGTTCTTGGTTTGCTTTTTGAGTGTTCCTCTGACCATGGTTCAGAGACTGACTTCGATTCGGACCCAGAGGTAGGGGCAGAAGATTCAGGCAGTGAGTTTTCTCTTCGCATGGAATCATCGGATGATGAATCTTCTTCTAGTGCTGATGAAGGGCCTATCGTAGAGGAGGACATTGATGTGCCGGTAGTGGGCCAAGAGGCATCTGTGCTGCTGCATAGGGCCGCAAGGTTTTCTTTCTTTTTACGTCGGCAAGAGGCATGTGGGCTGCAGCCTGCACCCAAAAGGCTTCACATTGCTGTGGTGCGCCAAGAGGCTTCTGGTGCTGTTCGTCTTCCTTTTGGTGTAGTGCAGCAAGAGGCATCTGGGGCTGTTAGGCTTCCCATTGGTGTAGAGCGGAAAGAGGCATCTGGGTCTGCTTGGTTTCCCGGTGGTGTAGTGCAGCAAGAAGCATCTCAGGCTGCTAGGCTTCCGTTGCTGTAGTGCAGGAAGAGCCCTCTGGGGATGCTATGTTTTCTGTTGGTGTTGTGCAGCCAGAAGTATCTGTGGCTGTTAGGCTTCCCGTTGGTGAACAGCAGCAAGAGGCTTCTGGGCTGCAGGCTGGGGTGGCTGCTCCCCCCGTTGATAGGGATGGCCTCTGGGTTCCCCCTGGCATCGTGCAGCCGGCATTGCCAGAGTTCACTGGTGTTCCTGGGTGTAGAGTGAATACTGAGAATCTTCTGCCAATAAATTTTTTTCAGTTGTTTTTTGACGATGTGTTTTTGCAAGAGATTGTTGATCAAACTAATTTGTATGCAGAACAGTTTTTGAGGGACAACAGTGCCAGCCTTAAGCCCCATTCTAGAGCAACCCGGTGGACTCCCACAAATGTTGAAGAGATGAAGAAGTTTTTGGGATTAACTTTTTTGATGGGCTTGCTAAGGAAGCCATCAATGTCTTCATATTGGTCCACTAGTCCCTTGATGGCAACAGCTATATTTCCAGCAGTCAGCAGTCATAAGCCGTGATCGGTATATGCTTCCTCTTCGGATGATGCATTTTGTTGATACTGGTTTAGCGTTGCCACGCGATCACCCTGATTGTGACCGTTTGTTTAAAATTCAGCCTGTCCTTGATCACTTTGTTGATCGTTTTGCCCCTGGTAAAGAAATTGCAGTGAATGAGTCTTTGCTATTGTTCAAGGGCCGCTTGGTTTTTAGGTAATACATTCCTAGTAAGAGGGTACTCTATGGAATCAAACTGTATATGCTGTGTGACAGTGAGACTGGATATGTCTACAATTTCAGGGTGTACACTGGTAAGGGGTCCAGCATTAACTCTCCTGGTTGTTCTTCTTATTTTGGAGTGACTGAGAAAATTGTGTGGGAACTAGGTAGAGGATTATTTAACAAAGGGCACCATTTATATGTAGATAACTTCTACACTGGTGTGCGGTTGTTCAAGGAGTTTGCCAAAGTGGGCACTGTTGCTTGTGGCACAATGCGCAGTAACCGTAAAGGTTTCCCAAAGGAACTTGTTTGCAAAAGGCTTGTGCGGGGACAGTCTACTGCATTGCGATGTGGGGAGCTTCTGGCTGTGAAGTTTTCAGACAAGAGAGATGTGTACATGCTGACTACTATCCACGATGAAAGTACTGTACCTGTGCCTGTTTGGAGTCAGGGTGCTGAAGTGCGCAAACCTGTGTGCATTTTAGCTTACAATAAGTTCATGGGTGGTGTTGACAGAGTAGATCAGAGGTTGGAACCTTATGCTGCTCTTCGAAAGGCTTACGTTTGGTACAAGAAGTTGGCTATCCATCTGTTCCACTTGGCATCCTTTAATGCTTTTGTTGTGTACCAGAAGTCTTGTCCTGAGACGAAGAGGCCTGTTGTTAAGTTTCAGGAGTCTATAATAGGCAGCCTTGTACTTGTGGAGCAGGCAAGTGTTCCTAGATTTGGAGTGGTGGAGGATGTGGTTAGATTGAAAGATCGCCACTTTCCTGAATACATTCCTCCCACTACCGCAAGAGACTTTCCGACTAGAAGATGCAGAGTCTGTTGGCGAAGAGGTGTGCGGAAGGAGTCTTGTATGTACTGTCCTGACTGTCCTTCTAAGCCTGGATTGTGTCTGTCAGCTTGTTTTAAATCGTACCACACGCAAAATAAGTTTTGGGAGTTTTAATGAGCTGTAAAGTGAATTGCCTGGTCTGCATTCTATAACATTTTTTAGTTTGTTTCAAGGATTGGCATTAGTGCAAAGTGTTTAGTTTTAGAATTTATGTTAGCTGATTTGTAGGTATTTCCATTTGTTTAGTGTTATTTTGAAAAAAATAATTCTAAATGTGTTTGTGGTGTGTGCAGGCTGGTGCTTGGCTGGCGGTGTGTGTGGAGTTGCGCTTGGCTGGATGTTGTGTGTGGAGTGGTACTTGGCTGTCTGTGCACGGAGTGGTGCTTGGCTGGCGGTGTGTGAATTGGCGCTTGGCTGGTGGTGTGCGTGGAGGGGTACTTGGCTGTCTATGCACGAAGTGGTGCTTGGCTGGCGGTGTGTGTGGAGTGGCGCTTGGCTGGTGGTGTGTGTGGAGTGGTACTTGGCTGTCTGTGCACGGAGTGGTGCTTGGCTGGCGGTGTGTGTGGAGTGGCGCTTGGCTGGTGGTGTGCGTGGAGTGGTACTTTGCTGTCTGTGCACGGAGTGGTGCTTGGCTGGCGGTGTGTGTGGAGTGGTGCTTGGCTGGTGGTGTGTGTGGAGTGGTACTTGGCTGTCTGTGCATGGAGTGGTGCTTGGCTGTCGGTGTGCGCTGAGTGGTGTTTGGCTGGCGGTGTGCATGGTCTGGTGCTTGGATGGTGGTGTGGGTGGACTGGCGCTCGGCTGGCGGTGTGTGAGTAGTTACTTTCTGTTGGTCACTACACACACTGCTATTTGAGTGACACTCCACGCAGTCCATCATTTTGTGTAGTTACAGTGTCAGAAATGTGGGCGTGTGAAAGTGATGGGCCCTTGAATGGCGCTGTCTGCTGGTGTGAGTGTTGAAATGTTATGGGTCCGCGGCTGGCAGTGTGAATGTTTTGTATGTGTCATACGTACGAAAGGTGTATGAATGGCCTGTAAAGAGGTTGGTGCCTTGACGTGGCTTTACAGCTCACGAGCTGTGAGTCAGTGGTTCAGTTAATCATACTTTCAATTATACGCAGTGTATTTCATTTTTGTGAAATTACTTGTGAATAAAATTGTATGTACTGAATCATCACTCACCCTCGTGCCAAATCCAACCAGTATGTCTGTGTGCTTGCGGATTAGATAGCTGTGCAGTAATATTTGTTTTTTTTCTCTTTCTGCAGTAGGGTGTACCTTGTCCCTTATTGTGATTGTTGTAATGTGTTGCTTTTCCTTCCAGATGGTGTCAGTGGTCTGGTTTGTATCAGGTATGAAAGGTGCGTGAATGGCCTGTAAAACGATTGGTGCCTTGTCGTGGCTTTACAGCTCACGAGTTGCGAGTCACTGGTTCGGTTTTTATGCATTTATTTATTGACAGAGCATTTCATTTTTTTGAAATATCATGTTAATAAAATTTTATGTACTGAACCATCACTCGCCCTCGTGCCAAATCCAACCTGTATGTGTGTGTCTTTGAGAAATAGATAGCCGTGCTTGAATTTTTGACTTTTGAGTAACTCTGTTATGGTGTATATTATAGCTATAAATAACTTTCTAAATTTAGATATTATTGATCATGGTAGTATATGGTCATGTCTTTCTGGTGAATTCTATTGTTGTTTTTTGTCCACAATCTCTTGCAAACTTGAAATTGTCTGTCACAATTTTCATGCGATATTGTCCCCTGAATCGCACGTTCTCCAATTGAAAACGTAATTCATTCAAAACAATTTGGTTTTGCAAGGGGGTTCCCATGAGTTTTTGGCCCGGGGCTTGGCGGGCATCTTTGGAAACTACCAAACCCAAACAGTTCTGAAAATTAAACACCCGGGGGAGTCCAGGGAGGTATGGCATGCGTGGGTCCCCCAATCTATTCCTACCCAGAATTCCTTGCAAACCTTAAAATTAGGTAAAAAAAACACTTTTCCAAACTTTTTTGCGTGGGATCTCCGTGCGGGCAAAAGGGTCCTACAGCCCAGCGTTCCCCTTGATCTCCCGAGTAAAATGATACCTCACTTGTGTGGGTGGGCCAAAGGCCTGTGACTAAGGTGGGGTGCTTAATTTGTCAAACCTAAAAACTACAGTTTTTAAAAATTCATTTTTAGCCTGTTCTGCTTTGGGGCACCTACACAAGTGAGGTATCATTTTACTTGGCATACCAAGGGGAATGCTGGGTTGTAGGACCTTTTTGCCCCCACGGAGATCCCACGCAAAAAAAGGTTGGAAAAGTGTTTTTTTACCTAATTTTAAGGTTTGCAAGGAATTCAGGGTAGGAATACATTGGGGGACCCACGCATGCCATACCTCCCTGGACTCCCCCGGGTGTCTAGTTTTCAGAACTGTTTGGGTTTGGTAGTTTCCAAAGATGGCCGCCGAGCCCCGGGCCAAAAACTCAGGTGCCCCGCCCCAAAAATCAAGGTAGTTTTGCTATAGGGTACGATTTGGACCTTTTCCTGTTGCAGCCACTATGCCTAACCACGCAAGTGAGGTACCATTTTTATCGGGAGACCTTGGGGAACGCTGGGTGGGAGGAAATTTGTGTGAGCCCAGTGATGCCACGCTTTCCCGTACAAAAAAGTGTGAAAAGGCTGATTTCTTTCAGCTAAAATTGAGGTTTGCAAGGGATTCTGGGTAAAGGAACTTTGGAGGATCCACGCAAGCCATACCTCCTTGGAAGCCCCCGGGTGTCTACTTTTCAGAAATGTGTGGGTTTGGTAGGTTTCCCTTGATGGCCGTCTAAGACGGGGCCAAAAACCCAGGTAACCCCTCTTGCAAAAGCTGGTGGTTTTGACATTGGTGACAATGTCAAAACCACCAGCTTTTGCAAGAGGGGTTACCTGGGTTTTTGGCCCCGTGCTAGACGGCCATCAAGGGAAACCTACCAAATTCACAAATTTGCGGATTCGCGAATTTGCGGATTCGCGGATTTTGAGAATTTTTTAAATGGGGGTCTTCTGTGCGAGTTCAAGTGCCTCTTGTGTGTATAAATGGTCAAAGACCGATCAGAGCAGCAGATGAAGAGAAAGAAGCTCCTGGTCACAGGAACAGCACGAGGATTGCGCTCGTGAAAGTCAAGGATACAAAGGCCTCTATCCAGCATCACAGCTGATTTTCGACGGTAGATTTGGGAAGGAGGCACACCTGCCCAGCCTCGATGACGCTCACGATTGTTTTTGGGCTGATGAATGAGTCACTGAATTTGAGCTTCAACTAGTTCCAGCGACCATGTGTGTGTTACTATGCAATCACACCGATGTGTGCAGGGTCCCTTGAGTGAGCTGTCAGATGAAGAGAAAGAAGCTCCTGGTCACAGAACAGCACGAGGATTGCGCTCGTGAAAGTCAAGGATACAAAGGACTCTATCCAGCATCACAGCTGATTTTCGACGGTAGATTTGGGAAGAAGACACACCTGCCCAGCCTCGACGACGCTCACGATTGTTTTTGGGCTGATGAATGAGTCACTGAATTTGAGCTTCAACTAGTTCCAGCGACAGTGTGTGTGTTACTATGCAATCACACCGATGTGTGCAGGGGTCCCTTGAGTGAGCTGTCAGATGAAGAGAAAGAAGCTCCTGGTCACAGGAACAGCACGAGGATTGCGCTCGTGAAAGTCAAGGATACAAAGGCCTCTATCCAGCATCACAGCTGATTTTCGACGATAGATTTGGGAAGAAGGCACACCTGCCCAGCCTCAACGACGCTCACGATTGTTTTTGGGCTGATGAATGAGTCACTGAATTTGAGCTTCAACTAGTTCCAGCGACCATGTGTGTGTTACTATGCAATCACACCGATGTGTGCAGGGGTCCCTTGAGTGAGCTGTCCATCATCCTGTAACTATTTTAGGATGGCACCGGCAAGCTGCCAGCGCCATCCTAAAATAGTTACTAAATTAGCTTCATCAGTAAGCACTAATAGATAAAATAAAGCAGGTGCTCGAGCACCTGCTTTATTTTATCTATTAGTGCTTCCTATTGAAGCTAACTTAGTAACTATTTTAGGATGGCGCTGGCAGCTTGCCGGCGCCATCCTAAAATAGTTACAACAACTTCAAGCTTGAAGGCTTGAACTTTTGCCCCCCGGATCCGCCGCTCGCAGATTTGCGGATTTTCGGTAAATTCGCGGGAGTTCGCGGATTCCGAATTTACCGAAAATCCGCAAAATCCGCGAGCGGAACGGATTTTGTGCTCATGCTTATACCAAACCCACACATTTCTGAAAAGTAGACACCCGGGGGCTTCCAAGGAGGTATGGCTTGCGTGGATCCTCCAACGTTCCTTTACCCAGAATCCCTTGCAAAGCTCAATTTTAGCTGAAAAAAAATCAGTTTTTTCACACTTTTTTGTATGGGAAAGCGTGGCATCACTGGGCTCACACAAATTTCCTCCCACCCAGCGTTCCCCAAGGTCTCCCGATAAAAATGGTACCTCACTTGCGTGGTTAGGCATAGTGGCTGCAACAGGAAAAGGTCCAAATCGTACCTTATAGCAAAACTACCTTGATTTTTGGGGGGGGCACCTGAGTTTTTGGCCAGGGGCTCGGCGGCCATCTTTGGAAACGACCAAACCCAAACAGTTCTGAAAACTAGACACCCGGGGGAGTCCAAGGAGGTATGATATGCGTGGGTCCCCCAATGTATTCCTACCCAGAATTCCTTGCAAACCTTAAAATTAGGTAAAAAAAACACTTTTCTAAACTTTTTTGTGTGGGTTCTCCGTGCGGGCAAAAAGGTCCTACAACCCAGCGTTCCCCTTGTTATGCCGAGTAAAATGATACCTCACTTGTGTGGGTGCCCCAAAGCAGAACAGGTTAAAAATGAATTTTTAAAAAATGTAGTTTTTAGGTTTGACAAATTAAGCACCCCACCTTAGTCACAGGCCTTTGGCCCACCCACACAAGTGAGGTATCATTTTACTCAGGAGATCAAGGGGAACGCTGGGTGGTACGACATTTGTGCCGGCAGGGAGATCCCACCCAAAAATGTATGAAAAAGTGATTTTTTAACCTAAATTTAAGGTTTGCAGGGATTTCTGTTTAGGAAAACATTGGGGGACCCACGCATGCCATGCCTCCCTGGACTCCCCCGGGTGTCTAGTTTTCAGAACTGTTTGGGTTTGGTAGTTTCAAAAGATGGCCACTGAGCCCCGGGCCAAAAACTCAGGTGCCCTCCCAAAAATCAAGGTAGTTTTGCTATATAGTATTTTAAATTCACCACCGTACGATTTGAACCTTTTCCTGTTGCAGCCACTATGCCTACCCACGCAAGTGAGGTACCATTTTTTTCGGGAAATCTGGGGGAACGCTGGGTGGGTAGAAATTTGTTGATCCACGCAGATTCCAAAACTTTCCACCACAGAAATGTGAGGAAAATGTTTTTTTTCTCAAAATCTTAGCTTTGCAAGGGATTCTGGGTAACAAAACCTGGTGGTAGGCAGTCGAGTCACCCCATCCTGAACTCCCCTGGTGTCTAGTTTTCAAAAATGTATGGGTTTGCTAGGTTTCCCTAGGTGCTGGCAGAGCTAGGGCTCAAAAACAAAAGGTAGTCTCTTTGTCCAAAAAGGGCAAGATTTCACTGGGAAATTGAAGTGCGACCACGTTGCGTTTTGCGCTGTTTCATGTCGCAGCCACTATGCCTACCCACGCAAGTGAGGTACCATTTTTTTCGGGAGACCTGGGGGAACACTGGGTGGGTGGAAATTTGTTGATCCACGCAGATTCCAGAACTTTCCACCACAGAAATGTGAGGAAAATGTGTTTTTTTTGGTCAATTTCTTAGCTTTGCAAGGGATTCTGGGTAACAACACCTGGTGGTAGGCAGTCGAGTCACCCCATCCTGAATTTCCCTGGGTGTCTAGTTTTCAAAAATGTATAGGTTTGCTAGGTTTCCCTAGGTGCTGGCAGAGCTGGGGCTCAAAAACAAAAGGTAGTCTCTTTGTCCAAAAAGGGCAAGATTTCACTGGGAAATTGAGGTGCAACCACATTGCGTTTTGCGCTGTTTCATGTTGCAGCCACTATGCCTTCCCACGCAAGTGAGGTACCATTTTTTCCGGGAAATCTGGGGGAACGCTGGGTGGGTGGAAATTTGTTGATCCACGCAGATTCCCGAACTTTCCACCACAGAAATGTGAGGAAAATGTGTTTTTTTTTGTCAATTTCTTAGCTTTGCAAGGGATTCTGGGTAACAAAACCTGGTGGTAGGCAGTCGAGTCACCCCATCCTGAATTCCCCTGGGTGTCTAGTTTTCAAAAATGTATAGGTTTGCTAGGTTTCCCTAGGTGCTGGCAGAGCTAGGGCTCAAAAACAAAAGGTAGTCTCTTTGTCCAAAAAGGGCAAGATTTCACTGGGAAATTGAGGTGCGACCACGTTGCGTTTTGCGCTGTTTCATGTCGCAGCCACTATGCCTACCCACGCAAGTGAGGTACCATTTTTTTCGGGAGACCTGGGGGAACGCTGGGTGGGTGGAAATTTGTTGATCCACGCAGATTCCAGAACCTTCCACCACAGAAATGTGAGGAAAATTTGTTTTTTTTGTCAAATTCTTAGCTTTGCAAGGGGTTCTGGGTAACAAAACCTGGTGGTAGGCAGACGAGTCACCCCATCCTGAATTCCCCTGGGTGTCTTCTTTTCAAAAATGTATAGGATTGCTAGGTTTCCCTAGGTGCCGCCAGAGCTAGGGTGCAAAAACTACAGGTAGGCACTTTGCCATAAAAGGGTCAATTTTTAACTGCAAAATTGAGGTGTGACCACGTTGCATTTTGCGCCGTTTCCTGTCGCAGGCACAAGGCCGACCCACACAAGTGAGGTACCATTTTTATCGGGAGACTTAGGGTAATTCAGATTTGTAAATCAACTGTTATTACCAATTGAGTTTTCATGCATTTCTCCCTTCCCAATGAAAGACATTGTGTAAAAAAAAAATCTTTTTCAAAAATGACCTATAATTCACATGCTAGTATGAGTATTCCCAATTTTGAAAATGTGCAATTATATACTGTTTCTAGACTCTATAATTTGTACCCAATTCAGAAATACATAGGTGTCTTACATACCGATTTTTCCACATATACATTTTCCAAGAATAAGTGCTCTATACGCAGTAAATAAAAAAAAATCATTGCAAGTTGCTGCTCAGTTTTTGGATCTGGGTTCGTCGGGTTCTTCGAGAAACTACAAGTCCTATATATCCCCACAACCAGGAAGGTCTAACAAAGGTAATGGTACATTGCTTTCCAAGAGCTGTCAAAATTACAAGAAGTTATAGGTGAAAACGTTGAGACAAAAGGCTGTTTTTTTCAACAAATTTTCAATTATTACAATATTTAACTGTTAGTTTATATAAAGAAACCTTCATGGATTTAGACAAATGACCCCTTTTTGAATTCAGAATTTTGTCTACTTTTCACAAATGTATAGCTCTCCAGGATCCCTTATTACTTTCATACTCATTTCTACCATTAACTGGAAGGTGGTGAAAAGCTCTAAAAATAGCAAAAATAGGCTATATCCCAGAAAAATGCCAAAACTGTGTAAAAAATGTTGGTTCTCTGACAAAAGACTGTCATTCCCTAAAAGCTGAGAAAATGGAGATTTCATCCCCACAAACCCTTTTTTTTTTATACCATTTGCAGGGAAAAACCCAGAGGCTTTTATTTGCAGCCCGTTTTCCCCATTTTTCTGAAAAAAACAAAAATTTCACTATATTTTGGTTAATTTCTGGGACCCCTCCAAGGGAATCCACAAACCCTGGGCACCTTTAGAATCCACATGATGTTGGAAGAAAAGGACGCAAATTTGGCATGGATACCTTATGTGGCCAAAAAGTTACAGGGGCCTAAGCGCGCACTACCCCAAATCGCCAAAAAAAGGCTTAGCACAGGAGGGGAAAAGGCCTAGCAGCGAAGGGGTTAAATTACACCATTGATGACATCTCAAAAAACATCATTAATGGCATAATTGATGACACAATAGACATGTACATCATAGAGTTGCTGAGAGTGCATGTGTAGATCCATTGCATGAAAATAGTGCAAGCCTTGAAGGAAATTGTAATTGTGCATGTAGAAAGTTGTATAATGCACAATTTACAAATCACTTAAGTTGAGGGTGGAAGTAGTGCTCTGAGTTAAACAAGGTAAAAGCTGAGTATACCTGATGTGGGGCGGAGAGTTATGATTGAAAGTCGTTTGTGGCTTAAAGCCAAAGCCCGTACTAGAACACTCTGTGAGAAAGGCTTAACTTCCTTAACATGTGCCCCCACCATATATACACACTGCCAGTCAGGACATTAAGTGTGATGAAAAAACTGGGGGGAAGGAGGGTCTCTCAAAGGGGCATGGCCGATGCAATTAGGAGTGCGGCTTAAAAACACATAAGCTAAAATTCTGTGCTTAGCACAGTGTGCCGCCCGACTGGTATTTTGCTGCTTCTGTCATTGCATCCAGATATATAATACAACAAGTAACATTACACCTACAACAATCCAGGACTATTGGTTTTGCCAATGGCTGTTAGTTGCTTATGAAAATAAGCACCAATCACGAATTTGTTGTAAATAACATTGAAAGTTCGGACATGAGACTATGAAAGAACAATTCATCAAAGGCAGTGAAGGATGGCACTGCTGCAGAGCTAAGATTTTGTTTTCAGTCTGAGGGTGAGGGCATTAACTGAGAACCCAATAGTCACCCGTTTAGGTCTCGTCTAAGCCATCCCGTAGGGATGGTGGGCGAGATTATAGTAAGGCTTTCGAAAAGTCCCCCAAACTGCGGATTAGGTACAGTTCATGTGAGCTGGGCACGTGCACATCGCCAGCCACATCGCACATCGCACAACCACACCATTTGTCTGAGCCTCGGCATCAGACTTCAAAGGAAATCCGCTCCCCCGCCACCCAATGCCACTCCCCCGACCCACCACGCAATGCCGAGAGCTTGTTTTTCTCCTCATTACTGTTTTGCCTATTGTCTTTCAGTATGTGGAAAACCTCTGTAAACCACAGTGAAACTGTGCCATGGAAATAGTACATATACTCCACCCTTCTCCATAAATTAAAGACGAATAGTGGCAGATCCAGTCCGACCAATAGGTTTCGGGAATTTACTATTAACCGCGGCCTGCAAAAAAGAAGTGTAAAGCTTGCTGTAATGAGCTTTAAATTTCCACATTACTATTTTGGTAACTGAACATATTAAATCGACCGTCATCCCCGCCCCTCCTTCTAAACATGGCTTTGCCAACAGCCAGATACTCTTGATGACTAAAGCCCTTTAGCTTTAATCCCCATGCTTTCGCCCTATGTTGAGTTTCTCTCCCTCAGTACTTCAGAAGAAATTTCACTACTTTGCAAATTGTCCGATGCAATGATTGTCCCTTTGATGTGGCTTGTGTGTGATTTACATGCCGGAGACTCGAGGCTGGAGCAGGCGCCTGCCTCAAGACTCCGCTTGCCTCACCTCTCCGTGTTAATTTGTTGGGTCACCACCTCTTAGCATCCCTCCTCGCCCTGCCACAGCTCGCCAACATTCACCCCTTCCCTCGCTCGCTCTCTCCCTATTCCGCGCCTCCCCTTTGCTTTCTCCCTTCCCTCACTTCCCCTTCCCTCCTCCACAATCTGATCTTAATCACGGCGTCTCTGCTTCTGCACTGTGTGATTTTGGGCAAGTTGAACTGCAGCGTGAAAATAGAAAATCCAAGCTTAATCATGCGAATTTACACTTCTAAGGCTTCATGACCAAACCCTGTTGCATTTGCAGCTCATTAAACCCAACTTAATTACCACATATCATTCATAATTTAATGGTTTCTTGTCTGCAACGGGCCTGTGCGTAACAGGAAGTGGGACGAAGGGGATAAAAGCGTTTTTGAGCTAACGGTTAACTTGCAGATCATGTTTTCTGTACAAATCCTGTCACCAAAGTTTTTTTTTTTTAAATAGATGCTGTGGAACTTAATTTTTTCGAGGGGTAAAGATTATGTAGCAGTTGAATTCACAAGGTGTGTAGCTGGGAATTCAATACATCCATAGGCAGGGACAACGGGTGCAAGTTGGGGGCGGAGGGTAATGAAATTGCCAGATGTTTATCCACAAGGGCCCTCCAAGCAGATATATTTCCTGTATGCTATGTATTGGAAGAACAAAACGTTGAACCACTCGATTATATTTTTGGATGGTTATGTCTGGAATTCGTGACTGGTTCCTTTTCATAATGAACATCCCTTTTGTTATTTCCTAACAGTTTGAAAACCCTGCTATCTTCTTTTGCTTGTGGTGTTTTAATTGCTAGTTGTTTTTGTTTGCAGAAGTCTTTTATACCGCATCTTCCTTTTAGGTTAGACAAGGTATTAGATTGAGCCAGGCAACTTGCACCAGTGTGTTGTGGTCAAACAGCAATGCGTCAGGGTCCCCCTTCAGCTTTGCAGTGAAGGAGATGTGTAACTATGCCATCAAGTTTGGAATCTGCCGACCTAATTTCTAATCCCGGCTCCAGCATTTGACTGTAAAAAACGTGTGTTTCTGGGCTAGCCTCAGAACCACGAACCTAAAAATTATAATTACGAAATATAACCCCATTATGAAATGCACATGTGTAAATCCCCAATTAATGTATAGCACTCTGTAGCTCCCTAGCTCGGTTCTTAATACAGAAACACTAATACCCCCACCCACACTTCTGAGAGATTAAAATTTTAAATAAAGCACTTTATGTTTTCCATTAAATAAACATAGTCTCTTGCATTTTGATAATACTCTGGCACCCCATTTCCATTCTGAACGTTGAATTACTACAATTTATAATTTAATGTGGCTTGTGTGTGATTTACTTGCCGGAGACTCGGGCTGGAGCAGGGGCCTGCCTCAAGACTCCGCTTGCCTCGCCTCCCTGTGTTAATTTGTTGGGTCACCACCTCTCAGCATCCCTTCTCGCCATGCCACAGCTCGCCAACATTCACCCCCTTCCCTCGCTCGCTCTCTCCCTATTCTGCGCCTCCCCTTTGCTTTCTCCCTCCCCTCACTTCCCCTTCCCTCCTCCACCATATGAGCTTAATTACGGTGTCTCTGCTTCTGCACTGTGTGATGTTGGGCAAGTTGAACTGCAGCGTGAAAATAGAAAATGCAAGCTTAATCACGGCCACAACCACACACACACAACCACACACACACACACACAACCACACCCACCCACAACCACACACACAACCACACACACACACAACCACAACCACACACAACCACACACACAAGCACAACCACACATACAAGCACAACCACACATACAACCACGCATACAACCACACACACAGAACCACACACACAACCACACCGTCAGTGCACACTTTCACCAGGCACAGACACCATCAGTCATCAGTGCACACTTTCACTGGGCACAAATACCACCAGCGGTCAGTGCACGCTTTTGCCGGGCACAAACACCACCAGCCGTCAGTGCACACTTCCACCAGGCACACACATACCACCAGCCGTCAGTGCACGCTTTCACCAGGCACACACCACCAGCCATCAGTGCACGCTTTCACCAGGCACACACATGCCACTAGCCATCAGTGCACGCTTGCACCAGGCACGCACCACCAGCTGTCAGTGCACGCTTTCACCAGGCACACACACAACCAGCCGTCGGTGCACGATTTCACCAGGCAGCCACATACCACCAGCCGTCAGTGCACGCTTTCACCAGGCACACACACACCACCAGCCGTCAGTGCACGCTTTCACCAGGCACACACATACCACGAGCCATCAGTGCACGCTTTCACCAGGCACACATACACCACGAGCCGTCAGTGCACGCTTTCACAAGGCTCACACACTACCAGCCGGCAGTGCACACTTCCACGAGGCACACACACCACCAGTGCACAATTTCTACAGGCACACACACCACCAGCCATCAGTGCACACATCAATTGTTAACGCATCCACAATTAACTATTGTAGCAATGGCAGTATGGCACACTTTACTTTTAAAGATATTCATCTAAAGCGCAGCATGCCACCATTGCTACAAAAATAAATACACTTTTTTTGGCCTACAATTTATAGACTTTTGTTGCAATTGGTGTTGCAATATTTAGCAATGCCAATAGCTCAAACTTAATTAATGCGAGACCTATTGTTTTGCAAATGCTTGTTTAGAACTGCCAGTGGTGAGCACCGGCAGGACCCGGCACACTTAAAGCCCTGATGCCACTGTCTGCGGTATGCGTTGTAGAGGAACCACTCCTGGTCAAATAATGTCCCCAAAACAGGCGTCACACCAGGTGATAATTATCTCCTTTACGTCACTTCAGATTTGGTAGACAATATTGTTGATCAGCCCTTTATGACAATCCAAGCAAGAGGCATTATCTCAAGGCACGTGATGGACAGCTGGAATCCCTGTGTTTTTCGAGGGATAGACACTGTTGTGAAATCAATACAAGGGATGGTGATCAGGTCAAAAAATGAAGACCAAAGGAGCCGAGGTATACCACCAAATTCAAAACAAGTGACACTTTCGGACACAACCAGGATGAAGTGTTATCTGTAAAAAAGAAGTTAATATGTGCTGCAATGGCTGATTAACAAATATTTTGAACGATATAACTACACACAGATGGACAATTAATGAGAATAATAAACATTTACACAATGTGTGATTAGTATATGGAATATACGAACTTATTTGTGTTCCTATGTTCACATGGATTTATGATATATTCTCTCACTGCTTGCTTGAAGGAAATAATATGAATTTACTCGTAGACAAATAATTAGTATGCACATTATTGAATCATGCATAATTGATGGGATGCCATGATGTTAACAATGAAGGAGTAAGCCTGCTAGAAGGCGATAAGTATGGAGATGTAATCTTTATTTAACTTTTTTGATGTGCATGCATTTTATTTGTATCGAACAATTATAACGAAATGCATTTGAATTAACGGCTATCTATATATGTGTATATGTCAAATTATATAATGTCACATTTATTAATGAGGGTGCTCTACACCTTCCACAATTATAAGGAGTTGATCTGGAAGAAAGACTTAATCTATACTTAACCCATCGAAACCAACGATGGGCTTATGTGACCAAGACCCGTGTTAAAACGCGTTATTTATTTACTTTATTTAACAGATTTCTAAAGCGCATGGCTGCCCGTGAGCGTCCCAGCGCTAAGTGACAAGGGCCTTCTGCGGGGGAGTCTCACGGGAATAGCCATGTTTTGAGCGCTCTGCGGAATGAGAGCAGGTTAGGTTGGGCTCTGATGTCAGGGGGAAGGGTGTTCCAGAGTTTGGATGAGTTGTATGAGAACAATCGCCCTCCTGAACGAGCTTTCTTGATTCTGGGTATGGAGGCTAGGTTGCAGTTGGAGGAGCGGAGAGTTCTTGTCGTGGTATGGGGTGAGATCAGGTTTTGTAGTATAGGAGGGGCCTTGCCGTGGAGAATTTTGTAGGTGGTGCAGAGAGCCTTGAACTTTATTCGTTCTTGGACGGGGAGCCAGTGTAGAGCAGCTAGGGCAGGTTTGGCTGAGCAGCGGCGGTTGGTTCCTGTGAGAATGCGCTCTGCAGCGTTTTGTACTGTCTGAAGTTTAGACAGTACTTTTTTGGGGGCCCCCAGGTACAGGGCATTACCGTAGTCCAGGCGGGACAGCACCAGGCCATGGACTAGGAGTTTGCGGGAATGTGCGGGGAGAAGGGGTAGAACCTTTCTTGCTGATTTTAGGAGGCCATGGCAAGTTCCCGCCGTTTTCCTTGCTTGGGCCGAGAAGTTGAGGCCTTCGTCTAGCCATATGCCCAGGCTCTTAATTTCATGTTTTGGGGCGGGGGGAGGGCCCATGATGGGTGGCCATAGGGAAATGGGGTTGTAGAGAGATTTATTACCTAGAATCATTATCTCCGTTTTGTCGTTGTTTAATTTGAGGTGGGAAAGGTTCATCCACTTAGTTATTTCGGTGAGGCAGGTTTGAAGGTTGGGAAGAGAGTGATCTTCCTGGCTGAGGGATACCACGAGTTGAGTGTCGTCGGCGTATGTTAGAAGCTTAATCCCAAAAGGGGCGACGATTTTCTCAAGGGGGGACATGTAAACATTAAAAAGGGTCGGGCTCAGTGAGGAGCCCTGAGGGACCCCACATCTGATGGCCATAGGCTTGGATGTGAAGTTTCCGTCTGCCACCCGGAAAGATCTGTTCTCTAGGAAGGATTTAATCCAGGTCAGGACCGTTCCTGCAATTCCAAGGTCCCTGAGCCTGTGGACCAGAGTAGAATGGTTGACGGTGTCGAAGGCAGCGCTTAGGTCCAGGAGGATCACTGCCACTGATCCTCCTGTGTCCAAGATTTTCCTTGCTTCCTCAACTACCGCCACAATTGCAGTTTCAGTACTCTGGCCTGGTCTAAATCCTGTTTGGGAGGGTTCAAGCAGACCTTTAGTTTCAAGGTGGGAGGAGAGGCTTTGGTTGACGTACTTCTCCGCAATTTTACTGATGCCTGGGAGCAAAGAGATCGGTCTGTAGTTGCCCAGTTCTAATGGATCCAGGTGAGGTTTTTTAATCAGTGCTTTCACCATTGCTTTTTTCCAACTTGGGGGGACAGTGCCGCTGGTAAGTGAGCTGTTGATTAATTTAACCAAGTGGGGAAGAATGGTGGGTGCGACTAATTTTAGGATGTTGAGTGGTGCCGGATCTGTGGGGGAACCACTTTTGATAGAGTTCAGTATGGGGATGATGGTGTCTGTTGTCAGGGGGGTGAAGTCTGACAGCTGGTCCACAGTTGCTGCAGCAGTAGATAAGGTGAGGTGGGTGTCCGGAGTGAGCGGAGGAAGGGAGTTGAGATAATGTTAATTTTTTGATTAAAAAATTCTGCGAGTTCATTGCAGCGTGCAGTTGAGGGTTCGATCAAGGGAGGGGGCTCCGGTACTTTAAGAAGTTTCTTAGCTATTTGAAATGTCTCCCGCGATGAGTTAGTGGAGGATCTTATTTTCTCCGCAAAGTAGTTCATTTGAGCAGTTTTAAGTGCTTTTTTGTATATGAGGAGGGTTTTTTTGTATTCGATTTTTTTCTCGTCGTCGAAATTTCTCCTCCAATCTCTTTCTGATTTTTTACAGGCTTTTTTTAGAAGCCGCATTTCGCTAGTAAACCAGGGGGAGGAGGTTTTGCCCCGAGGGTTGCTGGAATTTTTTTTAGGGAGTACTTTGTCCAGAGAGTTTCCTACCCATTTGGCAAACTCTGCGTCGGCGAGAATTGGGTTCGTATCAAGTTCAGAGAGGGAGCGGGGGGGCGTGGCTAGCCGAGCAGCGAAATGGCCGCTCTGTGAGCGAGCTCCGCCGGCTACGTTCTGATATCCTGAACTAATCCTTGTTTGGGTCCCTGCGGTCCCCCGTCATACCAGGGGCTAGACGCCTGACACCCAGCGGATTCCGAAGCCGAAATTTGGAGAGCGGAGCTCCCCGGATGGTGGAACTGACGCGATCTACGCATTTGCCGACCTGTGCGCTGGAGGCGACCCGAGGCTGCGGAGCCGTGTGCTGGACGCCGCCAACTACTGTGATCCGTGGATTTGCAGGCCTTTGATGATCCTGTGAGTGAGACCGCGAGACCCCGCTGGCTTTGGTGCCGCTCCGTCGCGGCGCGCTGGTGGACATCTGCTGACCCGGTGAGAGTACCTGGACACGTCTGGTCTGTAGGGCGTGTGGGGCGGACGGTCCTCCGACGGGGGGGCGCGACCCGACACCCTCCTGCAGACGGCTTGCCATTTTTGAACGCCTGGTGCTTGCTTGCCGACGCTACGGCCGATAGGGAACATGATCCTGAGCAGCGGCCGCCTTTAGAACACGAGGTGAGCGTGGGACTTGCGTGAGTGGGGTGTGGGACTGCCGCGCTGCCTATCTTGAGCGGTACCTGCCGAAGGGGAGCCTCCGACTAACCAGGCCGGGACTGCTCTGCTGAAAGTGCCCACTGAGCCCGTGAACTCTTGCGGTCCCTACGTCTTACCCTGCATTTGGAGGCCGCGCTGGACCGGCCTCGGCGCAAGGCGGCCGGGGGACCGGAATTGGCGCTGCCGCCATTTTGTGACCTGCAGGTGCGTGTTGCTGTATACGGCTGCAGGCGCGCACCTAGTGGCGCGGTGCGCTGGAGACCTGGGAGCTTTGCTAGCGGACCTGTGTTCCCTGTTATCGGCACGAGCTGCCTCTTGAGATACGTGTACTGGCATAGATTCGACCTCCTTGCTGTGACTGTCTGCGCGAGTGCCCCGCTGCCCGACGGTCGCCTCCATCATGGGGGGGAAACATGAGGCCAGACAACCCAAAATCAATTTTGATAATAAAAAACCGCCAAAACACCCGCAGAATGACACGGACGGCGGAGAATCTTCGTCGCAAGGTGCACCGGCGGACATAGACTTTGGGGCGCTTATTATGGAAGTGCGGTCTAGCCTGAAAAGCATCGATGGCAAACTAGACGCCATGTCCGTGCAGCTGGAGTCTGTGAAGGCGAAAGTGGGCGCTCATGAGACGAGACTGGATTGCCTAGAAAATAGACAAACTGAATGCTGCGAATTCCAACAACAGGCCAAAAAACACATAGTGAACCTGGAGAAGGATCTGGAGAGCCTACGCGCTAAGGCGGACGATTTGGAAGCGCGCTCCCGTAGATCCAATGTTCGCATTACGGGTATTCCAGAAACGACAAACACCGGCAAGATGGAGATGTTCGTGTCGGAGCTGCTGCACGAGCTCTTTGACCCAGCTCTGTCACCGGTCTTTGCGGTCGAGAGGGCGCACAGGACACTTGGGAAAATGCCGCCGCTGGGTACGCCACCGCGTCCTATCCTCGTTAAGTTGCTCAATTACCAGGACAGGGACCTCATTCTACGGCTGGCTAGAGAAAAAGGCAAAATAACGCATAAGGGAAATGATATTTCGTTCTACCCAGATTTCACCCCCCTGGTGCAAGCAGCCCGCAAGGAATTTCTGCCGGCTAAGAAAGTGCTGTTGCAGGCTGGAGTGAAATATTCCCTGTTGTATCCAGCAAAGCTGAAGGTGCTCCATGATAACGAGGCGCACTTCTTCACGGATGCTAAGTCAGCGCTTAAATTTGCCAAACACATTACTGGTCCGGGAGCTAGAAGGAAATCGCCCAGACTGGAAGAAACTGCTGATCATATGAGTGATAATGACTAGATGGGCTGCCAACGTGACTGCTGCTGCGCTGCTTATTTGTTCCCTCTGAGTCTGGCACCGGAGCTTGGGAATCCCCAAGCACCTCCTGGGGCCACAAGTCATCTGATTGCAAGTGAGGCGAGACATTGCTACAGTCCGGGAGGTGGCTTTATAACTGCCATTACCTAAACCACGTGTGAACATAGCTGTGGTGAGATTCGTGGCCCCTGGGGCGGGGGCGCCGTTGGGTCCCTGCAGCTCTCTTTTCTGAATGTAGCCACCCCGCTCAACCGGGGGTGTAAGCTGGGTGCGCCACGTCCCCATGGGGTGTATCCCAATGTTTCTGATATTGGTTGTCTATCACGCCATGCGTGTTTTTCTGTGGGGTATGTCACCACCTGTTTGGGGGGTTGGTGAGGGAGGCAGGGAGCGGGGGGGGTTGAAAAGTTTGTTGTTTGTAGTTTTGATCTGGTGCACTGAGAGATATCTTCTATCTTCATGTCTAGGCGCAGGGGCAATATGTGTGCTGTGTGAAGGGATGGGTGGCTCTGAGGATTGGCTGCCGTCCGGGGTCCTGTTGACTCTACTGTACTTCTATGATGGGGGGGATTAAATTGTGGACCTGGAACATTAGAGGCCTTGGGGACTACAAGAAGGCCCGGTTGATGCATGGTATGCTAGCCAGACATAATGTAGACATATGTTTCCTGCAAGAAACTCACCTTAATGCTGTTCCTTCACCCAGACTGCGTAATTCTAGATGGTCTAATGTGTATTCTGCTATATTTTCCAACTATGCGAGGGGGGTGGCTATCCTTGTACGAAGAGGGCTGGACTGGCGGGAACACACCTGTGAGCAGGACAAAGATGGGAGATATGTGCTCTTGCATGGTTCTTTGCAGGGCAAGCCGGTTGTGCTGGCTGCCATCTATGGCCCTAACGTGGATGATCCGGACTTCTTTCTGTCTTTGTGGGCGCGCATTGCACTGCTTGATTGCCAATCAATTATTGTTGGAGGAGACTTCAATGTGGTGCTAGATGATGCTATTGATAGGAGGGGAGTGGGTAGGCCAACCCATGCTAGAGCGCGTCAGGCTATATTTGATGTAATGGGAGAGGGGTTGCTTTCAGACGTGTGGAGAGTTCGGCACCCTGGGGAAAAGTTGGGCACCTGCTACACATGCCATCAGTCTGCCTGGTCTCGCTTAGATTACTGGCTGGTGTCGCCTGAGGTGGCGACGTGGGTGAGGAAAGTTGACATACAGGCCAGATCACTGTCAGATCATGCTCCGTGTGAGTTGGTGTTATGTGTGCCTGATGCGATGCATAGAAGTTTCCAGTGGCGTCTACCTCCACATGCTCTCACGGACCCGGTGTTTGTTGAGGAGATCAGGACAGATATTATTACATACTTTGCGGAAAATACTGGATCGGCTTCGTCCGAGGCCATAGTGTGGGACGCCTTTAAGGCGGTGATCCGGGGCCAGTGTATAGCGCGCCAAGCGGGTGTGCTGCAGTCCATTCGTAGAACACTGGCCCGACTAGAAGGGGAGTTGAGAGATCTTGATGGGGCCTTCAGTCGCAATCTGTCATTGGAGGCCGCTGGTCAATTTAAAGCCAAGCTTCTTGAATTCAATGAGGAGGCAGACCGTGAAGTTAAATTCCTAGGGAAGCAAGCAGAGGCTCGAAGATACGGGGAGGGGGATAGGCCAAGCAGGACCCTAGCTAGATTGATAGCTTCACGTACACATTCACACTACATACACGCCATCCATGACAGTAGTGGATCGCTGGTTGTGGGCCAACACGAGGTTCTGCGAGCCTTCACTGACTTTTACAAGACCCTGTATACCTCCAGACAACCTGTCGCCCCGGCTTCTCTGGAGGCCTTTCTAGATTCCATTGCCCTAGTGTGGTTTAACGACAACCACAGGCAATACATGGATCTCCCGGTGACCGTGCAGGATATTATTCAGGTCATCAAAAGCATGCCGGCCAACAAGGCTCCGGGTCCTGACGGTCTGACTACGTCCTTCTACAAGGCATATGCTGACGAGTTGGCACCGAAACTCCATGCGGTGTTCGTGGAGGCCCTCGAGTCGAACTCCCTCCCAGAGTCCATGCATGAAGCCTTAATTATTACGCTTCTGAAACCGGACAAGGACGAACAGTCCCTAGACTCCTACAGACCCCTCTCCCTGATCAATGTGGATGCGAAAATCTACGCCAAAATCATTGCAGATAAACTTCAGCCGATGCTGCCGATCATCGCACTCCCTGATCAATCCGGTTTTATTCCTGGGCGAGCTACCTCGCATAACCTCAGAACTATCTTTTCTGTCTTGCACTATTTACACCCTTCTGTACAGGCGGCTGTGGTGTTCCTTGACGCCACCAAGGCGTTCGACTCCCTAGAGTGGCCGTATCTATTCCGGGTACTGGAAAGAATGGGATTCAGTCGCAATTTCATAACCCTTATTAAGTTGCTGTACACTGCGCCCAGGGCGAGAGTGAGCGTCAATGGCCTCGTTTCCCAGCCTTTTGAGATCTCTAGGGGAACCAGGCAGGGTTGCCCGCTGTCCCCACTCCTATTTGCTATAGCAATGGAGCCGCTAGCGGCCAGGATACGGCAACACCACACCGCGAGAGGGATCGGGTTCAGCTCCCGCAGTCTGCTGATTTCATTATACGCAGACGATGTCACTCTGTACATTGTGAACCCTAGTGACAACATGAATCCATTACTCCGTGAGTTCGTGAGGTTTGAGGGACTCGCGGGAGTGTCCGTGAATTGGACTAAATCGGTCGCGTTCCCCCTCACTGATGAGACAAGCCAACCGGCATCGGAGTACCCCCTGCGTTGGGAAACTGACGCAGTTAAATATCTAGGTATCTGGGTCAGTCGTGACACGCAGGAGTTGTGGTCTCTTAATTTTGGCAGAGCGGTGGACTGGCTAGAGAGGAAAATCGAAGTCTGGAACAAGTTACCCCTTTCCCTGGTGGCGCGCATAGCGCTGGTGAAAATGGTGGTCCTACCCAAATTCCTCTACCTGTTCGTTAATATTCCATTGCCCCTGACGGCGCACTTCCATGCGCGGGTCCGCTCATTGCTCTTGACTCTGGTTTGGGCTGGGAAACAGGCGCGAGTATCCTGGAATCTACTAACGCTCCCCCTGAGGCAGGGCGGCCTCGGAGCCCCTGACCTAAAGCTGTACTCCCTATGCGCTCAGGCACAGTTTCTTCATTTCTGGGCCTTCCCCACCCCTTACCAACCGCATGTGGCGGTGGAGCTCGCTGCTGCTGCCCCGTTACCGCTGCGAGTGGCGCTATATGGCAAGGTCAAACGTCCCTCGAAGGATGTGGACACGGTCGAGATGATTCGCTGGGCTTGGCGTGAACTGCAAAACAGAGCAGGACTCTCCGTATTGTATGCGCCGGCTGTCCCCTTACGGGGCAATCCAATGCTACCTTGCCTATGCGCCAGAGGGGATACCCTTATGCTCCACGGGCGGCGACTGACTACATTTGCCGATATCTATCCTGAGGGCACCTTTGTTGATTTGCCAGCGGAGACGGACGATCAGCCCGTGTCTTTCGCTGACGCGTTGTTGTACCACTCCCTCAGGGAATCCTGTAAGGGATTGGGACCCCGGTTTCCTGAAGAGCCACAGCCCCTGGATGCCCTTCAGAACCTGCTTTCGAGGCCGACCCCCAAAAAACTGGTTTCAAGACTATATAATTGCATGCAGGAGCAGGCCCCGATAGCAGTGTCCACAGCCAAACTGGCTTGGGATGCTGACCTCCCAGAACCATTGTCGGATGAAATGTGGGAATACTGCTGCGGACAACTCACGGCGCTATCCCCGAATTATCGTCTTAGGCTCATTCACTTTAAATTTCTGCAGCGCTACTACCGCACGCCAGTTCTGCTACACCGAATGGGAGTCCGTGAGGACTCTGCTTGCTGGAAATGTGGGGGAGGAGATGCGTCCTTCATTCACGTGGCGTGGAGCTGTCCAAACCTGGAGGAGTACTGGTCAGCGGTTTTTGCTGCTATTAACCAAATTCTCCACAGGGCCGACGCCCCTTCACCGCTGTTGGGATTGTTAGGTTACGTCAAGGACACGGAGCCTTGCGATAGAAAGTTGCATGCTATGCTCCTCCTATATGCCAAACGACAGATATCGCTGCACTGGGGTAGGAAGGCCCTCCCGCTGTACGCAGACTGGATTAGGGATGTGACATACGGACACACGCAACTGACCAATTATTGGGAGACGATGCCGGCGGCCTCTAGACCCAAAGATATCTGGGAACCCTTCCTACAATGGACCAGGGAGCAGTTGGGATCGGTAGCCTCCGCTGATCTGTCTGATGTAGGTGTGTCAGATGATATGGGTTGAGAGCTCTGTGAAAGGAGTATACTGTGACTGTCTGGATGCGCGGAGCTGGTGTGATCCTCCTTGGTGACAGGACTTGTCCCATCTCTTACACCCTTAATGTTCCCTATATGCGACCCTTCGGGCCTGCCCTGTTCCACCCCTGGGGCCATGTGACCCTCTGGCTTGTCCTGCCACGACCCCCTCCAAGTCCCCCCCCCCTCCTTCCCCTTTCTCCCCCCCCTCCCCTGGCTCAGCGCTTGGACCCTGTCACATGCGCGACTACAGATACTGCCGCTGTTTGACACTCATTCGCGGCTACATTGCGCACATGCGTAAGGCCCTACATGAGGGTGGATATTGCAAGCTTGATGTTTCTCGACTGCACCGATGGTTACTGTTCATGTTGTTTCGTTTGTATGTTGGGGCAAGTTGGGTGTAAACAGTGCTTGTGGACGACTTCTTTTATTCTGCCGCTTCAGCAGGCTGTGTCCTGTTGCTGTGCTTGAGGCAGACCTGTTACCCTTAGATTCACTTGTCGCCTGCGGCACTGACAAAATGTAAGATCACTACCGTGCGCGATCTGTACTGCTCATTTCCATGATGATCCTGTTTCTTATATAATGTTTCTGTTGATCCAGTGCCCGCCGAGGCAGGACTGGCCCATTGCTTTACTTGCTAACATGTGATGTGAATACCATAGCGGCCTGCCTCCGGGTTGTTGGCGTGACGCAGTGTACAAATTATGCTTCGTATGTGTTATACATATCTTGCACAATAAAAAAAAAAAAATAAAAAAAAAAGTTCAGAGAGGGAGCATTCAAGCTGGTGTTTCCAATTATCTACATCCAATTTGGACCAGGATCCCGTGGGTTTGTTGGGTTTTGCAGTGGGGCGAGGAGTGGGAGGTAGCTGCCAATTTATTGGCACTAGGAAGTGATCGGTCCAGGGCATTGGGATGGGGTCTAAGACAGTGAGGTCATTGATGTTGGAAAAAATAGGGTCTAGCAAGTGTCCCTGTGAGTGGGTAGGAAGACGGCTAGGTAGTTTTAGCTGGAGAGATTCGAGATCTGCTATTAGGTCGGTGGCAGATTTGGTTTCCTTTTTGTCAAAGTGGATATTCAGGTCTCCTAGGATCAGACATTCAGGGTAGGTAGCGGCTAGAGTAAATGTATGCTCCGTGAGGGAATCACAGAATTGACCCAAGGGCCCCGGAGGGCGGTAGATGAGAAAGCCCGAAAATGCTTTACATGGTGAGACCTGAATAGAGAACATGGCGTTTTCGCAGTCTAGAAGAGGGCTGCCTAATAGACGGCAGGAAAGGTGGTTTTTGTAAATAATGGCGATACCTCCGCCTGTTCTCTTGGGGCGGTCCAGATGGTGGATAAGGAAGCCCTGGGGTAGAGAGTTGACAATATCGGGGTCTGAATTCGGTCCTAGCCAAGTTTCCGTAAGGAAGAGAATATCAAGATCGTGGTCTTCCAGTAGATGATACATTTCCAGAGAGTGCTTGGGGAGGGATCTACAGTTAATGAGGGCCATGTGCATATTCAAGTGATGAAGGTTGTCGGGGCCGGTAAAACTGAGTTTGTACGGGCAGTGAAAGCATCTGTTGCGGGGGTGATCCCCAGGGATAGAGTGTCGGCATAGGGCATGTACCTCTTTGTTCAGGTGGAGCAGGGTGTCCCTTGCGTATTTGCGCGTCTGGTTGGTAGTGTCTGGCTCTGCGCTCTGCCTAGCGCGGACGAGCGCAGACGAGCTTGCCTTGAGCGCGCCTTCGGCGCGCCATCGTCGCGCCCGCTGCGCTCGTCCGCTGCGTTGTGTTTTGTTTGTGTGCAGTACCTGAGAACCTTGAAGTAAATGACAGCCAACCTGTTGCAATACCCCTTATCCTGAGAGTATTTATGTATATGAAATGCCAGGTTTCAAATCCAGCAACAGAATGAAAAAAACTTAAAATACATGCTTACTGTTTGTTTTCCACAATATAGAAGACTTCTTCGAGCGTCATCCGTCGAATTGTGCGTCATTCCAGCGTGTGAAGTCTTTGGGCAAGCCCTTGGCCAGCTGAGCTGTGAAACAAAGTAACAAGTAAGCAAGCCCCTCCCCCTCCCCCTTCTCACTGAAAGTGTTGTAGTGGCACGTCAAAAAACTCCGAATTCCTAACAAACTCACTTTAATCTGAATTCTGGCAATGTAGGTTTTGTGGTCAAAATTGAGAATATCTCAGAAATGTTGCATTTAATAGTATTTTTTTTTGGAGAGGCAGAAAAGGGAAAATTATAGAAATACATTTAGAAAAAATATACGACAAATTCCGTTTCACGAGAGCTTGCCTTTTCGCTTCCTTTCTAACGTTTTGGACCCAAAAGATTATCAATGTATTTCGCAGCTGGTTTATATTTATGACAAACAAGTGTAAACAAATGTGGCCAAATAAACACGTGTGATTATAAACACACTTTCAGCTAATTTACAAAGATCAAATCCCTTGGTATTTCCATAGTACCTAATTAGAGATGACAAATTATATTTTTCTCACAGATTCCATTCAAGTATCATTTGACAGAACAAAACAGTTGTGGCCTGACCAGGAACACTAAAAGTATTGTGCTTATATGTCACTGCATTGATTTAACCACTTGAGCTCTGTATAGGAATATATATAGCTTTTTAAAAAAAAATGAAAAACAGCATGGCTTAAACCACGCATGCAGATCTAACACGAATAATATTCTATTTATTGCCATCACTGAGGGTAATAATGCCAATAAATAGGTTATTCAACACAAAACAGATGCTGGCTGAAGGGAGTTTGAAAATGTAAATATGCTCAATTGTAATGCTTGTTGGTGAGTAGTATTGGTTGAAATACCCATTTTTTCTAGTGCCGGGTGACTCCAATTGCACAAAATCATTAACGAAGTACATTTAAGCGGTATCATTAATAATCATGTGGAAGGGATAAATGCAACTCCTTTCTTGTGATTTTTTTTAATATGTATAATATGTATTTTCATAATTTTGCTAAATTTCTTATTTGAAATAATGTAAAATTCGGTTAATATTTAATGATATGTCCTTTATACTTTAACAGTCTGTTTTTCTTTTGTACCGCACAGAGAGGTGGCACTCAATCAATCAATCAATCAATCAGAACATGTGTAAAGCGCACTACATACCTGTGAGGGTCTTAAGGCGCTTGGGGGGTGGGGAGAGATGATGCTACTGCTCGAATAGCCAGGTCTTGAGTAGTCTTCTGATGGTTAACAGGTCCTGGGTCTGCCGTAGGAGGATGGGGAGGGTGTTCCAGGTCTTGGCGGCGAGGTGGGAGAACGATCTGCCACCGGAGGTCGCTCTTTGGATGCGGTGGACAGTGGCGAGGGCGAGGTCGGCGGAGCGGAGCTGGCGGTTGAGAGTGTAGAAGGTGAGTCGTCTGTTGAAGTATGCTGGTCCGGTGTTGTGGAGTGCCTTGTGTGCGTGGGTGAGGAGCTTGACGGTTATCCTCTTGTTGACTAGGAGCCAGTGCAGGTCTCTCAGGTGGGGTGCGACGTGGCTGCGGCGAGGGATGTCGAGGATCAGGCGTGCAGAGGCGTTCTGAATTTGTTGTAGGCACTTGTGCGCCTCCCTGTCAGAGGAACAATCAGAAGCAGTGGCGGGCTCTTGACACGCCCCACCACGGTGGAATCCTGTAGTCCTGGCCCCAGCTCAGCGGACAGAGGTCCTGCTTCTTACTTACCCGCTGGCACTCGTACCCTCAGGTAAGTCAGGGCAGCAGCAGGATAAGTCCATAGGAGGTTCTTGCAGAAAGCTTTTGCTCCATCTTTATACCCTAGTTACTCATAGTCCATTTTTAGAGTTGTTCAGTGTGTGACTTGTTCTGACTCTTAATAATAAATTGTGGCAGGCTAGTCCAACCATGGCCTTTGTCTTAAGAGTGAGTATTACTGTGGGGTGTTGGAGAGAGTGTCAAGGCAGGAGAGACCAATAATTAATGCAGAAAAGGTATGCAGGCTGTCCCACTTAGTTACTGGTTAGCCGTTATGGGGCAGCCCTTCTAGGGAGCATGGCAGCGGTTAATTCCCCTGTTTCTAAAGGGGATCCTCTTTTTCTTTTCCTAAACACTTTTAGGTCTGACCCACTGTACCCCCTTCTGGAATGTCTGACAAGAATGCTGCAATTCACATCTGCTCTCTGGGCTCTCCCCAGTCCTCCATCTTGGGTATCACTTGTATTTTGCACCACATAAAAAGGACACCAGTGTGAACGTGTCCGCGATCACCACATGCCCTCCATGCATGTCTTTCAGCTGTATGCAACACATTCACCACATGCATCTAACATCCATCCCCGGCATGGAAGGGTGACTAATCCGGGTGCAGGGTGCCGGTAGACAATCTAAAAACACAGGAGCTGCCTGTCGGTCCACACTGCGCTGACTATAATCATTATCGCTGTTACCACTGCCAGTCCACTACACCCCGGTGAGGCAACATAAGTTGAACTCACAACTTCAGATCCATTTGGTGTCCCCTTCTTACCTCAGAGCCCCACTCTGGATTTCACTTTGAAGAACAAAAGGCAGTGCACACACATGGTTGTTGTGTTTGCTATGGTAGGTGTAAAAGGTTACTACATCTTGCTTTGGTAAATGTAAAGCAGAGGTACCTGTTTGCAGAGCCAGGCAGTGGACCATTCTTCATCCCAACAAATGAATGTTGTTTTGCACCCCTGTGTAACCTCTAAATACTAGTGTTCTAACAAAATTGTCATTGAAGACAAGGCAGTGCCTAATGTTTGTGTAACTCGAACTCCTATGAACAATCCTTGCTGCACCGTAAGTAGTTAACATATGTAGTCTCATCAAGTACATGCTAACAACTGGTACCGGAAACTGACAACTCCAATCCCCCTGTTTGGATAAACATAGCCCCACGAACAGGGACCCCCTTTGAGCAGTACACATACACTGCATAACAATAGACATAAGCGTGCATAGCCATACACAATAACAATAATTTCAGCAGCATTTGAAATAATCACACACATAACACACGTCACACTTGTGCACAATAACCACATGTAACAGTTTGCCTTTGTTTCTGCAGCAGCCACTGCAGGTAACTTAAACAATATGCTTTGTGTGGGTATAGCTCCGGTGGTAGGGGGGACCCCTATTTCTTGTTTGATGTATGCCGATGATATTCTTGTTTTAGATTTAACTCCCAAAGGTCTCGCTAATCGGCTGCAAGCTCTACATGCTTTTGCTGATTCCCATTTTATGAAGATTAATACATCTAAAAGTAAAATTATGTGTATGCCGGGAAAAAGAAGTGCCGTTCTGAAAACTTTGGATGGTTTATCGGTGGCCAGAAATTAGAGGTTGTTAAATCCTATACCTTTTTGGGTAAAATAATTGCGGCCAATTTGAGTGAGAGGCCCCATATCGAGCATAGTTCACGTAAAGCCCTCGCTCATGGCAAAGGTTTAAATTCCCTCTATCTTGCCACTGGAAAAAGACACTTCGCCCGTTTACTTGAGGTGTATAGGGCAAAGATTCCTGCTACGATATTATATGGCATAGAAGCACTGGGATTTTTGTCACAAAATTGAAGGGAAACTCTTAAGATCCCTATCTACCCTCAACACCGCGTGTTCTTTGGCCGCATGTAGGCTCGATTTCGGTCTTAGGAGCAGCTGGGTTCAGGGACTATGTGCCCTGGTAAGATGGGTGGTTTGCTTGGCTAGAGCCGAATCGGGGTCGATGAGAGCCCTCCTTAAAAATGAATTGTTGGGCAACTTTAAAGAGTTCTCACGAATAGTAAGGAACTTTAGAAGAGGTGTGTCACTTTTAAAGTTAGATGAAAGTGTTTTGTTCCTTCACTCACCGACACAGCTAAAACTCCTGCTAAAACAGGCATCGTGGGAACTATGTTTTCAAACAGATAAGAATATAATACAAGAAAAAGGGGGTTGTGACCTCCTCCTTAATTCTTATTCTATGAAGTTGGCCCAACCCTATGCCACATGGAATATGCCACATGGTGTTCGCAGATTATGGTTTCTTTTACGATATGATTTACTGCCCCTAAATCTACTTTTATCCAAATGGTATGGAACCTCTCCTATGTGCAATTTTTGTAACTTGAGTATTCAGGATCGTATGCATGTCTTGTTGATTTGCCCTGCACTCCGCCTATTGCGGCTTAAATGGTTAAAACCAATATGTCTACGACTAGGTATTTCTAATGTGAATATTTTTCTACAATTTCTATACTGTCCTCCAAATGAAATGTTTTGCTTCCACATTTTTTATTTTTTTAAAGGTTTTTTAGCTATTTATTAAGGTGTTTAGGAGAGGTCTGACATTGCTTTTTCTTGTCTATTTGTCAATGGATGCAATTAGTTTCGTGTGTGTTGATTGAATTTTTCCTTCGGTATGTAATTTGTATTGTGAATTTTATGTGGCCCTCGTCGAGAGCCAAAACATAATAAAATAAATTGATTGATTAAACAATATGCATGAGCAGTCCTATTCTAGTGATATCCAGGGTAATAGCCATAATTTTTATGATGGTCTCTATTACTTGGCTTTAAGATAGTTTTCAACATTAGGATTTCTGATGCCCCCATCATATGTTGGCCTAAACAGAGATTTAAACTATCCTAGGCAATTTATTATTCCAGGTAAAGTTTATCAGTTTACAAGGTGTGTTTTCAGTAGTGAACTTTGCAAACTGCACAGGAAGTGTTTCTGTTATCGATAGCAGATGAGCCACAAAGTTTATTTTAATACACGCAGATGTACCTAACCACAACCTCTCGAATTGGCCCCACCTGTTCTCAGTAGCGCCTTGATTTCCTTTTGATGACCTGACATACGCATTCCAGTGGATTTGATTGGGTTGGTTTAATTACGGATACTTTACAGAAAGCTCCTCTTTACTTTAACATTTATGTGAATGATTGTTTGGGTTTTGTGACAAGACAGAGGATATCAGTCAACAACACCAGTTTGTGATGCCCACTTCCGTCTATGACCCCTGAATGTTTGGACTGGTTCATCTAGCACCGGAAGGTCAGCGTCCTGTGTGAACTCCTGTAGGTCTACCTCAGAGGGAATGACGCGGCTGCGATAAAGCTCAGTGTAATAATCAAAGAATAGATTGTTGATCCTTTGCTGATCAAATCTAGCTACTCCCATCCGGTCTCTCAGCTCCAGTATAACTGAGCCGCGCCAGGCCGGATTTGCCAACCAAGCGAGGAGGGCATCCAACTTAACCCTGTCAGAATGTGCACGTGTGATGTACGTTTTATTGTCTAGGCAGTGCAGGCGCTCCACGGTGGCAGCTACTGCCTCCCTAGCTTCTATCAGGTTTCTGTTTCTGGCTGGGTTTTCAGGCCTCTCCTTCTCCAGGGTGCACAAGCGCTCGTCGTCTCTTTGAAGATCTTGAAGAAGGACCTATCTAACTCCAGCCATAGCCGATATGCACCTCCCTCTAAGCACTGTTTTACAGGCATCCCACTCCACGTTCACTGACATGGCCGTTCCCTCATTAACCTGGAAATATTCTGTAATAGCCGTTGCAATAGTGGCACGGAAAACTTGATCATCTAGAGCAGAGGTCTTCAATCTGTGGGGCGCGACCCCCAGGGGGGTCGTGGAGTCCTGGGAAGGGGGTCGGCGATTCTGACAGAGCAGTTCCTTGAAACGCGTGGTTTGCCTTAGTGGCGTCTGGCTGATTGAGGGTGCTCACGGCGGAGACCTAATTCACACCGAGGGGTGAAAAACATCAAAGCCTCATTAAAAAGTAAAAGGTCTTTTAAAGACCTGTGAAGTACTCGGGTGTGGCTTTGTGTGTGTCCGTGAAGCTGTGTCCGCCTGGCTCACATACACAAGAGGGGGGGGTGGCTGGGGGAGGAGGCTGTAGCTCTTTGAGTTCAATGGGCCGTGCGTGCCTGGAGCTGTGGGTCCTGCCAGTAAAGCACGTGAAAGGTCCTCTCCCCCCCCCCCTCCGACACGTCCCATAAATCATTGCTTCAAGTCCCATGAGCCCTCATACCTGGCACTGTTCTTCACAGTGAGATGTTGTTACACCCTGTCTGCCCTCCCCCTCGCCCCCAGCAGGGAGGCACAGAGATGTCCTCCCATGAGAGAGGAAGAAGACGCAAAGAGATACTGACCCCTCCCCCCCCCCCCGCCCGCCCCATGAGAGAGGCACAGAACAGGTGGGTGGAAGAATGATGGGTGGATGGATGGATGAGAGGGTGGATGGATGAAGGATGAATGTATGGAAGGATGAATGTATGTAAGGATGAAAGGGTGGATGGATGTAAGGATGAAAGGGTGGATGAAGGATGGATGTGTGAAAAGGTGGGTGGATGAATGATAAGTGGATGGATGGATGAAAGGGTGGGTGGATGGATAAGGGATGGATGGATGAAACGGTGGATGGTTGAAGGATGTATGTATGGATGGATGGAAGGATGAAAGGGTGGATGGATGTATGGATAGAAGGATGAAAGGGTGGACGGATGGATGTAAGGATGAAAGGGTGGATGGATGAAGGATGGATGGATGTGTGAAAAGGTGGGTGGATGAATGATAAGTGGATGGATGGATAAAAGGGTGGATGGATGAATAGGTGGATGAATGAAGATGTATGTATGGATGGAAGGATGAAAGGGTGGAAGGATGGCTGTATGGATGGATAAAAGGTTGCATGGATGAATGATGCATGGATGGATGTGTGAAAAGGTGGGGGGATGAATGATGGGTGGATGGATGAAAGGGTGGTTGGATGAAGGATGGATGAAAGGGTGGATGGATGAAGGATGGATGTATGGATGGAAGGATGAAAGGGTGGATGGATGAAGGATGCATGGATGGATGTGTGAAAAGGTGGGTGGATGAATAATGGATGGATGGATGGATGGATGTGATGAGGTCTAACAGGCGCATTTATGGTTGTCGATAGTTGTTGATGATGAGGAGTACCAGTTTCTAGAAACTTTTGTCGGAAGGGGGTCCTTACGCCTAAAAAGGTTTTACAAGGGGGTCTTGGCATCAAAAAGTTTGAAGACCTCTGATCTAGAGCCTCCGGCCGCCATCTCCAGGTGGGGATCCTGGGGCGACCATTGCAGCTGAGCTAGTACTGGATTGTGGTCAGAGATCGTCCTGGTGAGGTATTCGCTGCTGCTGACCTCCCCATGGACGCCAGGTGTACATAAAAAAGCATTGAGGCGGATATGTAGCTCATGGAGGGCAGAAAAAAAGGAGTAATCTCGGGTCAAAGGCTGCTGGGCCCGCCAGGTGTCAATTAATCCCTATTTCTGTTGCCAATTATGACGCGTTGCTGCTAGCTTGTGCGCCGGCGCGTTAGGAAGGGGGGAATGGGAGCGATTCAAGGTGATATCTGCAATACAATTAAAATCTCCCCCCAGGAGTAGTGGTCCTGTGAAGGCATGCACCAGCTTGCATGACAGTAAGGAGAAGACGGCCGGTTGATCAACGTTAGGTGCATATATACAACCTAGTGTGAGGTCCCTCCCGTCTAACTTCCCCTGTACTACCTCATATCTGCCCTCAGGGTCAATCATTTGTGTTGTGCTTTGGAACGGGACCCCAGCTCTTATCCATATCAGGACCCCTCTCGCGTATGCAGAGAATGCGGTGTAAAAAACCTGACCCCTCCAGCGGCGCTGTAATGCCTTCCCCTCTTTTGCCAGGAGGTGGGTTTCCTGAAGGAGTGCAATTTGGATGCCCCTACGGATCAGATAGGAATGTATCTTATGGCGTCTAATCATAGAGTGCATGCCCCGCACATTCCATGAGAGACATGCTAAACCTACTGGGGGTCCCAATGCAGGTAGTGACATGAAACACGTTTATAAAATACCCATCTTCGTGACACGCCTGGATCCCCTTAAAAAAACCCAACAACAACAAGTAAATAGACCCCAACTCCCCCTCCGCAGGACAGGCACCCAATGAGGTAACCCCATCCAAACCATGGTAGCTCCAGCAAGGGTCTAGTGACCAAGTAGGGGGGTGACTCCCACTAACTACTTTGTAGTGACCTCCCAGAGTGCCGCCTCCTCAACCAGTGTTCCAGAGTAAAATCCCCCACCCGTTTCGGTTGCCTGTTACCTAAAAGTCCATACGGGGCTACCACCTGGTCAGTTAGGTCAAACCCTTGGAGCAGGGACGTCAGGGTCTGAACTGGTCCATGCAGCCCTCTGCAGGGCACCCATCTCACCCCAGATCATCAGCTGATCGGGGCGTGATCTTCGGCATGTCTGCCCCCAAGCTCTCGCCATCGCTGCGGTCCAGGGAGGTCTCCGACTCGCTGCCCGGATGTGTGCTTTCGCCTGGGCTGGCCCGACTATGCGACACCACCGCCTGCAATGCTCTGCGCCGTTAGAGGCTGAGTTCCCTGGGCGAAGGACCATTGGCACTTTGTCCCTGCCTCCTTGGGCTGTATTGCGGGGTTCCTGACGTTGGAGCCGACTGACCTTGCGCGCCACGGGTTTCCAGCCAGTCCCATACCTCCTGCGGCGAATTAAAGAATCGTGCTCCCGCTGGGTCCACCACCCTGAGTCGAGCAGGAAACAGCATTGCATAGGATAAGTTCAGTTGGCGTAGCTTGGCTTTGACAGCAATGTAAGAGGCCCTATTTCGTTGGACCTCTCTCGTAAAGTCGGGGAAGATCATGACATTGCTGTTCTCGATGCAGTGTTCGTTTTTGGCGGGCGCAGTGCAGGATGTGATACCTGTCCCGATAGTGCAATAGCCTAGCTACCACTGGCCGGGGGGGGGGGGGAGCTCCTGGTTTCGGTGGTCTTGCCGGCACTCTATGTGCGCGCGCCAGTGCATAGAAGGGGGAGAGACCCTCCGGGGCCACCTCATCCCGAAGCCAGTTTTCCAGGTAGCTAACCATGTCTGTCCCCTCCAACTTTTCTGGCAAGCCGCCAACGTGGATGTTGTTCCACCGTGATCTCCCTTCGCTATCTTCGGCACGTAATTCCAGGGTTTTCACTTTAGCTTCCAGGGAAGTTAGGGATCGACGCATCTCCTGCACTTCGGTTGGCAAGCCACATAACTCTTTTTCAGCAGATGTCACCCTATCATTGAGCTTTCTATGATCTTCCTTTAGTAAGCTCAGGTCTGTGCTCATGGCATCCATCTTCCCCTACAGCGCTTCTCTGGAGGCCGTTATGGCTTGCATTATGTCAGATAGTGTAGGCTTCCTGGTCGTCAGCTCTCCCTGCGGATCAGGGGCGTCTTCCCCGTCATCTGAGTGCGGATCCAGAACATCCACGCCAAGAGCCGCGAATCCCCGCTTCTTCTGTGTCCTCCCCATCTTGGGTCTCTCCCACGGCAGAAGCGGCTGACTTCGCCTGGCCGCGCTCCCACAGCACCAAGATCAATGACCTCCCAGCAGGTACCTTCTCTCCCTGGTAAGTGTCCAATCCGATTTGGCTCGTCGTGGCCCCTCTCGTGCCGCAGAATCTTCAAGTCGTGTCCCCCTCTGAGGTCTCCACAAGCGCCGGGAGCTGCTGGTCCTCGTTGGGGAGGCCAACACTGGAAGCGCACCGGCTTCCCAGTTCACATTGGCTCTCACAGCTCCTCACCGTTGGCAAGATGGATGCCAGTTACATAGCCACTGGGTCCAAGCACTCAGGTCTCCATCAGCCTCAACCTCGCAGGTCTCAATGGTGCACAAAGAAGCACAGCCCTCTTCCGCTCCGGATCGGCTGTCTCTTCAGCCAACGTCACACAGTGGGGAACACAGGCCCCGTAAGGGAGATTCAATGCCCCCTGCTGCCAGCTCACAAGGTCCGTCACTCCCAGCCGTTCTCCAGCGGACTCGGGGGCAGTACCCAGCCGCGGATCAGTAGAGGTCCCAGAGTGATCATGGGCTGCCACCCGCCCTTTCCGCGCCGACACTGCACAGTCTCCTCCTTGCTCCAGGTAGCGTGGGGAAAAACGTACTTGCTGTGCCTGAAGGCAACCGAGCCCCACCGCTCCTCTGCTAACAGCAGGCAGTCCAGGCCTGTTTCCCAGTAGCTAAGGCAGTAGCTAAGGCACCACTTGATTGTTCCATATGATGAAATTCCACCAACTGGGTGAGCTGATGGGATTTATTCAAACCTCTGTGACTCAACAGCCCTTTTGTCTCCTACACTTATATCCAATTGCTTCACAGTCGTTTGTTCAGACACACACTACCTCTAGACCTGGTCTACTCTTTTGTGTGTTATGTAACCACTTGATTGTCGCCATTCACTGCTCGGCTACCATTTTGTGCTTCAGCACAATGCTTGCAGTGGGCCGCTCACTACACCAACCAGTCGAGCCCCTCAATGGCAGTATTCCGATTCTGCCAGGCCCCCAACAGCGCGTCTCTTCGCGGTGGGCAGTGCAAAAGAATTACCCCCACTTTGGTTGCACAGACGCCGTTGCGGCAGTCCCGCAGCCGCTGTCAGAAGTTCGCGCCAGCCTAAAGTCAGGCCCGCCGAGGGGTCTGCCGGCCGTGTGGTCCCGGGGGTGCTGTCAGGTCCGTTGTTCAGGACTCCCGAAGTCGGCCCCCCGTCCCAGAGGCTCGTAGCTCTGGTCTCAGCCCCCTATGCTGCCTCAGGGGATCAGGATGGTCTCGGTTGGGGAGACGGCGAACGGAGCCCCTCAGCTCGCGTCCGTCTCCATCAGCTGCTGGCCCTCTTGGCTGCTGCTATGGCGCCAAAATCTGCCAGAGGGAAACCATGGATTCTGACAGATACTGCTGGAACATCAAGGAGCGGCTCAGCGTAACAGAGAAGTGGCAAAAGTGGCAGCATCGGGGAAATGGTGGGGGAGAAACACAAGAGTACGCTAGAAGAGGCTGGTGGATAAGCGGAATATTACCTCTTTCTTTTTAGCTGGGAAAGGGAAAAAGCAACACCACCACTTACAAAATATTCTCCCCAGTAACAATCTGGGTGAGCAGGAAGGAGAGCATGGCAATCAGCTGAACTCTTCCATGAGCCAGCTACACTCTAATGTGGACACCATTTACCAGTGTGTGGAATTACCTGGTAAACACAAGAAGTCAATCGAAATGGGGGGAGACGGTGCTACTAATGTTGCGACTGGGGTGAATGAAGGATACTTTCCTGCATCCTCTGTAATGGCGGGTACCCTTAAGGACCATACAGAGCTCAATAAAACCACTAAAGCAGTTCAAAGTAAATCAGCTACAAGGGAGGCTAAGATGGACAGACCCCCAAACTTGGATAAATTAGGGGCAAATGGCAACTGTGGCAGCCAGACTGTGGTTAAGGATATTGACTCTGGGGACAACTTCTTTTCCCTATCCAATCCCTCTGACTCATCAAGAGATGAATTTGAGTCAATTCTCAGGTCCTGCTCTAGAGTCATCTGGTAGGGGTCACAGCTACACAAGGAGTGTGCATCCTGAGGACCTAGGTACTGACACCTCGGAAACTGGCCCACGGACTGTGCGCAAGATGCAAAACCAGGTGAAGGCACCAGACAAGCTGCTGGTAATGATGCACTACTATGGGATATTCATTCTCAGCAGGATTTGGGGCAGACGGGGGTCTGCATCTAATCACACAAGGGAGGCCACAGTGGAGAAACCTGATGACATATCATTAGGTGTGATACCAGAGTAAAATGTCGTACAGAGACGAGACATGCATGGATACCCAGGGGACTCAAGGAGCCAGCTGCAAACTCCAGAACTCCATACAGTGCAATGCGTTCAGAGTTTGCTGAAAGGTTTTATGAAGCAGAGGCCCAGATTTCTAGTCTAGGAAGATGAGCTGACAGTTTAGAAGCTGAGAAAAGAGTCAACGCGTTCACAGAAAGAGGACCCGCAGTGGAAATTAACAGATCTTATGAATTGCCTACGACAAAATACCTTGAGAGTTTTGGGGATCCCAGAGAGTGTGGAAGGACAGGATGCTCAAAAGTTCATCGTTGATGTTTTTTCGGAGGCCTTTCCTAAACTCTCGCAATGGAACTGGAATCATGAAATACAAAGAGCGCACCGATTCCCCTTTACACAACAAACGAGACTGAGACAAACTACTCCTAGACCTTGAGAAATTCTGATATCTATTAATACTTTCTTAGCTCGCCAGGCAGTATAAGACCTGGCATGCCCAGACAAAAAGAAGGCTAGAAAGGAGTCAGAGTTTTTCATTAGACCAAATGTCTGCCATCATACGGTGGAAAAGTGATGACAATTGTGGCAGCTTATTTCAAGGCAAGGGTGCCTAAGCCTATCTGCTTAATCCTGCTAAACCGAAGGTAATTTATAATGTGCATGCTCGGTTTTTCACTTCGGAAGTACAGGCTAAAGAATTTCTGCAATCTATCTAGATAGGGCTTCAGGCTCTAGGCAGATATCTCTGTCCAAAACACTTTTTTTTCAGACTTTGGTGATGGGGTGTGATGTGCTAGATTGATGTGTTTTAGCAAGGAGAGGGGGATGAACTGGGTAGTGGGAGCTTTTCATCACAGGGACCATCGGTCCTAGTGCCTCATTGCAGGGTGGGGTTTGGGGCTTCGGTGGATGTCCCGGGACAGGGAGTTGGGAGCAGGGCGCACTAGGGAGGGTGGGGGAGCACGCAGGGGTGGGAGGGGGGCAGAGGTCTGGGGTGGAGAAAAAACCAATCCATAACAGGTGGAAGGTTCAGGAATACTGGTATGTGATGTTATTTAGCAGGGTTAGTGGCCGTAAGTGTTGGGCAGTGAACAATGGGGGATAGGATAAAACCTTTTGGGGTACATAGTTGCTCCTTTAATGTCTGTGGACTGAATAATAATGGAAAAGGCAGTGGGTGGCTGCTGAATTACTAGTAATGAAACCCGATTTGGTTTGTTTACAGGAAATCCACATTCCGTGTGGCAAACGGAAGACCTTAGCCGTATTAGGCTATTCGATTCTTGCATGCACACAACAGTCTATGACGAATCATGGGGTGGCTATTTTGGCAAAACGTGGGATTCAGGGTATGGGTAGAACATTGGTGGACATGCAAGACAGCTGGGTCATCACTGAATGTATCGCAGGGGCTGTTAAGTTTGCCTTATGCTCATTATATGGGTCTAACTGGATGAGGCATTAGTACTTAAGGGGCTTAATTTAAAACTGGCCTCATGGCCCACCCCCTTGATTTTATGTGGCGATGTTAACATACATCTGGGCTGCCGGGAGCTACAGTTAGATATGAAGGACTATAAGTGCAGGAAACCCAAAGTTTTTAAGGCGTTACAGCACCTTTTGGCTGATCACGGCTTGACTGATGTATGGGCTGCATTACGGTATCCAGGCCCTTGTTTTAAGTTTTCTTCTTATCCACACAATAAGTTAGTAAAGCTAGATTCTTTTTTTTATGTCAGCGGCGCTACTTACAGGGGCTAAAATTCAGGTTTATCCTAGGATCACTGCAGATCATGGCCCACTGGTGATTGACATCCCGGCTATAAACATATCGTTCTCTGCGAGATCCTTCTTGTTCGATAGGAAACTCTTGCTGGATGCCTCATTCGTCAGCCATATGAAAAACTGGATCAGGCAATTTCTTGAAATCAATCGTGACTCTACCTCATGTGCTTTTGTATGGGATGCTGTAAAGGCAGTTCTTAGGGGGGAGACCCTCAGTTTTGGATTGTATAAGCAGAAGCAGCTGAAAATGGTGGCCCAAGATCTGTATGCGGAGCTTAGAAAAGGTGAAGAGAATCTCATATAGGCAGGTGATGACACTACCCTTTTGCAAACTGAGGTTGCCCGATGTAAGGCCAAGGTCAATCTACATTGCAGTAAAGAAATCAACCTTATATATAAGGAATATATAGGGGAGAGAGCTATGAGTATGTGGAGGTTACTGGGCGGTGCCTTGTACAGAGGCTTTGTTCTAAGGAAGTGGCGCAAAGAATTAATATCATGACAGACTCAACGGGTAAAACAGTTGAGACACCTCTCGAGATCTTAGGTGTTTTTCATGCCTTCTTTGATGCACTTTACACGGAAAATAATTCTGGTGGGCAGGCAGGAGAGGCCTTGTTGCAGAATTTATGCAGTGAACGGTTGGGCCAGGATGAATCCGGCATCCTGGATACACCTATCACCATGGTGGAGCTTGAGGAAGCTATATCAATCAATCAGATTTATATAGCGCGCTACTCACCCGCTAGGGTCTCAAGGCGCTGGGGGGGAGGGGTCCGTTAGTGCTCGAAAAGCCAGGTCTTGAGTTGCTTCCTGAAGGAGAAATGGTCCTGGGTCAGCCGTAGGTGGATGGGGAGGGAGTTCCATGTCTTGGCCGCCAGGTAGGAAAAGGATCTTCCTCCCGGCGGTGGCTCTGCGAATGCATGGTATGGTGGCGAGGGCGAGGCTGGTCGATCGCAGCTGGCGGGTGGGCGTGTAGAAAGTGAGGCGTTTGTTGAGGTACTTGGGGCCCAGGTCGTGGAGAGCTTTGTGTGCGTGGGTGAGGAGTCTGAACGTGATCCTCTTGCTGACGGGGAGCCAGTGCAGGTCTCTCAGGTGGGCGGAGATGTGGTTGTGGCGGGAGATGTTCAGGACGAGTCGTGCGGAGGCGTTCTGTATGCGCTGGAGTCTTTTCTGTAGTTTGGCTGTGGTTCCCGCGTAGAGGGTGTTCCCGTAGTCCAGTCGGCTGGTGACGAGTGCCTGGGTGACCGTCTTCCTAGTTTCGGTGGGGATCCATTGAAAGATCTTACGGAGCATGCGCAGGGTGTTGAAACAGGATGACGAGACGGCGTTAACTTGTTTGGTCATCGAGAGGGAGGAGTCCAGGATGAAGCCCAGGTTTCGTGCGTGGTCCGTTGGCTTGGGGGTGGTGCCCAGGGCAGGGGGCCACCAGGAGTCGTTCCAGGCGGAGGGGGATGATCCCAGGATGAGAACTTCGGTCTTGTCTGAGTTCAGTTTCAGGCGGCTGTTCTTCATCCACTCGGCGACGTCTTTCATTCCATATGTATATTGGGCTTAGAGTCTGATCCGGTTTGTATATCTAGAGGCACGAGGCAGGGTTGTCCTTGCTCCCCACTTTTATTTGCAGTATATATTAATCCTTTTTTAACTATGCTGGAGTGGAGCCTGACAATTCAATCCTTGCTCTGTGAACAAGAACAGTTTTGAGTATTTGCTTAAGCTGATGATACAGCTGTTGTAACCTCTGACCCAGATACAGTCATCCCCGAGATAGAGCAGCTCGCACACGCGTTTGGGCCTGTATCAGGCTATAAACTTAACGCATCCAAAACGCAGATTATCTGTACAAACCAAGTCTGTATTGGTGATCCCAGTGACCAAAGAGGTTACATACCTGGGTATCAAAATCAGGGTATGCTTTAAAGAACTAGAGGTTAATTGTGGCTCCATTCTCATCAGGATTAAACAACTGCTAGAGAAGGTTGAGTATCTCCACTTGTCAGTGGTGGGAAGGTGTAATGTCCTTAAAATGAATATTTTACCTAAAATATTATATCACTTTAGATCAGTACCACTGGAACTTACACTGGGATAGCTGCAGTGGCTACGCTCATTATGTGGTAGATTCTTATGGGGAGAGGGGAAACCTCATAGAGCAATGCAATTCATGACGCTACCCCAGAAGAAAGGGGGTTAGGCAGTGCCTAACTTTACATTTTATTATTATGCTGTATGTTGCAAAATATGCGGACTCTGTTAACAAGAGAGGAGGTTGGAAGCGCGGCTCAGGCCCCCTCCATCTATCAGATTCTGTTGGGTGCAGAGGCCAAGAATTGTTTATTTAAGATGCTGGAGCCTAGTTATTACAAAAAAACTGTTTTAAGGTTTTATCAACAGCTTTTAAGGTCTGTAAGGCAATACGGAGATGTTTTCAGATTGAGGGGGTTTGTTATTACATACCTACGGCTGCTTCAACACTATTACCTGCTATTTTTTGGGATAGGATGTTGGATAGATGGAGATGTAAAGGGATCATAAAGATAGGTGAATTTTATAACAACGGGGTCTCTTCTCCTATGTAACATTGGCTGATAAACATCCCTTGCCTAAAACTTAATTTTTTAAGTATTTACAAATCTGTGATTTTTTATGCAGAAGCCAGAGGGTGATAGAGCCAAACCGTTTGGTTGAGGCCATTAGACGAAAGGATTGGATCGATGTTTTATGTAACTGCCTGCTGGATACGCAGAGGGATGATCTGAAGTCTCAAAACCTTAAATGGTATAATCGATATGGGTGTCAAGGCTTTTGTTTGGAGCAATCGATTGATACTGCGGGAAAGATCTTGATTTCCGCTGATTTAAAAGCACAGCATTTTAAGACCATATTTTACCTCTATCACACCCCTTCTAATATGCTTAAGTGGGGTGGGACTAACAATGGGAAATGTTTCTGCTGTGGGGCAGAGCCGGCTGATATCTTGCATATTTTTTATACATGTGGGCAACTTACTCAGCAAGTTGGGCATATCAAGACTTTCCTTTCAGAGATCACTGGTGTTGGAATAAAGATCACGCCATCAATAATGATGTTGGGTATAGGGTAGGGTTTCATTGAGGGACAGGCAGCATATAAATCTCGTTTTTGATTTTTATAGCTACAGCTGTTGCACAGTTATGTATAAACTCCATGTGGCTGCAGAAGGAATCCGCTACTTTTGAGATGTGAAGAACTAGATTTTATGCTATTTATATAATCTTGAATTTAGTCTCCACTCTCTCAAAGGATCACTCAGATGCAAAATAGGTCTACAGATATGGGGCCCAATGATCAAACATATGAAAGATTAGAACAAACATTTTTGTAAAGAATATTTATGAGGTCGCCCCATCTTATGTATTTTACCCTGCTTTTAGCTTGTGGATGAATCCTTTTTTTACCATCTCTATGTACTTTGATGTGTTTTTTTCTAATGAATTTATTCTGTATTTATAGAAGTTATGGATTGAAATAATAATAAAAAAAGTACAAAAAAGAAAAACCATCAAAATTCATCTTCATAATGAATCTTTAGAGTAGACTCTCATTCCTTGCTGAGTCATCTTCTTTATTTCTCAATGTTTCAACTTCCTTCAATTTCTTATATTCCCTATTCTTTCTTTCTTCCATTTCAATTTCTTATCTGATTTGTCTTTCTCTTTCTTTATTCTTCTTTTTTGTTAAGTAGCATTTAAATCCTTTATATACGGCATATAAGCATATCAAATAAAGCCCTTCCTTCACATTGCACTCCAGTCCGTGCTTTTTATTGTGCCTGAGTAGGTGTGCAGCAGCAGGCAGCGGCGGCCGCAAGAGCTTCCCGGTTTCCCAGTCCCGAAGCCACAATTTCGCTGTAATAGTGCCGTAAACTGGCTGTGGCGGCAGGTGCATCCCGGCGCCTGCGGCCGGTTCTTCTGGTCCTCCCGGACTCCCGTGCCTGAGCACAAGCAGACATGCAGCAGCAGGCGGCGGCTGCCGCATGAGCTTCCTGGTTTCCCAGTCGGATGAGCCACAACTTTGCCCAGATAGCGTCGCAACTGACAGTGTCGGCTGGTGTATGTATTCTGGTTCTCCCGGTCCTACTGTCTATGAAACGAACGAGCAGGCTCCATCACCCAGCAAAGACTTCTACCAGGTGCTCATCACACAGGACGAGGTGATTTTTGCTCATCACACAAGACGAGGTGATTTTTGATGGTGGAAGATCTCTCTTCGAAGTGAATTTCATGATGCAAGACCTAGAGAGTACAGAGAATCTCACCAGGATTTCCTGGATGATACCTCGCTGCAAGCTAAAGTTGCCATAGTGTTTGGTAGAAATACTCTGAACCAGAGGCGCAACTAGAGTCAAATTTGGGGGGGGGCTAAGAAAAAATTTCGGCGGGGCTGAATCTTTAGGCACTAGGCAGAGTCGAGCTGCAGGGGCTCTTAGAAGGGGTGAAACAACAACAAAGCCCCATTAACATGCACAAGGTCTTTTAAAGACTTGTGAAGTGCTCGGGTGCGGCTGTGAGCAGGCCCCGGGAAGTGTCTCGTCCCGGGCTACCACACACGACGGGGGGCTAAAGCCCTTTGAGGCCAATGGGTGTTGCCCGCCTGCCTGGGCCCATGCCATAGTGTCACAAGACTTATGGCTCTCCATCTCAGGCAGACATCTTGGACATCTGCCTGAATGCATGTCTCACCAGTGGCAGACTCCCTTGGCACAGATCTACCCTGGTTCTTGGACATCTGTCTTTCAGACGTCAGACCCCTTGTACCTCTATCTTACTAGTGTGACAGACTCCCTTGACCCAGGCCTATCATGATGCCTCAGCAATACCACAGAAGCCATCCTGGAGAGCTCGTCATGCATGAACATCAGCAATGTCCCAATGAGGTCTGCATCAGATATGTTTAAAACAATAACTTGAGACATTTCTAGTTATACAGACAATTAAGGACTTACACAATCACTGACACATTATTTATTTTTAAAACATATCTGAAGTACGGGTCATTGGAAGATGGTTAATGATAATATAATGAAATCGCGGGCATCTGTCTGTCAGGTGTCAGAAGCATTGAAACAGTGTCTCACTAATGTCAGTCTCCCTGGCCCCAGTCTCTTGGACATTTGTCTCCGAGGCCACAGACCCCCGAACCCATGCCCCACTAGTCTCAGGTCCTCTGCCCTGCCTCTACCAGGCCACATTTAATGGGTCCCAGGGCTCAGGTTTCTGCAGTGTAAGACCCCTCACCTCCCCATCGCTCTTCAATGTCAGCCACCTGGACCCCTGCCTCTCATTTCTTTTGCTGCTACTGACTTTCATCCCTCGGCCACTGGAGCGCCGTGGTTGAGATGGCAAGCCGGCTGTGAGGAGGTGCCCGGAGGATGCCCGAGGGATCAGGTGAGGGCCGCGCTCGTCGCTGTTGTGTTTGTCTGTAGCTGCTGCTGCATCCGTCGGTGTCCGCGGCATGGACCACCCCTGCCACCACCCGTCTGTCAGTGTGGTTCCCGACAAATCACAGTACGCTCTCCGCTATTCTCAATTGCCTCAGCCCCCCTCTCTCCAAGTGCATCAGCACCCCACCAAACGGTGTCTCTGCCCCCCTCTCCAAGTGCATCAGCACCCCACCAAATGGTGTCTTGCCCCCCCACCCCTCCAAGTGCCCCAGACCCCTCACCAGCCGGTATCTCTCTCCTCCCTCTCTCAAAGTGGCCAAGCCCCTTACCCCTTAGAGTTGAACTCTCAGGACTATGTGCCTTCAATCTCCCATTGTCTTATGTCTCTCCCCTTTGCATGCTCTCTATCTCTCGAGTCCTTTGTGCCCGCATTCTCCCTGTCGATAACACTCTCTGGTACTCTGCTCCTTCATTCTCCCTGTGCCTCTGTCTCTCATTCTCTCGAGATCCATGTCTCTCACTGAATCGAGTTCCCGGTGTCTCTCTCTCACAGCGTTCCCTGTGTCACTCTTTCGGGTTCTCTGTCTCTCACTCTCTAGGAAGCCTCATTTACATTTAAATGGTCTTTAACAGACCTGTGAAGACTTCGGGTGCGGCTGCAATTAGACGTCGCCAGCCGCGAAGGAAGCTGTGTCAGCCCGGGCTGACACACACGACGGGGGGGCTGAAGCCCCGTGAGCCCAATGGGTGTTGCGCGCCTGCTCTGAACTATGTCCTCAATTTGTGCAGAGGCAACGACTTCCTAAATCACTTCTTTTAAACATTATTACCTTCCTGGATCTTGAAGATATTGCAAGATATTGCAAGACTTTCACAAACCCAAAGCACATTTCAAAAGAGTCCCACCGAGGAGCGATAGAGCGCTACTACCAGTGCGGGAGAACCCGCTGCATAGTACGCATGCATGAACGCAGAGCGGGGCGAAGACTGGGCGAAGACGGGCCCGTCGGAGTCCAAAAGAGTCCGAAAGAGCCCTGCCAGGTTATTGACATTTTATTTTCATTATGGTTGTCCTTTGAGCTCACTTTGTATCTAACTGACATTTTGTTTAATTGTGTCTGTGGGCTTGCCTCTAATGCATTTTGTCGTATTTTGGGCATGCTATGAGTAAAAGCAAGATGCCACCAAAGAAGGGAGTTGTGGGCACACTAGATGCATTCCTGACAAGAGCTCGGTCCGCCGTAATGCACAAAATTGCCCTGACAGAACGTAGACTATCTTTAGACCCTTTAGAAGCCATACCTCAATTAGTATCGGTGCCACAGGATGCTAACAACTCCCAAGCATCCAACCCTAAAGTAACTACTCTGTCCCACACCCATGAAATAAGTATGTCGTCCAGTCGCCTTGTGTGGGTCCATCTAGGCCCACTGTTAACACCAGGGCCCAAAAAAAGAGAAATAGCTAAATGAGGGGTGCTACTCCACCAGCGAAGAAGGGAAGGGGGCAGGGGCCCAATAGATAAAAAAACTGCCAACGTGATCCCAAGGTATATGTGAGCCACTCCACCCTGGGACAAGTTCGCTCCCCTGATGCGAGTAGTACTAGTAGACCTTTAGCTTGCGACCAGGGGGCTTTCTGGGAAGGCTGGAGGAAACAATCTCGTCCCTTTTAAAGACTCTATATACCCGGCTAGAAAACATTGAGGGTAGACTGGATAGTATTATGAGTCATATTAATACCTCCCTAGGAGCAAGGAGCAATGGCCCATCTGGCAGCTATACAGCCCCTACTCGTGTTAATAGTGATGTTCATAGGTCGGAATTCACCCAGGGTAATACCACAGCTAGCGTTCTAACACCACATAGTGAGTTGACCCACCGTGCTACTTCTAGCAACCCTGTACAACTTACACCCCGGGGTTTAAAATTAGTACCAGCAAGGGTAACACCTCAGGAGAGTCTCCATCCTGCACAGGGCAGACCCCAAGGGCACGCCTATAGCATATTTGATTCTGAATGGGTGACTATAGGTAAGGAAGGTTCATTGTAGGAGAAAGGACTCACAATCAAGCTAGGATGGGTACTCAGCTGCCCTCCCAAGATAGTTCACAGGGTGTAGGAAATTTGAACCTCCCGCCAGAAGCCACACCGTACTCAGTAATATTGGTAAATGTTGCCCCATTATCAGAAGGAGAGGCCGAACATTGGTCCACCCTGCGAAACAAAGCCTTGCACTTTCTGAGTGGAAAAGTAGGGCTGAACTCAAAACTTTTCACGGAATTCAAGATGGCACGACTAATTAGGTGGGTTGGATTATCAAATAAAACCCTGCCTGGCGATTGTGTTGTGCTATCTTTTAGGCCTCTGGCCTTAAATCAAAAAAAAAAAAATTCTTTTTATTTGAAAAAATATAAACAAGCAAGGCAGCAAAATTGTCATACAAAGTACCAGTTCAAACGAGGAAGAAAAAGACATCATCACAAATCAGCAATCAACATAAGGAAAGGGAGGGGGGGACATGGGCCGACTCAATACACATAGCCAGAGTGTGGGGTCAGGGGGAAAGCGGGACATCAGTGTTATCTGCTACAGGCGGTGTACATATATCCCCTCGATAGCTATTCCAAAGTCCCCACACTCTACACTATTTCCGGGGACGGCCCCGGGCCAAATACACAGTTTTTTCCCTGAACATACACTAGTCCATGTTTTCTTTCCATATTTCGACTATTGGAGGCCTCTGGGACCCCCACAACTTAGCAATATCTCGCTTGGCAATCATGGCCCCCAGGGTCGCCCACTGAGTTTGGGCTGCATTATAATCAGTGGGTTCCCAGACATTTAACAAGCATCGCCTGGCTTCCGGCAGGAGAGCAACACCCGTCACTTCCTTCATTACCTCATGCACCCCGTTTCAGAAAGCAGCAACTTCAGGACATTCCCAAATAATATGGAGAAATGTCCCCACCTGTCCGCAACCCCGCTTACGTAGGCCCTCCTCAGAAAAGCCCATTCGAACCAAACGGGGGCCCGTGATGTATATCCTGTGGAGGATCTTAAGTTGTACCAGTCGGAGTTGAGCTGGAAACGCGACCTCCTTGGGGGAGGAGATCGCAGACTGCCAGTCCTCGTCATCTAACTCGAGACCGTCACGGGTCCACAGGTCCCGGAGATGCAGTAGGAGGTCCGACCTGTCGTTAATTAATTTTTTGTAGATAAGTGAGATAGTACTGTCAGGCACATGGCCATCCAACAATCTATCTTCTAACGGGGACGATTCCGGAATTACACCCCCACTGGGAAAACTGACATCAAGGCATGGCGAACTTGAAAATAGCGGAAGTACTCTGTGTCACCCAATTCAAAGTCCGTCTTTAACATCTCAAACTATTTCACCTGACCCTTGATCCAGAGGTCTCCCACCTTACTAATACCAATGAGGTCCCACTTATCGAAACCCTTGGTCTTCCACAATTTACCAAGCTTATCCGAGCCAAAAAGTGGGGTCGCTAGAGTCAAGCGGTCTTTCCATCCCATGGAACTAGTTGCGTCCTGCCACAAACGTACTGCCGTCTTCGTAGGCCCCGACAAAGCCCCAACCACTGATTTTGGATACAGCGCTCTATAGTAGTTACCCCCAGGCAACAGCCATCTATCCATAGCAAAAGCAGGGTTCAATTCGGGACCATACATACCATGATTAATGGCACCCAATTGAGACGCCCAATAATAACGTTTGATGTCAGGGAGAGCAACACCCCCGTCATACCACGGGAGCGTCAGTTTGGCGAGGGCAATACGGGGCCTACCGTCCCATATCAATTTCCTCTGAAGACCCTCAACTGTACGAAAATAGCTAGCAGGAACTATATCAAGAGTGTTCTGGAGAGCATTAAGAAAACAAGGCAGAGACATCATTTTAAAGAGGGCCGCACGACCAAGCAGCGAAAGCGGAAGCTTACGCCAAACCGCGACGTTCTGCTTCAATCTAGTCAAGGGCGGGAGAATATTCTGTTCATAACGTGTTGCGGGGTCCAATGAGACATAGATACCGAGGTATTTAGACCCCGATTGCGTCACCTGAATGGGACAGTTACGCGGAAGAAGAGGGATGTCACCAGAAAGAACGTATAGGTAGGATTTCGTCCAATTAATAATCAGGCCAGAGTTTCTACCAAAAGAGGTCAAAACATCACACAAGACCATCAATGACTTCCGGGGCGAGGTGAGATACAGTAAAATGTCATCTGCGTAAAGCGAGATGCGATCTTCAAATTCAGGGGACCACTGAATACCCTTCATCGAGGCCTCCCACCGGATCCAAGCTGCGAGGGGCTCGAGGGCTAAGGCAAACAGGAGTGGCGACAAGGGACAACCCTGATGAGTACCTCTCTCAAGACTAAATGGACTAGAGACACGGCCATTCACAACAATTTGCGCAAGGGGGTCCTCATAGAGAAGCCGTACCCAGCCAAAAAAACCGGGTCCAAACCCAAACTTAGCCAACAAGGCCCACAAATATGGCCATTCCACAGTATCGAAAGCCATCGTGGCATCCAACGACGCCAAGATGGCCGGCTCACGCAGCGTCGCAGCCCTCGCGAGAACGCCGTGTAGACGCCTAAGATTCAGAGCAGTGTTCCTATGCGGGATGAAACCAGATTGATCCGGATGTATCAACCCGCTAATAACGGTGATCAATCGGTTAGCCAGTAATTTTGCGAGGATCTTAGGTTCGGCATTCAAAAGAGACATCGGCCGGTACGATGCACACCTATCTCTTGGTTTCCCTTCCTTATGAATCACTACAATTGTAGCAAGACGCTGATCACAGGGGAGAGAACCACACTCACGTGACTCCAAAAACATATCCATTAAATAGGGAGCCATCTTATCAGGCCGCAACTTGTAAAGTTCAATAGGCAAACCGTTAGGACCCATAGCTTTCCCTGAACGCAGGGAGCGAATCGCAAGAGCCACCTCATCCGCGGTTATTGCAGCGTCCATTTGTTCCCTGTCAACATCAGAAAGACGCGGTAAAGCAATATCACGCAACAATAGGTGTGAGTCCTCCTCCTGCCTATCCGACACGGAAGAGTACACTGTCTGGAAGTGATCCGCAAAACATTGAATGATCCCTTCCGGGTCGGTGACCCGAGCACTATTCGCCGTCTCGATTACAGGCACCACACGACTAGCTCTATCTTTCTTATCCAGCCACGCTATCAGTTTGCCTGCTTTATCTCCCACATCATATATACGTCCCTGTTGTTCTCTACTCATGGCCTTAGCTGAGTCAGTAACCAACGCCCTGTATTCCAATTGTTTTAGTCGCAGAACATGTGTCTTAGCATGGGTAACCTCCTGCTCCAGGCCATGCTCTAAGTCCGCTATCTCAGTCTCGATCTTAACCACCTCCTCATCCCTCCGTTTCTTAACGCCCGCGATTAACGACAGGGCCCGGCCCCTAAGGACAGTCTTGAAAGCCTCCCAAAGCGACACCGCAGACGAAACAGAACCCTCGTTTTCCAGAAAATATTGGTCAAAAGATTTTACCAGGTCAGCACGAGTTTTAGGGTTTCGGAAATACCAGGGATTAATCGGGGCTACCCGTCCCTCAGTCCAAATCAAACAATTTTTGATAGGGTGGGCAATTGGCCGGTCAGGAGAAATGGGATGAGTGTTGTTCCTTTAGGTTTCTTCTACCAACCCCCTAGATCCTTGCGATTTCCCCAAGAGCAGAGTTTTACAGCAGGGCCATCGCGGTTCAGCTATGCTGTCCCAATGAATAATTATTTTGAGCCCCTCAATAACCTGGATGAGATTGACTGACTAACTCATATTAACCAGCAGTTAGAACCGGGTGGTGAGGTAGTTTTGGATCGAGAAGAGGGTTTTCCAGAACAAATGGTCAGCTCAGTTTGTAGAAAACAAGTGACAAGAGTACCATATATGCAGCTGAAACCTGACTCAATACTAAGGGAAGGCGACCCAGTATATCTGGATCAGGGTACAGATCCATGTGCACATTGTACCAGCCCACGGGAGATAGGAGGTTTGGCTCAGATCCTCCCCTCAGGTATGTTGCTAAATAACCTTTTTCCCAATTCCGTGGACCCCACCTGGAGGATTACCTCATGGAATATTGCGGGGCTGCGCTCAAAAACCCAAGATCCTGCCTGGTGTGAGTTATAGCTAAAGTTGATATATTGGGATTGCAGGAAATGGGGATACTGGACCCAATTCACATCAATGGTTTTAAGATGTTTAATACTCCAGCAACAAAGGGTTTAGGGGGCAGGGCCAAGAGCGGACTCTGTACTTACATCTCGAATAGTTTGGCAACTGGAGAAATAACCTTTGGTGCGGGGGACCTCTATTATCATACCTTAGAGTTTTCCTTGGGCATTAATCAACGCATAGTTTTGGCCAACATGTATAACAACGTACCACCTGGGGAAATTAGCACTGTGGTTGGGAAGCTATCCAAGACTTTGCTAGATATCTGTAATGCTGACACCTCTGATTGTATGATTATTCGATGGGGGATTTCAATTGTGCAATATGTAATTCTGTTGATACCAGAACATGTGTACTTGAGAATGAGGGTGGGCAGCGTAACACTCACTTCTGTCACTCGCCACTGGGAGACCTGTTTAATGAGATTGTGTATATGAATGATTTGGGTTTTGTGAACGGTCTTCTAACCCCCCCTGTACCTATGCCATATACTTTTAACGGAAGAGGACTAGCATCTACAATCCAGTTTATGTAGTCTCATGCTCTTCTGCATCCAGAGTCTTTTCTTTTAAGTTTGGTGACAACCCAATGAGCCACCACTTTCCACTTTGCTTGGAGATTAAAATTCCTCCTCGCAAGCCTAAGAAGGCCAAACAAAACCTTCCATTAACTGGCAATCTCGAACTGAGCAGAACTAATGGATATTCTGTACATTGGTCTAAAGTGGACCCAGTGGCGGTTATTACAAAATTACTTAAAAATAGCAAATCATCCTTTGACATCTGTTTGAACGAGACTTCCCCCTGTGACAGCATTGTACAGTCTCTATTAACTATATGTAATGAGATGGGGGGGCGGAGCTTGCTAGCGTTGATGCCGGACGTGTGAGCGCTGAGCTCCGCGCCATCACCTGCAAAATCCTTTAAAATATCCTCCATCAACGGGACTCTGACCCAACAAGTGCATGCCGCTGCGGAGGAGGACCGGTGGGCACACTCGGCTGCACTTTCGCTGTGGATTTGCTGGAAATTGGCGGAATTACGAGACAATTGCGCTCCGGCGGATCAAGGCCGGAAAGCAGCGGACTTGCCCAGGAACCTGGCCGGCGTGCGTGCTCCGACGTGCGGCCAGTGGTGGAACGCGGCCTCGTAGGGTGACGGACAACTCCCGTCACAGCTCCTGGAATCCGGGGGCGGTCCTAGTCGCCCTGCGGCGCGACACACAGGTACGGGGACTGGGGCGGACGCCAGCGCCGGCAGTGAGAGGGACAGTGGAGATCTGCACCGGCCTACTGGAGACTGTGGCGGCAGCCCGCCTGAGGCCACGTGGGCAGCGCACCTGGTCCCGAACCGCTGCCCTTTGCATTGACTGCTTGAGTGCCTGGAGGCTGGGGGGTCTGGTGTGAACCCCCCACCACCCCCCACTACATAGCGCTGCGGAGTTCTGGGCGACACTGAAGAGGTCCCCCCGATCGAGCGCTCGGACACCGGGGGTCTAGCAGGGTGAAGACACGGGAGTGCGCCTGTAGCGGTGCGACGGAGGCGACCTGGTCTGTGGTTCCACTGTCTGCCGGCCTTCCTGTAAGAGCCTGGATCCCCCGATCACGGACGCCACGTTTTGGGCTGCTGACTGGCCCCCCCTGCCCCCCCTATCCTTGAGAATCGCCAGGGAGGGCTGTATTCTGCTGTGGGTCATGGGCGGGTCACCATAACTGCTGTGAGGCCCGGTGAGACTGGCGCGAACATACAGATGGAAGACACGCGACGAGCATAGACGCTCTTGTACCCCAGTGGTGGCTTGACTGTGGTGGCTGTGGAGAACGGAGCTGGGGACCTCCATATACCGCCGTTACCGGAACCAGGTGCATGTGCCCTCGGGGAGGTGAGATTAGACTACTGTCTCGCTAACTGCGTCACGAGTCCATAGACTACGGGTCTGTGGTGTGGTGTAGAGGACCAAGACGGAGAGGCGCAGCATTGTCGATGGAGGCTGTAGTAGTGCTGTATGGGTGGCGAAAAGGAGAGCGAGTGAACCGGCGGCAAAGACGCTGTGACCCTGATACCTTTGGCTGCTTAACGTATAGGGCGACTACCAGCACCGAGAAGTGCGGCGCAGGCCGCCTCTGACAGCCAGCTATGGGCAAAAATGACAAGACCCAAACCAAACTGGCGTTTGACCAGCGTAGGTCGAAAGCCCCTGAAGAGCGGCAGCCTGACCTTCCGGCAAAGAGTGCTGGCCCCGAAAACACGCTTTATACTGACATCAAGGACATGCTGGTGTCCATGGAAAGGGGGCTACAAGAAAGCATGGCATCCATTGGCACGAAGATCGACGCGCTCACCTACCGCATGGATCGCATGGCGGAGAGGGTTGACAAACATGCGGAAAGACTCGATATGTCGGAGAGACGCATCACAGAGGTGGAGGAGGCGCAGACTGAGTGGGACAAAGATCGCAAGCAGTTCTCCAGACTCCTACAAGTCATTCAGGAGAAGTCGGAGGATTTGGAGGCCCGCTCGAGGCGCTCGAACATTCGCATCACGGGGATATCGGAGACGACGCACACGGGGAGGATGGAACTGTTTGTGGAGAAGCTGCTGGTCACCCTGCTGGGAGATGATGTTTTCTCCCCGATGTTTGTAGTCGAAAGAGCACATCGCACGCTGGGCCAGCGACCGCCCACGGGTGCAGCGCCAAGGCCGATAATAGCGAAACTGCTGAATTACAGAGATCGCGACGCGGCACTGCGGGTTGCCAGGGAAAAAGGGAAGCTGCAGTTTGAAGGCATGGAGATATCCCTGTACCCTGACTTCACGGCGAAAGTCCAGGAGGAACGGAAACACTTTGCCCCATACAAAAGACAATTGCGGGAGCTGGGCCTTGATTACGCAATGCTGTACCCTGCGAAATTGCGGATAAATAGACAGGGGCATTCACACTTCTTTACCGATCCTAAGGATCTTCAGAAATCGCTAAAGGAGTGGTACAAGGAGCGGAGGAACAGCCCTCACAGACCGTCCGAAGAACAAGCGGAAGGCAGCATTCTGGATAAACAGGAATAATGCCCAAGTCATCTCCTGAGCGAACAACCTTCGGTGATGCCTGACGCTGTGCGGTGCGGTTTCGCTGCAACACTGCACGGCTGAGACTCTTTGTTGGGCAGACTTCCAGATGCGAAGAGGCAGAGGCATCCTGAGAACTCCTGACGACTGGTAGCTGGGTGAGATCGCTCTATTTTTGATATGACCTCACTGTACTAGAACATTGAAAGTAGTACTGTGGGATGGGACAATGTAAGGGACTTATTGGGAGCCGCCTTGGGTGATTTTCTGCAGCGCCCAGTTTTTTTTTTTTTCTTCCACCCGTTGATGGACATGGTCTGGGGTGATGGCGCGTGGGGCAGCGGTTGTACGTTACACTAATGTGGTTCTATTGTGTGATTCTTATGGCGAACTCTGCCCTAGCGCGTATAGCTCAAGAGGCCCCTAGGTGAGCTATATCCGGGGAAACCCAGGATGGTTATGTGAGTTTGGAGTTGAAGGGTGGGGTCGGGTCCTGTCAGGCCAGGTTGGGGGGGGTCTGCAGTGGGTGGGGGGTGGCACAAGTTGCGGGATGTTTCTGTTGCAATTGGGGGGTACTAACGGGTAAGCCATGCAGAGTATTGCTTGATTTCTGTTTCGCAGGAAATGTTGCTGTTATTGAAGATTCGCAGAGCCTATTTGACAGCAGAGGGGAAATGTTATTTGTTGACGCACTGATTTCTCTCCTGGTATGGCTGACTCTGGGAATGGATTCAAGTTTGAAGTTGTGGAGAGGGGAGGGATCCTGTCGGGCCAGGTTGGGGGCGGTCTGCAGTGGGTGGGGGGGGAGGTTGGGGTGCGGGATGTTATTGCTGTACACAAATGGTGCTATATCTTGAATTGAGCATAGTGTTGTCTGTTTATGATTGTCGAGGAACAACTGCCCTGGATGCGATCTGGCAGAGACTGTTTAGCAGTACAGGGAGACCACCGTCCACGAACGCTGAACTATTACCTTTTGAATGGCAGGGTTAGGTGAAGCGACCACCAATGGTGGTCCTGCAATGCTGAAGGCCTTAACCTGGAATGTAAGGGGGCTTAATGACCACCGCAAAATTAGGAAGGTGCTGCACTACCTCCAGAGGCATCACATAGATCTTGCCCTCATACAGGAAACGCACCTCCCATCTCAGAGTAATATGCACACCACTAGAGGTATGGGGGGTAACAGCCTAGCAGCGGGATTTACCACTCACTCCAGGGGGGTGATCACATGGGTTAATCCCCGATCATGTTTAAAGCAAACACTATTAGAAGCTGACTCCGAAGGTCGCTATTTGATAACGAGATGTGTGGGGAAAGGACACGACCTTATAGTGGTAAACGTATATGGGCCCAATTATGATCACCCCGAGTTCTACGCGAACCTGGCCAGGCTTTGTAGACCTTATGATTCCTCTAATATGCTTTGGGGTGGGGATTTCAATTTCGTGTTTGACCCTGTCCTAGACAGATCTAGTGGGCCATCTCGTCGGCCGGCTGCCTCGGCCCTCCTAATGCAGGCAGAACTCCTTAAATTTGACATTGCTGATGTTTGGCGCTACAAACACGCTAGGCAGGGGGGTTTTACACACTACTCCGCATTCCACAACATCCATACAAGAATTGATTACTTCCTAGCTTCCCAATCTGTTCTTTCTTGGGTCCGGGGATGTGTGGTGCTACCTCGGACACTGTCGGACCATTCCCCATTGTTGTTGACTCTTGCGACCCCTACAAAGAGGATTCCCCCGTTCACGTGGCGCTTTCCTCCCTACTCCCTATTAGACGAAGTGTTCAGAGGGGAGCTGGCGAATGACATCGACACTTTCTTTGAGACCAACCTCGGTTCAGTTGACAGTTTCCAAACGCTGTGGGACACATTCAAGGCATACATCAGGGGGATGGCTATGGCCAAACACTCCAGTGTTCTCAAGGCCATTAGGCAGCGGTTGAAACACCTTGAAACACAACTACAGATCATCGAGTCTCGGCAGCACTCTGACTCAGACTCTGTAGTGGCGGAACAGCTTAAAACTCTACTGGCTGACTATAACGAAGAGGCTGATAGGGAGGTGAAACATATGGGCAAGTATGCTACTGCCCGGTCATACGGGGAAAGGGACAGGCCAAGTTCAGTGCTAGCTAGAATACTGAGACAGGAGAGGAAGCCACTGGTGATAGATGAACTGACCACAGCCGCAGGCACGGTAATCACAGACGAGACTGAGATAATTGATGAATTACTACGCCGATCTCTATCAATCAAAATCTTCCCATATGGAGGAGGAGATCGAGGACTACCTCAGTTACATTAAAATGCCGTTTCTGACTGACACGCAGAGGGAATTTTTGATGACGCCGGTACAAGAGGATGAGATTAGGGAGGCATTGGGGGGGATGCGCTCGGGAAGTGCACCCGGGGCGGGCGGCCTTATAGTGGGCTTTTACAAAGTATACATAGACAAACTGATGCCGCACTTAATAGCCCTCTTTGACGACATCTGTGAAGAGGGCAGTATGTCCCCCACCATGGGTGAGGCGCTGCTAGTCACCATCTTGAAACCAGGGAAACCTCCCGACTCGTGCGGCTCCTATAGGCCACTCTCCTTATTGAATGTAGATACCAAACTGTACGCAAAGGTCCTGGCCACGCGACTGGCCCTACTAGTCCCGGACCTTGTTGCTCCGGAGCAGGCCGGATTTGTCCCGGATCGTAACCTAACATATAACATTCGCACGGTGTTGGGAGCAATGCAACATGTCCGGCAAGAAAATAAGGCACTAGCAGTTTTTCTTGATATGGAAAAGGCATTCGACTCGGTTGAATGGCCCTTCATGGTGAGAGTACTGAGGAAATTGGGACTGGGAGAATCCTTCCTGCAAATGTTAGGGGCGTTATACCACAAACCAACAGCTAGACTGCGGATAGGGAACTTTGTCACTGACTCCTTTGGAATCAGTAGAGGTACGAGACAGGGGTGCCCCCTCTCCCCGCTATTGTAAGCTTTGGTAGCAGAACCTTTGGCATGTGCTATCAGAGAATATCACGCCGCAGAAGGCATCAACTTCCCGACATATAAAATAGGTATCTCTACATACGCTGACGATACACTGCTATACGTCCGCGACCCAGAAACCAACCTTAAGTCAGTGATCAGAGAGGTAGTACGATTTGGAGCCCTCTCGGGCCTTAAAGTCAACTGGGCTAAATCGGTTGCGTTCGCCTTAACCCCCGTCACAGAGCCATTCGAGATGGAATACCCTCTGCAGTGGTCCACGGATCCCGTACGATACTTGGGGATACAGCTGCACACGGACCCCGAAATCCTCATTCGGGAGAACTATGGGATTGCTTTTTCCAAGCTTATAGATGACGTCGAAAAATGGTGTAAACTCCCCTTGTCACTAGTGGGCAGGGTAGCCATCATGAAAATGGTAGTTTTACTGAGGTTCTTGTTCCTGTTCAATAACCTACCAGTGGTCCTCTCGAAGGCCTTTTTCAGGCAACTGACACAAGTTCTCATACAACTTGCGTGGGGAGGCAGGCAGCCCCGAATCCAATGGAGGGTACTGACCTTACCATACGAAATGGGAGGCCTTGGAGCCCCAGATATGGAACGATATTACAGGGTAGCTCAAGCAGCTCACCTGCACTCGTGGATACACGGGCACTCACACATTCCGCATATAGTTCTGGAACGCCTATTCGCGAAACCCATTCCGTTGCCGGCCACGGTCTGCCTGCCGGTGGACCGTAGGATTGGTCAACTAGATTCCATAAAAGCCACGAACCATGCTTGGAACGAGTTGGCGAAGGCGCAAGGCTGCGACCTGCTGTATTCACCACACTTGTCGATCGAATGGGCAGTATGGCTCCCCCTGCTGCTGGAGAGAGGAGTCACGAGAGCGCTAACTGAATTGGGGATCTTCAAATTAGAAGACCTGTTCATAGATGGGGTGGTGAAGACATGGGAACAGTTACCCCCCCAACAGGCAGAGGCATCACTCTTAGCACGCTTTCAATATCACAGGATCCGGAGTGCGCTACAGGAAATCTTGGGCCCGGACCTGGCAGAGCCATCCGAGCTGCCGGAACTCACTTACGTGATCAAGACGGGGTCCCCTCGTAAGCTGGTAACGAATATAAATAAATTGGGAGTCCGTCACAAACAACTCCAACCCTCCAAGGCCAGAACGGAATGGCAGCATGACCTACAGACGCAGATAGACGATGAGATGTGGAAATATTGCTGTGCCAGCACAAAAAAGCTCTCACTGAATGGGAGGCACAGATTAGTGCACTTCAAATATTTGCACCGAGTCTATTACACACCGGAGCGATTGCACAGGTACGGGTTGAGACAGTCCCCGGAATGCGAACGCTGCCATGCGCACATAGCCGACTTCCTCCACATGGCGTGGCACTGCCCAGGGGTCCACAAATTCTGGGGAGAGATGTTCATGGAAATAAGCCAGATTCTGGATGCAGAGATAGCAATCACCCCGGCGCTAGCACTGTTGGGATACTCGAAACCATTGCCGGTGGCATTACGGCGCCTGGTTGATATGGCTTTACTTATGGCCAATCGCGTCGTTGCCTCTTGCTGGATGAGGGGACCGTTACCTACCAAGAAGCAATGGGCTACAGACATGTTGTACTGCTGCACTCAATCTGAAGTGTACAGTGAACTGCTCCCCCCTAAGAGTCGCCCCAAGAACTTCTGGAGCTTATACAGGACATATGTCGAGGCCAGTGAGGACGAGGAGTGTACAGAATGGGAGGGGGGCACGGCCGAGCTAGCGGCAGCAGAGGACCGGGAGGTGGGATCTGATCTGGAGATGGGGGAGGACGTGGGTTAGGCATCCCGAAGATAGCTACTAGATCCAGGTTGAGAGGGTGAGACGGACTTCTAGGAATTCACGGGGTTTGTGGGGGACAGGGTTGGAGGGGTGTGTCGGGAGGTGGTGTGGGCTTAGGTAGCAGTCCAGGGCTCCGTGGTGCTCTCCCCGCGCCCCCCTCCCCCCCTCTTCTCCCCCCCCCCTCCACAGAAGACTAGAGAGGCATTCAGGGAATTCCATTCCGAGACGTAGATTAGACAGGCACACTACGGACAAACGCGGGTGGGGGGTTTAGTTGGGGTAGGTTATAGATGTTTCTTTGCATGCCGGGGGTGGGCTGGTCTGCAGCTTGCGGGGCTTGGCTGTACAATTGCAGGTAACATTTTGCAGGATGTGGTCAGATGTCGCAGGGTAGATATTGTTGCATTGCTGGCCAGAGACCTATTGAACTTTGAATCACTGTGACATACTTGTACGCTGCCGGGCCCCCGGGATGTCGGCGAACAGGCTGTGTAAGTTCCTGCTAGTATGCTCGGATGTCTTAGTTCATTATCAGCCGCCGGCCCCCTGAGCGGCGGGCAGCGCAACTTGTACCATGCTTCGCAATGTAATGAAGGTTTTTTTGAAATAAAAAAAAAAACTATATGTAATGAGATCAGGAGTTTATTATTTGTGAAACATCGTAATAATCATAAAGAACAAGGGTGGTTTGATAAAAACTGCTCATTAGCACACACTAACTTGTAAAAGGAGCTGCATAGGCAACCTAGATCCCCTGATTGGGTGAGACAGGCTAGATCAGAGTATAAGTGGGCCCTCATGGATAGAAAACGTATTTTGAGGCAGGGAGCTTGGGAAACTCTCCATACAGCGGCTTTACTGAAAGACAGCATGGCATTTTGGAGGGCAGTAAGGGCCCCCTTTCTATCAGACGGTGATGGACCAACTATTGAGATCGCAATTTCGGAGGAGGTATAGATTAACCACTATACGAAGGTTTATAATGGGCAAGGAACGTTTCATCAACAACAGCTCCATCCCATTCCTGCCCAGCCCGATAGTGTAGAGTGCAAGTTACACTGGAGGAGGTAAACAGAGCACTCGCTTACAGTCTGGGGGGCAAGGCCCCAGGACCAGACGGAGTGCCGGTTGATCTATTTAAATCTAACATCACCCTCTGGGGTCCCTTACTAACTCAAGTTATAAACGTCAGCTTTAGAACATCAATACCAAAGACCTGGGTTGTATCAATAATTATCCCAATATTTAAAAAAGGTGATCGTCACAACCCGGGGTGCTACAGACCAATTTCCCTTCTCGACTCAATGGTAAAAGTGGTGGGTCGCATCGTCATGGACCGCTTGCAAGACTGGGGAGAAGACAATCGGGTATTGTCTGACCTACAATATGGCTTCCGAGAAGGGTTAGGCACTACAGAACAAAGCCCAAACCTGTCTATTTTGATTGGCAAGTATACCAAAGCCAAAAAGGGCAGTCTGTATTTGGTGTTCATGGACATCACCGCAGCCTTCGACTCCGTAATTCATTGGAAGCTATGGGAAGTCCTGGTAGTAATGGGGGTTGACCAAAACATTATAGCGTTATTGCAACAATTGTATAACGGAGCCTCAGCCAGTGTTCGCTATGGCACAGGAGGGAACGTACTGACTCATTCCCCATTAGGAGAGGGGTCAGACAGGATTGTGTCCTGGCCCCCTTCCATTTTAATCTGTATATAAATGGCCTTGTCGAAGCTCTGACCAGGCAGGGACATGATTTCTCTCAAGCTGGAGGGCGACTTATTCCAGCCCTTCTATATGCAGACGATGCGGTCTTAATGGCGCGGACCCAAAATGGTCTGCAGAGGGTCCTAAACAGCTTTAATGACTTCATGAAAGATCTGGGACTTAGTATTAACGTCTCCAAAACATTTGTCATGAGATGCAGTAAGAGGTTTCAGAGAGTAAGGGAAATGTTCCTAGATGGCAAAAAGTTAGCGACAACGTGGAACTTTTCGTATCTGGGCATTTTATTTAATCAGAACGACACCTGGTCCCAAGCAATAACCACTAAAAAGCTTGCATTTACAAGAGCCTCCACAGCCCTAGCATCCTTCGCTATGAAATTGGGGAAGAAGCCGCCAGGGGAACTTTTGCAAATATTTAAAGCGAAGTGCATTACAGCCGCTATGTACGGGGCAGGGGTGTGGGGCTTCGCTAACACCCTCCCACAGGTGGAAAATTCCTTCTTGCGGTACATTTTGTCTGCTCCTCCGAGCTCGTCCTCCTTTGTTTGTCATGAGGAGCTGGGCCTTCCTTTTATTTCCGATCTTATCAGATTGGAACCAGTACTCCTGTGGCATAGGATCTGGACCAAGGAGCAAACAAAATTAAATAGAAACATTATGAAGGATAGCATGGGTCTGGATGGGGCCTTAAAGATCCAGTGGATCAACTTTATATGCAATTTCATGAAGGACCTAGGTCACCCGGAATGCTTCATGAATCCCACCACTATATTAGCCATTTCGAGAAAGGCTCTGAGAAGGAAGGTTCTACAATTATTGGGCTCCTTGAGAATGGCAGGAGAAATGGTGAAGCCTAGCGTTATGCAACACCAATTAACGCTTTCTTGTATCCAAATGGAGACTTACCTATTTTTTGTACCAGGAGCATACGATAGGATGCTTCTGAAAAGATTTAGATTGGGCAATGTCCCCAAATAACAACAACACCACCTATGAACGACTGGTCACGTAACCTGCCGCTTTGCCTCTGTGACAGACATTCAGGGCAGTCCACGATTCATTTAATGTTCTTTTGTAAATTTTATGAAGAGTTGAGGAAAGTGTGGATACTTCCACTTTTAAAACATCAAGGGGTAAGGCAATGCCCTCCAGCTCTTATTTGGCTGCAGTTCTTGGAAGATGAACACATTGCGTGGAGAGTAACAACGTTTTTAAAGGAAGCTATCCTGCAGTGAAAACACATGATACTGGACGCCCTGTAAACGCAGTTCGGGCTGGACTGTTCCCATGAGGCACAGGGCCAAGACTGATTTGCATATGGTCATGACTGAACTGGGGTGGCTTGGTGAGCAAAATAACTATGGATTAAACCCAGATCTGTGACTGGGGGTGAATGTTTTGCCATTGTGCAACATTCCGTCCATCATCTTGTGTGTTTTGCTGTTCACCCTATGTGGGAAGGGTATGCCCAGACGTGGGTCCCGTGCTCACTTAGCCACTGGAGTCAAGCTATCCTGGCTGAAGACGGTTGATAGCCAGAAACCGGTCCTAGGATGTTTGATTCCGGTCCAGGGAAGACATGACCTGGCAGTTCAGGCTGGACTGTTCCCATGAGGCACAGGGCCAAGACTGATTTGCATATGGTCATGTCTGAACTGGGGTGGCTTGGTGAGCAAAATAACGATGGATTAAACTCAGATCTGTGACTGGGGGTGAATGTTTTGCCATTGTGCAACATTCCGTCCATCATCTTGTGTGTTTTGCTGTATACTCAGGGCACCTTCTCTGCAGCATATATCAGGATTTTAAAACCTAGCATTTACACTTGCATGATTTTATGACATCTGAAATATACTGTGTATATTTTGTAGATTTGATCTTTTGTAATTTCTAATGGAATTTTAAATGGATTTTTCTTATGTATTTGTGCTTTTATGATTTGTACAATAACAATTAAATAAAGCTTTCCTTGACTTGTAATATCAAACAAATGCCAATGATTAATACAGTTTTGAGCATAACTCAAAAAAGTCCTCCTCCCACTGTTGCAAACCAATTGCTAATAACAGAAGCTCCTATGCCTTAAGTCCTTAATACACCAGTGGTTTCTAAAGGTTCTAATTCCGGTTTTAGGTCAGAAATATTTTTTGCAAATTTTTCTACCTTTCTTCTCTTATCAGGGATGTACCTGCACTACTTGGCAGCTATGATAACATTTCTCTCGGAGAATGCACAGGCATTAGCTGCTGCTGAGAAGTGAACAGCAGCTCTTCATTGCCACCTGCTGGCCAACTGACAGCCCTGCTGCTAAAGGACAATTCTAATCAAAATCGTCACAGCAGCCTAGACAGAACTATATAAATGGTAAGAGATAAGTCCTAACATCGTCTTGTCAATTCTCCTTGTTTGGTACGTGTTGCAGTTTTTTTCTGTGGATTCTTCTGCCATGTCAGGAGTTGGGAGGTTTAGAACCTACCTGGTCTCTTCCATAGTTTTGACAATTGAGGTTTTCTGTTGATTGTAAACATCAGTTGAAATATTAATTCCTATATTTACAGGACTTTTTAGTTTCTGAAGTAGCAGTTTGGTTCCTTCGGCAGCATACATTTAGCCAGTGTGGTTGCTGAAACGTCTTCGAAAAGTGTTATTTTGTCACCTTTGTTGAGTGTCGCTCCTCAGAATCTTGTAATATTCGGTTGGTTCTGTTCATGCCCTACCAGGCCTGCTTTTCTGATTTCTGTGATTTACTCATATATGGATGTCATGACATAAGCTGCGGTTTTCGCCATCGTCAGTTTTCCAGAAGACTATTTTGTGCTGTTTCAAATCCATCTTGCATTCAAGGGTGTCACCCTGTCCATGGGTTCATCATGTAAATTTGCCTGTTCGCCTAATCCTGGTTCGATATTCTTCAGGACATTTGTACATTTTGGAGTAAGCTATACTAGTCTTTTGAAAAATCGTAACATATTGCCTTCCTGTCTTCTTTTAAATACTTGCATTTATTCTGTAAGGAGGGGCATGAAACGTTGCTGTCATAAGTAGCTGTTTTGTGTTTTGGTCTATTGTAGATGGCTTTGGGATATCTTTTCAGTCAGATTCCTCTTTTCCAATGAAAGCACTTATACTCCCCATTATGAAATATGACGACTACTTCATCAAGATATGCAAATATTTTTACTAGTTCTGCCCCGTAGTCAGATGAATGAATACTGCATAACTGTTGCTTGTAACTGGCAGCCCTTTTGAACAAATTATTGAATGACTGCAATAGATTCAAAGTTGTCCTTCAACGAAAGAGGGGAATCTATGGTATGCCAAATTGTATCCCGACACTTAGACCAAGCATGGTAACATATTTCAAATCCTGACCATCACCAACATCCCTTTCTATGAAAATGGGCAGTCATATATGTAGAACAGACGCCGTGAACAGTGCTTCACTCAGTCAAACCTGCCAGCATTCTGAGTACATCTCGAGGCGCCAGTTACTCCAACCACCATACACAAAGGATAAACTAAGATTGTGACATCCATCCATAAAGGGTAAAACACTTTGGAACCCTGATTTGAGTATGAATCTTAATTTACAGTGTCCTGCTAAAATACCTAGTCTATCTCAAAGTACAATTTCAACCAAACAAACTGATGAGAACTATCTAGAAGTCAACATCGACAAAACTAAAACTTTGACAATAAATGGAAAAAAACGGTCCCATTCTTGGTCACTTGGAAAAACTGCAATTACCAACTGTGATGTGTATAAGTACCTAGGTGTCATGATCGACAAGGGGGGCCAATTTGCGAACCAGCTCAATGCCACGAAGAGGAAAGGAATGGTGATCGTGACAATGCTAAGGCAACTCAAAACAAAATTGACAGGACCAACATTTGCCCCACTTCTCTGTGTGACCGTTGGACAAAGGAGAGGCAGCAATTCTGGTCCTATTGGACCTATCGGCAGCTTTTGATACCATCTCCCATGACATTTTGAAACATCGATTGTGGGAGATGGGCATCAGAGGAAAAGCCCTGGATTGACTGGGTAACTATCTAACGGACCGCTTTACAACAGTTTAAGCTGACTCTCTTACATCCAGCAGCCACCCAGTTACCGTGGGGGGACCCCAGGGATCCATCCTAAGCCCCATATTATTCAACCTATATCTGACCCCGTTGGCCAATATTATCAAATCACACGGCTTTGAAACTGTATCGTATGCTGACGACACCCAGTTGCTTATCACTTGCGGCCCAGACTACTGTGATACTCGCCGCCACTTTAAAAACTGTATGATCGATATAAGCAACTGGATGAGCAGCTACAAACTTCAACTGAACAGTAGTAAAATGGACATTATTCTGTTTGGCAAATCCGAGGAATTTTGGTCACACGAGTGGTGGCCGCCGGAACTGGGTTCCTGTCCTCCCCCTAAACCTGCCATCCGCACCACCTGCCATCCGCAACCTAGGTATAATAATTGATCACTCCCTGTCCATGAAGAACCATGTCAGCCAGGTTATCGGCACCTGCTACGGGATTATGCGTAATCTTCGAAAGATTTTCAAATGGCTTCCCATTGAAACCAGGAAGCCTCTGGTGCAGGGCTTGGTCATCAGCCGGCTTGATTACGGGAACGCCCTGTTTTTCGGACTCAACGTAAATCTGTTTTCCAAACTGCAGTCCCTGCAGAATGCAGCAGCCAGACTGACCCTTGACCTCCCACCCAGAATCCCTTCCTCTCCCACGTTGAAAAAACTTAATTGGCTTCCCATCCACCAAAGAAGCCACTTTAAGATCCTGAGTCTGACGCATGCTATCTTATATAAATCTGGTCCTAACTACCTCAGAAAGAAGCTCAATTGGTATGCACCAGTAAGATCACTCAGATCTAGCCACAAATCACTCCTGATTCAGCCTCGCGTTCGTACCTCCCGAAATGGCCATTGCTCTTTTTCCTATCTCGCCCCTCAGCTCTGAAACAAACTGCCCTCCCACCTCTTATCCATCTCTGAACACAAGCTCTTCCGGGCCAGTCTTAAAACTTGGCTGTTCCCGAAATGAGGTCTGCCACCGTCTGAATCATCCCCTCGGCACTGTTCCACTTGTTCTTCTCTGCCAAAAGCGCCTTGAGACCTTGCGGTGATAAGTTGCGCTCTACAAACACTTTTGACCTGACCTGACCCGTGTTGCGCAAGCAAAACTTCCATCATCAGTTACATATGGTAGGGAGGTATTGAGAGGCAGGGACGCTTCATTGCTGGATACCACATTGACAAAAGCATACAGAGTAATGCTAAACCTCCCGCCTTACACCTCGCCAGCACAGATTCGGCACAAGCTTGGTCTAACGAAGCGACTCCTCGCAAGGCAGGGCTCGTACATCAAGTGCTGGCATAAAATTAAGAATTCCTCCAGGAATACATTGAACCACCAGCTCTGGCAGGAACTGTGCAGCACATCTACCTCCCAGCTAAAGCCTACTTGGAGGAATCACTTGCCATAACGGGACTAGCCGACCTATGGGAAATCCCAACAACGCACTAGCACTTTAAGCAAATCGCAAATAAGGTTATCAAGAAACTTTCTCTCACAGAAGATAAAGCCGCTTTTGCACACAGGAGCCATGCAAGGATGACTGTGCTGCTACAAATCATTTGGGTCACAGGCATACTTCGAACTGGGGTACTTTATGAAGTCTAAAGAAGCCTTTCTAAAACCCAGGTTAGGAATCATACCAGCCATACCCCATCTTCCACCATGGCTGAGAAAGAACTACGGGAACTCATGCCGGCTATGCGGAGTTGGAAATGACGACATTGAACATATAATCTGCTCTTGCATTAAGCTAAATGAGGAAAGGGTTGGCCTGCTAAAAACTCACTTTAATGAACGAGGCATACATACCTGGAGACAAACAGTACTTGCATGCTTCAACCCAAAGGTCCCGCAACTAAATAGGATGCTTGTCAAGTTCCTGCTTCTAGTAGCATCCAAGCAAAGGATGCTCTGTACTGCAACCAGCGTACAGTCCCCGGAGGCTCTGAGCAAAATGAACTTTGGACACTCTGTACTTTTTAATCAACTCATGCATGTTTTGACACATAAAAAAATCTTTTAATAGAGTATCGACCGAAAAGTCAATTTACCAAAATGTTTTATTAAAATGTATTTTTGTAATGATTTTAATTAATCAAAAAAACAATAAATTTTTTACTTACTTACTAGTCTATCTCGAAGTGGTTGAGAGCACCACCGCAAGACTATGAGCTGCCAGAAATCCTTGTGGCTCCACCCCTCTGACCATGAGATCCACTGTAGGACCCCCCATCAGTTACAAATCACCTTGATTACCCTCTGCCTTGCCCACAACTGCATTCACATGAATGCTGAAAAATAGAACAGCAATAAAATACACCACTGCACCCCTGATCACATATGCTGCTCATCTGATGAAGGCTTCAAAGTCCCATAAATATGTTGCAGTGTAAAATAAAGCAGACTCTTTGCAGTCAAAGGCAAGACTATTCTCTGAAGCCAATTGGCTCAATGCCTGAAAGAAAGCACATTTTAGATTCTGAATCCTCTACTTTGAACGCCAGATTTTACATACTTGATTGATTCACTAAGACAGGCTTAAAATTAGGTTATGTTTCGTGCATAGTTTGGAAATTACAACCATAACCTTCTCTCTGTCAAAGTTCCCAATAGTTTCCTCGAAGGCAATGTGTTACAAGCACATATGCTTCTACAAGGGTCGTAGATATGCTGACTCAACCCAGTGCATTTTGAAATTTATTAGACATTATTGGAAGACTTATTCCATCAGTTTGGATTTAGCTTTCTGGTTTGGGATTACTAGAAATGGATTTCCTGTTCAGAATGTTTTGCATTAACAAGAGATGGCCAGAGGTTTTGGGGCATCAAAATTGATAAATGTCTTTGTATGACACTGATGGAAGTCCCTTGTATTTTTGATCAGTTTGCCCATCAGTTCTCCATCCCTGTTAGAATGGCTAGAATTTCAGGTCCATCTGGTATCCACACCATACTTGAGGTTCTTGCAACAGTGTGACCCCTCAGAACATCCATTTAACAGAGCTGTATATCTCCATTTTCTTTGAGTGCTACTAGCTCTTCAGCAGACTATTTTATAGTGTTAACCAATGACATTCTGTAGAGTAGAAAGGATTACTATCATGGGCCTCTGGAACATTTTATAGGTAGGTGGCAACAACCCAGAGGATGCACATAACACTACTGTGGATAATAATAAAACAAGGCAACACAAAAGACACAAACACACACATTGCAAGGTTGTACCAATAATTCCTAAATATACATTTGACGGAACATCAGAGTAGGGAAGAGAGTACCAAAAGGGAACATACAGACACCCCCCAGCTTGCACTTTCATTCGTAAAGCTTATGATAAAGATAACGCTATAGCCATTAGAACTATTATTAGCAATAATAGTAATTAAACAGCAACAATCATAAGTTTGCCTCATGGCGAATGCTGCATTAAACCAGAAGCAAACTGGATACACTGGTGGCTTTGTAGACTGATCCTGTCAATGGGGGAGTCTTGTACATGTACTAACTAAAGGATCGAGTGGATTACAATTATCCCCAATGATGGCAGGAGAGTACCCATTCAGAAGACCCACGTAGTTTAAGAACATCATTTATCATCTAAAAATATATATTGAAGTGACATTTCGGACCATAATGGGACGCGTAGCACTGGAAAACTCAAACCTAGAAAACCAGCAAAGTCTGCTGAATTTGATAATAATTTGGTGATGCTTTTAAGCAAGTATGCACCATGGCTTGGTCCTAAAGTCATATTGAAGACTATGAGATTTGAAACATAATTTGGTCTCTTGGAAGTCTTTCTGTGCCTTTTTTATCTCAACATGAACTGAGAATTTTGAGCTGAAAGCAAGGACAAAATATTAATTGGGTGGCTTTTTATTAGTGACCTGTTCATATCATAAGATCTTTAGGATGAGATGCCTTTGCCCTGTAGGTTAGACTACAGTGTGGATGTGATGTTCTCTGTCCACCTAAAAGATCCTGGAGTATTTCAGTGAATTCAGCTCAGCTGCAGGTGTAGTTAAGGGAAAGGAGCTCCATTAAGCTTTAAGAATGATGCTGGCCATTCGGTATTCACACTTTTCCCCATTGATGAAGAGATCCAGGATGGGCCTTCTAAAGTTGGCAGCTTCAGAGGAAGCTCCAATTATACATCACTGGTCATGGTCAGATCGCCCCACGAGGCTGAGACACAGTATGAACCTTCCACACTACAGTGCTGATACCCATTGCACTCCATAACTGTACCCGTCCCCGGGTCCACAAATGGACTACACATGCTTTTACTCCCCTTTTCGCGCCCACTTAATATGGTCCATGAGATCCCCATTGTCCCAGCTATTAAGTGATCGGGGTGCCTGCATGTGTAAGATGGTGGAAAAAGTATTGATGTAAGTGGAATTATATTAATTCAAAATAAAGAGATAATAATGAGCTAGGGTAGTCAGAACAAGGCCTAGTTATGTGACTAGTTCTAGTACAGCCTGCTGCTAGAACCCATAGACCCAGGGCGAATGAGTGATGTGTACGGAGGCCTTAGAGCATTGTAGCTGGAATAATCACACATCACTTTGGACGGCATAGGAGGACAGATATGTGTGCAGAGTGCCACTGCAGAAATCACCTCTCTGGGGCGCTTACATGAGCACCAGTTACGTTACACAGGGACACATTAATTTATGCTGGGCATAGGGAGATTAAGTGATTTTCTCAGAAGCACAGGATGCTGAGCCGACGAGGAGGCTCGGACCTGGTTCCCCAGCTCCAAAGTCGGTAGCTTTGGCGTAACACCACATCCTTTCTATCTGGTACATGGTAATGGTCTTCTGCAGGAGACGTTCAGAGCGAGCTAGTCTTGGACACATTCCCACTGCCTAGTGGCCTGAGTCCAGGTCAAACAAAGGGGAGTGATTCACTTTTGGCTCCGACAGAGGCTGGAATCGTGATCTATATGCTAAAACAAAAATGCCTCTGACACCATGGATCAAACAAACATTATTTTGTCCCAAAAGATTTTTTAATTATCCTTGGGGTATAATCAAATATGCTGTCTTATTTTACACATTTACCTTACAAAACATTCATGCCTGTCACTAGACAAACTAGACAAAAAATTGTCTTGCCTTCTATTATCTCTTCCTTATATACACGTCATCAAAACAACCAAAACAAATTGCCCAATAATTATATACAGTGCAAATACATTTCTAAAGCAGCCAGTGCATTATTCAAAACAATACTGATAAATCAAACAATGATGCTGAGGTACATATGACATCCTAGATCATTGCATCAAGTGAAGACTGATCCTACTACAATCTGTCACCGTAGGGTAAAGCAAAGGCAAGTTATTATTTTGCTTATCCTTAAGTTTTTGTATTGTTACGGCTAAAGGAGAGGTCAAGGGTAGAGATTAGAACTCAAGAATAGAGCCATCTTTTCTGGGTTCTATTTTGTCCAATTTTGGGACCCTTTTTACCACTTGGTTCTGTTTAAAACCTCTCTTGAGTAGAACCAACACGTTTTGACCTTCTAAATGGCAATACTTTCTACGAAGGTCTTCATCAGGGATAATAAGTCTTTCCAAAGGGGGACTTGTGTATCATTCACGATTCTTTGGAGCCCAAGGGTTGAATTAGGTTGTCCTTGAATTTTTCAATGTTATCACGGGCTTCAAACGAGCGTACTTCCTCCGTGTGGTTTCACCCTTGAGGGACCGGCATCCTCCACACTGGGCTGATCGGGCTGCAACATTGATATATTCGGTGTAGTCCATCACTGTGGTTGCCTTCCGTCGTGCCGCGATAAAGTCCCTTCATTTAAACGAGCTCGTTTGAATGAAGGGACTTTGGGCCCCCAAGAATCGTGAATGGTACACAAGTCCTCCTTTGGAAAGGCTTATTATCCCTGATGAAGACCTTCGGTCGGAGAAAGTATTGCCATTTAGAAGGTTGAAACGCGTTGGTTCTACTCAAGAGAGGTTCTAAACAGAACCAAGTGGTAAAAGGGTCCCAAAATTGGACAAAATAGAACCCAGAAAAGAGGGCTCTATTCTTGAGTTCTGATCTCTACCCTTGACCTCTCCTTTGGCCATAAAAACACAAAAACTTAAGGATAAGAAAAATAATAACTTGGCTTTGCTTTACCCTATGGTGACAGATTGTAGTAGGATCAGTCTTCACTTGACGCAATGATCTAGGATGTCATATGCACCTCAGCATCATTGTTTGATTTATCAGTATTGTTTTGAATAATGCACTGGTTGCTTTAGAAATGTATTTGCACTGTATATAATTATTGGGCATATTGTTTTGGTTGTTTTGATGACGTGTATATAGGGAAGAGATAATAGAAGGCAAGATACATTTTTTCTAGTTTGCCTAGTGACAGGCATGAATGTTTTGTAAGGTAAATGTGTAAAATAAGACAGTATATATGATTATACCCCGAGGATTGTGGCTCACTGATTAGAGCGGCAGACTCTGATGCAGATGTCTGGCCCGGGACCAGGGTTCAATTCCCGACGCGGCAGGGTCCTGAGCCCAAAAATGTCCACGGACTCGATAATTCTCGCCTCGGTGCCTATTCTAATCATGGGGTCCCACGCTGCAACTCTGGGCAATAGTTGCTTAATCTCCACTACGGCGGCCCACCCGCTGCGGGATGCCTGGCTTTCACCCTGGGGATACCCAGTAGGGGTTATCTCACAGGGAAAAAAAAGCCAGGACGGGTTCCCAAGGCAAGCGCCTTGATGCCTTCGGGTGATACGTGCGCTATATAAGTCGCAATACATTACATAATTAAAAAATCTTTTGGGACAAAATAATGTTTGTTTGATCCATGGTGTCAGAGGCATTTTTGTTTTAGCATATAGTGGCCTGAGTCAGCATACAATGAACTGCACCCAGGGTGGCGCTCCATCCTCCGCGCCCTCACAGCTGAGGCGCACAGGCTTCATGTGGCTGACCAGCACCTTGTGCACTTGTATCATGTCAGGAAGGAGCAGTGTTACTGTGGGCGCGCCCTGTACCCATCAGTTTTCAATGCTTGGAACTGTACAGCGGGCTACCCGTTATTCAGTCAATGGATATTCACTGAAATGTTTGCGCAGGTTCATTCCATTTATTATGAACTCACAACTACAAAATGCAGTGGGATTGCTGAATGTTGGTCACTTGAACTCTGGCTACAGGAGCTGTCTTATTTGAATAACAGTTATCTCCCCCCACTCTCCCCTCTAAATTCAGAAATTGTGCAGGCTGTGGCCTCGTAAGTACACCGAGGAAACTTCACCCGTTTTTCCCTGTAGAAAAGTTTGGTCAAGTGGCAGGGGAGTGTGAGCTCTCACAAGTAGACTACTGCACCTACATTTATATTCAAAATAAATAAATAAAAATAACATATGCTTGCCTAACTCTGCTGTAGCAAAACGTCATAATCTACCAAATCTGGCAGTAGGAATTATTTGGAAAGTTGAGAATGGCTCAATTGCACGAGGAAGTGTGGCTGGCTTCCGATAAACCAACAAGGTTACATGCAAAATTGTAATCCATCTGTAGACTAGGCGTCCGTAGAGGACCCTCAACAACATCTGAGCATAAATCTCCAAGAACAGACACATGAAATGAGCAAGTAGGCAACAAATACTACTTATCAACTTAAATGGGGAAAAAAGAAGAACACTGCCATCAAGAGGAGAAAGGTAGAAAGGAGACACGCTCACGTAGTGGGGGGAAGGAGGGGAAAACCTACACATGATGAAATAAATAAGATGGCCTTTTGTCCCCAGTGCCTTCCAGACCAAGTTACAAAGACCCATCCCTACAAGATGAAAATCAAGGAACCCCCATTAACGAAAGCAAACAACAACAGGGATCAAAGGCTGGGAACCTCAGGAGGAAGGTGCCTGGGAATGGAACATATGGGTCTGCATGGAACATGAAGCAGGGAAAGGTACACCGTAGACATCTCAAGTGTATGGATGTGTTTGGCACTTCAGACTTTAACAAAAGAGACCAAAATGTCCTCATATATCTGCAATTTGTCATTTAGCTTATAACTTTGGCACTCAAAGCCTGCCATGTCATACGTATTATCCATCCAGGTCTCCAATGTGGAAGTTAGATTTGATTTCCAGAGTCGCAGAATTGCCAATTTAGTCTCCACCAGGGCAGTGGAGAGCCATCTATCAACATGTTGAGTCACAGAAGGGAGGCCAGAAGTATCATGCAGGGGCACTAGCCAGGTAGTCAAAGGCCTTTCTACCCCAAGATCTTTCCTCATATATTCCCAAACCTGCGATTAGATGGCCCTCAGCCAGTCATATTCCCATAAAATATGGACTATATCGAAATACATTACTCCACATCTCCAACACAGTGAATCCACACTAAGATGGGCATTGTGTAACCTTGTTGGTGAACAGTGCCAACAGTGGAGGATCTTAAAAAAGCTATACTTGGGACACGGTTCCTATAATCCATTAATATAGTCCACCAGAGGGGTATCCCAGTCTTCATCCAGGAATTGAGTGTTAAAACGAGATTCCCACCAGGCATGCAGTGCTATGAATGCTATGAATGTGTGAGAGGAAAAACAAGAGACCAGCAATGTGGCATACAGTCCTTCAATAGTCCCTCCAAAGTTTTCCAAGTGTGAATGTATTGATTAATGGACGAGCTAGGGAGATCGATATGTGTCTTCCCCAGGACATATGATAAGGTGTGGGACAGTTGATTGTATCTCCATAGTTGGCAGGATGGAATCGTAAATTCCTATCTCAAGTCGGGAAACGAGTTGATGGAGCTGTTAGAGACAAGATCTTCAATGTGATGACTACCATAAGTGATCCAAGTAGACCAGAATTTCCTCCCACCGAGTGTGATGGGCTCATTTTGCCAAAGTGGGGCTTCAGAGTGAACATGACTCATGACTTGCACCAGCCTATGAGCTCTGTGCCATGCATACTGGGAAATATGAATAACAGGGTTGAAGAGAGGAGTAACCAAAGGCCTTAAATTGTAGTAAATGGCAAGGTTCCTAGACGTCTTCAATATGTGACGTTCCAGTACACAGAGTTGGCCAGCTGTTGTGTTAACCAATATCCCTCCAGGTGCGGGAGACGTAAGCCGCCCTTGTCTGATGAGGAGTGGAGCTTGGTCCCATTTATTCACGATCTGTCTGAACCTCAAACGAAGTGGGAGATGGAGCGCTGAATGCTCCTTAGGTGGGAGACTGTTATAATGAGGGGCAGCATTCCAAAGAGGTAATTAAATTTGGGGAAGACATTTATCTTGATGATCTGAACTCTACCCCATAGGGACAGGTTCCGGGCAGACCACCTTTTAAAATCGTACTCCGTATGATCAACAATGGGTTGCACATTATCCAGAACCATGTCTTCCAGACCCCAATTATTTTGCACCCCTAGCTATCTAAACGGGACTGTAGCTACTTGAATGGTCGGCTACCTAAAGGGTCCCTCAAGGTGGATGGCGTTAGGGGCAGGGCCTCACATTTCGACAAGTTTATCTTATAGCCAGAAAACTGGGAAAAAGAGTCCAGTTGAGAGATCAGAATGGCGGCTGAGGCCGAGGGTTTTTGATAATGTCAAGAGAATGTCATCCGCATAGTGAAAGGCCTTAAACTCACCCGCTGTTGTATGAATACTCTTAATGATGTCATTAGAGCGAATTGCAATCGCCAGAGGCTCCAGAGCCAACAGTAACAACAACGGAGTCAACGGACACCCCTGTCCAGTGTTGTGCTGGATGTAAAAATACATGGAGGATTTACTGTAGACAGGAACCTCACAGCTGAGTCTTCATTCCTAAAGGCACTTACAGGTTTCTTCTGTGTTTGTTCCTGTATCCTGAAACGCCAGTTGCAATTTAAAGGTCAGCAAATACAGACAACAGACAGAAGACAAGAAAAAAGGCAGTTCAGTATATAAACAGTATATTGTAAACAGTATATAAATATACTGTTTACATTAGCTGTATCAAACCTGTCTTGTTGGTGATACTGTGGGCGTAATACATGGACACAAGTCCAGTGTGTTTTTGTAGCCCAAACTGGGCGCAATTCTAAGGTTGGTTTTGGGGAGCTCAGTGCCAAAGATTTTCTACATGTTGTTTCTATGTTTGGAGACATTATGGGGCCTCAGAAAGTGCTTGCGAAGCAGGTCCTCTGTTCCAAATCTGGTCCAGTCAGTAATGCCTGGGGTGTTGGTTGTGTTCTCGCCTAGGAGATGTCAAGTTAAGAAGAATTTAATTCAAAACTGCCTGTAATATCATCACTGCTTTAATTATTAAACATGTAAATACTGAAAAAAAAAAAAAAAAGGCAGTTCATGTCATAAATCCAACCAAAACTTGCAATTGCCAGCAGTACGTTACAGGTTAAGATTCCACTAAATATGCATTGACAGCAGCATTCTCCTGGCAGAGAGTACAGGTGCAACCCCAGTAAACTGTCTGTTTGTAAATTAAAAGGCAGTGCATTCGTGAACTGACAGGTTCAAATGAGAGAGGCATAAATCCAGCTAATTAAGGAGCCTTCTGGAATGGGGCAGAAAGGAGACTTCGGACAGAAAACCTCGTGAAATAAAGGAATTTTCTGCAAATACAGAATCCAAAATCTGTTAGAAGCCGGGCCGGCTACTGCAGTGACGAACATAAATGCATAAGCCTAAAATAATAGCCTGAGAAAAAAAGCTGATTCAAAAACCTCTTTTTGGAAGGAAACTAGCTGGACAAAGTTTCATTTTTCCATCTGGTTTATCTCACCAATCACATGGGAATACCACCAGGCCAGAATCGTTGCAAAATATACTTCTTTCATTGGCGCTGGTTCAATCCAATATGTCTCAGGCAGCAACCAAGCCAAGATGGAGGCTGTGATATCGTATGAAGCAATAAAAAAGGCAGCATTTGCTAGACACAACTATTTAGCAGTATTGAAGAGCCTTACTTAAAGAACTAGTGCAGCTACCCCAGGTCTTCTTGATATTAGCCAGCAAGAGGGATTGCACCCATCGGAATGTAGAGTTGGAGCCAAACAAGGCAATAACGCTATCCTGAACAACAGAGTGCAAGTAGACATAATTGAATAGTCGATTCCTGCAAGAGGGAGACTCCCACCTCCAAATATATGCAGATCAAAATAAATTTAATTGAGCACAAAGTGGCACACCTTTGCTCATCAAGAAACTCTTTATGCTCTTATTATGATGAGCTACAAAAGTGACCATAAGGAAAAATATCTAAGCTGTCTCAGCTGAGGTGACAGGGCATATTTGATCCACACAGGGTGGTACAGGCATATCTCACGGGTCCGGTAAAAATGGAGCATCTATTTGCACTAGCTAGAGCAGAGTAACTCCCCATGAATAGCAATGGGATCGATCTACCTGCGACTTATGTTCGAGGCACTTAGGCACCACCTAGGATAAACCTCATCTTTTTTACTGCTGCAGGTATCAACAAGTGAGATTAGATAATATGGAGACCACTCTTCGGACAAATCACACTGACATTGTTCAAGAAAACTTGGGTGTCTAGGGTCAATTCAACATCAACAGGATTGCCAGTATTCATAGTTAGGAAGCAGAGATCACGAGAGCTTCAGGCAGTATTTTGACAGTGTTCCAACAATTTTATGAGCTCTGATATGCGCCAAAGATGTATCCGAATAATGCTGACTTGGCTGGATACCTTGATCTGGTGGCTCTGGCATGGCTGGAGGGGGCGGCTAGGGAACTACTTAACTCCCTGATAACACTGGAAGATGTTAAAGAGGGACCCAATGGGACAGCCTTCCAGATGATTTCTATTAAGAATACATTGACTGGCTTGCAAACCGCCTGCTAGATATGTATAATACAGCAGTTGACAGAGGTAGCCTGCCCCCCACCACAATGGAAGGTGTGTTTATAGTATTATTAAAACCTGGTAGAGACTCTAACTTATGCTCTTCCTACAGGCCACTGTTTTTACTAAATAGAGACAACAAAATCCTGGTGAAAATCCTATCGCAAGGTTCTCAGAAACTTTTGCCATTTTTGGTCCTACCGGACTAATCTGAATTTATACCACAAAGATTTACTGCTTTCAATCTTAAAATGCTGATGATAGTAATCCACAGAGTTGACCCACAATTGCCATAATTGAAAGTACTTCTTGATGCTGAAAAAGCGTCTGATATGCTAGAGTGGCCGTATATGATGGTTGTCCTCCACCGAGTGGGATAAGTGAGATATTTCCTGTCACCTATCAATCTCTTACACACTTCTCCCAAGGCCAGAATGAAAGCTAACAACTTCCACTCCAGACACTTCTGTGTCAGCAGAGGGACCTGGCAGAGCTGCGCTTGTCCTCTTTGATTTTTCCACTCGTGCTCAAACCCATGGCGTTCTTTGTATGGTATGTGAGCTGCACTCCCACCATAATTTACGCCTTGGGTACAGATCATTATTCATCTAAATGTAGATTGATGATGTTATACTGCACTTTCAAAGGCCTTGGGAGAATGTATCTCCTATCATATGGGCAATCGTGCGAGTTGGGGGGGTTACTCTGGGGAACAAACAAATTGATCCAAATCGATGATTTTCCCATCCTGCCTAATATGGACTATCCCTTACAGTGGAGCCCAGAGGGTATGAAATACTTCGGTGTGTGGGTTACTTGGGATACTGATAAACTTCTATGGGGAAATGTTGGCACAGCTTTGGAAGGGCTGAAGACGTGTTTCGATAGATGGATCCATCTTCCCTTCTCAATGATAGGACAGATTTCCCTCATTAAAATGGTGGTTCTGCCTAAGTTCTTCTGTCTATTTGCTAACATTCCAATTTACACCCCTTGGTCTTTCTTCAGGCAGATGCTGCAAGTGTTAACACGGCTCATCTGGGGCTGAGGCCGACTTAGGATCCTATGGGAAATGCTCATGAGACCCCAGAGGGATGGCGGGCTTACAGTACCGGATTTCATTATTTATTTTCTGCTGGTGCAGATACACTATTTGAAATACTGTGTTGCATCGCTGGCAAATGCGACGCATGCTAGAATCGAACACGCTATTGTTTGTACCCAGTCAGTGCTGGGGAATGTGTGTGTGCAGCCTCGTCTTGTAAGAGATGATGTTGCCGTTGTAGTGATGAACTGTCTATCTTGGTGTAGAACGGCGCAGTTACAGGCTCTTGATCTGCCGTATTCTCCTTTGTTACCCCTCCCAGTTAATCCACTATTTCCACCCACCAAGGTTGCATAACCTAGGGATGGTCACACTGGGTGACCTATTTCCTCAGGGCTCCTTCTTAACAGGGCAAAACTTTAGAAATCTTGGTAGTGATTAACCAATAATAATGTTAAGCTATCATAGATTGTGCTCAGATGCCAAGGTGGGGTTCTACACGTTCTCTGACTCGCCACCTGAAATTTCCCTTCTAACAGCGTATATTCTTAGGTAAGATACAGTACACTCGATCTCCTTGTTATACTCCACACTCCCATCAGGCACAGTAGATACACTCTTGGACACGAAACAAAGCTAGGTGAGCTCCTTGAGATATTAACTTTCTGATAAAACCTGAGTGAATTGTTGTGTACAAGTAAAAAAGAGTTCCCATTTAATTCTATGCATAACTTAACACACTTTAAGTACTAACACAATACTACTGGACTGGCTAAATTTAGAGATGTGGGGAATGCTAAATGTAAGCTGTGCAGCCTTACTAATGCCACTATTTTTCCACGTCTTGTAATTGTCACACAGTGTTGTCATATAGGCTAGGGGCATTCAATATTTTGAGTGATGTGCTGGTGCTGTCTCTTGACCCTTCACTGCATATAGCACTAGCATGAGTCACATCTGCTCTACCCACCACAATTTCTTGCTTAGTTTCCTTGGTTCCTATTCTAGCCAACAGAAGCAGTGGTATGGATGCAAAGGACAATACCTACAAGAGCTCAATGGCTAAAAGACAATACCTATTGCCAAGAGAAGATGGAGCATTATGTGGGACACTTACACCCCACTGCCTGACCTAAAGACATTTGGGACCCATTTGACTCTTACGTACTACGAATTGCTGAATCGGTCTATTCACCCGGTTACCAACAAACATCGGCCTATGCCTCCTGATAATTTCAGAGTGTTAAACTAGATTGTTGTGATTGAGTAAATGTTGTAGCATGTAGGTCTCTTCATCGGTGTACTCTATCATTGCCTGGAAATCTGCGCTGTAATGTGCTACGATTTTTGTTCTGTAATATGACAAAATTCAATAAAAAAATGAAAAGGCCAGAGGCACCTCTTTTGTGTATCACATAAACAGGCTTATCACACTCTCTTTAATGACCACAGTAGCAGACAAATTGGCTAACTGCAAGGCTCGGCAGTGGGGGTTGCCCATTGTATTTTATGGTAAATTGAGAGTGTTGGCATGTACAGCAACAACAGTTGTACCACAGTAGCATGTGCATCAGTGCACTTTTAGCTCCTGTGTGTTGTCATGATGCGTGTAATCAGTGAATCCCACTTGAGAACGGTAATCGTTGCCCTGAAAGAGGCTCTGGGTGTGTGGTGTTTGTAAGACCCAGTACTGGTCCTCTTCTGAGCTGGTACTCACCTACACAGTGCACTTCACTGTGCCATACCATGCTTAGCACAACATTGTCCTAGCTCTGGGCACATTTGTGGAATATGCCCATAACGGGCGTATTTCATTGTTAAACCAGTTGACCTTGAAGAAATTGATACAATAAGAAAGTGATTTCCCATTTCTATCCACTATGAGACTGATGCATTTGGATGGTGCCCAACTTTGGGCCATGAGTACGAGATCAATAACACATTTTCTGGATTTTTACATACAATGCATTTATAGCTAATTAATCTTAACAGGAATGATTTACATAATTAATAGTTATCCAACTTATTTAGCATGGTCTGACCTTATTGAGCTTATGTTGGATACTCAGTTTGACTGATGTTGTCAGTGTCTAACAGGCATCATTCTGGCAAAAAAGGAATACATTGCTTGAGGGCTTTATGTGAGGGGGCTAAGAACTTGTTAAAATGGGTACACACATTGTGAAGGAAGGTAGAAGGAATACTCTTGATCAACAAACACATTTTTAGAGTAGTGACTGATCTTTGCAACTATACCGGAGAAGGGTGAGTAAACTAGTGTATTTTGGAAAGAATTCCTGTAGCTAGTTCTCCCAAGAGGCACTTCTAGGCATTCTAAAAAAACTCTTAGGGGTAGATTATAAGTAGGCCAGCCAACACCCCATATTTCCTCGCCAGGCCATTGGAAGTTTGGGGGAGGTGGGTGAAGAAATACCTCGGGATCACAAATTGGATTTAGAGGATCGTTTCATTCCTTCAGAAATTGGGTATTATCACAGGGATTGGGAATACCACTCCCAATTCCCGCCGTTTTTTAACCTCTGTATTTTCAACAGGTAGAGTATCCCTGTGACTTCTGGTATTCCTGTGGGACTGGTAATTCTTATAGGCCTGGTAACTCCAGTTACCCAGCGCCACTTGTAATGAAGACCTTTTAGGTCAAAACAGCAGTGGTAATTGGGATGAAGTGAAGTAAAGATGCCCACTTACAGTCATTTGCTATTGGTATCAACTTCATTTACTGCATTAGACCATATTACATAAATACCGAGTGCTATTTACTGCATTTGTTCACAGAAAGGTCTCAGCCAGAGTTGACATCACATTTAAAGATCCATTCTTATTATGATCAAATTTATGTAAAAAGAGTGCACATTCACTGAAATCTCTTGGTGCTATTCTAATCAAATAGAACAGTTACTTGCACAAGTGGCCATCAATTTTTCTAGTGAACAGAAGAGTAAAAAGCCAAGTTAGACTATTTTCTACAGTGGCCACTCCTCTTAGTGTGCTCAGTGGCCACATCCCCTTGTTTTTTGGCTCGTTTCTTTTTATCATACTAAGAGTGAATCATTTTTCATTCACTGTTGGTATGATAAAAATGCTGACCTCCTTTGGTCCGGCACCTGTCTCTGTCTGATGGGTTGTGCAGGCACTCAAAGGCACCTGCACCAGCCTCCAGAGAGATATCACCAGGGCTGAAGAAATTCCATTCATTGCAATGGGGCCTTGGCATGCCTCTGTGCCTCCCCCATTTGTGATGTGCTAGGCGTCATAGCTAAAGGTAGACATGGGTGCTGCAGGCTTAAGTCCTGTAGTGCCTATGGCTACACACCAATCAGCTTGTCACTTCACGATTTCCCAACTCATCACAGAGTTGGGAAAGGGTCGGGTGAAAGAGCAGAGATGAAAACCTCAAATCTGTGGCTGTGCAGATTGAGGTTTCAGTTTCATGCCCGGTGCTGGAAGCTGAAAGGGGAAGTCTTTCAAATGCCACCTGTAGCAAGGTAAGTAACTGTTGTGGGTTGTGCATGCGGATAAGTGTTTTGTTTGTGGGCACTCGTAATCAACATGACTTGCAGGTGGGGGCAGATGGGGGTCGTGCAGGAGTGGTTTAATTTTTAATTATATTTAAAGAATAATAACTTACCTTAGCCACCCGATCTGGTCCCGTGTCGTCTCTGCTCCTCGCAGCCACCGGAAGCAAGCAGGCAGCCTCCCTCCCTTCCCCTAAGCCAATCACAACGCTGCAATGGCAGCGTTGTGATTGGCTGGGACGCCAACCGCACAGGTGTCTATGGTGAGGCCATTTTCTCCATGCAGCTGCATGCAGCCTACGTGGAGATATGACAGAGTGGGGGCCGACCAAACAGTCGGGGCCCGCAAGATTGGGCAAGCCACTCCTCCCCTGCCCTGTTGCAGGACCGCCCACCCACCTGCCCGCAACCAAACCCTTCTGCTTTCTCGCAGTGCGAGAAGCAGAAACATAACCTGGTATACCATTTTATATTACTGCTTCTCACACTGCGAGAATGCCAGCGGGGCGACGCAACTCTGCTGACATGGACGAGCAGCTCCTGTTTATGGGTAAGAGTATGTCTGTGAGAGACAGCATGTGTGTGTGTGTGTGTGTGTGTGCGTGTGTGAGTGAGTGAGAGAATCATTGGAGGGAGTTAGTAAGTGACTATTAGTGATAGAAAGTGTGAGTATGAGTGTAAACGAATGATAGTGAGTGTAACTATGAGGGAGAATGAGAGTGAGTGTAACTGTGGAAGAGAGTAACAGTGAGTGTTACTGTGAGGGAGAATGAGAGTGAGTGTAACGAATGATAGTGTTACTATGAGGGAAAATGATAGTGAGCTGACTATGAGGGAGAATCACGGAGTGTAACAATGATGGAGAAAGACTGTGAGTGTAACTGTGAGGGAGAATAAGTGAGACTTAGTGAGTCTGAATGAGTTGGACTAAGTGGCAACAAGTGAGACTGAGTGAGACAAGAGGAGTCGGAGTCAGATTTAGTGATAGGTGAGTCAGAGTGAGATTGAGAGTGAGTGGGGCTGAATGAGATGAGATTGAGAGAGACTGAGTGAGTGAGATCAACTGAGTGTCTGAATTCGAGTATGACTGAGTTACCCCCCCTCGATACCATGGAGAAGTCAGGCTTGCTCACTGGAACGCAAGTCAAAGATTACATCTCACCACTTTTAAAGGTAACAAGCCGCTACTGGTTTTCTGAGATGGGTTGGCATTGTGTGGCAGTGCTTATCTGCTGTATTTCAAAATTATGTTCCTGCTTCTCCAAGTAGCCAATGCATGGGCAACCGTGTTTTATCACTTGATGTCAATTTCAAATTAAGACTGAGTTGAGATTCATGGCTCTTGTTTGCTAATAAGTATGAGGAAGCTATGTACAAAATGTATTGTTGTTTTCTAAACTGGAAGCTTGATGAAATTGGTAAATTAATAACGAGACTAAATTGTGAGGGTCTCTTGGACTCACTGGTCTATTGTAGGAACTCTTTCCTGTGCGGTTAACTCGTATTCTTTGCCTTTTGCTGGACCCTATATTTTTGCTGGTGCTACAATGCTGTGCACTTTAACCATGCTAACCAATGGTAAAGTGCATTTGCCCCTCTCTTAAACATGGTTGAATTGGCATATTTCTAATTGGTATATTTAACTTGCCTAACTTTGCATTTGGTCTTCCTCTTCTGCCAGCCATTAATTAACATTTGAATAAGTGTGAAAAGGTGTGAAATGCCTCCTAGGAACAAGAAATAAGGTGGCCTGAATGGGCAGGGATGACTCCTTTGACCCTCAGTGAATGTGCAGAGTGGGGACTGTGAGCATCCGTTCTGACATTACAAGGTCAATTCCTGCTTTAGTGTCAACGCCTGTTTGACAGGTCTGCTGGGTTGACATATTACACTTTTGGACACATTTGAAAAACTGAGAACAGGATGCCAAGATAAGTCTTGTGTATCCACCATCTGGTTGCTGAAGGACCTGATTTGTCCCACTGAAAGTCTGTCTCTGGATTTTACACATAACACTGGCGGCACACTTGCAACAAAAGGAAAAAGTATGCCAAAATTAGGTTTGTGTATCCATTGTCTGGTTGCTGGAAAACCCCACTTTTATTCTACAAGACTTCTGTATCTGGGTTCATGGTGGGTATAATGGGTGCCCCAAACTAGATTTTAGTATAAGATGTGTAAGGACACTGGGATTACCATAGGGCCCTTCCCAAACAGCCCCCAGCCCTCAGAGCCTAGGTTTAGCTTGGTAGAAGACTTTCACCATCTTAGAAGTTACCAAAGTGGGTAGGATTGGCCTCAGGAACTTTTGTCCCTTGGGTTAGAATGTGCCAAGGAGATATTCCCACCCTCTAGCTTGTGCCTGGCATAAATTTGCCTTATCCAGCCTTCTACTTGAGAACACTCCAGAAGACCAGAAGAGAGATGAACATGCTGTCTGTGACTTGAGAAGAACGAAAAAAACAAAGGAGGAGTGTCCTGCATGAACACCTGGGGTGGATTCAGAATCCCCTTACAGTTATTGATAAACAAAATGATCCACCCAAGGAGGAATGCAATTGGATGATGTTTGGTCATGGGTCAAGTGTAAGCATGGGCGTAAAATCCGCTCCGCTCGCGGATTTTTCGGATTTTCGGCAAATTCGCAATCCGCGAACTCTCGCGAATTTGTCGAAAATCCGTGAATCCGCTCGCGGCGGATTTTTTGCTTGGTTGCGGCGCGCGGCGTGGTGCACGGCGTTCACTTTCCGTCATTAAGCGTTTGCCGAGTTGTTTTTCTCGATCATATTTTGCGAGTGCTGCGCCATTTTGGATCTTGCTGCGTGATCCCGCGGGAGTTTGGCGCCCGCGAATACGTAATCGCGGCTTGCCACCTTGCACAGCACACCTCGTGAGAGTTCGCAATTGCGAACACGTAGTTGCGGCGGAAAGGAACAATCGCGCACTCGCGAAATAGAGATTTTGCAATTCTGCACAAGAAATCCACCAGCAAACAGGATAAACCTTCAGAAAATGATGATTTTTATCAGAATCACTCCTCAGGTTGACATTTGCATGGCCTTTTTAGGTCTCCTGGCGTTTAACAGCGCGTCAGCGCTGTGTCCGCCAGGAGATCTTTTGTCACTGACTGTGCTCCCCAGGAGACAGTACTGGCCGCGCGCATTTTGTCTCCGAGGAGGCGATTAGAGCTGGCCACGCGCACGCGAACGAGCGCTGTGGCCAGCTGCTGTCTCCTGGGAAGCTCCCACACGCATGCGCATTCACACAGACACAGACACACACACGAGCACCCATGCACGCACGCACGCACATACATACATACATACATACAGAGACACACACTCTCCCATGCATACACACACACACACGAGTGCGCCGAGGCCCCCCCCGCCCCCCCAGCCTTCACACTCTCCCATGCATACACACACACACGAGTGCGCCGAGGCCCCCCCGCCCCCCCAGCCTTTTGAAACTTACCTGGGCAATGTCGGGGACTCTTCTCTCAGCACGCGGCGCCCAACCTCCTGCTAGCGCGGCCCCGGGTCTCCACACCGCTCACAGGAGCCCCGGGCCGCGAGACGCATCGACTCCGCCTGCCTCCTCTTCCGGTCTGGACGTGGCCCCGCCCCCGTCACAGGCGACCGTGCCTGACTTCCGGGGCGGCCTCCGTGTATTCCGTCCGTGGATTCTTTCCGTCTTCTGTTAGCTATATATTATCAGCTACATTATTTACTTATATTGTAAAGCACTGGCTTGTGATCCGAGTCACTCCATAGTACTGTAACATCTAATGATGCAGAGCATGAGTAGCCCAAGCCATTTCTTGGGAGTTGTGGGATCTTCTCGTTATTTAGGATCAATCGCAGGGGGAAATAAGGGAAGGGTGAAGTCCAGACATTTCGAGCATGGTTAGAAAAGCTTCCTTGAAGAAGTGGGCATTCATCTTTTTCTTTAACACTGCCAGACCCGGAAGGCTTGTGAGGTGTGGTCTCCGTGAGTGCCAAAGTTGTGCTCCCAGCACACAAATCAGGCACCCCTTTTAGTCCTCAAAATACTAAGAATGTCTCTGATTACTAAAGGTGTCAGCCACTTACATGATGTGACACCAATACCATACTTTGAGCCGAGAAGTGAAGCATTTATATTTGCAGTGTGATCACAATGGGTAATAATTCCAGAAATGTAATTTTCCTGGCTAACTGTATAGCAAGCCACTCCTCAGGCCGTCACTGCATATTGCGCTCATTGCCACAAGTGGCCCCAAACATACGCTCACATGAGCATTAGTGTACACAGATGACAGCACAGGCCAAATTACTGTACCATGGGAATCACCCAACAAAATTTTGTAAATTGTCCCCAACTGGAGCAGGTAGTTGTGTCCAGAGGTGTTTAGCTTTCCAACCTACATTTGACTGTAAAATGAATCTACATAAGGAGATTACCTAAGGGATACTTTGCGAGTGAAAGTTGAGCTGACCCATCAAAATCAATATCTTGTTCATAGTCACCTGCTTATCATAGATACAACTAGCTATTGAGTTTCTAAAATCTGCCAACCTACCACCAAGAAAATAGCAAATAGCTTTCTAGTCAATCAATACCAAAACAATCCCTAGTGCTCTCTAGGCCAGAAGTCCTTCCATTTATGAAGTGAGTTCATATGTCTTTCTAAATGAGAATATTAGCATTTCAACAGGTAACCAAATTGATATGCTCAAGACAGATCCAAAAACAAGAAATCCTTTTGTTAATCAATGACGTTAGAAGTAGTGAGTAGTGAGTGCAGAGTAGTGAGTAGTGAGTGCAGAGTAGTGAGTAGTGAGTGCAGAGTAGTGAGCAGTGAGTGCAGAGTAGTGAGTGCAGAGTAGTGAGTGCAGAGTAGTGAGCTGCCTCAAGTGAAGTACTCTGGTACCCAAGGATGACTAGCAAACAATATTATTCACAACGTTGCTTACTATTCAGCAACATTTGACAGTTTGCAAATCATCTTTATACAACAATTCAGAGTTTGATAACAAGTTAATGTAACACATTGTAATATACAATGCCAATAGCTCAAACTTTAAAGCTGGGAGACCTATTGCATTGTAAATGCTTGTTTTTGCAAGGAGTCCATTTTGGGGGGGGGAGGGAAGGAAGTGCCCCACAGTCTCCAACTTCCTGTTCCTGTCCAGCAGGCTCCTCCCAGTGCTTTGTCCATCTCCTGGTCACTTTCATTTGGATCTGGAGCTGGAAGGATTACTTTTTTGTGGGTGCTGCTGGATATTTGGATTTGAGGCCTTTTTGACTTTCTTTGGATCACTTTTGGATTAGAAATCAACTTTCACAAGTAAGTTTGTTTGGGGCATTACAGTTGCTGCAACTACAATTTTGGAACTTTTTCAGAACATTAAATAAATTATATTGTGGGTAGCCACAGTATCCAGTAGGACCAGGGTTGGTTATGGGTGCATGATACAACTGTTTTGTTGAATTTAAACACAATTGAGGCCATGGATGGGCTGGGATTGTGCTGATTTTTGTTGTTTTTGTCGTTGTTTTGGGGCTGCTGGTGGGGCCCTTTGCCCAGGGGTGGTGAGTGTTGCATGGGCCTAGTCTTTCTGTGGGGTGTCTTCTTGAATTTAAACATCATTGAGGCCATGGATGGGCTGGGATTGTGCTTATTTTATTGTATTTTGTCGTTTTTGTGGGGCTGCTGGTGTGGCCTTTTGCCCAGGGGTGGTGGTGCATGGACTGAGTGTGCCTGTGGTGTGGTCTCACTCTCTTTAATGTAAACATCATGGATGGCATTGGATTGTGGTGATTTTTGGCTGTTTTTCTGTTTTTTTGGGGTGTACTGTTGATGTGGACTGGCCATGTGGGTGGTGGTGGTGGCCATCTTGAGTGCTGGCTGGTACAGGCAACATGTGCTTGGGGTGCAAGGGGCCATTTTGAAGAGAGGCAGTGTCTGAGGCCTGCACTTATTTTGCCTACTTTTCATCCATTATGCCCAGGGGTAGTGAGTGTTGCATGGGCCTAGTCTTTCTGATGGGTGTCTTCTTGAATGTAAACACCATTGAGGCCATGGATGGGCTGGGATTGTGCTGAATTTTGTGGTTTTTGTCGTTTTTTGGGGCTGCTGGTGGGGTCCTTTGCCCAGGGGTGGTGAGTGTTGCATGGGCCTAGTCTTTCTGTGGGGTGTCTTCTTGAATGTAAACACCATTGAGGCCATGGATGTGCTGGGATTGTGCTGTTTTTTGTGTTTTTTGTCGTTTTTTTGGGGCTGCTGGTGTGGCCTTTTGCCAAGGGGTAGTGATGCATGGACTGAGTGTGCCTGTGGGGTCTCACTCTCTTTAATGTAAACATCCTGGATGGCATTGGATTGTGGTGATTTTTGGCTGTTTTTCTGTTTTTTTGGGGTGTACTGTTGATGTGGACTGGCCATGTGGGTGGTGGTGGTGGCCATCTTGAGTGCTGGCTGGTACAGGCAACATGTGCTTGGGGTGCAAGGGGCCATTTTGAAGAGAGGCAGTGTCTGAGGCCTGCACTTATTTTGCCTACTTTTCATCCATTATGCCCAGGGGTAGTGAGTGTTGCATGGGCCTAGTCTTTCTGTGGGGTGTCTTGAATGTAAACATCATGGATGGCATGGGATTGTGCTGATTTTTCTGTGTTTTGTCGATTTTTTTGGGGTGTATAACTGAACTGATGTTCCTCTGTCTTCCATTGCTTTTAGGTGCACAAGACTCAAGAGAACCACCAGTGCCAGGAAGAAGTCCTGCAGCGGTGTGTGTGTGCAGCATAACGTCACGCGACGTCACGTCGGGAAACAGACAACTCTGCAACTCGTGCAACTGCTGCCTGCTGTTCTGACCTGCTCTGAAGAAGATGTCCCCAAAAAAAGTTACCCGTAGCTCCTCTAGCAAGAAAGTTGCCAGTAAGGAGCAGAAGAAGCAAGTTACCAAGGAGACTGGTGTGCCGGCCGCCCCTTTTTTTGGGAGTAAAAAAAAAAGTATGCCTGCAGCAGCAGCGGGATCTGCTGGGGACCAAGCTGGGAGCAGCACCCCTGCTCCATTGGGCTCAGTGCCACCACCACCACCACCACGCCAACTTAAGTCCAAGCCCTTCAGTGCTGCAGAGGCACTTAGTCTAGTTGTTCAATCACCATCGACCAGTGATGTTGGCTCATCGCAAGAAAGTAGCAGCAATGTCCCTCAATCAACACAGGTTGTTGTAACTCATCTGACGAGTGTTGAACAACCACAGCCGCAACAAAAACCACATGTGCAAGTACAAGCCCAAGTACATGTGGAAGGAGAGGCAGCGCAAGGAGATGCGCAAGCAGAGGTGCATGGAGGGTCACAAGTGCCCACAATAGTTGTTCCTCCCGAAGTAGGGGCACATCAGGAAATCGACAATCAAGGCGAGGTATCATTTGAGGAAGACACTCCTCCTGATGATCATTCATTGTCTTCCACACCCCTAGCAAGGAAGAGATCAAGGGTGGTGTCTACATCTTCTTCAAGCACACCTCCTTCTGATGATACGGATCAAAATTGGGAACCAGCACCACTGCTGTCTGAGAGTGAGGCACACCATGATCTGACAAAGGTAGTTAAGCGTAAAAGGAAGCTCGTCCAAAGTCTCAGAGTTATGGAGTGTGGTGATGAGGCTCAGCAAGAAGTGGCGGATACTGCTGCTGATAAAGACTCTGACAACGACGACCCAGTCATCATAAAGGTCACTGCAGCCCCAGCGGGCATGCAGCAAACAGACATTTTGACCCTAGCCCGAAAAGCTGCTGAGCGTGATCATGATGATGTTGTCGACGGGGAGGCAGTGGAAACACCACCACAATCACTGGAGTTAAGTAGTACACCAACTCGTACCGCTTCCATATTTCTTTCTGGCAAGAAGGGACCTCCATCCACCTCGACCTTAATTAGTGGCGGTGAAAGTGCACAACTTACAAAAGTTGGGCAATCCAGATCCTCCACTTCATCCGGCATTCGCAGCATGAACACCACCAGTATCGCCGCCTCCTCCGGCCCCCACAGACACTTCAAGTCCCCAGTTTGGGACTTCTTTACTGTTTGCCCAAAAAGGGAAAAGTTCGCCATTTGTACCATTTGTAAGGTTGCAGTTAGTCGTGGTAAGTTTGGTACCAACTATGGTACCGGAGGCCAGAGAGGTCATCTTAAGAGACAGCACACTGTCCAATGGTTTGCGCACCTAAAGGCGATCAAGGAAGCCCGAATTGGAAGTCAAGAAAACGTTGATGTTTCATCTGATGATGACGAGGAGGAAGAAGACGTGTCAAACACTTCACTTACACCCAGTACCCCTGTCAGCAGCACACCCCATGTGAGGCACACTAAGAGTGTTGGAGCGAGTGAGACACCAACGCGCAAAAGTTCACCAGCGAGCATAATTGCGTCAACGAAGTCATTATCATCCCGTAAATGCTTGGTCCAGGGCAACATTAGAACCATGTTTTCTTCAGACGCGCCATATGAACGCAACCACCCACTGACGCGTCTGTATAACACTAAGCTGGCTAAAATGCTAGCTGTGGACCTTCTCCCTTTTTCTTTTGTAGAAGCGGTAGGTTTTCTAGAATTAGTGGCAACGCTCTGCCCTAAATGGAAGGTTCCTAGCCAGTTCTATTTTGCCAGAGTTGCGGTTCCAGCACTACATGAAGATGTGCTGGAGGTGATTGGGGCAGCTTTGCAGAAGAGTGCTGTTCACACAATACATCTGACAACAGACATGTGGACCAGAGGCGCAGGCGCTGATTACATGTGCATCACTGCACACTGGGTCTCTTTTTCAGGTGTTAAAGCACAGCTACACGCAGGTGTTGACCCGGACCAAGTTTTTAAAGCTGCTCGGAAACATGCAACACTAGCCATGTTTGGCTTGGAGAAAAGTCACACATCACAAAACATTTTGGACGAGTTTAACAAAAAGGTCTTTCACTGGCTGTCCCCAAAAAAACGCAACATTGGTTATGTTTCCACGGATAATGGCGCCAATGTATTTAAGGCAATGGCGCTGGGTGGCTATTTCAGAGTGCCGTGTTTGGCGCACTGTATCAACCTGGTAGTTCAAAAATTCTTGAGTGATAAAGACAGTCCAGCGTGCGAGGTAATGGCCACCTGCCGCAAAATGTGCAACCATTTCAGCCATTCTTTTAAGGCCCGGAAGCATCTGAGGAGCCTGCTACTTGAACGTCGAATGCCAGTGAAAGCACTCATCCAGGAGGTGGCAACACGTTGGAACTCAACCTTCTACATGCTTGAGCGTCTGTATGAGCAGTATACGGTACTCGATCACTATTTCTTGAAACAGGGTACAGCTCAGAAGGACCTGAGGATGTGTGCGGCGCAATGGGACATAGTTAAAAGCCTGACAGACATGCTTCGTCCTTTTGAGTTCTTCACGCGTGCAGTCAGCCAGGAGGACTGTAATTTGGGAAAAGCTATCCCATTGTTGTGCATGCTGGAGCACCAACTGAAGGCGGTGTCTTCTGAGTTAGAAAAAGATGAAAAAAACAAAGACCCTTTTCTTTTGTCGGAGAAATTATTAGAGCGCCTACGTGATGATGAACGTCTTAAAAAGATCAACTCAGATCAGCATTACATTTGTGCTACTATTCTGAATCCACGCTACAAAAAGGCGCTGGCAGGCCAAGCATTCTTTCCTTTTGCTGATGAAGATGTTCAAAAGTGCAAACGTTGGCTAGCCTGGTCAGCCAAGAGGTTTGAAAAAGAACGGCAGGATATTGAAGGAGAAGGCAGTACATCAGCATCAGCATCAGCAGGCCATCCCCAGTCAAAAGAATCCACTTCTGCACCTGTGGCTGTGGCACAAGTGACCTCTCAGCCGTTAAAGACACCGGCAACCGGATCATCTGCACCACACACAAGAGTAACAGTGGCTGCTGAAGAGGATTGGCTAAGTTTGCTTGGGTATGGTTCTCGAAAAAAGGTCACAGGCACAGCAAAAAGTAAGCAAAGTGGAGGAACCGTTGAGGACCTTGAGTCGATGGTGCAGGACTATCTGAATGACTCAACAGAGGTCTTTCTTAATGATGAGCCATTGCAGTATTGGCATGGGAAAAAACAATTGTGGCCACAGCTCTCCAACCTGGCTATAAACTACTTGTCTTGCCCACTCGCAAGTGTGTCTTCTGAGCGTGTTTTCAGTGCTGCTGGTGGCATTGTAACTCCCAAACGGAGCCGCCTCTCGCCCAAAAATGTGGAGAGGCTAACAATGATCAAGATGAATCAGCACCTCATACCACCAGATTACAAAGTACGAGAAAGCACGCAGCATGAAGACGAGGAGGACAGCAACGTAGATGAGGGAATTTGTTCTCTGTTCAGTGACGCTGACCTCATCCTGCCTGAATTCGCAGAGTATGATGACGAACTCTTATTCTTATTCCCTGACACCGAGGCCTGAAAATGAGACAATGAATCAATAACTTTCTTTTTCGTCCTTATTCACTTTTATTCCTGTGTGTCTGTCTTTCTTTGTTTTGCACAGTTAATTTAATTCTAACTTTAATCACCTAATCACAAAAACAAGCCCATCAGCAGAACTGTCTTCACTTGTTTGCTTATTGATTTGAAGGTGCCGCAGTCTACATTCCTCAGGTTCACAAGTTCAGAAGAACATGCTCCTCTACCCTCCTCCTCCAGACTCCTATTTCCCTCAAAGCAGAGGGCTGGATTACGCCCAATGAAGAAAGACTCAGCACTTTTGGAGGTGTTCTACTTCTTTGCGGGTGAGTTGACGGCTCTGGGCCCATTGCTGTGAAGCTCGAATAACGGATAAAAGTGTTTTGGCCAAATATGAGGCGGAAATTTCTTGCCGTTTTTGCTGACTTGCTTGCCTTTGAGGTGCTCTTTGGCGGGGTTCCGGGTGTTTGTGGGTGAGTTTTGGGGTCTGGGAGCACTGCTGCGACAGTCTAATCTTGATTGCATTTGCTTTTCAGGAAATCCGTGGTGGAAAACAGGAGTTATGATGATGACCTAGATGCACAGCGCGTTTGGACCGAAGGCCGAGAGATATTGTAAGTATGAGATTTTGGTTTTTGGCTGTTTGGGGGTGTTGTCGCGTGCTTTTTTGCGGGTGGGTTTGCGGGTCTCTTGGGGCATTCCTGTGAAGATCTAATACCGGATAGAAGTGGTTTGGACAAAATCCATGCAGAATTTTTTTTTGCTATTTCTTCTGACATCTTGCTCAATGTAGCGTTTTCGGGGGCCTGTTTGAGGGGCTTCCTGGTGTTTGTGGGTGGGTTTTGGTGTCTCTGTCGGAGCACTGCTGCAACAGTCTAAACTTGATTGCATTTGCTTTTCAGGAAATCCATGGTGGAAAACAGGAGTTATGATGATGACCTAGCTGCACAGCGCGTTTGGACCGAAGGCCGCGAGATATTGTAAGTATGAGATTTTGCTTTTTGGCTGTTTGGGGGTGTTGTCGCGTGCTTTTTTGCGGGTGGGTTTGCGGGTCTCTTGGGGCATTCCTGTGAAGGTCTAATACCGGATAGAAGTGGTTTGGACAAAATCCATGCAGAATTTTTTTTTGCTATTTCTTCTGACATCTTGCTCAATGTAGCGTTTTCGGGGGCCTGTTTGAGGGGCTTCCTGGTGTTTGTGGGTGGGTTTTGGTGTCTCTGTCGGAGCACTGCTGCGACAGTCTAAACTTGATTGCATTTGCTTTTCAGGAAATCCGTGGTGGAAAACAGGAGTTATGATGATGACCTAGCTGCACAGCGCGTTTGGACCGAAGGCCGCGAGATATTGTAAGTATGAGATTTTGCTTTTTGGCTGTTTGGGGGTGTTGTCGCGTGCTTTTTTGCGGGTGGGTTTGCGGGTCTCTTGGGGCATTCCTGTGAAGGTCTAATACCGGATAGAAGTGGTTTGGACAAAATCCATGCAGAATTTCTTTTTGCTATTTCTTCTGACATCTTGCTCAATGTAGCGTTTTCGGGGGCCTGTTTGAGGGGCTTCCTGGTGTTTGTGGGTGGGTTTTGGTGTCTCTGTCGGAGCACTGCTGCGACAGTCTAAACTTGATTGCATTTGCTTTTCAGGAAATCCGTGGTGGAAAACAGGAGTTATGATGATGACCTAGCTGCACAGCGCGTTTGGACCGAAGGCCGAGAGATATTGTAAGTATGAGATTTTGCTTTTTGGCTGTTTGGGGGTGTTGTCGCGTGCTTTTTTGCGGGTGGGTTTGCGGGTCTCTTGGGGCATTCCTGTGAAGGTCTAATACCGGATAGAAGTGGTTTGGACAAAATCCATGCAGAATTTTTTTTTGCTATTTCTTCTGACATCTTGCTCAATGTAGCGTTTTCGGGGGCCTGTTTGAGGGGCTTCCTGGTGTTTGTGGGTGGGTTTTGGTGTCTCTGTCGGAGCACTGCTGCGACAGTCTAAACTTGATTGCATTTGCTTTTCAGGAAATCCGTGGTGGAAAACAGGAGTTATGATGATGACCTAGCTGCACAGCGCGTTTGAACCGAAGGCCGAGAGATATTGTAAGTATGAGAGTTTGCTTTTTAGCTGTTTGGGGGTGTTGTTGCGTGCTTTTTTGCGGGTGGGTTGGCGGGTCTCTTGGGGCATTCCTGTGAAGGTCTAATACCGGATAGAAGTGTTTAGGACAAAATCCATAAGGAAAAACCTTTTGGCACTTTTTGTAACTTAGGGTTCGTTAGGGTTAGCCCTAGAAGCAGGATTGCATGTGTTTCGGGGTGTTCTATTGCAACTCAGTTCTGGGGTTTTAGAGCACTCTTGGAGCGATGCTGGCTATGGATACTTTTGCTTGCTTGCAAGTGGTTTGAATACAATCCACGGTGGGTAAGGGTGTATTTGGGCCTACTTTTACTTTCAAAGTACGTTTTGTCACCATTTTTCTGCTAGGCCTCGTTTTTTGAGATCTGATTGGGGGTCTTCTACATTTTTGCGACTGGCTTTAGTAAGGGTCTTGGTGGGAGCATTGCTGGGAAGGTCTAATTTTGTTCTAAAACACAGTTTACAGTACACCTAGCTTGAGGGGAAAGATCCGCTAAATTATTTTGGCCATACTTATTTATCCTTAAAAAGGTGACTCAGACAGAGTACGCAATTTAAAAAATATTGTACTGTCTATTAGGGAAATCAAAGTGTGACTTTTTGCACCACACAGCGTACATACCTTATATTTATTTATCAGTGGTATTGTAATAGCACTTCCTGTTTTCCGTTCAATAATTACAGGCCGGGTTTCAGTCAACATCCGCCAGCCAGGCAGTGGACAGTGTGTCTTCTGTCAGTGGTCACCAACATTGATGGACGAAGCATCAGCTGGAATGGAGAAGTGCCGCTAATAAGAGGAATTGTTTGCTGCATGCAACTTACTTACCAAATTCAACAGGACAACTCCAACAACATACAGAATACAGATACAGTAACCATTGTTTTCTTCTATGAGTGTGACTGCATGTGGTTAGCTTTAGTTTGTACCCAAAGATTTCTTTATCTTCAATTATTGTTTGTCCATGCTGTGCTTTTTTTTTCTTCTCTCAACAAAACCTACCCAAAAAGAAACCCCCATTCCCATCCATTTTCCAAACCCTAACCCTCTTCCCCCGGGCTGTGTGGTTTTGCTTGATGTCTGACTAAATGACATCAATAATTCCACACACTTGCTGGGGAGGATAAGGTCATAGCAACAGGCTGGTGAAGGAATACGAGGATATATTCTAGACTTACTCAGCTTCAGTACTATTTCTTGTAGTAGTAGGAGCCAATGTCAAATAAATTCAACGCAAGTACTAGTTATACTTGCAATACTTTACCATTTGTTAGGCTACATTGTGGCACTGTTCTAGTGTACTGTCACCTGCTATATTCTCGATCGTACCGTAACCGTTGTAATGCTACAGTAAGGACAAACCAGGTTTCGTTTTCTTTTTTTCCATAGGCATGCAACTGCCACTGTGTCACACCACTAGTACCACCGCAATGAGGAAATGTCATCTGCCCAGCATTGCCAACCTTAATCCCCATTTCCCGTGGAGCCAGCCCTGGGCCTAGCCCTAATTTCTAACACAAATTACAGGTAAGATAAGCGTTTGGTGGGAGGTAGTATAATGGAGTATTAGGACTAGACGAGAGATTGACGGTAGTACTACTAAAGTCCTAGGACTCTTCAGGAAAACAAACTTACTGTTAAACCCCCACCCACCAGACTGAAAAGCAGTAAAAAACAGGTATGGTCAGATAAAGTTTAAAAAAGTATATTTATGTAGCCCTAACAAAATAATCTCCCTCAAGACCCTCCCTAACCCCAACGATTGTCTTTGAAAAGTCCCAAAAAGAACCCAACTCCCAAATCCCACACCCCAAACGTCTCTAAAAAAAGGGCAAGGGACACTCCACTACTGGAGGGTGCTGGTGAATTTTGCGGCCAGGGCATCATACTCCTTGCGGAGGGTGGCATGGTCGAAGCGGAGGCCCTCCACCAAGTTCTTGTACCTAAGGACCTCCTGCTCCAGGTAGGACATTCTGACTCATAGGCGGCGCTGGCGTGCCTTGCAGCTCCTGTGGGGGGCAGCTGGTCTTTTTGCTGCTTGGCGGTGGCGGTTGGCTTTGTTAGCCCGGCTCCGTACCGCTGGAGCACTGCGCTGGCTGGCAGCCCGTGGGGGCACGGAGGAGGATGCATCTGTCCCAGTGGAGGATGTTGTGGTTCCACCGGTTGACTGCGTGTCCTCCTCCTCCAGGGCCACCAGCCGCCGATATTCGGCGACAGTGGCATCCAGCCTCCGTTGCCGGGCCATTCGAGCCTGCTCCCTCCGTGATGTCGATTTGGAAGGAGCAACTATATGAAGGAAGAAAGACATAGTCTGTAACCAATGCTCCTTAACATTAATAACACAAAGTGATTGAGCCGAAAGTTGTGTCACAGTACAAGTAGCAAATTGAAAGCACAGTACATAACTATTGAGGACAGTATCTATCTAACCTCCCACTTCTGCATCCTTGCTCTAACATTAGTGGGAGTTTAATGAACAAATTCTACGACCACAATGGACTTCCATTACAGTCGACTATGACAGTACACCAGTCTTATTCTTCTTCTTCTCTCTTGTTTAGGAAAATTGGTACGTTATCTTATGCAAGCCGGCAGAATGCCAGCGCAGTGAACGTGCACCCGAGAAAAACAGACGCACACCATGATGAGTGAGACAGACTTGCGTTACTGTACCGGTCCAGCACATGCAGGTGGTGAAGCTATTACTTTTCAATTACGGGTGGCACTGAGAATACTCTGTTACAAGGGCTACTGCTTAATTAATTTACCTTTCACCCTACAGTGGGAATGAGTACTAGAAAAGGAAAATGAAGAAGCTAAATAATTTGATTATCTATCACTTCACATGGGATGCATTTGAGGACATATGGGATGACTTTAGGTGCTTTGCTTATTATTGAGTGAACAGTGATACACCCACACATGAATGACGTCCTACTACTAAACTAAAGTTATTAAGAGAGGTACGGAGTGTCCACCGTAATAACCGGATATATGCTGTGCTTGCAGTTGCAATACAAACTACTGCTACTATTCATGGTAGTATTGGACAAATTTACAATTTCTTTTCCTTGCCTTCCCTACACTGGAACGGACGTGCGGGTGCGGTGTTACATGCTCTTCAAGGTAACACTTACTTCATCCAGTGACCATCTACTCTCTCTAGATACACATGTGCTATCTAAGAGTCAGATAATACCATGCTCCAGGCATCCATCCATTCAAAGTATATGCACACATACAGTTTCTGTTTCACCCACCCAGGCTGTTGTCCTTCCACCCATCCTTGCTTCATCATTGACCCAGCCATGCACCATACCATATTCTTTCCTTCCCAGCCACCTCGGGGGCCAAGCAAACACATATCATTCTTCTTTGCCAGCCATCATAACATTTCTCGTCCTTCCACACTTACTTCTTACACCCTTCTTTCGCTTTTCGTTCATCCCATCCATCAAGTTCATCTAAGATCTTATTGGGATTCTTCTCACCAAAAACTTCACAGCTAAGTCGAAGTGCATTTAGAGGAGGCTACTACCTGGTTGATGTATAATACACCCGTGCAGAAAGCACACTATGCAGTCTTCAATCTCAATAAGTAAGGAATATATAGCTTACCTCTTCCCGCCACCACCGTGCGAACCCTCACAGGAACGTCCGGCACTTGCACCGCCTCCTCCCCAGAGTCCTCGCCCAACACCACCACCTCCGCCCTGGCCCCGCCACCAGATGTTCCACCTACAAAGTACATTTAAGAATGTTAGAATACACCACTCAACACTATATAATATTTGGTCTAGGAGGAATAAACAAATGTTAACAAAACGAAATACAATGTAATAATTTGTAACTGTCTACTCTAAAGTAAAAATGTCCCTTTTTCCACAAGAAATGTGTCCAATTAATCGTTAGCACTAAGCACTTTTCCATTTTCAGTAAAACGTTTACTTTTATGACAAATTTGATTTTAATAAATGTGTTTACTTTTAATAAAGCTTTTAAACTTAAATAGACTCTGTGGTTTTTGGTCCTCCAGACTAGAGTGGATGAGCTAAAGGTTTTGGAATTTTTGCAAGCATGAGTGCCTCTGGCACTTCTTGACTCTGACTCCGTACTCTTGTCCTGCGTTGGATAATCTAATGATCATTGGGGATCAATCATCGGTGACTTTGGGAGCTAAATGACTCTGCCACACTATCTAGTCAGTAAGGAGATTGGGGGTTCTTCAAAGTCTGATATCACTGAGGTATGTGGAAAGAAAGTCTACCCGCGCCCATTATAATTGATAAACAATGCACTATTTAGTGTTCATAGTTCAGTTTGTGCAGATTTGTCCCTGCAACAGTAGTAGAATGGATTGTCCTCCTATCCAAACCAAAAGTAAAGTAGTATCTTATTCTTTCTTGGTGGTCATTCACCTTTTTATTGTTGGCAATTGTCAAAGCATAAACATTTAGAAGACTTGAAAAGACATTATGGACAATCCCAGAGGACTGCACTCAGTGCATAGAGCTATTGCTGACTAGAATGGGAGTCCAATGGAATTGCCAAATGTGCAATCTTAGTTAGCTACACAGACAGACTAATAAGAATAATCTAGTAATACCACAGGGAGTCATAGTCGAGGCAGGATAAGAATTTAGATCCAGTCTACAAGAAGATCAAAGACGATTTAGAAAAAATCGAATGAGGAACGCTAGGAAAAAATAGGTACTCTATATTAAAATTAAAACTTACTGGGGCCAGCAAAGGAGCCCTCGCCTGCCTGATCCTGGCCTGCATCCTCCTGAACAGCACCCTCATCCTCCTCCTCCTGTGTCCTCTTGCCCTTGGGGGGAGCTGATGTACAACATGAAAGAAAGAAAGACCAGAAAACATGGATGAGATTTGTCAACCAAATCAAACATTTCAAAAGAACAATAACAAAATATTTTGGAGAAATAGCAAATAGATAGACAACTATTCCACGGGATATATTGACCTATCTCATGTGGTATACTACGTTATTCGTATTGCCTGATTTGCGGACCGTTGACTTTGAAAGTTCCTATGTAACTCACTAAACAGACTACTAAAAAGGTTTGCCAAGGCCTGGCAGGCAGCAGTCCGCAGCACGCGAAGTGACAGACAAAGTCCATCCTGCTTGCAGATCAGTGAATACTCAAACTATCAATCCACCGACCACCACCACTATTTCTTCTTATAGCCATGTGTCTAAAGGAAGGACTGGACTTCAGTCTGTTGGGGCTTATTTAGAAGTCCCTTGCGGCTCATTTTCCTCCATTGTTGCGTGACTTTTGTGACGCAGCGGCAGAACAAAAGAGTCGCCATGGTGCGGCGTATATATAAAAAAAAAACGCATATGGGAGATGCATCACGTTGTAAAGCCCTGCGCCATCAGGGGGCGTTCCGGCGCAAGGGAGGGCGTTCCTGCGCAGGAACGAATCCTAAAAGTGGCTGAGGGAAATCTACAAGATGTCAATCAGTCACTTTTAGGACAATGATGCGTGACTCAAACCCTGCGCCTGCTTGAAGCCGACGTACGGCTTGATGCAGCATTGGGGAGATAGGGCACCCCAGAGCATTGCTGGAGCTGCGCCATCGTTGGCACGCAACTCCAGCAATGCGCCGCCTTTACTGCACAGATGCGTAAGGCTTCTGTGACGTTTTGGGCCAATGGGTGGTGGTGGCATGGCGCACAATTACTGCCGCATCCCTGCTACTTTGCAGGGATGCGCCGGTAATTGAAAATATGACCCAAAGGGCCAGATGTAGGTAAAACTTATTTACCGATTCTTAATTACCGAATTTTACCAATTCGGTAATTAAGAATCGGTAAATAAGAAGTGGGGGTATGTAGGAACATCCAGATGTTCCAGTTACCGAATCGTTAAGAATCGGTATTTACCGATTCGGTAAATACCGACCGGTAATGCTCCATTCATTCCTATGGGCTTTGAAGCCCATAGGAATGAATGGGGCATTATCGGTCGGTATTTACCGATTCGGTAAATACCGATTTTGACAAGGGTGCAGGGGGTGTCACTTTGACACCCTCTAGCACCCCCACAAAAGGTTCGGGGGCCATATGGCAGGCAGACCTGCCCTAAGGGCAGGTCTGCCTGCCATATGGCACAGGTGTGCATGCACACATGTGCATGCACACCTGAATCGGTATTTTAACATCAAATACAATTTGATGGTAAAATACCGATTTTGTAGGCCTTGTGGGACTCAGAAGAGTCCCACCTACATATCAATTTTACCGATTCGGTAAATATACCGGTCGGTAAATTTACCGACCGGTATATTTACCGAATCGGTAAAATTACCGATTTTCCCTGTTTACCTGCCCCTACATATCAAATGCCAAATACCGGTCCGTAACGGCCGAATTCGGCCGTTACCGACCGGTAAAACCCTACCTACATCTGGCCCCTAGTGTCTAGCATTACGCAGTTCTTTACACTACACTCATACATAATTTCTCAGGCCAATGAAATGAACACAAAATACAAAACAAATAAGCATAGTAGCAAGCAAGGCTACTGAGAAGGAGAGCAGTGCACCTGAAATGCATAGAAGATTTTGAAATATAATTTACCTAATGTAATTGGCAGCATTATTGCTCTTGGTAAAGAACAAAGATTTGCAAATAACAGAGCCGGATAAAACAGATTAGTGATGAAATAGCTAGAAATAGCTACTACTACTCACCAAGCCCGGGGACCTCTACGCCGAGTGCGTCCAACAAGTCCCGTTCCCGGTCCATGACATCTGTCCAGTGGTGGGTGGCCTGGTTATAGGTGCGCCGGACCCCAGAGAGCTTAAACATGCCCCGGCACACCTTCTCCCACCGCTTCCGGCGCTCCCGGATGCCATAGCCGGTTGCGATCTTGCCGCCTCCCAGGATCGTCTTGGGGAGGCGGCGCTGGACGTGGAAGATGAGTGCGGCCACCTCCTCCGCGCTAAAGATCTCCTGTGGCATCACTTGCTCCCCCCTCAAACGCCCGCACGGGAGCCGGGCACGGGGTGCGGGACCCTTCCCCTTCTCAGGGTGCTTCCCGGCTCCCTTTACCATGGTCTGGGCAGAAATGAGTTAAATAATAAAGAAGAAATAGAATAGGGAAGAAGAAAATAAAAGAGTTTAAAAAAGTAGTTTACAATTAACAAAAAGTAGCAGAAAACACAAAAATATAGAGCTAGAAAAATAGAGGGATAGATAATAAGTTAAATAAACTTCAAACAAGCAAAGGATGGCAGAGATTCAGAGAGGATACAGAAAGCATGCCCAGAACCATAGCAATGAATGAGAAACAAGATGGCCGCGCCCATTCACGACCGCGTGGGTAAGTTCGCGCAAGATTTTCCTCGCGATCACGCGCGAAATTTTACTAGCGAGCAGCACACTTTGCGAGATTGCACATAGCGGCCGGAAACGGAATTACGTCACGCAAACAAGATGGCCGCGCCCGTGTACGACCGCTAGGGTAACTTCGCAAACGTATAGCTACAAGCGCCTTGCGAACACGCAAAAAATCACGCGAACATACACGCCGTAAAAAAAAAAGTGTATTCGCACGCATTCGCGCCTTCCGAAATCGATCTAGCACGGATTCGCGCCCCGCAAATCGCGCGAAATTGCAGAAAAACGATTTTTGCTAAACAGAAAGCAATCAGCAGGTGCAAAAGTTCAAACTTAACATTAGTAACCATTCACTCTAGTGCTTCCTGAGGGGCCCCTCCAGAGTTCAGTTGCCTATTTGCAACTATTCCATGACCCTGCTATGACCCAAACAGCAGGCTCATAGAATAGCTACAAGTAGACCATAAAGGTCCTGTGAAAAAAAATTGCAATGCAACAGAAAGCAAATTACAGATAAGGAAGGAAGGAAGCAGGAAGTTTCAAAATTACTGACACATTAATCACCCCCAAATTAATTCATGGCAGTTGAAGAAGGGCAGGTGTGCTTGCTTTCACTGCAACAGAAAGCAAATTACAGATAAGGAAGGAAGCAGGTGTCAGCCAGACTGGAATTTTCAAAATCACTGACACATTAATCAACCCCAAATTAATTCATGGCAGTTGAAGCAGGGCAGGTGTGCTTGCTTTTTTTCACCCCCATAATCTACAGTGATAAACAAACCTAATGGGTGGCAGTGAGGATGTACCAGAGGGTGGCATGGGTGTACCAGAGGGTGGCAGTGGTGAAACAGAGGGTGCTGTGAACCTGTGATCATAAACCAGACGTAGAAACAACATAGTCGCGGCCGTTGCGAGCCGAAAAGTAAGTTCGCAATTGCGAAATGGTCCACAAATCCTCGCGAACACTCGCCAACACAAAAAACTTAAAAATCCGCTAATCCGCGGATTTTGCCGATTGCGAATCCGTAAATACGCAAATTTGCGTACGCGAGATCCGCTAGATCTGCCCATGCTTAGGTGAGAAGCACTTAGTGTTTCTTAAATACCCCTCACACACCAAAAGGGCTCTTGGTGCCATGCTTCATCATAGGGGTCTGTGCATCCCTCTGCGGGCCGCGGCTTGCTACTACCAACGAATACGTGGGAGCACTGATGTTATCTCTATGTGTGGTGTGAGTTGAGAGGTGGTGAGAGGTAGGGTCAGGAGTGAGTGATAAGTAAATGTTAAAAGACACCAAGCATCATAGGAGTAAAAAACTTTAATAAGCCTTGGTGCCGGTGTCCTAAGTTGCAAATTTGATGTGTTGTGGCCAATGGCATCATGAGCCTCCATCGACGGAGCCACGAGGGGGACAATTATGCGAGGCAACACCTTGGTATACAGTGCAATTAGCAAAGGGTCCCTCTCGCTCTAGGGCTCATGATGCCATTGGCCACAATACAGCAAATTTGCAAATAAGGAATTACCGTTGGCATTTAATTTCGAGACCACTGTGTCGCAATGTGGTAGCTTTTGCTATCTACACATAGTTTTTAAACTGTTGACATTTGTCATTTCATTCATGTGAGTAGGCTAGGGATCTGTGTACCCGTCCTGAAGAAGAAGCAGCACGCTTCGAAACATGTTGACACACGCAGGAAGTCTTGTACATTAATACAACATACCTCCACCTCACACCTTTTTAATTATACCGGCACCAAGGTTTATTAAAGTTTTTAACTCCTATGATGCTAGGTGTCTGTTAACATTCACATAACACTCACTCCTGACCCTACCTCTCATCACCTCTCACATCACACACAGAGATAACATCAGTGCTCCCGCATATTCGTTGGTAGTAGCACACCGCGTCCCGTAGTGGGATGCGAAAACCCCTATGATGACGCATGACACCAAGGGCCCTTTTGATGTGTGAGGGGTATTTAAGAAACACTAAGTGCTTCCCACCAATGTAGGAACACACTTGTCCCATGACCAAACATCATCCAATTGCATTCCTCCTTGGGTGGATCCTTTTTGTGACTTGAGAAGAGCCTTGAAGGTCTTGACCTGCACTTTCTTGTACCCAGGACAAAGAGTTGAACTCCATGGGTCTTAAGGCTGACCTCCTGTTCACCCAACAGGGATACAAAAAGTTGCAAGAGGACTTTCCTGCAAATGCCCAACTGATCAGAAGCAACCAGACCTAGGCTGGACTCTGCTGTTGGCATCTGCCTTACATCCTGTAAGTAACTACGTACCTCCCCCACAGTCCTGTGGGCTGGGGAAGTGTACTCTTGTGGTCGATTGGGCCTAAAAGGACTAAAGTCAGAAGGTAAAATGTTTCACCAGGGCGAAACCGGTTGATATGTCCAACCGGCACTACATTGTGGTCAGCATCAAATTGCTCCCAACTCCCAGTCTACCTGACATTAAATTAGTGGCACATTATGCTCCTTGCCACTATTACTGCTTAAAACTTTAAAGATTTATATCTCTGGTTCCCCTTATTGGATTTGCGCCAAATTGGTGTAAATTTGTTTCTACTCTTTTCTTTTTTAAAGCTATGTGTGTTTTATTTTTATGCTGCCCAGCAACACTACAAACAACACTTTGATTAAACCAGGGATTGTTACTCTATTCTAATTTGGTTTGTGCTTGTCATTGTTTTGCATTTCAACTTTATTACTATTTTTGTAGTGCATAAATATGTTACACAGTGCCCTAAGTTAAGACTGTCTGCTTGCTGTGTGCCATAGTTACCAGAGGGTTGTGCTCAGATGGATTTAGTGACAAGGGTTGTGATTATTGCTCCTCTCCCCCAATTATTAATCCAACTTCTGACATATACCCATTGCTATCATTAAATTGAATTTTCAAATTTGGGATAGATTATTACACCTTGTTTTTTCAGTGGTTTCACTAAACAGTATAGGGCTTCTTTCCTTGAAGGGGAATTTTAGTCCCTATATTAAGAAAGACCTACAAGGACTATTTGAAAACTACCAGGGGATTACCCTTTTGGAAAGTGAAAGGCCATTGTTGAATCACCTAACTATTGACTTGAGAAGGTAATAAAAATAAATTTTTTAAAAAAAGAGAAGAGGGAGCTAATTCCTTTAACCCAGACAAGATTACAAAGGAGTCTAGCACTATGGACAGTGCTGCACTGTGCTGTGGCTGTAAACTTCATCTTGTCTGGTGTTATTTTGAAGGGTCAAGACTCTACTATCCAGCTGTCAACTGGGTTAACCGACACTGTTTTTGTTTCGAACTGTCTGGTATGAGTATTGAACCTCCTCTGCTAGACCTTATCACAGCAATACAAGATAAAACATGGTTGAGGGTTTAGGTTGGTCCAACGGGCACGCCCAGAATAAAGATCTTATGTTCAGTCTTTCCCTCCTAAAGTGATCAATAGTTGTAACTTTACTATCTTGATTTCTTTTTAACCATATACAATCCAATGAAGTAAAAGCTCAGTATATAAAATACATACAAAATGTGCAAATTTAGGACTAAAACCATTACTTCTAAAACTGAACATACACCAGAACATATAAAAACATAAGAATTAGATGCCCATTCTTTTCAAATTCTTCCCCCAATGATAAAGCTTCCAATCTTCTAATTGCTTGAGACAAGTAATTATGTGACCAATGACGTGTGTTGCCGAGCCCTTGAAACAAAATAAAATTGCATCCTTGATTGTTGTTACTCCCTCACTGTTAACAAGAGATAAGTACCTCTTGCAGAGGTCTAGAAATTTGGTGCAAATGCAGAAAATATGCTCCAAGGATTCCATTCTCGTGTGGCATACCTGGCACAAGCAGTCGGCTCTCCGCTGCGTATTCCATTGCCCAACAAATCAACAAAGGGGTAAATAAAAGAGTCTACAACGTAGGCAAAGATAATTTTGTAGTACCTATGTTAAAATCATAGTAAGGTTGTTGGTGCAGAGAATATGATGTCAACGTATACGTTGTGTTCCTATATTTATTTGTCTTCTCCATATCCTGTTTGCAAGTGGATCGTTTTATTTCCTCTTTTAATAATGTCTTCCGGGCTGGGTAGAACTGTTTGCAGACCTTTCTTGCTAGGTCTGAAATCCAACAGACGGATCCATTTCCTTGTGCTGGAACTATTTTTGAATTGGCAACCATGAGTGTAGAGCTCATTTCTCTCTTTCCATATTTTATAGAACATCTCTTTATTGCTCCTGTTAGTCCTGCCGCTCTATTGTGCAAGTGCTTTAAATGGGCATTCCAATTTAGTTTGTCTAGTAACACTCCTAGATCAGTGTATGCTGGGACCAACTCAATTATGCTTTGAGCAATAGACCAGTTATTTTTTGGATTGAGACAGCCAAATGCCATGATCTTTGTCTTGTTGGTATTAATCTGAAGGTTATTGTCCATAATAAAGGAGACCACCCCATTTAGTTGAGTTTGTAGATCTATTTTTGTCGTAAATAGACTCACCAGATCATCTAACTAGACCAGATACAATTGTTTGTGCTGAACAGTTTGGGTGAATCCCTTGTTTCTTGTAATAAGCCCCTAGTTAAGATGTGTAAACTGAATATTTAAGGGGCCAGGGCACATCCTTGTTTTAGACCATTAAAGGTGTGTATTTTTGGGATGTACGTTGTTATAACGCATGCTTTTACCACGCATGTTGTTACAACGCAAGTTTTACAACGCAAGCCTTTACAACGCATTGCTTTGGGGGGTGCTGGATAGTAAATAGTTTAATTTACTATTCCAACTCCAGTCTCCGTGGATAGTAGGGAAGGTGTTGGACAGTAAATTAAAACTATTCCCTATCCTAGAGCGCCCCCCAGTGCAATGCGTTGTAATGGTTTTCGTTGTAAAACCTGCGTTGTAAAAGCACTGTGTGGTAAAAGTTGCATGGTAAAGGATGTTTCCCGTATTTTTGACATCATTCCTTTCCCAGCAGATAGTTTAATGCTAACCCATGTATCTCTATGCAATGCAATTAGAATCTTCAGTAAGCCTTGATCAATCCCTAGGATTTCAATTCGAACCACAGCTTCAAGCTATTAACTTTGTTGAAGGTAGTGAAAAGTCAATAAAGCATGGAAAAAGTTTTAAAGTATTATTTTGACAAGCTTTTTGTGCCAAAAGGGTTAGTGCCACTAAATTATATAAGGTGGAACATTTCATACGAAAACCAATCTGGTGAAAAGATATTCACTTAGATTCGTCCACCCAGTTTGGAAAGTAATATAGAATATGTTTCGCAAATATTTTTCCCTCAGCATCTAACAGGGAAATCAAACAACAGCTCTGAGGAAAATCTCTGGGCCCTCTTTTGAGGATGGGGTATACAATCGAGCCCTTTAAGGATGGAAAACATATCCAAAGTAGATGGCCAAATTAAATATGATAATTAGAAAAAAGAAACAGTATGATGAATCACATTTCATGACTGATACTGGGAGTCTTTTGGAACCTAGAGCGTGCAAGGAATTTGAAGAGGAAATGCGTTATTCGGTTTGAACTTGTGAAATAGCATAATCTTCAAACTCTGCTTCCTCATTCAAGTCCTTCCAATCACTTTGGTGCCTACCATACTAGTCGGTTAGATCATCTTTACAAGGGATCAAGTTGTGTCCACCTGTCATGACATTCGGATCCAGTACCCATTAATAACCAGTTGTATGAGTTTTTTTGAGGAAATTGAATCTAGAAGCTCTGTCTAAATTTGTTCTCGATGTTTTTAAATTTTTTTTACTGATCTCCTTTTTTAGATGATTTCTGAGTTTTGTTACCGGCCTACATAGGTCACCCGTATGTGCCATTTTATGAAGACGCCTTATTTTTTGCCTATATAATTTATTTGTACTGTGGATTTTTGTTGTACCAAGGTTCATAGTTTGTCAGGTATTGTTTTTTTCTCAGTTGGGGTAGCGATGAAATTGAAGATGCCCACCAGGAGATTAGTGCAGTTAGGAATGTCCAAGACCTGATTCCCATCCATGACCCAAGTGTCTTCAATGCTTCTGGTAAGAAAGGATTGTCCTCAGTACTTCTGTAACTTGATGGTCAAGGTGGTGTTCCATATTATCCTCTGCCATTCTTTCACTAAGATGCGTTCCTTATGGAATTTGCAGGATGAGTCATAACTTTCTATTTTTAAATTTTTTTGTTGTTGACAATATGCTGCGGGTTGTGGTCACTCACTCGTCTTACTATTATATGGCAATCCTTGATGATGTTGAGGTCTGCCACGTGGCTGAAGGTATAATCAATTATTGATTGATGCCCTCTAGGTAACCTGTTTACAACAAGGGGTGGTGATGGACAGAGTCTCTGAATTAAGCAGAGTACTCTCACCCAGTCAAGAGATCAGGGCTAGATCCAACACCGTTTTTTAGCTCATTGCACCATCCCAGTTTCAGAACCTGGCTGTATGCAAATTAGTCTGTCCCTGGCCCAGTGCATCATGGGAACAGGGCAGACCAGACTACAAAAGCCATACATGACATGAGTCCCTTTCTCACTGCTCCATCAGGATTCAAGCAAGCCGGGCCGAAGAGGCTGAAATGCCAGAAACCGGTCCCCGGTAGCTTGTCTCCTTTCTGGTGAAGAATTGGCTTGGTAGTTTGGTCTGCCCTGTTCCCATGATGCACTGGGCCAGGGACAGACTAATTTGCATATAGCCAGGTTCTGAGCTGGGATGGGGCAGTGAGATAAATAACGGTGATGGATCAAGCCCTGATCTTTGGACTGGGTAAGAGTGGTCTGCTTAATTCAGACACTCTGTTCATCACCACCCCCTTTTCTGTATCGTTTTTGGCCACTATAGGTGTGGCAGGGTATACTCAGACATGAGTCCCTTTCTCACTGCTCCATCAGGATTCAAGCAAGCCGGGCCGAAGAGGCTGAAATGCCAGAAACCGGTCCCCGGTAGCTTGTCTCCTTTCTGGTGAAGAATTGGCTTGGTAGTTTGGTCTGCCCTGTTCCCATGATGCACTGGGCCAGGGACAGACTAATTTGCATATAGCCAGGTTCTGAGCTGGGATGGGGCAGTGAGATAAATAACGGTGATGGATCAAGCCCTGATCTTTGGACTGGGTAAGAGTGGTCTGCTTAATTCAGACACTCTGTTCATCACCACCCCCTTTTCTGTATCATCTCTAGGTAACCTGAGCTGATAGATCGTCGGGGTATCTCCTATTCAGGTGTCTCAGACCAAGGACATGAAAAGTTCAGCTGATTAAGTACCCTGACACATTCTGTTTAGTTTTGGCAAACACAGCGTCAGAAACTTCGAAAGTCAAGTTATTTGTGGCTTTATCTTCTAAGGTGAGTGTGCATAGAAGAACATTATTAAAATCATCAGTGACTAGTATTGTCTTGCTTTTCGCTAAACTGACTACAGATTTAATGTGATTCAGTAATGATAAAAATTTATTTTCTATCCTTTGTCAGGATGGAGAAATGTAGACCTTTACTAGATGAAACTCTAGAGTTGACTCAATCTTGACCCGAACTGCAAGTAGGTTTGTTTTCAACAAAATGCCATAGCTACAAATCCCCATTCCAGAGTTCAGTATTACTGATGGACCACCACTTGGTCTTCCTTTTTGCCATTTAGTTGCTGGTGAATCCACATTTGTAGAATTTTTAAAAACTCTGTCTGCCACTTTCCATGTCTCCCACAAAGAAATTATTTGATATGAGTGAAGGTATAAGCACAAATGACTATCTTGTTCCTGCAAGTGTCGGTCCAATCTGTTATGCTTTATATAGAGGCCCTAATATAGGCATGATTCTAGATGCCCTTATATAGGCATGATCTTTCACCTACATTAGTTCCCTACACTACACAATAACGAGCTCTGAGAATTGAACCTTCTCTAGTTTCAGTTCTGGGTGCCGAAGGTTTTCCCTAAACAAAGGCCTCCTATAACATCTCCGATGGGCTCATTGGTTATGTATGAGCATTCATGAGGGTTTTTGGAAATGAAGCAGAAACTACATCACCTGCATATTATCTATGTACAAGGTTCATCCCATACGTCTTCGTCAGTCCGACAATGACCATACAAAACATACAAGGGGCAAAGAAGCTATAGATACTTATGGATATAAATACACCACATCTTGCCAAGATGAGGCAGAGGGAACTGAGACTTCCAGGCCGACACACTGATCAGAGACGCTGAGGCTCCTGCATGCAGACGTTCAAGCTGACAGTGGCCTGAACATCCCTTGCAGGGTGTCTAACTCGAGACCAAGAAGGGCTCCGACATTCTCAAACTTCAGGTAATGGGGTTTGACTAAATCCTAGAGGGATTCTTGGCTTTACAACTACTCACATGCTAGGTACACTTGGGTACATCTAGATCAGCATCGTAGGAGTACGCGCACTTTTAGCAATCATTTTATATTCATGTATTTACTCATGCTTATTGCAAAATTGTAGAACTGTACTATCCTTATATATTCATAGTACTGCTAATAATATATCTCTGCTACTGTCTAATTGTTGTTGCAGCTCATATATTTTACACGAGAATAACAACAGATCAATAAATCCTTATTGAAACTCCCAGACTGTTTATTCTGTGTACATCTGAGATGAACTAAATGACCACGAGTGACTGGCGGGGGTGCCGCTCGTGAAGGAGTTGTGGATTTCTTTGCCCGTGTCTGCTGTTTGCTGCCAGGAGCCCCGTAGGGCATAGAAACTGCTTTGTGGGAGTAAGGGCTGTCGGAGGAGGACGGGACTGCGAGGCCCGGCAGGCTGTGCGTGTACCAGCCAGCACACCTGCCGCCTCTTCCCGTGTCTCCGCCCCACCTGCCTGAGCCTTCAAAACTCCTCGCGGCCCCCGCTCCGCGGGAGCCGCTCGTGAAGGAGTTGTGGATTTCTTTGCCCGTGTCTGCTGTTTGCTGCCAGGAGCCCCGTAGGGCATAGAAACTGCTTTGTGGGAGTAAGGGCTGCCGGAGGAGGACGGGACTGCGAGGCCCGGCAGGCTGTGCGTGTACCAGCCAGCACACCTGCCGCCTCTTCCCGTGTCTCCGCCCCACCTGCCTGAGCCTTCAAAACTCCTCGCGGCCCCCGCTCCGCGGGAGCCGCTCGTGAAGGAGTTGTGGATTTCTTTGCCTGTGTCTGCTGTTTGCTGCCAGGAGCCCCGTAGGGCATAGAAACTGCTTTGTGGGAGTAAGGGCTGCCGGAGGAGGACGGGACTGCGAGGCCCGGCAGGCTGTGCGTGTACCAGCCAGCACACCTGCCGCCTCTTCCCGTGTCTCCGCCCCACCTGCCTGAGCCTTCAAAACTCCTCGCGGCCCCCGCTCCGCGGGGGCCGCTCGTGAAGGAGTTGTGGATTTCTTTGCCCGTGTCTGCTGTTTGCTGCCAGGAGCCCCGTAGGGCATAGAAACTGCTTTGTGGGAGTAAGGGCTGCCGGAGGAGGACGGGACTGCGAGGCCCGGCAGGCTGTGCGTGTACCAGCCAGCACACCTGCCGCCTCTTCCCGTGTCTCCGCCCCACCTGCCTGAGCCTTCAAAACTCCTCGCGGCCCCCGCTCCGCGGGAGCCGCTCGTGAAGGAGTTGTGGATTTCTTTGCCCGTGTCTGCTGTTTGCTGCCAGGAGCCCCGTAGGGCATAGAAACTGCTTTGTGGGAGTAAGGGCTGCCGGAGGAGGACGGGACTGCGAGGCCCGGCAGGCTGTGCGTGTACCAGCCAGCACACCTGCCGCCTCTTCCCGTGTCTCCGCCCCACCTGCCTGAGCCTTCAAAACTCCTCACGGCCCCCGCTCCGTGGGTGCCGCTCGTGAAGGAGTTGTGGATTTCTTTGCCCGTGTCTGCTGTTTGCTGCCAGGAGCCCCGTAGGGCATAGAAACTGCTTTGTGGGAGTAAGGGCTGCCGGAGGAGGACGGGACAGCGAGGCCCGGCAGGCTGTGCGTGTACCAGCCAGCACACCTGCCGCCTCTTCCCGTGTCTCCGCCCCACCTGCCTGAGCCTTCAAAACTCCTCGCGGCCCCCGCTCCGCGGGAGCCGCTCGTGAAGGAGTTGTGGATTTCTTTGCCCGTGTCTGCTGTTTGCTGCCAGGAGCCCCGTAGGGCATAGAAACTGCTTTGTGGGAGTAAGGGCTGCCGGAGGAGGACGGGACTGCGAGGCCCGGCAGGCTGTGCGTGTACCAGCCAGCACACCTGCCGCCTCTTCCCGTGTCTCCGCCCCCTAATTACAGCCCCGTATGTATCTTGGATTCACAACGTGTTAGCGGGACGCGTGTGCGGGACTAAGCCCGGGACAAAGCCCGGACTAAGGGCGGACCCTCTGAGACCCTCCGAGAACCGAGGAGACCGGACTGGGCATATCTATTTGTCTACAGGTACTGATTGTTTATGTAATTTTTGTATCACCTTCGCCAATCGCTTTACCAACCAGTCCCTGTTATTCACACATGGCAACCGTCAATGTTGAGCAGCATGTGCAGGACAAACAGGGTTTGTTGCTCAATGGGACCCTGGACAGTTATTTTTCAAAATCATCGCCTGACATTGCTAGGGAGATTGTCCTGGCGGAGCGGCGGGCAGACCGCCGCCGTTCAGTGGAAAGTATAAAGAGTGGGTCCGCTTTATTACCTTCATCTCCCGTGATTGGACCCCTTGATACTGCTGCTGGGATAATAGCCAATGAGTCGATTCCTTTATTAGATAGTATACTCCCGGATGTAAATACGGCTGTTCTTTCACCAGACGTCGTATCTAGAGCGGATGCGATTGACCTGTCCGTAACATCTATTGGAAGTAGCTCAACGACATTAAAGGGAGACGCTTTGTCACAATTGCATGCTGCCCGCAATAAGGCTAAAAAATTACCACCTACGGGGAAAATCTATGGTCCGCCACCGAACAAAAAACGCCGGAAAAGGAGGGATCCGTTGCAACCCAAATTGAGCTGTTCTGATTTTGGCAAAAAATTGGCCACGGTTGCCAAGAATCCCTGTGTTGTTCAATCTGATTCCGAGGGGATTCATATTATACCTACATCCCCAGTCCTACTGAATACATCTGTAGACAAGGAGGACAGTATGGATACTAGTGCGAGAGATGATGTTCATATTGAGAACAAGGGTCCTGTGTCCCTACTTGATATTGAGAATCTGATTAGATCATACTCTGCATCTATTTTGGAGAGGTTAATGGAGGTGGAGTGTAGATTGTCAAAAATTGAGAATGCATTGCCCAAAAAAGATCTTGTAGGCCATAAAGGTGTTATCAATGCAGACAGTCAGGCATCTAACTGTGCACCACAAGTTTTGTTATCTACTGTCCAACCTCCTCTACCTACTTCCCCTTATGTTGTTCCTACTCCTCCCTCAATTTCATCTGCACCCAAACTCTTGGGGAATACAGTAACAGCTATTGTTCATCACCATGCTTCCCCTAGACCGTCTCAAGCAAAAATTGGTGATCAACTGCTGGGTACTGTTGCTAACAAAACCAGTGATAATACATCTAAAAGTACTGGTAATACAACTAATACAACTAATCTAGCTTTGACAGATCTAACAAGGGAGGTGAGGGAAACTAGACGCACCTGGGGGAAACCAAAAAGGGTTCCGTTGCCTGAACTTCCACCGGAGGCATTACCCTATGTGGTAGTCCTAACAGGTGTGCCGGCCCTTGAACAAAATAAGAGGGAGGGTTTTTTCCAACTAAAAAATAAGATAACGCACTGGTTGAGAACACATAGGCCTATTGCAAATTATATTAACGGGGAAATAGTTCATGTTCGTCGCCTCGAATGGTTGGGGGGCAGAACTAAAGACATTGAAGGTGACGTAGTGGTTGTCAATTTTAGGGACCCAAATGCTGTCCACTTTATATTGAACTGGCAGATGGGCAGCTCTAATAATACTATAATCCCAAGACCTCTAACGTATTTCTATCCAAGGTCAGTAGTGTTCCCATCTCAGTTTCCCCCTTCACATTGTACAACCCAAACTCAGCCACTTAACTATCCAATTGTACAGAATGTTGGGAGCAGTCAATATGTTCAGTACCCCCCGATCCAACAGAGTATGAGAAATATGTCTTGTGCCCCTTGCCCTGTGACAGTCCCAGACCCCTTGGGATGGAACTTTGTTCCAGTTAGACATCAAAACTTCCAAAACTTCCAAGATAGAAGGATGGATCATCTAAAACCCTTCTCACCACTTGAAACGTCAAATCGATTTGATGTTTTCAGTGGTCTTGATAACTGCGATTGAAGTTTTCCTAGTGGGGGGGATGAGGGAATAGACATAAGGAACTACACTGCCCTGGGAGTTGTAACTGAGTGTAATTCATTGCCAAATATTGTATCCCGATCTCTGGCAAAAAATGTAATATGCAACGATAATATTCCTGAAGAACAGGTAGAACCAACACGTACTTTAAGATACTTACCTTCTGAGGGAATATCTTCGGCAACCCAACAAGTGACATATATTGGTGATGAGACGCCAAGGGTCAATATTGCTATGTCTTCTGTACTAGGGGAGTCGGTTAAGCTGGTTAGTTGGAATGTAGCCGGGGTTGCCAGCAATTTGAGGGATCCTGAGTGGGCTGCTTTTATGGATTCCTTTGATTTTTGCTTACTTCAGGAAACATGGGCAGTTGATACTCCCCACAGGGTGGGCTACAAGACCTATGGCATTGGAGCAACCCCCTCTAGAAGTGGTAGGCCGTCTGGGGGTCTCTTGATTTGGGCAAAAATCAATCTAAAGGTTAATATTGAGGTGATAGACACAAATTCTGTAGATATCCTAGCATTAAAAATAACAGCCTCCAATGGGAATAAATTATTCCTAATAAATATCTATAATAGGCCAACCCCCTCATCAAAGGAATCTCCGACGGTTTCTAAGTTGGATTGCTTTCTGAGAGGGTTGGAACCTAGGGAGGATTTTGTCATCTTGGCTGGGGATCTGAATTGTAATTATGAACCTGTCTTGGGCATAAGTGAGATCTTTGAGGAGGAAGATCAGGCAAATAAAATCCCCTCCCTCGGGAACATCAAATCGGTGAAATGTTCCACTCTGGCTCTACAACTGATCAAATTATGTACAGAGCATCACCTTAGGGCTTGTAACGGGCGGTTACCGTCTGACATCTTAAAAAAACCAACCTTTGGTAGGAATACCTATAGGAGCAACTTGGATTTTGCGATAGTTTCTATCCCCCTCTGGTCGTATCTTATAGATCTCGAAATAATGGAGAGGGCCGAAAGTGATCATTTTCCATTAAATTTGTCACTAAACGCCGTATTATTTAGTGATCCTCTTTTACCACTCTCATCTGAGGAAGGTGTTGGTGATGGTAATGAGATCCATATTAGTAACAATAGGAGATCGCTAAAATGGCCATTTATTTTGGATCGTGGCGATATCCTTGGTGAAATATACTCACTTTTTGCTGGGACCTTTGCTACATACCTAAGCTTAACCCCCGAGGAGGAAGCAAAAACTCCCTTTTTGACCATACACCAGGAGTTTTTCCTAAAATTAAAATCACTGGTAACTAAAATGCCAAAAAACCTCAGCAGAAGACTCAGAATCTGTCTCACAGTAAGCCTTGGTATGACAGATCCTGTAGAGAGTCCAAGAGGGAATTGTTAATTGCTATCAAATCCAAGTCGCAATTGGATGTAAAAAAAGCTAGAAGCAACTATAAAACTGCCCAAAGGACATCGAAAATTGCATGGGAGGAAGAGAAGTGGGCGGAATTGTTGTCAGCGGCAATATCACACGACACCGTAGCCTTCTGGAAGTTGATAGCAAATGGGAATAAAGTAGGAAGGGTGGTCAAAGATACTTTTATAGACGAGCAAACCTGGGTAACCCATTTTACCAATCTGTATAGGAAATACGACGACCCTTATATAGCATCCACTGTAGCAAGTTATGAAATTCCAGTAGAACCGCTTGTTTTTACCTTGGGGGAAACAGAGCTGGCTATAAGCCAAGTAAAAACTGGGAAAGCCCCAGGTTTGGATAAAATCCCCGGGGATCTTTACAAGCACGACCCGAAAACATGGGCACCATATATCAATTATCTATGCAACAAATTATCTTACAGCTTAGAATTTCCTGAAAGCTGGAAAGGAGCTGAAATTGTTTTAATATATAAAAAAGGAGACAGGAAGGATCCCTGTAATTATCGGCCCATAAGCTTAATGGACATCCTTCAGAAAATTTACTCACGCCATATTTTAGTACGTGTGAGCAATTGGTTGGATGAAAATTCATTTTTGACTAAATTTCAAGCCGGGTTCAGAACAAAAGTCAGCACTATAGACCAGTGCTTTAGATTCTGCTGCCTCTATTGGAAGTACGTAAAGATAAAGAAGGCCCACTTATATGTTGCCTTTGTTGATTTAAGGGCAGCATTCGATCTGGTCCCACGTGATCTTCTGTGGAAGACGCTGAGTGCAGCGGGTATGCCAAACAATATAGTAGCTCAGATTATAAAACTACATGATGGGAACTTTGCGAGAATTAGATGGGGTCAAAATGGCGAATTATCACGGAAAATCCCAATTGAACGTGGAGTTCGCCAAGGATGTGTTTTGGCCCCCACGCTCTTTTCTATTTTCGTGAATGATATTCCCTCATATCTAGAAAGATGCAAAAATGATGCACCTAAATTGAATGGCGAACGGGTAGCATCTCTATTGTTTGCTGACGATACTATTCTGATATCCCAAACGAAAAACGGCTTGCAGACCTTATTGAACACTTTTAACGATTATTGTAGTCAAAAGGGGCTAGAGATTAATGTAAAGAAAACGAAATACATGGCCCTTAATCCAACCAAACCAGACAAGGGTTGCCTAACTTTAAAAGGAATAAAGTTGGAATCAGTGCCTCACTTTTCTTATTTAGGGGTGACGCTTGATTGCAACTTTACCTGGAAAGCACAATTGGAAAAAAGCAAATTGCTATTTGCTCAGAATGTCAAACCAATACTTAGAGAGCAACGTTTAAGCACTAGTAAAGCGGTGCGTCCAGTTATGGACCTTTTTAAATTTAAGGTTCAATCATCAGTGCTATACGGTGCTGAATTGTGGGGGCCAGGGTCCAAGGAGACCTTTAGTACCCAAGATAATAACTTCATGCGAAGCTTGGTAAGGGTTCCGAGAGGAACCCCATTAGTACCTCTGCAATTGGACCTTGATTTTAAAAGAACAGATCATCACGTTCTTATTAGACCGCTTATGCTCTGGGTAAGATTGTGGCAGGTCTCTGAGCTTCAAGCATACAGAGAAGGGCTGATAGAGATCATGGCGCTGGACAGCCACAAAAAAATCCCATGGCTTACACATGTTAGGACTTGGTTTAACACTATAGGCCTGAAACATTTTTGGGAGTATCCTGAGCTGTTACCATCCAATCCCAAATTAGTCCTGAAAAAAGCTTTTTGGTCCTATGTAGCAAACATGACTGTAAATACCATAACTAGTGGCTCATTAGTTTCAAAATTCTTAAATTTTAAGGATGAATCCTTATATGAGCCCTTTATGGACGAAATAGAGCCCCCAATTGCCAAAACACTATTTCTAAAATTTAGATATGGCAATTTATTATTAAAATCAACTTTGGCTCGTTGGGCAAGGAACCGTGATCCATCTGCCGAGGTATTGGACGAAGTTTGCTCACTTTGTGAAAACAATCAAATAGAGAATGAGCAGCACATTCTTTTCTTCTGTCCTACCTACGACCAAGAAAGAAAAAGATGGATTAAACCAATATGCCTACTATTAGGCTTGAGGTCCTGCCCTCAGGCTCTGAGAATTTTAACTACAAACACTTCACAACAGATAATATTCAGTGTTAGTAGATTTTTACTTTCCATCTGCTACCGTAGGAAAAAAATGGGCCATCAGCTGTGAATCGAGTTTCTTATAACTATGGTCTTGAATTATGGACTTGAATTTGTTCATAATAGCACTACTTAACTGAAGTTGCTTATAGAATTATTGAGGTGTCCTCCTGTCTCATATGCTTTTATTATTATGCTCCAAGTGTTTTCTAATATGTGTTGCATAGCTATATAGAATGTATTTTATCTTTTTTTACTGAATGTTATTAATTTTTATTGAATTGTAATGTTTAAATTGTTCTTTTATGGCGTAATGCCGAAATAAAGATTTTGAATTTGAAATTTGAATTTGACTGGCCGAAAAGTAGTACATTGTTTCCACAATCTTGAGGGACAAGAGTTGTCGTGATCTAAGGTTGCCAGAAACTAATCTCTCCCCGATAAGAGGAGACACTAGTGGCACTGTGAGCTAGCTAATGCAAAAACCAGCTAACATACGCGGTGAGGGTGCTCAGAGTTAGTCTGCCACCAATCCTACAGTTTATGTTATCCAAACGTGCAGGTCCTGCATGGGCACCAAAGGAACTACACGACAAATCCCGCTATGTTCCATTACCGTACTTTCACCGACACTAAGGTCACATCAGGAAGACCCTTGCCATAATCAAGAAAAAGTCCTGGATCTGTTATCCAAAGCCCCTAGGATGTCTACCTCCATTGCACCCTAATGAGGGTTAGAAACAGTGATGGAAAATGTGTTGATTGTGTTATTTAGAGCCAGATCGGGGCCCTCAAATATCAACAGATGGATTAGTGTGACCCCTTTTTTTTTATTGTTTTGTAGATTGTTTTCGAAAAATGTAAATATTTTGGTACCTCTAATTGCTTTAGGTTTCAGCCTGTAGATGTTACTTAGGATTTCCGTATACATATCTTCACTAGCCCAGCTAGTTCTAGTAAATTCCTTCTGTGAGTTTATCCATCATAAAGTGAATACTTATTAAATCTCTGGAGCATATATGGCGCAACGTTTTTATATGTTATTTTGATTAAGGATGTCAAACGGGTCCTCTGACATATACGAGGAGCAGAAATCAATTAGAAAAGCTGCACCAACACTAATCTCAATTTTTTTTATCTGCATGGGACTGTCACAGCCCTATTTAGGATGAAGTAATGCTTACTATCCTATTGCACTCGGCGGAGAGTAACTGATTGCTGCTGGGCCCCCCATGTTCCGATTCGGTGCCTGATAGCGGATGCACAAAAATCTCACAATTTCAGTGATGCTATCAGAAAATGTTATGACTTGATTAAGATCTTCATTACAGTCCCCCAAACCCTCTTCCCTAGCAATACTGAGGTGTCAATTTAATTTTCCTTTTTTGGCACATTTTGAGTGGCCACTGGTAGAAGATCCAACCTGTTAGTTGTTTGAGGTTTGTTGCTTTGACCTTGGTTTGCAGTCCCCTTCTCGGACATCTGAGGAGTATGACTATGACCCTTGTGACTGGAGATGAACACCTTGTGTGAGCCCAGGTTTGGCAGGTGCAGTATCTGGCAGAAGAACATTAACATGCTCCTGATGTTTTTTACATTTATTTTTAGACTCTATTCTTGAATCAAAAATTGCATTGTTCCTCAGCTGGGAACTCTTGGAGATCTGTGCAGATTGATCTGGCTCTAATCCATATTTGGGTCCTTCTTTGTTTAATTTGACATTTTTTTTAAACGTCTCTTGCTAATACATGGTTGAAAGTCATTCCGCTGAACCTCTGGTTTTTGCCCTGGTCCCTCAACAGTGTCTATTGTTTCACATATAACCAAACTATAGGGTATGCTTTGTTACCATTCATTTCTATAATGCTCCCACAAACATTTTGCTTTTGCCAGACAAGCTAGACTTCTTTTACTTTGCTTATGGTTGGAGCTTTTTCACATCTATCACTGAATGTTGTATCCGAGCGACATTCTCCAAGGCGCAAGACCCCTTACCTGACCTTACACCAGAGTCCACCAAAAGCGTAGTATGAGGTAGTAATTGAAGTAAGTCTATTATATTATTGATGTAAAATGTCTGTTTTAGTTTGGAGGCTGGTGAGTCCAGCAAAGCTTCTTCACTTGCCACTTCGAATTTAGGGGCTCATTAGGATGGCGGACGGAAGGACGACCGCCGTCCTGGAGTAGGCGGAAAAAGCCATATTAGGATGGGAAACACTGTCAAAACTACGTACGCGTCGGAAGAGAACGCACCGGCGCGGAATCACACCCGAGCCCGCGGCGGACGTAACCAATCCAGAGACACCGCCGTACGGAATGACGTCTCCGACCGTGTCCCAAATCACGATGGCGGAAAACACACATAAAACCGCTGCGGAAAAACAACCTGCCTGAACACGGCGGATTCCACACAGCCAACAAACCACACATTGCGAAGATACCCACCACAAGCAGCTCGCCCACATGGACCCAGCGCTACACGCTTTTCCGATACTCTTCGCGATCCTCCACCAGCAAGTCATGGACCATCATCGACGACGACGCAGGTACGCTACACACCATTTACTGTCGGAAGGGGAGTATCTGGCAGGGCTGTGACGTTGGGAGGGGGAGTGTCATGTCACAGGAAATACATTGACGAACGCACCAAAATATACACAATTGAAGTACACAACCAGGAATGACAGCGACTAACCACTAAACATGATTTATTAGCTTTATTCAACATAATAGGTGCATAATAACAGATTATCCAAGAGCATGGGCATTGGGTACAACAGATCATGTACATCACTGGCATCACATGAGAGGGTGTAAGTGCATCAACAGTCCATTGCACTGAACAGGTCCATCAGAGGCAGCACATGAGAGGGGCTAAGTGCATCAACAGTCCATTGCACTGAACAGGTCCATCAGAGGCAGCACATGAGAGGGTGTAAGTGCATCAACAGTCCATTGCACTGAACAGGTCCATCAGAGGCAGCACATGAGAGGGGCTAAGTGCATCAACAGTCCATTGCACTGAACAGGTCCATCAGAGGCAGCACATGAGAGGGTGTAAGTGCATCAACAGTCCATTGCACTGAACAGGACCATCAGAGGCAGCACATGAGAGGGGCTAAGTGCATCAACAGTCCATTGCACTGAACAGGTCCATCAGAGGCAGCACATAAGAGGGGCTAAGTGCATCAACAGTCCATTGCACTGAACAGGTCCATCAGAGGCAGCACGTGAGAGGGCAGAATGCAGTATCAGAACAGCAACAGGGCATTGTGGACAACAGAGCAGGTACATCAGAGGCAGCACGTGAGAGGGCACAATGCAGTATCAGAACAGCAACAGGGCATTGTGGACAACAGAGCAGGTACATCAGAGGCAGCACATGAGAGGGCAGAATGCAGTATCAGAACAGCAACAGGGCATTGTGGACAACAGAGCAGGTACATCAGAGGCAGCACGTGAGAGGGCACAATGCAGTATCAGAACAGCAACAGGGCATTGTGGACAACAGAGCAGGTACATCAGAGGCAGCACGTGAGAGGGCACAATGCAGTATCAGAACAGCAACAGGGCATTGTGGACAACAGAGCAGGTACATCAGAGGCAGCACGTGAGAGGGCACAATGCAGTATCAGAACAGCAACAGGGCATTGTGGACAACAGAGCAGGTACATCATTGGCAGCACGTGAGAGGGCACAATGCAGTATCAGAACAGCAACAGGGCATTGTGGACAACAGAGCAGGTACATCATTGGCAGCACGTGAGAGGGCACAATGCAGTATCAGAACAGCAACAGGGCATTGTGGACAAGAGAGCAGGTACATCATTGGCAGCACATGAGAGGGCACAATGCAGTATCAGAACAGCAACAGGGCATTGTGGACAACAGAGCAGGTACATCAGAGGCAGCACGTGAGAGGTCAGAATGCAGTATCAGAACAGCAACAGGGCATTGTGGACAACAGAGCAGGTACATCACTAGCAACACAAGTACGTGTTTCAAGCCACCCGTCCCAAGGACAACAGCAGTGCAAAGGCTGGTTACAATGGACAATGTACACACCATGTGAAAAGACATGTGAGTGAAGTGAACAGCACCTCACATCACAGATTCAGGTGGACTGCTTGAACTACCTGGCTCGGACACACTGTCAGCACCAGTAACAGGAGTGTGAGACCCAGCCACAGCTCGAGTGACTGACACATGAGCCACAGACCCAGACACACTGCCAGCACCAGAAACCGGAGTGTGAGACACAGCCACAGCTCGAGTGACTGACGCATGAGCCACAGACCCAGACACACTGCCAGCACCAGAAACCGGAGTGTGAGACACAGCCACAGCTCGAGTGACTGACACATGAGCCACAGACCCAGACACACTGCCAGCACCAGAAACCGGAGTGTGAGACACAGCCACAGCTCGAGTGACTGACACATGAGCCACAGACCCAGACACACTGCCAGCACCAGAAACCGGACTGTGAGACACAGCCACAGATGTAGTGACTGACACGTGAGCCACAGACCCAGACACACTGCCAGCACCAGAAACAGGAATGTGAGACACAGCCACAGCTCTAGTGACTGACACATTAGCCACAGACCCAGACACACTGCCAGCACCAGAAACAGGAGAGGGCACAACTGAGACAGTGCTACTACATGATGCATGACAGCAAACAACAGACACAGTGCCACTATCTGACACATGAGAGTCAACTGCATCTGCGCCACTAGTACCACTGAAATGATGAGCCACAGGGCTGAATGGGCCAGGAGGTAGGGTGGCTCTGGGAGCTGGGGATAGCTGTACTGGAGCGACATCGGGTTGTTCATGTGTCAATGGTGTGTGTCTATGTTTCTTAGGGATATGTGAGGGCACCCTGGACATGACAGGACTGGCAAGTGGTGCAGACTCAAATGAAATATCACCCACCAAAGGTGGAGCATCTGCTGCTGGGGGTCTGCTCTCTGGGGACGTGCTGGAGCCTGCTTGTCGTTTGCTGTGTGCCTGCCTTCTGGCCTCTGCATCATGTTTAATGGGGGATGCAACAACAGGGTACTCCTTCCTCTGCTTCTGATGGGCCTGGATGGGAGTGGAGGTATGGGGGGACTCCACTGCGGACACATCTTTACTACGTTCCCTCAACAACATCAGCCGCAGTGCAGCCAGGGGTGATGTATGCCTGTCCTTGATGGAGCTAGTGTCTATGGGAGAAGCCCTGTCCCTTGGATGTGCCTTGGCCGTAGGAGGTGTCCTGTCCCTGGAAGTTCCCTGTTCCCTGGGCGGTGCCCTGTTCCTGGGTGCAGACCTTTCCCTTGTACTGTATCTGTCTCTAGAAGCAACCTTGTCCCTGGGAGTGTCCCTGCTCTTGGGAGTAGCCCCTTCCTTTGTAGTGTCCTTGTCCCTGGGAGTGTCTCTTCTCTTGGGAGTTGCCCCTTCCCTTGTAGTGTCCTTGTCCTTGGGAGTGTCCCTGCTCTTAGGAGTTGCCCCTTCCTTTGTAGTGTCCTTGTCCTTGGGAGTGTCTCTTCTCTTGGGAGTTGCCCCTTCCTTTGTAGTGTCCTTGTCCTTGGGAGTGTCTCTTCTCTTGGGAGTTGCCCCTTCCTTTGTAGTGTCCTTGTCCTTGGGAGTGTCACTGCTCTTTTGAGGTGGCCTTGCCTTTGTAGTGTTTTTGTCCCTGGGAGTGTCCCTGCTCTTAGGAGTTGAACCTTCCTTTGTGGTGTCCTTGGTAGTGTCCCTGGACTTGGGAGTTGCCCTTCCCTTGGGACTACCTTTTGTGGGGGATGCCTGTGTAGCATGTGAAGCCATTTCCACCCACACCCCTTGAGGATCCTGTGTGTCAACTCCAGTGTAGCTCACGTCGTCTTTGGTGCCAGATTTACCAGTTCTAGGGGATGGGGTCTGTGCTCTCCGTGCCTTGCCCTGCTGCCTGTTGCTGCTCCTAGTGCAATAACCTGTAAAAGAGTCCTGCGCTGAGAAGTCACTCCCCCCTGAGACATCAAGTGGTGTGGATGGGGAAACAGAAGTAGCACCCTGTCTTTGCGACTGTACAATGGCAGAAGACACAGTGTTTGCCAATGACTGAACTGTTCTGTGTAGACCAGCAACATCGCCATGCATACCCTCCATGAATGCCACCACCTGCCCCAACTTCCTATCGTGGTCTTGGAATGCATTGATCATGTTGGTCTGCCCTACACACAGCTGTCGCAGCAGATCAACAGCCTCTGCACAAAGTGCACTTTGTGTCACTGGGGCAGGGGCGACGGTTCCTGCACCGAAGGCAACTCTGCTCCCCCTCCTCTGGCGAGCACGAGCAGTACATGTTGCAGTGGGTGGCAGTGTGGGCCCTGTGTGCTGTGTCCCGACTGAAGTTGTCGATTGCCCACTCCCTGTCTGTGCCAACAGTGCGGACTCACCAACACTTTCTGAGGATGAGGGCGATGGTGTTTCCACATGTGAGTGCTCAGGGACGGTCCTGTCCCCCTCTCCGGCGCTGCCCTCTTCAGTGTCAGTCTGCGTGTGTGTGACCTCTGATCCTGAAGCATTGCCACCACTCATCTCCGTCGTATGTGGGTCAGTGCCCTCTGCCGAAGCTGAAATAGAGAGAAACGAGGTGTGAGTAAGTGCCACACTCACGTACTTAAGGACAACTGATCTAGGATTCCATTACATACATAGTACATGTAGCACACATTCTGCACACGTCCTACCCCTACCAGTCAACATGTACATCACCCGAACATGGCAAGTGCCAGGCCAGGCCGGTCACCCACCGCCGTCCCAGCCCGGTCACTCACCGCCGGGCCAGGCCAGTCAACACCCGGCGGTGGGTGACCGGCCTGGCCTGGCGGTGGGTGACCGGCCTGGCCCGGCGGTGGGTGACCGGCCTGGCCCGGCGGTGGGTGACCGGCCTGGCCCGGCGGTGGGTGACCGGCCTGGGACGGCAGTGGGTGACCGGGCTGGGACGGCGGTCGGTGACCGGGCTGGGAGGGTCGGTCTACGGTGGATGATGCAATGTGACTGTAAGGGGGGGTCATGAACTGCCATTTTGATTTCCATAAGTATGTGTTGGCCTGCACCCCCCCCACGGAAGGCGTGCACCGTCATGGTGGCGCCACTGATTGAACATTGTTGCAAAACATCCAACCGTCGCGGAAGTGCGCACTTGCGGTTGCCGATGTGTGTCCGTGACGGCACGTGCACAGGCAGCCAATGGGAAGAGGTACCGCGGGGCGCGTATGCGCCATCGACAATGGCGGAAGCCGTGCACCGACCATGTCGACGCCACTGATTGTATATTTCCAAATGCAGCACCGTCGTGGTAGTACGCACATGCGTTATGAGGGGTGTTAACGTGATGGCTACACAGCATATGTCATGCACTATATCATGTGTGTTCACACTATGGCCATTGATGTGCACCAAATTTGCTACACATGTGCATGTCTACGTGTCGACCTCTTGTTTTACCGTACACACGTTTAAACTCATACACATCTACACACTACATCAAGGCTGTCTGGCCACATTCAGGATCTGTTATGAGTGTGTGGTTTGTGCGTGCAAGTAACAATGGTGGGGGTACACATGTATTCAGTGTATGCGTATGTGTGTTGCCTCTTGTGTGACCATGCATGTAATGTGAGGCTGCTCACCATTGTAGGAGTGGTAATTGGTGCATGACGATATGGAGTGTGTGTAGCATTATTGTATTGTGTGTGCACGTGCATGTGTGTCTGTGATGACGCTTGTCCACATTAGGGTCATTAGGCATGTCTTGTTGGCAGTTCTTTTGACGTGTGAGTATGTTACATTGTACATGTTGGCACACATCATGTTGTTAGTGGCTGCACATTGTTTGCATGCTACTCTGTATTGTAGGTAAATGCTGACATGTCACACATATGATATTTGTCGTCGACTTTTCTCATTTTGATTGTGTTGGCCTACATGTGATAGAGTTGCACAGCTATGCGTTGTTGGTAAATTGACATCTACTACATCTACTCCCACACAGGAGGGCTCCTAATGTGCATCGCCCATAGACTGTGCTGGAGGACATGGTTGACAAGGAGGTGATCAGGAAATTCCGGCTTGATCGACGTAGATTGCCGGAGCTTGTAGACCAATTGTCTCCTCATCTGCAGCCACAAAGCGTGTTTACAAGGCAAGGACAGGCGGACGCGCTTTCTCATACCTGGCTGCCAAAAGGTGGAATGAGTTACCTGTAGATCTCAGACACACCATAAACTACCTTCAATTCCGCCAAAAATTAAAAACTCACCTCTTTCCTAAAAACTAATTCCCCAGCACAGTCCTCAGTAGTCTCCTTTTGATTCACAGCGCCGTGATATCCCATGGGATGAGTGTCGCGCTTTACAAAAACCAGAAATAAATAAATAAATAAATAAAAATATCCTGGTTCCATTACACCCACAGCAAAGGTGATGGCGGCACTTCACTTCTTTGCAACTGGCACCTTCCAGTACACAGTTGGGCATGCCGGGGGGATGTCACAGTCCATGTTCAGCATGGTACTGCGGGATGTTCTCAGGGCCATGATGATTTACAAGGATGATTACATCCATTTTCCACGGGCGGCAGAGTTGGCAGCAGTCAAAGCAGACTTGTATGCACTGGGCCAGATACCACACGTAGTGGGTTCCATTGATGGCACCCATATCGGTCTCATTCCACCCCGGGCACGTGAGCCTGTATATCGCAATCGGAAACACTTTCATTCGCTGAACGTGCAGGTGCCTGGCCGACAACATCATATCACATGTGTGTGCCAGATTTCCAGGCTCCGCACATGACTCCCAAATCATGCGGAGCAGCATTGTCCCCCAACTGATGGCAAATCTGCGACCAGAACGTGTGTGGCTTGTTGGTGAGTATGCTGTGGGGACAGTTGTGTATTCTGTGTGGCATGGGGTACCCACCAATCCTGGTAGTGATATCTGTGTCTTTCATCCCCCCACATAGGCGATTCAGCATACCCAAACAGGCCGTGGCTGCTGAGTCCCATACGTAATCGAACTACAGCTGGTGAAATGCGATACAATGATGCCCATGGAAGGACACGTAGAGTGGTGGAACGTACTTTTGGACTGCTAAAGTCTAGGTTTCGTTGCCTTGATAAAACCGGAGGTGCCCTGCCTTACTCACCAGGCAAAGTATGCAGGATCGTGATTGCCTGCTGCATGCTCCACAACCTGGCCGTGCGCAATGACATTGAACTGATCTTGGACCCTGAAGACCAACAAGTCCCTCGCACTCCCATCCCACCCATGTCGACTGATGAGGATAGTGGTGAAGAAGAAGGTGTGGACCAGAAGCGTCAGCTCATTGCTCGCTATTTTCCTTGAAGGTGAGTGACTACCTCTTGTGCAGGTTGACAATGCGTGATGTATGTTTGCTGGTGGTGTGTGGATGTGGTGTTTGGAAGCTGGCTGTTCTGGGATGTTATGTTTGCATGTATGTGTTGTATTCCATGATGTGTGTCCTCTCATCCACAGATTTGGTGGTGAGTGTGGTTTGTGGTATGTTGCAGTACAGTGTGTTGTGATGGGTGTGAATCAGTTTCCTGACGTGTGTTTGTTGTCTCTCATTTTTCCTAGGTCACTCCCACTGAGGCATAATTATCACCGACATAGTTCCCTGCGCCTGGTGACGTCTGATTCAGATACAATCATGTGATTAAAACATGGAGGCAACACATAATTGAGTGTGTAAGTGAAATTTATTTACAAGTTGTGAATTTATGCAGGTGGATATTTACAAGTAAGTATTGGGTAGGGGAGTGTGAGTTGAAGGTCATGGTAGATGAAAAGACCGTGGTGACACCACATTGGGTGATGTCCAGCTAGTCCAGCAGACCGGTGCCAATACTTGGCGTTGTGGGACAGGATAGTTGGCGGGTGAATGGCAGGGTCAGGCACGGTTAATGTCATTTGTGGCCCCTCTTTGGGCGGGTGGATGGTGCATCCCTGCTGCCCTCACCTACTTCCAGCCTCGGACGGCCCCTCCGTCTTGTAGCCGGAGCGGAGACAGCTGGGGGGGCAGGTTGGTCAGGGGCCACATCCGTGTCCATGGGCTCAGGTGGCGGTGGCGGTGGTGTTGGCGACCGTGGCGGCTGGGCACTTGGCTGATGGGGGGGGGGTGTTGCGGGATAACCAGTCCCTCCACAGTGATGTTACCTGGCCCATGATGTCCACTAGTTGCCCTATGCGCCTGTCAATTGACCGTAACTGATTTGTGTTCTCCACTGAGTCCTGGTGGGCACGGTCAGCCTGTGCGTGCCCCCGGTCATAGGAGGCCTGGACTCTGGCTAGGGCTTCCAGTGTTTCTGCAGCAGGATGGGGTGGGTGTCCTTCCACACCTCGCCGGTGAGAGGCACTCCTGTGGGTGTGATGTGGCCTCTGGTCTGTCCTTTGCCGTCCACTCTCCCTGCTTGGCTGGGATGTAGATGGGCCTGCGTCCTGCGATGGGTCAGGCAGGGTGGCACAGGCAGGAGTGGTGGTACAGGTGGTGGTGGAGGTGGTGGTGGTGGCAGCACAGGTCACTATGGCAGGTGTCGGTGGGGTGACACAGGCCAAGGTTGTGGAAGCAGGGATGTTCTGTGAGCCAGATGGCCCTGGGAGTCGGCTTGGGCCCCCTTCGTCCTCCGCGCCGGAGCTGGCAGTGGGATCGTCCCCAGAGAGTCCGTGCTGTGAGTGTGGCGACTGTTGCAGGCGGTTGCTGGTTTCGCCAGTCAGGTTGCGATCACCTGAGGGACAGGATTTTAATGATCAATGCAGTGGACATGACATGTTTTAATCTTTCAAACATTACATATCAATGCCCTCCCAACACACCCCTCCCACCTCCCAACACACCCCACCCACCTCCCTGTGGACATGGGGGCCTGTTGGGATTCGTAGTGCTGGTCTCTCACACACCCCACACACCTCCCAACACACCCCACCTACCTCCCAACACACCCCACCCACCTCCCAACACACACCACCCACCTCCCAACATACCCCATCCACCTCCCTAAACACCCCAACCACCTCCCAACACACACCACCCACCTCCCAAAACACCCCACCCACCTCCCAACACACCCCACCCACCTCCCAACACACCCCACCCACCTCCCTGTGGACAAGGGGGCCTGTTGGGATTCGTAGTGCTGGTCTCTCACACACCCCACACACCTCCCAACACACCCCACCCACCTCCCAACACATACCACCCACCTCCCAACACACCCCACCCACCTCCCTGTGGACATGGGGGCCTGTTGGGATTCGTAGTGCTGGTCTCTCACACACCCCACACACCTCCCAACACACCCCACCCACCTCCCAACACACCCCACACACCTCCCAACACACCCCATCCACCTCCCAACACACACCACCCACCTCCCAACACACACCACACACCACCCACCTCCCAACACACACCACCCACCTCCCAACACACACCAGCCACCTCCCAACACACCCCACCCACCTCCATGTGGACATGGGGGCCTGTTGGGATTCGTAGTGCTGGTCTCTCACACACTCCACACACCTCCCAACACACCCCACCCACCTCCCGACACACCCACCCACCTCCCAACACACCCCAGCCACCTCCTAACACACACCACCCACCTCCCAACACACACCACCACCCTCCCTGTGGACATGGGGGCCTGTTGGCAGTCGTTCACATATTGGTGATTATGTGGCCCACATGCATGGTTTGGGGCCTGGGGGATGTGTCCTCTCAGTTGTGTGAGGCAGACCATGTCGGTGTGATAGTGGTGCTTGGTTTGTACTTACCAGCCTCTTCTCCCTCGTCGATTCCTTCAAGGCTTTCTGGGTGCAGTATGCCCAGCACCATTTCCTCCCAATCGGCATAGGGTATGGGCTCCGGGGGTGTGCCGCCGCCAGTGTGGTGTGCCCGCAGGTGATTTTTTGCACGGATGCCTTTGACCCTTGTTTTGAGGTTGTGCCACCGCCTCTGGATGCCGTGCTTTGTTCGTGGCACGGTCCCTGACGCATTTACCCGACTGACTATCCTGTCCCACATGTGGTTTTTGGTTGCCACGGTGGTCTGCTGGACTAGTGTGCCGAATAGGTGGGGTTCGACACGGATGATTTCATCCACCAGGACCTTCAACTCTGTGTCAGTGAATTTAGGATTTTTCTTTGGTGCCATGGTGTGTGATGTGCAAGGTGTGGGTGGAGTGGGTTGGGATGTGCAGGTGTGTGGTGTGTAGGAATGGTGTGGTCGGTGTTTGTGTGGTGGGTGTGTTTGTGTGCAGGTTGTATGTGTGGTCTTTAGTGTCTGCTGTTCGTTGTGATGAGCCTCTTGCTTGCAGCTATGCTGTGGTGCAAAGGATTGTGGTAGTGGGTGGGAATCTTTTTATACTCGGTGTCGTGGTAGTGTCCCAATGGTTGTTGGCAGTCAGGTGCTAGGTGGGTGTGTTGACTTGTGTGGATTTTTAGGTGCTTGGGGGGGTGTCATTGTGGCTTGTGATTGGTGTGGGTGTTTCAGGTGGGTGGGTGTCCTGTGTAGTGTGTTTTGTATTTACTTCCGTCAGCCATTTGTAAATTGGTTTGACGGTAGGGATGGTGTTCGTGTTGTCCTTCCGCTGGGATGCTGGGTTTGTCGTTGCATTGTTTCCGCAGCGGTCGTGGATGGAGGTAAGTTCCGTGGGAATGGCGGCGTTATCCTAATCGCGGGCACAGAGCCTCCGCAGGTATTGCGGTGGCTGTGCCTGTTCCTGCGGTCATGTTCGTCCGCAGCGGACGGTTTTTCTTAGGTTACGTCCGCTTGCGGCGGTCTCAGGTGTACTCCGTCCGCCGCAGACGGGGTTTGATGTACTCCGTCCGCCGCGGACGGAGTTTCATGACATTATTATCCTAATCGCAACGGCGGTTTTTCCGCGAAGCGGTCGGGAGTATCTTGGCTGCGTCCTTGGCGGACGGAACGCATTTCCGTCCGCCATCCTAATCGACCCCTTAGTCTTGTTAACATTGGTTACATTTTTTCCACTGTCTTGTATAAAATTTTTCTGATTATCCATAGCAACCGTTTGATAGATCAGAGAGTGATATTTTTGCTAGAGTGTTTGTGTTGTATTCCATTTTACTATGTCATGTTTTATTTCCTGGCAACTGCATCATAGCAACTGCATGCTTCCACTACAAGAATCGAGTCTGTTGAAATCGCGGAGAGGGAGGCAGATGTTGCTCTGATGACAGCTGTTGGGGGTTACTGTACTTGATCTTATTAAAGCTATTCTTCAAAAGTAAAATGGGATCCATCTCTTCAAAAATGGCGACGAGGACGGGATGCACCCTGTGAAGAAGGAAGAGTGGATGACTTCATTCAGATTTGGAAAGCTTTAATCATTTGAAACAGTATTGGATCGTACGTACAAGATACTTGGTTTTTTGATGTACCGAAGACCCCTAGCAGTGTGCATGCTATTCTGACCGATCGGAATCGACAACTTCGAGTTGTGGCACAATACTTAAGTAAGTAACTTAACTTACTTTATAACGGTTCCTTCTCCGAGTGCGGTGTGCACAAGCGTAAAATAACGCCATTTGAACCATCACGAAGACACGTGGGCAGGCTCCGGTGAGTTATTTGTTCTCCTTGGTTCCAGAGCCTTGCGCAAAGTTTTCCTGCTTCAGAAACTGGCTCTATCTATCGCTGTGTGACCCGACGCGGCATGGCCTTGTTTCTGAGGTCACATTGCGCGTGCCGCCATCTTTGTGTGATTATGTCCGTTTCAGGGTGATATTTTGCCATCCACGGATGTATTGACATTAAGCGGTGATATTTTGCCAACCACGTATATATTTGTCAGAACATCGTAGACATCGGAGAACATCGGAGATAAGTACTTACTTCGCTTGTCATTACAATGCGAATTAGTAGAGCGACGGAACTCATCGTTTGTTTTATGGTGAATCTATGCATAGCAACGGAGAGAGTCGGTGGTAGGCACATCACCTGTCATCTCAAGGAAAGTTCTATAAAGAACGGAGCAACAGAAGACGTCGTTAACATTAACAGGTAGACCGGAAGGCATTACATGGTACATTTTAAATACTTTTCCTGTGGAAGTGTTTTTGACCTGATAAAGCTAAAATTGGGAAACTGTAACCTGTTTTAAAGATAAACTATGACCAACCAAGTTATTGCTCCTCCTCCCACATTTTTATAAGAACCAGGTGCCACTTGTATGGACTGGGAGAATTGGAAGGAGTCCTTTACTACATACTTGGAGGCAATTGGAGGGCAATTTCATATTGCCAATAGAAAATTAGCAATGTTGAAACATCATTTAGGCGTGGAGGGCAGAAATTTATGAAAAACTCTTCCTAAACCTCTAGCAGTTGTATGAAATGCTAATGATTCCGATGACGATGAAGATGTATATGAGATTGCCATGGAGATGTTGGTGGAGAACTATGGAAAGAAACTAAGCATAGTTGTGGAAAGACACAAAGTTTTTTCTCACAAACAGTTAGAAGGAGAAAAGATTGAACAGTACATTGCAGCGTTGAGAAGATTGGCATCTACGTGCAAATTTAAAGATCTTCAAGATGAGAATATTAGAGATCAGTTGATAAATGCTACAAACAACAAGAAAGTTCAGGAGAAATTGTTAGATTTAATGGCCCTCACTTTAGATAAAGCTATAGAAATAGCCAAACGTATGGAGAACACTTCACAGTTTACTAAGGAGTTAACATGTGCAGAATCTCCTGTTGAATCGAATACATATAAAGTATGTGAAGTAGGTGTTAATAGTAAGAAAGGTAGTAAAACAGAAGATAACAAAAGTGAAAAGAAAAAACAATTCACTAATGTTATAAGTTATGTTACAGATGTGGGAGTAACGGACATTCTGCTGATGCTATTCATTGTCCTGCATCAAAAAGTAGATGCTACTTTTTGTTGCCTTCCTCAAGCGCCTTGATACCTTCCTCAAGCGCCTTGAGACCCTCTGGGTATGTAGTGCGCTATATAAATTCTGACTTGACTTGAATTGACTTGATGCTACAAATGCAAAAGAATGGGGCATTTTTCTAGTGTTTGTAAAGTATCTGACATGTCTTATTCAAAACCAGTCATATATGTTTTTAGAGATGAGTCTGCAACCAATTCTAATGAGAGTGATATTGAAGTACTCGTAATTAATAATGTCAATGATGTATGTACTAGTGTCAGGGACACTTACAACCCTCCTAAATGCAACATTTATATAGACGGCAAGGTCATACCGATGTGGGCGTATTCATGCTCCCCTTTTACCCTGATTGACAAACAAAATTGGGTAAATTTGGGTTCCAAAATTTTACAAATTGCGGATGTGAATCCTTTGGGGTACTGTGGGCAGAAACTGCCTGTTCTAGGTTATTTTTCTTCCAAAATTAAGTTTCAAGATAGGGAAACTGTAGCCAAGTTATATGTAGTAGAGGGGAAGTCTTTGCTTGGATGGAGAGAGCAAAAAGCCCTAAACATTATACTCAATCCTAACCATCCTGCTCAAGTACTCCTGACTGAATCTCAAGAAGGTAATGAATGGGTATCTAAGTTTCCAAATCTTTTAAAAAAAGAATTGGATTGTCTGAAGAAGTTTAGACATTGCATAATTCTTAAGAAAGGAATAATTCCAAAAGTACACAAAGTGCGGAATGGATCGTTAACTTTGAGAGGACCTCTCAAAGAAGAATTAAATAGGTTGCAAAAAGGAAGGCATTATAGAACTGATTAAAGCATCAGAGTGGCTGAGTCCGATTGTGATCGCATGCAAACCCAATGGCTGTATCCGCATGTGTGTGGACTTAAGAGGTTTAAACGAATGCATTTAGATAGATTGTTATCCTTTGCCTCATATCAATGAGATGCTGGCTAGTATTGACAATGGTAAGTTTTTTTCCACTTTGGATTTGTCAAGTGCATATCATCAGATTTTATTGCAACCAGAATCCAAGCACTTGACGTCCTTCATAACACCTGATGGAGCATTTCAAATTGTCCGAATGACCTTCGGTCTGGCTTCTGCTTTGGCAGTATTTTAAAAGGTAATGCAAGGATTTTTGAAGAACGTCCCTAATATACTTGTTTTCCAAGATGACGTTTTAGTGTGGGGAAAAGATAAATCGGAGCACAACAATGTGTTAGGAATTGTGTTAAACAAACTCAAGCAAGCTGGCATGACTATAAGTTTACAGAAGTGCAAATTCTGTCAAACAGAGGTGGATTACTTAGGTCACATGTTATCCCAAGAAGGTGTTAAACCTAAGTTCAAACTAGTGGAGGACTTAGAAAATGCTCCCATTCCACAAGATAAGGACCAGTCAGTTAAGTTCATTTCTTGGACTTGCTGAGTATTACTCGAGATTCATTTACAATTTCTCCACCTGTGTTTCCTCTTTGTGAGCTAATGAAGAAAAATGTGAGTTATGTGCGGTCTGATAATTGTCAATGTGCCTTCAAAGATGTGAAGGAAGCTGTCACGAAGGCAACCACCTTGAAACCCTTCAATTCCAAGGATAAGTGCATTATTGTAAAGGATGCCAGCGGGTATGGATTGGGAGCAGTGCTAATGCAGAAACATGATGGTAAAGAACGGGTGGTGGCTTTCGCATCACGCACACTCAAGGGTGCCGAGAGCACATACTCCACCATTGTAAAGGAAGCATTAGTGTGTTGGTGGGGGTTGCAACAATTTTTTGTAGGGTACTAGGTTTGAGTTACACACAGACCTCAGGCCCCTAGTTGAGATATTCTCCACTGCAGATGCGGGCAGAGCCACACCGCGACTTGCTAAGTGGATATATCGTTTCCAAGAATTTAATTTCATTTTGAAGTATGTTCCAGGAGTGAGAAATATAAATGCTGATTGTCTATCACATCTTCCGGTAGTTAAAACTGACCGTGAACAATTTAGTTCAGGGGTCGATGATTGGGTTGTAGCTAATCTGGCCAATGTATGTCAAGCCATTGAAGAATCTGATTGGAGCAAGCTATTTTGGATGATGTTGTTATAAAAAAAAGTCATAGAATGTTTACCTATGAATGAGGGATGGAAACAACATGATGACATGTTACAGTATAAGGAGGTCTGGTGTGAATTATCTGTTGTAAAAGGTATTTTGAGGAGGAATGACAGGCAAGTTGTCACGATCTCTATGAGACCAAGGTTGAAGAGGAAAGCTAGAGAAGATTTCTGGTGGCCGGGCATGGACAGGCAAATCGAAAGATTTGTAAGGGATTGTGTAGCATGTTCACACAGTAACGAGGCTCATGTGGTACAGGAAAGTCCCATTCATCATATGAATTGGCCAAAGCACGCATGGGAAAGCGTGGCTATAGATATTTGTGGCCCTTTTGAGATCTTAGGAGTTGGCAGTAAGTACACAATTGTTTTGATGGATTATTTTTCTAAATGGCTGGAGGTAACTTTTGTACGTGAAGTTAAAACTAGCAATGTAATTGATTTTTGTAAAGAAATTTTCCATAGAGAAGGGTGTCCAGCAGAAATGTTGCCTGATAACGGTCCCCAATTTGTGTCTTATGAATTTGGTGAATTTCTTAAAAAATGGTGTATCAAACAATGTAAAACACCGGTTTATCATCCAATGGGAAACGGTTTGATAGAACGCTTTAACCGTGTCTTAGGTGAGTGTATTCACTATTCTGATGGCTGTTCAAAGCAATGTTTGTTGGAAGAGTCTAGTAAAAAATATGTTGTGGAATTCCAGAATAACTCCACACTCTGTAACAGGAGAAACTCCTTTTTTGTTTACTGAAGGGTAGAGTTCCATGTTCAATAGGTATGCCCGAATGGATGGGGAGAAGTGGAAGGAAATTTATCAATGAAAGTGCAATATGAATTAAAGTGGAAAATTACCAATGCTTGTATTTGCAGAAACATAATGACAAGTTAATCATAAAACTGAGGATGTTTGAGTTAGGGATGTATGTAAGAGTGAAAATAGGAACTACTCATTGTAAAGGTAGTTCCAAACTATCTGATCCTAAGAAGATTTTATTAATCAGGGGTGACTTCCTGAAGCTTTCTGATGGAAAATGGTGGATTGCCAATCACGTGGCCAAGTGCAATGAGACAGAAGTGCGGGAGTGGTTGAAATCCAATCCTAGTGATTGTTCCTAACAGAGAGCTCGGTGCGCGTCCTAAAATACTGCCTAGAAAATTGAAGACTACATCTGTGATTAGTTATTTTATACATTACAAATGTTATCCATTTCGATTTGTTAAAGAAGGAAGATATGTTGTATTCCATTTTACTATGTCATGTTTTATTTCCTGGCAACTTTATCCAAGCAACTGCATGCTTCCACTACGAGTATCGAGTCTGTTGGAATTGCGGAGACGGAGGCAGACATTTGCTCTGGATGACAGCTGTTGGGGGTTGCTATACTTGATCTTATTAAAGCTATTCTTCAAAAGTAAATGGGATCCATCTCTTCAAACGTTTGCAATTGCATTCATTGCCATGAGGACTGAATACGTGGGTGGCACGTCTTTATTATGATCTAAATCTGCTTGAATTGAGATATTCTGTTTTGGTGGTATGTAGAGTATTGCTCGTGTCGCCTCTCCTGAGGATGGCACTTGTGTTTGTGCTTGATCCTGTTCACTCTGTCGGGATGAAGCATTCTCTCTTCTAGAGAATTCAGCTCCTTGAACAAGATTAGATCAGCCCAAGAGTTACCTAGGGAATTATCTGTGTCCACCTTATTGCTCATTAAGCAGGTTGATTTGAGGTACTGGCCAGAGGGATCCAGTCTCACATATTTTGATTTGTTATCCTTGTCTGAGTCCATACCAGGAAGGTCTGGGAGCTCAGTACTCATGTTTAGTTGCACCGTGACACACCAAATGTTTTGTATTAAGCATGCTTTATCAATAGAATTTGTCTATGGGCATAGTTGAGCATCTGTTCAAGCATCTGGTTTCCTCATAGATGTTGCTGAAAGCAAAACATAATGGACTGTTGTTTGCATTTCAGCCACTCAGGCGATGTTATTTTATGCAGCTTGATGGATGTCTTGATTGGAAATAACTCTTGTATGTTACTAACCATAGACAAAGTTTTGTGTGCCATACACTGAGCTCTCGTTTTCATTCTGTCCTTTCTAATCCTATACCCTTGGGACTTCCCGGCCCTCTAGCCTCCGTAAGTCTTATATGTGTTGCAAATATTAGTTCAAAGTTAATATCAATTATTGTCCTTGATGATGCAAGTTGGTACAGGCTGGCAGTCAATCCCTTCTTACACCAGATGGCTCAAATCTCATAGTCCAAATGGGCCAGAATAATTGCATGCAAGTACGTAAGAGTTGATAAGAGAAGCCAAGTAACCCCTAAGTAACCAGGGGACAGGCCACCAGGACCAAGCTAACCATTCTTTGTAGCAGCTGCAGCCTCCACACACAACCGGTCGAGCAGCCAAGGTTGTCTGTTCCGCAGTTTGGCAATGGGAGCGCTCTTTCCTTGATCCCACTGCAACCCTCGTTGCACGACACCTACTTCCCCTGCACCCCACTCTGAGACCTATCTGCTCTACCTTGCCCCCATCTCACTCTTGGCTCCCCGGGGAGAGGGAGTTCACAGGTGGATATGGGTCGGCTGAAGCTATGTGGTTGTTCCTGGCCGGGACACTGAGTCAGCGGGGCAGAAGCAGGGGCAGCTGGGTACCGTAGAATCCCTGGTTGGAACTCTGCAGAGCAGCACGCGCGCACTGATGACGAATGGCGGATGACGTAGATAAACTGGCCCTCCACTGCTACTCCTGGCTGCGGGTGGGCATGAGCAGGAACAGAAGTAGAGAGATGTGATGAGGCCAGGATTATGTCCTGTTCTATGCATATGCTACTGTGGGCAATATGAACACACATTTTTTCAAAAGCCAGTGGCCCTATCATATTTGATCAAGCCCTCATTGGCCTTCAGTGATTCCTGGATTCATTCATAAAATTATATGAATATCCTTGAAATGAATATCTTGAAAAATAAGATATCACTAATAGGTGAGGGAAGTAACAAAGGCTCCTGATACATGCACAGAACGGGGTCTAAGAAGATATCAGTGTTTACTTGGGGATTACATTCTTTTCAAATCTATCTTAGAAAGTGCCTGTAGAGGGTATAGAGAAATAAATGCTCCTGGTTACGTCTGGGAATCGGAGAATGTAATATAAATGATGCAGGTGGAGCACATGCCCCTGTCTTCAGATCTTTTTCTGCAAACGTTAATACCACAATGCTGCATGGGACGCCTAGATTCAATAGGTTGGTTCTGAACACACTGGATGCATTGGAGTGTAAGCTGCTACTTAGGGCCTGATTAAGCTCTGGATCGGGGCAGGAGCCCAGAATTACCATTTTCGAGCTGTAAATTTCCCTTGTGCCACTCAATTACAAGTCCTTTTATCAGTCCGTTTACTGAGTAAAAACCACGTGTGGATACCCCACAGCATAGGAGGCTGGTACCAAAAATCGGCGGTACCTTCCTTGTGCTCCTTGTACTGTAGGAGAGGCTTGTAGGAGGGCCAGGCTGCCCCTGTGCCCTATCTGCATTTTATTTCATCAGCTGGTAAAATTGGATGCTGAGTTGTAGTAATTTAGACCTGTAGACCGTGTCCAATGTTATCGCCCTAGGCCGAGTGGCAGCCATGACAGAAGGATGGCTATTCACTATTCAGTGGATTCAGCAGTATCAGGTTCGGCTTTTACAAGATGCGGTCCATTTGCAATTAATAAACAGTGTGCTCTTTTATAATTTGTGTTAAATGCATTCAATAGTATGTACATTTCACAAAGTGATATGAATAATCATACTACTACTACTACTACTGGGGAGTGAACAGAAAAATAAAATACCACACTTTGACCCATGGCCCAAATAGCTCTGAGCAAGTGGGTGAGGCAAGTGAACCCAGCGGTTGTCATGGAGATTGCTGTCATTGAGGGGATTCTAAATTTCCTAGTTTTTCTTCCTTCCTTTTCTCCGTGTTTCTTTCAGTGTTTTGTTCTTCCTTTTCTCGATCCTCAATGTAACTTTGCCATCCATCCTTCCTTCTCTCTTCTTTTTACCCATCCCTCTTCACTTTTCATCCATCCCTTACTTTTTTCCATTCATACATACTAGGTTCCATCTTTCCTGCTCTTTATTATCCATCCATCTTATCTTCCCTTTTTACTGCCACCCATCACTTTCTTTTCTCTCCATCCATTAATCTTTCTCTCTAGTCATACTCATCTCCTTCCTGCATCCTTCTTTCCATACATCCCTTTATATTCTTCTTCAATCATCACTGCATCAATCTCTCATTCATCCTCTCTCCATCCATTCATCTTTACATTCACCTATCTATCCCATCTCCGTTCTTCTTATATCTCTCTTTCTCTCCCTTCCATCCCTCCTTTCTTCCACTGCAAGAGGTCGCATTTGTGAGCTTCTGACTGACGTCAAAGGAGCAGTAGACAATAACTTAAATGCTTTCTATTTAGTGGCGGCTGACACAGATACATACCGGTGAGACGGAGTACTGGTTGGGGGGGGGGGAGGACTGACAGGAAGTGCTCAAGCACGGAGGGGGTTAATAATAAATGTATTTTAAAACAACACTTACCTGGTGCTGCTGGCCGCATCGCGCTCCTCTGCTTCCAGTTGTGGCCTCACTGACTCCACATCCAATCCCGTGCTGCCCTCATTCATGAGAGCAGCATGGGGATTGGCCTGAGCAGGCTGGATTAACACTGGCTCAGGCATAAGGAGTCTGTGCTGTTTCTCCAACCCAGCTGTGCAATACAGATAGTTTGGAGAAACTAAGATGGCCAGCCAAACTAACATGTGCACATCTGCCACTCCTCCTTCCCCTTCCTATGGCCCTGTCCCTCCCTGCACACGCTGGCTCAAATATCCTTTTATTTTTCACATGCTGGCTGTGAACCAGTGGGGAGGAGCGCTGCTCCTCCGCCACTGCAGAGGAGCCGCCGCTGTACCTATTATACAGAACTGTCCAACCTGAGCTGCTAAAGTGGGGGTTAGTGAGGCCTCCGAGCTACTTGTATTGTGTTTAGCCAGGTTGTCTTATAAGTTTGGGAATTATTGTTCTCTGCGCCCCTTCCATTGACACTTCCACTATGCAGCCAGCTCTTTAGTGTACATATGCAGGAAAGTTGTGAATGCTGAATGGTATGAGAGTAACAACCCTTTGAAATAAATCAGCCTGTTTAGATTGTCCACATGTCATTTTTATTGTCTTACTCTAACAATAGTGTCCATGAATAGAGCTTGACCTCTGTGTGTGGTAACGGATTCAGACCTTTCTACAGAACAGTGTGCTCTGTGCACGAGTCCGAAAGGAGCACAGTATTTTTCTGATTTTCAGGATAGCTACAGGATGAATTTACATATAATTCTATAAGTACATAGTCACTGGTTATCCTCAAAATCTGCAGTGGATCCGGCCCTCCAAGACCTACCTGGACTAGACACTTTGGGGCAGATTTACAAGCCCCTTGCATCTCATTTGCGCCGCCATTGCGTCACTTCTGTGATGCAGCGGAGGCGTAAACCATGCGCCACATTGAGCCATATTTACAACGTGACGCTTCTAGGGAGATGCTTCACGTTGTAAAGCCCTACGCCACATGAAACCTGTGTTAGGCTTCATGTGGGTGTTCCGGCGCAGGGGGGGTGTTCTGGCTCAGTGCCTGAGTGAAATCTACAAGATTTCACTCACTTTTCCGACGACGCCGCGTCAAAACCTTGCGCCAGCTTGTAGCAGGCATAAGGCTTGACGCACCATGTTCTACATAGGCAGGTTTGGAACAGTGCTGGAGTTGCGTCGTCAGTACTGCGCCAACCTTACGCCGGCAGATGCGACATACATCTGTTTAATCTTGTGCGATGATGCGCCGCATTGTAAATACGGCACATTTGTGGTGGCGCATGGGTAAATTTGTTGCGTGACGCATCTTTCCTGGCGCATCCCTGCTGATTTGCAGGGATGCGCCAGGAAACGTAAATCTGGCCCTTTGTTGTCAAAACACTAACATAGGGGCCGATTAGGATGGCGGTGAAGTTTTATCCTCTGGGCCGGCGGAAGCCACCGCCAGCCTGGAGGATGTGGATTCACCGCCGCGGCCACAGACATCTCCCACCGCCAGATTAGGATGGCGGTGGGACCAGCGGCGGACGGCAGGTCCGTCTGCCGCTGATCCGCGGGGTGTGGAGGGCTATTTGGTGGCGGTGTCTGCAAATTACGATGTGCATTTACACATGCTTTTCCGCCGTGGAAAAGCATGTGGTCTTTGGTGTTTGGGGGCCCGTTGCGGGCCCCCAGGGTGTCGGGGGGTGGGGGTGCACATGAGGGGTACCTATGGTACCCCCCAGCATTTACATGCACAAAGCGGCAGGCATCGCGCGGTGCCTGCCGCTTTGTGCATGTAAATGTAAAACATGCATTTTTAATCTTGCGGCGGGTGCTGCTTCAAGCAGCACTCGCCGCAAGGTTAAAGATACGGGATGTGACCGCCAGGGTGGCGGTCACATCCTAATTGCACCTGAGGGACCACCGCTGCCCTTGCGGACGGTCCCTCCACCTCGGGGGTGGCAGACGGACGCAGGTCCGTCCGCCATCCTAATAGGCCCCCTAGTCTGGATAAAAATAGGGCTATAGAATAAGTGTTTGTTTTTTTAATCTGTGGGAGGGGGTAAAACCCTGATCAGGAAAACATCTTTGGGTTGGTACAGGAGTCTTGGCAGTGCTCAATTTGTGATAGTAGCTGTGGATGGTGGGCGATGACTGGTGCTCATTTTTGCGGGCTAGGACTCGTTTTCTTCAGAATTTGACACAGAGCAAGAGGACAGCAGAAAATGGAGTAAGGTGTGTGTGTGTGTGGGGGGGGGGTAATTGGGGAACAAATCTAACGGGAGAAAGCAGGGCTAAAGAAGAACTTGCAAGTGTGAGAAAGAGACCCTAAATGGAGGTAGAGATAGAAAGAGGTGTAAGGTGAATTGAAGATGTAACCGCCTCGTCATTCAGAAATTCTGGCATTTGGCAGCCACCAGATCTTCAAAAAAAGAGAAAAAAAAACTTTGAGCCACTTCACTTATTTTTTTGTGTATGACTATTTTGGATGTGCTGATGGAGTAAAGTTCTCAACTTCTTCAAAGGGCCCCTGGCTCCTTTAACTGTTTGATAGCGTCCTGTTGTATTCATTCAGTGTCATTCTTAACATCGGTATGTCAATAGTCAATAACAACTTCTCCCCATTTTTCCTGACATCCTGAGCGGTTCGTGGCCTGGGATTATTTTTTCATTCCTATGAATTAAGAGAGTTTACAGTAATTGTTAGGGCAGATAAAAATTGCCGTTTTAGAAACACACACTCTTTGGCGCAGGTTTTAACTAGATGCACATTTCCCTTCTTGCTTTTTGCACCATAGTGTTTTATATGTATTTGAATGAATATTTCTGTGAGCGAACTAGAAGGGCTGCCATTCACTCATTCAGCAGCAGATGGCAGGCTTATCCCGTGGATTTGCACTGCACTTCTTTATGAGCGAAAATAATGAATGAAAGAGTAAACACAATATGATTTCCAGCCGCTTCTCAAGTGGACAGCCAAGACATACTTTCGGCCGAAACTATTTTAACTATTCCCATAATACGACTTAAAGTAATCCAAGTTTGGCAATGCCCACTGGTACAACCAAGCCTTTTATTCCCCTAATCCTGCACCTAGAACGTCTCTGCAAGTAAAGGCCCAAATGTACTGGAATGCAGCGCAAGGCAATGTAGCGCTGCGCATAGGCCTTTTAAAAACATCAGTAAATGCTACCTTTTGCGTTTCGCGAGCAACCTAGGAAAGCTATAGTAAATGTGTCTTCATTTGTGGGTAGGAAAACAAGTATTTATTTCAGTTTATGCCTTTAAGGATTAGATACTGAAGGATAAACTATCTTGATGTGTTGGCGCACCTGCTGCAGAGCAGCAGGTCGCAGATTGAACCCCATTGCATCTCTCTCAGGCTTTCCTTCCTATTGATAAAAGGAGTACCACTGAATTGGTTTTAGGTAACAAGTGTGATCAACGCCAAACGATACCTCAGTGTGCAGAGTGCGCGATTGAGTGACCAAAAGCCAGGCACATGATACCAAACTGCAGTGTTTATGCAGAGGGGTGGGGGTGTTCAAAGTTGCATGAAGATTAATCTTTTTTGTACGAGGAAATCTAGCCCTTTAAGCAGCAGCACATGGTGATTGCAAAATGGCCTCATTTAGTGCAAAAAGGGTGAAAAATAATGTTATTGTTTTTTTTTTTGCACCAGCACTGAATTAGCGCTGGGAGCTAATTGTTCTCACTTTCTCTCAGAGTTCTGCATTAACACCAGCTGTTGCTAAACGCAAGTAGTAAACAATAGCAAGAGAGCCGCATGTAGCCCATATCAAACATCACTAAAGTACGCAAAAGGAAATCTTGGTACAAGTTTAGGGCTATAGCCCCAAAGTTTTGGGGCTATAGCCCCTATAGCCCCAGCAGGGGCGGCTCCTCTGCTAAGGCGAAAGAGCGTCGCCCTACTGCTTTAAAACAGTGCAAAGGAATAATAAAATAATGATAACGGAATGTTATCATCATTTTATTTTTACTATTGCAGTTGTACTGCAGCCAGGTTGTTAGGGCAGGCTGGGCTCCCCTTAAGTTGAGGGAGTAGAAGTTATGCACATTAAGTGCGCACACCGGTTTGGCTGGCCGTCTCAAGGGGGGGAGCGCTGAACCACGGCTTTCAGACCAATCACACCGCTGCTGTAAGGCAGCGTTGTGATTGGTCAGCGTTGTGATTGGTCAGGGAATTCTGGGAGGCTGTGTGCTTCCTGGTTCCTGCTGCAGGAGAGGTGGCACAGGTAGTTTTTTTTCTTTTTTTCTTTTCCTAACCACCTCACCTTCCCTCTCCCCGCCACCATTCCCTGCCAGCCGCCACTGCCTGTGATTCCAGCTCTTTGTGCCATGGAGGCAGTCCAACGCTACCACTCTGTGGCGGGGAGGAGGCCTTCCACGACCCTCCGCCTTGGTCCTTCTCTTCCACCTGAACACCAAAAGAAATGCTTTTTATCCATTCACAGGGTAAAGAGGATTTCTGTGTCTTTAAACCCTATGCCACGGAGCACGAGGGTGGTGAGACTTGACCTCTGGCCCTGGAGGGCGGATGTCTGTCTATTTGACTTTGCAGGCAAACCCAGTAGAGCTTTGCGAAATATCCTTTGTGGACTTAAACAGTAGCTGTGGCCTCGAGCCCAGAGTTTTTCCCTAAAGGTGACGCCCCTTTTGAAGCCTTCATGTCTCACGTGACTAAGAATCAAATTTGTACCTTCACCACAGAAGTAATTATTTTGGAGTGATCCAGCGCTACCCTTTATCAGGGATCGATGCTCAGTAACATTTCATACATAGGGCCCATACTCATGAAATCCCTGTTGCGCTGGGGGTCACGTTTTAATGACTTGATCATTGTTTCTTTACAGGTCCATGTTTATTATTTCTAAACACATAACTGAAACTAAATATCAACTCTCTTTCCTCTGGTTGATGGACCAATTGGTTGAGTAGTTGATGGTAATAATCACACTATCTAACTCATTTAGTTAGCTAAATAATCACAAACTCTCTGTAAGATTAATACATTTTATCACAAATAATGTGAAAATAGAGCTCAATCGCATACAGGTTACAAGGAAATCTCACAAAAGGGAGAGAAAAACATGAGCATAATGCAAACAGTGTCACACTCATCAATTAACGATATATGCAAATGAAGGAGTGGATATATGAAGAGACATAAGTTTCAGAAACAAAAATACCTTTGCAAATTATTTATGTAAAGTACAACTCTTGAAGATATACTAACACAAAGATCAGACGAATACCACCCCCCTGGCCAAGGAGGTAGTGGGGGCTCCCTGAAATAGAGTCAGGGAAACAAAGTTTTCAGGATACGGGATAGGGACCGGATCAGCTAGGCCTCTCTGCAATCCCACGGACTCTCTCTCTGCCCACCGATGCCCAAAAACCACACCCCTAATGGTCCCCCAGTTATACCCTAAAACCTACTTGTCCAACCCACAACAGTTGAAACAATTCATAAAACTCTGCTTTTCATTGGATGGCTTAGGGGGTGTTTGATCACACCACCAGGATTACATTCAAAATTCTACAGTCTTTTTGTTTTTACTTTATTCACATGACGTGATTCTTGACTTGTTCGCTTATTTTAATACTTGTAACTCTTTCATTATATCACATGAGTCTTTCAGCTACGCCGGCGGAAGAAGTCTCCGGTCCCACGGCCAGTCTCATCTGTTGGCAGACATACAGTGTTTTCCGTAGCTGACCTTGACCGTTTCATGCTCTTCTGCAGCGCTCAGATTTTCTGTCTATTTATCGGGTTATTCATGCTTTCTCCAGTCCCCATCTATCATGTAAATTTTAGTTAAACGCAGGTTCATTCAGCTCATTATGATGAATAAAACTTAAGCATTCATTAATTACACGGAAAAGCACTTTTCACTTTTTACCACCCACCTTTGCACTATCCCATGTTAATATTTTTCTTAGTAGAGCTTTAAGCAAAAGCAGCATTACTTATTGTTAATTGCAAAGTCAGATGCAAGATGCGAAATGTGGCCTAGTCATCCATTAATTTGTTTCTTTCAAAGCGCAAATGTAAAGTGTGGCCTAGTCCTTTCATGCATTAGTTTACATTAGTGCACGCATGCACAAAGCAGTTTCCCATGGGTCTCATGTGATTTGTATGTTAGTTAAGCCTGGGCGTAGTGGGGCTACGCAGAGCACCACGGAGTTGATAACAAACTCCGTGGCGTTCCCGCATAGCTCTGCTAAGCCACCCACCTCCCACTCGCCCTATAATAACAATTGGTAAAGCTTTAAAAAATCATTTAAAAGCACCTAACCTTATCTGCGGCGTCACCGGCTGGCCTCCTCCTCTCTTCATCGCATTCGTGGTAAAAACTGCGCCTTCAGGGGCACCAGCGCATGCGCATTTCTCGCAAGAAATACACATGCACGGGTGCCCGCGCATGCGCACTTTTCACAGCAAACAAGATGAAGAGATGAGGAGGCCAGCCGGGGATTCCGCAGACGCTGCAGATAAGGTAAGGTGCTTTAAACCTATTTTCTAAAACTTTAGCAATTGTTATTATAGAGTGAGTGGGAGGCGGGGGCAGGTCAACTCCGCTCTGCTGTGAAGTGTGCAGGAGTTTGCCTACTCATCCTTCTCAGCGGAATACGGAGTAGGCAGAACTCCACACACTCCGCGGGTTAATGTTAGTTTCCACTGCACACTGTTAGTAAATATTACGGGGATGTCATTCCGAGCAGTTTTTCTTTTTTCTAAAAAACTGCTCCATCAGGAGCACTACATTTCCGAGTATCCATTGCCACAGAACAAAGATATTGTCCTCTCCAGCATTGACATCGTCGACATATGATCACATTCCTTTCCATTACATCCACCAATGTACTGCAATTCGACAAGGCCAATCTGTTGCTATTATTTCAAGAACCTACACTATTTAAATTTCTCGGTGCCCCCAAACTTCTCTCCATCGAAGAATAATTAATTGCAAAGACATGTGTTGTAGTTTGGTTTTGGTTTTCCTTTCATTGTTGGTTTCCTGATGAAGGTGCCATGTTCGCCGAAACGTGTGTCGATCTTTTGAGGAACCAACATTGCATAATTTAATTAATTCTGTGTTTTTCTTTGTTCCTCACATTTTTATGTGGCTCATTAGATGTTTAGTCATGTGTACTGCTTGTATGTAGACCAATGTCATATCCATCTTTGTAATGATTTATATTTCACTATGTGAAAAACAATATCAACGTTTTTACAGTTGAATTAACTCCAGTGTGATGCAATCTTTCATTATTATATTTGTCATCATTGTGTCATATTGTCCTGTCATTCTAAGTATATATATTTTTTTTTTTACAAAATTTAAGTCTTCTTTCTAATATTTTGTATTATTAACATTAAGTGTTTTTATTATTAATATTGGTACATTGAGTCTAGCATTATTATCGTTAATTTATGGTTTAATAATTTTTGATTGACCAATATGTTGCCTAGAGATTTTCTGTATTAACAATTGAACCCAGAAGGTGTGTACATGCCTGAAGAACGCTAAGAAGAAACCTCCATGACGAAGCCTCTGAGAGCACCGCACCCCGGCCTGAAAAGGGGAAGCTGTCTGATGTACAGGAAGACAAAGACACTGGACACACCCAGCGAGGATGATCCGGCAGCTTCACTCCAATGACCCTATTGAAGGAGTGATCCAGCCATGCACCTGGAGGTGCTTGGCTAATGCAGGTGTGTGACAAAATCTGGGCTTGGGGTTGGAGGAAGGGGAGAATACAGGGTGCCACGAGGGTCACAGAAGGAGGCAACCCACTTATAGTATCTATGACTTCCCCTGCCGGGTCACCGCAAGAAGTGCTAAAACTCTATCCTTTTGAGCACCAAATCCTTATGCGCATGAATTTCCCTGCACACTTGTTTGCATATTGACGGTGGAGAAAACAGTGGAGGTGGGAAAGTAATGGAGAATAAGTGTCTAACCTGCATGGTCTTCTTTGTCTTGAGGATAACGGCTGGAGGACACCTAACACCGGACCTGGGAATAGAAAAAGAAGACGCCCTTTGATTACAAAGAACGCTTCTCTGTTGTATTTGAGCCTTAAAAAAGATAAACCGAGTCTCTTGCACAGCACGTCCTGTCTTGCCCTGAATACATTTTTTAGTCGGTTCGTGGGCAGACAAATGACAAGTTGTGTGGAATACAGGCTTAAGGCTGTCTGATACAAAATGGAAAATATCATATTCCAACTCAAAGAGGACCAAAGCAAGCTGGAATTGGTCCTTGAGAAGCACGGGTCAAGCAGAGATCACTCACACACTGTTCAAAATGCCATACGCACCCAAGGTGAGAACATGACTAAGATTTCAGAGACCCAGGCCCAGATGGTCCCTGGGTTAGGCCTAGGAAAGGGACTGGCCTTGCCAGGTGCTATGAACCCTTTATAGAAGTACGACTGGGGTGAGGATCCGGTGGCATTCTTTGTCATATTTGAACGCGTTGGCAATGCCAGTACATGGCCAGAGGACCGCTGGTCTTTCTACCTTGCCCTTTGTTGACTAGGCGGTATATCAATTCGCCAAAAAGGATGATACTACGACATATGCTGAAGTAACAATTTTATTATGGACTGACTGGGTGTAGATGAGGCAATCACAGACCCAAATTTCGCAGAGAAAGGGGAGCCCCAGGTGATCCATCAAAAACCCTATTGTATAAATTGAAATATACTGCTGCTATTTGGTTAAAGCCCCTTGAATCCTCTAGAGAGGAGATTATGGACAACAGTTCTCTGGAACTGTATCTGAAGCTCTCCCTTTCCATACCAAAAGTGGTTAAGTCAACACGCCAGACTAACTTTGGAACAAGCTGTAGCGATGGCCCCTACGTTTGCTCAGGCTCAATCCCACAGAACCCCTTCAGGGTTTGAAAAGCCAAACAAGCCTCTACCACCCTCTGGACATAATTTTGAGGGAAAGCCCTATAAAACAAACCAAGAACTGCCAAGGATCAAGATCCTCAGACTGACCTATGGTAAACCCTCTCCCTTAGTATTACGACTGTGGAGCATGGGGACATATCGCCCGATTCTGTAATCAGAGGAAAGAAAAGGCAGAAGAAGAACCTATGGACATCAGCTATGGCCCTCGATCCGTCCTTTATACCCAGGAGATGAGACCTATCTATTACGTGAGTTTATGACTTAACGGTAATCATGTTTTTGCCCTACTAGAGTCCAGTTGCTGACAGTCAGTGGTTGAAAGTAGTTTGGTCTATCCCTCACAGACAGTACCTAATAAGTATGTGGGGATACGATGTGTGCATGGGGATATCAAAAAATACCCAGTAACTAGTTTGTCCCTAACTAATGTAAAAGGGCAGGAGTATACTGTTGAAGTTGGGGTGCTTCCCTCCCTTCCAGAAAAAATATTCTTGGTACAGCCACCCCTATTTTCTCGACTCACTGCTGAAGAACCTGACAAACATGACAAATTCATACTGTGAACGACCTAGAGTAGAGACCCCAAGGGTGGTTGGAGCACTTGCCTAAGTTGCTCTTATTACTCCCGAATCCTGGGTGTTAGACAAATGATTTAGGGTGGCCCAACTGAACGATAAGACATTACAGAGTGCATGCAAAGCCCAGAGACACAAGAATCTCCCACACCCATTTACCCATGATTCATTATTCAAAAGGGTTTGCTTTCAGTCACGGCCAGTGCAGGTAAGTGCAGTAAGGTGGGGTGGGGTGGGGAAGTGACAGACGATGTAATAGGGAAATTAAAACCACTTACCTTGCGCTCGCTGTATCGCCAATATGGCGAGCACAAGGCAAATGTTTTTTATTTATTTATTTTCCGTATTCCATTTTCTGTCACTTCCCCCGCCACCACACTTACCTGTACCGGTCGCCACTGTTTGCCTTATATGTGTCGGTAAAGCAGATATAAAATGGTGTCTCTGGAATTTAGAGACCACATTTTATTCATTGCACACTCCCACATTATGGCTGGCCATTATAGGTATGGAAAAGACCACACAAGCCATTGTATGACATTTCGTTTGGCCAGGCATCTATGCTCAAACTAAGCAATATTGCCAAGAGTGCATCATATGCCAGAAGAAGAACCCCATCCAGATTAACACTGCAGCCTCAGCCCATCAAAGGGAAGCCTTTGACAGAATAGGGATGGATCTCATAGGACCCTCGCCATGCTCTACAAAAGGTTTATTGTAGTCTTAGTCTTAGTTGACTATGCAACGCTGTATCTCAAGGACATACCTTTACGGGTTGTCTCTAGCATAGTCATTGCCCAACACCTGATAGATGTGTTTTTACATATGGGGTTTCCTAGGGAGATTATTATGGACCAGGGTATGCTATTTGTTTCAAAGTTAATGAAACAAGAGCGTAAACAACTTGATATTAAGGACTTTAACACCTCTGTATACCATCCCCAGACTAATGGTCTCATTGTGAGATATAACAGAAGCCTTAAATTAACTCTCAAATTGTTTATATCTAGGGATGGCAAGACCTGGGAGCAGTTGTTACTTCTCACACTATTTGTCCTACAAAATCAAGTACAAAGTAGTCTATGGGTTTCAACTTTTGAATTGCTATTTTGCAGATGACCCTGTATGAAGGAAGTTTGAATGAAGGATGCAGAGGATGAGGCAGATTCCCTCTTAGAGCATGCCAGCCAACTTATTTCCCGCATCGGCAAGTTGAGGGATTAGGCTCATGAAAACTTAGAGAAAAGCCAACTAAAGCAAAAGTAGTGCTATGACGAAGGAAGAAAATGGAGGGCGAATGCAGTGGGAGATTGGGTCCTAGTTTTCTTTCAACACTAAACTGAGAGCAGATGGTAGGGCCCTTCCAAGATCACTGAAAAAATAGCACAGGTTACATATTAGTTACGTCTTTCCTCTAGAAAGGGTCAGCTTTACCATATCAATCTCTTAAAGAAATGTTTAGGACCACCCTCTAAAGTGGTATAAACAGTCATATCCCTCGAACCATCAGGAGAAACTAACACCAACACTGATCTTACTCGTGAGGAAAGGTCAATAGTTCTTGAGCTCTTAACGTCTTTTCCGGACGTTTTCTATGATTAACAAGGCAGAACGAACTTGACAGTACACTCCATTCCTACCCAAGAAGGTGTTGTAATTAAACAACAACGCTACTAGGTCTCAGCAGCCCATCAACCAGCTCTCAGGCAGAAATAAAACAGATGAAAAAAATAGGGTCCTAGTTTCTTTCAAAAGTGATTAGTGTTCTCAAATCATTCTCGTACCACAGCTTGATGGAAGCATACGATTTTGTATAGACTTTAGAGCTGTCAACTGAGTCTCCAAGTTGGACGGGTGTTCACTACCCAGGGTAGATGATCTAATTGAGAAGTTAGGTGATGCTTATTTCATAACTACCATTGACTTAACCAAAGGCTATTGGCAAGTCCCCTTGAGCCCCGGGTCCAAGAGAAAAGAGCATTTGCCACCCTGATGGCTTGTATCATTTCACTGTCTTACCATTTGGTCTTCGATGTGCTCTGGCCACCTTCCAGAGGCTCATGAACACCATGCTTTGAAAACACTAGCGGTATTTGTCAGCTTATCTGGGTGACATTGTTGTGTACAGTAGGACTTGTTCGAAACACTTAAAGCAATTCGAGTTAATCCTGTCTGAACTACAGAGAACCCATTTACACATCAATGCAAAAAAAGTTTGCCAACCTGAAAGTCAAATACCTGGGCTATCTCCACGGGAAATGAGTCATAGAGCCTCAAACAGAAAAGTCAAGGCCATAACAGAATCTCCCTTCCTGAGTACGAAAAGAGAAATGGAAGCTTTTTTGGGTCTCTTAGGGTACTATAGGAGACACATTCCCCAGTATTCCAAATTATCAGCTCCCCTTACAGATCTGCTGAAAAAACTAGTCTCCCCTTCAGTATCTGAAACCCCCCCTCTGTGCTTGTAGCCTTCCAGAAGTTGAAAAATGCCCTTACAACAGTCCCTGTCCTGATGTCACCCGATTTCAACAAACCGTTTATCATTAGGGCAGTCATATCTCAGCTGGACCAGGAGGGGAATGAACATCCCATCGCGTATATTAGTAGGAAGCTGTTCCCTTGGGATGCGCATATCCAACAATTGAAAAGGAATGTCTCGCCTTGAAGTGGACCATTGAGAAACTCAGTTACTACCTGGGAGGGGAAACCTTTTGTACTGTACACACATGTACTGTACACATCCTTACCTAGCTTCAACGGAAAAGGGGAAATAACAAACACATTTTCCAGTGGTTTTTGTCTCTGCAGCTCTTCCAGTTTAAGGTATAGCACACAAAAGGCAAGGAACAGGGCAATGCTGAACACTTCTTTCGCTTTCCCTTTTTCCCCAGTTGGGAAAATCTTAGGGAAGGGGAGTGTGATGGGGAGCAGGCTTCCACAACTCTGTGCCTTGGCCCTTCTCTTCCGCTCGGATACCAAAAGGCACACTTTGTATCCATTCAGTGAGTAAAATGCAGTCTTGTGTCTTTAAACCCTATTCCATGGAGCATGAGGTGGACAGGACTTGACCTCTGGCCCTGGAGAGCGGATGCCTTTTTGACTCTGCAGCTGGACCTGGAAGGTATGCACATGCCGTGAGGGGACTGCAAGTAGTAACCCTAAACTATGGAGCAACTGAGAATGCCACACCCCGCACTGAAAAGGAGAAGCCGTCTGACGTACCGGGACACCAAGGCACCGGACAGTCCCAGGGAGCACAACCCAGCAGCACCCCTGTATGGAACGATGCCGTTGACCCTCTTGAAGGAGTGATCTGCCGGTCTGCCAATGCTGCCAGCTACACACCTGGAGGTCGGGATGGCTCTACGAGGGTCACAGAAGGGGACAAATTACTTAGAGTATCTATGCTTTTGTCTGCAGGGGCTCAGTAGGAAAAGCTAAAACTCTGTCCCTTTGAGCGCCAAATCCTTTTGAGCATTACTTCCCCTTCACGCCTGTTTGCATATTCACGGTGGAGGTGTGACAGTATAACAGAATAGGTGACTTACCAGTATTGTCTTTTTTGCCTCGAGAATACCAGCGGGAGGACTCCTGACACCAGACCCGGGAACAGAAAAAGAAGACTCCCATTGGTTGTAAAGAATGTTTCTCAGTTGTATCTTACCCTTAAAACAATAAACCGAGTCTCTTCCACAGCACGCCCTGTCTCGGCCTGAATCCACTTTAGAGATGGTTCGTGACAGACATATGAGACACCCATGACATTCTAATGCAAAGCCATGCCTATAAAGATTGTCAAACCTAGCTTTGTGTTGAAAAATGAAGTCGCCATGAAACAGGCGCTGAATAAGAGAAGTATATTTATTTCTAACATTTCACACATTGGATGCGTGTTGCGCTGGACAGTTCACACATTGGATTGTGAACCGGAAGGATACACTTCCAGTGCAAATATATGCTAGACATCATGCATGCCTCCTTGGACACTGGTGCAAAGGTTTGTGAATGGCAAAATGCAGCCTGTTTGGGAAGAGCACAGCAGCTGGCCATACTTCGTGAATATAGCTCTGCACTGCCCCCCCCCCCCCCCGCTCAGTGCAGTAATTTAGCTGCTGCACTATTTATTTTTAATAAATCTACCTCTAACCCTCCATGTCAATAGAGACTTAATGCACGTTGATGCTTTTATCAAGGTAGGAATAGCTCTTTTTTATTTCTCTTGCTGTTGTTTAATGACCACAAATTAAAGCTGTGGTTCATTATTGTCAGGCTCAGAATGTCCGTGGGTTACGTGAGCATTCTATGGCCCTTGTGAGGGCTCCTTCTACATGCAGTTTACACTGGATAATGTACTGTATGGCTACACACTTATAAGGACCAAAGGCGAGACCTACTGGCTATGCCAATACTTGTTGTTATTGTTGATTGTTTTATCTGTTCTGAAATGCATGATATATATACTTTTATTGCTGAAGCCCCACGGTGGTTGGACACAAAGAGTATTCTATATCTGCAGTGATACCGTGCCATGCTGTGTACATTTATGTACCAAATGTGAATAGCATGATCTGGTCATTATGAAAATGCATTTGTGATCTGTCAATGAAAAATGGTTAAACTAAAAAAAACTGGGCCAGTGAGAGCCTGGCACTGGGTCTGGTGGAAATAGAGCAGAGCATCTAACAAACTGACGGTAAGGTTCTACCAAGAAGAAGCCGTTCTGTGACTTAAGCAAAAACTAGTGGGGTCGCAGAGTAGGGCAGAATGTCATTTGTGATCTTGGGTAGGACTAAAACATGACAGTTACAGGCCCGCATCCAACTAGGGGAATTTAAGCAAAAAAAATGTGAAGGGAACCAAGTGAATGAGAAAAAACAGGGAGCAAAACATACATTACTTGAGTCACTGTACATTGTAACATGCCCAGTAGACTGATCTACAGAGGGGGCTCGTTGTTTTGTTTTGAGTTTTTGTGTGGTGTAGTGGTCATTTCCGAGATTCCTACTGCAAAATCCTAATGGTAGAAAGGGTGAACCATGTCACAGAGGAAAATTCAAACGATGAGCAGCTTCAAAGTGTGGTGAGAGAGTGCAGCTACTTGGATGAACTGTTGACTGCAGGCTCAGAGGGCATCAGAGAAGCTCATCCATGAACACTTCTAAAAGTCATAGTACGTCTAATATGATTTTTAAAGTAAATGCACTTCTTACTTATATCTTGCTGACTATTTGTTACAAGTGCTTTGTTCTATCTATTCTTTTCAAACTTTTCACTTAATTCCTTTCAATCGGTCTGGTGTGGTCTTAATACACTATCCTTACTTAGGTGAAAAGTAGAGTAAGCACAAGAAAAGCGTTGGGATTCTTATCGCCACCGTGATTGCTTCTGCTTCACGACTGCTTCGGATAGAAGTCCGGTGCTAGAGGCTATAACTTGGGTATGTGCCAGGTACTCCATGAGTATACAAAGTAAGGGGAGTGAACATGCCTGGCAGTTTAGCATTGAAGATGCCTGGGAGGTAAGCTTGACCATCATGTTCACATAGGCCCTAAAGCACCAGTTCTGGGTCCACAATTGTTGAGTGGCTAATAGGAGTACCTCATTTATGTTAGCAGATACATAAATTGTATGGTGACCATCCAGTTGGTATCCTTTGCTCTATTTGTGGAAGCAGAGTAAGTACAACAAACAAAATCTAGTAAGAACGACTGATGTCCTCATTTGAAGCGCTGGCAAACGCAAACAAAACAAGCATTTTCAATGCAATAGGTCTCGCATTTATTAGAGTTTGAGCTATTGACATTGTAAATGACAATGCCTTTTATTTATGTGTTGTTTTTAAAATAGATATAAAAGACCATGTCATTTACAATGCTGATAGCTTAAACTCTTGCAAATGTGAGACCTATTTAATTGCAAATGTGTGCTTTAAAAAAAAAAAAAAAAAAGAGAAGAAGAGGAGTGAGTCTGTCCTTGGAGGACAAACCAATTTGAGAAATTAGTGCCTCCATAAATACGGCTGAGGAATGGTTCTTGCGTTGTGGTGTCCTTGTGTAATTCATAGGTAAGCAGCTGAGGTGTGTACACTGTAGTTTTCTTTAGCTGCATGTGTACACCATCACCCATATTATACTGAATACTTTAACCTCAAAGTTGTGCATTAAAGGTACTAATTATAAAAATAACACACCTGATCCACACCCACGTGCAAATTTTAAACAAATACAATACTACTCTCCCACTATATTGTATCGTAAGTTTTAAGTTGTTTTATAAAATACAAAAGTGAGAGTTATTAATTCGGGCTACTGATACTTCTTTGGCTGTATAGAATGATCCGATACTATTGCTGCCGGACCGCTGGTTGTCGGCTGAATAGCTGTGTGTCATAATGTACGAATATGAATAGAAGTGGAGCCGGCCTCCGGGTTGTAGGCGAAGTGCTTGTAATGATGTCAAAGGTTAATAAAACTCTTACGAACCAAAAAAATAAATAAAAAAAAATACAATACTACTTGTAGAGGGAAAAAAACCTTCTGCCAATGTCAAGCTGAGGGGCAGCCATCAATCACCAAACAAGACATGCTCTACGTGATAAGAAGGTGTTCCTGAGACACGTCCTTCGTGATGGAAACGTCACTGCTTGACATGGTGAAATTAAAAGTTATAAAAGTTTTTTTGTCACGGGGATAAAAGTAAATGTAAGTTCCAAGTGCAGTTCATAAAATAATACAAAACTTTACTAGGGGGTGGTGGTGGGGGGGGGCATCAGAACATGCTGTGATGGGTGCAGTTTGGACATGGCGTGTGACAAGTGCCATGAACCTCTTCTGTACTAAGACTGCAAGATAAGTGGACCGGAAGAGAGTGCGCACTTGAGGCGTCGAAACCCGTGTCAGGAAGTAGGAAAGAATGATGTTTAAGGGGTGTTGGTGGGTTGGAATGGCAGCTGGGGAGGCGGTGGCGACAGCTCACAGGAATGCGCAGTAAGTTACAAGTGGATTATCACTGCCTACTGGAGCCCTGTAAACTCATACAGTCTGATAATCACCAACAAATCAATGCCATTTTTAACCAAACCTAGAGGCAGAGTGGTGGCCTCACACATGTCTGCCATGGGCTGTGCGCTGCCGCTGAACGCCTCCTCTGTCTTTTGTATCCACCTAGATGCACTCGGGCGAGACTGCTCCTGTGCAAACACACGAGCTATCTCTGTGTGTGGAAAAGGCTGCTCTCATGAGATGGGCGCAAATCACGTAATAAAAACCCTGCCATCTAGCCATCCAAACTATCTAACCATTGTAACAACTAACCATCCACCTCCCTCCTCCCCTAAATTGCTCCTCACATACCCAACGCCAAACACAAACTCTCCGTACTCTCCGCACTCCAGGTTTCGCCCGCTCGCGGCATATTTAAATTAGGGAGGGAGTCCACCCCTCGTGTGCCTTTAATTCACCACCGCAGCCCAGGAGTTTGTTAAAGTCCCCGCCGGGCCGCCGCGCTGCCTGCGATGACCCGGAAGCGGTTGGGCAGCCGGCCAATCCCATCCCGCCCCATCGCGGAGAGAGCGAGAGAGAGCCACGAAGGCTCCGGATTCAGTCCCGGTCCCGAGATGGGGGACCGGGTGAAGAGCGGCCGGGCGCATGGGGAAGGCGGGGCTCTCATGTGGTGAGAGAGCCCCGCAAAGCGCTACCGCCGCCCGAGAGGCAGAACCGCCGCCGAGCACCGCCAGAACCGGTGAGTGTGTTGAGGGAGAGGAGGGGTGAGTGGGGGTGGGGTGTACGCGCGTGTGTCTGTTTGAGTGTGTCTGTGCATGCGTCTGTCTGTGTGCGCGTGAGTCTGTTTAAGGGGGATGTGCGTGTGTGTATGCAGTGTGTGTATGTGCGCATGCGTGAGTAAGGCTTTCTTTGCGCATGGAAATACGTGCGCGCTCACGAGGTACAATCTCCGGCAGGAGAAGCTCGTGACAGTCTGCTGTCCACATTCCCCCAAAAGTGATTACATAAGTTGTCTCGCATGGACAGCAAAAGCTTCGCTTTTGCTTTCGTCTAGCGAGACCTAAAGAGAGCAGGGGTAAAGGACCAAAAAACAAAAAAGAGATATGCTCGAGTCTAGAATATTGCTTCATCTTTTAGAAATACAAGCACATTTCAAAATCTTTTTACCTTCCTGATAACATTTCTCTTCTGAATTGTGCATATTCTTTGTTCATGAAAGAAATAAAATATTCCATAATTTGTGTATTTGTTTGATGCATACGTTTGGATATAATGTTGTCTATTCTTGTGAAGTTGAAATCATATACATTGTTCAGAGTGAGGTCCCCGCTTCCAATAGTAATATAGTAGGGGTCCACAGAAGTTAAAAGATAAAGAAACACTGTTGCTGAATGCACAAGGAATTTGTTTTTTCTTCTTCTTTCCATTGTCACGTGGTGTGTTGTCAAGTAAATTCATAGGTATCTGCAAGGAAAGTGGATTAAAGTAAGAAGTAGCAGCTAAGAGAAAACATACCATTTAATTAATCTGGAGGGTACACTTTCATTAAAGAGGCCGACCCAAACCTACATCATAGTCGGCCATATTTGTATCCTATAGATGGCAAACAGCAAATTTGCTATACATCAAGATTGTCAACCAAAGGTTTTATGTTCACCTTCCCATCACACTATTCCTCTGTCACTACCACTTCCATGGATTTATCGATGAACTCGCAAGTTTAATTAAGCATGTTTCATGCATGGCTTTATCTGCACTGGACCCTGTGGCAGGCTTTTAGTTACATCTGTTGCGAATGGCTTTATCTGGATCTCAGTAATCAAAATTCTGTAGATTGAGGCAAATCTTTTGGCTAAGATTAACACTTTTATCCGTTGCCGTCAAAAGGAAAGGAAAGAATGTGTGTTGAACCACTGGGACATTTAAGAATGGTGTGAAAATCTTTGCAGTGGAGTTCTGTTATGTTATATTGATTTGTAGAGCGCACTAATCACCCCAGAGGGTATCCAGGAGTAGTTACAGACTAGTGACAGTCCTTTGCTCACCCTCGCAAAAACCTTGATCACAGGTGTAATACAATCCCCTGCAAATACTATGGGGGTCATTAGGAACGCAGGCGGACTTAGTCCGCCCGCCATCCTATCGGGACTAGGGACCGCCTGCCATAAGGGCGGGGGTCCCGTGGGTGGTATTAGGATGCGGCCGCCACTGTGGCGGCCGCATCCTGCATTTATAACATTGTGGCGGGCGGTGCTTTCTGCACCGCCCGCCACAATGCTATAAATGCATGTATGCATTTGCATACACAATGCGGCAGGCACCGCGCGGTGCCTACCGCATTGTATATGCTAATGCAGGGGGGTACCACAGGTACCCCCCCCCCGTGTGCACCCCCCACCCCTCCTTCACTTTGGGGGCCCGCAGGGGTCCCCCAAAGTGAAGACCGCATGCCTTTCTGTGGCGGCATCGCCGCCACAGAAAGGCACCTGCCCAGGCCCATCGTAATATGGCTGGCAGTGTCTAATAGACACCTCCACCATATTATTCCTTTCCCGCCCCGGCCGCAAGGCCACTGGGGCGGAAAAGCGGCGGACGGTCTTTCCATCTGCCGCGGTCCCCCCGCCATACTAATATGGCGGGGGGATTCGGGAGAGGATGGCGGGTGGATTGCCCCGCCAGGCCCCTATGTGTTACTCATAGATCTGCAGTAAGTGCTACATGTGCAATAGGGAACCCTACATTCGAGACGTTTTCAGTGTATAATACTAAATATTCTTTTCTTGTGAAAGCAAGGTGCTTTTTGAATCGCTATAAAGAGAAAAAGCCCTGCCATAAAAACGTCTGTTTTCTTTCTATTTCTTCATGGAAACGTTATGCTCAGTATAAATTACATTAATTAAAATACACGCCACTTGACAAATTTGAACCTTGATGGTAGGGCCTAGTCTCTTAATACATGTTCATTCATATTTCCTGAACATTGAAACAATCTTGTAACCGCATCCTTGTTCAATTCGGTGGTGCTGGAGCAACTATCAGAGAGGCGGATGGTGCCATCAATGTTATATTACTGAAGTCACGGGGATATCAAAAACATCCAAACGTCATACTAAGAACAATTGTAGCAAATGAGCAACACCAATTTAGTAGGAGAGTGGTAAGCTCTATGGTATGTAATCAGTGATGCATTTTGGCGCACACTGTCACAAATGTATTTCTAAAGCATGGTGTGGGAGTGCACTGTAATCTACAGACAGCACATTTTCCATTCATCTGGCCACTACATTTTTCAATCAGTGTTAATTGTAAAACTATATATGGCACAATCAATAGATAATGTGTGCGTTTCCGCGAACGTTTATCATTTGTGCATCATCAAATAAAGTGTGTGTATTATTTCAAAATCTTTGTTTCCAACACACTTTGGAATTAGAAATAAATGTGCTTCATCAAATTGATGATATATATTTTAAAATATTTGTGCAGTTCATTTACAGATGTTTACATTTTATTGTACTAGAAAAAAAGAGACTTCTTACATTTTTTCCTTTCGTACTCTCTGTATGCCGGATAGTTCACAAAGTTCATTTTACAGAATCCTCTCCGTTTACAGCCAGAGAACTACAAGTAAACACCACTCCCCATGTCAAAAGAATAAGTAGCAATTTCTCAGAAGAGATAGCCTGACATTTGACCTCTGACTTTGAACCACAGCAAATGTGTCAAGATAAACACAAAAATTAAATGCATCTTTATTGCTCATTCATCTTCCGAACTCTAGCATAATTATTTTGGGGGTCTTGCAGCAACCCCGCACAGCTACTGACAGCTTCTATGTTTCAGCTGTGTTCTGAGGAACTTCCCAGTTCACAATGAATCGGTTTAAAATGTAACTTTTTATTTTCTGCCTTACCTTCTGCTTACATATTTCCCTCTGTGGCTAACTAAAGAACTTCAACCCTTTCTCTCTGAACGGAGTAATCTGAAGTTTGAAGTGTTTTTTTTTCTTATTGACAGTAATACTCGATCTGCTGGCCAACAGCAGCAGTCGGTGCAGGAAAGCGTGATGGGGCGGGCAAGGCAGGGGGGATGGGAAAGTCGACGGCAACGTAATAGGGACATTTAAATAAATAAACCGTATTCTGTTGTCTGTCGACATCACCCCCTGCCCAGCCCCACCCTACCGCGCTTACCTGTCCCTGCACCAGCCACTGCTGCTGGCCAAACTGATGCATGCCATAAAGAAACTTCCCATAGTAAAACATAGGCGTACATTTTCTACCAACACTCGCTATATAGTGCTCTAAATATGACCATTGAATTCTTGTTCTCCTCCCTCATTTTCCTCTATTAATTTATTTTTAGCAGTATTTATATAGCCTGGGCCTAGCCAGTAGCGCAGCGGAGCACTTTCAATACACATATGAAAAATACATATAGCTTTCATTGATGAGCTGGACAGAAAGGAGGAAATGAGAATAATGTTATAGGCAGATACATTGAGAAGATACTGTTTTTTCTCTCCTTAGGGGAAGAAGGGACATTTGCATTTAGTCTAATTTGATCAGGGGTAGAGACCCATAGCCTAGGAGACAGGCATGAGACAGCCTGTTTAGATGTTTTGGGTCTTTAAAATACTGTTATTGTCAGCCAGGTGTGCAGGTTGGCAGGAATATGACACCTTATAGCTTATACACGACCTGTCTGGCTAGTCATTCTGGCTCTGTCTAATTGCCCTATGGGTCAGTCCAACCTGGGCCTCCGGCGGGATGCAATGAAACTCCACAGCTTAGATGAGCTTTATGATAAACTGGCATTAAATGACAAAGTATATCAAAGAAGGGGACAGAGGGGCTTTTACTAGGTCCAGCATACATGCCCGGGGCAATAATCAGAGAAGAGGGTATGCAGTTCCTATAGTGGTAAAGGGACACGGAGGGAGAGATACACACTAATTCCTCGTGGAGACAGAAATGTCCCACAGAAAAGGGCGGGAGGGGGATTCCTCCCTTTGGAACTAGGGCCCTCACACACCCAGCCAGCTAGGTGTCATGCTTCCATAACCTCAGGTTGTTGGTGTGTGGATTGCTGGTGTTCCTGATTACATCCTCCTCAAAGGCCGCCATGTAAAGGCAGGCAAAGCTAAGGGAAAAAGTGTTGCCCATTGAAGTGCCCTGGCATTGATGGTAGAGATGCTTTTTAAACCTGAAAAGGTTTTCAGTCATAGCTAGGGTGGCTGATTAAATGACGAAGGTCACTGTCATTAAAATGTTTGGGTGTGCTACAATGGTTTGATGTCTGAGTGAGTGATGATGTTGTAGAAGTCCGTTTATTCACTCTCCCAAAGTATGCTTCCAAAGTTGATGGTGTGTAGCTGTGAAAATAGTACTGGGTAGATTGTGTCAGCCAGAGAGATGCTGTGCTGCTGCAGAGGCCTTGAAATGACCCGTCTTTCTTCATGAACCAGAAGAGCAAGGATTTCCTTTGGATAGTGGCATAAAAGGCAAATGGTTGAAAAGTATTGACTGTTGTTTTTTTTTTAATCTACACCCTTTTATGGATTTGTGAACAAGTATCAAGATTATCAAGGTGGCGGGATAGGTTACATCTTCAGAGACTCTATCTCCCTGACCGAACTGGTGGTTAAAGAGGTAGCAGGGTTTGAGCTTATGGGCTTTTCTATCGTGGCTCAGGGTGGTACTCTGGTAGCAGGCCTCTTATGCTACAGACCCCCCTCTCTGCCCACGACAGCCCTTCAATCCCTGATCGACTTGGTCTACGACCTCTCTAACTCTAATACCAATTTTCTAGTACTGGGTGATTTCAACCTGTGGCCTCTTGGCCCTCATGACCTGGCTTTTCGAGAACTGTGTCAAGCCTGTAGCAATATCCAACTTGCTCAATTGGTCCAGGTACCCACTCATGATAGGGGACATATACTAGATCTGATATTTGCTGATAAAAACTTAGTTGTGGTAGACAAGGTTGAGGATCAGGGTTGGACTGATCATTTACTGATTGTTATGTCCCTTCTCTTGCCTGCCCCATGGAGGCCTAACAAACCGACCAGCAGGAAGCTGAGTCGGCAATGGAACCGCCTCCTTAGGGAGCCGATTCGACCCGCACTGCTACCGGGAATTTTTCAGGTGGAGGAGAATGTGGACAAGAGCTATGCATCTCTCTGTCGGCATATTGTTTCATCTCTTGATGACCTGGCCCCTTTGCGTAAGGTGAGAGACAGGCCTAGAGGCCTAAATGCCTGGTTCAGTGAAGAGCTTGGACAGTTCAAACTTCGCTGTAAACAGGCGGAGCGCACATGGAGGAGAGGATACAGGGAGCAGTATAAGGCTGCTTATAAAGCAGCCCTGCATGAATACAAGGCCCAGTTAAGAATCGCTAAAGCTAAGTTCTTGGAAGACACTCTGGCGAAGGCCTCTAATAAATCTCAGACCCTGTTCAGACTGGTTAAGACTTTGTCTGACCCATCATGTACGGCGTCTACTACCTCGGCCTCGCAGGCTTTGTGCGACTCGCTGGCCCTTGCATTTGAGGAGAAAATCAGGACTATCCTGACTGGACTTAAAATATCTGATCAGTCTGTAACATCTGCAGTTTCTCCTTCGGATCACTTTGACAATCTAGGATCCGATTGGGCGTCTAGCAAGGAAGGTCCGCCTCATCTGTCCAGCTTCCCTGTTCCCTCGTTAGAGGAATTTGTCATCTTGGCAAATAGTGTGTCATCAGGATCACCGCTTGATCCAATGCCTCATAAGATCTGGAAGGCCTTTCAAGATGAGCTTTTTCCTCCGTTGCACTCCATTTGCTGTCAATCACTGACCACAGCGACAGTCCCAGACAGTTGGAAGATGGCAATTGTAACACCTTTGTTGAAAAAGGCTTCTTTGGACCCTCTCTGTTCGGCTAATTACAGGCCGATTTCGCTATTACCATTCGCGATAAAAATCCTTGAGAGATGGGTCACAAGAACTTTATCCAACTTCCTGGAAATAAATCTCTGCCTGGATGCTGCACAATTTGGCTTCAGGCCAGCTCACGGCACCGAGACGGCCTTGGTCACCGTGCTGGATGATCTGCGAACGTGAGTCGACAAGGGCAAGTCTGCCTTTTTGGTGTTACTTGACATGTCGGCCGCGTTCGACACGGTGGACCATGAAGTATTACTTGGCCGTCTTCGGAATGTGGGAGTGAGCGGTCTGGCCCTAGACTGGCTCGCTTCTTATTTGGACAACCGACAACAAGCCGTGGCATTACCACCATTTCAATCAGCTATTCGGCAGGTGAAACAGGGAGTCCCTCAAGGATCGGCGATTAGTCCGATCCTATTTAATATATATCTCCGACCCTTGGTAGCACTGATAAAGTCATTCGGCATATCAGTCATCAATTATGCCGATGACACTCAGTTGATTTTTTCACTTGAGGGATCGGAGAACATTTCGAGGGATGCCTTTCACCGTTGTATGGCAGCAACAGCAGCATGGTTGCGAGCCAATGCGCTGCAATTCAATGGGTCAAAAACAGAGGTACTATACTGCTCCTTGGACCGAACTTCCCGTACACTTCCGGCCGATTTCTGGCCAGCGTCCATTCCGGGCTCGGTGGAGGCGGCAGATTCAGCTCGCAATTTGGGAGTTCTATTCGAACCCAATTTGCAGCTTGATGCTTCCGTAAATAAGACGGCAGCGACGTGTATGGGCTTGCTCCGCGCTCTACGGAAAATTCTGCCACTTCTTCCTCGGGGCTCCAGAGCTGAGGTAGTGCGTAGTTCCATTCTCAGTAGGATAGACTACTGCAACGCACTACTTCTGGGTGCCCCGAAGACTCTGGTCCTAAAGCTTCAAAGGATCCAGAATATGGCCGCCAAATTGGCCTTGTCTCGACCGCGGTCTGCCTCTTCATCGGCAGCCCTGGCCGATCTGCATTGACTCCCAATCCAGCAGAGAATCGCATTTAAAGCTCTATGCCTTGTTTTTAGGGCCCTGTATGGACTGGGACCAATACCTCTTCAGAACCTCTTTTTCTGGTATCAGGCAGCCAGACCTCTGAGATCGTCTTCGGCGTTCTTGGTAAAAGTCCCTAAAATAAACAGAGTGAGAATGGGTGGTCGGTCGTGCCTTTAGTTTTGTGGCCGCCAAGCTGTGGAATACCCTTCCTCTAGCACTGAGGAGTTGCCCTGATTTGCCTATTTTTAAAAAGAATCTTAAGACTTACTTGTTCCCCAGAGTAGTGTAGCCTAGGTAACAGATGCATGGATAGGTCTCAGCGCCAGGATACCCTTTGGGTGACAGCCGCGCTCAACAAGAAATAAATACATACATACATACATTATTACATTGTAGGGTGCTCTACCTGTTTTGAAACAACCCAGCGTAACATTCTCCTTTATTGCACCCAAGACATGGAATGACCTCCCTCAACACATCAGAGCCTCCTCCACACATCTCGAGTTCATTAGGAAGCTGAAGACCTAAAGACCTAGCTTTTCGTATAAGCACCTTGGGGACCGCAAACCTACACACCTCCTTAAGCGCCTGGATACTTTCTTGGGTGATTAGTGCACTATACAAATCGATATAACATAACAGGGAGCTGTGGATTTCTGTAGGCTGAGTGTTGTCTGTCACTTACATAGAAATAAGTCTGCATGTGCTGTGTAACGAAATTCATAAGCTTGCATGATAGGCAGAGGAGAGAAATTAAATGATTGTTGATATTAAAGCTTCGGCATTTTTTGCTGGTCGATGTTTCTGAAGTCCATTTTGTGATATATATCAATAGAGACACAAAGGATTAAAAAAGCTAGGAGATTTGCAGAGATGCTCAATGATTGGTCTAGAAAGCCTGGCGGAAAGAGGAGCATAAAATACATCATGCACAAAGCAACCCTACCAGATGTGGGTTAATATAATATGCTGGATCAGAAATGAGAAGGAAATACACCACAGGAGTAGGACAACTGTGGTAACTGAGGAAATTGAAGAAAAGGGGTACTTAAGAGACCATCAAATAGGTTTTAAAAGTGAGAGGTCATACAGGATGTGAGGGTTACTTAGGCCACACCATAGCGAGGTGACCTGATCCGCCCCAGGAAAATGGAGGCAGCGTTACAGAGGGTGGGAGGACCCAAGGGGCGAGTACCGAGTTTGGCAAAAGGCCTCATATAACATCTTATGGTGCTGTTCTATCCATCTCATCCCTCGGCACAGGGGACCTCTTTCTCGCAGGGTCAGCATGACTTGTATCACTTCAAGGAGGCTTATGACCACAACAGTAATGTTAAAACAATATCCACCTTAAGTTTATCCAAGAGAAAAAAAGCCATAGATTGATGGATCTACTGAGCACATTGCCATCACACTCAAGAGAACACTGCGCTGTTTACAGTTCACAGAAGGATTGCAAAATCACATGTTCATTAGAGAAAAGAAAGTACAGAACAAAATCTTACCCCCAAAAATAGAACACACTGTTTCTGTATTTAGCAGTTTAATCATAGAGCGCACAGGCAGTCAAGAACTGTTGCACTAATATTTATGCTGTAATTATTGTACTCTTTATGAATACCATCTACAGCACTGGGATTTCAAAGAAATATGTTGTGAGTTTATTTTTAGACCGGTTGCCTGTCCGAGTTTAAAGATAAGCAGCCCTGTTGGCTTTGGTCTTTGTTGCTTTCTTTAGTATATGCCAGGTATTTATCATTAGGCAGTATATGGATGGGGATTGTTTTTAAGTGTGCTTAGGTAGTGTCTTTTTAGACTGGTTGCCTGCCCCAGTTTAAAAATAAACAGCCCTGTTGGCTTTGGTCTTTGTTGCTTTCTTTAGTATATGCCAGGTACTTATCATTAGGCAGTATATTGATGGGGATTGTTTTTAAATGTGCTTAGGTTATACTTTTTATGTTATCTTAAATTCATAATTTGCCAACTAGGGTTAACCTCCAGTTTCACGTTTGTGGAGATTGTATTTTTTACTTCAACATGTTGTGTTTATCATCATTATACTCGTGGCCAACCCAATCGCTAAGCCAGGATGAATTCGGACACAGATGCAGACACAAGTAATTTGTGGTTACTTGCTGTCAGTGCATAGTCCACATTCATGGCTAACCAATGGGGTGGATTCCTTTTATACACAGGGGACTATGCAATGGCATACAGTTGGGAAATCCAGACGGTTAGTGAGAACATACCATTTCGATTAAAGCACGGAAACCAATTGTTTTAGGCAGGAGAACAGAAAGATTCACAGTGGACTGAATTTACAAATAGCCCTAAGCCCATCACCTTAAGTGCCCTCCCGCACACCACGCCTTGTCTCTGATACCTCCTTCTCCTCCCAGCCACCAGTGTATGGAAGCAGTCGAAGTGCATTAAAAAAGTGTGGGGAATGTGATACTGTGTGCAATAGAGGGGGGTGAGTGAGCGTGGGGGTGGGATCAAAGGTGTGGCTAAACAACAAGATATTCTGTAACTTTTTTCAGCCTTTCACCTTCAGGTGACTACATAAAAAATAATACACAACTTAAATGAAAAATACATGCAAGTTAAGTTAATCAGTGGAAAATTCACTGTTTCACATTATGAAACCTCTATTTGTTAATGCACGGCAGAGGTCTGTGCCTGTAACCAGAGGGCCACAGAATTCAATACTGGCTGGTGCAGTGGAGAATAGTGACTTGTGTATGTTTAGTGCTACGAGGTCCCAGTCTGTGACAGAAAGCACTGTGACTATTTAAGTCCATATTTCAAACTTGCATTACACACAGTATAAAATATGCTGCTACAAAATGCACTAAAATGTTGAAGAATAACCCCTCCGACGCTCATGAGCCACGGTTCTAGTGTGCTCAGTACGAGCTGAGCTCGTCATGACCGTTAGAACGCTGAGGTGCGGGGCTAATTCCCCTGCTGTGCTGGGCGTTCTAAGGAACGGACGTGGTCATGACGAGCTCAGCTCGTCATGAGCACACGAGAAACGTGGCCCATGACGAGCTGAGCTCGTCATGAGCACGGGGGCGCTGTACGTGCACCCCCTCCCCCCAGCACAGCGGGGAATCGGCCCCGCAGCCAAGGGGTTAAAAACTGCTTCCAAAATATAGATTTTAGTAATACCCAGACAGTATGTAGTGACATTTTTGTTATAGCTGTCCCTTAAAAGGACACACTTCAAAGCTAAACCCTGCAATACCAATCAAAATAAATAAATCTGTGTCAGTAGGAAGCTTCAAGGGATTCCATCAATTAAAGCCAAAACCTGCTTCAAAGCACCCTTTACATTTGCAACCAATTGCGCACATTTACATTTCTTTCAGGCAAGCAGGCACCCTGGCAAGAAGGGTTGTTTACCTATCTGCCCCTCCCTCTGTTTTACAGCACAGGAGACTCTCTGCCTTACTCTGCTGCTGAAGCCCTTAAACTCTCGGAATTAACCGTCCATGGATGTTTATCTTTTCACAAAAAACAGGGGAACTGTTTTTCATAAATTAAAAACGTATGGGCATGTCGTGCTCCTCAGTTCCCGCCCACTTTGACTACAGATGTACGGCCGCTGTGGTAAATAAATAAATAATACCCTATTTTTGGATGAATGAATGAATAACAGATAGCTCAATAAATAAGAGTCAAGATTCGAGGTAGTAGGAGTTTCTGCAGGTTTATTACAGCATAAGGACAGGATCAGGACAACCTGCATAGGAATAGGATGACAGGGGAAAAGAGGCCCGGCAGCTGCCGGGGCTTGGTCTGGGATGAGCGCACGCTAACATTTAATAACAAGACATTCATTTATATACATAGCGCAAACACATAGCATTACATTGCAGTAGGCGTAACAGTGGGTGGAGTAGAAGGCATGACGTGTAGCAGTCGCGAGAGATAACAGTAAAAAGAGGTGTAACTGGGAGTTTACTTAGACATGTGAAGTAAAACGTAACAGAATATGTCATGAATGGGCGGACACATAGGAGGGGGCTACCTAAGGAGCCGGGACCTCTAACCTAATGGTGCGCGAAAACTGGCAATGACGTGTTACTAGGAGAAGCTGGGGGCTACGAACTCTGTGCTAGGAGCAGAGACTAGAGTCTGGAGGGTCGGAGCGACATGTACCTAAACCCTATCTGGTATCTAATGTTTAGGGAACATGTTGATATAAACTAGAAGTCATGAGGGGAGAGGCTAACTTGATTCTAAGACTGGACCATGCATTATTCTACATGAAATGCGTGATGAAGAATACTAAATGACCATTAAATACAGTATTTCTCTAACAGGGAGACGAGAAGGCTAGACAACGACGGAAACTATTGATGCAGTTCAGTAGCTTAGGAATGCAAAGGAGGAGGACTGAACTGATAGCTGGAACTATAACATACTTTTGGCAGACTTAGAGGCAGGGCCGGGCTGCACCGGGCAGTGCGAGGCAGGAAGTAAGTGAAAGGTCGAGGATACAGGTGGGGGCTGTATCGCTCCTCAGCGAGGCTTTCAGGAGACAGGAGCTGAATCCAGGGTCCGGGCCCTTTTGAGGCCTAGAAACGGGGACTTTATAATGGAATAACGTGCACACTGAGAAACGTGGCAACATTAATTTACATAGGCCTGATATTCGTAGTATTCACGAGGACTGGAAACTAACATATTAGAGGTGGACACAACTGTAATTGCGTCATTAATCAGAAATGGGGAATAACATATGCATATTGGTCATGCATACATAACATATGATGGATGGGGCGTAGGGACACAGAACATGGCAAAATTTACTTTTCCACATTCCCTCCTTGTCACTACGTTTCCATCAGGAAACATCAATATTCATGATACCGTCTATCATTTCATACAGTACCATTTGCTCGTCTCGAATTGTCTTGGAACGGGATTTAGAACGGGGCTTGGGACTAGGAATACAAGAGGTAGCACACATGCTGCAAATCGCAGGGCCACATTGTATACAGAGGCAGCAACTAAATATGATCGCTACTGCAATACCTAGAAAGGACAGGACTTTCCATCCCCATGCGGAAATTACATTCCAGAACCAACCGGACCATGTCCAGGTGCCTGGATCTTGATGTAACAGATGGGCAATTTTATGGAGTCTGGTTATAGCTGAATAAACAGACGGCGCGTTATTTGGAATGAAAATGCAACAACTGGATCCGAGAATTCTACAGGCCCCGCCCCTATCGGCCAGTATGACGTCAAGGACGAGACGATTCTGTAAAACGACAATTCTCATAAAGGATTGTTCTTCAGTTAAGTTACCTAGAGCAGAGGCAGTCTCATCTACTACAGCTTCAAGGGTTCTTGTTAACCTACGAATTAACTTACTATTTACAACTGTACCTAAATAAGGGAAAACACCTTTATCTATATCAATGAATTGCTCTGCGGCGGTTTCAGTATAATCGACAATCGGGAGATTTCTCTTGTGTCTAGTGTGTACTAAGAAAGAATTCCTATGATAATCAGGTGGGGCTAGAAAAACAGGTGGCAGTAGGAAAGCAATGTAACAGGTTCCCTCCCAATCGAGGGGCAGACGGACATATGCAGTTTGACCACAAACAAAATAAGAATGACGTGAAGCTTTAAAAATAGATTTCCTACTGTCACTATACTTGACAATAGTAGTACAATCACTATGTCCTACATGTACAGAACCATAACTACGGACACATAATTCGCCTTTGACTGGTAGTACTGAAATAGCGGGTGAGTCTGGAGTAGTATCAGACTGAACATTCAGAACCATGAAATTCGACGAATAATTTCCTAAATTATATACTTCATTTTCTAGATCTAAACCTGTTCTATGGGGGAAACCTTGCTTGTCTGGGAAACATGTACTGTTAAGAAAAGACATATCTGTTGAGGATGACGTTAGCGTGGACCATGCTCCACACGAACCATCGTGTGAAAATGGATAAGGAAACAGTGGCAGAACTCCCTTCGATGTCTGGAAAGGGGGGAGTCGACCACACACCCAACAATTAGTGGCATTGCTGGTCTGGTGTGAATAATGTAACATACGGATGAATGTGTTATTACGCATGGCGAGGCGGTATGAATATTCGTGAGGAGGCAGATCACTAAACGTGTGCTCTACTGTAGCATGAGCAGACATATTCACATGAGGAACTGGTAAATACAGATAGAAAGCATAGCTGGTGCAAGAAATCATTATGCTGAGAAATAATATGAAACTCAGAAAAACGATACATTGCAGTGAACTTCGACTGACTCTCTCACTATGGGGGTCTATTTTATACATGTCAGAAACAGTCTAACCGTTTCACCTAGGGGAGGACTTATACAATCAAACTGGCTGACTTATTAGACCTGAGCTTTAACTTATACTCCTGTTGCGGAGTTTTCTCTACCAAGGGAGGGGTTGTAATAAAGTCTGGTGCGGGACAGTCCTTTAAAACAATGTTCTGGCAATCCTTCGAATCCGGGGAAATGTTCTTGGCAATGTCTTTGAAGTCTGGCTTTGGTCCTTTAAAAAGTTTTACATGAGAGAGGTGGACCCACCCCTTCCTGCCTTCCAACTTGACGGCAGTTCGGGTGGTCAAGAGGACCTGACGTGGCTCCTTCCAACGTGGTTCCAGCGGACTTGATCTGTCAAAATTTCTGATCATCACCAAGGATCCTGGAACGATCTCGTGCGGTGCCACCTCGGTATTGTCTGGAAATGCGGCGGCAACCTGTGAACGACATGAGTTGAGGGCAGACATCAAGGAAGCTAGGTAATCTGTCAGCATATTACATGAAACATCGGTAATACTTCGGGGTCTAGGAGTACCCCACATGTTAGGGGGGCGGCCGAATACGACCTCATACGGGGACAGACCTGATCTGGAATGTGCGACCATACGCATGTAAAATAGAGCGACTGGCAGAGCTACTAACCAATCCACACCCTTGTCTTTACATACTTTTGCTGTACGGATTTTCAGAGTCTGATTATGCCTTTCGACTAGTCCAGCTGCTTCTGGATGGCGTACACAATGGAACTTCCACTGGTACCCTAACAACAGGGAAACGTGTTTCATGAGTTCGGATGAGAATGGCTGACCGTTATCAGAATATACGACTCTAGGGAGTCCGTATCTAGGGAAGAATTCACGAACCAGCTGCTTGGCAGTGGTCGCGGCTGTGTAATCTGGGACTGGATATGCTTCTGTCCACCTGGACAAAGCGCATACAACTACAAGGACATACTTGAAACCTCGACATCGCTCCATCTGAATATAATCCATCTGGAGGACCTCAAAAGGGTGGTCAGGGGGCTGGAAACCACCTTGTTCCACCGGGACACTTTTACCTGGATTAAACTGGCAACATATCATACAGGTACGGACTTTCTGCTTGGCTGCAGCTCGTAAATGCTTGTTGAACCAAATGTTCTGGATACTGTCTAACATAGCTTTTTCTCCTAAATGTGCTGGACTATGTGCGGTATTGATAATAACTTGAACCATAGAATCGGGGAGAAACCATGTGGCTCTACCCTTCGTTAACCATCCTTGATCTGTCTGGACCCCTCCTTGTACAGACCATTTCTTGATTTCATCGGGAGTAGCATGTAACTGAATATCTATGACATCTTGTGTAGGGTCCTTAACTGTCATGCATGTAATCAGATCTGGAGTATGTGTCATGTTTACTGGAATGTCTGGTGTCTGTGCTGTAAGCTTGGCTGTGCGGTCTGCTAGATCATTACCTTGGGAAATAATGTCAGTAACTTTCGTATGTGCTTTGCACTTCATGATAGCAATAGATGTCGGTAAATGTATGGCATCTAACAGAGCTTGAATAAGGAGACCATGCTGAATCTTGGTTCCATGAGAAGTCATAAAACCTCTCTCCTGCCAGAGCACTCCGAAGTCGTGTACAACTCCGAATGCGTAACGTGAATCTGTGTAAACATTAACCTTCAGGTTCTTGGCGTGTATACAGGCTTGTGTCAGAGCAACTAGCTCTGCTGCTTGAGCGGACAGGGTATCAATACGGTGTGTTTCAATAACTTCAGTGTCAGTAGTCACTGCATATGCGGCGACTAGTTCTCCTGTACTAGTTCTCATACATGAACCATCCACATAAAGTGTCAGGTCAGGATCTGGTAACGGAATGTCTGTCAGGTCTTGTCTTGGCTTTGTCGTAACGTTAACTACTTCCACACAGTCATGTGTGTCTGGATTTGAACTAACTGATGGTAACAGTGTAGCAGGATTCAGAACGTTGCAGCGTCTAATTTCTATGTGTGGCTGGAACAGTGTCAATTCATAACCTGTTAAACGTGCAATTGTCAAGTGCTGAGTTTGTGTTCGGTTTAAAAGAACTTCTACTGAATGTGGAACTTGTACTGTCAGGGAATGTCCTAAAACTATGGAATCACTTTGTCTGATAGCTAGTGCTGTGGCTGCAACTGACTTGAGGCACGCAGGCAACGCCTGGGCGACTGGATCTAATGTGCTTGAAAAATAAGCACAGGGCTTGTATTGACCTGCTTGATCTTGTGTGAGAACAGATAATGCTGTACCTTCGCGTTCTGTAACGAAAAGTGTAAAAGGCTTACTGTAGTTCGGTGTAGCTAGAACTGGAGCTTGGCATAGGGCTTTCTTTAACTCGTTGAAACTAAGTGTATGTTCAGATGTCCAAGGGAGGACAGTCGATACGGCTGCCTCCTGTGTCGTTAACTGTATCAGTGGCTTGGCTAGAAATGCATACTGGGGAATCCATTGTCTACAATAAGAAGTAAGGCCGATAAAAGCACGTACCTCCTTCTGGGTTCTGGGCTGGAGAAGATTCGCTATTAACTGGATACGGTCGGGTGTCAACTGCCTACCCCTCTTGGACAGCAAGTGTCCTAAGTATACCACTTGCTGGACACAGAATTGAAGCTTTGAAGGTGACACCTTGTGCCCCATCTCGGCTAGAAAATACAGAACTGTAAGTGATGCTCGCTCGCAAGCACGTTCAGAACGGGCTGTGATCAGTAGATCATCGACATACTGGAGCAGGGCAGTGTCAGTTGGCATGTGAATATTGTCTAGTTGTCTCTTGAGTGCTTGACTGTAAATACTAGGGCTTTCTGTGAAACCTTGAGGAGCGCGTGTAAACATATAGCTCCTTCCATTTAAACAAAATCCGAAAAGAAACTGGCTGTCTGGATGAATTGGAACACTAAAAAATGCATTCTTGAGGTCAATAACAGTGAAAAACATGGCTTCGGAATCAATGGCAGTTAACAGGGAAGAAATGTCTGGAACAACTGGATACTGAGGAATAATACATTTATTAAGCTCTCGTAAATCAATCACTAATCGATATACTGGGGGTGCATTTGGATCAGTACGTTTCATGACTGGAATGATCGGAGAATTGCATACATTGGAGTCAGTTTCTACAACTACTCCTTGAGCCATGAGCTCGTCAATAATTTTGGATAAGGCTGCTACAGCCTCAGGTGGCAATCTGTACTGTCTGATTCGGGGTAACACTACACCTGGTTTGAGAGTCACACGATAGGGTGTGATTTGCATGTAACCTACATCAGTTGGACCTTGCGCCCATAAATGCTGCGGAACATTAGACAATCTGGAATCAAAATCTCGTAATACATAGTGACCCTTAAAGTCACGTAGGAACAGACGTATTCCCTCTGGGGAACAGCAAATAACTGCACCTAACTCTTTCAGTGTCTTAATACCTAACAGATTTTCTGGACATGCCTTAGTAAGTAACAGATCAGTAGTACGGGACAATGGACCTACTTCTAGAGTAACTGGCTGAGATATTTCATTAACTATGGGTTTTCCTGAAAATCCAAGGGAAACATTTCTTGAGCCTGAGAGCGGAGCCCCTGGAACTTCGGCGTGACTAATTGTGGTCCTACTTGCCCCTGTATCGATCAGAAACTTTCTGTCTTTCCCTAATACTTGACTGTGTACATAGGGACCTTCTTGGTCTACAGGTATCTCGATGAGAGGCAAGCCTACCTCCCTCTCTAGGCTGTTTCATGAATATGACTGGTACTCTGGATACTCAGACTGTGCATACTGGTACATCTGCGATGTAACGTGCTGTGTTGCAGCAATAGGCTGCGGTACTGTAACTGTCTGTTGTGCATTCTGTGACTGAGGAATCTGTGAAACTTGTTCTTGTCTCGGCGGACGTGGTCTTTCTTTAGTCTTACCAGTAGCTATGTTGTGTTTCAGAACTGCACACTCGTTTATAAAATGACCTGGCTGTTTACAATAATTGCAGTTCCCTTTAACGGGAGCTGCAGGATGACTGGCTTGAATCGGACCCCTCTTCTGACTGTCTTGAGGAATAGATTGTGCAACTAGCACTTTCATTTTCGTGTCTTTCATACGTTTTCTTTCGTGTTCTTGCTCTTCTCTAATTCTATTCTGGTGATACTGGAGCATCTGGAGCATCTGGGACGGAGTATTTGCTTGCCAGGTGCTTTCGACTTTCAAAACTCGGTTTTTAATTTGTGGACTTGAATTCTCGACTAATTTGGTAACGAAAAGATGAGGGTATGACTCACTACTTGTCTTGAGACCACTATTAATACTGAAACATTTCTCAAATCTAGAATAAAAATCACTAATGTCTTCATCTTGTTTCTGTTTACAGGCTGAGATGGCATCCCAGTCTTCTTTTCTAGTTGTCAATAATCTGGGTAAAACTTGAATCAATAATTCTGGTAATTCTTTACATTTATCTCCAAGACCGGTACCTGGTACTCGTGCCTTGTCTTCAGCTTCTAGAGCTGTCCAATCGATCTTTTTCTCTCCCACCTCCCATTCTTTTTCCTTTAACTTTTCATACACCCCTGCGGGTAGCAGAACCTTTAACATTTTAATGACATCTGGGTACGTGTATTCTCCCATACGGAGCATGTCTTTTAATTCTCTATGGAACCCTGCTGGATCCTTGTCATGACAGGGAATTAGCTTTTTCATTTCGAGGAGTTCCATCTTTGAAATCGGAGTGTATACAAACACTCGTTGCATTTCGCCACCCGTCCCTTGGACTGGGTGGACTTCTCGTAACGGATTCTGTCTGTCTATGTAGAATGGTTTACTTTCTGGGGGTGAGACGTGAACAAAATGCGGGTTCAGGAACGTTCTATACTTGTGACGCTGTTCTAGAATAACACTAATTAAATCGGTACCTAGACCTCTCCATCTGTACTGGAGTAACTCGTTCAGGATATCGTGTAACGGGCCTGGATCAGAGTGTTGACCCTCATACTGAATAATGAGGTGCTGGATCATATACATACCCACCAGTCGTTGCTCGGCTGGGGGCAGTTTCAGAAACATTTGTGCCACTATTTCGTCTGGAAAAGTGGTAGAATCAGTAATCCATCGGACTGCTGATCGGGCTAGTTCTTGTTCGTGCATGGTACTTAATTCGCTATAACCGACTCGTGATTTCAGAATGTGATCGGTAGCTTGAAATACTTGTTCTAGAGAACAAGGCTCTCGTTCTGGTGCTGGATGATGAAAAATAGACTTGGGTTCTAGACGTAAATGGCGATCTGGAAATCTGGATTTCCCTACATACGCTATTCTGGCGGGATTCTCGTCTTCCTCTTCAGGATCAGAGATACTTTCTTTCTCACTTACTTGTGCTGCTTTACGCTGTTCGTGTAACCTTACTATTTCTTTACGAATTTTCTTGTACATACTTTCCATGGCACTAATGGTCTTGTGCTTACCCTCGGCTATATTATCACTCCACCTTGTCAGGATTCTCATTTCGGCGGGATCTTTAGACGGGTAATCTTGTTCTCTTATTAGACAATTGATCAGGAACTTTAATATCATGAGCTGAATCTCGGCTTTCCTTTGAGACATGATCTCGCCAATACTTTCTGGATCATCCCCTGTACGGATGAAACGATATATTCTGTCTAGATCTTCTTTCATATTTGGCAAGGTGACTAGATACTCGGTCACCCTTCTTACGCGTACGGAATATAAAACCATATTATATTCGCCTGGAACTGGATCATAAACACATTCGGCAAGGGCTTGTCTGATTTCTGTAACAGACTTATTACTTTTAGGAGTACGCTGTGATGCTTGAGCATGTAATTCGAGTGCTGATAAACGTTTGTGTGGCGGCGGGGTTTGAGGAGGACCTCCTCCTGCGGCCCCTAGACTAGAATCGTCGACTGACATTCTTCGTGCTTGCAGGGTCGGTAATTGTAACGTGGGCTGAACTTGTATGGCAGGCTGACCCGGGGGTACCGTAACAGGTACTCCGGTGTCTGGAGGAACGGGAAGTGCCTGATTTACAGGGACTAGCGGAGCACGAACAGGATTTGCATATTCTGGAACTGTGTCGTCCAAATAGGACGAAATAAAAATATCAGCTGCGGTCGGTTTGTGACGTAGCTTGGTCGGAACTAATGGTGGCGGGAAATTACTGGGTGCCTCTGGGGTCGCTTTTGGCAAGCCTTCGGCAAGGAGAGGATACATACCCCTAATAAGGGCATGCCTCTGTCTGTCTGACTGTTCGGTTTTGACTTGTTCACCTATCTCGATTAATTCTCTTTCTTGGGCTCGTTCTTGGGATTCTCTACTTAACTCTGACTTTCTGACTTCCTTTTCCGTTCTTTTATGAGCTTCCTTACGCCATAACTCGATGGCATCTTTCTGTGACTGTCTGGCTTTCTTTTTCCATAATGCTTCTTCTACTCGCATGATACATTCGGCATCCCATGTACCCGATACGGGCCATCTATACTTTTCTTCTAACTGTTTGGTATACTCTACCCATAAATCTAGATACAATATGGCGCTTATGCCATGTTTCTGATACATAAAGTGACCTGGACTGTCCCTAGGCGGAACAGGAACTGCTGCTTCCAGCAGACCCTTTCTAGTTTTTAACTGACGTAACTTGGAAAAGAGCGGCATTCTAAACTTGAATCGGAACACAATACAATACACGAAAAACAATAACAATTGGGGAAACAATTCAGGCATACCACGACATTGGAAATACATTAAACAACATTATAAATAACAGTTCGAACAGAATACTACCTGAAAATACTGAAAACAGAACAGGATTCTCGAGAACGGAACAGACTAGAGTTACTGGATGCACTGCTATAACAGTACGGAACATACCGGTCCCATAAAGGAACACATCAAGACCCGTATCCACCTAGGTGAACACTTCGTTTGTGAGCTTGGGTACCACCAACCCACGGACCAGAGTCAATTTAGACTGACCCTGTCTAGACACTACCCCAGCAATGGTACTCACCGGGCAGCACGGAACGGAAAGCCTCGGACGGGACTGGACTACGACGACGAACTTCGGACTTCGGACTTCAGTTACGGGTGGACCTCCGGATACCTCGGACCTTGGACTCTCGGCTTGGGCTCTGGTCGGGACTCGCCGCGTTCCTCCACCGTCTCGTTCGGATGCTGGACCGCCTCCTCCGTCTCCTCCGTGGGCCTGAGGGATACTTGAAGCAGAAATATCTGCCAGGTGCACGGTATGGTTCCGTCACGACTGCAGAGGGTCAGGGGGTCGGCGTGGCTTCACCGACGCGTGGGGAAAGGGCAAGTCCCTGTTCGGGCGCCATTATGTGGTAAATAAATAAATAATACCCTATTTTTGGATGAATGAATGAATAACAGATAGCTCAATAAATAAGAGTCAAGATTCGAGGTAGTAGGAGTTTCTGCAGGTTTATTACAGCATAAGGACAGGATCAGGACAACCTGCATAGGAATAGGATGACAGGGGAAAAGAGGCCCGGCAGCTGCCGGGGCTTGGTCTGGGATGAGCGCACGCTAACATTTAATAACAAGACATTCATTTATATACATAGCGCAAACACATAGCATTACATTGCAGTAGGCGTAACAGTGGGTGGAGTAGAAGGCATGACGTGTAGCAGTCGCGAGAGATAACAGTAAAAAGAGGTGTAACTGGGAGTTTACTTAGACATGTGAAGTAAAACGTAACAGAATATGTCATGAATGGGCGGACACATAGGAGGGGGCTACCTAAGGAGCCGGGACCTCTAACCTAATGGTGCGCGAAAACTGGCAATGACGTGTTACTAGGAGAAGCTGGGGGCTACGAACTCTGTGCTAGGAGCAGAGACTAGAGTCTGGAGGGTCGGAGCGACATGTACCTAAACCCTATCTGGTATCTAATGTTTAGGGAACATGTTGATATAAACTAGAAGTCATGAGGGGAGAGGCTAACTTGATTCTAAGACTGGACCATGCATTATTCTACATGAAATGCGTGATGAAGAATACTAAATGACCATTAAATACAGTATTTCTCTAACAGGGAGACGAGAAGGCTAGACAACGACGGAAACTATTGATGCAGTTCAGTAGCTTAGGAATGCAAAGGAGGAGGACTGAACTGATAGCTGGAACTATAACATACTTTTGGCAGACTTAGAGGCAGGGCCGGGCTGCACCGGGCAGTGCGAGGCAGGAAGTAAGTGAAAGGTCGAGGATACAGGTGGGGGCTGTATCGCTCCTCAGCGAGGCTTTCAGGAGACAGGAGCTGAATCCAGGGTCCGGGCCCTTTTGAGGCCTAGAAACGGGGACTTTATAATGGAATAACGTGCACACTGAGAAACGTGGCAACATTAATTTACATAGGCCTGATATTCGTAGTATTCACGAGGACTGGAAACTAACATATTAGAGGTGGACACAACTGTAATTGCGTCATTAATCAGAAATGGGGAATAACATATGCATATTGGTCATGCATACATAACATATGATGGATGGGGCGTAGGGACACAGAACATGGCAAAATTTACTTTTCCACACCGCCACAACCAAAGAAAAACAACTTCTTGAACCCAGTTGCCAAACTCCCTTGCAGGCGCATGGGCACTTGGTTTGCTGGCACATTCACAGATATTTATTGACAATGATGGGTAATCTTCCCTACATTGCAGTCAAGAGTAGAGGGTGTGGAGTCCCTCGGTTGCAGTAAATATAGCACTTAATGGGAAATTAAATATTGGAGGTGCTCCCTACAACTGTTCCTCTTTTGTTTGGATGAGGGAGTGCTCAGCAGGCCCATTGACCTTCTTAACCTTTGGCCTCTTAGATACCATCTTTGACTGTCTCCCTCTCTGCCGGATTGGGAAACAGGGAGTGTAGACAGACATATTCCATTGCAATAGTGTTAGACATGTCATCAAACCTTAATGTAGTTACGGTGATATCGTGGCTTTTTGATGATATTGATTCCAATTTTCCTTCATTAATATTTTGAACAAATGTGCAACAAAAATAATGATGTAAGTCTTAAGTATGATTTTATGAACAGGCCCATTTTTAACTTTTTTAACTTATATGATGTTTAATGGGGCTTCTGTTCCTTTTGAATTAGTAGCTTTGTATGTCATGATACTTTTGGCACCTCGCACTTTATATCGAGCAGTACATTTGAGTGGGCTTGTTTTTTATGATGTTTTTTTATATGTTTGAATTGTATGTATTTAAAAATGTTTAACTTTTATGGTTGCCTTTGCGTAACCGAATAAAGTTTATTTGATTGATTGATTGATTGACCCTTTGAATAATGGATGTGAATATTTTTAACTTATGATATATGCTAATGATTTTAAGGGTAGTTTTAATTCTGATAAAAGTATCATGGTTGTTAATGTTTTTATTTATGCACTATGCATTTTATAGGTAGTGAACCCTTGAGTAATCTTGACTGAGTATATATTGATAGATAGCATACCTGAGACATTGAATCATGTAATGCTTGTTATAAAATGCATGTCTTAATTGGTCCATCAATTAATCATAATTAACTTATTTTGCTTCGAAAATAATAATTGTCTAAGGTTTGTATGTATCTTTTTAAGTTCTTGGCTACCTGCAGAGATGTATTATATTTTACCGTAATGATGCACTTTTATGGTTCTTGGAACCGAAATAAAGTTCAATGATGACGATGAACTCGCTTATTAAAGAGCAAAAGGTTAAATCTGCTGAAGATGTCACTTCGTTCATAAAAAGTCCTATCTATCGACTGATTGCTGTCATCATTGTATGACGTCTTCAGAGAGGTTAGTCACTTGAAATTCATATCCAAATAGTTTTGAAAAACATACGATAAAAATGTACTTGAGGCTTGGCATTAGGTTAAAATTTGACCGAAGTTCACAGGTCCAAAAATAGATTCTAAACGGAACTTGAGTGGCCTTTACCAATTTTATGGGTTAAAAAATGCATCATAAAAAGATAATTTGTCCCAGGCGAAGTTTCTGAAAAAGAATATGAGTGGCTAATAGGAGTACCTCATTTATGTGTAGTGGGAGCCCAAACCCCTATGCATACCTATACGTGTCGCTTATCCAAACACTCTTAGGGACCTAGGGAAATAAATACCTGTCCCTAAAATCTTCTTGTTGGTGGGAAGATTAACAAAGCTTTCAGTTCATTGGAAGTCAGAGACAAAACACAGGAAACCGTTTCAGTGTGCTCTCCCTTCTAGACAATCATGAGTAGAAATGTCAGGGCTCTTTGTTGCCTTTTATAATAGGCTTGAAATAATGTTTCTCTCTGAGCTCCCTGCTAGATTTGTGTTTCAAAGAAACGGACAGGTTGGGATTAAACTCGCTCTATCCAAAGGAACATTAAGAAGAGGCATTATTCTAGGATCCCAAGCCCCAGCTATGCATGTTTGGTATCCTTACACTAAGGGGGCTCAGAGGTACCTGATGGGCCTGTTCTTGCGCTATAAGGGCAGAAAGGCAAGTCCACTTTATGCATCTTCTGCGTGACGTTTCGTAAATGATGACATTCCTCATGCCTAGCACATGAACATATTGGCTGGTGACGGTGGGCTTCAGCTATTTATTTACCTGGAGCCCGCCAGTGTAAAGCTATGCACTGGTGTGCATAGAGGGTCTGGCATCGGCTGCACATACATAACGAACTCCTCATGATGTTATGCTAACTGTGTCAGACTTTCCCCTTTGTTATTTCAAGAATCGCAGAATTGTAAGCAAAGGATCACAGTTTAAAATAAGAATGACCCCGCACCCGGTTACAACAGTCTGTATCCAATGTAAATGTACTAGTACATCATATCACAGCAAAAGACACAATATATCAATGGACAGCTTCCCAGACGAACAAATGGTCGCAATACTTGATTGTTGGTAGTTTATTCCTTTTATTCAGAAGCACTTTGTTCCTTTAAAACATCACACAATTGCTTGCCGCCAACGCGTTTCATCCCTTATGGGACTTCTTCAGGACTTAATCAGCATTTGTGTTAGTTGGATATCATTTGACGGTGGTTCATATCACATTTAAAATCAACAACGATCCAGAGACCATGTATTGGTAACACAGTAGGCGTAATCTGTGTTTCTCACACTATACCGGCTTGCCGTTACAGACGGGTTCATGGACAGCAATAACGTAGGATTCAGCAGTGGCAAAATAAACAAATTATCAGAACAAATGTATGTTTTCGTACGTTGTCACCGTTGTATCTATCTATGATATGTCGTTCCTAGTGGGTTCCTATCCGTGTGGCGAGTAAACAACCAATGATATAGTCCATTGGTTGTGGTCGAGGTGTGTGGCCCTCTGTGTACACACAGCAATCTGGTACCCTCACGAACAATCAAGTATTGCGACCATTTGTTCGTCTGGGAAGCTGTCCAGTGATAGATTGTGTCTTTTGCTGTGATATGATGCACTAGTACTGTAGTGTAGTTCCTATATTCCCAATAGGCTCTGCGCATTGGAATAATATATCCTATAGCCTAGACGTAGGACTGAGGTCTACTAGGTCTCTATCGAATACATTAGACTTAATTGTGAGTGCCAGCTAGCTCAGAGGTCACTAGAAACGTTCTCGAATTCACAAGAAGGGATTAGTTTCTGACAACCGCATAAACAGGACAACTTTGTTTCACCAAGATAAAACTGATCATCAGAGTCGTGGAAACAATAGATAGATATTTCACTCAGTCAATCGTGCATGCTTTGTTTCACCTGAGGGGCAGAGAAATAGAGAGATGGGCGTTTTCAATGAAAAGGTTTTATTGAACAGTCTTCTTTCTCAAGCATAAGAGATGAACTGCTACAATCGTAAACCTGGTTGTAAAATATAATGTATACAGTAAAAAAGAGTAGGATAAAATAATACTGTAAGAGCATTATATGGTTCCTAAACCATAGACAAATCCATACATAAATAACAGAGGCTAAAAGTACTCAACTGGTGCTTCTAAAATACGCCTACCCCGATGTACCTAACCTAAGCTTAGTATGAGGGAAGAAGTAAGTGAGGTGTAGCATAAATGTAGTATTCTTTTGCCAAGAATGTGTCCAAGATTTCTCTTACGGTCTAATCAGCTCCGTACCTTAGTTTGGAATGAGGAAGGTCAGGCTCAGGACTCGATTTCCCAGCAACCCGCAAGGGTAGCCTGGAAACACTGGAGCTGGATTTCTCGGCAGGAGAAAAGACAGCGTCTCTCTCAGTGCGTCTGCTGGAGGGTCGGCTTCCTTCGGCACTTGCTGTAGCAGGATGCGTCGGGCAAGTAGATAGTCGAACTGCTCCAAACCAACGTGTGTTTGCTAAGGCAAGTGTGGGCATATTTATACCTTGAAGTTGCCGAGTTTGACGTTAAGGTGGACATACTAACGTCATTAAAGACTCTCGGTTCTTTGAAAACTCCATGAGTTTCCAGAACGCCTCCGCCCGACTCATCCTGGATGTCCCCCGACGCAGCCACATCTCCAGCCACCTGAGGAACCTGCACTGGCTCCCCGTCGACAAGAGGATCACGTTCCGGCTCCTCACCCACGCACACAAGTCTCTCCACGACCTGGGCCCCAAGTACCTCAACGACCGCCTGACCTTCTACACGCCCACCCGCCAGCTACGGTCCACCAGCCTCGCCCTCGCAGCCGTACCACGCATCCGAAGAGCCACCGCCAGAGGAAGATCCTTCTCTTACCTGGCTGCCAAGACTTGGAACTCCCTCCCCATCCACCTTCGGCTGACCCAGGACCATCTCGCCTTCAGGAAACAACTCAAGACCTGGCTGTTCGAGCAGTAGCATACCCCTCCCCCCAAGCGCCTTGAGACCCTCCCGGGTGAGTAGTGCGCTATACAAATGGCATGATTGATTGATTGATTGAGTTCTTGGACAAGTCCGTTCTTGAGCAAGGGAAAGTCCCTAGCTGCTAAAGTCAAGTTTTGCAAGAAATCGTTGTAGATTTTTGGAACTAGTGGAAGTAGCCCTGCCGTATTTGGACTGCATGAGCTATGTCTAAATATGGTTATGATTCTTATGTCTATATAAGGACACAGTGATTTATACCTATATAAGGGCATGAATCGGGAAATTTACAATAGTGTCCGAAAATGGTTTATAACAGTACATTTACATTGGATACAGACTGTTGTAACCGGGTGCGGGGTCATTCTTGTTTTTTCGATAGTGGTGATTTCTTAATCACCGTTTGTGAGATGCATGTGGGTCACATCTCAGACCCAACGCCCAGGGACTTAGTGCAGATTTGACATGCCTCTATTAAAAGCAATGTTTGGTGCTTGACTCATATAGCTCTGACCCTTTGCAGTAAGAATCACAGCATACCCTACTAAATCTATGTATGGATCATGGATATAAGTGTGTGTGTGTGTTGGTGTGCACATGCATTTGGATCTAATTTTGTCTATTTTAACATACTTTCATCAGCTGTGATCAGCAGGTATTTATATGTGCTATGTATATCTATTTGGTTATGACCCATATAGACTTTTCGTGTACATCCTTTGGGAATGTTGGAAACAGCACATGCAGACATTTTGAAATATGTAATGTGTGGCGTCTATATTGGTCTGTGTTAATGTGTATGTACTAATGTCTCGGAAGAAACGTATTTGTATCCCTGGTACTTGGTTACTTTTTGGTGCATAGGTTTCTGCTTTTGTGGTGTGTGTGAAGGATCTGTGGGTGTGGAGTGTGTTTTTGTGGTTCCTACACAGCTTCTCTCACAACAGCACTTTTATTGCACTTTCCATCTTTTCTTCTGATCTTGTGCTTGCATTTGCCTCTTATTCACCATCTTTCCTTTTCCTCTAGTCCCCCCAGACCTTCATAACCCGCCTTTACTTTGCTTTTGATCTCCTCTCCTCCATGGCTGATCTCCATTTCCTTGGTGCCCTTTAATTGTGTACCTCATTTCTCTCTCATATGTGGTTCTGATCTGCACCCAACAACTGACTTTCTCCTCTCTCATTCTCATATCTCCCTCTACACTGCCACCCCTCTACAAATCCATCCCATTTGCAAGATGTCCATTGTGTAGGTTGTCGGTTTTTATAAATCCTAGAAAGCAAAACATTGCCCGTTTCTAACGGGCATATAGCACTGTCTGTCCCAGGTTAGTCCAAAGTATTGACATTATGTAGTGAGTATCACTGAATACCTAACACACGTCTTTGCTACTTTCCAGTTAGCACACATCATTGCTAGTTCCCAGCCAGCATGCATCCCTATCAGGTCTTAATGAGTACCCATTATTGTAAGTTCTCGATATTGCTATTTTACAGAAACTACATTCCATTGCCAAATCCTATTAAGTACACACATCATTGCCTTTTCTAACCCTGCATTGCAAGTTCCTAGTTAGCAAAGGTCTTTGCAAATTTTCAGATTCTACATAATATTACTAGGTCACAGTGGAGTGGTGTGGCTCACTGGTTAGAGGCGGCAGACCCGTCAGCAGAGAACGGCCCGGGACCAGGGTTCAATTCCCGACGCGACAGGGTCGTGGACCAGGGTCAAAACGGACTCGATAATTCTCGCCTCGGTGCCTACTCTAACCAGGGAACACACTCGGCAACTCTGGGCATTAAGCTTGCCTCATCTCTACAACGGCCCCCCACAGACGCCGGGGATGCCTGGTTTCACCTTGGAGATACCCAGAAAGGGACCATCTCACAGGGAAAACCAGAACGGGTTCCCCAGCGGTCTTCAGCGCCAGGATACTCCTTGGAGTCGCAGTGCGCTTTACAAGTACACCCACATTTACATTTACATTTACTTTTAACACTTCCCATTGGCAGTTTGTTCAATGCACACATCTTAAATAGTGACTTTGAGCTTCTAACATTGCAGGTTCTCACTAAGCACTCTCATTACTGCCAGCTTCCAATAAGTACACATCATTGCCAGCCCTGGTAAACCCTTTTGTCTAGTGGCTAGAAGTTGTATGTTGCTCTCTTGGAGACCTCGCTACTTTCTAAGCAGGAGCAGAATGTTTATTCTTGGTCAGCTCATACAATGTGTCTTACTTTACAGGTAATTTAAGCAGAATTGGGAATTTGGAGTGACCTGAACATAGACCACTCTTCGTGAAGAAGTTGATAACCATTTAAGGAGTTCATACTAGACTACCTGCAAAACTTTTTTTCCAGGGCGGAGGCTAACACCCTTTTGCCTGGCCACATGGAGCAGAGCCACAACCATTCAAGATTCCCCCAACTAGCGTTGCACCTCCACAAGTATCCCTGCAACATCTTAAATACATGTTTCATTGATCAAATATCTTGACTTGGGGTGTCAGTCAGTCAGTCAAGATTATGTTTATTTAGACCTTAGTCTTTAAACAGTACAAAAGTATTACAGTTAAAACATTCTACCAAACCATTTATTTAAACTTCACAGATTAAAACATTACTTCAAGTAGGTAGCGATAGCAGCAAAGTTTCTTTGGGCGGACCTGTCCTATAAACATTTTTCATACACTTAAAAACAGGCAATTTCATAAAAACTTCATAGTTCATCTATTTATCAAAAAGGTTCTACAAAGTATTGCTCAAAAGTTTTAAAAAAATCTTTGTATTACCTTTAGAAAATTCCCTAGTGCAATTACAATTTCAATTGTGGGCATTTCTATAAGTAAGTTGATCGCCTGTATTCGCGTCCTTGTATAATGCTTTAAAAATATAGGGCGAAGACATAGTTTACGCTGCTCAAGAATTAAAGTGCAGTCCCCCTCTGTGTCCAGCCTGCACCTACAACACCCTTTATGGTCCATCATCTTTGTTTTTAATTCTTCGTTTACCAACCATGGGTTTATACCGATTCGCAATCTTAGGATCTCCTGCCTATACCAATGGTTCGGCAGAAGATCCAGGTAGGGGAACCAATTTTCATTAGACCAGGATTCAATCATAAACTGTGCAGATTTTTTCTTGGCCAAGTATTCCATATCTGCTCTTCTTGAGACTTCTTGCCCCTGATACTTCAAATCACTTTTAGTGCACTCTACTCATAGTGATTCTTGGCAAATCTCAACCTTTACACTCTCACATGCCTGCTCAATTTTCTTCCTATTCATTTTTGCCCATCTTAAATTACTGAATTGGATCTCACTTCTGCACCATTGGGATACTTTCTGGCCTTTCTCTTTATCCAGCCATTTCCAGAACTTGAGCAAAGCTATTTATAGAGTGCAGATGGTCACGCTGACAGGGGATTCCAATCCACGTTTTGCGTCCAGCCAGACGAGCGAGCAGAGCAGAGAAGAGGAGGCTACGGGTGCGGTTGGGCGTGAGCGCTGATCAAGCGCTGTGAGAACAACGCCCCCCACCCCCCGCCGCCAGAGAAGCCGGAGTTCAGGCGAACAGGGTCCGATTTTGTGGCAGAGCGACCCGAGCGAACTGCGAGGCCGGAACTGCGTTGGCACAGGTGAGCCCCAGGCACGTCGGAGAGCAGTATCCGGAGCACCTTGTGTACCTGGGGCGACCGGAGCTTCAAGTGTGTCAAGAGCAGCAGCCGGTGTGGGAGGTAAGAGGTAAAGGTGGTGGTGAGCGCGGCAGCCGTTAGAGGCCGCCGCGAAGTAAGAGCCCGGGGGTGTGGTCTGAGGGGCTGCTAGACCAGGTCTCCCAGCTTGCGGCCCCCCCGCGTGCCCCGCTCGCCTGCCCCTCCATCCCCCCTCTCCCTCTCCCTCAAGAAACACAGCTCAACACAGGGGTTACACAAGTACCCCCTTCCCCAGCACGAATTGTCACGAACTGACATGAACTTGTCCAGAGACATAGAGACATACAGAGACACAGAGACTTAGAGCTACCAATTGCCACTCCAACCATTTAGCTCTGTAACATTGCAGCTTCGTAGCTCGTAGCATACGAGCAGGCGGTGTCAAAAGCCCCAACACTCTCCCTGTTTTCACACCTACCAGGTCTATCTCGTTGGGATGGGCAAGACCTTTTGCGGCCACTAATTTCAGAACCCTTTTTGGCCAAGCAATCAACAATATCAGCAGGGGAAACGAGCTTCCCTCGGAAAATTTGCTTCCTCGCTTCCTGTTAGAGGGTTTCAGGCACGACGACGGTTGGATGAAAGCACTCGAAGAACTCTAGGCGACGCAGTCCCCCTAGCTTTCTGTCTATAGAGTCGCTCACCCAGCCAATACACTAAATAGGTACATCAGGCAAGCACTTACAGGTGTCTCCCTCTACGCTTTTAACCCTCCTAACAAGGCGGCTTACAAGCAGCGAATCTCACCGATCTTTTGGGCCCCAGCCCCTGTCCCAGCTAAAGGAGTATAAAGATGACGCTGAGGAAGACTAAATCCTGCACGGAGGACGAGGCGGCAGTGAACCCTGAGAGTTTAGCACAAAGAAGGGTAACCAGAAGTATAAGTACTCAAAAACTCCAGGACCCAGTCACTGGCACTGGCAATTCCCTCCCTCAAGGCCTCAATACACAATTCTTTCAGGCCTCAAGCTGCCCATTACCCTTGGAAGAAACACCACAAGGTCCTGTGAGGTGTGCCACACCGGGGCCCCCAAAGATTCCCCAGGCCCAAAGGGACTTTCTCTCCTGCGAGTCTGACAACTTCGAGACAACTGGGAGCCCTGAAGCACGTTTTTAGCCCGTTGCCAGGGTGAAGAGCCCAATAAGGGTCACTGCCGACATTCACGACAGGCCCATATTGGGGGTGGATGCGGTCACAGACACTGAGAGGCCAAATGAGGCTGTCGCACCCTCCTCTCCAAAGAGCACTGGCAAGGGTCTGAATGTAACTGTGTCATCCCGGGAAACACAGAGGCCAAACTCCCAGGGAAATGAGGCACCAACAATTTCGTTTCTATTAAAATTGGAACAGTCAATTGAACGCACACTTGAAACAACACCTATAAATCCTGGAAGAGCTAATGTCCCGCGAATCGCACAAACGGAGGGATGGAGCCCGTTCGGCTTAACTCATCACCAAGACCTAACCGACCCAATTGAAGAAGCCACTTTCAAAGATTTTAACTTGTCCGTAATTAGAGAAGTACAGGACACAATGGCTAGGGCACTGCTCTGGCAGTCCACAAAGATGGAAGTCCAAATCGATCTCTTGCAGTCGATAGCCCAGCACCTGGCGCGTCAAGACGATAAGTTGGCACAGCTGGAAGCCATATTCGACGCTCAACATGCTCACGCTGCCAGTACCAATTCCTGTGCTGCAATAATTGATAAATGGGCAAGTCTACCAGAAGTTCTAAAAGAGATGCTCGCACTAGCCAAGGGTCTGGGCGAGACGACCTCACAAGAACAAGCCGCACAAATGCTACCAGTATTGACAACAGAGCATGCTGAAATGACAACCTATAGCACGGCAGCCAACAGTGCCCCAAAGGAACCTTTAGTAGGGCCCTGTAATATTCTCACTTTGGCTGAACAAGGGTATGGTGACCCCGAGGTATCGGATCTTGATACCGCAAGTGACGACCTGCCTGTCATTACTCCCCTGGCGGAGAAGGCCGAAGGAGCATCAGCAAGCGCTAAAGCTCCTTTGTCAAGGAGAGATAAAAAAAGACTTAAAAAACAACTAAAGAAATCCAAAGCCAGAAGCAGAAACAAATCACTGGCGTCATCAATCTCGGGTGCCACTGAAACTAAAAGCACCCCCAAACCACTCTTCCCCATTTTCATACCTAAACAGGCATCTAAGATCAGCACGTCTTGTGACGCATCCCTCGTTTTTGGCAAAGCCCAAAGACAACAAATCCCTTTTACGGAGGGTCAAACCAACGAGGTTTCTCAAGAAAGGCCTTCACAGGTGGCAGTCGCCGCACCACCAAGTGCCCCCAGCCCTTTCGGCAGGGTTCCTCAACATGAAACTGTAATAAATCCTAAACTAAATCAAGGGGTCCAGCCAGAACAGCCAAGAGTGGTAGGACCACCGATTGAGGGGCCAGGAAATCAGCAGCTAGGCGACACAATAAAAAATTACCCAAATTTGACACCTGACCAGGGGGAGTGGCTAGGATGGCCGTGTGCGGATGGTCGATCTAGCACGGCGCCTAATTGGCAGCTGCCAGAAACCTCCCATAAAAACCCTCCAAATTTAAGCAACCAGAGGCCAAAGCTCCCGGGAGAAGGGGCGAGCTGGTGCTCTATCGCACATAAAAATAAATTAATCACCTACGAGCTGCTGTTAACCCCAAGGTATATAGCTAAAGGCTCATTTGACATCTTGAACAGGTCCAACATTGTCCGCCTCTTTGGCCACATTGATTCGCTGGCACAAATCACCTCAGAAAATATTGAATGGGTGACATTCAAGAGACTGGAGACAGACACCCACGATGACTCCACCATAATCGGATTTGTGACCCAGCAAGCTCAACAGGCTGTCCTTAAGGAAGCATCACTATTTGCTGAATGGGGCATCGAAGTCGCCGCCCCAAGGGCACCGAAATATCCACAAGTCCTGATGCCTCATCATGACACACATGAACCCACATCTGTTCTCAAGGGCACAGGTCCACCCGCCCAGATGGGGGGGGCGAAATCAGGGCGGGCAAGAACCCCGCTAAAAATCAAAATCCAGCAAAATGACTGGCAACGGAGGGTGCAGCGGCCTCAGCAGGTATTAGATCACCCGGAGGCCACATGGAGACAGGGTCCCTAACCCAACTAACAGCAATGTAAACAATGCCCGTGCAAACCCACTCAGGGGACTAGTTCGCGAGTTAACCATTATTTCATGGAAGATCGCCGGGCTGAGCAACATTTTTAGGGACACTGCTACACTTGACTACCTTGCACAGGGGGACATACTGTGCATCCAGGAAACCTGGGCAAGGGCAACGACCGCCATTGGTGGCTTTTACGAACATTTTAAACCAGCAACTAAAAAGACAATCTTTGGCCGCCAGTCAGGGGGCGTTTCCATCTATGTAAGTCATGCCTGTAAAATTTATACAACTGAATTACAACTGGGGTCTCCTGACTTTCAAGCCATCAAAATAGAGGGGTTGTTATCGGGTCAAAAATCCCGTACCCTTCTATTAATCAATTGTTATTTCAATCCAATTAAATACCAAACCCTCCAGGCTATGGAATCATTCATCACAACACTGGAAGATCTTCTAATAAACTGGGAGGACCAAGATGTAATAATCACGGGCGACTTCAATATCAGAGGCCTGGGTCTAATCCCGGGGGCACCACCAAGCAAGAGGTCAGCCCCATTGATTGAATTTCTTGCAAATTTTAATCTGCACTCCACCCACAGAACACAAAAAAAGACCCACCCAGAATGGACCGCCAAGCCAACTTTTAGAAACGTCTTTCACCAACGAAGGACTGGTCCACAAACTTTGCAACTTCATAGTGGACGACAGAGTTGAAAGCGACCACAGGCCCCTCCGCGCCACATTCAACCTGGCGCGGAAACAAGCAGAATCACAAGAAGTCATTGGAACCACCATGGGCGAAGAACATCACAAAGTCCTTAAAAGAATAAAATGGTCAACCAATCTTAGCCATAGACTGCTAGGTTATGTAGCCAGAAGGGAGGAAGAACTAAATCCAGTCCACACTGAGAACATTACACACCTCTGGGAAACACTGACCTCCGACATATTGAAACGTCTGGGCAATAATCACCATCTAAGAAGCTGCCAATTCCATACTGGGTCTCACCGCTCAAATCCGCGGTGCCTGATACAGAGTAAGCGTGCTCTCAACAAGGCAATTAGAGCCCAAAAGAAAGGCACCCATTTGCCAGGGAGGCACTCCATTGCCGCTCTGCGTTCTGACCACAAAAAGAAACTCTGGGAGTACAAAAGACTGCAGACCGAACAGAATTGGCTGACCGTATTTTCCTTAATTAAAAGAAATGGCAACAACAAGCTTTGGCGCTTCATCAACAGTCTGACCCCCAGAGGCGTGCACAAGGAAAACAGTGTTGCAGGGAAAGTCTGGTAACAGTACGCCAAGGGGCTGTACACCTGTGCGCCAAACCGGCCCACCCCCGGAAGCTTTGTGTGGTCCAAGGTGGCGGCTACAACTATCGTACCCGAAAGCTCCCCGACAGAAGGACCAAGTCCGACCCGGCCCGGAAAGTTCACAGAGGCGGAGGTCCTAAAGTGCATCAAGGCCATTAGAACCGATGGCGCCCCAGGCCCAAACGGGATCCCAGCCCAGGTCCTCAAAACTGCCTCAGCCTTCTTTGCATCCAGACTTACCCCTTTATTTAACCACTCTTTTGCCACCGCAATTCTGCCAACTTCTTGGAAAGGTTCAATCCTATTCCCTATTCACAAAAAGGGGGATCATACGAACCCGGCCAATTATAGGCTTATAGCTCTCCTCGACATAGAAGCAAAGATATACGCCCGCCTTCTTCTAAGGGATCTGGAGGATTGGGTGGACAAGAACGGCATTCTCCCGCCCACACAGACCGGCTTTAGGGCTAACAGCTCCACCCTCGATAACATCATATCCCTTTCCTACCTCGCGAAGAAGGCCAATATGAGGAATAAGCCGCCCCTGTTTTGCTGCTTCATAGATTACTCTACAGCCTTTGATCGCGTGAACAGAGGTCGGCTTTGGGTAAAACTTGATTCCTGGGGTCTACCACAAGTCCTGTTAAAAGCCATAAAAGCACTTTATGAGGGGACCTGGGTCAAGGTGAAAGTAAGTCCTACAGTAACAACGGCAAGGATCGACACCAATTTTGGCCTTAAGCAGGGGTGCGTCTTGGCCCCCATGCTTTTTAACTTGTATACTGCAGACATGGGGACAGCCCTGAAAGATGCCAACTTAGCACCCCCAAGGTTGGGGAAGCTCGTCTTGGGAACGCTCCAGTATGCTGACGACACAGTGGTCATGGATCACACCAGGGTGGGGCTCCAAAGAGCCTTTAGCAGTCTTACCACATATAATAAGGCAAATGACCTACAGATCAACGTAAACAAGACTAAGATCGTCATCTTTGGCAAATACCCCCACAAAAAAGAAGCATCATGGTCCCTGGGGGAGCACCGTATCGTAACTGCCTCATCCTACAACTATCTGGGCACCTGGGTCTCTGAGAGTGCCACAGCAGTCAAACACCAGAAGGAGCTTAAACCAAAAACAGACAGAACCATACTGTTGCTAAGACGTTTAAGTCATCGCTTGGCCAGTCCCTCAGCCGAACCAATGCTGACAGTGCTCAGGGCTAAACTTATCCCCGCCATCTCCTATAGGCATATAGCCTACCCAGGCGCATTTGACAAAGTGGTCAATGCTGCCCAGGCGAAAGCCTACAAGATGGTGCTACAGGCCCCCAGACATGCAAGGAACAATAGGCTAAGGCTAGAAATAGGCCTTAAGCGACCAGAGCTGGCACTACTGGGGGACCTGTTAAATTCTATATTAGAGTATTGAAAGCGCCAGAACACACTCTAAAGCACTTACTAAAAACAATCTTTGGTGAAGTGGGCTCCCCATGGCACTCCAAGGTGGAACTAGCCATTGATGCACTGAAAATCGAGAGAAGGAGCCTGCCCCTGCATGAGATTCCATTTTCAGCCTGGGCCCAAGCGTTAAGCGACAAGTCCAGACCATCTCTTTCGGGCTTGACCTTGCATCCCTTCGGCACAACCCACTAACTCAGGCCCTGGACAAATCATGTATCTCTGGAAAACCCCAAATATACCTGCAAGACCCACTATCCAACCATGCGAGAAAGAAAATTCTGTATTTTCGCCTCTTGGCCCTCAGGACCGTGGACTTTAACCCTAAGTGGGCACGAACGGATGGCACCATAGCCTGTCGTCTATACAATTATCACAGAGAATCCTGGCTACACCTGCTGTGTTGTTGCCCAAAGTTGGCCAACGACCGCCATCGTTTGTTGCGTCCGACCTTACGGAACTTAGGCTACAGAACCTGCAGAGAGGCATCGGACTGGTGCCTCTCTGTCTCCACGACCTGTCTGATAGCCAGAGTTGGGAAATTCATACATCTGGTAAAAATGGCTCTCGACTCCCACTTAACGGACACTAATCCTAAGGGTTCCGATATTGGGGCCTGTGCTCCACCGGTGGCCCAATGATGCTAGCTCACAGCTAATTTAGCGGGTGCCTGTCAAGCAACTGGAATTCATCGGCCCCAGTCATCTAATCTTGGTTGGTCTAAGGGCCCAACGAGGTACCCACCTATCGTCAACCGGCTTTGGTGTATGAATTGGTTCTACTGAACTTCTATGCGCCTCTCTTCATCTGTTGTGGAACAATGGAGTGACCATACTCTCCTCCTTCTAGACAATTAAGCAGTATTAATTGTCACTATTTTAACTCAAAGGGATATCTACTTTTATGTGTGGATGGGGCACGTCGGGGGGGGATGTTCATTAAGTTTTTATACTGTAAAGATTTTAAGTAATCGTGCAGTCCATCAATAAAGTAAAGTATTTGGGATTGAACCCCCCACGCTGTTATTCCTAGCTCAGGTCTAATTGCTTGGATGATTGATGATTGTGGCAAGGTCAACAGGGATTTCAGACACTTTCCTTCCTCTAGGTCCCAGCCCCCTTTACGGCTCAAATAAAGGATTTCTGCACCATAGAGTACCTGTGGGGGTATCATTGCGCTGAATGCCTTTAACAGCGGTCGGTGAGACATATCACCGTAATCGCGGTTAAAGATTTTCAAGCCAGCGATTGATGTGTGGGCTTTCACTTTCTGGGCCTCAAGATGCGTATTTTCACTTTAGGGATTTATGAAACCACATCCCTTGGTAGCGATATTCATTAACAGATTCCAATTTCAGGTTGCCTAAAAACCAATTAAACTTGGTGTCTTTTTTTCCAAAACATAAAATTTTCGTCTTTTCCAGATTAACTGTTAAAACATTCCTTACACAGTATTGTCTAAAGGAATTCAACTTTCTTTGGAGGCCCGATTCAGTCTGATCTAATATCACCAAATCATCAGCGTACAATAGGCAGGGCACTTTTTTACCATCCATTCTTGGACTCGCTCTTCTTTCAACTTCTAAACAGGCTGGCAAGTCCGCCAAAAATATAGAGAATAACTGGGGGGCCAAGACACAGCCCTGTCTCAGGCCATTTTGAATGGGTATTTTTGGTGTCAATGACCCCTCAGTATCCTTGATTACTTGTGCCCAATTATCTCGATGCAGTTCCTTTATTATGGCCAGCAGATCTTTCGGTATATTGTTATTTACAAGAGTTTCCCAAAGACAATTCCGATCTACTAAATCAAATGCTGCACAAAAGTCCACGAAGCAACAGCAAAGCTTACCATTTTGTTCCGTAGACTTTCGTGCTATTGCCCATAGGGCAAAACAGTGATCAATCGTAGAGTGCCCTTCTCTAAAGCCCCCCTGCTCAGTGGGGACTATCGAGAAATCCTCTACTCATCCATTTAACCTGTTCAGGACTATCTTTGAAAAACCTTTTTCTCCGATATCTAGGAGATTAATCAGCCTAAAATTTTGTGGCGCCTCCATGCTCCCCTTTTTTTGGATAGGCCTGGTTACAGCACCCTTCCAGTTCATTGGCATTCTCCCTTCTGCCAGTATTATTTGGAACAGTTAGGAAAAGAATTTCGCCCACCAGTTAATTTCTGACTTCAGTATTATTCCCGGGAGATTGTCTGGCCCTGCCGCTCGTGTTAATTTAAATTTCAGTATTATACTTTCTACATTCTGCGCAGAAAAGTCTGGAGTGACCTGAACATAGACCACTCTTCGTGAAGAAGTCAATAACCATTTAAGGAGTTCATACTAGACTACCTGCAAAACTTTTTTTCCTGGGCAGAGGCTAACACCTTTTTGCCTGGCCACACGGAGCAGAGCCACAACCATTCAAGACTCCCCCAACTAGCGTTTGCACATCCACAAGTATCCCTGCAACATCTTAAATACATGTTTCATTGATCAAATATCTTGACTTTGGGTCTCATTGAGATGTAGAATTCCTTTGTTCTTTATATTTCCTCTTTCTGCTTTTTCTCCTTTTAGTCTATAAGCGTGCTTGGGTCAAAAACACCAAACAGTTTTCCAAATGCTAAATACAATCTAGTCTTCATCTTCTGAATGTTGTCTGATGCCAATCTACTGTTGCCCCACTCAGGATTAAAGTTAAATCACTGTACCCTTGTGTGTCCCCTCTACAAATCTCTTCCTTCTTGCCATAGCCCATTTCCTTTGCTCTGCTCCACACATGCACTACTGGCTCGCGTTGGGTGGCTATCATTATTATTCAAGACTGGGTGTTTCTGATATAGAGCTAGCCGCGAGCTGATTGGGCTTGATCAAACTATAAGAGCTTGGAAACCAAAGAAATCCTTTACTTGTCAATTCTCAGTATCCTTGGTTTAAAGTGTGTCGTTTTTAGGATTAAAGCAAAGAATAGTAACAGTAATTCATACCCATTATAGAACATATTATACAATTAACTACACTGTGCATATTAGAATACAATAGATGTTGAAGTGCTTAATCAGATGTAACTAATCCACGAAGTAAAAATTAAACCAATCATTTTTTTTCTTTCAAATAGCATACAAACTGCTTTCTGTTTTATGAATAAAATTCAATGCATTACAATTGTTTTAACAATGTGGTTTCACAAGTAGGGTTTAACTATTTGAATATGCAATATTTCAGGGCAAAGTGGAGGACTTGAGCTAGCTACTGTATATTAATACACTTCTGCATCTGTGAGACGATAGGTTTTATACAGTGCCCCCCGAAATCATCATAAAGAAGAGTGGCCTTATTAATATTTAACAAGCATTGGAAATGCAATAGGTCTCGCAATAACGCGAGTCTGAACTATTAGCATTGTAAATGATAATGCCCTTTATTTTTGCGTTCTGGTTTTTGGAACATAAATAAAAGGCTTTGTCACTTACAAGGCCTATAGCTTAAATTTGCGTTAAAACGAGACCTATTGCATTGCAATGGTGGTGGTGCTGCTGAGTTTTTTCTGAATCTGCACCCACAATCTGCACCCACAATCTGCACCCACAATCTGCACCCACAATCTGCACCCACAATCTGCACCCACAATCTGCACCCTGAATCTGCACCCTGAATCTGCACTCTGAATCTGCACTCTGAATCTGCACCCACAATCTGCACCCACAATCTGCACCCACAATCTGCACCCACAATCTGCACCCTGAATCTGCACCCTGAATCTGCACTCTGAATCTGCACTCTGAATCTGCACCCACAATCTGCACCCACAATCTGCACCCACAATCTGCACCCACAATCTGTGAGTGGCGTTGCGTGGGTGAGTGGCGTTGCGTGGGTGAGTGGCGTTGCGTGTGTGAGTGGCGTTGCGTGTGTGAGTGGTGTTGCGTGTGTGAGTGGCGTTGCGTGGCTGAGTAGCGTTGCGTGGCTGAGTGGCGTTGCGTGGCTGAGTGGCATTGCGTGGCTGAGTGGCGTTGCGTGGCTGAGTGGCATTGCGTGGCTGAGTGGCGTTGCGTGTGTGAGTGGCGTTGCGTGTGTGAGTGGCGTTGCGTGTGTGAGTGGCATTGCGTGAGTGAGTGGCGTTGCGTGTGTGAGTGGCGTTGCGTATGTGAGTGGCGTTGCGTGTGTCAGTGGCGTTGAGTGGCTGAGTGGCGTTGCATGGCTGAGTGGCGTTGCGTGGCTGAGTGGCGTTGCATGTGTGAGTGGCGTTGCGTGTGTGAGTGGCGTTGCGTGTGTGAGTGGCGTTCGTGGCTGAGTGGCGTTGCGTGGCTGAGTGGCGTTGCGTGGCTGAGTGGCGTTGCGTGGCTGAGTGGCGTTGTGTGGCTGAGTGGCGTTGCGTGGCTGAGTGGCGTTGCGTGTGTGAGTGGCGTTGCGTGTGTGAGTGGCGTTGCGTGTGTGAGTGGCGTTGCGTGTGTGAGTGGCATTGCGTGGGTGAGTTGTGTTGCGTGTGTGAGTGGTGTTGCTTGGGTGAGTGGCGTTGCGTGGATGAGTGGCGTTGCGTGGATGAGTGGGGTTGCGTGGATGAGTATGAGTGGGGTTGCGTGGATGAGTGGCGTTGCGTGTGTGAGTGGTGTTGCTTGGGTGAGTGGCGTTGCGTGGGTGAGTGTGGTGTTGCGTGGATGATAGTGGGCTTGCGTGGGTGTGAGTGGCGTTGCGTGTCTGTAAGTGTTGCTGTGTGGGTGAAAGTGGCACAGAGCCTTTGATGTGGCCTGGCGCAGGAGAAATGCTGCTGCTGCTAATTAAATACAAGAGCGGCCGGGAAGCGGCCAGGAAACACAAGTACGGCCGGCCACATAATTAGGGGAGGAGAAGCCGCACAGCACACGCTGGGAGAAGCCCTTTGATGTGCTGTGCGGCCGCGATGCGCGCTCTGTGCTGGGGGAGGGGGGAGGGCCATTAGGAACAGGAACAGATGGCCATGAAAGTGTATGGGCCAAATGCGCGTGCCTGTACGTGCACTCGAAGAAAACGCCACGGAAAAAAGCGGTGGTTTGACAAGCAGTTCGAGCACTTGAATTCTCCCCCATTTCCCATTGCTTCGCAATGGTAAAGGACGAGACCTAAAAAGCGAATGCATGAGGCGCATAGCGGGGGTCCTGGGGTGTCTTGGAGAAAGCAAGGCATTCCAGCTGGAGGAGTTACGGGATAGCTGCAGGGGTCGGGCCTCTGCTCCTTTTCTGAGGAGTCATGTTGATGAGGACCGACAATACTGTGGCAAAGTCATATGTTGATTGACCGGGAGAGACCAGGATCAAGAGCTTGGCTCAACCAGAGTGGACATTTCTTTGGATTAAGTAGTCTGTCCCTGCTCTGCTGGCTCTGCATCTTCCGAGTGTGGAGAATCAGACAGCTCATTGGCTCAGATGACTGTGTGCTTTCTCCTGGGACTTCTGTGTCTTGATGCAGGTGTTCCAGCACGCTTGCATCCATGTTGGTTATCTAATCATGGACCCGTTGGTCGATGGAACAACAAGCAGAGAGTTTCCTCACTTTGGTGTCTCTTTTCCCAACCCAGAGGCTAGGGGTGGAAAACCTTATTACATGTTGGTCCTCTGAGCTCTTGCATGTCTTCCTTCATTTCCTCTGATTCCTCAAGAGCTGTAGACTGTCAGCATAAAAGAGGCGGAGATCATCATCATCATCGTCCTCAAAACATCTTTATTCGGCCGAAGCCATAAAAGTAAAGCATGATTACTAAAATGCAAAAATATTAACATTTCAGCAAAAACATTATGTCCTAAAGTGAGAAAGAGAATTTATAAAAAATTCACAGAACATTTATATCAGAAATATTTAAAATTCATAACGTTTCCTAATAGTAAAAGCCACTCTAATAAAATTTAAGATTACATAGCAAATATCTAACGAGCCTAGGCACTGCAAGAACACAAGCCCATCCTTGTGATCTCTCAAATTTATCTTACGTAAGATGGGAACCAAAAAGGAAGACCAAGGGTCTGAATACAAAGTGCAAAAGAATGTAAAGTTACTTGTGCTTTGTATAGAGACATTATCACAACAACATGGAGGTAGATCATGTTGCCGAACACTTTGCTGGGGGAAGGCAAATTTAAAGTGCAATGTACATAATCTAAAAAGTATGAGATAAAAACGACGTTTAGAGGTTTACAGTCCATTCAAGATAGAGTTCCAGACTCCAGGTTGTAGACACTAACGAGTATATGACAATCGATTTCTTAAACTGAGCCCTCTATAGGCGTAAATTCATGCAATATATAAATAACACTGTTTAACGAATTCTTTGTGTTTGAGCCTAGTTTAAGTTTTTTTTATACAGTTCCAAGAGGCCTAGGATCTCAAAGATTTCCTCAGATAAGAAAGCCAGGGAATCCGATCTTCCTTGTGAAGGGACAAACAGTCAGTGATACAAGTTCTGACAAGGCCAGCCGCCAATGTTCCAGGGCGGAGATCGTTTTGAGTCACTTTTGGGAGTGAAGGCAATAGATTCCAAGGATGATGGATATTGCGTAGGAGCCTTTGTGGCTGCTCTTATTTGTGCCCAGACCTCTTCATTGCATGGCATTGTCTTAGCTCTAGCTATCATATCTGATGTTGGTGGAATAAAACGCTAGGTTTAGTGAGGCTGATGATTATTTAGAATTAAGGTTTGTTTTTTTAGTGATATTAGCTACACAATTGATGACATTAGAACACTCGAAGAGAGGCAGCAAACGAGTCATTCTTGAAGTGTGATGTAGTTTTAATCCCTTAAGGACTTCCACTAAAAAGTCCTAAATAGCCCCACTGAAGAGTTCAGTTATGTCAAAGCCTTGGGTGGTGCAGATGTCCAGAGCATGGGTGCAAAGGGCAGCCTAATCTCAGACATCTGACCAGTGGCCTGGGTAAATCTGCAATGGACGGTTTCTGGGGATGGTGGACCTGTCGTATGTCTTTCTGTCTTTTCACTATTTAAGCATTGCCGGTTGCTGTTGCATCACGTCAATGTGAAACAGAGAATCGCGGAACCTGGGAAGGTTGCAAATGTCATCTTCAAGCTTTAAATGGAGCTGGGTTCTTTCTGCATATGCTTGGTGCCCAATCTTATAGGTCTCAAGGATGCCTGTCAAGGGGCCGTGAAGACATTAAATAAGCTAGAAAACAAGGTAGAGCCTTGATGAACACCACAGATGTCAACAGTTCTAGAGAGTAAAAGGCCCGTTTTTGCTTTTTGCTTACAGAAATGCACGAAGGCGATTCGGCAATTTGAAGTCTTTCCATGACGGGAGCCGACACACATCAATGGGTATCTTTTTAACTTGGCGAGAGACTTCACAGTCTGTTCCTTCTAATGCCTAGAATTCTTGATTTCTAACTGGACAGGTTCTATACGGGATGGGTGATGGTCACTCTTAATGTATGATAGATGGCTGTCTAATATTTGTACCTCCCTTGGGGTGTCTTGAAAGCTCTGGACCCTACAGTTCTTTGGCTTTTGAAGGCGTGTTTCCATCCTTAATCTTCGAGTTCCAGTTGGATCTGGGTGCTCAAAAGTGTCCACTGTTTTAACCATGATATGACAGTGGCAGACATGACCAAGTTCGGGAAATTTATATACTGCACAAGTTCCCTAATAAAGGAATAAATGGGTGATAAAGAGAGTGGCCTAGCACTTAGCATTTCGCTCGAATTAGAGGACCCTAATAAGTGCCTTGCACTTTAATGCTTGTTATCCTGCTCCAAAATTATTAATTGCTGATTGCACTTTATTAGACGCATCACTCAAGAATACCCAACTTTGCACAGATTTCAAACAACTGTTTCGCATTTCAATTCTCAATATGTTGCACAAAAGATCATAATTGCTGCCTGTACTTTATTGGATGCCTCCCGAATGCCTACCAACCTTTGTATAGATTTCCATTCAATATAGTTTGTTGGTCACAAACCCGAACCCATTTGCTAACCATGACGTGGGAATTTCCACGCCTTGCATTGTGTCAGCGCCTTGCACTTTAAAACTCTGCTTATGAATGAATGATGTTTACGGTCTCCTGTTTTTTATCTCATGCGTCCACTACAATGGCATATATTTTTTCATTGATTTTAAATTATTCCTGTATATTATACCATGATATTTTTTATTTGATCTGTAAGAATTTGCAATGATTTTAAGTAATCATACAATAAACCTTATTCATTCCATGATATGATGTCTTTGAGGCATTTGAAGGATTTAGGATTTTGGTGTGTTCTGACATTTTCCTGCTTGTCCACCCAGATGCTTTGGTGTTAAGTCTTGGGCTGAATGCCATTCACTGTGAGAGGAGCTACCTGGCACCTTTTGTTCACTTGGAGTTGGGAATTGTTTACGCTACCATGTGAGTATGGAAGGCAAATATCTCATGACCACTTGGTTTAGAGTCTTGAGATGAAGAGAATGGCGAACCGTATATTTCATACTATTGGACACCCAGGGCACTCATCAGAGGTAATGTGAATGTTCTTCAGATAGTGGACATCAAGCGTTAAAATTAATGGTTTGGTTTTGTCTAGATTAATTGGAGACATCCAGATGATGTAACCTACACCCACACAATGGGGGTGAGTAACTGGTGAGGTGTGGTTGGCTATGTTTTCGAGCAGATTTTTGCACAGCGCTGGTACTCAGGCGTTACCGCTCTTTGTTTCCTACATGTGCAGACGTGGTAGTCAGATGACTACGCCCCGAGAAGACCCTTTTTACAATTCGAGGTCGAAACGTAAACAAACCCTTCAATTGGGTGGAATTTGCACCTTGCAAGAAGGGATTGTGAATCTGCTTGAACTTTCCTAATGTTCTGTAATTGAATGTAGTCATACAACCATTGGGAAATATATAGTGTCTCATAATCAACTTTCAAGCACTGTGTCGTCTGGACTATATTTACCATTATCACATTACACTGTATATATATATATATATATATATATATATATATATATATATATATATATATATATATATATATATGTATATATATATGGATTTACTACATGTATGACGGAAATTATGCTTGTCCTGTGCTGATTTATTTTGCTCAATTAAGTTGTTTCCAAATTATGTTGTTAAGAATATTGTGGAGTCCTCTAACTCAGAGGCGAGGACCCTCCTTTTGAATTAGTCTCACATGACTTTGTGCTTAGACATGTTTTGACCTCTGTCCTGTGGGCACAGAGGGTTGTCCTTGTTGAATATATGATGTTATTGCCTACAGGCTCCTTTGCTGATGGATCTGCTTTGACACTGGGAAATTCAATGGTGTCTGTTTCTACTTCTTGAATCTTTATTTCCTCTTAAACCTTTCTGTGACCTTTGATATGCATCATGGATTTAGGAATCACAGGTAATCTGTGAAAATGCCTTCATTCCTTCACAAAGATTATTCTTAGACTATTAGCCTTTCATCTGTTAGATCTCTTAAACATGCGGTGGCCTGTGGGGTGCCTCAAGACTCAACAGTCCCCTAAGCTTTTCAATTTCTATATTACACCTTTGATGAAATTAAGTAGGCCTTTCAGATTTTCAGTAATATCTACAAATTCACTTTTAACAAAATGACTGTCTCTTGATGGCCAGCCATTACCTATGTTCAAGCCTGGATTATCAATAACTTGAAATGGACCAGCGGGAAAGTGGACCACCTACTCACTGGCAAACACACTCGCAGATGGAATGCTGACTGTTGCCACCTACGTCGGGTACCCATAGAGAGCAATCCAAACAGGTCAAATCCCTTGGCGTACCTATTGACTGCAATTTAGTTCTGTGATCCCAAATCGGAAAATCGTTTCTTTTTACTTCTCTCTCTGAAGCAACTTGCATGTGTATAAAAGGAAGACCATGCCCTCATTTCAGCACTTGGCATTTCTAAAATAGACTTCTGCACCAGTCTTTACCCAGGGCTTACCTACTATTCCATAAAGAAGCTTCAAAGGATCCAAACCATCCATTGCAGTCAGAAAGAACGAGGCTGCACTGGCTCCCCATTATAAAGAGAATTATTTTTTTAAACGGCATGACTCATTAAGGTGTTCTATAGCACAGACATCTCCTGCTTTGCTACTAAGCTTAGCAGGTGTGCATCAAACACGTTAAAGTGCCGTGATTATGCCTTCATACTAAGTCCCCAGAATCAAGCACACAAGAATCAATGGTGGGTCCATCAGCCACCTGAGACCTTTTATCTGAGACACACTGCCAGCCCCCATGCGTGAAATGGGAAACTAATTATCTTTCAGAAAGGCTTTGAAAAGCCATGTCTTTTATTTTCCCTTTTACAGAGGATTGTGCTTCCTGTGTTCCTAGTCTTAGTTCTTAGCACCAGGATGCCTTTTCTGATTGAATGCACGATTTAGAAATGCCCCCCCCGCGCTATGATATTTCCTCATTATGTAATGAATGTGGCAAGAAACACGGATATGGAGTATTTTTTACATTTCTTAGGGTAGTTCTCATTACTCTGTCTTCTGCTCCTCATCCCATGCATAGCTTACTCCAGGGGCGGCTTTAGGCATGTGCAAGCTGTGCACCTGCACAGGGTCACCAACCCCCAGGGGCCACCACGGCAATATATAGCCTTAATAAAATAATCCTCTGAGGATGGATACATATTTGCGTGGCGGCCCCTGGCAGGGATTTGGCGGCTTCCGGCTCTGTTCCACTTCCAAACACCCTGATCACCCACCCCGCCCCCCTCTTCACTGGCTTCCGCGCTCTGCCCCGCCCGGACCCCCTCTTCCGGGGCCCCCTACCTACACTCCCTGCCCAGGGCCACCATGAGCCTAGAGCCGCCCCTGCTTACTCCCTACCATAGGCATGTAGAAGGAGGTAGGGGTGTAGCGAAACCAGGCCAGAGAGTATAAAAACAGAGAAAAGACTGGTGTGTATGAAGCCAAGGGCCTATAAAGGTCTGTGTAAGGCCCATGCCCCACTGTGTAATAAATGGCGTGAGGAGGAGAAGGCGATCTTTTCTAATGAAGATTAACCTGAGTAATCTAAAAATTCAGCAGCTGTGCATGTGGCATGAACATGCAGTGACAATTTTGCTATGCTATTCTTAGCCTCGATTTAAAACTGTTAAATATCCGAGACAGTAAATGTACACTTTTCATTTGAAGCACAGTAGTAACTGGACTGCATTAGATCGTGTGTTTACATACTTTACTAAAGCAACGGCCCGAAGGCTTTTAAAAAAAAATGGCCTCCCACAGAGCTTCAAAAATGTCTGACTTGTGATGCCCCTTTTAACCTTCCCTAGAAATGACCCCGCCCTCCCGTTGGTCTAGCCACAATCTCTGTGGATCTAAGCTCCGAGGAGAACTCCACTGTTGCTAGGGGATACCAGGGTAAATATTGAGCGTGTTCCAAAACAACAAATGATGATTGGATCAGGTATTTGTAAAGAATGTATTTTGCCGAAAGTGGTGTTAAGGGCTACATCAGACGGCTCGCCCTGTAGCAGCTGAGCGCGTTTGAGTCCGCCTCAGTAGGTTGGAATTATTGCTCCAACTTGTCCTAACGAAGGTGCGAGAAAGTTCGTGTACATTTCATTCCTACTGTCCTTTGACAAATCATCCTAACTCTTCATCAGTAGCAGATGCTGCCTCATTATTTAAACTAAAAATGCACACTCAGGTGAATGTCCAAGGACATGGGCCCTAATTCAAGGATAAAATGGAATCCTAGCCCCAAGTTGCTTCTAAACTAGGCCCATAATTGAAATACATTGCCCCCATAAAGCCACTGCACCTGCTCCACTATTAATAGCTACAGCTCTACACCACCCAAACTACCACAATAGCCGCCCTGGGAAGGGCACAACTCTTAATTTATGGAATTGGAACCTGGGCAGAAGAGAGGGGGCTTTACAATTACTGGACCAACTCTAACTATACATTGGCTATAATAAGCTCTACTGGGCTAGAATACATCAATTCGTTTATTTATATATTATTTTCTCTTATCAGTTATTTCTGTCATCTTTTTTTAATTTATGTAAATTAAAATTTTTTTATAAATGGTAAAAACACCATCGTTTTCTTTGTGTCCATATATACAATACAAATCATAAATATTGCAACAATAATACAATTCTGTTAGATGTGCACATTTTGCATAGCTGTGCAAAGAAAAAAGTTACATCAATATAACAATATTAGATATGTCCCCATACCATTATCACATTTATACTAACCTCACATCCAGTCACTACATACCAAACATTCTTATACACACATCACATCACATTCATAATGTTCCAGCTTTAAAATAGCTATCAAGAGAAAAACTCATGGTGAAAATTATTTCTTAGTATCCATGGTTATGACGTCAGCTGGAAAAGGATCAGACCGACACACGTTTCAGTGGATACCTATAATTCAATTCACCTTCTTCAGGGCCTCTTGCTTTCTTTTAAATGAATGCAGCGGAGGTTGAATGGGGAATCAATAGGTCTATATCTGGCTGTTTTCCTTTACTCAATGGCAGGCCCATATATCCATCCGATATATCTAATTCGTCAATGAGTGTCTATCTTTTGTTTGCGCTCCAACTTGTATGTTCTCTCGCGTTTTCTTTGATGTCCTTCGTTTTATTTGGCTTCACAGTAATCAAATGAATAATATGTGCAGCTATGCAGGTCCGTTTTTCTCATTTGGTTGTTATTAATTGCACTTTACAACATGACGTGTATCATCCTCGAGGTTTCCGACCACCACAGGACAGCTTTCCAGGAGCAGAGAAAGCTCCTAGGCATAAATGTGTGTAATTTCCTTGAACCTGTCTGTGCAATATTGCAATAGCAAATCAAACGAATTTCCAATTCCACTAGTACTTTTTTTTTTTTTTAAGAGTTTTATATAGCGCAAACTTGATCCAGAAGGTATAGGGTATCAAAGCGCTTTACACAAGCACCAGTTGCGTTACATGAGGACCCATTCATTTTTGTTAGGCAGGGGGAGATTAAGTGATTTGCCCAGAATCACAGGCTGTTGCGCATCATTGCCGAGACTCGAACCCAGTTCCCCAGATTTGAGGTTGACCGCCCTAGCCATTAGCCCAGCTCCTCTCCCTAATACTAACACTGCACAAGCATGTAAACCAGATGTGAACAAGATCATAGGACCCTGACTGTAGGATACACAGTTCACCATAACATTCTTTATTCTTTTATGACAAATTCTTTAAATACAAGAGGCAAAATCTAGTATCCACTCCATCCTAAACACAAATAGGAATTCTAGTTAGCCACAAATCCGGAAAAAAATATAAATCCACCCTTGGAATTTCAGGAAAGCAAGAACAAAAATACGAGGTATAAATATTGACTAGGTATTTGGTAGCTCAAATAAGATATGGACTGAGGCCAGGTAGCCTGAGTTGATAGGAAACCTCCTGGTCCCGGTCATTGAAGCTAGGAGTCTTGGCTTCATTCCACTTAGGCTGAAACCACAGATCAACAGACTATCCTTTTCCTGTTACTCGGTCTAGGGAACTTTCAGTAAGAGCCTGCCTCTTCTTTCTACAGCATGTAGGGAAACTATTGTACAGTCTGCCATTACTTCGCATTCAGGTTGTTGGAATACTCTATGGTGGCCCTTTCAGGATACTTAACTCGAAAATTGCAGGTGATAAAGGATGCATCTACCAGACCTTTTAAATGCCATGAATCAGTATCACCACATTTGTCAAACCTTCATTGGTTACCTGAGGCAAATCAGGTATAGGTTGAATGTTTTCTTGTTTGTTACAAATGAGTTCATATTGTCAGACTGTGTTTGCGGGCCACAGGGCAGTCAGGGGCTATGGACCTGTTGTGATTCGGATCATTTGCCACTGGTGTGTTGGGGTCCACCTTGTTATGGTTCTGCAAACTTTGCCAAGTATAACTCCTCTGGCACTAGACTCCCAGGGTCATGAAGGTAAGCTGTCACAGTCTCTCAGGAAGGAGGGAGGGATGGATGCTTGAGATCAACAATCAACCCACTAAAACTATAACTTCACTGTTAAGGCAAGTACAAAAAAAACAAAGTACTTTTAATCACACAGCAGTACTAAATACTCCACAATCCAGCTTAGTATATAGTAACCCTGGGTATGATCTTCTCTTGTGGTGTTACACCTGCTGATTGCCCTTCCTCGTACCACCCAGATGACCAGTCTTACACTGCCCCCCTCCTACCAGTAGACAAGTTATAGCATGAATCAGGCTCAGCTCAGCTACAGTCTTAGGTTTCACCTACAAGTCAATGCATACTGAGTTCATGGTTTTCTCAGTAATTCTTATTTCCTAATGGTGTAGTCAATAGTCTTCCTTTCTCCTTTAGAGCGAATTGAGGGGCCCCTCTGCTGTGCTGTTAACCGCAGCCTTAATGACTGAAGATAGTCCAAGGTTGGCAGATAGGTAAGGTGGGGACAGCAAATCAATATATATGCAAACTGGCCTAGTCATATGATGCAGCTGCCCCAGTGTAGATTGATGTGCCGGCTACTGCAGCTTCCCTCTTAATGGATAGGTTGCTGATTTCACACTTACCTCCCCCACCCCCAGGCATACCTCAGTAGTTTCAGACCCGATTGGGGGAATTCAAGGGTGAAGACAATGATCATGACAAATGCATCCCTGCCTGGGCCAATGGCATAAGTCCTTGAAACAGTTTTTGTCCGTGCTGAGCGGATTACTCTTAGGCATAGATGCATCAAGCTAAAAACCGGTCGCAAACGGGCAGATTCTCAGAATCTGCCCCTTTGTGACCGGTATTTTTGCATTTGGGATGCATCATCCCAAATGCAAAAATCGCAATTTAAGAAATTGCAAAATTGCGATTACTTAAATTGCGATTGCATTTAAGGAATCTCAAATTGAGATTCATTAAATGCAATGCATTAAAGTAAAAAAAATAGTGATTTCGCTAATAGGGGGAGCAAATTACCATGAAGTTGAACTTCATGGTAATTTGCAAAAACTTTGAAAAATGCACTAAAGTGCATTTTTCAAAGTTCCATTTTACACACAAACATGCCCTTAGGGCATGTGTGTGTGCAAGATGTACCCATATGCAGATTTCAGGGGTGCAACAGGGTATCCTTTTGACACCCTGGCACCCTTGAAATTGCAATCTCAATTTGCGATTCTCTAATTGAGAATCGCAAATTGAGATTGTCTTCCCATTCATTCCTATGGGCCTGTAGGCCCATAGGAATCAATGGGGAGGTATTCTTTAATTGCGACTCGCAAATTGCGAGTCGCAATTAAGGAATTTTAAGAAATCGCTATTTTTTTTTGTGATTTCTTCATGTATAGCCTTTTGCTATTCCTTATTAGTGAATCCTTATTTTTCGCTAATAAGGAATAGCAACATGGGTGCTTGATGCGTCTGGGGGTTAGTTCACTCTCAGATATTCAGGTCAGTCCGAATGTCCCAAATGTCCCTCAGACACAGTAGCCTCTCTCTACTTGGACAGCAGGTTCTCCTGCACAGTAAAGCAGATTCCTTCTCTCTCTCTCCCTCTAAATAGGCTGGCAGGCTTCTAGGCACTTCAGACATATCCTGAGCTCCTCCAGAAGAAAGTGCACACTTCAAGTGATGCCTCCTCATATCTGGGAGATTGATTGTCAGGTAGACACCAGCCCTGGTTGTACAGCAGTCCTTCAATTATTCTGTTAAACAATTACTTCCCTAGTCATGAAAGGCTTGAAATTGGAACCCAGTGGGGTGGTTTGGGTTCCACTTTTTATACATATTTTCTAGACAGGCTATGGATCCACTGTCTACAACCACAGAATTGGTGTGGGGTGGTTTCCCTTTCAAGTGTCATCCTCGGGCTGCTCTCAGGGCACATCATTTGCAAAGAATGATGCTTCTCGCTCCAAGTAGCACTTTGGCGGTCTCCAAACAGGAGCACTCACACCAGAAGCACAATGATGTGTGAAGTTTATGCATCTGGCTTTTATCAGTCTAACTGAGCAATAATCAGGGGAGAAAAATAAAAGGGCAGGCCTGACCTTGAAACTTCCCTGCCTTGCACAACGGAAATTGCAGTCCCAGCCCACATCGTTAACATCAATGAAATGGCTCTGCAAATGAGGAGTACCCTGCTAACAAAAGGCCTCAGGGTAACACTGTCTCTGCCTCAGTTTCTGGAACCCCTCCTACCACAGGAATGCAAGGAATTTACTTCCACTCTCTGGGAAAATAATCCTCACTCTCGTACGTGTGCTATGCCAGGCCAGTGGCATCCAAAATGCCCCACACACACACAGGCTACTACTATACATGTGCTACATGCAGTAAAAATGTGTATGCACTCGAAATGCATGTGAGATTCCAGCGCAAGGTTCTGGGTATAGTGGAGATTTAAAGGAATGGGGCTGGTAGGCCTCACTCACAGTGACCCTTTTAACTCTGTCTGATCATATTATTGAGCCTTCAAAAACCTGTAATGTAGCTACTAATGCTTTATGTGCTGTTAACCCCTTGGGCGCGGCCGCGATTCTGCGCCTGTGCGGCACTTTTATTGAGTGGGCGGGTTCATAACGGCCCCCAGCCGTCATCAACACACGCCCACCGTTGTGCATGACGGCCGGGGGCCGTCATCAGCATGGAAGGGGTTAAGTAGGAATAAATAAATCCTCTGCCCACAATGAGTGCATACTTGGTGCACCTCTTCAGGTCAATGACAGGTCCAGGATCTCATATAGCCAGGGACAGGTTAAGGTCTCTGTGCACACACTATATTAGCATGATACTAGGACCAAAGTAAAAGTAAGGATACCAATTACACAGGCAGTTGGGCACTGAGGGCACAGTCCATTCCTATCCCAGCAATCAGATAGGACCCATAAAATCGAAATGTGTTAGATGTGCTTCTTCAAGGACCCTCAAATAATTCAACATTAATCTATCAAAAACATCCAGGTTTAAGTAAAGAGGAAATAGGGGAAGGGTTTTCTCTGTCGGAACATCCCCCAAGGCCTGAAATCTATACCACACTCTGATAGATCAGAAACCTATCACTTAACGTTCAGAAAACTCTAAAAACTTGCTATTTGATAATCAGTTGTCTATGTAGTCTCTTTTTCTATTCTGTCTCTAGGCTTTTTCTTGTTGTCTTTGTTAAAATCTGCACTGCGATGCTGCTTGAGACCACTACATAATTTACAAATTTGCTAACTAAATCCATACTAATATTATAAAGAGAGAGCCCAAACCTTTGAGGCGGGTAATCTCAGTAACCACAGCACCAATCACAACACCCAATACAGCGTTGGAAAGGGCAGTTGCAGCAGAAGGACAAAGGCTATGCAGACGGCCACCATATACATTTTTTTTTATTATTGTTTTTATTAACATTTCAAGAAACAGTGGTGTTCATCACAATCATACAGTGCAAGACATACAATTGTACCGTAGGACACCATATACATTTAAAAGGTAAAAGAACCGTGCCAGCAAAGTAGTCCCTTGTGGGCGTGTCTGCGTTGTGCTGTGAGTGTGGGCTGGGGGCGTGACTAACGCTGGGGGCGTGTGATACGGCCATCACATCGTGGGCTGTGGGCGTGTGCTGGGGGTGTGACAAACGCTGGGGGCGTGACAAACGCTGGGGGCGTTTGTCCGCCCTTCATGCCATGTGAGTCGTACATACAAGCGCCAATTACGTTGCTGCGCAGCATCAAGGGGCAGGCTGGGGGCGTGACACGCTGGGGGAGTGAGAAACGCTGGGGGCGTAAGAAACGCTGGGGGCGTGTGTCCGGCCTTGATGGCATGTGAACGCAATTGCACCGCATCAAGAGGCACGCTGGGGGCGTGAGAAACGCTGGGGGCGTGTGCTATGTTCCGCCCTTCATGCCATGTGGATCGTACATTAATCAGAAGATCGTCTGCTGTGGCCGTGTGCTGGGGGCATGACAACCGCGTTCAGCTGGAGGCCTGGTAAGTAACATTACTGCAGCCTCTCCTGCGCGCTGTTACTGAACTCTCTCATTCAACGAAATTAGACGCGCCTGCTTCCATCAACCAGGGCTCTAGCCGGGCTCAGGCGGCGGATCAGTACACAAATTACACGCGCCTGATAACATCAACCAGGGCAGCAGCTGGGCCTCAAGCGGGGGAACACGCGCCTGCTAACATCAAACAGGCCTGCATCTGGGCCTCAAGCGGGGGAACACGCAAATGAGCGTGTCTGCGGGGACAATTACTGCAGCGTCTCCTACTCGCTGTCCCTGAACTCTCTCATTAAACGGATTTACCCGTGGCTGATAACTCTCTCATTCAACGACATTACACGCGCCTGCAAACATCAACCAGGGCTCTAGCCGGGCTCAGGCGGCGAATCACTACACCAATTACACACGCCTGCTAACATCAACCAGGGCTGCAGCTGGCCCTTCTCCGTCCCTATTCTATGGAACAAAACATTTTGTCTACCCCAAGATTTTAAAATAAATTGCCCTTGCCAAATACACACATTACACACATTCTATTTCATACCTGGACAACGTCGGGACGGGCTGCTAGTAAATACATAAAGCAAGCAAATATTGTAATAGTGATACCCACAGAGATAAATACCCTTTTTTTCCTTTCCACAATTAACCTAACCACTCGGGAGTAATGCAGGTCCCGGTAGCCCCTGTGGTTTGTGGAGGGGGAGGGGCATCCCAACCCTTCAACGGGGCCCCTTTCAGCCATAGGCCAATAAATATTTGTGAGATATGGGACACTCAGGGGCCCTTCATCACGTTCCGTAAAGATGAATTATCATTTTGCATCACACCAATGTAACCACTGGGAAAAAGAGGAAAACAATGCTATGTTTAGGAAAACACCCTGTACAATGAAGGCAACAACGGGCTGCCTTTACAGTGAATGTTTTACAATGAAAAAGCATTTACTATGAAATTCTTTTACAACAAATGTTTTTGCAACGGGTATGCCTTTACCTCAGAAGCCTTTTACCTTGAAAATCATGGTAAAGGTAATCATTTAACAGGTAAATAGATGTGGGAGGGATGCGCGGAAATAGAAACTAGGAGGCTTTAGTAGATTATCAATTGTGGTGTTTATTTCAAAAGAACACTATCCATGGAATGTTGTGGATGGTATGTAAAGTCCTCGTCGTCTTCTTTGGAGCTGCTGGTATTCTGGTGCGTCCTTCAACCCCCCAGGATGCTCGGAATAAAAAGAGAACAAAGAGGACGGTAAGTGGTTTGGTCTCTAGGATAGGCTCTGGTCGTTAGAAGAGGAAAACCATCACCACACCCGGTGTAGTAAAGAGTTGTAGACTGTTTAGGCGACTAAGGAAATAGTGGATAAACCAACCTCCGTGCTCGGGCTTCCAGGCTAAAGTCAGGTGGTAGTATTTCAGAGTCGGGGCGTGCTCAAAACAGGTCGTGCTCACAAACAGGTCGTGCTCACAAAGTCTTATTAGATGCTCTGGTTACTACTGGATAAGTGTACCAGCGTTTTAGTGGATATGCGGGGAAAACATGTGACCAATAGGTAGATAGGGCAAGAGAGTGGTCGTGCTTCAGAGGTGGCGTTTTACGGCGGTGCTTTTACCCCCCCTCCGGACCTCCCCGCTCCCTATTCAGTCCTCCCGCTTCCCTCCCGACTGGTCAGTTCTACCCTGTGTACAGGCCACTCACCGCTCGAGCCGTAACTCTCCTGAGTCACGGCGGCAGTTGCGCCCTCCTGGGGGGAGGATGGTATCCACCACTCCTCGGACCACTCGTCTGCTTCTCCGCTTTCGTCCGTGAAGACCTCCGGCTCCGCGTCTTGCTCTGGTCCTTCTTCGGTTCCCGTTTCTCCGCGTCCTCGCGCCGCTCCTCCTTCCTCTTCTCTTCCGGGTTCCTCGACGATGTTGTTGGCGTCCTGTCCTGCCTTTTCTTCTTCCGGGTTGTCTGCGGATTGGTTGCGTCTCCTGGTTCCGCCTCCCACGTCCTGTAACAGAGACCTGGACCATGAATTACCCGGGTGTTTCGATGGTGTCTCTCTTTCCCAAGTGAGTCCCTCGTTGTAAGGTGGTAGGTGTGTTGCTTTCGCGTCATGCTCGCTGGGATACTTCCGACATCCCCTTTCCCTTAGTTTCTTGTTTACAAGAAGGGGTTCTATCGGATATCTAGACAAGAAGTCAGCATTGGCTTGAGCTTGGCCCTTCCGATGGAAAGTGGTGAATCTGTAAGGTTGTAAGGCAAGGAACCACCTGAGAATTCGGTCATTATGTCCTTTATTGCGGGCAAGCCATTCCAGGGGTGCATGATCCGTATAAAGGGAGAATTCTCGGCCCTCTAGATAATATTTTAGGGACTCGATAGCCCACTTGATTGCTAAGGCTTCTTTCTCAATGACAGCATAGTTTCGTTCTTGGGGATACAGCTTCCTACTTATGCACATGACCGGTCTTTCCTGACCTAATGGGTCTTGTTGGGACAGCACTGTTCCTAGACCGTATTCAGACGCATCCGTCTGTAACACAAAGGACTTTGTATAGTCAGGACTGAGTAGTACCGGCTTCGTCGTCAAAGCCCGTTTCAACGTCTGAAATGCTTGTTGCATTTCTCTTGAAGGGTTCTGAAGCTCTCTTTCAGTCCTCCTGTCCTTTCTGTGAAGATCTGAGAAAAAGAAGGAATGAACCTCCGGTAATATCCTAGAATACCGAGAAAGGCTCTTAGGTCTTTCTTTGTGCGTGGAAAAGGTAGCTGGGCTATGGCCGCTACCTTTTCTTCCTGTGGTCTGATGTACCCCTCTCCTAGTAGGTATCCTAGATATTTAACTGACCGTCCAGCCAGATGACTTTTCGCTGGATTGATAGTCAATCCCCTCTCTCTGAGGGCCTGTATCACTTTCTGAAGATGATCCATATGTTCTTCCCACGAATTACTGTATATGATGATATCATCCAGATAGGCAGCTGCAAAACTGCTACAGGGTCTGAGAACTTGTTTCATTAATCTCTGAAAGGTGGCCGGGGCCCCATGTAAGCCAAAAGGCAAAACCAAGAAGTGATACAAACCACCAGGAGTGGAGAAGGCCGTCTTCTCCCTATCCTGTTCTCTAAGAGGGACCTGCCAGTAACCCTTACATAGATCTAGCGTGCTGATATATTGTGCTCTACCCAGTTTCTCCACCATCTCATCAACTCTGGGAAGAGGGTATGCATCAAATCTGGATATCTTATTAACCTGGAAATCAATGCAAAAACGAATTGACCCATCAGGTTTTGGTACTATCACTATGGGGGAGTTCCACTCACTATGAGATGGTTCAATGATCCCCATTTTGAGCATTTGTTGGACTTGTTCTATGGCTTCTCGTCTTGCTTCCGGTAATCGATAAGGACGTAACCGGACTCTTTTCCCAGGTATTGTATGGATTTCATGCTGTATCAAAGAGGTCTTCCCGGGAGTTAGGGAAAACACCTCCTGTAGGGAAGAGAGTTTGTCACAAAGGTCCTGTTGTAGACCTGGGGACAGGCCACTATCTATGCTCTGATCGAACAACGGAAGGGTGTTCTCTGCTTTAGCTATCAAAGTAGGAACAGGACCTAACCATTTTTTTTGTAGATTGACATGGTAAATCTGGGTGTTCCTTTTGTTTTTGGGATCTAATTCTAATCGATATGTGACCAGTGTTACTCTCTCTATAACTTTGAAAGGTCCTTGCCATTGTCCTATTAACTTATGTTTGGAACTAGGCATCATGAGTAGGACCATATCACTTATTTTCAATATTCTCTCTGAAGCCTTTTTGTCGTACTGTTTTTTCTGACTATCTTGTGCCTTTTCCATGTGATTTCTGACTATGTTTCTGACTTGTGCTAAATGAGTCTTTAGAGTCCAAACGTACTCTGTTAAATCTTTAGCTCCATTCTCCTCTTCTTCCCACTCTTCTCGGACCATATCCAATAAAGTATGAGTTTGTCTGCCATACAGGAGCTCAATGGGGGAATACCCTGTGCTTTTCTGGGGTTGACAGCGTATTGCAAAAAGGGCTAAAGGCAACATGTCCTCCCTTTTTCGATATTCTAGATCTAACAGCTTTTTTAAGGTCATTTTGAGTGTGGCATTATATCTTTCCACCAGTCCATCCGTTTGCGGATGATAGGCCGCAGTGCGGATTTGTTTGATCTGCAGCTGTTGACATACTTGTCTCATAATTTTGGAGACAAAGGGCGTCCCTTGGACTGTGATGACCTCCTTGGGAAATCCAACCCTTGAAAATAAGGAAAGCATGGCTTTGGCAATTTGGGTGGAATTAGGGTGACGTAACGGAAAGGCTTCTGGGAATCTGGTTGCATAGTCAACAATGACCAACACGTATCTGTAACCACTGCGAGAGGGTAGTAAAGGACCAATAAGGTTCATCCCAACTCGGAAAAAAGGCTCATCGATTATTGGGAGAGGGTGAGGAGGGGCTGGAGGGGGTTTATATCTACTGTTTTTCTGGCAAATGGGGCATTCTTGACAATATTTCCTGACTTGATGGTATATTCCTGGCCAGTAGAACTGGGCTAGGATAGTGCTTTCCGTTTTCCCCCCACCAAAGTGTCCTCCTAAAAGATGGCTGTGGGCTAAAAAGAGGATTTTCTCCCTAAAGGGTTGGGGTACCATTAACTGGGGTTTCTGGTCTCTCCCTCCTTTCCTGTAAATAAACCTTTTATTTTAAAAAATTGAGGACCTACGTTTTGGGGGTCCTGAACTTCCACTGCTTTGCTAACGTGGGGTCTTCTCTCTGGGCTACATGGAATTGCGGGTCCCGTTCCCAGAGACAGTCATCACCTTTTTTTGTCAATGCTACATGTGTCCATTCACGCTTTTCCTTCTTTTTTTGATTTTTGCTTTTCTTCTGTTTTGTAGCTGGCCATTCCTGATCTGTCAGGAAGGAAAAAGGTGCTGTATCTCTCCACTCATCTTCGCTGGTTTTCCTCTCTTTCAAGATATCGTCTAGATATGGGTAATCCCTTCCTAGTATAAAGGGTTCCGGTAACTTAGGTATGAGTCCTACATCCATCTGTACAGGGTCTACATGGGGATTATGTTGTACCGTAACCTTGGTGGTGGGGTATAGTTTTTGATCACCGTGTACACAAATAATGTTCACGGTGCCCTGTGGTTCTGTAACACCGCCAGGAAAAGTTTGGGGTTGTATCAACGTTTGGAGACATCCTGTATCTATTAGGGCATCACGGGGTTCTCCATTGACAGACACTTGTCGGTGATATGGTAGTGGGTCGTCTTCCTCGGTCTGACAGAGATATGATCGAGTTAGTCCTATCTCCATTGGTTCTTCTTTTTGGGGACAATGTTGTGCAATGTGACCATACGCCCCACAGTGGTAGCACTGAAGTCCTTGGGGAATATGTGGTCTCGGTACAACAGGTAAAGGTCCGGGTACAAGGGTCACGGTTTCAGGTTTCTTGGGAGGCAAAGGTCTAACCGCCCGAGTAGAAGAGCCCCGGTCTGGGTGGTGTTTCCATGAAATATCTTCTCTTCCTTTTTGGCTTTCTTGGGCCCAGTTAAACACATTAGCTATTTCGACTGCATTTTCCAGGGTTAGTTGAGTGTGTTGCCTGACCCATTTCTGGATAGGTGGATGCAAGGAGGTTAGGAATTGTTCAAGATACCTTCTCCATAATCTCATCCTTTGTTGCACTGGCTGGTTTGAGCCATCTATCTGCTAGATCTCTTACTCTATAATACAAAGCCCTTGGGGTTTCCTGGGGCCCTTCCTTGATCCGTCTGAATCGAATCCTATAAGTTTCAGTGTCTATTCCCATACGTTCGAGAATACTTCTTTTTATATCATCATAAGGAGTAAGTCCCAGTGGATTTGCTGCCTGATAAGCTGCTTGTAGGTCACCAGAAAGTAGCGGACCTAAGTATTGCCCCCATTTGTCTTGTGGCCAGGCGGCCGCCCTGGCCATGCGCTCAAAATTAGAAAAATAGAAGTCCGGGTCTTCCCCTGCTACTTATTTTTGCATTACTACGGAAGGCAGGGTGGTTTGTGGTCTGGGTTGGCCAAGTGTTTCTGCTAGTTTGCCAATAACAGTTTCCTGCGCGGTACTCTGGGCCGTGAGAGTGCGATGTAATTTATCGCGATCTTCTTCCGCAACTGCCAGAAATGTTTCCATGATCTTCCCTAATTGTTCCTGATTATCCGCCATTTTCTTCATAACAGCCTCCACTTCCCCCAATCCCACTTCTGACACCACCTGTGGGAGGGATGGGCGGAAATAGAAACTAGGAGGGTTTAGTAGATTATCAATTGTGGTGTTTATTTCAAAAGAACACTATCCAGGGAATGTTGTGGATAGTATGTAAAGTCCTCGTCGTCTTCTTTGGAGCTGCTGGTATTCTGGTGCGTCCTTCAACCCACAGGATGCTCGGAATAAAAAGAGAACAAAGAGGACGGTAAGTGGTTTGGTCTCTAGGATAGGTTCTGGTCGTTAGAAGAGGAAAACCATCACCACACCCGGTGTAGTAAAGAGTTGTAGACTGTTTAGGCGACTAAGGAAATAGTGGATAAACCAACCTAGTGCTCGGGCTTCCAGGCTAAAGTCAGGTAGTAGTATTTCAGAGTCGGGGCGTGCTCAAAACAGGTCGTGCTCACAAACAGGTCGTGCTCACAAAGTCTTATTAGATGCTCTGGTTACTACTGGATAAGTATACCAGCGTTTTAGTGGATATGCGGGGAAAACATGTGACCAATAGGTAGATAGGGCAAGAGAGTGGTCGTGCTTCAGAGGTGGCGTTTTACGGCGGTGCTTTTACCCCCCCTCTGGACCTCCCCGCTCCCTATTCAGTCCTCCCGCTTCCCTCCCAACTGGTCAGTTCTACCCTGTGTACAGGCCACTCACCGCCCGAGCCGTAACTCTCCTGAGTCACGGCGGCAGTTGCGCCCTCCTGGGGGGAGGATGGTATCCACCACTCCTCTGACCACTCGTCTGCTTCTCCGCTTTGTCCGTGAAGACCTCCGGCTCCGCGTCTTGCTCTGGTCCTTCTTCGGTTCCCGTTTCTCCGCGTCCTAGCGCCGCTCCTCCTTCCTCTTCTCTTCCGGGTTCCTCGACGACGTCGTTGGCGTCCTGTCCTGCCTTTTCTTCTTCCGGGTTGTCTCCGGATTGGTCGCGTCTCCTGGTTCCGCCTCCCAAGTCCTGTAACAGAGACCCGGACCATGAATTACCCGGGTGTTTCGATGGTGTCTCTCTTTCCCAAGTGAGTCCCTCGTTGTAAGGTGGTAGGTGTGTTGCTTTCGCGTCATGCTCACTGGGATCCTTCCGACAGTAGAAAACATTTAAATATATATATGTATATATATGTCGATTTTTTAGGGTTTAGGGTGTGAATGTTTTTTTTGGCTGTAAGAGATTTTTATGATATTGGTTGGGTATGGGTTTTGGGTGATAGAGGAATTTTTAGGGTTTAGGATGGGTATGGGTTTTTGGGCAGCAAGGAAATTATTGGGTTTACTATGGGTATGGATTTGTGGGCGGCAGAGGAAATTGTAGGGTTTATGGTAAGTATGGGTTTTGGGGTGGTAAGGGAATTATTGTAGGGTTTTAGGTAGGTAACAGTTTTTGGGAGGTAAATGAATTTTTAGGGTTTAGGGTGGGTATGGATTTTTGAGTGGCAAGGGAATTTATAGGGTTTAGGCTGGGTCTGAGTTTTTGGGTGGTATGGGAATTTTTAAGGTTTAGGGTTGGTATGGATTTTTGGGTGCAAGAGAATTTTGAGATTTTTGAGTGGGTATGGGTTTTTAGGTGGTAAGGGAATTTGTAGGGTGGCAAGGGATTTCTTAGGGTTCGGGGGTTGTGGGTTAATCGGGTAATACATATGTTGGTGGGAGGAGCAGGTGCTGGCATATGACCTAGTCCAGATAATGAGGGATAATGTAATTTTATGGTCACGCTACATTGATGATCTTTTTATTATATGGCATGGCACTATGGAATCAGCAGAAGGTTTTGTTAAGAAGCTGAATGTGAGCCAACTTAATTTACATTCCACATTTGCACGAAATACGTTCTTTTTTTTTTACCTAACAGTGTATGTTTGGGAGGGGCAGTTGCACACTAAGACACTAAGATCACAGCTGGCAACATGGTGTTGCATGCACTTAGCTTTCAACCCAGTAGGTTGAAGTACAGCATTCCTTATGCAGAGAATCTGCGTACGCACAGGAACTGTAGTAGTGAAGATTAACTTCAGATTGCACAAAAACAACTCAATGATTGGTTTGCTACTCAAGGATATAGTCATCCAGTCTTAGAAGGAGCTCAAAGCAAACAGTAAACCTATAGAACAGTAGTTTGCAGATAGCAACAGATCCACAGCAAGACAGCAGCCAAATGAGTTTCGACTTATTATTGGATATAGTGCACAACACCAAAAGATCAGAGGTATTTTCCAGAAACACTGGCACCTTTTGCGAAATGACCCAGTGATTGGCCCAAAAATGCATAATAGACCTCTTATTGCTTGTCAAAAGGTAAGACCTATGAGACATGATCTTGTAGTCAGCAGTCCAGAGGTGCAGCAGCAATGGTCGTGGCTGAGTGGAAGTGGATGTTTTAAGATATGCCATAAATGCAAGGATTACAATTATGGGGTGAACACCATACAAGTACCAGTGCCCTTTTCTGATAGGATGTGGAACATCAGAAAGCCACTCAATTGTAGGAGTGACTGTTGTCTATGTTTTGAAATGCCGTTGTCCGAAGTTCTACATAGGTAGAAGAATTTTGAGAGCACAAAAAGCGTATTTTACCACATTTCAGAGCAATCAAAAACAAGAACCAAACCTATCTGGTGCCTAGACACTTCCAGGCAGTGCATTCTAGTGCTGTAGAAGAACCAAGATGGGGAACAACCTCTACTACACAACTTTTAGCACGCAGTGCTATTACAACGCAGACTTTAAAACGAAAACCATTACAACGCATTACACTGGGAGGCGCTCTAGGATAGGGAATAGTTTTAATTTACTATCCAACACCTTCCCTAGTGTCCACGGGGACTGGTGTTGGAATAGTAAATTAAACTATTCACTATCCAGCACCGCCCAGTGTAATGCGTTGTAATGGAATGCGTTTTAAAACTTGCGTTGTTACAGTATGCGTGGTAAAAGCATGCGTTGTAACAACGTACATCCCCTGAGATACTTTGTATTAGACCAAGTACCAGTTGGATTGAGAAGGGGCAATAGGGATAAGTGTCTCAGGCAACTTGAATCCAAGTACATTTTAAGATTCAAAACTAAAACACCTGAAGGGTTGAACACTGAAGAAGATGTGTATGTTCAATTTTAATTGAGAGCCTGTATTGAATATATGATTATCTATTTATCTACAAGTATGGGATTTTTGGCCATCTATTCTTTGGAATGGTTTTATCTTTTTAGTTCGAGAGTGTTCCTTAGAGATGCATGTGAGCACTTTTCACAGTTTTACTATGTTTTTACTAGAAGCAATGTAGTGTTTTACCGTTTGTCTGAACTGAAAGTGTCATAGGATTTGACCTATATATGTAATTAACTTTATTCATACAGTTTCTATGCAATACTCGTACAATGTTGGTGAAAGCCATTGGTTTTCCTTTCTCTTGGTTGTGGTTGTTTCCTTCTCTGTTCAATTCTAATTGGGAGAAAGGAATTGGTAAATATACATTTTAAGAAAAAGGCGAGTTTACCAATAGTGACATAATGAGTGTACATTTTTGAAGCATTCTTCTCTAGATAATAGGAGAAATTAAGTAAACCAATTCAACTAGTCAGTATTGAGACTTTTATATATATTTAAAAAAAAAACAGTTTTAAAGATCAGGCCAATTGAGAATTGTCAAGTTTTGCAGAATCTAGTATATGGTTTTTACTGCAATGTTTCGTCCCAAGACACCTGTAAATGAATTGTATTTTGCACTTGACAGCCATGAGATTAGTACGATAAACTTCAAGGGACGATATTAATGTGTTAAACTCAAATGCTCTACGGGACTTTTTCAAGTCTGTCTTTGTCCACAAGACATCAACAGCTCAAGTTCAAACTACTTTGCCTTGAGAATTGTGCAAAAGATTAGAGATGATTAGGCTGTAGCAGTGACAATAACTGCGGAAACGTTTAATCGATGAATTGTGTTGATATGCATAAATTTCACTTTAAAAAGAGAGAATTTGCACTGTCACTTTAAGTTTGCATTATCACTTTAAATCTTTGGAACCCATCCTGTGTGTAATTAAAGATCAAAATGGCAACTACTATCTGATTCGAGAAAGACTGTGGAGGCGGTCAAAGCGAGTCAAACAGTAGCCACAATAAAGCTTACCTTTGAAGCGAGCCTGAGTGTGGTACAGCCTGTTTTAGATGTGTAGAGTGGTAGAGTGGGCAAGTAGATATATATATATATATATATATATCACAAGAAGGGCTCCATTTTGCCGGGGCCCCCGACCCTGCAGGGCAGGCTCTGTTATCAGGAATGGTGATCCTGGAGGATTTTGCAGCAGCAACAGAAAAATACAGAGCCACAATCCGACTTGCTTCCAAACAAGACTTTATTCGTCTATGCAGCATTTATACTCAGTGTCCTTACGCGTTTCAGCGAGAGATCGCCTTGTTCACAGGTGAGTAGAGTATGAGCCAAGTGGTCACATGGGCAGCACTATCAACTACAGTCCCCAGAATGCACTGACACAATTGCTTCATTTCACGGCACTGACATGATTCCTTATTCTGCCAAATAGCGTTATATTTCCAATGTCATGTGCACACTCTCAATTGCAGTGTCCAAAATAAACGTGCATATTTTTCGTTTTCTAGCAAAGTGCATATGCTTGCATTGTCCTGATAAGTGTTTGAAAAGCGGATTTACCAGAGAAAGGAAAGCACCTTGCTCGTCTCCCTTTCGCATGTCCACACTGCCAAATATCCATGGAAGTCCAAATGGCTGGAACGTGGGATGCGCGGGTCATGCCCCCTCAATAACATCACAAGAAGGGCTCCATTTTGCCGGGGCCCCCGACCCTGCAGGGCAGGCTCTGTTATCAGGAATGGAGATCCTGGAGGATTTTGCAGCAGCAACAGAAAAATACAGAGCCACAATCCGACTTGCTTCCAAACAAGACTTTATTCGTCTATGCAGCATTTATACTCAGTGTCCTTACGCGTTTCAGCGAGAGATCGCCTTGTTCACAGGTGAGTAGAGTATGAGCCAAGTGGTCACGTGGGCAGCACTATCAACTACAGGCCCCAGAATGCACTGACACAATTGCTTCATTTCACGGCACTGACATGATTCCTTATTCTGCCAAATAGCGTTATATTTCCAATGTCATGTGCACACTCTCAATTGCAGTGTCCAAAATAAACGTGCATATTTTTCGTTTTCTAGCAAAGTGCATATGCTTGCATTGTCCTGATAAGTGTTTGAAAAGCGGATTTACCAGAGAAAGGAAAGCACCTTGCTCGTCTCCCTTTCGCATGTCCACACTGCCAAATATCCATGGAAGTCCAAATGGCTGGAACGTGGGATGCGCGGGTCATGCCCCCTCAATAACATCACAAGAAGGGCTCCATTTTGCCGGGGCCCCCGACCCTGCAGGGCAGGCTCTGTTATCAGGAATGGAGATCCTGGAGGATTTTGCAGCAGCAACAGAAAAATACAGAGCCACAATCCGACTTGCTTCCAAACAAGACTTTATTCGTCTATGCAGCATTTATACTCAGTGTCCTTACGCGTTTCAGCGAGAGATCGCCTTGTTCACAGGTGAGTAGAGTATGAGCCAAGTGGTCACGTGGGCAGCACTATCAACTACAGGCCCCAGAATGCACTGACACAATTGCTTCATTTCACGGCACTGACATGATTCCTTATTCTGCCAAATAGCGTTATATTTCCAATGTCATGTGCACACTCTCAATTGCAGTGTCCAAAATAAACGTGCATATTTTTCGTTTTCTAGCAAAGTGCATATGCTTGCATTGTCCTGATAAGTGTTTGAAAAGCGGATTTACCAGAGAAAGGAAAGCACCTTGCTCGTCTCCCTTTCGCATGTCCACACTGCCAAATATCCATGGAAGTCCAAATGGCTGGAACGTGGGATGCGCGGGTCATGCCCCCTCAATAACATCACAAGAAGGGCTCCATTTTGCCGGGGCCCCCGACCCTGCAGGGCAGGCTCTGTTATCAGGAATGGAGATCCTGGAGGATTTTGCAGCAGCAACAGAAAAATACAGAGCCACAATCCGACTTGCTTCCAAACAAGACTTTATTCGTCTATGCAGCATTTATACTCAGTGTCCTTACGCGTTTCAGCGAGAGATCGCCTTGTTCACAGGTGAGTAGAGTATGATCCAAGTGGTCACGTGGGCAGCACTATCAACTACAGGCCCCAGAATGCACTGACACAATTGCTTCATTTCACGGCACTGACATGATTCCTTATTCTGCCAAATAGCGTTATATTTCCAATGTCATGTGCACACTCTCAATTGCAGTGTCCAAAATAAACGTGCATATTTTTCGTTTTCTAGCAAAGTGCATATGCTTGCATTGTCCTGATAAGTGTTTGAAAAGCGGATTTACCAGAGAAAGGAAAGCACCTTGCTCGTCTCCCTTTCGCATGTCCACACTGCCAAATATCCATGGAAGTCCAAATGGCTGGAACGTGGGATGCGCGGGTCATGCCCCCTCAATAACATCACAAGAAGGGCTCCATTTTGCCGGGGCCCCCGACCCTGCAGGGCAGGCTCTGTTATCAGGAATGGAGATCCTGGAGGATTTTGCAGCAGCAACAGAAAAATACAGAGCCACAATCCGACTTGCTTCCAAACAAGACTTTATTCGTCTATGCAGCATTTATACTCAGTGTCCTTACGCGTTTCAGCGAGAGATCGCCTTGTTCACAGGTGAGTAGAGTATGAGCCAAGTGGTCACGTGGGCAGCACTATCAACTACAGGCCCCAGAATGCACTGACACAATTGCTTCATTTCACGGCACTGACATGATTCCTTATTCTGCCAAATAGCGTTATATTTCCAATGTCATGTGCACACTCTCAATTGCAGTGTCCAAAATAAACGTGCATATTTTTCGTTTTCTAGCAAAGTGCATATGCTTGCATTGTCCTGATAAGTGTTTGAAAAGCGGATTTACCAGAGAAAGGAAAGCACCTTGCTCGTCTCCCTTTCGCATGTCCACACTGCCAAATATCCATGGAAGTCCAAATGGCTGGAACGTGGGATGCGCGGGTCATGCCCCCTCAATAACATCACAAGAAGGGCTCCATTTTGCCGGGGCCCCCGACCCTGCAGGGCAGGCTCTGTTATCAGGAATGGAGATCCTGGAGGATTTTGCAGCAGCAACAGAAAAATACAGAGCCACAATCCGACTTGCTTCCAAACAAGACTTTATTCGTCTATGCAGCATTTATACTCAGTGTCCTTACGCGTTTCAGCGAGAGATCGCCTTGTTCACAGGTGAGTAGAGTATGAGCCAAGTGGTCACGTGGGCAGCACTATCAACTACAGGCCCCAGAATGCACTGACACAATTGCTTCATTTCACGGCACTGACATGATTCCTTATTCTGCCAAATAGCGTTATATTTCCAATGTCATGTGCACACTCTCAATTGCAGTGTCCAAAATAAACGTGCATATTTTTCGTTTTCTAGCAAAGTGCATATGCTTGCATTGTCCTGATAAGTGTTTGAAAAGCGGATTTACCAGAGAAAGGAAAGCACCTTGCTCGTCTCCCTTTCGCATGTCCACACTGCCAAATATCCATGGAAGTCCAAATGGCTGGAACGTGGGATGCGCGGGTCATGCCCCCTCAATAACATCACAAGAAGGGCTCCATTTTGCCGGGGCCCCCGACCCTGCAGGGCAGGCTCTGTTATCAGGAATGGAGATCCTGGAGGATTTTGCAGCAGCAACAGAAAAATACAGAGCCACAATCCGACTTGCTTCCAAACAAGACTTTATTCGTCTATGCAGCATTTATACTCAGTGTCCTTACGCGTTTCAGCGAGAGATCGCCTTGTTCACAGGTGAGTAGAGTATGATCCAAGTGGTCACGTGGGCAGCACTATCAACTACAGGCCCCAGAATGCACTGACACAATTGCTTCATTTCACGGCACTGACATGATTCCTTATTCTGCCAAATAGCGTTATATTTCCAATGTCATGTGCACACTCTCAATTGCAGTGTCCAAAATAAACGTGCATATTTTTCGTTTTCTAGCAAAGTGCATATGCTTGCATTGTCCTGATAAGTGTTTGAAAAGCGGATTTACCAGAGAAAGGAAAGCACCTTGCTCGTCTCCCTTTCGCATGTCCACACTGCCAAATATCCATGGAAGTCCAAATGGCTGGAACGTGGGATGCGCGGGTCATGCCCCCTCAATAACATCACAAGAAGGGCTCCATTTTGCCGGGGCCCCCGACCCTGCAGGGCAGGCTCTGTTATCAGGAATGGAGATCCTGGAGGATTTTGCAGCAGCAACAGAAAAATACAGAGCCACAATCCGACTTGCTTCCAAACAAGACTTTATTCGTCTATGCAGCATTTATACTCAGTGTCCTTACGCGTTTCAGCGAGAGATCGCCTTGTTCACAGGTGAGTAGAGTATGAGCCAAGTGGTCACGTGGGCAGCACTATCAACTACAGGCCCCAGAATGCACTGACACAATTGCTTCATTTCACGGCACTGACATGATTCCTTATTCTGCCAAATAGCGTTATATTTCCAATGTCATGTGCACACTCTCAATTGCAGTGTCCAAAATAAACGTGCATATTTTTCGTTTTCTAGCAAAGTGCATATGCTTGCATTGTCCTGATAAGTGTTTGAAAAGCGGATTTACCAGAGAAAGGAAAGCACCTTGCTCGTCTCCCTTTCGCATGTCCACACTGCCAAATATCCATGGAAGTCCAAATGGCTGGAACGTGGGATGCGCGGGTCATGCCCCCTCAATAACATCACAAGAAGGGCTCCATTTTGCCGGGGCCCCCGACCCTGCAGGGCAGGCTCTGTTATCAGGAATGGAGATCCTGGAGGATTTTGCAGCAGCAACAGAAAAATACAGAGCCACAATCCGACTTGCTTCCAAACAAGACTTTATTCGTCTATGCAGCATTTATACTCAGTGTCCTTACGCGTTTCAGCGAGAGATCGCCTTGTTCACAGGTGAGTAGAGTATGAGCCAAGTGGTCACGTGGGCAGCACTATCAACTACAGGCCCCAGAATGCACTGACACAATTGCTTCATTTCACGGCACTGACATGATTCCTTATTCTGCCAAATAGCGTTATATTTCCAATGTCATGTGCACACTCTCAATTGCAGTGTCCAAAATAAACGTGCATATTTTTCGTTTTCTAGCAAAGTGCATATGCTTGCATTGTCCTGATAAGTGTTTGAAAAGCGGATTTACCAGAGAAAGGAAAGCACCTTGCTCGTCTCCCTTTCGCATGTCCACACTGCCAAATATCCATGGAAGTCCAAATGGCTGGAACGTGGGATGCGCGGGTCATGCCCCCTCAATAACATCACAAGAAGGGCTCCATTTTGCCGGGGCCCCCGACCCTGCAGGGCAGGCTCTGTTATCAGGAATGGAGATCCTGGAGGATTTTGCAGCAGCAACAGAAAAATACAGAGCCACAATCCGACTTGCTTCCAAACAAGACTTTATTCGTCTATGCAGCATTTATACTCAGTGTCCTTACGCGTTTCAGCGAGAGATCGCCTTGTTCACAGGTGAGTAGAGTATGAGCCAAGTGGTCACGTGGGCAGCACTATCAACTACAGGCCCCAGAATGCACTGACACAATTGCTTCATTTCACGGCACTGACATGATTCCTTATTCTGCCAAATAGCGTTATATTTCCAATGTCATGTGCACACTCTCAATTGCAGTGTCCAAAATAAACGTGCATATTTTTCGTTTTCTAGCAAAGTGCATATGCTTGCATTGTCCTGATAAGTGTTTGAAAAGCGGATTTACCAGAGAAAGGAAAGCACCTTGCTCGTCTCCCTTTCGCATGTCCACACTGCCAAATATCCATGGAAGTCCAAATGGCTGGAACGTGGGATGCGCGGGTCATGCCCCCTCAATAACATCACAAGAAGGGCTCCATTTTGCCGGGGCCCCCGACCCTGCAGGGCAGGCTCTGTTATCAGGAATGGAGATCCTGGAGGATTTTGCAGCAGCAACAGAAAAATACAGAGCCACAATCCGACTTGCTTCCAAACAAGACTTTATTCGTCTATGCAGCATTTATACTCAGTGTCCTTACGCGTTTCAGCGAGAGATCGCCTTGTTCACAGGTGAGTAGAGTATGAGCCAAGTGGTCACGTGGGCAGCACTATCAACTACAGGCCCCAGAATGCACTGACACAATTGCTTCATTTCACGGCACTGACATGATTCCTTATTCTGCCAAATAGCGTTATATTTCCAATGTCATGTGCACACTCTCAATTGCAGTGTCCAAAATAAACGTGCATATTTTTCGTTTTCTAGCAAAGTGCATATGCTTGCATTGTCCTGATAAGTGTTTGAAAAGCGGATTTACCAGAGAAAGGAAAGCACCTTGCTCGTCTCCCTTTCGCATGTCCACACTGCCAAATATCCATGGAAGTCCAAATGGCTGGAACGTGGGATGCGCGGGTCATGCCCCCTCAATAACATCACAAGAAGGGCTCCATTTTGCCGGGGCCCCCGACCCTGCAGGGCAGGCTCTGTTATCAGGAATGGAGATCCTGGAGGATTTTGCAGCAGCAACAGAAAAATACAGAGCCACAATCCGACTTGCTTCCAAACAAGACTTTATTCGTCTATGCAGCATTTATACTCAGTGTCCTTACGCGTTTCAGCGAGAGATCGCCTTGTTCACAGGTGAGTAGAGTATGAGCCAAGTGGTCACGTGGGCAGCACTATCAACTACAGGCCCCAGAATGCACTGACACAATTGCTTCATTTCACGGCACTGACATGATTCCTTATTCTGCCAAATAGCGTTATATTTCCAATGTCATGTGCACACTCTCAATTGCAGTGTCCAAAATAAACGTGCATATTTTTCGTTTTCTAGCAAAGTGCATATGCTTGCATTGTCCTGATAAGTGTTTGAAAAGCGGATTTACCAGAGAAAGGAAAGCACCTTGCTCGTCTCCCTTTCGCATGTCCACACTGCCAAATATCCATGGAAGTCCAAATGGCTGGAACGTGGGATGCGCGGGTCATGCCCCCTCAATAACATCACAAGAAGGGCTCCATTTTGCCGGGGCCCCCGACCCTGCAGGGCAGGCTCTGTTATCAGGAATGGAGATCCTGGAGGATTTTGCAGCAGCAACAGAAAAATACAGAGCCACAATCCGACTTGCTTCCAAACAAGACTTTATTCGTCTATGCAGCATTTATACTCAGTGTTCTTACGCGTTTCAGCGAGAGATCGCCTTGTTCACAGGTGAGTAGAGTATGAGCCAAGTGGTCACGTGGGCAGCACTATCAACTACAGGCCCCAGAATGCACTGACACAATTGCTTCATTTCACGGCACTGACATGATTCCTTATTCTGCCAAATAGCGTTATATTTCCAATGTCATGTGCACACTCTCAATTGCAGTGTCCAAAATAAACGTGCATATTTTTCGTTTTCTAGCAAAGTGCATATGCTTGCATTGTCCTGATAAGTGTTTGAAAAGCGGATTTACCAGAGAAAGGAAAGCACCTTGCTCGTCTCCCTTTCGCATGTCCACACTGCCAAATATCCATGGAAGTCCAAATGGCTGGAACGTGGGATGCGCGGGTCATGCCCCCTCAATAACATCACAAGAAGGGCTCCATTTTGCCGGGGCCCCCGACCCTGCAGGGCAGGCTCTGTTATCAGGAATGGAGATCCTGGAGGATTTTGCAGCAGCAACAGAAAAATACAGAGCCACAATCCGACTTGCTTCCAAACAAGACTTTATTCGTCTATGCAGCATTTATACTCAGTGTCCTTACGCGTTTCAGCGAGAGATCGCCTTGTTCACAGGTGAGTAGAGTATGAGCCAAGTGGTCACGTGGGCAGCACTATCAACTACAGGCCCCAGAATGCACTGACACAATTGCTTCATTTCACGGCACTGACATGATTCCTTATTCTGCCAAATAGCGTTATATTTCCAATGTCATGTGCACACTCTCAATTGCAGTGTCCAAAATAAACGTGCATATTTTTCGTTTTCTAGCAAAGTGCATATGCTTGCATTGTCCTGATAAGTGTTTGAAAAGCGGATTTACCAGAGAAAGGAAAGCACCTTGCTCGTCTCCCTTTCGCATGTCCACACTGCCAAATATCCATGGAAGTCCAAATGGCTGGAACGTGGGATGCGCGGGTCATGCCCCCTCAATAACATCACAAGAAGGGCTCCATTTTGCCGGGGCCCCCGACCCTGCAGGGCAGGCTCTGTTATCAGGAATGGAGATCCTGGAGGATTTTGCAGCAGCAACAGAAAAATACAGAGCCACAATCCGACTTGCTTCCAAACAAGACTTTATTCGTCTATGCAGCATTTATACTCAGTGTCCTTACGCGTTTCAGCGAGAGATCGCCTTGTTCACAGGTGAGTAGAGTATGAGCCAAGTGGTCACGTGGGCAGCACTATCAACTACAGGCCCCAGAATGCACTGACACAATTGCTACATTTCACGGCACTGACATGATTCCTTATTCTGCCAAATAGCGTTATATTTCCATTGTCATGTGCACACTCTCAATTGCAGTGTCCAAAATAAACGTGCATATTTTTCGTTTTCTAGCAAAGTGCATATGCTTGCATTGTCCTGATAAGTGTTTGAAAAGCGGATTTACCAGAGAAAGGAAAGCACCTTGCTCGTCTCCCTTTCGCATGTCCACACTGCCAAATATCCATGGAAGTCCAAATGGCTGGAACGTGGGATGCGCGGGTCATGCCCCCTCAATAACATCACAAGAAGGGCTCCATTTTGCCGGGGCCCCCGACCCTGCAGGGCAGGCTCTGTTATCAGGAATGGAGATCCTGGAGGATTTTGCAGCAGCAACAGAAAAATACAGAGCCACAATCCGACTTGCTTCCAAACAAGACTTTATTCGTCTATGCAGCATTTATACTCAGTGTCCTTACGCGTTTCAGCGAGAGATCGCCTTGTTCACAGGTGAGTAGAGTATGAGCCAAGTGGTCACGTGGGCAGCACTATCAACTACAGGCCCCAGAATGCACTGACACAATTGCTTCATTTCACGGCACTGACATGATTCCTTATTCTGCCAAATAGCGTTATATTTCCAATGTCATGTGCACACTCTCAATTGCAGTGTCCAAAATAAACGTGCATATTTTTCGTTTTCTAGCAAAGTGCATATGCTTGCATTGTCCTGATAAGTGTTTGAAAAGCGGATTTACCAGAGAAAGGAAAGCACCTTGCTCGTCTCCCTTTCGCATGTCCACACTGCCAAATATCCATGGAAGTCCAAATGGCTGGAACGTGGGATGCGCGGGTCATGCCCCCTCAATAACATCACAAGAAGGGCTCCATTTTGCCGGGGCCCCCGACCCTGCAGGGCAGGCTCTGTTATCAGGAATGGAGATCCTGGAGGATTTTGCAGCAGCAACAGAAAAATACAGAGCCACAATCCGACTTGCTTCCAAACAAGACTTTATTCGTCTATGCAGCATTTATACTCAGTGTCCTTACGCGTTTCAGCGAGAGATCGCCTTGTTCACAGGTGAGTAGAGTATGAGCCAAGTGGTCACGTGGGCAGCACTATCAACTACAGGCCCCAGAATGCACTGACACAATTGCTTCATTTCACGGCACTGACATGATTCCTTATTCTGCCAAATAGCGTTATATTTCCAATGTCATGTGCACACTCTCAATTGCAGTGTCCAAAATAAACGTGCATATTTTTCGTTTTCTAGCAAAGTGCATATGCTTGCATTGTCCTGATAAGTGTTTGAAAAGCGGATTTACCAGAGAAAGGAAAGCACCTTGCTCGTCTCCCTTTCGCATGTCCACACTGCCAAATATCCATGGAAGTCCAAATGGCTGGAACGTGGGATGCGCGGGTCATGCCCCCTCAATAACATCACAAGAAGGGCTCCATTTTGCCGGGGCCCCCGACCCTGCAGGGCAGGCTCTGTTATCAGGAATGGAGATCCTGGAGGATTTTGCAGCAGCAACAGAAAAATACAGAGCCACAATCCGACTTGCTTCCAAACAAGACTTTATTCGTCTATGCAGCATTTATACTCAGTGTCCTTACGCGTTTCAGCGAGAGATCGCCTTGTTCACAGGTGAGTAGAGTATGATCCAAGTGGTCACGTGGGCAGCACTATCAACTACAGGCCCCAGAATGCACTGACACAATTGCTTCATTTCACGGCACTGACATGATTCCTTATTCTGCCAAATAGCGTTATATTTCCAATGTCATGTGCACACTCTCAATTGCAGTGTCCAAAATAAACGTGCATATTTTTCGTTTTCTAGCAAAGTGCATATGCTTGCATTGTCCTGATAAGTGTTTGAAAAGCGGATTTACCAGAGAAAGGAAAGCACCTTGCTCGTCTCCCTTTCGCATGTCCACACTGCCAAATATCCATGGAAGTCCAAATGGCTGGAACGTGGGATGCGCGGGTCATGCCCCCTCAATAACATCACAAGAAGGGCTCCATTTTGCCGGGGCCCCCGACCCTGCAGGGCAGGCTCTGTTATCAGGAATGGAGATCCTGGAGGATTTTGCAGCAGCAACAGAAAAATACAGAGCCACAATCCGACTTGCTTCCAAACAAGACTTTATTCGTCTATGCAGCATTTATACTCAGTGTCCTTACGCGTTTCAGCGAGAGATCGCCTTGTTCACAGGTGAGTAGAGTATGAGCCAAGTGGTCACGTGGGCAGCACTATCAACTACAGGCCCCAGAATGCACTGACACAATTGCTTCATTTCACGGCACTGACATGATTCCTTATTCTGCCAAATAGCGTTATATTTCCAATGTCATGTGCACACTCTCAATTGCAGTGTCCAAAATAAACGTGCATATTTTTCGTTTTCTAGCAAAGTGCATATGCTTGCATTGTCCTGATAAGTGTTTGAAAAGCGGATTTACCAGAGAAAGGAAAGCACCTTGCTCGTCTCCCTTTCGCATGTCCACACTGCCAAATATCCATGGAAGTCCAAATGGCTGGAACGTGGGATGCGCGGGTCATGCCCCCTCAATAACATCACAAGAAGGGCTCCATTTTGCCGGGGCCCCCGACCCTGCAGGGCAGGCTCTGTTATCAGGAATGGAGATCCTGGAGGATTTTGCAGCAGCAACAGAAAAATACAGAGCCACAATCCGACTTGCTTCCAAACAAGACTTTATTCGTCTATGCAGCATTTATACTCAGTGTCCTTACGCGTTTCAGCGAGAGATCGCCTTGTTCACAGGTGAGTAGAGTATGAGCCAAGTGGTCACGTGGGCAGCACTATCAACTACAGGCCCCAGAATGCACTGACACAATTGCTTCATTTCACGGCACTGACATGATTCCTTATTCTGCCAAATAGCGTTATATTTCCAATGTCATGTGCACACTCTCAATTGCAGTGTCCAAAATAAACGTGCATATTTTTCGTTTTCTAGCAAAGTGCATATGCTTGCATTGTCCTGATAAGTGTTTGAAAAGCGGATTTACCAGAGAAAGGAAAGCACCTTGCTCGTCTCCCTTTCGCATGTCCACACTGCCAAATATCCATGGAAGTCCAAATGGCTGGAACGTGGGATGCGCGGGTCATGCCCCCTCAATAACATCACAAGAAGGGCTCCATTTTGCCGGGGCCCCCGACCCTGCAGGGCAGGCTCTGTTATCAGGAATGGAGATCCTGGAGGATTTTGCAGCAGCAACAGAAAAATACAGAGCCACAATCCGACTTGCTTCCAAACAAGACTTTATTCGTCTATGCAGCATTTATACTCAGTGTCCTTACGCGTTTCAGCGAGAGATCGCCTTGTTCACAGGTGAGTAGAGTATGAGCCAAGTGGTCACGTGGGCAGCACTATCAACTACAGGCCCCAGAATGCACTGACACAATTGCTTCATTTCACGGCACTGACATGATTCCTTATTCTGCCAAATAGCGTTATATTTCCAATGTCATGTGCACACTCTCAATTGCAGTGTCCAAAATAAACGTGCATATTTTTCGTTTTCTAGCAAAGTGCATATGCTTGCATTGTCCTGATAAGTGTTTGAAAAGCGGATTTACCAGAGAAAGGAAAGCACCTTGCTCGTCTCCCTTTCGCATGTCCACACTGCCAAATATCCATGGAAGTCCAAATGGCTGGAACGTGGGATGCGCGGGTCATGCCCCCTCAATAACATCACAAGAAGGGCTCCATTTTGCCGGGGCCCCCGACCCTGCAGGGCAGGCTCTGTTATCAGGAATGGAGATCCTGGAGGATTTTGCAGCAGCAACAGAAAAATACAGAGCCACAATCCGACTTGCTTCCAAACAAGACTTTATTCGTCTATGCAGCATTTATACTCAGTGTCCTTACGCGTTTCAGCGAGAGATCGCCTTGTTCACAGGTGAGTAGAGTATGAGCCAAGTGGTCACGTGGGCAGCACTATCAACTACAGGCCCCAGAATGCACTGACACAATTGCTTCATTTCACGGCACTGACATGATTCCTTATTCTGCCAAATAGCGTTATATTTCCAATGTCATGTGCACACTCTCAATTGCAGTGTCCAAAATAAACGTGCATATTTTTCGTTTTCTAGCAAAGTGCATATGCTTGCATTGTCCTGATAAGTGTTTGAAAAGCGGATTTACCAGAGAAAGGAAAGCACCTTGCTCGTCTCCCTTTCGCATGTCCACACTGCCAAATATCCATGGAAGTCCAAATGGCTGGAACGTGGGATGCGCGGGTCATGCCCCCTCAATAACATCACAAGAAGGGCTCCATTTTGCCGGGGCCCCCGACCCTGCAGGGCAGGCTCTGTTATCAGGAATGGAGATCCTGGAGGATTTTGCAGCAGCAACAGAAAAATACAGAGCCACAATCCGACTTGCTTCCAAACAAGACTTTATTCGTCTATGCAGCATTTATACTCAGTGTCCTTACGCGTTTCAGCGAGAGATCGCCTTGTTCACAGGTGAGTAGAGTATGAGCCAAGTGGTCACGTGGGCAGCACTATCAACTACAGGCCCCAGAATGCACTGACACAATTGCTTCATTTCACGGCACTGACATGATTCCTTATTCTGCCAAATAGCGTTATATTTCCAATGTCATGTGCACACTCTCAATTGCAGTGTCCAAAATAAACGTGCATATTTTTCGTTTTCTAGCAAAGTGCATATGCTTGCATTGTCCTGATAAGTGTTTGAAAAGCGGATTTACCAGAGAAAGGAAAGCACCTTGCTCGTCTCCCTTTCGCATGTCCACACTGCCAAATATCCATGGAAGTCCAAATGGCTGGAACGTGGGATGCGCGGGTCATGCCCCCTCAATAACATCACAAGAAGGGCTCCATTTTGCCGGGGCCCCCGACCCTGCAGGGCAGGCTCTGTTATCAGGAATGGAGATCCTGGAGGATTTTGCAGCAGCAACAGAAAAATACAGAGCCACAATCCGACTTGCTTCCAAACAAGACTTTATTCGTCTATGCAGCATTTATACTCAGTGTTCTTACGCGTTTCAGCGAGAGATCGCCTTGTTCACAGGTGAGTAGAGTATGAGCCAAGTGGTCACGTGGGCAGCACTATCAACTACAGGCCCCAGAATGCACTGACACAATTGCTTCATTTCACGGCACTGACATGATTCCTTATTCTGCCAAATAGCGTTATATTTCCAATGTCATGTGCACACTCTCAATTGCAGTGTCCAAAATAAACGTGCATATTTTTCGTTTTCTAGCAAAGTGCATATGCTTGCATTGTCCTGATAAGTGTTTGAAAAGCGGATTTACCAGAGAAAGGAAAGCACCTTGCTCGTCTCCCTTTCGCATGTCCACACTGCCAAATATCCATGGAAGTCCAAATGGCTGGAACGTGGGATGCGCGGGTCATGCCCCCTCAATAACATCACAAGAAGGGCTCCATTTTGCCGGGGCCCCCGACCCTGCAGGGCAGGCTCTGTTATCAGGAATGGAGATCCTGGAGGATTTTGCAGCAGCAACAGAAAAATACAGAGCCACAATCCGACTTGCTTCCAAACAAGACTTTATTCGTCTATGCAGCATTTATACTCAGTGTCCTTACGCGTTTCAGCGAGAGATCGCCTTGTTCACAGGTGAGTAGAGTATGAGCCAAGTGGTCACGTGGGCAGCACTATCAACTACAGGCCCCAGAATGCACTGACACAATTGCTTCATTTCACGGCACTGACATGATTCCTTATTCTGCCAAATAGCGTTATATTTCCAATGTCATGTGCACACTCTCAATTGCAGTGTCCAAAATAAACGTGCATATTTTTCGTTTTCTAGCAAAGTGCATATGCTTGCATTGTCCTGATAAGTGTTTGAAAAGCGGATTTACCAGAGAAAGGAAAGCACCTTGCTCGTCTCCCTTTCGCATGTCCACACTGCCAAATATCCATGGAAGTCCAAATGGCTGGAACGTGGGATGCGCGGGTCATGCCCCCTCAATAACATCACAAGAAGGGCTCCATTTTGCCGGGGCCCCCGACCCTGCAGGGCAGGCTCTGTTATCAGGAATGGAGATCCTGGAGGATTTTGCAGCAGCAACAGAAAAATACAGAGCCACAATCCGACTTGCTTCCAAACAAGACTTTATTCGTCTATGCAGCATTTATACTCAGTGTCCTTACGCGTTTCAGCGAGAGATCGCCTTGTTCACAGGTGAGTAGAGTATGAGCCAAGTGGTCACGTGGGCAGCACTATCAACTACAGGCCCCAGAATGCACTGACACAATTGCTTCATTTCACGGCACTGACATGATTCCTTATTCTGCCAAATAGCGTTATATTTCCATTGTCATGTGCACACTCTCAATTGCAGTGTCCAAAATAAACGTGCATATTTTTCGTTTTCTAGCAAAGTGCATATGCTTGCATTGTCCTGATAAGTGTTTGAAAAGCGGATTTACCAGAGAAAGGAAAGCACCTTGCTCGTCTCCCTTTCGCATGTCCACACTGCCAAATATCCATGGAAGTCCAAATGGCTGGAACGTGGGATGCGCGGGTCATGCCCCCTCAATAACATCACAAGAAGGGCTCCATTTTGCCGGGGCCCCCGACCCTGCAGGGCAGGCTCTGTTATCAGGAATGGAGATCCTGGAGGATTTTGCAGCAGCAACAGAAAAATACAGAGCCACAATCCGACTTGCTTCCAAACAAGACTTTATTCGTCTATGCAGCATTTATACTCAGTGTCCTTACGCGTTTCAGCGAGAGATCGCCTTGTTCACAGGTGAGTAGAGTATGAGCCAAGTGGTCACGTGGGCAGCACTATCAACTACAGGCCCCAGAATGCCCTGACACAATTGCTTCATTTCACGGCACTGACATGATTCCTTATTCTGCCAAATAGCGTTATATTTCCAATGTCATGTGCACACTCTCAATTGCAGTGTCCAAAATAAACGTGCATATTTTTTGTTTTCTAGCAAAGTGCATATGCTTGCATTGTCCTGATAAGTGTTTGAAAAGCGGATTTACCAGAGAAAGGAAAGCACCTTGCTCGTCTCCCTTTCGCATGTCCACACTGCCAAATATCCATGGAAGTCCAAATGGCTGGAACGTGGGATGCGCGGGTCATGCCCCCTCAATAACATCACAAGAAGGGCTCCATTTTGCCGGGGCCCCCGACCCTGCAGGGCAGGCTCTGTTATCAGGAATGGAGATCCTGGAGGATTTTGCAGCAGCAACAGAAAAATACAGAGCCACAATCCGACTTGCTTCCAAACAAGACTTTATTCGTCTATGCAGCATTTATACTCAGTGTCCTTACGCGTTTCAGCGAGAGATCGCCTTGTTCACAGGTGAGTAGAGTATGAGCCAAGTGGTCACGTGGGCAGCACTATCAACTACAGGCCCCAGAATGCACTGACACAATTGCTTCATTTCACGGCACTGACATGATTCCTTATTCTGCCAAATAGCGTTATATTTCCAATGTCATGTGCACACTCTCAATTGCAGTGTCCAAAATAAACGTGCATATTTTTCGTTTTCTAGCAAAGTGCATATGCTTGCATTGTCCTGATAAGTGTTTGAAAAGCGGATTTACCAGAGAAAGGAAAGCACCTTGCTCGTCTCCCTTTCGCATGTCCACACTGCCAAATATCCATGGAAGTCCAAATGGCTGGAACGTGGGATGCGCGGGTCATGCCCCCTCAATAACATCACAAGAAGGGCTCCATTTTGCCGGGGCCCCCGACCCTGCAGGGCAGGCTCTGTTATCAGGAATGGAGATCCTGGAGGATTTTGCAGCAGCAACAGAAAAATACAGAGCCACAATCCGACTTGCTTCCAAACAAGACTTTATTCGTCTATGCAGCATTTATACTCAGTGTCCTTACGCGTTTCAGCGAGAGATCGCCTTGTTCACAGGTGAGTAGAGTATGAGCCAAGTGGTCACGTGGGCAGCACTATCAACTACAGGCCCCAGAATGCACTGACACAATTGCTTCATTTCACGGCACTGACATGATTCCTTATTCTGCCAAATAGCGTTATATTTCCAATGTCATGTGCACACTCTCAATTGCAGTGTCCAAAATAAACATGCATATTTTTCGTTTTCTAGCAAAGTGCATATGCTTGCATTGTCCTGATAAGTGTTTGAAAAGCGGATTTACCAGAGAAAGGAAAGCACCTTGCTCGTCTCCCTTTCGCATGTCCACACTGCCAAATATCCATGGAAGTCCAAATGGCTGGAACGTGGGATGCGCGGGTCATGCCCCCTCAATAACATCACAAGAAGGGCTCCATTTTGCCGGGGCCCCCGACCCTGCAGGGCAGGCTCTGTTATCAGGAATGGAGATCCTGGAGGATTTTGCAGCAGCAACAGAAAAATACAGAGCCACAATCCGACTTGCTTCCAAACAAGACTTTATTCGTCTATGCAGCATTTATACTCAGTGTCCTTACGCGTTACCTTTGAAGCGAGCCTGAGTGTGGTACAGCCTGTTTTAGATGTGTAGAGTGGTAGAGTGGGCAAGTAGATATATATATATATATATATATATATATATATATATATATCTGTTAAATACTTATGTTTCCGTGGTATAGGTATCCGTGGTGAATCCGTATCCGTTGTAAAATAATTGTTGTAAAAGACGTTCATGGTTAAGGCAATTACGTTGTAAATGAGTATTGTAAAGCCATTCGTTATAATGGCAGTTGTTGTTCGGACATATAGCCTTTTTTGTGATAATCAAACCACAAAGAAAGAAAAAAACAGCTGAGCTAGAGTGGGCAGTTTAATCTATCGAAACTGAGGGACTTAGTTACACCGTGACCTGGATAATCAGATATTCGTGAATCCAAATAGTCCTGTCACCTGTGCCTTGAGAGAATCACTACCCTAATGGGTTGAGAGTCATTTTCTTTAGAGCAACCCAGATTAGGGTATTTTCGTATAGTGTGTAGAAAGGTTAGCGGATGGGACCATTACTACCTGTTGGCGTCTTCTCTTGTAGATGTTTCACAGTCCTAGGCTCACCTTCGCTCCAGTCCTGGACTTCAATTTGACAGAACTTTGCCTTTTGGGAGGTGTAACTTTTAGTCCTGGTTCAGATTAATTGGCCAATTAGACCACTATAGCTAAAAAAAAAAAACAATGAATTGCAACGGTTGTGTCCCAGTGACATGGGTTTATCCGGTAACTCAACACTGATTGTTGCTGAGGATCAAAGCTCAGGATGTTATTGTTTCTTAATGGCATGAAGGCTGTCTCATTTTTACTTTGTCAAGAAAATGCCGATTCACCTCGATTCGTCTAGGATAACGAGTGGAAGTAATGATATCATTAAAACAATTAGGTCTATTATTAGGCTTCCATTTTTAGCTTTAATTCCGAATGCCCGCAGAACCGAAATGTTTTCCTATGAACCCATGTGAAAGACATACCCGAAAGTAAACTCACTGTATTTAACAATAAGCAGGAAGCAAAATATTAGCTGTGATTTTAGCTGTAATAATTGCTTCTGCAAGAAAACGACCAGAATATAAAGCGAGCAGGATTGCATACCTCTCGAACAATTTGGTGTGATAATTTGTCACAGAGCAGAAGGGCCAGGTTAAGTTCCCAGGCCTGAACCAGCTGTTTGACACATATTGCCTTGAAGAGAGGGTTGTCAGACTAATAAACTGCAGGCAGAATGCCCCCCAAGTGGACAAAGGTTTCGATATTACAAGAATGTGGGAGAATGAGAGTAAAAACAGCAGATGTGATGTCACATCAACCCTCACACTAATACTCTTGAGTCATGAGACAAACATTAGACATGGGCTCATGAAGCTTCCTAAATGGGACGATGAACTGCCGTGACCCTGCTCACAGTAGGCATGCTGCCTATCCTAGTCTCAAGTCACAACAATCAACACACAATTGTGACTTCAGCAGAAATGCTGTATAATGTATCCAAACAGATCGGTACATAGAAAAAAGACACACGCCATGGGATAAAGCACTTCCTAAAATACTCAGGGCACTCACCAGAAACACATGAATTACAACAGCATGGTGGCTTAGCAGACTAATATCGCACAGAGAGAACTTCATCATTTGGTTCCTCCAAGCTAAAACTGGCATATCCCAGAGAACAGGAAATACAAGTGCTCGCCATAGCCGAGCACAACACTTGGTACACTTTAACCCATCTAGCAGCTGATTGTGGTCTGTATTGACATAAATCATGTGATGCCAAAGGGGGGATGTGGAAGGCTATCTCAGAAGAAAAATGTAGTTATCTGAAGCATTTGGTATCATCTCTGAATCAAAGATGACTCACGGAACCTGGAGATCTTAACAATTCAGCTTCACAAGGAGGTCAAAGGAACCTCATGAAAGTGTCCCCATACCTGGGACCACCATTAGCTCATCCAGCTGTGGGAGCACCTTGTAGAAGACATTGTGCTTGTAACCTGTCATATCATGGCATGACGTAAAATAACATTACATTCACCATACTGTGGGAAGGGTGGGGGCAGGTGGCTGGCCAGGGAGGGGGGACATTTCTTGCTCATCTTCAAGAATACCATTGAAGGCTGTTTATTTTTATTTTTTCCGCAAATACTAATGCAATACGTCTGTGATCTCAATAAAAGGCGGTGCAACTCCTGGTTTATCATCAGTCACTAAATATGTCACTGTTGCAAACAATGAGGGAGAGTAGGGTGTTTTACAAAAATGTAGGGTGGGAACTCCCGGTCCCCTGTTAAGGATTTTATACAACAAAGAGAGGAGTTCCCCCTGCAGGCGTGACAGAGAACGACTCTGTGCCTAAAGCTTAAGGCTTCGTGAAAAGCTTGTGCCCAACCTATATGCAGGACAAAGCATGTCCTTTAAGAATACCCCTCACTCACCAACCTGGTTGGTGACATGCTTCATCATCGGGGTCCCACCCCGAAGGCCGAGTCCCAACAGGGTGTGCTTCGACACCTGATTACAGTGGAGCGGGTATTTTTTCTTTTATATGTGCAGTGATAAAATAGAGGTGAGTGGTTTAAAAAGGGGCCAATTCTACTCACTAAAAGACTTTATTCCTGAGTGACTGGACACCCTATAAAAGAAATGTGACACCTATGCCTAATTAAGTAGACTTCGGTGTTCAAGACGTGTAGTGTATTAAAATATGTCACACCTATGATGCTAAAAATTACACCAAACCTATTTTATGCAAAGCCCACGACTCTCTTTCCAATCTAGTATAGAGGCATAAAGAACGTTGGCAGGACCCTTATTCAGAAAAGAAACACACACTCATAGACAGCCCCTCCCCCACCCAGCGGGAACAGCAAGGTCCCCAGGTATTTTCCCTCACTAAACAATCCAAAAGAAGGGATATTATTGGCAAACAACATCGTTTCTGCATTCTTGTGCTGACCTTGTCGAAGCTGCCTTCCAATGAGCTGCCTCTTTACATAGTTCTCAAATTGAAACAGCTGGTGCCCTCCAGATTTTCAGATCATAGTTTGATGATTTGGTTTCTGTTACCGCACCCCTTACCCCCACGTGCATTCCCCTTAGCAACATGCTGGCTCTCGAAAAGGCCTCGTCATGCTGCAGAAATGTATTATGTATTCAAAACTAGTGCTATTCTCCCGGCTGCTCCCAGGGCCCTGTGGTGATAAACATCACGGATGACTGTATAGATTGCACGTGGACCCAAGTCAATGTCATAACTCTAGTTACAAAATGAGGAATGGTTTTCCTGTTCCGTACATCAGATCAGATTGGATGTAGCATGTCATGATTCACGTCCGGGCCTGCGGAATGTTTGGAGCGATCGCCATGCTCCAAATTTAGAAGCTGCGGGCGGAAGTCGAGCAACGGGATGCTTTTTGAGCCATTACATCACAGGATCTCAGACGCCAAGGCAGGGAACCCAACTGAACTAAATTGCTGCTAGGATACTCTTCCCAGCTGTGCAAAGGAGATTCTCAGGACGGGATGTTCTATTTGCTGCTTTATAAACGAATTGTCTAATTCAAAGTGATGCCCTGTTTTCCGAATGTAGGAAAGAGGGGAGGACCGGGAACTTAAAACAGCCCAGGCAAAAATGATGAATTCATCCCCCATGTGCAGACCTGCTAATGCGTGCTAGCACCAGAGGAACTCTTTCAAGTTGCTGCCGGGATCGCGTAACGTGGACCACCACCACTCCTAGAGGTCGAAACTGGCCTCCAAGTGTCAAAACTGGCCTCCTGTAGCTCCAGGCTCCCGCGGGATTGCTTGCTTGCCCGACTGACCAGTCCGGCCATGGTTCGAAGAAGAGTTGGAAACCAACTGCTCTCAAGTTGGACAATCCATTGCATTGTCTCTGGGCCATTGCCTGCTCAGCACAAAACTGCACAACAGGATCTCTAAGGGGAAACTGTCCTACAGGGATTGCTTTCCATTTGCGAATCAGTTACCACCCAATTTGGGGATCGGTAACAGACGAATGGTGTGTGATTGCAATAGGGGTTACTAAGCATTGATACAAACCTCTGCAACTCGTAAATGGGAGTGGGTGCATTTTCAGGTTTCCCTTATATGTGATTTGGAACGTGTCACGAAACCCATTTTATGAGCCAGGATTACTTTTCCTAAAAGAACCAAATTTTATTGATTTTGATAATAATACACAGCTGCATCCACATAGAAGTACAAGCTTGAAGTAACAGCCCATTCGATCGTCTGTCTCCCAACCACAACACACATTTACAAAAGCAGTTCATAATGAGCACACCACTTCCCTCATATATCTTTGCATGCTTTTGAGGTCAACCACGAGCCTCGTAACCTCCTGATTTTTATGAATCGCACGGTTTGCGACTGCCAAAGAATATTGTAAATTAGGCCTCAGGAAGTGTAAAGAAGAGACATGATGTGGAATCAAGATGAGCTAGCCTTAGTACTTGGTAACCCTAGCAATCAGCAGTACTGCATATGTGCCTGTACGAAAAACCTATGTTTTGACTTATTACGCACTGGATGGGGTGGATCTGTTTCATATTAATTATAGGGGAAGGAGCAGTGATGCAAACCTTTGCCTTTTTGCTAAGTGACATCACAAAAAGTGACACCACATTCCCTTCTACCTAGATGACAAACCTCTGAGAGCTTTCCTAAATGTTTTTTCTGAAAAGTGACAAGCCAATCACAAAAGATGAGCTGCTAAAATTAGCAAAACTAAAGGAATACATACCTTTAATAGATTAAAAGTAAAATTGGTTAAACAACAAAGAACGCTACGTGGTTAGCACGGAACTATCCCTTTTCTGTCGGTAGTTGACTTCATGTTTTTCAGATGCTAAGGCTTTGTGTTTGACTCACTGTTCTCAACCTCCGACACTCTACCCTCCACCTAGGTTACCCTGTGCGTGGTGTTGTGCATGTCTTGTTTAATTAGCACCAAGTCTACCTTACATTCTCCCTTCTTGCCTTTCAAGGTGACCTTGAGATCCTGGATAGCATTGAGGTTAGGTGAGGTCTATGGGTCTTCAGCCGGTGCACTAGCACCCCCTCTACTCCCTTTCCCCCCTGGAGGGGGTCTGTTGCATGGTGTACTTGTCCATATTATCCTGGGAATTCAAAGAGGTTGGCTTGTCTTGTGCCATGTTTGTGGGGGGAATGCTGGGAGGGAAATGCCGTCAGGAGAGAATCTGCGACGAGTTGGGATCCCCTGCCAGGAAGCAGACACTGCCCAATCCTCTTGCACGATCAGTGTAAGGTGCCCCATGCAGGTGGCTCTGTCCCCCCCCGCAGGGCCCTGGTCCCTGCGTAGCAGTGCTCTCACCCAGTGGAGCAATTGTGGAAGGTGGGGACAGGGGACCCCAAGAGAACACACTTCCCTGTAAGCTACCCACACCAATCAGAGTCCAGTAGGGCCCACTCCAAAGCTCCAGTCACTTCCTAGAAGGGCGAAACACGCAGAAAACACCATGGTACATTGTATCAGGCCCCAATTGGGTAGCAAGGGAGCCAGCAAGGGAGGGGAGGCAATCCCAACACCGACTGGGCCCTGACCAACGACCCCGGGACATCACCTCACCTCACCGGAGAACAAGCGAAGCAACAGCGCAGGCCAGGGAAGTCAGGGCAAGTCCTGTCCCCCCAGACTGCACCAAACCAGTCCAAACAGGCCGCACCTGGGAGATGCCAACATGCCGGATGCAGATCTGAATGGGGTCTCTCACTCCTCTCCCAGGTCTAGCTGTCCCTCCTCAATGCACTAAATACAGTCTCCTAGCAGTAGCCAGTGTCCACGTAGGGGGGCTTAGACACCCCTCTCCCATCTCCCGAGTCAAAGGGTGGCTACCAGCGATATTCACCATGCCTGCAGTTCAATGAGAGGCCCTTCACCACTCACCAGAGCGCTGAAGGCAGAGAGCCCTCCTGACTCGATCCACCCTATGCTGTGCGGCTGACTTCATCCCCTGGAGCTCTGGCACGCCAATGCCTCCATCACTGTTGGGCTCCCAAGCTTCTCGGTCCTGACAGACTCCACACCCTGGGCAGGCTGCCTGTGGACCCTGTCTATCGCTTGGGCCCCTGCAGGCTTAATCAACAGGCCTCTAATGTTGGTTCCAGCCCTCTGCACCTCCGCCCTCTCAGGCCGATCTTCCCGGGGCAATCAATGATGACCCCGGGCTGCACAGCGATTTCGGCACCTAGGGGGTCAGAAACCAGCAGGCAGACTTGGCATTGCTAGTGCTGTGGGTTCCCATCGCTTACCACACAACCCAGTTTCACAAAAAACTATGGTTCCTGTGGACAATCAACAAATGATACTTAATACATAATTGCACAATAAATAATTGAAGGCAAAGAGATGTCTGAAAGAGAAAAGTCATATAACACGAATTTTGTATAGAAATACGTTATTTATATAATGTAATCACATTATTTTAAATCCAGTGCAAGGTGTCCCAAGTGATTGTGAAACCTATATTTCAAGGTTGTGTCTCCTTGTGACATAAAAATAAGGTTTCATCAAAATGTACAAAAACAACCATTAAATCAACACATGAAATGTGCTTGCATCCTAATAATACAATAACAGTAGCTGAGAAATGGTTACCTTCATATAGTCGACGACGTTTTGACCCACTTATCAATGTGGGGTCTCATCAGGACCTAGCAATGAAGGGGCACCTGGAGATGACTGTCAGATAGTGTGGTGTGCACCGTGTGAGAGTGAAAGGGAAGAAGGGTTCTCACGTAGAGCCCATTTGGCACCTATAATGGGGAGGGGTACTGGCGGTCAGGAAGGCTCGAGGATGATGGCCTCAGTAGTTTTGAAGGGGCGAGAAGCTGTTTAGAGGATAATTTCGATGTTAAAAGGCCTGGACTCTAAATCGGCCTCAAGTGAAAATGTAGTGACGACAATCTGTCTATGGGTCAGTTACCCGGTGTGGAAAGGATAATGCAATAATTTGGGACGCCAAGGTCAGCTGCGGAAATTAATCCCGCTCATCTCGCGTTATATGCCTGTTCTCTTTCAGACCTCTCTTTGCCTTCAATTATACCACACAATTCAGGGCAGGTGACACGGGGGAGCTTCGATGAAAGACGGATTTTGGTGCTCGTAAAGTGGAGCTCTTTAGAGAGCAACCCCATGCTTGCTGGCCCAAACCACGTCCCTCAAATTGCAGCATTTTGTTTCTTTTACTTGTCTTGGCTTGAGTTTCATTGGTGAAGTTCTTGTTTCTTGGTCAGTGAGCAGACAGGACCAGGTAGACTTGTGGATATTGTAGAGGAGTCCTCCTGTATTCTGTGTGTGGCCTAGGTGTTGTATGAAGAGTCTGCAGGGAAGAGGATATCAAGGATGTGTGTGGGTGAGTGAGGTTATGAACCGTGTATTTTTTAAAATAAGAAGTGCATCTAAGTTATGTTGTTTGATGCTTGCTTGTCAGGAGCATGTGTGAGTGCTCAGTGCGTATTGATAATCATGGGTTGGAGGGTTTGTGATGTTGACGGTGGGTGGGTGTTAATGAGTAGTATATAGATGAGGCTGATGTATGGTGTTCGGGTGTGACATAGTTGATTGTGTGGTCTGGACAGGAGTGTGAGCATGGAGAGTGGTGCAATGTGTGTGAGGCACAAGGGGAAAACTTTTCAGGAGATGCTGTGGTTCTGCCACTAGACCCTTCTTGTTCCAGCCAGGCCCAAAGAGTTGATGCCATTGTCTGTTTACTCTTAATATAGATACCTGGGCCTTGGATACCTTGGGGTATGGCCGAAATAGTAAATACCAGGATTGATAATACACTAAACCCGCACTACATCTGACCACTCTTGGGATAGAATATCTTCTGGGATGTCTTTTTGCCTGAGCAGAAGCGGATTGGATGGGTTTGAAGTGCCTTGGTAACTGGAAACAGGGTAATCATCTGGATTGGCTGCGCTCTTAAATGACAGGTCATGTGACGTCCATTCAGTCGCAATGTCTTCTTGGACTCTATCTGGCCTGGTGAATTGTTAATTGTTTGGGGGATTGGAAGGGTCTTGGTGGTGTGAATGATGGGGAGCAGATGAAGCAATCCAGGATCTGCAAATGCAGCACATCCGATGACCTCTGTTTAACCATGGTCTATTGAGACCTTAGCTGCTTCAGATCTGAGCTGGCTTGTGGTTGTCAGTTCATCAGACCCCATTCGAGCTATACATATACATTTGAAGCACTTTTCTGAGTGAGATAAGGTAATTGTTTTCTCTCCTTACTTTGGTTTTTTATTGTGCATCTAGAATTTGCGTAACATGTCTTACTTACAGTGCCATTGAAGATGATGGTTCCCAATAGCCTTGTGCAGTCTCTTTAAGACAGTGTAATGCTTGTTAAATTTCCTACTTCCATTTGTGGGGTGTTCCTGTAGCCTATGCATACATGCCAATAGACCCAATTCAGGTGGGAGACTACCGATTTTTCAAGCCCAAAATGGCTTTATTTTAATTGTCTCCCACCTGAAATTGCATTTTTTACAATAGAAGTCAATAGGGAATTATCGTTCTCCCGATTTTTTTATTTTAAATCTCCCCCGTCCCTGTCCTAAAATGTTGGCATGTATGCCTCTGGGTGTTTTAGACCTGACAGTATCACTCTCTGAATTCTTGGGCAAAATCTGATCGTGAAAATTAAATCTGGCAACCCAAATATGAGTGTCGGTACCCACCACCTCCAGCCACCTGCACAAACTAAGCGATGGCCCCAGGCTCTGGAACGAAGGATGTACGGCTGCCTGGCTAGCTCTAGCTCCTTTGACTAGTGGAAGTGAGCACATTGTCACCCTCACTCCCTAAGCTATGCCTACCTTGTCTTCCTGTCCTGCTGACTGGTCCATTGAGATCTCTACTGCAGATTTCAGGTAGTGTTGGCGCAGTACTGACTGACAGGGGAGCGTTGTAATGTAATGTATGTATACTTGTAAAGCACACTATCACCTTTCAGGGATCCTGGCGCTGTATACCGCTGTGGAACCCTTCCTGGCTTTCCCTGTGAGATGCCCCCTACTGGGCACCCCCAAGGTGAAGCCAGGCCTCCCAGCGCTTTCGGGGCCATTGTGGAGATTAAGCAAGCTATTGCCCAGAGTTGCAGAGTGGGACCCATTATTAGAGTAGGCACGAGGCGAGAATTATTGAGTCCGTGGACATTGAGCCCAAGATCCTGCCGCGTCGGGAATTGAACCCTGGTCGGGAATTGAACCCTGGTCCCGGGTCAGACCTCTGCATCAGGGTCTGCCGCTTCTAACCAGTGAGCCACACTTCTCCACTATCTTATTATGCATCATGTCTCAATAATTATAACTCCACTATCTTATTATGCATCATGTCTCAATAATTATAACTGTTCCAATCGGTTTACAATTGCCTTTAACCCAACCTGGATACATATAAATGACTGTTATAACAATATGACTAGAAATCCAGCATTTGCCATAAATTTCCGCAATGGTGCTTGACAGAGATTACACAACCCCATGGATAACTGCATTTATATGCTGTTCAGTTTTCGTAAATATTATTGTCCAGATGTGCTTTCAAAACACCATTTAACATATAGTTTCTGACAAAATTCACAATGTTCCTTTGTCACTGTGCTTTTAGTAGCTCCATTTCCTCCTTCTTCTCACAAATAGCTGTCAAGGTAGAATATTTGTAAAAATACTGCCAAATCCATCGTGTTTTTATACTGTAGTGCTGTTGTTTCTAAGATATTGCAGGGGAGTCACATTCTTCTACACCGCAAAACCACTTTCTGCTGTGGTTATCCATTAAAGCCAATGACATTGGATGTTTAACATTCAAGCGGCTAATGTCTGTGGCTAGTTCAGTCCTTATCGCCGGGTCAATGTATATCGCCAGATGTGGTGGACAGACAGACCAGCTACTTTTACTTTCAAGCCACTGCATTCTGATCGACAGTGTCTGGGGGGACGAGTTCAGATCCTTAAATGCCAAAATACAGCAGCTTTAATAGCTGCGAGTTTCCCTGGAAACTTGTTTTAAGAAGACCCGTCTATCAGTAGGTATGAAAGGGTCTCACGAGGCCTGACGCTTCTTCTATGGAATTAATCCCTCCATGCATCATAAGTGGAAACAGGCCCGAAACTTCACCTGGCCACAAACCGAGAGTTCACAAAGCCATGAACGTGCCTGGGCTGCGTTCAATTAATAATTTGGCACGCTTTCACAATGCAGGCATTTTACATAATTAGGTCGGGTGCTAAACACGCCCATTTTTTTTAAAAACCCAATATGTGTATGCCTCTGGCAAAAGAGCCACCCATCAAAATCAAAATCTATTTTTACTTAGAAATTAACAGAACCAACGCAGATGAAATATAAAATAATATGGTAGTGTTTATCCTTTAGATGAACCACTGGTTGGGTTGGTCTGTGTCTGTACATCCAAACATGTAATGCAAAGGGAATGTGCCTAGAAGTGTTCGAGTGAGCAGTGAATGATTGACAGCTGCTGGGGGGGGTCTAAGAAGTGCGTTTATTTTCAAAGGCTGCTGCTCTGATTACTGGTCCAGGTTATATTGCGGATCTTTTCTGCAGCATTGTTATGGCCGATAACTTCCAGAGAGGCCAATCACCTGCCTCGGATCCTCCTACAGAACAAAACATGGTCAAGTTACTGGTGCTGAGAGGAATCCAGGTCTGTGACTAGCCGCTCCAGTCCAGGTGTTTGCTATGCCTTCTGGGACTTATAGGCGTGTTCATCCATTAAAAAAACTAGCAGTAGTCATAGAATGCAATGCAACAACTTGGAATGAACCATCCCCCATGGTCGGGGGAGACTTGGCAGCTGTTGGAATTGTCCCACTCCCTTTATCAGCCCTCCTAGAGAGGTGGTGACAGTACAAACCCCAGCGCTGTGAAAATGATGACGGAACAGCGCCTAACGTTTCTCAAAGTCAATAAAAATGTATTTAAATGATTTCTAAAGAGCAGCGTTTAGGGTACATCCGTCCTCAGTGTATTTAGTGTAGCCCAAGACGCATACGAGTGCTGCAGCGTACTTATATTTGGCTATTTTCCATTACAGGGCGGAGGTTAAGTGAGTCCTTCCCTTTAGGCGACGAGTCTTACCATGCATCAAATTAAAGTAGGATTAATTTGTTTTGGGTTGAAGTCAATGCCTTGAGGTTTAACACTTAAAAGCTATAAAGGAGTTCCCGCCAGTTTTTAACTACGTAGGGAAGGCATGTCTTGACCTAGTTTCAAATACAGACAAAAACACGCATGCGCGCGCGCGCACACACACAAGTACACACAGAGACTCAAATACAGGCCCACACTAACAACACCATGCACAGCAAACATGCATACACACAACATGCTTTTAAACATCAAACTTGGACACACCAACATATACGCCTAAAACTATAAACTTGCTCACACCTCACACTCAAAGGGAAACCCATTTATGCTTTCTTAGAAGGCAAATTGTGCCACAAGTGAAGTGAAAATCCTAAAGGTGCACAATGTTCTAAATTAGAATCCATGATGGCAAGTGGGTCATGTCATGTGTACCACCTAAAAGCAGGACATTTTAAAAATATCTTAGTTTTCATCATGTACTTGGTTTTTTATTGTTTTTCCAGTATTTCAAAGTAAATCAACACCAAAAACTGTTGAATGAAGTAGCGAGTCCTGTCATATGCTCAATTTCTACTGTACACAGCTTGGTTTACACATGTTCGGATCAGCAGTCGAAGTGACTGAAAAAAGACACTATGGGAACTGTCATCCTGAGTGCCATGTGGGCAGGGACAGGGGCAGGAAAGGCGGGGTGGGGTCAAAGACATGGCTAAAAATAATACAATATTATTTACCTATCTTGTTGGTTTTCCACTTTCAGGTAACTTCTTTTAAAACTTAACCTGAAGGCATTGGAGAACTTTACATAAGTACCAATTTCATTACACAAGATCAATTTGTTTTTCTTTTAGGCACGGGATGATTAATTGATTTTACCAGAAACACAGGATGTTGAGCCAGCGCCAATACTGGCCAACCTGGTCTTGTCGAAAATCGGCAGCCACACCCTCTCCAAACCTTAAATGAAAATAAATAGAAATTAAACTAATCAGGGCGGAATGCGCTACTACATGCAGGATAAGATAGGATGCCACAACATGTGTAAAATGATTTACGTTTAAGATAGAAAAGGTACTTCCAAAATACAGATTTTAGTAATATGCAGACTGCACCTAGTACAATCGTTTTATAACTGTCCATTAAAAGCAAGCACTCCATAGCTCGGCTGGTAACACCTTACAAAACCTCTCAAACAAACATAAATCTTTGTCATCAGGAAGTTTCAAGTGAATCCATCAATTAAAGCCAATATCAGCTTTCATGCAGCCTTTACATTTACAGATTAACTAATTGCACTCATTTACATTTCTTTCAGGCAGCAGACAACCCCTGACAAACAAGCATTTGCAATGCAATAGGTCTCGCGTTTACAAGACTTTGAGCTATTGGCACTGCAAATGTCAATAACTTAAATTCTCGCAAATGCAAGACCTATTAAATTGCAAATATTGTTAATTTCCAAGTGCCCCATGCTGCACTTACACTTAATAGAGGCCACGCCCCTTTCTTTAGATGAGCCCTCATCTTGCTGCAGCACTTTGAAATAACCCACCCAAAAATATTTGTAAAGCAATAGGTGTCGCATGTGTGAGAGTTTAAGCTATTTTCATTTACAGCGCCAATAGCTCAAACTCTCCTGAATGCAAGACCTATGGCATTCCAAAGAAGTGGTTGCCATTGTCCCGGCTGCTTGGAAAGTGAAAGTGCACATGGCGTGCTGAATGTTTCTGCAAAGCATGTCATGCCTGCAGTAAGACAAAACTCACTAAAGAAATAGTGCTTACAGACTAAATAGCACAGACGGTGTAACAACAGAAGTAAAAGGGCCAGTCCTCATGGGAGGTTACAATTGAATACAAGGCGGTACTAAGGAGCGACTAACAAGCCGATTACCGATTCAGAAGCCAGCATTTACAAAGGACAAAGACACAAGCCAATGAACAAGCATTTGCAATGCAATAGGTCTCGCATTTGTGAGGTTAGAGTTATTGGCTATGTGAATTATAGGGGATATGATAGGGGGATAGGGGAATGAGTGGGGAGGAAATGCTGCTGGCTTTCCTATATCTTAACTGTATTGCGTGATAATTGCTTTCATGCCATAATTTTAAACTTGTTGGCATAAAACATTTTTGTGCAGCATATTTTCATCAAAATAGGGATGATAAAATATTTACTGGATAGCCTATCTAATTAGAGAAAATCTAAATTGAAAAATCTTCATGACCAAACATGAACCAATTTTGCAAGTGATGAAAGTGGAATATGCTTTGGCTCTTCCGGTAATCGAAATCCCACTTGGTTTCTCTGTCTGATTTGAAATGTTGAAAAGAACCAACCCAAATGTTTTAGAGTATGGGCTGTAAAGTTGAACATTCTTGGTCATTAGCCATTGAGTGTTAGGGTCCGAGAGGCAAAGTGATTGGCCCTAGGGATGGGGTTTAGTACAGGTTTTGAGACTAGAACACCATTAGTGGATGACATTTTAATTGGGTACACCCCGGTTGGTTTAGGGGCAGAGAGATTTTTTTTAGTTGTTGCTTTACCAGCAGGGTATCATGAGTAGGAAAGCATTGAGGTGTTCCTAAGTGTAAAATAGGCCCTGCTCGTACTGCAGAAAGCGGGCTGTAGAGCCCTGATATCAGAGGGAGCCTTGTTGCAGGCGGGTCTAGTCACTGGCCTCCGGAGCACCCGAAAAGGAGATTGTGTGGTTGGGTTTGCGTCACCCTATTGCAAGGTCCAAAGAGGTGGATTGTTGCGGGGCAGAGGGTTTAGGGGCAGGGGGTCAGGCAGGCTGGCTCGGGCTAAGTTATTGAGGGGAGAGAGGTGAAAACGGTTGACCGCAGTGAGCCTGGCGTGTTGCTTGTTACAAAGGGGCCACATAAGCATTAAGAGCAGGGGTGCGGGAGGCAGAGAACACATGTCGCAAGGTGGCACCCATCCACAATCCCCCCCCTTACTGTTCGTTGCGACTCCTGGGGGAAGGATGCAGGTGTGGCAGTGGTGGACTCAAGTCTGGGGAGTGTGGTTCTCCCAGTCTCGGGCCCTCTGGCGTCTGTGCGGCCAGAGGGTGCAATGATACCTCTGGGGCACATGGGTGCAGTAGGGTGTGATACGGAAAGGGACAGAGCCGGTATGCCTCAGGACCTGCTGCTGGACTTGTTGAATAAGCGCAGGCAAGTCCTTGGGGGAGCAGTAGAACTTGGTTGCAGAGGCAGAAGGTGGGGCGATGTAGCCATTGGTTAATGCACAGCCCCCTGCGATGTTGTTTTCGAAATAGTAAGCAAGATAAGGTCGGTGTTGGACATGGCCCGGGCTGTGTGGGGGAGGGGTGGTGGTATAGGGCATTGTCCCCCGCCATCAGCAGGATAAAAATATATGTATGTGGCAATGCAGCACGCTCTCTCCCTCACGCCAACATCAGCAGGAATCACAAGCCGTGGTCGGCATGGCTTACAGCAGCACATCTTCCACCGCCGTCATCAGCAGGATGAAAATAAGTGTATTAAGCGATGCCGCAGTGCATTCTATCACACACGCCAGTATGTATTCCAGCTGGGAATCACAAACAGCGGGTGGTATGCCTTCCCAGCGCAGGCACAGGAATGTCAAGAAAAGACTTGCGGTCTTTTAGTATCGCGATCCAATGACGGGGAACATGCATTTAGGTTAGGAGGGTGGGGGAGGGCTTGTTAGACCTGGCATCATTAGCGTGAGTCTCCATTCCAGTTTTGACGGATTGCCTCCTCTGTTTTGATATGTTTTTGCTGGATTTATGCTTTGGGCACTGTGCCACTGCTAATCATTGCCACAGCGCAAGTGCTCCCTATGTTAAATTAATGTGCTGATTGGTTATTCCATGATCAGGTTATTTGATTTACTTGTCAGCCCCTAGTACAGGGCACCATGTGTGCTCAGGGCTTGTAAATCAAATGCTGCTGGTGGACTTGCAGCACTGGTTGTGCCACCCACAGAAGCAGCTTGTAAAGTGTGTCTCAGGCCTGCCATTGCAAGGCCTGTGTGCAGTCTAGCACTGCCATGTCGACTTGGCCAAGTGCACCCACTTGCCAGTCCCTAAACCTTCCCTTTGCTTCATATTAGACACCCCTATGGTAGGCCTAAGGGCAGGGTGCATTGTAAGTACAAGGTAGGACATGCTCTGATGTGTGTAGCATTTTCTAATAGTGAATTACATCCATTTTCGTTTTTCACTATTGAAGGCTACCTGTTCTCATAGGCCAGAATGAGCAGCTAGATTATTACATGCTAGAAATTCGAATTTATTATGCCTGAACTCAGAATAATAAAATACATCTTTTAGTAAAGTTTATTTTAATATTCTGTGTTTGCAAATACCACTTTTAGAAAGCAGGTATTTGCTTGCCTAACCATTTGAGCCTGCCTCTGCTGGGTTGTGTATTCCTTGCCTGGGTTTGTGAGTGATAGGGCTGGGGAATTCCAGGAGACAGGTGGCACAGCCCAGTGGTGAATAGATAGATTTACATCCAGATGGGAGGGGGGAGGTCACCTGGGACCTGAATAGGGCTGGGCCTTCCCTCCACAATGCTGGCTCCACCCCCTGTGGCTTGTCTGATGTCTCTGCCCTGCACTGTGAAAGGAGAGGGGGAATCATGTCAACAGAGTGCTCCAGAGCTGCATCTTCCCTCCCCTGTGCTGGCTCCACATTCTGTGGGGCGTCTGATGTCTCTGCACTGCACAGTGAAAGGAAGAAGAGAGTCATGTAAACTAAGTGCTCAGGAACTGGTTTGAACTAGGCAGAGGCCTCTCTGCCTTCAGAGAACAAAGGATTTTGGGGTATAAATATTGGGACCCTGATCTCAAGAAATTAGAACACTTCTGGAACAAGAAACCTTTCTGTCAAGGAGAAGAACCAAGGAAGCTGCAGGACTTTGGACTGCCCCTCTGCCAGTGTGCTGTTTGCTGGGTTGGCCTGCAGTGGTTGCTTCATTGCCAAGGGAAAGGAGAAGGAACTCGTAAGTACTTTCATCTACAGAATATTCTCCAAGGGATTGAACTGTGCTTGCCTCTTGCTGAAGTCTCAGGGCCAAAAGACTTCACCTCCAGCTCCCTCCTGAATTTCCTTGCTGGGAATTCTGACTCCAGTCACTTGTATGCCGCTGGGAGCTGGAAGCGTGACGCATCGAGAAGAAGCGCGTCGCCGCCGCAGCTGAAATCATCGCAACACCGGAGAAACGAGCCTTTGCCGCATCTCCCTGGAAGCGTGTGTTCATCGAAGCTGCCTGCTGTCGCATCACCAGAGAAGCGTGACATCATCGAGAGAGTCGCCATCGCATCGCAGGAAAAGCGTGTCACAGTGCCTGTCGCGGCTCCAAAGTACAGAGTCGTCACAAGGCTGCCAGGGCGTCATCCCATCGTCATTGCATTGCCGCATCAAGGGCGCCATCTTCTCGCATCGCAAGTGGATCATCGCATCGCATCAAGGCGCCATCTTGCACACCGCAACGGGCCCGCAAGCCGAGAATCTACGCATCACCTCCTCTCCGGTAAGGCTCACGATGAGTCCCCTACTCTGCGCAAGCATTGAGGAAGGACGCAACCGTTATCCCGGATCACGGAACCGACACATCTCCCCTTTTGAGAGCCTTTTGTTTACTTTGTGTTACGCATCCAGGTACCTTGTTGAGAACTTTGTCGCATTTACCAACAACTTGAATTAAGAGACTTTAATCATCTTTTAAATAACCTTAAGTGTAGTATTGTGGATTTTTGTCGTTTGTGGTTTTGTGTTTAAGTCTATATAAAGAATACTTATTTTGATAAAACCAAAACCTGTGTTGTGTCCATCTGTAGTGTTTTCACTGTATTACTGTGTATATTCTCAAATGCTTAACACACTGCCTCTGAGATAAGCCCGTCTGCTCGTGCCAAGCTACCGAGGGGGTGAGCAGGGGTTATTAAGGAGTGTAATCCCCTTATCCTGACTTAGAAGTAAGGGTCCCTATTTTGACAAAGGCAATAACCATTGCCAACTAGAGACCCCCAGATCTAACAGGGCTTATAACATGAAGCGGAAGGGGGAAGCATTCAAAAGGAGTAGTGCGGCGTTGCAGAGGAAAACAGTAGTTAGGCGCCGCTGCTTCCGAACTACATGAAAGTCAGTATCCGATCAACAGCCACTTAAAAGTGAGCTAAAAGGAGACATGCCAACTTTAAGCAAATAAGAACAACTGGGGGTATGCCTATACCTCGAATTTTTGAAAAGCTTGAGTATTTTCTCCTTATTTTTACCTTTTCTCCTTTTTAAATTTTTTAGAATTTCATATGTTAGCACATGGAGAGTGAAAATATTGTCTCATCATACCCACATAATAAAATATTTCATAAAACATTTCAAATTTACAAGTGAATAATTGTGCTCTACAAAAAACATCACAAAACCTTTGATTGACATTTGTGAAAAAAACAATATATAAAAAAACAAAACAAACATCAGTTGCTTATATCGTATCTCACTAGGTCATCTAATTTTTACAAATGTTCCTTAAAGTTTTTCAATAAAGTTTGAAAAAGGAATTTAGTCCTTAGTTGAAAAGTGGAATTTAACCACAAATCCTCGACATTTTATAGGAATGGAACGCGTTTCGAGTAATGGTATTTTTTTCACAGGACTCTCATCAGGGCTTTCTCATTTACATCTTTAATAGATTTTTGTGACATCAGAAAATTGTTTAGATTCTCCCTCTATTAATATTTCTTACTGCGATTTATTCACTATAATTGTACCTGAGTACTGTGGTTTCAATCACCCAAGCTCCGGCTGGCTGTTGAACCGATGCGTTCGTGGTTTGAAGGCCTCTTGGTTTTCTAAACACAACAGTGTGCATTTTTTAGTGCTGTACATGATATCAGTTTGGAATCGCAATCGCGATTTTGGTCACATTTGCCTACCTTACATGTAGCAACACTTTGCTCTGTAGTCCCTTTTGGAGAAAATTGGCACCTACCAAGAATGTGCATATCCTTTTTTAATATTCTAAACAAGCATAATTCCTTGTCTTTCAACAACAGTTTAAAATGACAATATTGGGTACCTGGTTTAAAAGCATTCTAGCCAGCTGATTTCGGTCTTTATTAGGTTTACTGCGCAAGCCTCGTTTCTGGGGGAGAAAATTATTTATTCATTTTCTAGTCCTGCAACATTGTTAACAACCTCGCGGTTAAAGTTACCTTTAGACTTGATTCACGTGAAGGGCCCCGCTTCACAATCTTTGCATTTTACTTGTCGCATTTGCGTTTGCCTGAAATTAAATATGCGAGAGTGATTACATCTTTCATTTCCCTTCTCCCTAATCTTGGCATTCTTTGTGGCTTTTTCCAGGCACTCACCTTATAACTACGTCTTTTGCAATGTGTAGCACAACTTCTAGGTACCTTTGATGGTGACAGCTATTTTGCGCCCTTGGTTCTCTAAATCAAAAAAAGGGGGCATGCCCAGCTGTGTTCACCAATCACGGCTGACCTCTTCTATTCACCAAAATGGTGCATTCTGGGTTAGGCAGTCTCATATTCTATTTAACTCGCTCATGCTGTTTAATCCTGTGACAGTACTATTACACCTCATTATTAAGTAGGCTTCTTTTTGTAGCTGCGCACTTTCTAAGTCAATTGGTCTATTTGCCACATTGATTGTTGCTAGAATAGTCCAGAGAAAATCATTTTCACTGTGAGCTTTTTGAAGAAAATGTTCAACCATTACCTTCTTTTAAATTCTTGATCTGTGCTGTGTGATTCTGCTATTTGCTCGTTGATTTGTCTTCCCGATATACACATTATTTGCAGGGGAACAATACGGCGTAAATTACATTCTTAGTCTTACAATTAGTAAAGTCAGTGTGTTTCCACTTCACCCCATTGTGGTTGAACTTTGTTCCTTCTATTGTGCTGTTGCACGCCTTGCAATTGCCAAACTTATGGCGGCCCTGTACTGGTTTCAAGTTCCATTTAGATATCAAGTCACTTTTTGGTTTTGGTAAAGAAATGTCAGCCTGTATTATCTGCTGTCCAATGCTTTGATTTTTTTTTTTCATCGCAAATATTGGCTTTGGGAAAGGATATTCAAGATCTTGAAGGAGATGCCAATTTTAAAGTATGATCTGTCTAAATGTATTAGTGTCTGGGCCAAATGTGGTAGCACAAACCAATTTCTTAAGTCCTTTCTTTTCCTTCACCTGTAAGAGGTTTTCTCGGGGTGTAAACCTCGCTCTTTTTGTGGAGTGCTTGAGTAGTTGTTTTGGGTAGCCTCTTATCGCCATTTCTTTACAAAAGGAAGCTGCATGCTCCTCGAAGTCTGAGACCTCCGTGCAGTTTCTCCTGATCCTTAATAACTGCCCGTAAGGGAGATTTTCTTTAAGACTTTTCGGATGAGCACTTTTGTAATGCAAGATTGTGTTTTATCTGTATCTTTCTTATACAGCGATGTTTTCAACTGGTTCGATTCTGCACTGATCTCAACATCTGAAAAAGTCATTCTAGTTTGATTTGACAGGACAGAGAACTTTATATCCCTATGTCTAGTATTTAACCACTCATGGAACATGTTCAATTCAATCTGGCTCCCCTGCCACAGGAGCCAGATATCATCAATATATCATAGCCACTGCGTTATTTTGTCTCTGAAAGGGTTGTTGTTCTCAACTGAAGTGTTCTTCATATTGGGCCATATACAAAACTGCCATTTCCGGTGCATATGGACAACCCATAGAAGTGCCTTTAACTTGTACAAAAAACTGGTCCTCAATTTTAAAATAGTTTTGTTTAAGGGCTACCTCTGCCAGTTGTAAAATGAATGAAGTTGGCACTCTATGGGGGCGTTCTCTGCGGTCCAAGTACAGTTCCATAATAAGCAGGTGTGCTAGTTGTCATGGCTCTGCAGATGATGCAGATGGTTTGAAGGTGTTGCAGGCTAGCAAGGGGCATCACTGGGATTCCATCAGGTTGCGGGTGATGTAGCCGGATTTCTTCAGGCTCCTGATGGGATGACCTGCTGCATTGAGGATGACCCCAAAGGCTGCCAGTGTGGAGTCATGGGAAGCTGTGGAGCATGGCATTGCCACCTTTCCCATGCAAGAGTGCAAGGGCATGCATGGCAGTTCTGAAGTCGCTTCCTAGGAGGAAGGGTTTCACTTTAGCAGAGAGAGCTGCTACCAGTCCATCTTACTTGTAATAAACAGGTAACACATGTAATCTATGGAAAAGGGACTTTGGAGTCTGTCCTCTGTTCTTGACGACGTTCCGTATAACACAACCAAGCATAGCGCATAGAGATAAGGCACACGACACCAGGTAATGCAACTGAACGCTGCACTAAAGCAGCGTGCAGTTTTTCCCACCAACTTATAATTGGAGAGTGTTATTCCCGACGCTTGTGCATATGGGACCCATTCCTTTGCGTCCCACTCATGTTGAAGCCCTAAATGCTGCAGGTCTGCAGGGAATCAGTTCTCTGACGCCGGAATCAGTTTCTCCACGCCACACTGAGTTTTATGCCCCCATATCGCAAGTTCGCAACTATGTTTTAACATCAAGTCAGAGGCCAAATACATTCTCCGAAAGGGAAAAACTGTTCACTTGGAGCTGTGTAGTTTTTGTTCAAATTAGTAATGAAGTTTACCTGTTTATAAACAGAAGTGTTCCTCTATTTTTCAAGCTATGCACATCTGAAACGTGTTTTCCTCTGCACACTGAAGTTGATTAAACTTGGAGGGAGTGGGGGGTGGGGTGGGGGAGGGTGCTTGCGGGATGCGAAACCAGACCGTAAGGCCTCAAACTCCTCTGACATTATGAAAACAATGCTCGTGCCTACGTGCCCCTGGTCCCTGGATGGTTCTTTTTCCACTGCTGGCGAGGTCTGTCTGTTGGATAAGTCTGGAAAGTGTTAGTGTCATAAGGAGCAGATGACAGCAATTTGGGATGGATTCATAGAGCGCAGGAGTGGAATGTTAAGATGATTGGTAAAATAAAAATATCCCAGCTAAACAGATGAACATGAAACAATGGGTGTTTGCGGTGTGTGCAGAATGAGGCTTATACCGGTTCAACATTTCTGGCGTTCGTATAGTCTTACGGTTCTAATCAGCCTCTGGAAACAAGCAATACAGGCATTTTCCCTTTATTCTGAGCAATTCTCACAAGAGCAAAGTTAGAAAATGTTCTCTTTCGTGGTATTCATGCATTTGTGCCGTGCAATCAGTTACTGCTGCTTACATAACATATTATAACATGTGTGCGGAGGGGGGGGGGGGGGGATTACAGTCCTCTCCCAGGGGTACCTTGGTCAGTCTCTGCTGTTGACCTTTCTACACATGGTCGGGGCAGTGGGGCTAGGGTGACCAACTGGCATTGGTGCAAATTCAGGACGGTGAGTGTAAAAATTCAGGACAAAGGGTCAAAATTCAGGACACAAATTCAGGACAGGAGGTCAAAATTCAGGACAAAACTTCAGGACAATAGGTAAGTTTTACAGACACATTAGAGGTCGCGCAATAGTATATAAGTAAGCCCAGCCATTTCCAAACATATTCAACCATTTGCAAACCTATCCATCATGTATCCTTCCATCTATCATTTCACTCATCCATCCCTTCATCCATCCTTTCACTCATCTATCCATTATCCATCCATCCACCCTTTCACCCTATCCATCTGTACACTTATCCATCCACTCTTCATCCCATCCATCCATTCACTCATCCATCCAGTCATTTACCCTTTCACCAATCCAGCCATCCTTTCACTTACTAATCCTTCCACCCATCCACTCTTTGTCGTCCATCCATCCTCCCTTTCTCTCTCCATCGACCTTTTCACTTAGCCAACCTTCCTTCCTTCCATCCATCCATCCACCCACCCATCCATCCATCTACTCATCCACTCATGAATCCATCCATTGACCCTATCACTCATCCATCTATCATTTCACTCCTTCACACATCTATTCATCCTTTTGTCCATCTACCCTCCCTTTCACTCACTCATCCATCCTTACATCCACCCTTTCACTCATACGTCCATTCATTCACCCTTGCACTTATCAATCCATCAATCCATCCATCATTTCACTCATCCACCCACCCATCATCCACCCAACCATCCACCCACCCACCATCCACCCACCCATCCACCCATCCATCCTTTCACCCACCCACTCCTCATCCATCCATCCATCCTTTCACCCACCCACTCTCCATCCATCCATGCTTTCACCCACCCACTCATCATCCATCCATCCTTCCCCTCATCATCCATCCATCCTTCCCCTCATCGTCCATCCATCCTTTCTTCCACCCACCCACTCATCATCCATCTATCCATCCTTCCTTCCCCTCCATCCATCCATCCTTCCCCTCCATCCATCCCCTCATCCATCCTTCCCCTCAATCCATCCATCCTTCCCCTCATCATCCATCCATCCTTTCACCCACTCATCCATCCATCCATCCTTCCCCTCCATCCATCCCCTCATCCATCCATCCTTCCCCCTCATCCATCCATCCTTCCTTCCCCTCATCCATCCATCCTTCCCCTCATCCACCCATCCATCCTTTCACCCACCCACTCTCCATCCATCCTTTCACCCACCCACTCATGTAAATGTAATGTAAATGTAGTGTATTTTGTAAAGCGCACAGCTGCCCCAACGGGGCGTCCCGGCGCTGTAGAACGCTGTGGAACCCTTCCTGGCTCTCCCTGTGAGAAGCCCTTCCTGGGCACCCCCAAGGTGAAGCCAGGCATCCCAGTGTTGTAGGGGCCGTTGTGGAGATTAAGCAAGCTATTGCCCAGAGTTGCAGCGTGGGACCCATGATTAGAGTAGGCGCCGAGGCGAGAATTATCGAGTCAGTGGACTTTGAGCTCAAGACCCTCATCATCCATCCATCCATCCTTCCCGTCATCATCCATCCATCCTTCCACCCATCCACTCATCATCCATCCATCCATCCTTCCTTCCCCTCATCCATCCATCCGTCCCCTCATCCATCCATCCTTCCCCTCATCCATCCTTCCTTTCATCCATCATCCATCTTTCCCCTCATCCATCCATTCTTCCCATCCATTTATCCTTCCCCTCATCCATCCATCCTTCCCCTCCATCCATCCATCCTTCCCCATATCATCCATCCATCCTTCCCCATATCATCCATCCATCCATCCCCTCCATCCATCCTTCCCCTCATCCATCCATCCTTCCCCTCCATCCATCCATCCTTCCCCTCATCCATATTTCCCCTCATCCATCACCCAGCTACCCTTCCACCCATACATCCAGCTATTTACATTTTCTCTCATCCATCCTTCCCCTCATTAATCAATCCATCCATCCTCTCTCATTATCCATTTATTCACTCTTTCATTCATCCATTTACCCTTTCACTAATTCATCCAGCCATCCACCCATCCCTTCACTTACTTACTCGCCCACCTTTCCATATTAATTTTGAGCTGAGCCCTTTTGAGAAGAGGCCTATCAAGAACTTCACGGATGGGACAGAAGCCACCCAGGGCAGAGACATGATCCACCACAGGGGGGACAAGAGCCATCACAGGAGGGGGAACAGGATCCACCAGGGTGGGCACAGGGGTGGGCATGCAGTATTAAAGCTCCTCGCCCCCTCCTGCACAAGAGGCTCTCTGTCCAAAATGCCACCCCCACTGTGATGTACAGTACTTACAAGAGATACTCTAAGAGAACTGATTGAACTGATTTTCCTCCATACTTTGTTAATCAGTGTAGGTGTGATTGTGCATTTTCTTTATTGTATTACATTCTAGACTGCATGTTCAAAGAACTGAGGTTTGCTTACAATTTAGTGACAGTAATTAAGCTCTGTGAAGAGAACCACGTGCTGCCTCGGTGTAATCTGGCTGAGCGGAGTCTAGGATGTTTGGGGCCCTGGATAGAAATTGAATGTGTGAGGCCCCTCTAAATTGCAGAGACGTGACGCATTCAGGGCTGTTTGCATCTGAATAGATGCCCCTGCTCCTGAAGCTGCAGCCCCTCCTCTCAGTCACCTTTGAGCACCTCTTAACAGCTCATCGAGGGCTGGAGGTGTCAAGGCTGCCATACCGCTGTGCCTTCCAATGCTGCTAGATATCTGCGCTTTGATACTGCATCGGAGTCAAGAAGGGAGGTGGGGGCAAGCTATGCAGGCTTTAGGGTGGGGGCGACCAGGGCCAGGCTAAAATGACGGACAAATAGCGTCCGTTAAAGAATCCTTCACGGACAACGGACAGACGGCCAAAATTACGGACTGTCCGTGAAATTTACGGACGGTTGGTCACCCTAAGTGGGGCATAAAGGTCAGCTGTGGACAGTGGCAGTCGGTGAAGTTTAACAGTAGTGTGACAAATACCCTACAACTGCAGACAGAGAGAGCGTGACCCGGAAATGCCCTACCGTCTGATGAAGCCTCAAGGCTGGTTGTTGGACTGAGATTTATTTATTTATTTATGCTTTTTCATATAGCGCGATTTTACCAGAAGGTGTCAGAGCGCTTTACAGTAGAACCAGTTACATTACAGGAGGACTTCAGAGTACACGAATTACATAAAAGATATAAAAAGATAAACTCTGAACTCACAAAGAATAGTAGTAAGTACATATGTCTACTACAGATACTAGCGGTTAGCGGTTAGAGTTACATGTGCAATTTCACTCAAGATTACATTTTAAGAAAAGTTGAAGCGATTATGGTTGGACAAAAATATATTACATATTTAAAGAGCAAGATCTTGCCATTGCTGGGGTTTTTGCAGTGCTTTTTTAGCCAGGCCTTCGGTGATCTTGGGCCTTGAGGGATCCCCGAGCTGGTGATGGCCAGATGTCCTCCACGCTCATTGTCCCAGTTGCCTGTTTATGACTTTAAAAAACTATGGGATATTCCACTAAACTAAAGTATCCTTTAATTTGGTGGTATCCCTGGTTGATTCAAAGATTACCACGGGGTAAATACAGGAGGCATACTTAGGTGCAATGACCTCTATGCGTCACTGTACAAATAATTATGCCAAAATGTATCCTCCTCTAATCAGTCATGAGTCTAAGGCATTTGTCATGGCCATGTCTATGCCCCCACACTGCAATTAGTAAGTGCTGGGTGAGCTTAGATATTAACAGAATTAATGATAATTAGTGATAACCTATGATAGTAATACAAAAAGCAGCAAAAATTGTTGTTCATGAAATAGGTGAACAAGGATTTATCCAGTTTAGTGGTTTGGTATAGGCTATTGATTGAGCGAACACGCTAATCCTGAACGGGGGCACCGGAGAAAAAAATTATCGAGGCGAAAGCCAAACTTAACCAAAGTGTGAAGTGGAGTCCATTGGACATAATAGAGTGGACATTATAACAGAAGACCCCCGTAGAACCCCTATGCGGGTTGGAATTATCACCGCATACTAATAAAAGAAAACGGATTTGAAAATAGCCTTGAAAAAGTCGTTGGGTTATACTCCCGGTCACGACGAAACACGTGTCGGCTGTGTGGAGAACGTGCAACATTCAAGAATAAAATTGAATACCTGTATTACCAAGGACCACATATTGTAATTGTGTCAATTGAGGTGGCAACACCAATATAGAACTATATTGTGATATACGTGTGCTAAGGAGTCTGTTTCTAGGTGAAGAAGGAGTTGCAGTTGACTTAACTTAGCACAATATTCGACCAGAGATTGTGTGGGGACTGAATATTTTGCCTACCATTCATGTTCTAACCACATTAGGGCAATATATATTTAAACAAATCTATTTTCTGGTGTTTTCCATAGAGATGATATTTGTCTAAACTCTATCTTATATATCTATTCATGACTCAATTGTGTGACTACAGGAGAGGCCCACCTTGAACAAACCATGAAGCACCTAGCTAAATAGTTCTGGTTATTACATTTTGTCTGCTTTCTTCATTTTGATCACTGCATTGTTATATGATATGCACAAGACTAACCCTACATATGTCACCAAAGGCTAGAGTTAGTCTACTCACCCTAATCATTAATCTGTTGTAAATTAATTTGTGTCATATAGTGTTACATATTTTAAATGTTTTTGGTAAAAGTGACCACCTCTCTGGTTGAAATATTGTGGTAAGTTAAGTCAACTGTAACTCATTTTTCACCTATTTCATGAACAACAATTTTTGCTGCTTTTTGTATTCATCTTATAGGTTATCACTAATTATGATACCAGTTCAGATTTAAGTCCCCAGCTTATTTCTGCCCTGAAGCAGGTCCCCAGAGATCGTACCCTTGTAGCCCAATTGAGACAGTCCTAAAAATGTACGATTAATCGCCGCAAACAGGAAACCAAAGAAGAGGCTTGGAATGACCTGCTTTCGGTCGAGGTCAATAGGGATAGTGCAAGATTTAAGCCTATAGTCAATAAACCCTTTTTTACGGAATAAAAGAACACGCCCTTACAATGTAATATTACGGAGGATCAGTGGTACTCCCATTTTAATACTGTTTATGGAGTATGACAGGTGGAGATGGTCTCCCCAGTTACTCCTGATCTAGCCTGGGGCAATACATCATTGATTTTTATAGAAATCAAAGTGGAGGCGGCTTTTTCGTAAATGACTAGTAATAAGGCCCCCTGCCCTGATTGTGTTCCGGACGATTTATATAAACTAACGCCACAGCTCTGGGCAAAAATCATAACTAATCTTCTAAATACGACTAGTATGCACGGATTTCAGACATCCTGGTCTCTCTCGACCATTATGCCAGTGTTTAAAAAGGGGCAGAGAGGCGACCCAGGTTGCTATAGACCTATTTCCCTGATTGATTCAGTGGTGAAGGTCTTAGGTAGAGTTATTTTAAATAAACTTTCTGATTGGTTGGTTGACTATGGAATTTTAACAGATTGTCAATATGGCTTTAGGAAAGGTAGAAGTACCATAGATCAATGTTTAAATCTGCACCTTTAGGTAGAGAAATATACAGTGGCGAAACAAGGTACGCTACAGCTGGCCTTTATGGACCTGTCTTCGGCTTTTGATCTTGTAAATAGAACAAAATTATGGTCAATATTGATGGATATGGGGATGGACCGCTGTTTAGTCTATTTTTTAGCAGATCTTCATAAGGATCTTTTTGCTAGGGTCAGAGTCAATCAAGATGGTAAATGCACTAAGCACTTTAAAATTGTAAAAGGGGTTTGTCAGGGTTGTATTTTAGCCCCTTTGCTTTTTCTACTTTATATAAATAACTTAAATACCTCCCTTAGCACTGTCACTCTAGATATTCCACGTATAGGGGAAAGGGTAATTCCTGCTCTCCTATATGCTGATGATGCGGTTCTCTTGGCCAACACTGCAGTTGGTCTGCAGAAACTCTTGGACTCTTTTATGCAATCCCTGGAACTTATTGTCAATTAAACTAAATCTCACACGATGACAATGGGGCAGAGGCCAAACATTTAAAAAAAAATATTGTGAAGGGGTAGAGCTGTCAAGGGTCTCCTCTTTCCCCTATTTGGGAGTTTTATTCGAAGAAAGAGGCTCCCGGACTCCGCAGTTAAGGGCACAAATACTTGTAATGTCAAGGTCCATAGCTGCCATTCAAGGTTTTGCTTCCCGATTGGGAGCGAAGCCTCTTGAAGCCTTGCTCTAAATGTATGGTTCTAAAAGCATTGCAATAGCATCATATGGGTCTGCGATTTGGGGATATAAACCCGCAGGAGTACTTCAGCAAGTTGAAAACACATTTATGAGATATCTCCTGGTGGTCCCACTATCTACCTCTACTTTTGCTATTCACCAAGAGCTGGGCAGTGGCTTTGTCGAGGATCAAATTGGGATGGGTCCAGTGATTTGTTGGCTAAAGACATGGATTAATACAGAATTGGAAATTAACAGAGAAATCCTTAGGGACTTCTTAGCGTTGGATAACTTGGGAAAAATCCAATGGATACAGTACGTTAAGTCAATGTTCGGAAAATTGGGGCAACCAGAACTCTTTGCTACTCCGGAAAAGATAGTGAAAGAGGATGTGGCATGGGTTAAAGCCCAATTATTAAATATGCTGTGTGTAGGAAGTGAAGCATTGGAGATTGTGAAACCCACAGTGAGAGCCCATTTGCTGTTAAAGACAGTCCCACTGATAGAATCATATTTGTCAATTGTTACAAAACCTTGCCATCGATTTCTTCTAATTAGATTCCGTTTTAATCTTATTATTGACTTTTAGCAGATGTACAGGGCTGGAGCAGGGTAAAAGATCTAGGACCTTGTACATGTGATAATTTTTCTTTGCAGGACACCATGCACTTTACAATGGTTTGTGAGCATTTTAGCCCCATGAAGAGAAAGTTTTTAAGACCCATTTTAAAGGGGAAGGGATTTGTGCATTTCAGACCTGCCCTACTATATCTGCAGTTATTAAATAACCCATGGGACATTTTTAATGTTGCAAACTTCTGGGTGGCGCAAGTCAGATATAGGAAGAAAGGGTGTTAGATATTTTAAAGTGTTGATTGATCTCGCTGTTGCTCGCTCCCACAAGGGAATCGCCAAACGTGCATGCGTTTCCATTAAAAGCAATGCAATGCGTGCACGTTTTGGCCTGCAAAGGTGTAGCGATGGCTAAAGGTCTTTTTCCTATGCAGCGCATGCGCTCTGCGTAGGCGAGACCTAAAAATGTTCACCATGTGAAGAGGGGGCGGGGCCATGGAGGGGGCAGAACTTAGTGCAGAGCACAGCCTGAGGCACTTTAAATTCTCCACCTCCCCCATCAAACACCAAACAAACCGAAGCTTATGAGGCAGGGGTCTTCGCACCCCATAATGAACAATCGGCTGCACACAACCTCCAAACAAATAGCTGGAAAGCTGCTCTCTGCCGGGGTCTCCAGCTAGTTGTGTGTGCACCATATGATATCAGCTCCTGACTGGATGACCGTGTGATGGAAGTCGGTATCATGTGATACGTGGTGGCTTTGTGTGATGGAAGCCGGTATCATGTGACACGCGGTGGCTTTGTGTGATGAAAGCCGGTATCATGTGACTCGCGGTGGCATCTTATGAGTTGAAAGGTCTACTTTTCCCCCATACTTTAAACAATAGGGTAATCTTTGTGTGTTCCAGTCCTCTTGTTATGCAATTTCGATGGCCGGTCCTTAAACTAATGCACATGTCTGAAATCCTGAAAGGAAAAGCAAAGATGGAGTTCAGCTGCATAACTGAAAATGATCATGGTGTTATTATCCCAGTTGAGACTACAAAAACATATTGCTTCTACGACAAATATCATATCACATGTGAAATTACACAAGGAAAGCAATAACATAAATAGTAAACATTCACTAACACAACATCACTTTTTACTCTTAAGTGCCTATATCTGAATATGTGTTGACGTCAGACATACCGCGCATAAATACAAAGATGGGAGTTATTCTGGTATGCCTCACAGAATGTAGTTGCACACTGTCCTTTAATCTAATAATGCACTCAAAGATAAGGTCCTTTTCAGATTAATAGAGGAGGCCACATGACTTGACACATGTTGGGGTTTGCGCTTCGTGATAAGTGGTGGAATAACAACAATTTTGATGTTAGGAGGACATTGCAGGGACCTTGCTTTAGCGTTGTTTCAGTACCTGCATAATTTGCTGTATGGGAAAGGAACTCAAATGACTGCAGGCAAAGCGTTATACTTATTGCAACATTAAAATGAATATGTACGGCCCTGCATTCCACTGTTGCAAAAACATCAACCCAGCGTGTGGTTCAGTAGATGTAGCTTCAGTATAGTGTTATTAGTAGCACTTAAATTCCATATATTTTCAGTACAGTAGAATCCATTCAGATTCAGGTAGAGGAAATGTAGGATTTGAAAGCATTTTGCTGCTGGGGGCTTATGCAAACTTTCTGTTGGAATGCGTGCATTATTGCTAAAGGCAGTCAATGACCAGATATAAATACTAACCATCAATTGCTGTATTTCCAATTTCCATTGAGTAAGCTGTGGTCAGCTACATTTGCTTTGTAAGCTGTACCTTGGACCATCAATTATACACAATTGACTAGTGAACTCTAGTGTTAGTATTCCATATTTCAATATATTATTTATTACAATAAGTACTTGTGGTAGAGTGTATTTCGGAAATATTTCATTAAAAACACTGCACAAGATAATGCAAATCATTCATCTTAGAAAGATAGTATAAAACAAATCATTTGTCTTGCATGGATGCACAACTTCAGATCACAATTCTTGGGAGTTTTCCCAAAAACGCAATTCAATATAATACAAATCATTCATCATTAAAAAGATATTAAAACAAGACATTTATCTTACATAGTTGTACAGACTCAGGTTATCATTCTAGGGAAAACGGATTCATAGCACTTAAAGAATGTATCCTTGATTAATAATAAACAGTCAATATATAACAACAGGTGTCATAGGTTTGCCTCTGCATTCACTAAGATCGTGATCTTGATTTACTGGAAAATAAGCATAATATTTAATGAAGCGAGACTCTTAAAATCATCTTCTTCTCAAGGGGCCGTCTGGATGAGATAAACATTCGGTCCAACCATATCTATCAGAACCTACATACAAATAAAAGCTGGTCACCTTGTATGTTACAAGTTGGAATGGGACTCTTTTAACAAGCCCCTATGAATCGTGGCAATACAGGCAAAATGGGCAATTCAATATTGTGCTAACCACACATCAATAGAGCAAAATGCCATAAGTTCAGGCGCCTCTTCCTCTGCAAGAGCATTCCTGCAAATACATAACTGCTTAAGCTCGACACTACTAGAGAGGAGGTGTCACTCGTCAAAACACAGGGCTTCCTGGAGTTGCCTCGTGCCTAGGGATAGACAGAAAGGGCGTATACAAATCTTTCCTAGCCTCGCATAAGCAAGCCAGCAAAATAGGACATGTGCTACATTTTCTTTAGCTTTCAGAAAGCACATGATTAAATGATAATTTCCAGGTTCCCCATAACTATTTTCTCATTTCATCTTGTGAACTCCAATATCTAAGATGCCATAACGAAATGTTATATAAAGTGTCTTAGCCAACTGTAGATGAATGGCATTAAAAAACATTTCAAAATGACAACTAGGTTTAAAATCCAGAAATTGGGATGATAGTCTCCCCAACCTTGTATTTTGGTATTGAGTAGTCAAGACGTAATCCCAAAAGGTGAACTTCACATGCTTTTTGGATAACTTAGGCAAAGAATGGGCGATGGACCGGAAGGATCTTAAACCTAACTTGATCAGCCATGCTTCGACATACTGGAACCATGGGAAAGTAAGGTTGGTGTTGATCCTCAAAAGTTCCTTTATTCCCTCCAGGGCCAGACTGGCAAACCAAAGTGGTCTTGGCAAATGCTGTCAGTCCATCCCCCGTACGGTGTATAGTGAGTGTAGCGAACAAGCCTTACCACTACAAGGGAGGTTTGGGGGATTCTGCCCCCAAGGATATTTGGCCAAAAATGGTGCAATCTGCAAGATATTTTTAATTATATATTCAATTGCATTAGCTTATAAAGCATAGTAAATTATGACCTTACAGTGCACGAGAATTGAACATCTATCACCATTCAACAGTGCCCCTCATCTCTCCGTTTACCTGTATTTCATTTGTTTTATAGTGCCTGTCATACCAAAGTAGGATATCGTAGCACTTTAAATCACACATACATACAGGGACAATGAATCATATGTCTGTAAATCAATGTTTTGAAAATGTTACATAAGAGAAAGTGGACTATAAGATGTAGGATTCATGGCATGTCAACATTCATGTCAACATACCATGCTAGCCAAAGTAATATAGGAGTCAACACCCACTGATAAACCATGTAAACCCAGGGATAGGGTAAATACCTATTTCCCCTATTCTGACCTGAATGCGTCTACCATATGCAGTTATTCTTTTAAACTGCATTGACCTGATTGCATCTACCATATGCAGTTATTCTTTTAAACTGCACTATGCTCTGTTTTTAATCCTGACACCAGTAATACATCGATAAAGTTTCCTGTTGTTCCTGCTAGCTAGTTTTAATTTCCTTCACACTATTACCACTTTTGTTTTGCGCTGCACCTATCACCAGAAGAGTTGGGTCCTTCTTGCACATCATAAGGATTTAGTGAATCCTAAATAGTGTAGGATTAAAACATCCCTGAGCTCCTCCCTCTCAGAAAGGGGGTTGAAGCCCTTAACGGGGATAGGGGTCCTCGTCAAGAGGAGAATCCCAGATGATGAAGCATGCCACCTCGGTGGGTGATGGGATTACGTCATCAAAATAGGACTCCTTCATAGATCTTGTACTTCTGTCTCTTCACAGGCATACTCTTTTCTTTCTAGACCCGAGGATACTTGTGTATTATGATTGTAGTTAAGGATTCTATCCTCGCAGGTCCATAAAACATTCCATAGGACCCCCTTCACGGTTTTGTGTTTCTGTTCTCTAAAATAAAATCCCCATGATTCGCTGGGAAGATTGTAGTTCGATCAAGCCAGATACCACTGAGATCAATATGACCACTGCCATGAACGGCAGATACAGGAAAGTGCTTCTTCTGGGAAGAGGCTTCCCCCACACATCGGGGTTACTCCCCGCTTATCTTCATCCGCAACAATCTAGTACTGTCCATGCGCGTCCTTTTCTCGGACTATGCACATGATGGGTTGTGATAGCCTAAACACATAAAGAGTTTCACCATCTCACGGGTGATTAGATACAACCCTGGTGGCAATATACTCGCTCAGTCACCACTGCCAAGCCCCGGAAAATTGCCATGACATATCATTACCAACAGATCGAGGGATAGTACCTATTTTATTCTTCGGTGCAGGAACGTCCAAAATGGCATTCCCTTTTCAATGAAATTTCACACCACTACCAAACGGGATTGACAACACCTGCATAGAAAGCATGAACAAGTACTTAATATAGCACCTCTTCCCTGTTTTCACTCCCCCAAGGTGGTAGAGTGGGGCTATGTTGTTCGGCATAATCACCACATTGACGCAGTAAGTAAATGATATTTTCTGCTGAAGTTGCATTTTTGTTTGATAATTCGGTGCCAAACATATATTGTGTCTCCTTTTTAGGACGCTAAAGTTAGCGTTCCCTCTACCATTACTAGAGGCGGCCATAGAACCACCAAAATTGTGTGAGTTTCTATGTTCCTCCAACCACAGTGTATGAAAATTACCTGCCTGCCTGCGCCCTTAGATGTGTCACATGCCTGTCACCTTTTGCTGCCCTTCCACTGCGCCTAAAAGCACAGCACGTTGGAAATTCCACTGCATGCTGAACAAAATTGAGAATTTGACTCATGTATATTGAAACCATTTTTTACAGGCTGGCACTTTTAAAGGTACACCACATTTCGGTTTTTTAGTGATTGGTCTACCCATACTACTAACTACTATTCCAACCACTGTGTAGATGCCAATTCGATTGTTGGCCCTGACAAATTGCCAATTGATCAATTGTGTGAAAGATCTGGCAAGAAACATGTTGACCTTTTTGTAGAAGCAACCAGAGAACATTAATCAGTGGTTTGCTACTGTTGTATTTAATTAGACAAGCAAACTCCCTATGCACATTGCACATCAACACGCCCATCTACACCTCATGGCCCGACACCCGCACTTCACATTACGACTGTGAAATAAAAGGTCTCAGAAAAAGAGGCCCTTTTAGGGTGCCCATCGGGCATTGCAGCGATGGCCCAACGAGGAGCAAGCCCAGTGATCAAGCATGACACTCAATTGGGTGTGTGAGGGCCACATCTCCAAAAGGAGTGGACTTCCATCCCACTCTTTGGGTACTAGACCAACCAGTCCCATATTCTCTTGATTTCACTCTTTCAAAAGGAACTACATACCTGGTTGATGCTATTTGATATTTATTAGAGACTCATATGCTGGACCTATAAGTGTCCCGACCCCGCCCAACCCCCTCCTTTGATGAAATAGCCATACTCGTTGGCATTTTATAAGAATGATTGGTCTAGAGAAGCACAAACTCAGGATTTCAGGATTCAGAATGTAACACTGGTTAAGGTTAGCTTTGCTAATAAGAATTTATCTACCCATGCAAACCCTTTTTAGCAACATTAGGATAATGATAGTCTAAGACAAGCATTTGCAATACAATAGATCTAGCAAATGGTAGGGATACCAGACAACGGGACAGTGGGCAGGGGAGAATGCACGGACAACGGGAGGGAGGGCGGGAGGTGGAAGAAGGCATGGGCAAACGGACGGCAGGTGGAGGGGGCGAGAAGGCATGGACACTGGGAGGGCGAGTGGGAGGGGGGAAAAGAGGAGGCACAAACACTAGGGGTAAAGAAAGCACGATGAAGGGAGGGAGGGGAGAGTAAAGAAGGCACCAAAGCATGTCATGTCTGCAGTAGGAGAACGGTATTAAAGAAAATAGTGCTCAAAGTCTAAATAACACGTACAGTGTAGCAACCGAAGTAAAGGGGCCAGACGCCATGGGAGGTGACAAATGAAGAGGCGGCGGTACTAAGGAGGGACTAAGGGCCAGATGTAGGTAATCCGATTTTACTGATTCTAAAATACCGAATTTTACTGAATCGGTATTTTAGAATCGGTAAATGGTATGTAGATAAAAAATCGGTAAAATATACCGAATTGGTAAAATTCGGAATCGGACATTCGGATTTTACCGAATCGGTATTTACCGAATCGGTATTTACCGAATCGGTATTCCACATTCATTCCTATGGGCCTTTTGGCCCATAGGAATGAATGGGGAATACCGAATCGATTCGGTAAATACCGATTCGGGAAAATCCGAATCGGAAAGCGAACAAAAGTGAAACTTAAGTAGGCAGCCAATCAGGTGCTACCACCCTCCCCCTCCCTACCAGGAAGTGGCTACAGAGGCAGCTGCAACTAATTAGAAGCTTCTGGAAAGGCAGTTGGAGCTGAGCTGAGTCCCTGAGCAGCAGAAAGGGGTTTGAGCACTTTTAAAACTGCAAAATGGCAAGCAGCAAAGAAAAAGAGCAGGCAGAGAGGAAAAGGAAACGCAAATTCAGCAGCATGGAGCTGCAGGTCCTTGTTGAGGAGGTGGTGAAGGTGCACCAAAAACTGTTTGGCAGGCATTTCCTCACTGTGACAGAATCTGCCAAAAGGAAACTCTGGCTGGACATACTGGACAAAGTTAATGCAGTGGGGGTGACTACCAGAGACACAGAGGACCTTAAAAAGCAATTCTTCAACCTCAGGAGCCAAACCAAGAAACAATCGGCTGAACACCACAAGCAGGCAACAAAAACTGGCGGAGGCAAGAACCCAGCACCCCCCCTTACTGACCTGGAGGAGATGGTGGCCTCAACCATTGAACCAGACAGCGTCTGCGGACTGGGAGAAGTAGACAGCTCAGCCAGAGCTGCAAGAAAAATAGGTAAGAGACATGCACAGCATTCCCCCCCATACCATCATCCTTACCTGTACCCTTTGTGGCCAAGTGAACCCCAGTCCAGTACTGCTAGCACTATACAGGAGCAATGCATCATGGTACATGTAGTCAGGAAATGTAAGAACATGTCATACAGCACAGCAACCACCAAGTTAGGGAAATAATTGCAGAGAGAATAAAGCTAAAGTGAGAAATATTTAATTGTAGTGACTGTGAGACAGTAGCGCTTAGCTAATGTATGCTCATATGCCCACAGGTGAAACGTCTCACAGGTGTTCGCAGGAGACTGAAGGCACACCACCAGAGAGGGAGGAGAGTCAGGAGCCAGGTACATCTACCCAAGACGTACAACAGGACACAGGTGCACCAAGTAACCATTCTCCAGCACAAGACTCAGAAATGGCTCCAGAGTTGCAGGCGTCCCCTCACAGATCTCAATCCCCTCTGTTGCTGTCATCACCAGAAATGCCTCCATCACAGCATGACACAACACCTGCATCACAACCAAGCAGGAGGCATGTTGTGGCCCCACTTCTAGAAATGGAGTCAGCAGCAGCTGACATGGAGGGTGAAGAAAGGCACAACTTGCCTGTGGATGTCAGCTCTGGCACACTGCACTCCAGTGCAGGGGTGGGCCATAGTGGTGCAAGACACCGCAGAGTCCTAGAAAGGCCCGCAGATGCACCTGTGGAGGGTCCAAGTGTGTTCCGTGGCCTGGAGGGGAGCATGGTGAAAATCCAGAGGATGCAGGGAAGAGCCATCCAGGCATGCCAACGCCAAATGAGGTCCCTGTACAGTAACATAGGAGACATAGGAAAGGGCATCAGGGAGCTTGTAGAAGTGAACAAAGAGATGGCAGCAGGGATGCGCGAAATGAGCCAATCGGTGCAGCTGCTATGCACCAAACTAGACACTGAATCTGCGGCAAGGCGCAAGGAAAGGCAGCGTGCTCATGGGCAAAATAAAGCTATCAACCGCCTGGTCACAGCCACATCCCTGCTATGCAGGAGGAGCAGTAACATGCAGGAGGCTATGACCCAAAACACCAATGAGGTCACTAGGGGCATGGGAAGGATGACCAGTGCTCCTGAGGCGCTGTTAAATGCACAAACTGCACAGACGGCTGCTCTGGATGTGCCTGTGAGTGAGGAGAGCACAAGCAGGAGCAGCATGGCAAGCTCCCTTGTCCCAAAGACAAGGAGGAGCAGCAGGCGTCACGCTGAGGCCACAGGCCAGCAAGAGAGTGAGCAGAGTGAGCACCAGACAAGTGGCACTGGGAAGCGAGGACGTACATGACTATTACAGTTCATGGTGAAGTGAACCAGGACTGACATAATTGAAGTTAACTACTTGTTGTTGCACATTTGTGCTTTAAAAACCTATTTCATGACACAATTAAAATACATTGGATGCATACTCCACCTGTCTGTGTCTCTTTACTTACTTAAAAGAAGTTACGTGTGACCTCTTCCCGTCTGTGTCTGCCATCAGTTGGTGTTGCAACTCCAGATGTGTGTGGTTCAGGCAGTGCTTGCTCGTCATCATGGTCCTCAAAATCAGAGATATCCACTTCGGTGCCCTTCTTAACCGCAAGGTTGTGCAGTGTTGCACAGGCTGCAATCATCTTGCAGCAGGTGATTGGTGTGCACTGGAGGGCCCCTCCACTCTTATGTAGGCAGCGAAACCTGCTCTTCCACATACCAAAGGTACGCTCCACAATGTTTCGGGTTGTTTTGTGTGCTCTGTTGTATCTCCTCTGGCTTTGTGTTGTAGGGTTGCGGTAGGGTGTGAGGATGAAGGACCGGAGGGCATATGCACTGTCCCCTAATTGTAAGAAGAAAAAACATTACTCACATGCGCACACACACATTCATCTGCAATACGTATCAAGGGAGTTTCACACAGTGTGTTACCTAGCAAGTATCCTTCGCCGAATTCCCCCGTTGTCAGGCGTGCGTAGATCCCACTGTTTTGGAAGATGTAAGAGTCGTGGGTACTCCCCGGAAATTTGGCTACTATGTCAGTGATCATGTACTTGGAATCACAGATCACGGGTACATTTATGGTGTGGGTGGACTTCCTGTTCCGATAAATGTACTCTGTGGCAGCAGGTGGGCATATTGGTATGTGGGTACCATCAATACAGCCAATGATGTTTGGGAAATGCGCCATCTGATAAAAGTCTGTCTTTGTCCTGAGCAGTTCAGCATGCGTTGCAGGGAAGCTGATGTAGTGATGCATTCTCTGCAACATGGCATCAAGGATTTTTTTTAAGAAACGGGACAGACAGCTCTGGGACACCCCACCTACCTCAGCAACCATACTCTGGTAACTCCCAGATGCAAGCAGGTGTAGGCTGCATAGCACCTGCACATGGGGTGGGATGGTGTGTGCCCTTGGGGTTGGATGGTCCAACAGTGGGTGGAGGTCCCTGATAAGGTCCAGGATAATTTGGGGAGCCAATCTGTACCTTTGTAGGATCTCTGGCTCAGTTAGCTGGAATAGAGTGATCCTCTGCCTGTACACCTGCTCCTCCCTCCTCCAGACCCTCTCTCCTTCTGCCTGTAGCCGTAGCCGCCTCGCAATGACATAGAATGCCGCCATTCTGGTGAAACTGTTGCATTTTTGGGCCTTTTTTTAGCCTGCACCTGGTTACCACCTGATTTCAATCCATGGTAAATACCGACTCTTAAATACCGAATTTCATGCAAATTCGGTATTTAAAAGGTTACCTACATCTCAAAATTCAATGTTACCATTTCTTATTTACCGAATCGATAAATTTACCGAATCGGTAAACTTTCCGAATCGGAAAATATACCGAATGGGTAGTTTTTCCGATTCGGTAAATTTTCCGATTAGGAAACTTTACCGAATCGGTAAATTTACTGATTCGGTATATTTTCCGATTCGGTAAGGTTTCCGAATCGGAAACTTTACAGATTCGGTAAATGTACCGATTCGGATGTTTTTGGGTCCCCTACATCCCGAATGCCCAATACCGGTCGGTAACGGCCGAAATTTGGTTAATTCGGCCGTTACCGACTGGTATTGGGCTACCTACATCTGGCCCCCTGAAGCTTATTGACAAATCAGAAGTCAGCGTTTAGGACGGACAATGACACAAGCCAATGGCAAATATAGGCGGAGAGTTGGTGGGGCTCTACATTAAGTCCTGCAGAGCAGCGCATGTGCTCGACCTAAAAAACTTTCTAACCTATACCATGCAGTTTGCATGCAGCTCTGTGATGACACTCCATAGCTTGCTGTGCTAGATTGATTGTAACTTATGAACTGCACAGTGACAAAAGGATCTCTGTGACAAAGCAGTAACCCACTGTGCTGTGCACCTAAAATACAGTTATGTGATCTGCATGGTACATGTCTTTTGCAGCAGGCATAGTAACCCGCTGCACTACCTTATAAGAGTCAAAACTGCCACTAGGCAAATCTCCCTCTCTCTAGAACAGGGGTATTCAATCTGAGGGGTGTGACCCCCAGGGGGGCCCTGGAGTCCTAGGAAGGGGGTCGCGCATTTCCAGGCCTCACTTCTGCCTGGAAATGCTTCAGCTGAAGGTAATTGAGTCTCTTGTTCCATGAAAGGAAGAGGCTGGGCAGACAGGTGAAACAACCCTTTGTTTCAGGGTGCCTATTTGCCTGAATGAAATGCAAATGCGTGTTTTGAGTAAATCTGCAAATGTAAATGGTGCTTGGGAGCGGTTCTGGCTTTAATTGCTTTGTGATGGCAGAGATTTCTGGTAGTAAGAAGAGATAACAACTGGACTGTAAAGTTCATGTTTTTAATCGCTTGGAGAAGTGGAGAAGTGTGGCTCACTGGTTAGAGGAGGCAGACCTGGAAGCAGAGGTCAGCCCGGGACCAGGGTTCAATTCCTGGCTCGGTGGGGTCTTGAGTCCTAAAATGTCCATGGACTCGACAATTCTCGCTCCGGTGCCTACTCGATTCACGGGTTCACACTCTGCGACTCTGGGCAATAGCTTGCTTAATCTCCACAACGGCCCCTCGCGGCGGGATGCCTGGCTTTCACCTTGCAGATACCCTGTCGGGGTTATCTCACAGGGGAATACCAGGACGGGTTCCCTAAGCAAGTGCTTAGAAACCGCTTGGTGATTTGCGCTATATAAATTCCTGTACATTTACATTTACCTCTGAGGAGGTGATAAAGGGACAGTTATGCAAAAATAAAAAGCATGACTTATGTTCTAGTAATACTAAAATCTACATTTTGGAAGCTCCATTATATCCTAAAACTATTTTCACAGTTTGTAGCAGTCTACCTTATAATGTGTGTAATGCAAGAATAAATTAATGACTTACACTTTCACAGTGCTTTCTGTCACAGGCTGTGACCTCGTAGCACTAAAAATCCACACGCCACTATTCCCCACTGCACCAACCAAATTTGATTCTGTGGCTGTCTGGTTACACACAGAGCTCTGCAGTGCTTTACCTAATAGAGGTTTCCTAATGTACTACAGTACATTTCCCACTGAGTAACAACCTTTTAAAATGTGTTTTTTATTTAAGCTACCCATTATTTTATATGTAGCTACTTGATATTAAAGACCTAAAAAACGAGCAAAATATTTTGGGGTCGATTTATGAGCATCATTTTTTTTTTTAAGCTCCGGCTGCACAATTGTTGCAATTGTATTTAGGAGGTGACGCAAAGTCACCCTGTGTGGCTGAGTGGCCTCATACATATGGAGTAAGACAAAGCAGCGCAAGTCGTTACCTTACCTTAGTCTGTCAAATAGGAGTTCCATGGGCATTGCAGTGGGTGTTCCCACACAACACCATGGATGTTGACACTGCCCCAGATTTACAAAACCATGTAAACCTGGGGCAGCGCAGAAACCTTAAGCATCCCCACAGCGGACGCAAAGAGGAGAAATGTTTTCACGTCTCCTCAGATTTTTTCCTCTTTCCAAGTGTGCTGCATTCTGCAGCTCACAAAGAAAGAGGAAAACCCCTCTCGGGGCACCTTCTTACACAAAAACAATCCTGCCTACATTGGCGGTAGGCAGCAATTTGTGCACTAAAGCGGCGGGAAAGGACAGGAATTCACCATATTTCATAAATAAGGTGCATTCCTGCCCGTTCACATTGGCATAGGGCAGCGCAGCAAGAAGACTTGCAGCGCTGCCCTAGGCAAATTCCTCATAAATTAGGCCTTTTGTTTTTAGCCACACCTTTGACCGCGCCCCCCACACTCACTGATCTTTCGTTTGATAAACATTGTTTAATAATATTTCCTCACTGTAAAAAGGATTTGCTGTGGGAATGTGGGGCTGTTATGGTTGTCGATAGTTGCAAAGGATGAGGAGTACCAAGTTCTAGCAATTTTTGTCAGGAGGGGGTACTTACTCCGAAACGTTTTTTGAAAGTGGGGTCTTGGCATGAAAAAGGTTTGAAGACTTCTGCTCTAGAAAGTCCATTAATCACCAGAGTTATTTGGACATTTTTAAATTGTTGCCTGAAAACTACTGGATATACATGGTACTCTTAGTGTGTTCACAACTGCTGCACTGCTACAAAAATAGCCTCCTGTAACAAAACCGCACGCTGCACTCTCTTAGCCTCCCGGGGAAACGACTGAAGCCCTGTACTGCCAGTCCAGCCTTGATTCCCTCTCTGGAAGGTGCTAGCTGTGGTACTGTCCAGATGCTCAGCAAATAAAGGAGAGGTATGAGAGCCGCAGGATGCTTCACTTTTCCAAGAGCTACACCATGGAACAGTGGTACAAGCGGTGTACTTTTTGGAAGATATAATAGTGACCTCATAAGTTGTTTTCACCCAATGTCAACTTTTTCAATATAATCTGTTTACCAGAGCTCTGAGACATATAAGGCTGCTGGCTTCGCTTTAAACTTGTACGCCACAATGGTCAGAGAAATGGCTCTGGATAACGTTGCCTGCTGCGTTTCAAGTGTAGCCATTGTGTATCTTGAAGAACAACTCTAAGCTTTTGAATATATGGAGTCCAGGATAGCTTACTATTAAGCATTATACCTAGGTACTCAAATTTTGTAAATTGTTCAAGGCTCTTCTGCTACAGACATAGATTTCCCCTAAAAGACTTATGTGGTCTAATTACCATGTACTTAGTCTTTTTTACATTGATTTACAAGCCCTTACTGTCACAGTATTACATTTATCAAGGAGTGACTGCATGCCCATTGTGGTTTGATATATCAAAAGGGTATTGTCAGTAAATAAAATATCAGGTATTGGGGCTCATCTAACTTGGGGGAATCATTAATACACTCTTCGATGACATCATTCACATATAATGGAAAGAGTGTGAGCGCAAGCACGCACCGGTGGAAGAGGTGTGGCGCAGCGCCAGGGCGACTGACACTGGACGCTGGGGATCACGGTTCGATCACTGGCTCTGGTGGCAGGGATCTGCCCAGCACCATGTGACTCTGGGCAGTAGCTCGCTTAATCTTCCCGATGGCCCCCAGCGCCTTGACACCTTTGGGTAATTGTTCACGCATTACAAATACTGGACATTTACTGGACATTTGTCTAACACCTCTTCTTATTCAGATGTGATCAGTTATTTCACCAAGGGGTCCCCATTGTACTTATCAAGATGGAGTCCTATTACTTGGATTTAGGGGTAAAATCTTGCTTCCTGAGAGAGTCGCATAACATCCCCGAGGGACAAGGTCGAATGTTATCCTCAGATCAACAAGAGCAATGTATAGATGGCCATCTGTCAACTTTATATATTTGCAGAATATGAGGATAAGTCTAAACACCTGATCTACTGTGCTTACCTTGCCCTAAAACCTGCCCAATAGGGTGACATAATCTTATTATCCTCTATCTGTTCTAAGAACCTGTTAAGAATTTACCTAGCATAGACTTTCTAGAGGGTATCCAAAAGACAAATTGGTTTATAGTTTGCAGGACCATGTCTATCACCTATTTTTATAGATAGGGATGATCTCTGCTCCCTTCCAGGAGTCAGGTACCGGGTCACCCGCAGATGTAGACTTACTAAGCAAATGCACATATGGAGCCCATATTGATAGATCATGCCGTCAAAGATCCACTGGGATCTTGTTAGAACCCGGGGCTGTGCCCGGTTTAACGGCTAATAAGGCAATGAGACATTGTCCTGTCCATAGTCAATGGGGATGGTGTTGGCTTGGCCCTAATCTGGGAATTGTTCTGCAGTATATACCGGAGTGTGAAAGAAGGATCTTCAACATCGGTCCCAAATGAATAAAGTTTTGAGAAATGATCAACCCAATCATTGGGATCTAGGAAACATTCTTGCTCGGCATTATATTCCTTGCTCCCATGTGCTATTATTTTCCAGAATATTATGTTGTCCCTGCACTCAACAGCCTTCTTCAAGTCTATCCAGTTGATGTCATCCTAAACTTTTGGCTAAAGTTAATGCCCTCTTATATTGTGCCCAGGCCACACAAGCCTCTGAGTGGGATTTTGACTTTAGGGCCATAACCAAGGGCTTTCTAGTACTTGCCAGGATTTTAGAAGAGGCTTTAGTTAAGCACTGTCTTATACTCTCGACTAGACTATTGTGAATATCGACTATAGCGATACCAGATACATTAAGGCCAGCAAAAGAAATCAGAGCATCGGAGTAATTGTTAAACATTTTCATAAGGATATCTATATTATCCGTCCTGCGCAAGCCAAACAGTCATGTGCACTTAGCATGTTCTCTATTGGACTGTAATGCAAATCCTGCGTGGAGAACATGCACCGGCTACCAGTCCCTGTCTAAGCCCCGAACCACGGCACTCAGACCAATCACAACACTGCTGTCATGCTGATGACAGCAGCTTTGTGATTGGCTGGGGGAGTCTGGGAGCCTGTGTGCGTCCTGCTTCATCCATTGTAAGGAGGGAGGGAGTGGCGGTGGCTGTAGTACCCAGATTTTTTAAAAGAACAATACATTACTACCCCCCCCACCGCACACGTGGGGATGGCACGTGTTCCATCAAATGATATATCAAGTCAGCTTGTGCAAATCTGTGCACTCCAGCAGTTAATGGAGTAGGCAGGGTCATACAGGCAGCCAGCCAGTTTACACCTCCAACGTGCACTGCAGCAGGTGACATCAAACACGGATTTATTCATACATAATTCATGCAGAGAATCCCCACAGGCTTTTGGCTCAAGAACTCCATACAGAGATAACTGCAATTACAGTTGTGTGCTTTGACACATATTTCCTGCTCTCTGCTTGGTTGGGTAAATAAAAAATACACCCATGGTAACAGTCAAACTACTTTATTGTAGCCATACACAACCTGATTTCCTCTACTTGTTCTTTAGGCCTTCCTGGTACAGTTCTTTTTTTGGTTACATAGTGATAAGTGACATGGCCAGTGATGCGGGTTGTTTTGGTACCAGCTGAGGGATATTCTGTTGCTTTTCAAATACTCTTAGGTAACATCCATCTATAGTGATACAAGCTAGAATAGTGGGGTCAATTATAAGCAAAAGTAGTCGGGATGGTGCTCGGGGGTCGAACGCCTTCCCCATGCACTTTATAAAGTGAACCCAAACGACTGGGCAAAGAAGTTGACTCCTTTATATAACCATATTCTGTTGAATTAAGACATTCTGGATAACTGGAGCTGTTCAAATTTTTGGCCCCTATTTATAAATCTGGACAACGGACAGACCCAGCTAACTACAGATAAATTGCGTTAATGGACTGTGAGGCCAAGTTTTTCGCCAAATGTCTCTTGGCAGATTTCATGACATGGGTAGACTCTAAGAATTTGCTGCCATTAAATCAAACCAGGTTTATCAAAGGTCTGAGTACATCTATTAACATTTAAATTATAGCATTAATATTAGCATTAACCAGATATCGCTCATTGAATCTCCACTTGTGTTTCATTGATTTATAATCTGCTTTTGATGCAGTGCAGAGGAATATCCTTTGGGACAAGCTAGCAAAACTGAGGATTTCACCTACTCTCCTGAGAGCGATTCAATGATTGTATACTAATACGTGGACAGGAGATAGGTCGGGCCAAGGCATTACCATTTAAAAAAAAGAAAAAGTAGCAACAATGAATGGACAAAGCAAGGTTGTGTCTTGGCCCCCTCTTGTTCAACCTGTATCTCACTGATATCTCCTTTGAACTGAACAACACAGGTTTGCACTCCCCATCCGTGGCAGGTTTCAAGGTCTCCGAACCTCTTGTATGTGGATGATATTGGCCTAAGGGTGGGGTTGCAGCGGGTAATAAATAAAACTGCCACGTATGTCCTGTAACATGGGTTAAAGGTCAACCTAAAGAAGTAAAAAATCTTGTTAGTAACAAAGGGTATTGCGCTCGCCCAAAATTTAGCATAGATGGGATTGGGCTGAAATCAGTCTCAGAGTACAAATACTTAGGTGTAATATTAGATGCCTGGGGCTCATTTAAAAATCAGTGTGCTGCACTACAAAGAAGGAACAACTCCCTAACTGTTGCATTTACAATCCTACAGAATACTTTAAAAGGCTTAACCCTCAAGCCACTTTTACAAGGGATGGCAACCATATGTGTGCCATCACTGAAATATGGCGTGGAGATCTTGAAAGGGAAGTCTGATAATATTGATCTAGCGGCGTACTAGCAACAGATACTCCAATATCATATACTCACCTGGGCCTATAAACACGCACGCACAATTTGAGTAAACCGTTGGAGTCAAAGTTTATTCATTTTAATTTTCCATACTTCAAGATTGCTTACATTTTTGCTCCTAACCATTCTTTCACTGATCAAAAAGTAATTTCCTCTGGTCGATGGACCATTAGTTGAACTAGTTGATGGGTAAAAATTCTAACCTTTACACTTTAAGCAAAATAACCACAGACTCGGGAATGTTTTAAATCTGTATCTAAATTATTTGCTTGTGAACCACTCCAAAGAACAGAACATTCACCATCACTCATAGGAGAGATATTTAATTAATCAAATCATCAACACATACTTCAAACTTGCAATGACATGCTCAGAAAGGAGAGGACAGAGAGAAAAGAACATATGCAAACTCGCGAAATTGATAATTACCTAGGATAGTGTGAAGCCCAACCCCCTGGCCAAAGGGCTGGTAGGAGTCTCCGAGACAGGTCAGGAGACAAAGACTTCAGGACAGGATTCAGGACAGGATAGAAGCCCTCGCTGACACCGACGATCACGTCGCACCCCTCTCTGACATTCTCTTCCTCCTTGAGATTCTTCTGCGATCTTCTTTCTAAGCCTAATAATTAGGATAGTAGGTTCTGCATTCACTTCTTGATCTGCATCTCACAGCATCTCTCCGCCAGCTCCCACGGCTCACAGCATCCCAGCATTGGCATCTCTCCAACTAACTAAAAACGACCTCAATTATACCTTTTCTTTCCTCACATACCACCCATTAATGTTTCAATATTGTAAAATACTAACTCTGATTGGTCAAGCAAGGGGGGGAAGATCATCACACCATGCTTTCATATCACCCTTTTCAATTAGCCCTTTGTTAATAAACCCATCTCATTAATTTTTATTCATGCTTTATTTTTCCACCCACATTCACATTACATCTGATACAAATGTTTACTTTAATATGTGGTTTTATTCATTCGGGTCTTGTATTGCCGGTTCTCAGGCTTCTGGCAGGCCGTGGCCTTGCACTCTTCTTGAACCGCACATCATTCTTCTGGGCTAACTTCCACTTGTCATGTGCGTAAACCCATGTGACAAGGCTCACTCCAGACATACCCAAGAGGCCCAAAATGCGCACTAGTAATAAAGTCAGAAAGACAAATTTTATTTTAAAAAATAAATGGTTTCACTGTATACCACCCATCTCTACTCTAATTCCCTTTACTCATTAATACTTTCCCTGCATTAGCATTGGTAAAATAGCTCCATTTAGGTTCAAGCAAGCAGATACAAAGCATGGGAGTCTTCAAGAAGCCATATTAGTACCTTCTGCTCATGCGCAAGAATTTCCCTCCTAGTGACAGCTTGTCATACTGCGTAGATGCAGTTGACGCATGCGCAAAAAAGATTTCCTGTTTGCAGCCATTTCAGAAAGCTACTCGAGTTATTCATGTTAATAAACTCATATGTAAGCTTCACTAACCCTTATTTTTATGTGGTGCATGTTAGTTTCACTCAATACGTAATTAATAACATGTTAGGAAGTTAAATGAGAGGATTGCTTCCGAGCAAGTCTCTTTTCTACGAGTCCTTGTTCCATCAATTTCCTCTCTGATGGCATTTTGAGCCATCACAAAATTACCCATCCCAATCAGATGCCAGCTTTAGCATATCTCAGTTTCTTTTCCTCCCTTTTCGTTCTCCTATCTTTCCTCTTTTTATACAGTTTTCCCTTCATATCCTCCAGCTGAATCTCTTCATATTTCCTTTTCTTTCCCTTTTCATCGCTTCCTATCTTCCCTTTCCTTTGTTTCTGCAACATTTACACCATATTATTTTTGTTAAAACTATTATTGCTATACCAACTAACAGAAGGATTATTTGACCTAAAACACTTTTCCCTAAATCAGAAAACCAAGTCCCTATTGAAGAAATACTCTTTGTTAATCTTTCCCATACACTGTCAACCCCCAGTGGTTTCAAATCCTCATGAAGTTTTGTAATATTTTTAATATAGCCTCTAATTTCCCTACTCTTATCAGGTTTGTAAGTGCAACAATGTTGTACTTTCAACATTCCACAGACTCCACCCTCTTTTGCCAATAAAATATCAAGAGCAAGTCTATTTTGTAAGACCATAGATCTAATTGCAACCATTTCTGTATTAATCAGCAAGAAACCCCCAGCAGTATCAGTCGAGAGACGATCAACCACTGTTGACAACTGAAGAATTCTATGTGAATTGAGAATGACTCCCACTGAAGGTATCAATGCACTAAAAATGTCTAGCTCTCTTTCTTTGTATTAGTTCATTAGTGCTTTCATTGCTTCCAGTGATTCTTTTTACTTGATATATTTTCTGAAATACTATGCCACAGTAGCAACTTCTGTACCACCGTGCAGGCAGCTTATAGTAAGTATTATTCCCACACACATAATAAACCTCCATAAATAACGTATCAGTTCCCCCTTTTTGTCCCCAACCTCCCAGAATTAGGAAGTTTTGTTCACATTCACTGGAACCAATAAATATGTTAATATAATCTGTCTTTAACCCATGGAGGCAGGTTTTCCCTTTCTTCTCAAAGTCTAAGGACATTGCAGCATCAGCCTTGCCAGGTGCATAAACTTCTTCTTTTCCCGCACATGGAGGTACATGGGTTTTCTGTTCAGCAGCTTTTTTTTAAAAAATCCTGTCTCCTTTCCTCAACTAAATTCAAAAACACTTTCTCTTCTTCACATAATGTGCATGTTAGATTTTTCTTGTGTGCCTTGACTAAATCTATTGACTTCATTGTTAAGAAAAATTCTCCCATAAACTGTGCATCTTGACTACTAAGTACTGCATTAATATTCTTTCGAATAGGAAGTTCTGAAAATACTACATCTAAAATTGAATAATAATACTGAAGTTTCCCTGTTCTATAGAACAAACTTGTAAATATGCTACATGAAATACCATATGTTAAAGGTAAATGGTGGTAAGTGACACCTTCTGATACTGAAGCTGGTAATTTCATACATACTTAACAATCACTAATCTCCATTGTATCTACGTATTGGAATAACAACTTTGTGAAAACATTTAATGATGTGTCATTATCTGATACTGTGTGATGTACATCTATCACATCTGCTGCTTCTAATTCTACCCTATCGCCTCTTATTGTAGCTATATTTCCACTATTAACTGTATCATTCTTTCTGTTAGCTATCATCAAATAAGGTACTGCTACTGTTAGAAATATCCATACTGTGATTACTAACAAAATGCTACATATACAAGCTCTACAACATCTTTGAGCGCAACTTCGTTTTGGTCATTCAGTAACCCTGTTTTTAGCCATTTTTTGTCCAAGAAGATTCCTCTTCTTTTCTTTTCTTTACATGCAAGTTCTAATTTCTCTGTTTCAAGGAGGCCTCACTTTCCCTTCATCAATCTATGCAGCATCTACTTCTTCCTCTGTCTCCTTACCCAAATCCAAAGTTTCAAATTCTTCTAATATCACGTAGGTCCACTCAGGACCCTTGAATTTATTGTTCAAGATTCTCAGTCTTGGACTTCTTTGAGTGTTTTTCACAATCGACTGTTCAGACTGAGTTTGACTATTAACCTCATTTACTTGATCAGGTCTTTCATTTGATTTTCTCAGATAGTAATTTAATCTTTTGACTCCACCTCGCCAATTGTCACCTTGTCGGACCCTTATAACTTGTACTGCACTTTCACCCCCTTTGTCTCTTTCTAGAGCTCTTTTATTTTCATTATGTTTAGGCACTATCTGTTTTTTCTCTTCCTCAGAGTCACTATCTTCCTGTTCCTGTTTAGATCTTTGATTTGTTGTTTGATTCACATTAATTTGTTGTTCTTCTTCTATCTGGTCCTGCTCAGGTCTTATTTCAAATTGATCTTCTTCTGCCTGAACCTGTTCTTCTACTCTTAACTGACCCTGTTCAGGTCTTACCACAATTGGCTTTTCTGTTGCCTGAACGTGTCTTCTTCTCCTGTCTGTCCCTGCTCAAGACCCTTGGTATGTCTTTGCACCTGAGTATGTTCTTCTTGTCACGATTGTAGCCTCCACAGGATCAGAGTGATGCTCAAAGGGGTCCACCTCCTGATTGCCCGAAACTCTGAATGAATGAATATACACAGAGCCTCTAGGTAAGCAAGCGAGGGAAAGGTAAGGTAAGGGACTGGAACGGAAGGGACCACTGAAACGAGAAAAACATAAGGTTATAGCAAACATCTCTGACTACTCTCATTCAATTCTCGATAGTAGAACACCTACCCCAGATACCTCTCTGGACATGAACCCTTCTCTAGGTTGTATGTTGTAGATACTTCTCTACTCATCAAACGTCACAATCTGGAATGAATAGACACAGTTATATTCCTTGCATTAAATATCTGGATGTTCATGAATCAAACCTATAGGGGTTCATACATACCAGTCCAACTTCCCAAAATCAACTATATTAAATACCCTTCTCCAGTAACCGGGTGTGTTAAAGAATAAGGAAGAATCAAAAAATAATGAACCAAAGTCTCGAACCAAGCAAGGAATCAGGTAACCAGGTAAACCGAAAGATTCTTAGTAGTCCAAGCAGGATGTCCGATAAAAGGATATCCACGAAAAGCAAGATCAGCAAACCGTTCAAAGTTATACAACAACTCAGTAGCTCCGTAGACTTGCCAGCAAAGAACAAAAAGAAACTGAATGTCTACTTATCTCGCCCAGTAGAAGCTGTTTCCGCGTCTCAGCCGAGAACGCCCAAAAGTCAGTTGCTGCAGAAACTGCAACACTAGTAAGTTCCTCCTCGGACTCGGAGTGTGGCAGCCGCCCACCCCGTGATGCAAGGATAGCGTCTCAGCCGAGAACGCTAGAAATACAGATTCCGCCGCAGCCGCGGGTGGAATTGCAGGCAAGTCCTTCTCCTGTCTCAGAGTGTGGCAGCCGCCCACTCCGTGATGCAAAAACCACGTCTCAGCCGAGAACGCGCTAAGGACAGCACCGCAGCAGCCGCAGACGGTGATAACGAAGAGTTCTTCTCAGGACTCGGAGTAAGTAGCCGCCCACTCCGTGAAGCAAATATAAGATCAGCGTCTCTGCCGAGACCAGGGGAACCAATACACCAGGACCAAATCCAAGTTCCAGTGTGAAAATCACGTACAGCGCGCGGCAGTACCGCGAGAGCCTATATGTCTTAGGCTCCTCCTTTCTGCAGAGCCTTCTGGGAGATGTAGTTTGCAGGCGCGTCCTTGCAAACCGTGACAGTATGCCCTCCTCCCAAGCGCCTCCTAGCCCCAGGCTTATCCGGATAGCAAGCATAAAAGCAACGCACTGCACGTGGTGCATGGACCCCTGAGCATGGCTCCCAAGAATCATCCTCCGCCGTGTAGCCCTTCCACAACACCAGGAACCAGACCTTACCCCATCAATAGCGGGAATCAAGAATCCTGCTCACTTCATACTCCAGCTGGCCGTCCCTCATCACCGGAGGCACTCCCCTGCAACGTGCAGAGTTCACCGGCTTCAAAAGACTACAATGGAACACCGGATGAATTTGCAAAGAGGCAGGAAGTTTCAGTTTATATGCTACGGGATTGATCTGGCGCACCACCATATAGGTTCCAATGAACCGTGGATGAAAGACACTATGAAAACGAAACCGGATGTTCCTGGTGGAGAGCCAGACCTTATCGCCCACCTGATACAAAGGGCCCTCCTGCCGATGTTTATCCTCCCATTTTTTGTAGGACGACTTGGCCTTTTCCAAATGAGCATGTACCATGCGGTGTATCTTCAGCAGAGCCTTCATCTGGCCAGACACCGATGGATAATTCGTCACCTCACTAGGAATTGACACCGGCAAGGTGTTAGCATGATAACCAGTGTTGGCCTTGAACGGCGATTCCCCCGTCGAACTGTGCCAAGCGTTATTATAAGACAGTTCCGCCAACCATAACAAGGACACCCATGAATCCGCCGCTTCTTCCGCATAACATCTGAGATATTTTTTAAGGGTCTGGTTAAGTCTCTCCGTTTGTCCATCAGACTGTGAATGGAAACTGGTGGACAAAGCATCCGTAATGTGTAAAGCCTTACACCACATGCGCCAGAATCTAGCAACGAACTGAGGGCCTCTATCTGATACAATGACTTTCGGAGTGCCATGTAAACGTACCACATGAGTCAATAGCAGTTGCGCCGTTTGAGCCGCCGTAGGCAGATTCCTGCATGGTATGAAGTGGCCCATTTTGGTGAAACTATCTACCACTACCAGGATAGCATCGCTACCTTTATCCAAAGGCAACCCCAAAACAAAATCCACACTAATCACCTGCCATGGTCTTGAAGGAGTAGGAAGAGGCATCAACATTCCTTTGCTCTTGGCTTGTTCGCTCTTTGCCCTTGCACATGTCTCACATTGATCAATCCAAGATTTCACATCCTTACCCATCCCTTCCCACCAAAACTGTATTTGCATGGCGTGAATTGTCTTTTGATGTCCAGGATGACCAGCCACCATAGCGTTATGACACTAATTGAATGCCAACAACCTCAGTGCAAGGGTAGGAAGATACAGCCTATTCTTATACAAGGGGATTCCATGTTGTAGTGATCGATGCATGTCTGTCTTGGCCCACTCCTTCCATCGCATGAGTGAACGGTTACTAGAAACCTCCTCCAGGAATCTATCAGCTGTAATAGCACATACAACGTTTTCAGGGGACATTATGGGCATTGGTTCTTACGACAAATGGATTGCTGAGTCTGCTTGTCTGGAAAGGGAATCAGCTTTTCGATTCTCTGTCCCGGGACGAAATGTAATAGTAAACTCATACTCCGCAAAAAAGAGCATCCAACGCATTTGCCTTTGGGACAAATGCCGGGCGTTTTTCATAAACTGCAGGTTTCGGTGATCTGAGTACACTGTTACAGGATGCTTTCCCCCCCACAGGTAATACCTCCACTCCTGAAAGGCCTTTTTCACAGCCAAAAGTTCTTTTTCTGCCATCGTGTAGTTCACTTCGGCTGCATTGAGTTTCTTGGACAGAAAGGCCACTGGATGGAGCTGTCCCGTTTGTTTGTCCCTTTGAGACAGCACTGCCCCGATTGCTATGTCTGAAGCGTCAGCTTCCACTATAAAAGGCACGTCCATTTGAGGGTGTCTTAATATGGGTGCTGTGCAAAACGCCTCCTTCAACTGGGTGAAGGCCTCCATGGCATCTGAAGTCCAACAAAAAGGCGCCCCCTTTCTCAACAACCTGGTTACTGGAGCGATCAACTGAGAGAAATGAGCAATGAATCTCCTATAATAATTGGAGAATCCAAGAAAACACTGAACGTCTCTCACATTCTTGGGAATGGGCCACTCACGCACCGCTAACACCTTTCGCTCTGCCATGCTAAACCCGTTTGGTGTTAGAATTACACCCAAAAATTCCACTTCAGTGACATTAAACTCGCACTTACTGAGTTTGCAGTATAAACTGTTTTCCTGTAGCCTTTTGAGAATCAAGAGAACCTGACTTATATGCTGAGCAGGAGACGAGGAGTATATCAAGATGTCATCGATGTATATAACAACGAATCGATCAATGTACTCCTTCATGATGTCATTTAAAAAATACTGGAATGCCGCCGGGGCGTTACACAACCCGAATGGCATTACCAAGTACTCAAACAAACCAAAACGGGTTTTAAAAGCCGTTTTCCACTCATCTCCCGCCCGTATACGGACCAAATGGTAGGCACCACGGAGGTCCAAACGAGTGTAGATGGTCGCCTCTCTCTCCTGGTCCAACAGGATGGGGATGAGCGGAAGCGGGTATCTGTTTCTCACTGTAACTTTATTCATTTGTCGAAAGTCAATACACATGCGCAGCTCTCCATTAGCTTTCGAAATAAAGAAAAGAGGAGAAGCTGCTGGTGAACGTGAAGGGCGTATGAATCCAATGGAACAGAAATGATCTAAATATTTCTTAAAATGGGTGGTTTCTGACTCAGACAAAGCATACACTCTACACGAAGGCACCACTGCCCCCTCCACCAGGTCAATCCGACAATCATAGTCTCGGTGAGGCGGAAGGATCTCTGCTTTCACCTCACTAAACACATCTTTATACCCCGCATATTCTCTTGGCAAGGCCACTTCTTTTTCAGCGGCGGTAGCGATACAAGAAGCATGAGCCAAGGACAAAATATGTGAGTCTTGTACTTTCAAACATTGCTCTATGCAGGTATCTGAATTAAACTGTAAGGGTTTCTTCTTCCAATCCATACAAGGATTGTGTTGCCACAACCACGGCATCCCCAGGATAACCTCATATTGAGGGGCCTCAATAATATTTAACACGATATCTTCCACGTGGTTCAGTGGATCTCCCGGCACAGACAATTCCAATGCCTCAGTAAGCTCAACTACAGGCCCAGATTTAAGCGGGGTCCCATCCACAGCCAATACTGTTTCAGGCTGAAGGGTTGGAATCTTTCTCAAACCTAACCGCGTCACTAACCCGAGATCTATAAAATTACCAGTTGCCCCCGAGTCAATCATAGAACACACCGGGCTTTTGTGTGTTCCTTTACCTAGGAACATGGATAGCACTGTGGGGGATTCAGCATTAGTACATGAGGCAACCTCCAATGATGGAATCTTCCACTCCTGTCTAGAGGTGCATTCTTTCTCTGTACTTTTACTGTTACCCTGTGCTTCATGATTCGGCGCCGCTGTCATGACCGCCACCTGTTTACCAGAATAGAAGGGATTTCTC